>NW_022631032.1:4934422-6157044 GCF_010015895.1 Lontra canadensis | reverse complement strand
AATATATATATATTAGATAAACTAGTTAAAAAACGTTAAAAAAGAAAAGGGTAAAAGTTTAAAAAAAAATTAGCAGAAGAAGAGAAAAAAATTGAAAAAGAAAAAAAAAATTAAATTAACTGCAAGGCTAAAGAATCATGGGGAGAAAGCCATGAGTTCCGTGCTTTGCTTTCTCCTCCTCTGGAATTCCGCTGCTCTCCTTGGTATTGAAACCGCACTCCTCGTAAGTGAACTTGGTCCTGGCTGGGTTTCTTGTTGATCTTCTGGGGGAGGGGCCTGTTGTAGTGATTTTCAAGTGTCTTTGCCCCAGGCGGAGTCGCACCGCCCTTACCAGGGCCCGGGCTGAGTAATCCGCTCGGGTTTGCTTTCGGGAGCTTTTGTTCCCTGAGCGCTTTCCGTAGAGTCCGGAGGACGGGAAGGAAGATGGCGGCCTCCCAGTCTCCGGCCCGGAGGAGCCGAGAGCTCGGGGTCCCACTCCTCAGTGTGCCCTCAGGGAACAGCGTCCAATTACTCCCGTCTGCCTGGCCTCCGGCCGCGCTCCGAGCTCACCGAGCCTGTGACCGGTTCAAGGTAAGCCTGAGCTGTGAGCTCACTCCTCGGCTCCGTCTCTGTAGCCGGCTTCCCTGTTCTAATACCTGCGAGCTCTGCGACACTCAGACACCCCGATCCTTCTGTGACCCTGCGGGACCTGAGGCCACACTGGCCCCGCGTGGGCTTCACCCCAGTTAAGCCTCTGGAGCGATGTCCCTCAGCGGAACAGACTTTTAAAAGTCCCGATTTTGTGCTCCGTTGCTCCGCCGCTTGCCGGGAGCCGGCCCCTCCCCCCGGGGTCTGTCTTCCCGTCCCTTTGGATTCACTTCTCCGCCAGTCCTACCTTTCAGCAAGTGGTTGATTTTCTGTTTCTAGAATTGCTGTTCTTCTTCTCTTCGATCTCCCGTTGGATTTGTAGGTGTTTGCAATCTTTAGATAAGCTATCTAGCTGATCTCCCGCAACCTGAAGTAGTCTCAGCTGCTACTTCTCCGCCATCTTGACTCCTCCAGCCGAGAGAGAAGAAATTTTAAGAAAGAGAAGTTTTTAAAGTAATTCACAGTTAGAACTTAATTTTAATATTAACATAAAATTTTCTTTTAATCAAGATGAAACCTGGGTAATACTTCTTATGATCTCTGAGTTTAAGTATGTTTTCCTATTTTCTTTCCTGAATAAAGTTATTTACTTTATTTTGGAATTTGGTTAATAGTTATTTGACAGACATTACTCTTCAGGCCTTTTTCTCTGTTAGAGAGAAAGACTGTTAGACTATCTTACATTTGGTTTCTTGACTGTTTCTCTTTCTGACCTTTTGACCCCTCCCCGCACAGTCTAGCATGAATATTTTCTCTAATTTTCTGAAGTCTGCAGATGTTCTGCTGTCCATCATGGGTCAATATGTTAAGTTAAACACTAGGTCCTACTTTTATCTTTTTTATTTTCTTTTTAAAACATTTTATCATAGAGAAATTTCAAACAGCTACAAAGTAAACGGAATAGTGTAATGAACTTTCATGTACCTGTCACCCAGTTATAATAACTATATCAGCATTTTGCCATTCTTATTTTTTCTGTATCCCCACCCACTATCCACTCATCTAGTTGATAATTTACTTCTGTGGTTTTCTTTTCTTTCTTTTTTTTTTTTTTTTTTTTTTAAGATTTTATTTCTTAGAGAGAGAGAGACACACACACACCAAGGTAGCAAGAGCACAAATGGGGAGGAGAGGGAGAAGCAGGTTCCCCATGGAGCAGGGAACCTGACTTGGGGCTCAGTCCCAGGACCAAGGATTGTGACTTGAGCCAAAGGCAGACACTTAACTGTCTAAGCCACCCAGGCACACCCGTGGTTCTTTCTTTTTTAAGGAAAATTTGCATATAGTAACATCTTTGCTATATGGTTTAGACACATGGATACATTTTTATAAACCACTCTTTTTAAAAGTATAGATTTTATTACTATTCAGGTATGGTAAGGCCAACAGATCAGGAGACAGCTGCCACTGAAAAGGTAGTTTGTTATACTCAGATCCCAAGAGAAGGGTTCACGCTACTCCACCCAGGCCCACGTGGGGAAGTGTAGGTGTTGGTCCATAGGTGAGGGAGTGGGAGGAAAATATGAGCAAGAGCCTTTATTGTGCTTTCCTTAGGAAGGAACTGGAGAAACAGGCTAAGCAGGTTTAGATTGGCTAGCTTGAGAACTTATGGCAGTCTCTGGGATAGAGGGCTGTCCTTTGTTGTCTGATACCTGACCCTGGGGTGATTTGGGCAGGGGGATAGTGGCCCTGAGTGTGAGAGCCCCACAGAGGCGGTAAAGTGTGTGTGGACTTTGGGTTAGGGGATTTGATTTTGAAAAGTACCTTGCAGGTGAGTTGTTTGCTATCTCTGGGAATTAGATAGCCCTAAGGGCTGCCCTCTAGGGTCGGCAAGCCTCCAAGATATCAAAGCATCAAAATACAAAATATAAGAAGAAAAACGAATACATATCCCTGTCACGATATAGAATATTTCTGTCTCCCTGGGAAGTTCTTTCATGTCTCTTCCCAATCTCCATCCCACCTCCAGACAACCATTGTTCTAATCTTTTACATTCTAGTTATTTTTAATTTTGTTTGTTGTAGAACTTTATAGAAACAAGATTATATAGTGTACTCTTGTGTTCGTCCTCTTTTAGTACTACATCATATGTTGTAGGTCTCTGTAATTTGATCCTTCTTATTGCTGAGTAGTAGTCACTGAATGAACATGCCACATTCTGCCCATTCTCCTGATGGACATTCGCTTATTTCCAGTTTGGGGTTATAAAGCTTCTACAGATATTTGTCTTTTGTTAACATGTTTTCATTTCTTTTTTTTTTTTTTTAAGATTTTATTTATTTATTTGACAGACAGAGATCACAAGCAGGCAGAGAGGCAGGCAGAGAGAGAGGGGGAAGTAGGCTCCTTGCTGAGCAGAGAGCCCAATGCGGGGCTCAATCCCAGGACCCTGGGATCATGACCTGAGCCGAAGGCAGAGGCTTTAACCAACTGAACCATCCAGGTGCCCCAACATTTTTCATTTCTTTTGAGTAAATACTAGCAGTGGAATTTGCCAAATCAAAAGTGAGGTACATGTTTGACACTTTGAGAAATGGCCGGTTTTCTGAAGTAGTTGTACCATTTTATATTTTCATAAGCAGTGTATGAGAGTTTCAGTTGCCCTACATTCTCATCAACATTTACTGTTGCTAATCTTTTTAATTTTATTATTCTGCTTTTATTTTTAAAACTTCACAAAACTCTAAATTCAGTACATTTTTCTGTCTCTTTAACACCTTTATTTTTAGGATAAACACTAGATTAATCAGCCTTTTTCCACCTATGTGATTTTATAGACAATTTGTCAGTTGGCTGAGGATGGTACTCTATTTGCCCATGAGGCAAATAAATTTCCTAATCTCTCTCTCTCTCCCTCTCTCCCACACACACATGTCAATAAGTAAGATACAAGATAGAATGTGATACATCTTCCCAAAGATATAAACAGAGATAAATGGAAGTACCACTTTCAGGCCCCAGGGCCTTGAACAACATACAGGGTTTTGACAGGTAATGATGTAAGAAAGGGCCTCACTGGTGAAAAGAATGGTGTGTTTTTAATACCATACAATTAGTTTCAGTCATAATTTAGTAATTAGTTATACTCATTTAGATGGAATGGACCTGAAATTTCTCTCATATGTTCTAAAATCTGTTTCTCCAGACATTTAGGGCATCATTGAATGACTGTACCTCCTGAACTTCGTTCTTGCCCAAAGCGTAGGCACTGTGGTATTATGAGGAGATTTGAAGGTTAGAATAGTACCATCATTTTGAATCTTCATAATGCTTCTTCTGGTATTCTCTTTCATCATTTTCCCTTTCTTTTGACTCCTCTGATTCCTCTACACTGAATTTTTTCATTCTACCTATAAATGTATTTAAATCTCTCTCCTCCATCACATTACAGGGGAAAAATTATTATTTCTCAGTCCTAGTCTATCTGTCACGCTGTCATCTTGGTTTTCTTTAGAGGCAGTAGCATTCACTTACTGCTTCTCTCTCTTACCATCAATAGTTATGTAGCCTCTTGCAGTCTAAATTTTGCCTTCACTCTTGTGAAATTGTTTTTATAAAGGGTCAACAACCATCTTTTAGTCAATAAATCTAATTTTTTTTTTTCATTTTGAGTTCAAACTGTCTTTGGCTTGTCCACAGGCATTGTTATCCATATCTTTCTTCTGGATGACCTCCCCTTTCGAGGCTTCTGAGGCTCTTTCCTCCTCTTGTTCTCCTAAATCTGTCTTCCTGACTCCTCATCCTCCCTGCAAGGGTACTGTTTACCAAAGATTTGCCCAGGATTTCCCCTTGGGCTACTTCTTTCTCTAGTAATCTCATCCCAGCCCTTCCTTTCAGATACAAACCACATCTGTTTCTCCAGCTCTGCTACTCTTTCATTGCTCATTAAATAAACATGTCTCATTATCACTACAAGTTTGATATGTTTAAAATGTCTCCATTCTCAGGGCACCTGGGTGGCTCAATCATTAAGCGTCTGCCTTCAGCTCAGGTCATGATCCCAAGGTTCTGGGATCAAGCCTGCATCAGGATCCCTGCTCAGCAGGAAGCCTGCTTCTCCCTCTCCCACTCCCCCTGCTTGTGTTCCTTCTCTCGCTGTGTCTCTTTGTGTCTCTCTCGGTCAAATAAAAACAGAGAGATCCCAAGTAGGCAGAGAGGCAGGCAGAGAGAGGGGGGAGCAGGCTCCCCGCTGAGAGCCCGATGCTGGGCTTGATTCCAGGACCCTGGGATCATGACCTGAGCCGAAAGCAAAGGCTTTAACCCACTGAGCCACCCAGGCGCCCCTAAATAGAATCTTAAAAAAAAAAAATCTCCGTTCTTGATCAAAGCTGAGTTTCTTCCAGCGTCTTTGTTGGTAGCACCATTAACTTTCTAATTGCCCACACTTAAAATCTTGACATTTAAAAATTTTTTTTTTCCCTTTTGTTTCCCATATCTAACTAGTTGCCATGTCTAGTAGTTTTAACCCCTGTGATATCACTCACCTCTTTCTTCTTTATTCCTGCTGTCACTATCCAAATTCAGGCCCTCTTATCAGCCAGTCTTTTGCAATGAATCCCTAAGGTATATTTGTGGAAATAGCATGGGCTTTGCAGTCTTACAGACCCAAGTGCTAATTGCGAAGATGACACTTACTAGCTGTCTGACTTACAGCAAATTATTTAGCCTCCATTGACAGATGAAAAAATTCAGAAACTGAAAAGTTAGTCATTCCTGCCTTATGAAGTACCTCATTTTGAAGGATAAGTGGGACAAAGTGTACCTACTAAGAAAGCACTGAGAAAATATTGTCTTCCTGCTTTTAATCTCCTTACAGCCCATTGATAGATTAATATTCCTTAAGCATAGCATTAACCATATTGGTCTCTAGCTCTTCAGTGTTTCCCCATTGTCTAACTTGTTCATAATTTTTAGTCTAGTATTTACAACTATCTATTAATTTGCTTCAACCCCCCTTTTTTACCTTCTTTCTTCCTCTCTTCATAAATATCCTTTTAAGCCAAACAGAACCAGTAATAGTGCCCAGTGGCAGAGTGGTTAAGAACATGAGGTCTAGTGTCAGGCTACCTGGGTTTAAATCCCCCATTCATTTACTTACTTTGGGCAAATTATCTAATCCCCCCCTCCCCAACCTTAGTTTCATCTAAAAAAATAAGGATAATTCTAGTACCTACTGCAGTGGGTTCCTGGAGGGGTGACATGAGATCATGTATATAAGCACTTGTGCCTGGTACATTGAGAACAGACACTATTCGTAGGATTGGCAGAGGTGGTTGTAGTTGTTGTTGTTCATGCTCTTATTTGCATCTCATTTCCACCTCCATGCTCACATTCTCTTCTGCAGCAGTGCAGTTTTTCCCATTCGTGCCTGTCTATAAATTTTAGCCATCTTTAAAGATCTTCCTTGGTTTTCTTACCATTGCTGTATCACCACCTTCTCCCTAGTTATCTTTCCTCTTCAGAATTCCTTTTTTCTTTTCTTTATTTTTTAAAAAAGATTCATTTATTTCACAGAGAGAGCACAAGGAGCAGGGCAGGGGGAAGCATACTCCTCATTGAGCAGGGAGCCCAGTACAGGACCTGATCCCAGGAACCTGGTATCATGATCTGAGCCAAAGACAGATGCTTAACGGACTGAACCACCCAGCTCTCCTCCTCTTCAGAATCTAACTCTTTTAGTTTAGAATGCTTATTACTTTCACAGGCTTATCTGTTTTTTTTCCCTTCAAAAGACTAGAAGTATCTTGAAGGGGACGCCTGGGTGGCTCAGTTGGCTAAGCCGCTGCCTTCGGCTCAGGTCATGATCCTGGGGTTCTGGGATCGAGTCCCGCATCAGGCTCCTTGCTCGGCAGGGAGCCTGCTTCCTCCTCTCTCTCTGCCTGCCTCTCTGCCTGCTTGTGTGTACTCTCTCTCTCTGACAAATAAATAAAATCTTTAAAAAAAAAAAAAATAGAAGTATCTTGAGGGCAGGTTATGCAAATCATTTATTGTATTTTCTAAAGCATGACATCTTACACAGAATTATGCTAAAAAGTATTTGCTGAGTAAATACTTAATTCCCTATAAGCAATAGCCCTCTGGTTCCAGAAGATTTACTTCTTTAGGAACTTGTCTAAACTTCATTAATTACTGGTTCAGAAAAAATTTAATTTTGTGAAAATGCCATTATTGGGCTCAAAGAGGCTAAGTAAAGAAATGGTGTTGTAGCAAAAGATAATAATAGCAAAAACAAAACAAAAATTGACCAGGTAACACTTTTTTGGATTCAGGAACTTTTTTTCCACATTGCTTCTCATTTGTTACTGTTTCAAATCTACTTTAACCTAATAGTACCTATCATGGTGCCAGATTGAAGTGTCAAGTAAGCATTTGTGGATAACAATAAATCTAAAATTTGTTTTACTGAAATAGAAAGTAGCAGATATCGCATAATACATTAAAATGTGATTAAATATCTTGTTCAGTTGTTGACATGACAAATTGTCCTTAGGGAGTATCACCCTCTTGTTGTATGCAGATGGAGTTTTCTCTTGGTAACCATTTCCACAGGTCCTAGGGAAGGAAATAGGGTGGGAGTGGGTGAATCCCCACTTGAGAATTTCTTTCCCACAGTGATTGCGCACAGCTCCAGCCTCTCCCGCAGCATAATACATGCGCTGTCTTTGTTAAAAGAGAATTGTCATTTGCTTTTATGCTTTTAAAAATATTTCTGTTCATTTTGAAATAATTTTAATAATAACAAATGGTATATTATAATTATAAAGAGTGCTGGAAGGCCAAGAGATAAATATTAGAAAATTTATATAGTCCTATTATTTAGTCCTATTATTTATTTCTTAAACATTGATCAACACATTAAAATGGTAATATTTTCCCATTCAAGAATGGCTATATTTTACTTGACCATAAACAGCTAATATTTTTTAGTTATACAGAATATTATTTGGGTTTTTTTGTAAGGTAAACTTGTATATTTCAGAAGTACGATTTATATAATCTGTTTAGTTGTCCAGTATTATGCTTGAGGCCCATATTAAGGATTTCTTTTTTTTTATTAGAAGCCAGCTTTCCCTTACTCCTGAGAGAGGGTTTGGGGAAGGATGGACCAGGAATACAAAACATGACTAATTGGTAGACTAGTTGGAAAGATTTTTAAATTGTGAGGGTTTTTTTCCTCTACTACTATAAAACTTGGTATTAATACTTTACAGAGATATTTAATTTTTTATTTTCATATTAAAATCTCAAGGAAATTGATTGAGAGATCCAGCAATCAGCTTGGGCACAGAAGAAACTTCAGGAACTTTTTTCCATCTTAGCATTTTCTGCTGAACTTGAGGAACAAATAATTTCCTGTGATATGTGGGGTTTTGTGTTTCTGTGAACTGTTTAGGGAAGCTTTTCTGATGTAATGGCTGAATATAAGTTGCAAAGATTTAAGCCTTTCTTTATATTAAAGTTCCACCCCATTAACTTCATTGTTAGCGCTTTTACACTTCAGTGATTTAAATGAAATGACCTAACTGTAGTTCTGTTGTTCTCTCTTTTCCTCTGTCTCCTTTTCGAGGTCTAGATGATTATGTATTTAGTTTTGTATTTTCCTTTAGACTCAGTTGTTTATTAAGCCCAAGATGATGATAAAGTGAAACTGTTGTATAACTGAATTTCTTACATTGCTGAAACCCTGATGCATTTGTGAAGTTGAAGTGGTCACTTGCTTTTTCAGCTAGTGTTTTATCATTTGTAGTGGTCTTCATGTGGTCCTCAGGGATCAAGAACTTCATAGCCGGAAGACTTTCTATTGTGAAGTTCAGATTGGTGATTATATAGGAGCTTTCACCTATATCCCGTGATATTTATAGACCTGGAACCCAAATAAGGGAGACTTTTGCTTTAAAAAAGCAAGCTGTGTTTGTTCTTAAAAATGTTATCTAAGCATTTTCAGAAAAAGTAGGAATTACACAGTGATCTTTCAGGTGAAGTCACCTTTGCAAATACTTGCAACTCTTTGCAAATGGTAGACCTATTTAGGCAGTAAGGTTTTTGGTTTTGTTTTTGTTTTTTACATGATACGCTGCCAGATGTGAGCACTCCTTAGCCTATATACCCCAAGTACATGTTAGATGTCTGTTAAAAATATAGAGAAAAAGAAGTTAATTGACTTTGAGTTCAGGGCAGTGAAGCTATCATGTTGTCAGACATTTTGCATTAAAAATTTAACTACTAATATGTTAATAAATAAATTTATGAAGATTAATCCATGTTTGACCCATTTAAATTGAGCAGTGAATTTCATTTTACGTAAGTTTAGGTATTGGCATAGAATAATGGTGTTCATTTCTAACCATTTCTTTTATTTCCAGCTCACCAGCGACTGGAACCAGCGACTCTGTCAGGGATTGTGGCATTTATCCTCAGTCTTTTATGTGGAGCTCTGAATTTAATTCGAGGTTTTCATGCCATAGAGAGTCTTTTGCAGGTACTGTACTGTTTTTGCAATTTCAGGTAACTTTGCCTGTTGATTCTATTTGTAACTCGATTTGAATTGATTTGATATAGTACAATTTATGGTGCATGCTCAGATTCTGTATTCTTTACGCCTGCCCTAGTCTCCCTTTCCTTTAAGAACAGTGATTTCTAGTTGGCTTCCTTGACTCAGTGTATATTAATTATTTACTCCACAGGAGGCACTATTTATAGGTACTCTTGGGACACCAAGGTTATGTCTGACATGAGTGCTGCTGTCTTGGAGCCTAGGGTTGAATTGGGAGGGGGAAAACAGCACATGAATGATTGCCAAGTACACAGAGTTCAGAAGAGGAGCAGTAATTTTAAGTCAGGATAGGAGAAAGGGGCTTTGTGGAGGAGGAATGAGCTGGACCTAGAAGGATCTGAGTGGATAGAGAGGAATGGAAGAATAAGGGGGTATTTATGGGCAGGTTTTTGTCCTACTTCTATGTATTTCAACTTTGTTATCTGTTCTTTTTCCTTTTTGTTGGTGACTACCTGAAACCACTATATTTTTCAGATATTGCAACTATTTTGTTTTCCAGTGGAGTTTTTTCCAGAGACTATGGCTATCAGAATATATTAACTTTTTCTCTTTTTGTAAACTTTTTGAAACTTCTTTAAGTTTAGCACATTTCAGACTGGACAGTTTTCCTTACCTTTGTTTATCCTCACTTCTCTAAAGTTTTTTTTTTTTTTTTTGACACTTCCACATGTGAATTAGTTCTCTGTTTTTGGCCAGCATTAAGCTCAGAATACCATTCGTAAAAAAAACACTTAATACACCTTATATTCTTTTTTAAAATTGCTTGTTAATTTGGGGAACACTCAGAGTGGTACTCTGAATGTCCTCTGCCGTATGGAGCCAGTAGCAGAGGACATCAGAGGTTCCAGGCAGCTGAGCTGTCCCTTGAGTGGGAAGGGGGTGCTTCTCATGACTTTTCAATTCTTTTTTCAACCGTCACGAACCCTCAGGTAAAGCCCCTCTTCCCTATCAGGCCCAGGACAGATGGCTACTCTCCGTTGGTGTTCCTGTCCTTGCTTCATAGCCAGGTCAGTTTTATTCCAGTGGGAGTTCAGTTTTGAGCCAGTAAGACAACCTGCCAAAAAGAAAAAAAAGGCAATTTGGAGAAAGCTGACTAAAAAGTTAATAAATAAGATACCCTCTTCCTTTTTTTTTTTTTTTTTTAAAATAGTTGATGTAGTAGAAAGAATAGTAGTATAGGTGGGTGAAGAGTTGATTTTTGTTTGTGGAGGAAAGAGAGAAAGGGTTGGCTGCAGCTCAGCCCCTGATTAGCTCTGTGACCTTAAATAGCTCACTTTACTTTCTGGTCCTCACCTTCATTACTTATGAAATGAAAGAGATCTCATGAGTATTTCTCAAAGTATGGGGCACATTTAGCACTGGTCGCACAGTAGATGACTTTAGGTGGTAGAGGGATAAATATTTTTAACTTTAACAGTCATTTTTTAGTGTATGTCAGTGTGTAGCATCTGTATTTGGTAAGATTAACAATGGAGAGGGACACCTGGGTGGCTCAATCGGTTAAGCCGCTGCCTTCGGCTCAGGTCGTGATCCCAGGGTCCTGGGATCAAGTCCCATATCGAGCTCTTTGCTCAGCAAGGAGCCTGTTTCTCTCTCTGCCTCTACCTGCCACTCTGCCTGCTTGTGTGTGCTCTCTCTCTCTCTCTCTCTCTCTCTGATAAATAAATAAGTAAATAAAATATTTTAAAAAGAGATTAATGTTGGAGGTAAAATTTTCCTTTTAAAATTAATTTTCATAATTTTATGGAATTTATTAAGTAAATAATGGTATAATTTAGAGTTGGCAAAAATTGTGAAGATAGTTTTCTGTGGTTAAAATTCTTGGGTTGTTTGAAATTGTCAAATTGATAAAGAAGGGGAGGGAGCAGATCTGGGTAGAGAAAAGTTTTTATGCTACAGAGGCTTATCATCCTTGACCCAGTGTCTAAGCGTGGAACTGGGGGCTTAGACCCCCATTATTTTTAAGTTAAAAGTCAGACAAGGCTATTGTATCTCACCAAAAAAAAAAAAAAAAAAGAGAAAGAAAAATAGTTTCTTTCAGGCACTCAGAAGATATCTTATCCCTCATCTTCCTGGACTGATTCTTTCCTTCTCCCTCCTCTGATTCACAACTTCAGAACTAAGGAAAATAGTATAAACTAAGGTTTTCATGCTCTTGAGCTGCTACAGCTGCCTTGATCCCTGAGTGTTTCATGTTTTCCCTTTGTGCGGTAATATCTTTGCCCCCTGCAGTTGTTTAGCTTTCCGAAGAACAATAATCTGATTAAACTGATGACCACTTACATGTAACTGACTGATGGCTCTGAGATTTCTCAGCCTGTCGACATATAAAAAAGACATTACAGACCAATGTAACTCATGAACACAGACGGAAAACTCCTCAGCAAGATATTAACAGATTGAATCCAATGGTATATAAAAAGAATTACATGCCACAGACAAATGGGATTTATTCCAGGTATGCAAGGCTGGTGCAACATTCAACAGTTAATGTAATCCATCACATCAATAGACTAAAGAAGAAAAATCATATGATCATGTCTGTGGATTTAGAAAAAGCTTTTGACTCAAAATCCAGTACCTGTTCATGAACTCACCACAAACTAAGAATAAAGGGAAGCTTCCTCAGTTTGATAAAGAACATCTGCAGAAATCCTACAGTTTTTACCATACTTGATGAGAAACTAGATGGTTCTTCCCTAAGATCAGGAACAAGACAAGGATGTCCCCTCTAACCATTCACATTCAACATTGTACTGGGAAACCTAGTTAATGCAGTAAGACAAGAAAACAGAAGGCATAAAGATTGGGAAAGAAGGAATATGACACTGTCTTTATTCACAGATGTTTTGATTGTCTATGTAGAAAATCCCAAAGAATTGACAAATTCTTGGAACTCATGAATGATTATACTACAGTTGCGGGATCCAAAGTTAATATATAAAAATCAGGGGCACCTGAGTGGCTCAGTAGGTTAAGCCTCTGCCTTCGGCTCAGGTCATGATCCCAGGGTCCTGGGATCAAGCCCCGCATTGGACTCTCTGCTCCATGGAGAGCCTGCTTTCTCCTCTCTCTCTGCCTGCCTCTCTGCCTACTTGTGATCTCTCTCTGTCAAATAAATAAATAAAATCTTAATATATATATATATATATATATATATATATATAAAATCAATTACTTTATATCAGTAAGGAACAATTGAAATTTGAAATTTAAAAAACAATATATAATTTATATTGGCATACCCAAAAATGAGGCACTCAAGTATAAATCTAACAAAACATATACAAAATCTATATGAGAAAAACTAAAACTCTGATAAGAGAAAGAAGATTTAAATAAATGGAGAGACATTCCATGTTCACGAGTGGGAAGATTCAATATTGTTAAGTTGTTAGTTCTTCCCAGCTTGATCTGTAGATTCAACACAACACCAAACAAAATCAGTATTTTATAGATACTGACTAAATGATCCTATGTGGAAAGGCAAAAGACTCGGAACAGCCAACACGATACTGAGGAAAATGAAATCAAAGCGCTGACACTACTCAACTTTAAGACTTACTATTTTTTTTAAAGATTTTATTTACTTATTTGACAGAGAGTGCACACACAAGCAGAAGGAGCTGTAGGCAGAGGGGTAGGGAGAAGCAGACTCCCCACTGAGCGAGGAATCCAGAGCGGGGCAGGACCCTGGGATCACGACCTGAGCCGAAGACAGATGCTTAACCGACTGAGCCTCCCAGGCGCTCCTTCAAGACTTACTCTTAAGCTGTCACAATTAAGACAGTGTGACATTGGCAAAATAATAGACAGATGGATCAGTAGAACAGAATAAAGAGCCCAGAAATACACCCATACAAGTACAAGCAATTGATTTTTGATGAAGGAACAAAAACAATTCAGTGGAGGAAGAAAAGTCTTTTCAGCAAATGGTGCTGGAATAGCTAGACATCCACAAGCAAAAAAGTAATTTTAGACACAGATTTTATACCTTTAATTAAAAAAAAAAAAACCTCAAAATGGATCTCAGACCTAAATGTAAGATATAAAACTTAGAAAAGATAACAGGAGAAAACCGAGATGACCTTGGATATGGTAATGACTTTTTAGATACAAAACCAAAAATATAATCCATGAAAGTTTAAAAACTTTTGGTCTGTGAGGGACATTAAGAGAATGATAAGCCACAGACAAGGAGAAAATATTTGCAGAACGCGTCTGACCAAGGGCGTGTGTCCGAAACATACAAAGAACTCTTAAAACTCAAGAAGTTGTGATAATAATGCAATTAAAAATTGGGCAAAAGAATGGAACAGACACCCCACCGAAGTAGATATACAGATGGCAAATAAACACATGAAAAGATGTCTAACATCATATGTCACTAGGGAATTGCAGATTAAAACAGCAATAAGATAGCACTAAACTCCTAGATTGGCAAAATCCAAAACATTGACAAAACCAAATGTTAGGATATGCAACAATACGAACTCTTCATTCAATGCCAGTGGAAGTGCAAAATGGCACAGTCACATTAGAAGATAGTGTGGCTGTCTCACAAAGCTAAACATAGCCTTACTGTAGGATCCAGCCATCATGCTCCGAGGTCTATTAACCCAAAAGAATAGAAAACTTGTGCCCACATAAAAACCTGCATATGAATGTTTATATCTGCTTTACTTACAATTTCAAAAAACTAGAAGCAACTAAGATATCCTTCAAAAGGTGAAAGAATAAACTGTGGCAGTCTGTACAATGGGGGTATTACTCAGTAATAAAAAGAAATGAATTCTCAAGCCACATAAAGGCATGGGTAAACCTTAAATGCACATTACTTAATGAAAGAAGTCTGAGAAACCCACATACTTACATGACTGCAACTGTATGACATCCTAGGAAAAGTAAAAAGATCAGTGGTTGCCAGGGGTTTGGAGGGAGGTAGGAAGGGATGAGGAGTTGGGCTATGGGATTTTTAGGGCAGTGAAACTCTTGAGTAGTTATTATAATGGTGGTTATGTCATTATACATTTGTCAAAACCCAAAGGATGTACAACACAAAGAGTGAACCCTAATGTAAACTATGGACTTTAGTTAATGATAATGTGTCACTGTTGGCTCATTTGTTGTAACAAATGTACCACATTAATGTAAGATGTTAATAATGAGGAAACTGTGAACAGGTAAAGAGCCAGTTATATGGGAACTCTTTGTAGAACACACACTGCTTAATTTTCCATCAGCCTGTTCTAAAGATTAATTTAAACACACACACACACACACACACACACACCACACAGCAACATTAAAACAAAGACCAGGAAGGGAGGAGCAGTCTTTGGGCTTTGATTTTTCATTACGTGTGGCTCCACTTAACAGTTAAAGTATAGCCTGTTGTACCCAGTCGCCTCTTAGAAAATGGTGGGTTGGCTTTCTCTTCTCACAGAGGGGCTGAGCCTTCCCGTTCACACAGGCCAGGAGGGGATGTCAGTGTCCCAGCCAGGGTGGAACCTGGGTCTAGAGATGTGATTCATGTTTTAGGTCAGATGTACAGTTTTGTGCCTGCTGAGAATAGTGGCCATTTTGAGACAGGCAATGGAGAGCCCCCTGACCCTATACCCACTCATCCCTCTCAGCTCAGCCCCAAATACCCCCGCCAAAGATGGACAGGGAGAATAATATCCTTTAATTTGTATAAAGAAACTCTGGAACAATGAGAGACTAAAACATGCAGTAGGAACTGGACAGATGAGAAGCAGAGTAGGAATGACACTCTTCATAGTATATGCCTTATATATTATTTTTACTCTTTGAACCATATGAATATACTATTCAGATTTTAAGTAATAAAAATGAGTGTGTATCAGCACCTATTATTTAAGCATGAAAAAAAAATCCAACTTCAGTTAACCCAACCTAGTAAGTAGATTTTCAAGTAACATTTCAGTAGAGTAAAGGTAAATATTTTTATGGGGGTTAAAGGGAGTCTGAGCAATTTTCCTGAGTTTTTATAGTTTTTTACTGCCAATGTCTTAGAGTCCACAGTTTCCCTAGAAGCTTCAAGGTTTTTTGATTGTTTTAAATGGTTCCTTAAAACTGTGGTGCTAGAGTGTGAAGGACACATGGGGTAAATTACAAGTAGGGAAAAAGGGGCTTTTCTATTCGTAGATCATTTATCATTTGGGAACTCAATGGATGCTTGTATCTTTGAGATGTGTATTTCTAATGCTTGATACAGAATTCTCTTTTTCACTGTTGTCCAAGACTAAATTTATTCCAACAGTGTTTCCTTCTCATCTGATCCAAGGAACTGTAAACTGCTCCATATGGGAATTTTAGCTGACTGGAAACTATGGACACCTGGTTACTTGGTTCCTTTAGGGTTGTTTTAAATTTTTGTTCTGTCATAGCCATCTGACATATTCCACATACACTCATCAATAATTGAGGTTTCTAAAACGGATGCTCAGAGAAGGGAATAAGGAAACAGAATACAAAGTTTGGGGGGGAATATTGTCCACAGGTAGTTTGTCACTCATAGGTAGTTTAAGAAGATTTTCCAGCAAATTCTGATCTCCTCACCTGAATGAGAATCATTGCTTTTGGAAATTCATTGGACTAAAAGTAGAGATTCGTATTATTCGAGTTATTGGGGATTTTATATCAGTATAGAGGAAAATGCTTTGGTAAGTGACTGGTGCTTGGCAATACTTTTCCATGTCTTGTTAGAAGAATAATGAAGGAGCACTGTGTAGCATTGGAAATATCTACCTTCTGAGGATTCTGTGTCCTAAAGGATGGAATGGACAGTAGGCAAAGAGAAGGAGAGAAAGGAATGCCAGATTGCAGAGGGCACTGTGATAAATTTAGAGGTTAACCAGAGTAGGATTAGGGGTACAAACTATATTCAAAAAGTACATCCTTTCATCCCAAGTTAACCTAAAAACACATACAGAATTGTGGGCCTGAGGTCTCTTGCTTTTAATTTTCCCTCATTGGAGTCCATTTTATTATGATTCATGACTTGTATTGGATAAAAGGATCCTTTTTTTTTTTTTTTTTAAGATTTTATTTGTTTTATTTGACAGAGATCACAAGTAGGCAGAGAGGCAGGCAGAGAGAGAGGAGGAAGCAGGCTCTCCACTAAGCAGAAAGCCCGATGCGGGGCTCGATCAAAAGGGTCCTTTTTAATGTCACTAGAGCCGTTGAATTTAAGACATACTCTCAGCCTTCTCTGTGGTTCATCATGTATTTTGTGTTAGAAATAATCCCTAGAGTCATTGTAGATAATTTTTGGTGAGTAAAAGATCTTTTTGAGATGGTGTGCTATGTAGACTCAAGTGCAAATTCCAGGACATGGGACTTAAACTTACTTGTTTTGAAGTTGACTGTGGGAGAGTTACTGAAATCATGGTCGTCATAGAGGAGGCAGGAAGGCAGTACACAGAGTAAGTCGCCTCAGCATTTCTTTAATACTTGATTGAAGAGCCAAGGATTTATTTGGGGATCATATTTTTAGATCTAGCTGAAAATATGTGTTCTGTTTCCTGAGTGTGAGTATTACATTGATATTAAAGTTTACCTTCTTAAGGCCGTGAATTTTAACTCCTCTTTCTGAATGTGAAAAATGATTGCCACATTTATCTGCTAGTATGTAAGTTGGTGCCTGAGGCGCATTTCAATTTGAGAACCCACGTGAGTCAACAGTCCTATGTTGTTAACATTGTTTGAAGATTCATTGTGTTTGTTTCTTCTAAATTAATAACTGCCTCTTACGGTAATAAGGAATTTATTAAAAAATATAGCACTGAAGCATTTCTTTGGAATGTAAGTTCAAACTGGGGAGGTGTAGAATGAGTACAGTTTTATTTTAAACTGGTAAATTTGATTTGGGGTTCAAGTAATGTGTAAATTAGATTATTTTCACTCATTTCCTAACTTTGTTCTGAGTTTAGAGATGTTAATAAGTTTATTGTGAATTGGCATCTTGTGAATATATAAGCTTTTATCACACTAGATTTATATTGCCTGTGTTCCTTTAACGATCAACCTTGAGACAATGATACTAATTAAGCTGGTACCAACCTAGAAATAATTTGCATGTGGTGCATTAGGAAAAAATTGAGGATTCTGATACAGCAGTAGAAATGCTGGCCTGGAATTCAGTCTACCTGGTCACATCTGCCAGTAACCAGTGACCTTGAATGGGTTATTTTACCTTCTTGGATCTCATTTTCTTGTTCTGCAAGATGCAGATTTTGGAGAGACTCAAGGACCACTTCAGTACTAGCATTCTAAGACTCTCTGATTCTGAAATTCTTTCTAATGGCTACTACAAAGCAGGAAATAATCAGCTTTTATTCCTTGAGTTATTTCCCATAGATTGTTTTCTGCCTATTAAAGCTCAACAGAAGTTTTTGCCTTACTTAGTGGCATAATATCTATGCCAAGATGCAGTGCTTACTTACTGGCTTTCAAAAGAACTAAAAGTATTTTTCCTGATTCTGTGCTCATTGTTAAAGAATAGAGGGGAAAAAGTATAAAGATAAAAATCATCTCCAAATTTTCTCTGTATTTATATACATATGCACATACATACAGACATATACATATATACATAGACTTGTATAATGTCATATCCATTATATAAGTTTGTGCCCTTTTTTTCCACTTAAGATTAAAAAGGGAATATTTCCCAATTATTACAAACAGTTTAATGGTATCATCCGAAAACACTGTGTGACCGTCATATAAAGCCTCTGTTTATCTCTTCATCCTCACCTTCAAAAAAAAATACTCTTTTCCTCTGTTAGTTTTCAAAGCAGTGTATTGGTATCCTAGCATTCCCCTAAAGGTGAAAGTGACATTTAAAAAATTTTTTTATTTGAACTCCTTACATCTGTCCCACACTGCTCTTGCCTTCAACCCTCTGTTGTCTTTCCCCACATACACACACTTCTGTCCCCACTCCAAGCCTCTGTCCCACCTTCCCTCGACTACTAGCTGTTCCCTCCCTTGCATTTCGTTTTCCTTCTACTGGAGAGGACGCTTTCAGCTCATAAACATGCCATAGCTTGCCGGTCTTTAAAAACAAACAAACTTCTTGACGTAGATTCTCTTCTTGTTTTTGAAAGGATAAACTGTTGTTTGTTGTTCCCACTCCCTTCCCTCTATTCTCTTAGTCTCTTGTGATCTCTTTTCTGTCCTCAATTCTTTCAAATACTGACCATTAAGCTCTCTAGAATCCTTCCAGTTGCCAAATGCTGCAGTCACTCTTGAGGCCTTGTCTTCTGTGGCCTCTCTGCCTCACCTTACATACTATTCAGGTTTTCTTTTTAAAAGTAACTCTATTTAGGGGCGCCTGGGTGGCTCAATGGGTTAAAGCCTCTGCCTTCGGCTCAGGTCATGATCTCAGGGTCCTGGGATCAGGCTCTCTGCTCAGCAGGGAGCCTGCTTCCTCCTCTCTCTGCCTGCCTCTCTGCCTCTTGTGTCTGTCAAATAAATAAATAAAATCTTTAAAAAAAAAAAGTAACTATTTAATTTCAGAAATAGTATTTATTTTCAAAAACTTAGAAGCAGATAAATCACTACTAATAGTTTGCTACATTGTTCTTCTTGACATTCTCTTATTTTCATGAAACCATTTTCTCCTATTGTATCTTTTTTCATTGGCTTCCTGTTCCTCCCATTTATTTGGTAAATTTCCTTCCTTCACCTGTCCTTTAAATAGTGGCATTCTCCAGTGTTCTGCCCTTGGCTTTAATATTCTTCTTAACTTTCACCTTCTCTTTGGGTATTTTCATGATGGCTTTTTAAAAAGAAGTTAATCTGTGCACATACCCACACATCCTCACACAGTAAAATGTACACATGCCTACAGTTTCAAAGCCTGTAATTCCAAAGCCTGTTGTCACAATAAGTCATTCTTTTCCCATTTCTCTTCCCTAGAATCAACCACTGGGTTATACTTCTAGAGACAGAATGTATGTATGCTAGTACATATGAATTTATATATTTACTTATATAATTGTTTTCAGAGTGTTTCTGTATAAATGGCAGTATACTCCATGCTTATTTGCATCTTTTCCACCTAACACTATATAGGAGATCATTTTATATCAGTGTATAGAGATCTATTACATTTATTTTAGTGGTAGCAAAGTGTTAAAAAGTTTTTTGTATTCCTCTTTCCTGCCACTGCCTCTTATTTTAGAAGAATTCAAACTTACAGAAAGATTTAAAAAACAATACAATTAGCACCCACCTGTATACCTACTTGCACTTCTTTTTTTCTTTCTTTCCTGAATCATGTGAAAATAAAATTGTAGGTATCATGACAAGTTTATTTGAAAATTTTTCAGTATGTATGCCTTAAGGGCTAGGAATTCTCCTGCATAATCACAATACCTTTATTACACCAAAGGTTTTTAAGATCAATGCAGTATTATCTAATATAAAATTCATATTCAAATTTCTACAGTTGACTAAATATCCTTTATAGTTTTTTCTCTCTCTCTCCATTCAAGGAGCCAATCAAGAATTAAGACTTACATTTGATTGTCCTAGGCCTTCATTTAACAACTGTTTAAATAGATGACTGAAGTAGGATCTCTAGAGCCAACTCTTTCCTGAAGTTGACTTAAATCTATGAAATATAATTATTTGGATGTCACATTGGCCCCTCCCAAATCACATGTCCAAAATGAACTCAGTTTTTTCTGCTCTCAAACCTACTCTTCCTCCTATATTCCCAACTTAGTGAATGCTATAATTCAAATGTTGCCTTAATAAGAAGGCTGGAGTCATCCTAGGCTCTTCCCTCTTTGAGACCGTATGTGCTATTATTCCCTTAGCCTGGAATTCTCTCCCTACTTTGTCTACCTTTCTACTAGTTCATTCTTCAAGACCCAGATTAAGCTTTACTTCCTTGACCTTTTGTTTCTCCATGCAGGTTTAGATGTGTCTCCAGTCGTCTCCTTTTATACCCTGTACACACACCTGTCCCATCAATTATCACTTTAAGTGGGAATTGTTGGTTAATGTATCTGCCTTCTTAATCAGAAAGTAAGCTCCTTGAGTTCATATGGATTTAGTTGTCTTTTGTTCTAGGTCTAGTAATATAATACCTGGCCTGTAGGTGTTTAATTAATATTTATTGAATGCAAAATACAATGGAAAATGCACAGACAATCTTTGGCACGTAGAAATAGATTTTTTTAAGCTCAGCTCAACCTGGCATACATTTATTGAATTCCTGCTATATGCAGTTTGATGCAAGTAGTAAGATTGATTTTCTGCCTTGAAGGAAGGTTAGGGAAGTGGGATAAATGGGTGAAATGGGGGTCAAAGGGTACAAACTTCCAGTTATAAACTAAATAAGTTATGGGGATATAACATCAACATGGTGACTATAGTCAGTAATATTGCATTGTATATTGAAAGGAGATAAGAGAACTTAAGTTCTCATTACAAGAAAAAGTTTGTAACTTTGTACGGTGACAGATGATAACTAGATTTATTGTGATCATTTTGCAACATATACAAATAAAGAATTGTTACGGTGTGTGCACCTGAAACTGATATAATGTTGTATGTCAGTTATACCTCAATTAAAAAAAAGACAGGTTGGAGTCTACTTGAGGTTAAGACCAGTATACTTAGAAGGTAATCTAATAATTCGATAAATGATGCAGATGGTAGCCTCAAGGAGAGAGGAGTTGGTGAATGATTTTGAGTACTTACTGTGTGCCAGTTACTATTCTCTGTTTGTAAATGTTATTAATCTGTACAACTTTTATTTTTTTAAAAAGGAAATTGAAGTTAAATAGTCCAAGACTATACAGATAGTAAGTAAAGATTTAAACCCAGGTCTGACTGACTCCACAAACGTGCCATTAAGTGTTCCAAAGGCAATTAAGAGAGTCATAAAGTGATATTGTAAATCAAGGGAAAAAATAATATCCAATTGTAGGGTAATTAAATCAGTGGTATAGGCCCACAACGAAAGGTTGTATAATCGCTACAAATCATGTGGTTGAGAAATACTCATTATCTTAAAGTATTTATGATAGAATGTGTAGTACTAAAAAGCAGTATATAAAAGTATGACTCCATTTTTTTAATGTACATGTATGATTTTATAGAAAAGATTGGAAGAAAATGCATGAAATGGTTAGTGGTAATCATCCCAGGGTTATGATATTATAGACTATATGCATTTCTTCTTTGTAACAGTCTATTTTCCAGATTTTGTACAATAAACATAAGCTTTTATGATCAGAAAAAAAAATCATTTAAAAAATAAAGGACTAAGAAAAAGCAAGCAGAACTTAGTCTTATAATTATTAAAGTTAGAAATGTTTCATGAACAGGGTGCCTGGGTGGCTCAGTGGGTTAAAGCCTCTGCCTTCGGCTCGGGTCATGGTCTCAGGGTCCTGGGATCAAACACCGTACCGGGCCCTCTGCTCGGCAAGGACCCTGCTTCCTCCTCTCTCTGCCTGCCTTTCTGCCTACTTGTGATCTTTCTCTGTCAAATAAATAAATAAAATCTTTAAAAAAAAAAAGAGAGAGAGAAATGTTTCATGACCTTCCTTGGCTCTGAGGTGGAACAGGCCTAAGCATCCCAGACAGATTGATGGTTCCTATTTTAAGAGCATCTCACTAAGATAAGCAACTCTCCTTCTGCCTTATGGTCAGTTCTATTGCCCAGTAGCAAGTGGGAAAGGAATTTTCTCTGTGTATTATTTCATGAAGACATGGGCATGAGAGACACTCCCATGTCTTGTGAAAATTTTCATTGTTTAAAGGTATTTTTTCTAAAATAAGGGCCAAATGTAAGGCTCCTGTCTGGGCTTTATGTTTCACTTTATAAAAACACTGAAAGAAATTTAATATATTTAAGAGGATTCAAAAGAGAATAGAAAAACACTTGGGTTTTCTATTAGTTTTGCATCAGTTTGAAAAACATTCTTTATATGATGTATCTCTTCTGGGTGTCTGTATTCTCACACAGCATGTGTCGCTGTTCTCATTGGGATTTAGCACACTCTAGTGGACAGTAACTTTTCAATTTTTTTTTAATCATGTCAAATTACTTTATTGGACATTTCAGTGATGTGCTTACCTGATAGTAAGGTTTGTCAATATCTATTTGAGTCAAGTAGTAATCCTAGTGAGTGGGACTGACTTATAGGCCACTGGGGTGTTGTACGTTTTATGGGGTTTTTTTGTTTGTTTGTTTGTTTTTTCAATAGAGAAGAGAGGTTTTTTACCTTATGTGGAAACTTTCCCATTGGCTTTCATCTTTTCTTGGGTTGACTAAGAAAAGAGGCAGAGCTGAAATAAAATAAGAGCAATTATTTGGGGTCTCAGAATTGTAGCTTGAGGAGCACAGATTTGGTAACAACCCAGATTGTGTCCCTTTAGGTTACAAAAGTCAAGAGCTTAAAAGAAGACAAAAAAGGAATGTTTGTATGTGTCATTTACAACGAATTTTGTTTGATGTTGGCAGCAGAAAACCAATCTTGGCTGAATATAATTGGCTGCTAAGGTTGTCCCTAAGCAAATTCTCTTACTACAGCAATTGCGGTTCGGGCAGAGTCTTTAGAATCTTTGTAGTTTGGCCCAAATAAAGTTCTTAGCTTCATCTGGTGAGGATGTACATAAAGGTCCATCTCCTTAATGGCCTCTAGCACCATTTTAAAACCCCTTGACGTAAGTGATTTCATTTCATTTCATCTTGCACATATGGGTAAGGTGAAATTGATGGGTCAAAACATAAAGGAACACTGGTAGTCTTTCTGTACCTCACACTCCTTGGAACTTTCAGGACTCTTGAGAATTTTTACATACCACATTTTGATTGAAAATTTGACCATTTGTGCATAAACATTGCTGTATCCTATCCTGATGGATTGTTTTTGGAAATGGGCTTCCACCAGGAAAAAAGTAATTTTTAATTTTGTTTTTGCAGAGTGATGGTGAAGATTTTAATTACATTGTTGCATTTTTCCTTGGAACAGCAGCCTGCCTTTACCAGGTAGGTTCTCTCCAACTTTTGAGAAACACTTTCCTATTATTGTTTGTTTTACGTATTCTCTTATTTGTGCACTTCAAATAAATAAAATGTCTGAGATCTTTACCTCTCTTTAGAGCCTCTGTTAACTTTATGATCTACATCTCCATTTTGAATGGACCTGGATCCCAGTGTACTTAATGTTAGCACTCTTCTGTGTCAGGTTTCAGTGGCAGTATGTCATCTGCCTGTGGCGGTAAAGGCTACTTCTAGATTTTTTGGTGATGGATTATTGAGCCTCAGGGCTCTGCTTATACTTGAGCATGAGGATTTTGTACTTTTGGGCAAGTCTGAACAGGAAACAGCCAAAGCGGATTTTAGGATATTTAATTTAGTAGTGA
Organism: Lontra canadensis; assembly: GCF_010015895.1. Taxonomy (NCBI): domain Eukaryota; kingdom Metazoa; phylum Chordata; class Mammalia; order Carnivora; family Mustelidae; genus Lontra; species Lontra canadensis. The sequence goes on along the minus strand of NW_022631032.1, from coordinate 6,133,447 downwards.
GGAATGGGGTGGATTGCCAGAGCAGAGAAATTGGAAGAAAGGAAATTAGTTGGGAGGCGATTCCATTACTTAAGGCAGAAGGCGGTGAGAGAGTGAACTCTGATAATGGCAGTAGGGATCAGGGGTGAGGGAATGACACTGAGGAGGAAGACTCCTAGGACCTAGACTTACAGAGCCAGGAGGCTTTGCACCTGGTGATAGGAAAATGGGTACTGGCATTCCTGAGAAGAGAGGAAGCACAGATTTGTAGGAAAGGGAGAGGTGACCATGCCAGTCACTCAAGCTGAGGAATGTCTTTGCTGAAATGTGGTACAGCAGGCAAGACCTTTTGTCCTAACTTATAAGTAACACATTTCTCTGGCTTGCGTAGGAAGAATGTTAGAAAGATTGAGGACTGCAAACATAAGGCTACCTACAACTCAGAAGTCTCTAGTGAAATACTTTGAATATATACATTTGACTTTATGTAAAGATAGATTAAAGATTTTAGTTTCATATTTTTTTAAAGCCCCTAGTTTTCTTAATCATTTGTATTTAGAAATTTTCTATACAGTTTGACAGATTTAACTACAATGAATGACATTTCATGCAGGAAATGTGAAAACTTGTATTTGTTAATGTCACAAATGCTTTAATTTTATGAAATATTCTTGTGTAGATTTTTTAAAAAACTTTAATGTCTACAATTCTGTCACACAGAGGATATTATCTCATTTTTAAAAATGAGAAATTTGAGGTAGTTTGGGTACTATCCAGAAATCATATAGCCCAGGAAGTGGTAGAGTCAGGACTTAACTCTGGGTCTTCTGATTTTAAATATTGTGTTCATTCCAGTATATTATGCTGTCTGTAAGCAAAATTTCTATATTTGTATAATTTCTATAAGGTTATTCAGTTAAAATTTTATAACATATGCATTATTTCATATGATTCTAAAACAATGTTAAGTAAATGTTAACTTTAAAATAATGAGTAATTCTTGTAAAATATACTTTTGGCTGTTTTGCCTTAATGAAATAATTTTATTCCTTCATTAATTTATATTTTTAAAAATCACTTTTTATCAAAGAGCCTTAATGAAATTTTTTTTTAGTTTAATTTTATTTTTTCAGTGTTCCAAGATTCATTGTTTATATTTTTAAATACTACTAATAATAGCAAAATGTATTGAGTTCTTACTGTGTGCCAAGTTCTTTATATTCCTTGTACCCATTAAATCCTCACAGAAAGTCCCATGCTAATCTTGTTTTCATTGTCATTTTTCACTGAGGGCTAGCAAGGTCTTATCGTCAGTGCCTCCAGCCCCAGTCTGCGCGACTCCAGAGCCCCGCTGTTGCCTTTAGAGAGGCTTTCTAAAGGCAGACCGCTGTTACATTACCTGGAACAGCTGAAAATCGTTCTCAGAGGAGACGGTCACCCAGGTGTTCTTTTACTAGAGAGAAGTTAAATGGATTCGTGCTTTAAAAAAGAACAGTAGAGGGGCGCCTGGGTGGCTCAGTGGGTTAAAGCCTCTGCCTTCGGCTCAGGTCATGGTACCAGTGTCCTGGGATCAAGCCCCACATCGGGCTCTCTGCTCAGCAGGACACCTGCCTCCTCCTCCTCTCTCTGCCTGCCTCTCTGCCTACTTGTGATCTCTGTCTGTCAAATAAATAAATAAAATCTTTAAAAAAAAAAAAAGAATAGCAGAAAGTCAGTTTTCTTTTTGACAGGCATGAAACTGCACACTTCCCGAATATGCTGAGCAGAGTGACAATAACGCTGGTTTTTTTTCCACAGTAAAACCTGCGTGATTATATTTTACCTTTAACATGCTCCATCTCCAGTTGTGAAGTCGTTTTTTAATCCCCTTTAGATCAGACCTCAAGAGCTACGACTATGTAGTTTCTTGGCTTTTTCTCCAGGCTGGGGGTACTTAACGGACCCACAGAACTCAGCCAGATAGGAGTAATCTTGCTATGGAACATTTGAAAGAAGAAATCAAAAGATCTAGAAACCAGAGACTTCTCTTTTTTCCTCTCAGTGCTTTATTTTGAAAACTCTCAGACTTCCAGAAAAGTTGAAAGACTAGTACACTTAGAGCCACCAAATTATTAACATTCTGCAACACTTTCTATATCTCATTCTTTTTGTATGTGCATGTGCATAGTGTGTATATTAGTTGTCTATAAAGTAAGTTGCAGATATGTATGTGAGTATAAAGTTGTTTTTCCTATTAACCTTTTTATTTGAGTTAATTGTAATAGCTGTGAGAGAGATATATAACCTTTACCTGAGTTTCCCCCAGTAGCACCATCTTGTACAACTATGATACATTACCTCAGCGAGGATATTGATGTCAGTGTGGGCAGATACAGAGCATTCATATCACCACAAGCACCCCTTTGGTTGCCCTTTTAGAGCCACATCCACTTCTCTCCTGCCCCTTCATCTCTGGCAACCACTAATGTGTTCTCCATTTCTATAATTTCCTCATTTTAAATAATGTTATATAAAGGGACCCATATATAGTATGAATCTTTAGTGATTGGCATTATTTTGCTCAGTACAATTCTCTGGAGAATTTTCCGGGTTGTCACATATATCAATGTTTGTTCCTTTTTGCTGCTGAATGGTATTCCAGGGTATGGATGTACCACAGTTTGTTTAATGATTCACCCACTGAAGGACATCTGGGTTTCCAGTTTGGGGCTATTATAAATAAAACTGCTATAAACATTCATGTATAAGATTCTGTGAGAACATAAGTCTTCATTTCTCTAAGATAAATGCTTAGGAGTCCAATTGCTAGGTCTTATAGTAGTTGCATGCTTAGTTTTATTGAGACAGACACAGTTCTCCAGAGTGGCATTCCATTTTACATTTACATTTTTACATTTTACATCACTCACATCAGCATTGTTATGAGTGATCCTGTTTCTCCACATCCTCTCCAGCATTCGTTGTTACCGCTGTTTTTTATTTTAGCCATTCTGACAGATGTGTAGTGATCCCTCATATTGATTTTAATTTGCATTTCCGTAATGGCTAATGATATTGAACATTGTTTCAGGTACTTATTTGTTATCGATGTGTTCTCTTGGGTGAAATATCTTTTCATGTCTTTGCCTATTTTCTACTTGGATCATTTGGTTTTTACTGTCAGGTTTGAGAGTTCTAGCCATCAGCCCTGTGTCAGAAATGTAATTTGCAAGTGTCTTATTCCAGTCAGTAGCTTGTCTTTTCATCCTCTTAACCAGGTCTTTTGCAGAGCAAAAGTTTTTAATTTTGATAAAGTTCATTTTATCAGCTCTTTCTTTTATGGAAAAATATTTATGGTATCAGGTCTAAGAACTTTTTTTTTTTAATTGAAGTATAGTTGACACATAGTACTAACTAGTTTTGAGGTGTACAACATAGTGATTCCACAAGTTTATACTCTAGGCTGTGCTCACCACAATGTAGCTACCATCTGTCACCATCCAATATTATAATTCCATTGATTCAAGTCTAATACTCTTTGCCTAATCCTGGACCCTGAAGATTCTTTGTTTTCTTCTAAAAGTTTTGGTTTTATGTTTTACATTTAAGTTCATGATCCATTTTTAATTAAATTTTGTATAAGATTGTATGAAATGTGAGACTTAGATGATTAGATTGGAGAGTTTGTTTTTGTGTTTTTGGTTTTGTGTTGTGTTTTGTTTGCTTGTGGATGAATAGCCAATTGCTCCATTTTTTGAAAAGGCTTTTTTCTCTCCCCTGAATTACTTTTACATCTTTGTCAAATATCAATTGGACATATTTGTGAGAGTCTGAGTTTTATATTCTGTTTTATTGATCTATGTGTCAGTCTCTCTGCCAGTACCACATAGTATTGATTACCGTGACTGTATAATCTGTATTAAGTTCCATTTTCTTAATTGTTACACAGTTATTCAAATTCTCTTTCTCATAATACATGGATTATGATAGTTTGTATTTTATAAGGAAGTGATCTATTTCATCTTACCAGCTTTACATGTGTAGAGTTGATTGTAGCATCCTCTTACTATCTCTTTGCTGTCTGTATGATCTGTAATGATATTCTCTATTTCATTCTTCATATTGGTCAGACTTACTTGTTAATTTCATCAGTTTTTTAAAAGAACCTGCTCTTTGTTTTGTGTTTTTTTTTCGTATATTCAGTTTTATTGATTTCTCCTTATTATTTCCTTTTTCATGCTTGCTTATGGTTAATTTGGCTCTTCTTTTTCTAGGTTCTTGAGATGGGAGCTTTGATTATTGAGAATTTTCTCTTTTGTAATATATACTTTTAGCATTAAACCTTTCTCTCTTTGAGCATTTTATTATCTGTGTCCCGTAGATTTTGATATGTTGCATTTTTTCATCTTATTTTTTTAAAAATATTTTATTTATTTATTTGTTAGAGTGAGGGAGAGAGAGCACAGGCAGGCAGAGTGGCAGGTAGAGGCAGAGGGAGAAGCGGGCTCCCCACGGAGCAAAGAGCCCGATGTGGGACTCTATCCCAGGACGCTGGGATCATGACCTGAGCCAAATGCAGCCACTTAACTGACTGAGCCACCCAGGTGTCCCTTCATCTTACTTTTTATTAAAATTTTTATTTTTTTATTTTTTAAGTTTTTATTAAATTTCAGTTAGTTAACATAGTGTAATATTAGTTTCAGGTGTAGAATTTAGTGATTTGTCACTTAAATACAACACCCAGTGCTCATCACAAGTGCCCTCCTTAATACCCATCACCTACTTCACCTGTCCCTCTGCCCACCTCCCTTCCAGCAGCCCTCAGTTTGTTCTCTGTGATTAGGAGTCTGTTTCCTGATTTGCCTCTCTTCCCCCCCTCCACATTTCTTCTGTTTTATTTCTTAAATTCTACATATGAGTGAGATCATATGGTGTTTGTCTTTCTCTAACTGACTTATTTTGCTTAACATAGTACTTCCTGGCTCCATCCATGTTGTTGTAAATGGTAAGATTTCGTTCTTTTTTATGGATGATTAATATTCCATTATATATATGTTTATATAATGGTTTACACACACACACACACACACACACACACACACACACCATGTCATCTTTATCCAGTCATCAGTGGATATTTGGGCTCTTTCCATTGTTGCATTTTTATTTTCATTTATCTCAGTGTATTTGAAAATTTTTATACTTGTGGTTTCATCTTTGACCTGTGGATTATGGATTATTTGGAATTGTGTTTTGCTTCCAAGAGTTTGGGAATTTTCCAGTTTTCTTTCCGTTATTGATTTCTAGTTTGATTCCATTGTGGTTGGAAAACACTCTGTGATTTCAGTTCTTTTAAATTTGTTGAAATTTATTCTGTGGCTCAGAATATGGGCTGTCTTGATATATATTCCATGAGCACTTAAACAGAATGTATATTCTACTGTAGCTGATTTCATGCTCTATAAATGTCAGTTAGATCACGATGTTTGATGGGTCTCAGTTTTTCTGTATCCTTGTTGATTTTGTCTCGTTCTATCGGTTGAAAGAAGAGGAAGTTTTTTTGTTTTTTTTTTTTAAGATTTTATTTATTTATTTGACAGGCAGAGATCACAAGTAGGCAGAGAGGCAGGCAGAGAGAGGAAGGGAAGCAGGCTCCCTGCTGTGCAGAGAGCCCGATGCGGGGCTCGATCCCAGGACCCTGGGATCATGACCTGAGCCGAAGGCAGCGGCTTAACCCACTGAGCCACCCAGGCGCCCCAAAGTTTTTAACTCTAATTGTGGTTTGGTATATTTCTCATTTCAGTTTTATCGGTTTTTGCTTTGCACATTTAGCTCTGTTTGACTCATTCACATTTAGGATTATTGCCCTCTTGGTGTACTGATCCATTTATAATAATATATCATTATATAATATCTTATATAATGATAACCCTCTCTAGCCATTTCTTTTTTTTGGAAATATTTTTATATTTATCTGATATTAATATAGCCATTTCTACTTTCTTCTCATTAATGTTTGCACAATATATTCTCCATCTTTTTACTTTCACCTTGCTTGTATCATTTGAAGTGAGTTTCTGGTAGATTTAAAAGCTGTTTTTAATCCACTCTGCCAATCTCTGTTTTTTAATTATTGTGTTTAGGCCATTACATTTACTGTAGAATCGATACATTTGGGCTTAAGTTTGCCATTTTTATTTTTTGTTTGCTGGTTTTCATTTTTATGTTTTCTTTTTCCTATCTTTCTGTGGGTTACTTGAACATTTTATAAAACTCCATTTTGATTTATCTGTAGTGTTTTTGAGTTTATTTCTTAGCATAGTTTTTGTTTGTTTGTTTTGGTTTTGTTTTGTTTTGTTTTGTTTTTTGAGAGAGAAAATGCACATGCATGCGAGATTGGGAGAAGGGGCAAAGGGTGAGGGAGAAAGAATCCCAAGCAGGAATGTGGGCTTGATCTCATGACCCTGAGATCATGACCTAAGCCAAAAACAAGAGTGGAACGCTTAACAGACTGAGACACCCATGATTCCCTCTCCCCTCTTTGTATGGTTTTTAAATGCTCTAGGTATTGTGTTATACATACTTTTCAGTTTTTTGGTGTTGTCATTTTACTAGTTCAAATGAAACATAGAAATTGTATTTCCTTTTATGTCCCTTTGCCTCCCACTGTTTATAATAGAATTGTCTTAAATATTTCCTCTACCTATATTTAGAACCACATCAGACAGTGTTACAAATGTTTATTTCAGTCATCAATTTAGAAATCTCAAGAGGAGAAGGAGAACCTATTATATTATTTTGCTGACTGTTCTTTTTGCATTCTCAGTGTTCCAGGGTTTCTTCTTTTATTGTTTCCTTTCTGCTTAGGTATTTTCCTTTAGCCATTCTTTTAGGGTACATCTGTAGGTGTCAAATTCTGTTAGTCTTTCACCTGAGAATGTCTTTATTTCTCCTCCCACAAGAGAACTTACTAACTACAAAGGGAAAAATAGTAACTTCACAGTGGAGAAACCTGTCAGACACCACCTTACCAAGAGATCGAAGTTAACATCACCAATTTTAAGACATACTGCACATCGCCTCTGTGGTATTCTAGCCCAAACTGCATGTCCTCATTTCAGTCTTGAGACAATGTCAGGCAAACCAAAATTAAAGGACATTCTACAAAATAACTGATTGATACTCTTTAGACTGTCAAGGTCATGAAAGAGACTTGAGGAGCTATAACAGATTTGAAGAGATATGGCAGCTAAATGCAAGAGGCAATCCTGGATTGGATTCAGGACCAGAAGAAGGGCCTTAATGGGGCAACTGGCAAAATTCCAATAAAGGCTGTAGATTAGTCTACAGTATTGTATCAATGTTAATTTTGTGGTTTGATGATTATACTGTGGTTATGCAACAAGATAACATTAGGGGGAGTAGGGTGAATAATGTACAAGAACTCTGTGATTTTTACAACTCTTCTCTAGGTCTAGAATTATTTCAAAAGGAAAAATTACTTTTTTAACTTTTTTTACACAGTGAAAACCACTCAAATAAAATAAGTACTTACAGTTCATTTTGCTTGGATAGCAGTCTTCTGTTTAAGTAAGCAAAGTCCTAATTTGTATAAGAAATAAAAAGATTTGGGGCACCTGGGTGGCTCAGTGGGTTAAAGCCTCTGCCTTTGGCTCTAGTCATGATCCCAGGGTCCTGGGGTTGAGCCCCATGTCAGGCTCTTTGCTGGGTGGGGAGCCTGCCTCCCTTCCTCTCTTTCTGCCTACTTGTGATCTCTGTCTGTCAAATAAATAAAATCTTAAAAAAAATTTTTTTAAAGAAATAAAAAGATTTAATAGAACATTTCCACATTCTTTCTGCATTGTTGCAAACACCTTAAAGTCCTTCCTCTCCTGACGCCTGGATAGAATTTCACAATTTCTTCGTCTTTCTTAAGACTTTGTAATCACATATAATTCCTATATTTAACAGATTGTGAATTTAGGCTCGTCTAGAAAACAATTCATTCAACAGATTTTTATTGAGCACTTACTATGTGCCAGGCACTATTCTGGGCACTGGATAAAGTGCCCACTGGATAACAAATCAAAAATCTCTCCTCTCATGAAGCTTAGATCCTATTGGAAGAATATATATAACAGACAAAACAAGCACATTTGTAAAGTGTGTTTATATTGTGGAGAAAAATAAAGCAGGAAAAGGTGACTCCCAGGATTCGGGCTTATGGGGGGGGGGTAATTTCTTTATTCTGTTTTCTAAAATAGCAATAATTACATTCTCTGTCCCCCTGTCCCATCTTTTATTTTAAGACATAACTATTTGGTATTTTATATACATAATATGATCTTTTGTATATATAATCTTTCTCCCTCCATTAGAATTTAAGTTCTGTGTGAGCAAGGGCTTTATTTCGTTACTTGAAACTAAAGAAACAATGCTTAGCTTGTAGCTGGCCCTCAATAAACATCAAATGTTCACTCAGATGCTCTACCTTACTTACTAGTTCCTTGCACTTAATGGGAGAGCAGTAAATATTTGTGGATTTCGTTAATATGTAGATCAGGTTGTGTAAGAGTCCATTTTGCTGTGGTTTGTTTGAGGTATTTTGTACTTTTCTGGGGTGAGGAATGTGTGATGTGCTCAGCCTCTTTGCAAGGGAGTCATCCAGTTGTGACTCTGTTTTAAAATATGATACAAAATGGATCTTTTGACAGTGACAAACATAAAAGGAAAAATCTGCTTTCCTTTCAAGCTGTAGTGCTTTCATAGCTGAATGTCTTAAAGAGGTTACATTATCTTATCTGTAGGTGAAAAATCCTCTTATTCCACTCTTATATTTTACACTGTGGCCTGTTAAAATTTTATAGTAGAAGCATCTATTTCTTTTCTTGTAACCCTAATCATCTTTCATTTTATATTTTGAACAGTGTTACTTACTTGTCTACTACACCGGCTGGCGGAATGTCAAATCTTTTTTGACTTTTGGTTTAATCTGTCTGTGCAACATGTATCTCTATGAACTGCGCAACCTGTGGCAGCTTTTCTTTCATGTGACTGTGGGAGCATTTGTTACACTGCAGATCTGGCTAAGGCAAGCCCAGAGCAAGGCTCCTGATTACGATGTCTGACCCCATCCTTCAGACATACTGCCCTGGCCTCTGGGGGAAAAGGAGGGAGCATATCTTAACTGCCACTGTGATGAAGAGACTGTTCACCACACTCGAGGAGCTCTGCTTTCTTTCTCGCCAGCTATCCTTTTTTGTTTTAAGTCCGCATGGCATGCCTGGGAGCGTGCAGCACCTGCTAGGCAAACCCCTCATGTTAGTCGCGGGATTATTATTCAGAGGAGGAGGAGGCTTCTCTATCCAGGGCCACGACCGTGGAAGAACAGTCAGAAGCCATTTGGAGACTTGGCCAGCGGTTCTGAATCCTTCTGAAGAGTTCAATCAAAAAATGTGTGTGGTACATGCTCAGAGGACCAAGCGGGAACTCTACAGTCTGGGTTCGCCTTTGTGAGGCACAAGTATAGCGCAAATAAAAACATGCCGTGGAGTTTGTGTTTAAAACAACTTGCTAAATATCACGTTATTTGCACACTTACAGTACCCTGAGTTTATGAAGTCCGGGATGGTGTGGAATTGGTTCTTTTTCCTTTTATATTTTTTGCTTGAATCCTAACTCTGGAAATCACTTGGTATAGGAAAAGGCTTCTTATGAGCTTATCTCTAGAACATCACAAGTACTGAGAACATAGTAACATACGTTTCCTTCCTAGACCCTGTCTGTAGTTTCTTTTGAAATCACTTTTTAAACATGGAATTTGTTAGATTATAGCCATCGTTCCCCAGACTTCAATCACTTGAGTATTAACATATACTATTATTTTTAGTATTTATCTTTTAAATCTTAAAATAGTTTAAAGACAAACTAATCTCTACTCCAAGAGGAAAACCAGCATCAATTTACCATGAGTTAACTACGAAATAAAACAAAAAATGTTATGAAATTCTAACTAGATCCTAATGCCCCCCCCACCCCAGGCCCTGAATCTCCGAAGCCTGCTCTTTGTTGCAGTGAGAGAGATCTTACCCAGTATGAAAATGGGGCTCTCTCCGTGGAATTATCAGAAGGGTAAGACTGTAAAGGGAATGACATTTTCACTGTGATTCTGCATTATTCACTTCTGTGTTGTATACCGCCGAAAATCCCCGTGTGTGCTGCCAGTGGTGTGGGTCGTGCCCTCTGGAAACGGCGGCCTGTGCTCCGAATGAGACGGCGACTTCTCCCAGCGGCTCTTTCTATTTTGTGGCTTCGAAGAGTTCAGCACCTTGTATCGTAGAGAACTTGTTTGCGTTTTGATAATAATAAACGTTCAAGCAGCTATGAATTAATAATATAGGAAGCACAGTTTGATTCCACTAGCAAAATCTGCCAACTCTCCTGGTTTTGGAAGGTACCTTCATTAATGATTTTTCTTTTGTTTTTTAAAGAAAAGATTATAAAAGTATATATATAAGGTACTAAAATTTGATAGCCAGAAAATGATGGACCCGTTACGTATAATTCATGTTACTGGGTGTATTTATTAAGCAGAATAGTCCAGAGGGGTAAAGTCGTTGAACTACCGTGTTTGCCTGAACCCATATTATGTAGGTATATCTGCAACTGTAAAACCTTGCTTAACTAGAAGTTTTTGCTGCACTCCCCTTTTAGGAGAATGAGGCAAAAGGAAGACAGTAAGCTTGTAATATCAGGGATTTATTTAAAACAGGAAATTCCATTTCAGTTTTGTGCCTCTAGCAAAACTGCACAGAAGTTATGTATATTCTAGAGCTACCCCAAGATATACTACATGATATTAAATCAGCAAAATCAAGTTGATGTATGTTTGTTATTTTGTACTTTTTTACTGAGCCAGGAAAGTGAAGTAGTTCAGTTTAGAAAGATTTTTCTGAACTAATGGTTAAAACAAGAAGAGTTCTCTTGTAAATAGCCAGCTAGCCAAGAAGATGGAACATTCTGCGATTTTACTATATATTGACACTTTATGGCTCGCTTACCAGTTTGGTTCAGTTTGGTTCTTCTTATTGAATTATTGAATTATAGTGTTTGGTGTTTGGAGCATTCAGCAGGGACATTTTAAAATTCACCAGCTGTCTTTAAAGGCTTAATTTGTTTTTTTGTTTTGTTTTGTTTTCACTGCTCTTTTGGATAATGGGATGTTTACATCTTAATGTATAAATATGAAAATAGGCATAAATAATGTTTATGTATAGAAATGCTTTATTTCATTATTTGGTGTCTGCATTGCTGAGTGTTTATATAACTTCTCTGTCTCTGTGATGTTGCCAAAGAAACTATTATGAATTTGGAATGAAAAATTTTTGCCATGAATGTAAAGTTCTTAAGCTCATTAGACTTCTAAAGTGTATGATAGTAATATCTTCCGTTTATACTGTACTTTTACTTTAAAGAACAAGTCTCTGTTTACCTAATTATAATGAGTTTTGTAGTGTAGGAGAATTACTTGCCTTCTTGTTATGAAGGAGGAAACTAAGGTAATCAAATGTTAATGACTTATCTAGGGTCACAGAGCTAAGCACATACAACTTCTAATCCCTTAGCCTTGGGGCTCTCCCCCACCAGAGTGGGGACTGATGGCGATAACTAAGGTTGTACTCAGGAAATAGGTCTGCTCTTGGTGAAATCAGGGAATTGGGGACTTAATGAGCTCAGGTGTGGTCTGTCAATCCTGGGTATCTATTAGGGTAATTCTGAAATACTGCTTTTTTATTAAGATATGCCGTGAAGGCATAGATACTCTCTTTTATATCCTAAAAATAATTACTTTTTTTTGCTTGGGGTTTTGGGGTTTTTTGTTTGTTTGTTGGGTTTTTTTTTTTTAATCTGTTTTTGTAATGTATTTATACCTGACCTCCTTCCCAAAAGAACTTGAAGCATGATACCAAAATAAGACTTACACAGCAATGGCAATAAAATATGAACAGAAAGGGAGAAAAACAAGATCAGTGAAAATGAAGGAAGAGGGAACATGATGCTGTTATCAGGTGTAAAACTTGACTCTTGAACTTCCTGAAGGTCATGGCTTAGAAGAAGGGAAACAAGTTTTGCACTACTCTAGCTCTGTCTGTAAGTCAGAGTACACCAGTTCCTCAGGGGGAACTTCTTCCTGAGGGATTCTGATAAAAAATGTTGGCACAGGGCTCCTGTGAAATCCTAAAATGAACAGAACCCTCAACTGTTTTAGATATTTGCATATCGTGATTGTGCCTTAAATCCTCAACTTGTAACAGCTTTCAGAATGCATTTAAGAATGTTTGGTGTGGTTAATAGAGGATTTTGTTCCCATTAGGAAAAATTCTTATCCTAAGCTAAAATTGGCTTGAAAATCCATTTGAGACAAATGGAGACATGGAGAATCTTTACCTAATTTTGTAATTTTATGATTTATATCAAGTGAATGTGCTGTCCCTGGATTAGCACATTTATTTTGTATTAAATGTGGTCTTTTTCACAGTGGAATCTAGTCTGGAGAAATGTCTGGCTCCATTCCTATTAAGCCACGTCTAGAATCTCATTTGACTTGATTTGTCAGGGCTCCACAGAGCAGATTTGTCGTATGAGCCTTAACTTATAGGTTGTAGAAGTGCTTCTTGCTGAGATTAGCTGCCGACCCAAAAGGGAGTTGCTTAGCCTTTAATCCAAAAGTTTTACTATGTAACCTGGGGACCCCACTCTGAGCTGTTGGATTTCCAAGAGACACAATGAAACGTGTGTGTGTGTGTGTGTGTGTGTGTGTGTGTGTGTGAGAGAGAGAGAGAGAGAGTGATTTTTATTTTAAGAAACTTTTTGTTCATTTTAAAAGAGCTGTCTGGAGTATGTAGTAAAAGAATGAATAAATTCCAGTTGACCTCAAACATCAAGTGCAGGGGTTAGGGGCACCAACCCCTCCTTGTGCAGTCAAAAATCCATGTATAACTACTTAACTAGTAATAGCCTACAGCTTACTGGAAGACTTACTATTAACATAGTGAATTAACATATTTTGTATGAAGATAAGAGAACATTTTAAGAAAATCTTTTTTTTTTTTCATTTTAAAAAATCTTAAGAGAAAATGCATTTATAGTATTTTAATTGTAAAAAGGTCCCATGTAAGTGGCCATGCACAGCTCAGACCTGTGTCATTCAAGGATCAGCTGTACTTCCAAAGCAGCCAGCACTCGGATCGAATTGAACACTCAGCCTTACCACCAATTACAGGTGACTCCTCAGGGCTGTTGTCTTTGTCAACGGGCAAGCCTTCTTTGTGTTTTTCTGCTTTGTTATCTCTAAGGAAATGCTGCAGTAGAATCAAACCTGATTTTTAGTTCGTTGGCTTTAGTAATATGCTCCCTAAAAGTTAATGAAAGAAGTCCCTCCAGCTCCAAGCGTGATGGATGAGTGTATGTGCAAAGGCTGTGTTGCCCAAGAAGGTAACTCAAGTCGTTCTGTTGATGAGGGCTAGAGGTGTCCGATCATCTTCATCAGTGCTCTGGGACTGCTGCTGAATGCTGACGTTATTGTAGCCTCCTGTGGGAACAGTGAACTTTTCAAAGAGAAACCATGCCTGTGGCTGCCACTATCGAAACTTCTTCCCCGAGTGGCCAAGCTTTCTAGATTACTTTATTTCACAGGTGGAGTCACAGTGTGGAAGCACTGTGTGATTGCAAGTCCTGTGGCCGGTATCAACTTTGGTCATGAACAGTGATTGCCGTTGACACATGTGTACGTGTTTTCTTCTGCGTTGGCAGTGCCAGTGTGTAATGAATAGTCTTAGCACAGCTGGAGACCGTAGGCAATTCGAGAAGAAAACAGGCTTAGTTCTCAAGGAGTTCCTGAAATCAATAGCCTAGCCTTACAAATTGTTCCTGCTACTTCCTTGGTAACAAACAGTATTTTCTGCCTCACCTCACCCACAGTTCCATTGGCCCTTTTCTCCTGTATTCCACAGCACAGCAGTGGGATATAGGGGTTAAGAGGCTTGACCTCAGTCAAAAAATCTAGCTCATGTGGTGGCACCAAGATTTTAATCCAGATCAGTCTTACCCAGAGCTCGTGTTCTTAACCATCATGTAATATTAAGTTAGACAACATGAGAATATGTTGAAGTGTATAAGGAATATATATTGGAATGTATATATATGTAGTCTACATTACTTTTTAAATAAGAAATTGGTCAGTGCTAACTCCTGCATTGTGGATATTCTAGACCGAGGAAGATGATATCCTAAAATCCCTATGCCTATAATTGTACATCGAGACATGTGGCTGCAGGAGGTATGGTGAAATGTAAGTGAGCCTTAGATTTTAGGGCAAGAAGCTATACAGTCTGCTGTTTGTAGTGAGACTAACTCATGAATTAATGATTCTTGATGTAGAATGTTAAAGCTTCACTAGTGATTCATTTATTACAAACATTTGCTTTCTCATTTTTTTTAAGATCATTTATTTTATGAATCATTTATTTAGTGCATGAGCTGGGGAGGGGGGAAAGGCAAGAGAGAATCCCAAGCAGACTCCCCACTGAGTGCAGAGCCCAACATGGGGCTCAGTCGCATGACCCCAAGACCATGACCCCAGCCAAAACCAAGAGTCAGACACTTAACTGACTGAGCCACCCAGGCACCTCTCAAACATTTACTTTTTCTAATTGAAGGACAGAATCAGTTGCTTCTTTGATATAAAGTAATATTTTGGGAAGTCTGCATTAAATGGTCCCAGATGTATCTGAAAACACTAAACGAAAAATAGAACAGAACTATTTGCAATTTTGAATAGTGATTATGAATTTGGAATCGGACTCCCTGGCTCTCCCTTGTTCTGGCATGGTGACCTCAGCAAGCCATGTAACGTCTCTGCCTCCATTTCCTTACCTGTAAAGTCAGGATAGTAATAGTACCCAGGGCAAAGTGTTGCCAAGAGTATTTAAATGAGTCAACAAATACAGAGTACTTAGAGCCTGGCACAGTGAGTGCTAGGACAGCATGGGCCACAACATTGTGGTCTGTCCTGGTGTTACTATTCCTTTCAAGGTAATAAGTCTCTTGCATTGTAAATGCCTCTAAATATAAGTCATTGTACAAAGTTTTCCAGAGATCACCTGCTAAGTGAGGATCCTATTGAAATCTGCCCTGGCAAGCTCTTGGGTGCAGACTTCTGGGCAGGGTCATGAGGGTGCATTCAAAGAGAGGAGAAGGATTTGTAGAGACTTGTGCTTGCTTCTGTACAGGTTCTGTGAACGTAACAATCCATCTGAGGTCAGTGAGCAGGATTATGTCGCCTGGTGTCACCCAGCCCAGCAGTGGCAGACTGTGCTCTCCAGGACCCCACATTCTCCCAGGTGCTGGCGTGCTGTCGAAAGGGGAAGGTGCCTCTGGGAGCCTCACTTGTTCATTGTGGCCCTAGCACTGTGGCGCCATCATTGTTTGATCTGATCTAGTGGGTACTCTTGAATGGTGGCTGCCCTAGTGCCCACCATGTAAGGGCCTTCCTGAGTGTGCATGTGTGTGTGTAGTCTCTGCTCTGATAGGGAGCAAAGGGTGACAGAATGAAGCCAGCAGCCTCCAACCCACAATACAGAAATAACATATAGATGCTGGGGATGTGAAGCTCAAGGCACTCTTTAAAAGTGCAAATGTGACCTGGATTTTAAAAGATTAGTCTGATGCAAAATGCAACCCCCCCCACACCCCAAAAAATCCCACATGAGCCAAGAAGTACCACTCTAGCTAACTGACAAAGTCAAAGCACAGAAGCAAATTTTGCAAACTTGGAAAATAGAGATGCTGACAAACCAGAGATTTCAGGCAGGTCTAAATTAGAAATTGGCTGAGGGGGAGAATAAGTGATGAGGTCCCTCATGGACTCCAGTGAGAACTCTTTAATTCCCCGGCCTAATAGACCAGCAATAGGGAGCGGGCCTTGAGGATGCAGATGCAGTCAGCCAGTGATGGGGTGGCTCCGTTCCGTTCACTAGAAACTGACGGGTGGGTGAGGTTTAGGACTGGCAAGCCAGTTGGGACAGGATGCCTACTTCACCCTCAGCCTTAGACAATCCTCTTCCTTCTCCTTATTGTCTTTCCCCTTCATCCTATCTGCTGGACTTTCTGCTGGGTCTGTGAACTGAGACTGGTCACCTAACCCTCTGCACTGCATGGAGCAGAGCCCTTGGTAGGAAAGGACTCTGGCCACACCGCCGAGGTGCTGCTGCTGCTGCTGCTTCTGCTGCTTCTGCTGCTGCTTCTGCTGCTGGCGTATCCGGAGGAGGTCCAAGCAAAGGCTTTGGCAACTTTGGTTTGAAGGTGATCTTCCCACAGACCGCCCCCCCCTTGGTGTGATGCTTTTCATCTCTCATTTGTCTGTCTTTGACTTTAAAATCTTAAAATCCTGATTTGATTGTGTCTATGTTCGTGCCATGCTTGGGGTCTGGCGCTTGAAGATTGGACAGGGTCACACAAATATTTAGAATCTGAGAATGCCAGAGGAGAAAGGAGCCTCGGAGGTCAGCCATTCCAATGGCCTGACTTGGCTTTGTTTTTGTGTCTGTCGTGAGAAGCAGTGACACTTACAGGTGGGAAGGAAAGAGGCAAGAAGAGGACAGCAAATACAGTATTTCTTGTTCCAAGACAGAGGGGAGAAAAAAACACCCACTGAAGGGCTTTTTTGAAAATCAGAAAGGCAAAGAAAAGCTATAGTACTACAGTAAATGGGCCTCAGCTCATCTGTTGTCAACCTTGAGAAGTGGCAGTCCCTCTGTCCCTGTCAGGTCAGCAGTGTCCAACCGGATGGGCACAGTGGACAGAAATGCCTGTGGGCTAGAGCGATAGCTTTCACCCTGGAGGATCAGAGCAGCCCAGGAGATGCGCCAGTCCTCTCTCCCACCGTCTCCTGGGCCTGGGGGCAAGCACAAGTGAGAACATGTATGGGAAAGCTCTTTATACACTTTGGATCAAGTTCGCCCAAAGGCAGGGTATGGGGGTATGGTATTCCCTGGTCTGTTGTGCCCTCCCCGACCCCATCCCCACAGGTAACACCGGCCCTTCCAACTCTGCTCCTGATCCCTGTGCTAAGTGCTACCTTTTCATGGCCAGCATGGCTCACACTGTCCCTTGGGAGACAACGTGTACAGCATTCATTTTCTTTGGTGAGTGATTATTTGGATTTAGGCAAGCTAAGAAGCTGTGGGTTTTCAGTGTGTCCCTGCACTGCCTACTTGTGTTCAGGAGGCAGCAAGAATGTGCTCAGCACTACTTCTGAGTATTGGCCATGCCGGTGCCCAAAAATGCTTTCCTGGCCTGCAATGATATGGGCTCAGCATCTTTTCCAAGCTCTAGAGGCTCACTTTCTGCTAATCAGCAACTCGTGGTGAGGTTGCAACATTATGGAAAATAATTTTTATTATGTAAAAACCACAGCTCTGGGCATCATTTGACTACACGCCACTTGGGATTCTTGCTTTTGGAAAAGTTCCGTAAATGCATTTGTATTTTTGAAAGTGTTAAATTAACATGACTACCTGGTGAGTACGTAGCTCCAGCTTTCTTGGTGCACCAAGCTTCACCATGCCTTCCCACAAACGTCACTCACCCCACTCTACAATCAAATCCTCACCATGTTGGCTGAAGTCCAGTCTTGGTTTTAATGGCCTTTGCGGTCAGTGGATGTTAGAGCGGTGTTCAGAACTCACTACACGGATCAGTGGTGTGTTTGCTAGTAAGTTTTGCTAATTAACATTGCAGGTATGGATATACTTTTGCCAAAAAGTGAAATCTATAAGGGAGAAACAAATGTGATCTCTGGAATGAGCTCAGTGGAGATGGAAGCAGAAGGGCTCTTGGGAGTTCTGAGTTGCTTTCCCTGGCTGCCCTGGTGTGCGCTAGGTGTGCCTGTGGTTTGCTGGGCCTGCCTGACCGCACTCATCACAGCAGGATAGGGGTTCTTCAGGAGCTGGCCTGCCAACTTAGTCTCATCAGCCCCTACAGGTTGGCCTTTTCATTTGGTTTCCTTTTCTAATTGGTGGACCCTCGCCTGAAAAGCTCTCCGAGTTGAACATGAGTTCTATAGAGTTGCATCCCACACCATGGACAGTGGAACCCTTGCCAAGCTGTCCTGATTCCTCGGAGCAGAGGCCCTGCCTATGAGCAGGACAGCCACATCTGTGCCCTGGGTGGCCATTGTTGCAATGAGCCCAGTGAGGTCTTTTTCACTGGCTCCTTCATTTTTGCTTGACCACGCCCCCTGCCCTTATTGCCTGAACCCAAATAGAACCCTGCATTTGATGGGCGTGGCAGGCAAGCACTGCCTTTCTACCACCTTCCCTTTCCTCTCGAGGTAAGAGTCTTGCTGGGCACGCTTGAAGTTACCCGCATGAGCTCAGCAGACAGGCCTGCTTTGAATCTCATCTTACTTAATTACCAGTTGTGTGAGTTTAGGCAAATAATTCCACTTCCGTCAGTCAGTCAGTGACGTGAGGTGGCCAGGAGGAACAAATGAAGTTTGTATGGTGTTTGTATGGTGCTCGTCCCCGTGCTCGGCACACACACTGTCCAGTAAGTGGCAGCCGTGGCTACTAGCTATCCAGGCCAAGTCAGTATGCCTCCAGCCAGCATCTCCTCCTCTCCCGGCTACTTGAGTCCTTTCCGTGATCCGTGTTCTTGTATTTGCAAACTTTCTTTCCCTTAGCATAGAAACAAGGTTGGCTCACCGGTTTTAAAACATCCTCTCCTCAACCCTGCATCTTTTCTGGTACCATCCTTGGTCCCTTGTCCCCTTCGCTCCTAGTGTCTTTCCTCATTCCTCCGCCTCCAGCACCCTGGGCCCTGCTCTGCATTCCAGTGAACTACCGCTTGCCAAGAACACGAATGTTCTCTCCCTTGATTGCCATGATGACTGTGGCCCTTAGCCAACATTCTCTCTGTAGCAGCAAACCGTTCCCCACTCAGGGTAGGTCTTTGCCCTCTGGGGCTCCCTCCCCAGTGCCCCACCAAGGGCTGAGTGCACTGTTCTTCGGACTGGAACCAGGCCCATGGCCCAAGCCACAAATCAGACCAGCACACATTACCAGTGAAAGTGTTTAATAGTTAAATTATTTAAATAGACTTTTAAATTTCCATGGGAAATCATAATCGTATCTGTTTTTGCAAGAGCAGGAATAAAAAGAGTGCACACCCTTGGAGGGAATGAAGAGCTAGCACTGCACGGTGTCACAGTCACTGCTGAGATAGGAGGGATGGGCCCCCGAGAGGCCAAGGAGACCATAACCAACGGCTGGGGGTGGGGGGGAACCACCAGAGGAGCTCAGCACACACACGTCACTAAGGTTGGAAGCAAAATTAAAACCTGGCACCACTGGCGGGCACTATGGAGGGGGAGGGGACTTGAGACCACCACCGTGGAGAAAGCCAGCCCACCCAACAGATGCGGGGGGTTGGGGGTGGCAATGCAGAACTCAAGGATGGAGCAGCAAAAGCATGGACAAACTTGGGCTGCCAGTTTCGGGTCTATAAGCTTTGCTTCTCAGAGCAGAGTTCACACTGGGGCGAGGGATGGTGGGCGGAAAGGGGAGGCCAGTGCTAGGGCCCAGCGAGATGTGGTGCGGCTGGGGGTCAAAGTCCTGTTTCACAGCCAGCATATAGCTGCACCCCACCTCCTGCAAGCTCGTGTTGGAGGGGAGAAGAATTCTGCCCTGAGAAGCAACAAAAAGATCTGGGCACAGAACCCAAGAGTTCTGTTTGAATAGATCTCTATGATAATAGATCATTTTTCACTTTCATGCCCATATCCATTTTATACCCTGGTAGGGTATAAAAAATTTTTTTGTTCTATATATTTAACTGCCCCCTCCCCCCAAAAAACAAAAACCAGACAAAAAATTTCTGCTCAATTTGCCCCTTCGACGCTGAAGCTGGGCTCTCCCCTTTTCTCTGTCTGGTCTGCAGATGGAGAGCAAAACCGCCACCGTCCCTACGCCCGAGGGCTGCACGTTACCCCCCAGTCTGCGGCGTTCTTTCTGGGAGAGCCACCTGCATGATAGCCAACTGAGAAGGTCAGGCAGGTAAGGCTTCCTACTGCCCGCACACCAGCTGAGCGCCCTTGGCTGTCCCTGAGCTCTCGGAGCCGCCTCTCCCCAGGCAGCAAACAGCTGACAGCTCAGGGAACGAGAGGAGAGGAGACAAGACAGTGGTGTGCTGCGGCTTGGGGCTGTTTCCCTTGGTTCCAGCTGGGCCTGAGATGGGAAAACAGCTTTTTGTTTTGTTTCCATTTGCATTTAACTTAAGGGAAGTGCTGTGTTGAATGCGGTGATGTTTGCATGCATCTTCCCACTTGATCTGCGTGCAGGGCACCCCAAAAGCACACACGCTCCTTGTTCTGGGTGGAGCTGGAAAAACCCCAAAACTGCCGCATCTGCAGTGAGGGCAGCAGGCATCCTGTACGTGACCAGGTCAACAGCACAAACACACACCTACACCAGTACACACACGGACGTACGTATGGTACAAATGCTGTGCACAGCGGTTTTCTAGTATAATTTACAAAATAGAGAATTTGGTATATTTGTTAGGTCTCCAAGGATTTCAAGAGTACAAAATCAAAAATACAAAAAAGACAAGTTGGGATCCCCACCCTCCCAGCCCAGTGGCATCTTTGTTTGCTTGTGGGTCTTATACGCATACAACTAGCGTAGTCTAAAGAAGGGCACAGAAAGTTGTTTTATTTAATAAATATTCTTTTTCTCAGAACCACCCCTTCTTGCCTCAAGTCCTCTCACCTCCCCCGCACAGTTCACTCTGTTCCCCTTGAAGAGGCCTTGGCTACGTGTGTAGGTGTGGGAGGAGGACTGTGGAGAAGGCCGCAGTCCAGCCACAGCCCACACTCCTGCCAGAAAGCCCCTCCATGGGGCAGGGGCCGTGGCCTCTGTCGGAAGTTGAAAGGCTCACACAGGAAACCGGACCCCTGGGGCCCCTAGGTTCCCGGGGCCAGAGTCGCACCGCCGAGCCACCCGCCCTCGGCCGAGGCCTCCCCCTCAGCCCTGTCATCACACGCCGGGCTGCCCCACACCTTAAGAGCTCCGGCAGCTCCGCTCCACCCATGCGGCAGCGGCACCCAAGTTAGAAAACTCGAGATTCAGATCACGCCTAGTGGAGTCTTCTACGGAGGAAACATCTTTGGTCAGCTTGGTGCTCACAGGACGCTGGCACCCTGGGGCCTGGGACGGAGGCTGCTGCCTACCCACAAAGGCAGAAGCTGCTTCTGGAGTCAAAGTGGAAAATCTCACCGGCGCGGCCACGTGGGCTAGAGCGCAGGCTTCCACCTGCCCACCGGTGCACAAAGAAGCCATTTCTGTTTCTCTGGAGGCCAGGCTGCCTGGCATCACCAGGTAGCAGCTGCTAACTGAGCGGGGGCCCCCCGTTGAGGAAGTAGGTCATCATCTCGCCTTTGCCCTTGACCTTGACCACACCCCTGCACTCCAGCTGGTAAGTGTTGGCAGCCAGCACCTGGTACATGTCCGTGGTGACCTGAGGAGGCAATGGAGGAGACAGGATAGGCTGTGGTTAAGCTAAGCTGTGAGTCTGTTGTCTGGTGGCTCTGCCTTACTGTCCCCAACACAGAGGGCGGGCAGCACCTCCCGGGCAGGGGCTCCTGGGGACTGACAGCTGCTCATCCTTGGAACTGCCTGTTAGAAACCAGAACAGCAGCACCTACTCCGTGCCAGGCAGTGTGGCCAGTAGCTCACTTGTGCTCTTTCAGTGCTGCTCAGAGCGTGGCCTGTGGTTCCTGAACTGCCTGTCACTGTCCACAGTGAGAGGTGCAGAAGGTGAGCAGACGTGGGCATGTCCATAGCGTTCCGACCCTGCCACCATGGAGAGCGAGCTTAAGACCAGTGTGCTCACTCACGTCTCACTCCACCACAGGCAGGTGGAAAGCCACTGCTTATCTCATTTAATCTAAGGAAAACACTTTTTTTTAAAGATTTTATTTATTTATTTGACAGAGATCACAAGTAGGCAGAGAGGCAGACAGAGAGAGAGAGGGGGAAGTAGGCTCCCTACTGAGCAGAGAGCCCGATGCAGGACTCAATCCCAGGACCCTGAGATCATGACCTGAGCCGAAGGCAGAGGCTTAACCCACCGAGCCACCCGGGCGCCCTAAGGAAAGCACTTTTACCTCAGGCTCAGACAACCTAAGTCCCTTCCCGGAGGTTCCACCGCTAACAAATGGCAGAGCCTGGATTCAGCTGTGTGTCCTACTGCCCATCTGCTTTAGCTTTTGGAACAGAGAGGGGAACTCCCCAGTGGCTTCAGTCATCACTGCACTAGTGCTGGGAGGAGAAAGGCTGACCGGAGCAGCAATGCAAGCGTGTGTCTTGCAAGGTGACCTGACAGCTAGGTGAGCACACCCTACGACACCCCTGCTGAGGATCCTGGCCCCGCCTGGCTATCACGCCTGGCTGGGCTGCTGGAAGGAGACCTGCTGTGTGATCACATGTATTCCAAGAATGGGAATGCCCTATGCAAAGGTGAGGTGCCAGGCCACGGTGTCATTGCAGAGTTCTTCACTCATCTATGGGTGGGGCCAGAAGTTCTGTACACACGTGCCTCTCTCTCTCCATCTTCCATCTTGTTGTCCTTTCTCCTCTTGGCATAGGGTTGGAGGGGAGAGAAAGCCATTTGGCCCAGTCCCTCCAACAGCATCTACACACCAGCCAGGGCTGGTTGATCTGGCCAGGGCTTTGCGAGGGCTGACCCTTTGTTCAGAGGTCCCACAGGAGAGAGAATTTAAGGGACACTTAAGCAATGTCAGTGTGAGCAAAGGGCCTTGAAGAGAGCACAGGTCAAATGGGAAAAAGACCAGGGAAGCTAAGTAACCTGCCCACAGGCTTACGGGGCACTGGGGGTTGGAGGGTACAGGAAGAGATCCCGGTCTAGGGCCTCACTGTTGTCGGACTGAAGCAGAGGGAATCAAGGAAGGCCTGAGAAAAACAACAGCAGCTGAAGAGAGGCAGACCTGGGCATGACAAGCACCAGCTTGCAAAAGAGAGAGAGGAGCAAAAGTCTCTGCGTCTCTGGCCAGCCCCCTTAGCTGTTGGGAGCACCATCCCAGGGGGACAAGTGGTCTTGCCTGGTTCTCCTGAACCAGGCCCCGAGTGCTGGGGGGTCCATTCGGCAAGACCTTGCTCCCTGCAGCCATCTCCGTGTCCCCTTGTATGCATGGATTGTGACAGTAGCACTCCTGGCTTGACATGAGCCGAGGCTCCCACCTATACCCCCTAATTCCTCCTGTGGCCAGTAGAGGGCTTTGCACAGGCGTGAAGATCTGTCCAAGGTCCTGAGGGCTTGAAACACAATTGTGTTTTTCAAGCTCCCAAGACACAGCCCTAACTACCTTCAAGTTTGGCCGCAGAAATTCTGACTAGGAACGGTGGGCAGCCTGCCCAAAGCCCACGCAGCATCAGACAGAAGCCCCCCATGTGGGTGAGGTGGGTGGTGGATGTTCCAGCACTCACCTGGATGCGGTCAGGCACACCGGTGCTGTCCATGCGGCTGGCCACGTTCACTGTATTGCCCCAGATGTCGTACTGAGGCTTGCGAGCCCCGATCACCCCAGCCACCACAGGGCCGATGTTGAGCCCTGCAGGGGACCGAAGTCAGCATGTTCATCAGGGCTCAGACCAGAGCTCACACTCACTGTCATTCCCCTTAGATACTCAGGGTCCTTTGGGCCTGAGGCCATGCTTGGCCCTGCTTGGCCCTGTGGCTCCCACTCCACTGCTACCATTAAGGGCCTGCTAACCCCAACCACAGAGGTCTGTTCACACAGCACTGCTCCTATGTACTGGCCACCCAGCCAGCCGGCCGCTCCTGCAAGCCCATCACCAGGAACGTCCTCTTCAAGTGCACAGTGACCTGCATCAGCCAGTGGCCTTTCTTTAATCATCACTCTGAGTGGCATTTACGTTTTCACGTCAGTTCAGACTCCATGTACCATAACTCCCCCTTTTCTTACTCCTCACCTCCTCTGTTTCTTTCAGGGGCACTGCAGTTCTTAGAACCTAGCTCCTAACCCACAGTCTCCTCTCTGTCCAAGTGATCCTCTCTCTGGGTATCTAGGCTAGGGCAGGGCTGTCGCCATGACCCAGCACCAGGAGGCAAGGCCGCTGCCCTCTGCCTGGGCTCCCTGTCTCGCTTCTGGCATGTCTGCTCTAGTCTTTCCACCCTCCCAGTCTTACCCACCCAACCCTGCCACTCCACTTCGGCTGTGCTGGCTCCCCACATGAAGTG
Organism: Lontra canadensis; assembly: GCF_010015895.1. NCBI lineage: Eukaryota > Metazoa > Chordata > Mammalia > Carnivora > Mustelidae > Lontra > Lontra canadensis. Next base: position 6,109,150 of record NW_022631032.1, on the reverse strand, counting down.
TCCTCCCTCCTCTGCAGGCAAGAGCCTTTCCCAACACACCTGGCTCAACTGACATTATCTAGACATTTCCTGCCATATCTCCATGCCCCTGGGCACTCCCTCTTATCACAGAAACGGTCTGTCACCAGGGGGTTGCATGAAGCCTCACTGTTGTGTGAGACGCAGGACCACAAACGCGGCAGAAGCTCCCAAACAGCAATGTCATCTGTCCATAAGATACGGCCCACCACAGCCCTCCTCTTCAGTCCTGCCACACCACATGGAGCTTTTCACCCCACCTGCTCTTCCCAGGCCCAAATGGCCGGAAGCCAAGCTCACCAATCTTCATCTGGAAGTTGTTGAAGGAGTGTTCATTGATGTACTTCATTTGGTCCATGAGCTTCATGGCAAAGTCGGCCAGGGCTTTGATGTGGCTCTTGCCCACCTTGTCATATGTAGAGTCATTGAGGCCTGAGGCGGCCATGTAGGTGCTGCCAATGGTCTTGATCTTTTCCAGCTGCCTGAACCGATCCTCGCTGATGATCTGGATGGAAGGAGGTAAAACCTGGGTCACCACCAAGGCTGGGGCACTGAGGTCTACAGGGAAGGGAGCAGCGTGGCCCCCCACATCGCCCCAAGTTCACACAGGGGGCCGATCTCCACACCAACTCGGTGTAAGACCAACAGAGCAGGCCTCCTCCAGTACTCACCCATGTGAGGTGGCCGGGTGCTACCATCTGCCCTGTACCAGGAGCCCCAAGCCAGCTCCCTTGTCACTCCAGAGCCTCTTGTCTCGAACAGGGGCTGCTGGCCATCTCCCCGCCTCTCGGGCTCACATCCCCATCCCTCCCAGGGATATGTCCTCGTCCTTGTCCAGAGAGATACCCTTCTTCCAACTCCAGGCACTGCCAGCCAGGAGCCTGCCCAGACCCATTTCACCCACCTTTAGTTTCCCCCTGCCCCAGGACCTTCATAGGCTGCTTCCAGCACAGTCCCGTCCCAGCTCCATCATCCTTCACCCCAGGCATTACATTCCCACTGGGGTTGGCCCCCTCACACTCAACACTCAATGAGCTCCCAGGGCCAAAACGCCCTACTGGCACGGTGTACCCAGCGCTTGGCACACACTGGGGACTTGGCGAGGGTGCATACTTGTGTTTCTGTCCATACTGTTCAGGGCTTTGCATCTTTGTCCTTCCTCCTCCTTTAGCCTGAGAGTCCCTTCTTCCTTGGACTCTCTCAAAAGCTGGGCCCCGGCCTGGGGCCTGCCCAGCCTTAGGTGGCATGAGAGGAGCAGCAGCAAACGGGGAGGATTGGCGAGATAGCCAGGCAGGGTCAGTGAGATAGCCGGGCAGGGTCTCAGTGGGGCACAGCCAGGGTGCTGAGACTTCAAACCCCAGTAGCTGGGGCTGGAACACCCACTCTGCCACCCACCACCTGGAAGCCATGCCACATCCGTGAACCTGTTTCCCCCTCTGTGACAGGCTCGGGAAAGAAATGGAGGCAAGGTGCATGTCCTCAGGTGCCCCAGTATCCCTCCCACTCCAGGAACCCAGGCTCCCCCCAGCCGTACCTCGTCAAAGTCGGCAATGATCTCATTGAGCAGCCGCAGGCACTCAACGCCCTCATTGTTGGCCTCCAGCTCCACGTAGAACTCAGAGAAGTTGGCGATGGAGGCGAACATGACGGCCACACACTCGCACGACTGGTAGTAGAGCTCGTCGTTGCGCCGCTCACGGGCCAGGAAGTGGGCGGCCACGTCCTTGGGCAGGATGTTGTGCAGCAGCCGCCTGTTGTAGGCCTGCAGCTCCTCCATCTCCTCCTTCTCCTCTGTGGCCTAGGACACGGCAGCTGCTCAGAGGGAGGGCCGTGCACCCGACGCCTCCACGGGGGCCTGGCTTTTGTCCTCCCTGCCGTCCCCCCCACCCCCCTGCCCAGGCTCTCCACAGGGAGCAGCTGGTGCTCTGGCCATCAGGAAGGGGAGAGATGTGTACGCCCCAGCCTGGGCCCTGCCTGCCCCTCAGAATGTGGCACGAGGGAGGGTGTTGGCCCTGAAGGAGGGAACCCCAGACTGGAAACATCCTGAAGGAGAGGCCAAAAGCATCCTGTCTGGCCAAAGCTAGACCGAGGCAGGGCATTACGGGGCTGGTCCCAAACCATGCCCACCCCCGAAGGCCCTCCAGCTACCAAGCACTCCTCAACCGTCCATTTTTCTCTTCATAGCAGGAACTGCAGTTTGATAAGATCACTTTAATAGCCTGGCCCCATGGAGGATGGCCTAAAGCCCTGCCCGTTCTCCGGGGCTCCCACAACAGCAGACTTGCCCCGGGCCACACAGTGGGGGTGCCCCAAAGTGCCCCCCAGGGCGGGATGAGGACATCACCATTGACTGATTCCTCCCCAGTTTGGGTCCTGGGTCTGGGAAACTGGGATCTGTGGTCATTCACCCTCCAGGTTAGAGGGAGAGTGCAGAGCCCTCGAGTCAAGAGGCCAACGGTGGCCCACGGGCTGAAACGCAGACAGTCATGCAGCAAGGTGTGCAAGGAGCCATGTGACACAGGAGGTACAAGTGTAGTCTCCTGCCTTCCTCCCCCTCGATGGCAAACAAAATGGCCCCTTTAACTGGCAGTCACCATGTCGGTAAAATAGGCAGGTAAAGGATAAGTAGCAGGGCCACTGAAAAGATCTAGGCAGCCTGCTTGGGCCTTCCCTAACTACATGTGGAGGCCTATTTGGCAGCAACAAGAATCTCCACAAGAGCCAGGACAATTTCCGTGACTCTCCCGGTGGGTGGTGGCTACTTGTGGGGAAACAGCTGGCACACCAGCCAAAGGCACAGGACCTGCATCCAGCAGCTGTGGCAGAATGCTTAGGGGCCCTGAGGCTCAGAGGCCTGATGTAGCCCTGTGCTTTAGGTGAGAGGACCCATCATGCCCAGAGTCCCTGGAAACATGGCCTTGAGAATGGGGGCCATGCCTAAGGAAGTTACTGGACCCTGAGATGCCCGATGGGCCCAGTGGGCATGAGCTCTCTTCTAACCCATGTGATCTTTGCTCCTGTGAGGTGAGATACTTTGCCCCCATCCTCATAAACGGGAGCCACCTGCTCCTAGCTCTGAAACCTGTGTGCCAGAGGGAAGGGCGAAGTGGGGATCGCTGTAATTCTCATGGAGGAGGTCCAGCTGTACCATCTGCCCCTGCAAATGCTCAGCCTGCCTCCAGCCCTACTGCCTGCTGAGAACACAGCTCCTTTGATCAGCCCCGCAGGTGGCAGAAACACAACACACACCCTTCCCTCGTACATCTGCCCGGTGTCAGGCAGGTGGTGGTGGAGGCTGGGCTTGGGACACTGGGAGCTTGGCGACTACTGGGAACAGAGGCCAAGTCCCGACCAGGGACTCCTGCCACATCCGGACAACTTTGCCCTGAGACAGCTCCCAACATAGCCAGCTGCTTCTAGGATTGGGCTCTGGCCGGGAAGGAAGATTCAGGGCCCCACAGACCGCCCCTGCTGAGCCTAATAAGGTCAGTGCTGTGGGAGAGGGACAAGACTGGGCTCTCCCAAGAACTGAGGCCCAGTGGTCCGCCCAGGAGCAGGCTTGATGCCTCCTGCAGATGCTTCAGGGAAGCTAAGGACCGCAGGCTTCCCCATCCTCCTGTCAGCACCACACCCACCCACCAGGGCCAAAGATCCAACAGCAAAACTGGCTTCTGGATTAGACTAGGGATGGGGCAATGGACTATCACTCACCCATCCCAAGAGCCTGTGTTCAAGTTTTTGCTTATTGGCATGTTGTTCCCCCTCTCAAAAATCCTGGAGGGGGACAGGAGATGGAGGGATGTGTAAGCATCCTGAGCCTGTTGCAGGGGTTCAGTGGAGAAAGGCCAGCACCCCTGGCAGGTGGAGACACGCTCACTACCCCCTACCCCCATACATCTGTGCACAGGCCTTCTTAATTGTTCTCAAAGTGGGAAAGGAGCTGCTGTTGCCTGAGCTCTGGGGTGGGGCTGTGAGGAAGCCTCAGGCTGCTCTGCTCAGCCCTGGCAGGCAGCTTCACCTTGACCCTGTGCATTCAGGAGCCGGGCAGACATGGGGTGAGGCTGACAGCACAGCAGGTCACAGGCAGGCTGAATGGCAGGTTCACCCTTCCCTTGCTTCCACCCCTTTCTCGAGGTCTCTACAGCACAACTGAGCTGCACAGTAGCAACCATCTTGGGGGCGGGGTACTTCCTTGGGGCTCATGCAGGAGGTTGGGTGTGTGTGTGCAGAGAAGTGGACGGACATCAACCCTAGGTACCCTGGAGTCTCGTCAGCCCCTAGGAGAGAGCTGGAACCTCCGGGGAGATTCCCCGAAGGAAGGGGCTGGGAGCCAAAACAAGCCAGGGAGGCAGCAATGTGAGCCAAGAAGGCAGAGCCTCCCCCTGGAGGTGTCCCAGGTCCCTCCCAACCCAGGGCTGCCCAGGGGCATGCCACATGCAAAACAGGTTCCCTCCAACCTCAGGGCATCCGCTCAGCAGGGACCTCAGCCAATCTCGTGCAACACATCCAGCGGCAGGGGCAACTGGATTCCCCATCTTTAACAAAAACTCGGGACCTCCTGCTGCAGCCTGAAGACTTGAGTCTCAGCGTTAGTAAGAAGCTGAGGATGAGGAAGCCTAAGTGGTTTGCAGGAGAGCCGGAGAAGGGGTCTAGAAATGGAGGCCAGGCCAGTGGAGGCAGAGACTGGGCTGGGATAACAGGTCTGAGGCTGCCCACGGGGAAGATGGCTTTCTGACCATGAATGCCCTTGGGCGCCCTCCCTGGAACTTCTGAGGCCACCTAGCAGGTGACGACAGCAACCGCGTCTCCTGCGAGCACCTGGAGCCTTATCCTGCATGTGGCCCAGTGGCATCCCCTCCTGCACGTGGACACCATCAGGGCGCAGGCACAAAGCCTGGAGGGTGGAATGCGGGACACCTAGCACCCCACTGCCTCTGTCCCTGCCTGGGCCACCTCTCTCCAGGGCAAGGGCACAGCCACCTGCCTAAGCTTCTTATCGATGGTCTTTGATGCCCCTTCCATCCATTCTCCCTCGGAAGGGCCTTCAGGCCAGTTCTGGTCACTTCAAGCCCTGCTCAGCAGCCTCCCCCTACTCACCTCCTGCTACTCCTTCCTACCCCCTCCTGAGACCTTGCTGCCCACACCACAGACTGGAGCTGGCCATGCCCTGTCCCTGCCCCTGGACGCACACAGTAGGGCCTGCTCAGGATTTGTGACCCATCAAATTCCCAGCACTACCAAGGGGGGTGTGTTTGGAATAAGCTCTGGGGTTCTGCTCCTGGGCTCCTGAAAGAAGGGAGCAGAGCTGCCGGGACCTGGGGCACTAGTTGGGCGGGGGGGGGGGTGAGGCCTCAGCAGGACACCCCAGCAGTGCAGAGCTAAGGCCCGGCCAGCCCAAGTGATGAGCCCGTTCACTCACAAAGTGCTGTGAGGTGTGGATGCTTCCCCAGCCCAGCCCCAGGGTCACCCACCTGCAGTTTCCAGAGGAAGTCCAGGCGGGCGGTGGACTCCACTTGCTGGGCATGCAGGTACAGGGCCAGCACGAACACCGAGATGATGATGGGCGTCACCACCTTCAGCGCCACCTTGGTCGCATGCTCGGGGCTACAGGCCGAAGGAGATGGCCCGGCGTTTCATGGTGGGCTCCAAGGCCCCTGCTTTTCTCTTCCTCCCACTATGCCCCCCTCTCCTCACCCTCCTGCTCAAGTTTTTCCTGACGTAGGGCCTCTTCCAGGAAGCCTTCTTGGCTGGCAGCCCCATCTCAGCCCCTGCTCCCACCAGCAGCTCAGCAGTCGTGACTCCTTTCCTGATGCCCCCCCTCTCCCCCAGGCTGGGAAACTTCTCTGGTCACATAAGGGGATCAGTGAGTCCCTGGTAAAAGGCAGTATGTACATCCCTGGTCTCGCCCAGTGGACAAGATAGGGCCCGTGGGCACAGTAACAAGGGAGCCAGGCAGGCCATACTGACCAGCTCTGGGCAAATCTCTTAACCTCTCTGAACCTTAGTTTCCTAATCTGTAAAATGGGATAATGACACCCACATCTAAGAATTAAAGATACTGCATAAAAAATTCCTTGTGTAGCACCTGACAAACAGTAGGAACTCCAAAACTCGTAGCTAATAATGGCTAATTACATTCCTGCTAATATTATTAGTAAGTACTCTTAATAAAAGCAGCTATCCCAGGGCACCAGGCTGGCTCAGTCAAATGGCTGACTTGATTTCAGCTTAGATCTTGGTCTCAGGGTGGTGAGACTGAGCCCGGCGTCAGGCTCCATGCTGGGTGTGGAGTCTCTGCTTAAGACTCTCTCTCTCCCTCTCCCCCTGCCCCTCCCCTCCCACATGCATGTGCACATGCTCTCTCTCAAAAACACCCCAAACAAAAACCCCCACACAAAACCAAGCAGCTCTCCCAAACCTTGCTCCCTGTCTCAGCAAAGAGCCCAAACCTTGAATGCTGCAGACTCCCTACCCAGCAGCCGCCCCAGGACAGGGCTTACCCTACAAACCCCACAGGCCTTGCCTTGGCTCCTGTCTTCCAGAACGGGAGCGGGGGCAGGGGCCGGGGGGTGAGGTCACCAGCTCCCGTTCTCTTGTGCCTGGGATCTCACACATGCTCCTGAGAAGAGCTTGATGGAATGTGGGATGGTCTGTGGGTCCGGATGACCCAGCTACTGAGTCTGCAGACCACCTTGGGGTGGTAGGAATCATCCAAGAAGGGCATCTACCCAGGGAGGCCCCCTTGGTACCCGGTGAGGAAAGGGTTTCCTGGCCCCCTCCAGCCTCCTCCTTCACTGCCCACCTTGCCACCAAGGTCCCCTCCCCGCGGGGCACCACTGCCTTCTCTCCTGGGCCCTGGGCAATTGCATTCTAGCTGCTCGGCACCAAGGGCAGGGAGGGGCTGTATGGAACTTGGAGGAGCGGATCCACTCACCACTGGGAGGTCCCGTTGTTGTTGAAGTCTCTGTGAACAGGAAGTGGGGAGGACCGTTTGGGGCTGCTCTTCTGCATCGGCAGTCTCCACGCCCACTGTGCTCCCCTACCCTGCTTGGCCCCCCTCACACTGCCATGCCCCTACTCCTAGCTCTGCTACCCCATGCCCACTGCTACTACTGTTGCTCTTTCGTCCCCCACCCCCAGCACTTCTCTGGATCCAAGGATACTTTCAGGATGGGAGTCTTGCCGAAAGCCCAGCCCCAGCCAGTATCTGGTCACCATGACCACAAATCGCCAGCCCTTACTTGGGGCCCCCCAGCACATCGGCCTGGGCAGAAGTCAGCCCACGTCCCACCCCAGCACTTTGCCGCATCCAGAGGAAGAGAGACATGACCCTGTGCTGTCCGGTGTGGCTACCACAGCCACATGTGGCTCTTGAGCCTTCCCACGTGGCTAAAGTTACAATGTTCTGGAAGAGTAAAAGAGCTACTAGGTTTTGAAGAATTAGTGTGGGAAAGAATGTAGTAAGTTTCATTCATAATTTTATATTGACTATGTATTAAAATAATATTTTGAATATATTGGTCAAATACAAAGATTAAAATTGCATGTCTTGCTTTTTTAATAGAGCAACTAGAAAATTTTAAATGATGTACGTGGCTTGCATGATTAATCTATTGGACAGAGCTGCCCTAGAGCCAAGCCAGTGTCTCCCAAACCAGAAAGGACCTCTCTGTTCTCTGCTACTGCTCCAGCAGGAGGAGAGGAGAGGCTAGGGGTGGGGGAAGGAGCACATAAGAAAGAGGAGGCCAAACTTCCAGCTCCCACCCTGATTGGAGAGTAGAAAAGCCTGGACCTCCTCCCTCCCCCGGTCCTCACAAGACCTCGGGCTGCCCCGTTCCTGGAGCTACTGTGTCTCCTGGCTGGCTGCCCACAGCTCCACACAGCCACTGAGAAGGGCGTCCTTGGATCTTAGACCATTCATTATACCTTCCTCTGTTCAGGTGACACTCTCTTCACTAGAAAGTGACATTTCTGACACTGGAGTTATGGCCTGTTTTATCCATGACTGTTCTTCCACTGGCTCAGTGCCTGGAATATGGGAGGCCCTCAATAAATAGCTTTGGAAGAATGGATAGAAGGATGAATGGATCCCTTCCTATAACTTGGAGAAAACACAGTTTGCTGCATTTTCTCAGGGGACACACAAAATTTTTTGCACTTCCTGGTGTGTGTGTGTGTGTGTGTGTGTGTACTGGGGTGATGGGAACAGAAGCATATTGACATCAGGCACTTAATGAACATTTTACTACTATGGATATGATTCCCATTTTACTGGGAGCTAGAAAGCCTGGGTTACAACTCTCAAGCCTGCTACCTAGATGTGAGACCTAATGACTCACCGTCATAACTAGGAGCCTTTGAGCAGTGCACAAATTACCCAACCCGTCCATGGAAGCCTTGTCTACTTGGCTGGGTTGCTATGAGGATGAAAAGGGATAATGCATGTCCCAGTGCCTAGTTCAAGGCAGGACACAGAGCCCAAGAACAACAAAGACTGTTTTTCTGCTCCCACAGACCTTGCTATTCAGCTCTGTCGAATCTTGACCCCCTCCCTGGGCCTGAGGTGCCATAGGCAGATGGAGTTCAGTGAAAACAGCTCATCAGAGGCTGCCCTGAACAAATGAGGAACAATTCACTGAGTCTTGAGGGCAGGACTGAGTAGCAAACTGGAAGCAGAAGGACAGCAGGACCCAGTCACCCTGAGGCCACCCCCCATACTGGGGAAGGGAAGGAGGGAAACAAGACACTGAGGTGCTTTGCCCAGGCGGTCAGCTGTGGGGGAACAGAACACTACCCTTGCAAGGCCCCTGCACCCCAAGCTCCCAGCCACCCACTCTTCCGGCCTCTCTGCAATGCTCCAGACCCAGCCAGGCATGGGGGGAGGGGTGCCACCTACATGGCATTGGCGGTGACCAGCAGGTCAGCATTGTCAAAGAGTGTGACGCGGGGCACCTCGACGATGAGCACGTATGTGAGCTCAATGGCCAGCATGAGCACCAGCTTCCCGATGCAGCTGATCTGCAGGAACACGGAGCAGGCCAGCAGGCTGAGCAGCACGCTGTAGGTGAAGTACTGCGGAGAGAGGGCAGCTAGCTTCAGCACCCCGGCCCCACCTCCCCTGGCCCACCCACCCTCCAACATCCCCCCCAGTCTGAGCTGGCCACAGGCCAAGCCTGCTCTGAGGGTATTTCTGCTGCTGCAAACTTGGGAGGTAGAGAAAGGGCCCGGATTAGGAACCAGAAGCTGAGTCTTACCCCTGATTTATTATGGACTGTCTGTGTGACTTGGGCCATTTATTATTCAACCTTTCAAAGCCTCAGTTTCCCCATCTGCAAAAGCTCGTGTGTCATGGGCTGAGACGGTTCCATGAGTTGAAACCACCTGGTGGTTTATGCCTGGTGCCCTCAGTACTGTGGGGAGCCTAGGCACCCCAGCCCCTGATCTGCAACTTTAAACCCAAAATTCTGAAAATGGAAAGTGTTTCAGGACTGATAGGGCAGCAGCACCGAGCTGGCCTTATCTGGTGGGAAAACCACTCCAGCCGGTGTGCTGCTAATTAACATCTTCATCCAGCCTCCTGTGACGACGCACACATCTTGCTGCAGAAGTATTACTGTATGTCATTGGCAGGGGCTGCCCAGACTACACCGGGGGTGTGACATACCCTTTTGAACTCCGAAAAATTCTGAAATTCAAAACGTATTTCATCTGGAAGCCTTCAGATGAGAGACTGTGGCCCTATACGATTTACTTTAGGGAGGTCCTTTGAGCTTCAGTTTATTTCTCAGATAGCAGAGGAGCTGAACCACGGATCTCAGTGGTTCCTTCCTGCTGTCATCCCCTGAGGCTAATCCTAGACATGTCAGCGTCATTATTATTAGCAAGGGAGAGAGGCAGATGGAGAGGGAGAAGCAGGCTCCCCATGGAGCAGGGAACCCAACACGGGGCACGATCCTAGGACTCCGGGATCATGACCTGACCAAAGGCAGACGCTTAACTGAGTAGGCCACCCAGGCATCCCTTGTTATTTCTTTTAAATTTAGCATCATTACTTCTGAGTCAGACTTTGGGTGTCACTGTTTGCTTCCTCTGCCCACCATGGGCTGGAGGCCAAATGGCAGTGGAGGGCACTCCCAGGTTGGACCTTCGCCTCCCCAGGCCTTCTGGAACCCAGAGAGGGGCTGTGGAGGCTGTGGAGGGCCCCTGGTGACTGGCAACGGAAGGGAGCAGCCTCAAGCCACTACCTGGAACAGAGGCAGAGGAAGGAGCAGGGAGGCTCGCTCAGATAATCCAGCCCCAAGGATCATAATCCGGTCCTTGGGAGCAGGGGAGGGATTGTCCAGGGCTGGCCTGGATTCCCATGCAGGCGCCGAGCCAGACAACCAGGAGGCCAAGGCTTAAAGTAGGTGTCCTGAAGGGCCTCGGAGTCTGTGAGGAGTTGCTGAGTCGGAACACTGTGGGGTCCGGGGAGCCGGAGAGCTCTGTAGTCAGCAAGGCCTGGGATCAGTGTGAGTGAAACTGGTGGGACTGGTGAGGCCTGGAGGCAGGGACCAACCATCTCCCACAAAGAAGGAGCTAGAAAAACCTGCCACCACCCCCTTCCCCCATTCCTCAGCTTCTTCCATGAAGCAACTACCAAGGGGCAAGTACAAGATCAAACAGCCTCTGCTCCTCCGCAGACAGCCCTCAAGCAGCGGCTCCTGTGGGCTCAGGCAGCTGTGGGGGAGGGGGAGGAGGAAACCGCGGCGGTGGTCGGGGGGTGGCGGACAGAGGCAGGAGTGGAGCCTGGGCTCCATGGGGAGAGGAGGAGGGTTTGGCCTAGACCCCAGGGCAGGAGGGAGAGGAGAGCCCGTCTCGGTGAACACTGGCAGAGTCCTGCCCCTCTGAATTTCCCTTGACCCCTTCCCAGGGCGGGGTGGGGGGATGGGGTGGGGTGGAGTAAACCAGCACCATGACAGCCTAGGGGGCCCTCACTGCAGTTCTGGACATTTCTGTCAGTCCCGGGCCCTTCTGGAATAGGATGGAAGGTTGGACCTTGCCCAGGAAAGGGCAATAACTCACAGGTTGTGTGGGGGCCACACACAGCTGGGGTGTGGGCATGGCCCCGTGCATGGAGTGGACAACCTGGGCAGGAAGCCCGGCCCAGCTGCTCGCTCAAAACCACTCCCCAAGAGAAGGGTGAACAAAGCACCTCGAATACCATAGGCACTTAATGCATGCTGCCCTCTAAGGACTCTCAGCACTGGTTTTTAAACCCAGTAACCTAGGGGTGTGATTTCCTTGGGGGTGATGAAATTGTTCTAATTAGCCGATGCTGCTGATGACTGCACCCGTGTGAATACACGAATAACTACTGAACCGCAGACTCAGACCGGGTGACCTTGACGGAAGAAGGGGTTCCTTGGCTTCCCTCCTGGCTCTGGCCCACAGCAGAGGAGCTCAGGCCATTTCTCCTGAGGCAGGCGTGCTGCCACAGCCGAGGGTCCAGAAACATCTCTGCCCTCAGGTTGAGACCAGGAATTCTACAGCCAGATGATCTGGGTGAAAGCTCTGGCTCTATGTATCACTGATTAGCTGTGTGACCCTGGGCAAGTTACTGACCCTCTCTGGGCCTCAGTTTCATCTGTATAAAAAAGATATTCATCATGTCTGTGTCATGGGGCTGCTGTGAGGACTGAATGAGTGACGCCGTGTCAGGGACTTGGCACAGTGCCTGGCACACTATGGAAACGACAGCCCTCTTGTTCTAGTACTGGGTTGAGAAGGTGGGCCTTGCTCCCTGGGGTCCGACACAGGTAGCAAGAGCCTAGGGAAGGGAGGTCTCTGGGAGGGCTGCGAGTTTGAGAGCGCTGCCTCCCTCGGAGCAGCAGAAGGCAGGGAGGGATGAGGTGGAAGGGTGTCTGACTGCCCCAAGAACCCCCCACCCCCCTGCTACCCCACCCTACGTACCTCAGGGAAGTTGCAGCTGGGCCACGGGCTGCGGCAGAAGCCCTGCTCGGCCCCCAGGCTGTAGTTGGAGGCCGACGCCACCACATGGCACGCGTTGACCTGGCCGGTGCTGATGTTGTGCTCGTCCGCCAGGCAGCCCAGCAGGTTCTCCGAGTTACACGTGAACTGGGGGCAGGGGAGGGGAGGGTGAGCCGCGGAGTCCATGACATAGTAAGACTCACCTCCTATGGGGCGGCCCGTCCCCCCCGGGACTCAGGGGCAGCCTGCCGCAGACCAGGGATGGGAGAGGAGCCTGGAAGAGGCCAAGGAGTGGACAAGGTCTGCCCGTCTGCCGGGCTGGGGCTCGTCAACTTCCCTGGGGAACGCCTCTGGGTCCTTCTGGTTCCGCCAGCCTTGCAGGCAACGGACCAAGAGCCTGTGTGAGAGGCTCCAGAGTCAGATCTGATTCTGGACCTGAGGTGAAGCCCTAGTAAGAAATCTGGGGGCGGGAGAACACCAGAGTCGGGGAAGGTTCTGGGAGGTGGAGCCGCCTACCATGTTGACGAAAGCCGACAGGAACACGAGGGTGATGGTGAACACGCCCACCAGAGTGCTGTTCATCTTGGACCTCACGATCTTCCTGGAGAGGGTCTGCAGTGGGGCTGGGAAGAGCTGCCCGGGGGAAGAGAGCGAGAGAACAGAAGTCAGCGGGAGGCAGCAAACTGCCACAGGGGAGTTGGTGAAACCCACCCTCCTCCCCATCTCCACCCTCACCCCAGGGGGCTTCCTGATGGAAGAAAGAATGCTATCTTAACGCCAACAATGTGCAGGAAAAAGCACGGGGAATGTGCCGTGTGAGCTGAGCTGGTCAGGATTACAGTCAGGGAGGGGGTGGGAGGTGGCAGCTGGGGGGGCTTGAAGGGGCCCAGAGCTTTCCCAGAGAGGGTCAGAAGGCTTGGTGGCAGGAGGAAGCATGAGTCTGAGGATTTGGAGAGGATCTGGGGTCTGGAGGGAGGGACGGGCTTGTGAGATGGGGGCAAAGTACGGGGTGAGCAGGAGGGTGGGACCCTGGACAAGTGAGTTCAGTGAACCTTTTTTCCAGGACTCTCACTGATCTCCTGTTTCCTCACCTAACCCTTCCTACATTTCCTTCAACTAGACAAACTGCATGGCCACTCAAAGACCCCCTGCGGCTCTGGTAATAAAATGACCCACTCCGCCAGATCTGACATTGGTAGCTTTGTCCACCATGCCCTCCTCATCTCCGAAGAAACCTAGATTTAAAAAGATGTTGGCAGACACAGAGAAACAAAGGGGTGGACTTGGGCTTCCCCTGCCCCTCCCACCTCAGTGCCTCCTGGTGAGGCTGGTCTGCTACACAAAAGCCAGGTGTCCTGTGGAAACCCGGAAGGGCAAAGGAGGGTGGGAAAAGTACTGGACCAGGAGTCTGGAGGGTTCTAGACATGGCTCTTCCTGTGCGGCCCTCAGCAAGTCACATCCCTTCTCTGCAGGCTCCCCATTGGTAGGACTCTCAGGGCCCTGAGCATCTATGCACATTCTGGCTGAGGAGGCCAGACTACAAGGCTCATCCCTCCTCTGATATGGACAGGACGGTCACCCAGACAACTAAACAGGCAAGAGGACGCCCTGTAACCACTAGGTGACTGCTTGCTCCTACTGTGCAAGAGACTGGCTTGTGTGCTACGGTGTTTGCTGCTGGCCAGTACGGGGACCTTGGTCTTCTGCTCCCCAGCTGCAACCCCCGTCATTATATGCAGAGCACCCACGTGGGCCCATCACACCTGCCCCACGGGGCTTTGGGAAGCTGGCAGTTACATGCTGATGTGCCTGCTGCCTGCCGTGCTGGCAGTCACAGACCCCTTCATCTCTGACCCAGGAGTCTTGTGTCCCCTGCCAGCATCCATGACATAGTAAGGTTCACTTCCTAGCTTGCAAGTATGGTGAACCCGAATCTCAGACCCTTTACAGTTCTTGCCATTAAGTAAGTGCCCTGCTCACCCCTTGGTGTTGGGCTTCGAGCTGGGTATGTGTGTTGGGAAGCAGTGTATCTTTTCCACCCAAATGCCCTTCCAGCCTTCCAACAAGGCCACCTCCTATTCAGCAGAAGGAGAGAGAGGACCACAGGGAAGGACACACGCAGCAATGGTAGAGGTCTCAGAGCCTCACACTCTACGCAGGCCAGTGAAGACTTTGGATTCCAACAGGGGCGCCCCCCATCCATATTCAGGTATCATCAAGTCTGTGGCATTATTCTGAAAATACACTTCCTTTTGGAGTAAGAAAGAAGACACTCTGGTGAAAGCCACTTCTGTGGTAGAAGGAAAGCCATGTGTGATTTGGAGAGCATAAGCTTCAATGAACATCCTGCTTAATGACACAGAGAACAGAATATTCCACTCAAAGGAACAGAGTGAATCCAGAAACAATGCCTGACATTTCTGATCAGCTGATTTTGACAAGGTTGCCAACATGATGCGGGAAGAATAGAACATTTAAACAAATGTTGCGGAGGCACCTGGATATCCACAGGCAGAAGAATAGCGCTGGGCCCCTCCTTCACACCACATACAAAAATTACCTTGAGATGGATCAGAGACATAAATGCAAGGGATAAAAGTACAGGACTTGTAGAAGAAAATATGCAAGCCAATCCTTGGGACTTTGGGTTAAGCAATGGTTTCTTAGAACACCAACAGCAAAGAAAGAAAGAACGAATGGAGGGAAGGAGGGAGGAAGGAAGGAGGCAAGGGAAGGGAAGGGAAGGGAAGGGAAGGGAAGGAAAAGAGAAAGAAAAAATAGATTAGTTGGGTGTCATCAAAATTTAAAAATTTTTGTGCTTCAAATAACACCACAAGAAAGTGAAAAACGGCAAGGCTGTAGAAAAATTGGAACCTCTATGCATTGCTGGTGGGCACAAAAAATGAGGCAGCTGATGTGGAAAACAGTATGACAGTTGCTCAGCCAACGACACATTGAGTTTCTCTATGATCCCGCAATTCCACTTCCGGAAATATACCCAGAAGAATAGAAAGCAGAGGCTTGTACACCTATTTGCGGACTTGTGTTCACAACTCACAATGGCCAAAAGGTGGAAGACCTAAGTGTCCACCTACAGATGAATGTATAAACCGAATGGGGAATATACATCCAACGGAGTATCATTCAGCTTCAAGGAATGGAATGCTGGGCCCTGCTACAGTGTGGACATCACCTTGAAGACAGCAGGTGGAGTGCAAGAAGTCACAAAAGGATAAGTAGTATAGGATTCCACTTTTTACAAAAAGATTTATGTGTTTATTTGAGAGGGAGAGATTGAGCGAGCACGAGTGGAAGGGGCAGAGGGAGAGGGAGAGAGAAGATCTCAAGCAGATTCTGCACTGAGCACAGATCTCAATGCGGGGCTGGATCCCTTGACCCTGAGATCACCACCAGGTGATCCAAAAGTCGGATGCTTCCCTGACGGGACCACACAGGTGTCCCGCTGTAGGATTCCACTTGTATGAGATACCTAGAGTACTCTAAGTCATAGAACTGCAGTGGCATGGTGGTTGCCAGGGGTGAGGGCAGAATGGGGACGTACGGTTTAATGGGTTTAAAGCTTCAGTCTGGGAAGTTGAAGTTCTGGAGATGGCTGGTGCTGACCTTTGCACAGCAATCTGAATGCATTTCATGCTGCTCAACCGTACATTTGGAAAAGGTTACCATGGAAAATTCTGTATTATGTGCATTTAAAAAAGAAAGTGAAACCCAGAAAATGGGAGAAAATTGTTGCAAATCATACAGCTAATGAGGGTCTTGTAACCAGAATACAAGGGTCTCCTCCTACCCATCTTATTCCAAGACCCCCCCACTAGATGCCTAAAATTGCAGACAGTCCTGAAATTATATATACTATGCTTTTTCTTCTACATACACACTTCCGATAAAGCTTAATTTATAAATTAGGCACAGTAAGAGCTTAATAACAATAACTACTAATAAAATGGGACAATTAGAACAATGTAGGTGATAAAAGTTATGTGACTGTGGTCGCTCTCTCTCAAAATATTTTGCGGGATTCACCCTTCTTCTGCTGGTGATGTGAGGTAAAGTGCCTGCATGATGTGATGTGGTGAGGGGAATGATGTCAGCACTGTGACGTAGCGTTAGGTTCCCACTGACCTTCTGACCACAGGTCTACTGCTTCCAGACCATAGCTGACCCCAGGAACTAAAACCACAGAAAGTGAAACCCTAGATAAGGTTTACTGTATACAAAGAACTCTTATGACTCGACAATAAGACAAATAACCCAATTTAAAAATGGAACAATGATTTGACTAGCTGTTTCTCAAAAAAATCTATATAAATGGCCAAGAAGCACACAAAGGATGTTTGTTATTAATCATCAGGGAAATGCAATCCAAAAGAGGAGCTACCACTTCACACTCCCTAGAAGGCCATACGCAAAGAGTCAGGTGTTGGTGCCAGAGTTGGTGAGGATGTAGAGAAGCTGGGTGGAATGCAAAACAGGGCAGCTGCTTTGGAAAACAGGTGGGCAGTGCCTCGAAACGATAAGCGTTTCGGATGACCCAACAACTATACGCCTAGGTATTTACCCAAGAGAACTGAAAACCTAAGGGCCCGTAAGAGCTTGTATACAAAAGTTCATAGCAGTACTATTCATCATAGCCTGAAAGTGGAAACCACTCCAAGGTCCAACCCCTGAGGGATGAACAAAGTAGGACACAGCCACACAATGTGACATCATTTGGCCGTAAAACAGAATGAAATGTTGTCACATGGTACAACATGGGTGAACCCTGAAAGTATTATGCTAAGTGAAAGAAAACAATCTCAAAAGGCCCCATATTGTATGATTTCAGGCAAATGCATACAGAAAGAGTTTGAGGCTGCCAGGTGCTTTGTGGAGCAGGGAAGGAAGAGGGACCGCTAAGAGGTCTGGGGTTCCCTTGCATCACTACATGAATGTACTAAAAACAATTACAACTTCATCTGCCTTTATCAAGGTGAATCTTCTGTATGTGAATTGTAGCTCAGTAAAGCACTTATTAAAAAACCCTGCTCAAGTTCTGACTAGCTGTCGGACCCTGGGGAAGGCATCAAGGGCTCTGAGCGCAAGTTTTCTTATCGATACCTGGGGGATATCTCTCTCCCAAGAGGGCTGTAAGACTCAATGAAATGATCCATTTTAAAGTGCTTTGTAAGCTGCGAAATTCAACAGAAAATTTAGTTAATATTTGCATTTTTTAAAGAGCTCTGTTGCCAATAGCAATGAAAGTCCTTGTTTCCTAGTAAAGGAATTTTTTTGTTTCACAGCTGGGGAAAGTGTCCTGGCACCAGCCTGAAGTAGGACAGATGGCTCCCAGTTTGTGTCTGCTTCAAATGTTGCCATTCCATCGTACTCCTCTTAACCCATGTTACTTAAATCGTTTTAGTTCTGATCATCCTACCTATCAATGGAAGGGTACAAGTAGATGCTAGCCGAAGGTGGCTGGAGGGACAGGCTAGGCGCGTGGGCTTCCTGGTGATGGTGGGACCAGGAGCCCTCAGGAGCCACCTAGGGGTCAGGAGAAGAACTTCAGGCTATTTTTTACATTGAATCCAGAATGTAGTTCTAACATCTAATGAACGGCTGATGGGTGGTGGTGGGGGTGTGTGTGTATATATATATATTTAATTAATTTTTATTAGTTTCAGAGGTAGAATTTAGTGATTCATCAGTTTCATGTAACATCTGGTGTCCTTCCATCAAGTGCCCTCCTTAATACCCATCACCCAATTATCCTCCCCCCCCACCCCCCTCCCCTCCAGCAACCCTCAATTTGTTTCCTAGAGTTCAGCATCTCTTATGGTTTGCCTCCCTCTCTATTTTCATCTTGTTCTTCCTTCCCTTCCCCTATGTTCATCTCTTTTGTTTAAATGCCACATATGAGTGAAATATGGTATTTGTCTTTTCTCTGACATATTTCACTTAGCATAATAACCTCTAGTTTCATCTACATCATTGCAAATGGCAAGATTTCATTCTTTTTTATGGCCAAGTAATATTCCATTGTGTGTATATACCACATCTTCTTTATCCATTCATTAGTCAATGGACATCTGGGCTCTTTCCATAGTTTGGCTATTGTGGACATTGCTGTGATAAACACTGGGATACAGGGTCCCCTTTGAATCACTACGTTCATATTCTTTGGATAAATAACTAGCAGTGCAATTGCTGGGTCATGCAGTAGTTCGATTTTTAACTTCATGCATTGAGTTGTTACAAGCCGATTTCTCATCAACCTTTTTTTAAAATGTATTTATTTTTAAAGATTTTATTTATTTGTCAGAGAAAGACAGCACAAGCAGGGAGAGTGGCAGGCAGAGGGAGAAGCAGGCTCTCTGCTGAGCGGGAAGCCTGACATGGAGCTCGATCCCAGCACCCTAGGTCATGACTGGAGCCAAAGGCAGGTATTTAACTGACCAAGCAACCCAGGCACCCCTCTTGTCACCCTTTGAAAAGACCTGCTCTTAACTTTAATACCTCAGGCAGGAACCCAGGAATTGCTGTCTTGAAATCTCCAGAAGATTCGACATCCTGCTCTGGTAATGGTTTATAGAGTATCTCATCTCCTGTGATCAGAGAGTTCATCCGTATGTTTGCCCTAAATCCCGTCTTTGCTAATCCCAGTGTGGATGGTGAAAGTCTTCACCCAGGGCACGTCTTCTCACAGGGACGCACCACAGCTTCGCAAAGACCCCGGAGACCATTTCTTTACAGCAGGATAATTGTGCCCATGCAAACCAATTGTTCAATGCCTGCTCACTTGCAATTACAGCTCAGAAAAAGGATTGATTTTTTAAAAATTCCAAACCAGTACTTTCCCAGTCTGATTAGTTCAAATCAATTCAACATAAAAAACAGGAGTGGGGACATAATTAATAAATCATGACTGGGGTGAAGGGCAGTTTTGATCCTGGCCTCTCATAAAGCCTCCAGGCAAATCAATGGCGAGCCTGGGGCCCTGGTTCCCTGTCTGTGATGTGGGGTCAGGATAGTGTAAAGATGGAAAAAAAATGATGAAATCTGATGGGAGAGGGGATGCCTGGGTAGCTCAGTCAGTTAAGCATCTACCTTCGGCTCAGATCATGATCTCAGGGTCCCGGGATCAAGCCCCGTGTCGTCCTCTGTGCTCAGCAGGGAGTGTGCTTGTCCCTCACCCTCTGGCCCCGGCCCCACTTGTGCTCTCTCTCTAATAAAGAAAATCTTAAAAAAAAATCTGATGGAAAAAATCTTAAGAAAACTGTCTTTCTGACAAGAAACCAATTTTAAAAAAGCAGTAGCTTCTACCTCACAAAATTTTATATAAAAGATATGGAAACTTCAGAGGCCAACCAAGGCAGGCAGAAGCTGACCAAGCTCCATACCACTGCTCTCCCAGGGGTTAAACGGACACATTAACAAAGGCGGTGTCTTTAAGAAGAAGGACTATGGGCTCGGGAGTCACGAACCACTGGGGTTTAAACCCCAGCTTTACCACTTCCTAGCCTCAAGGCTTCGGGAAGGCTGCCTCACCTCAGAGCCTCCTCATCGTCATCTGCAAGACAGATGTAATAAAAGCCACCTTACAGGTTTAGGAAACACAGCTCAAAGGGGCAGAGCTGGGATCCAGACCCTAGACTGCCGGACTCGGAAGCTGTGGGAGGAACCTGAGACATGCCTCCTGAAGTGAAGAGTTCTCTATCCCCAAAGGAACACAAGTCTCACAACGACAACCTCCCCTTAACAGAGTGGAACCCTGAGCATGCTGGTGGGAGGCTAGTGGGGGCGTTCTCCAGTCCTCCCAGGATAGAAGATACCTAAGAGGTATAGTACTGTTGTGTAGTCAGACCCTGTTTCAGAAACCAGGGACAGCGGTCAGGCTGCAGAGGTCGAAAGGAGAGCTGGCATAGCAAGGGACCTGGTGAGGACATTCAGGCTGTGGGGAGGGAGAAGAGGTTTCTGGAGACTGCACAGAGCCCACAGAGCCTAGATGCAGCTCTGCTCACAGTTCCTAGGAGCTCAGACAGCTGGGCCCCAGAAGTCCATGGGGGGCAAGGTAAGAGAGAGCCAGCAGCCTGGAGGAGAAGGAGATTTAAATACACACATGTATGTACCCATGTACACATGCGTGTGCATGCACACACACACACACACACACACACACAGCAAGAACTATGGCACTGAGTCTTCCTTCTGTGCCTATCTTCTCCCAGCCCCAAAATGCAGGAGAGGAGTCTGGCCTTTCTATTAAGGAAGTGCTAATGAGCCACAGTGAAGACAGGGAGTCCAGGCCAGAATGTGGGGAAAGGAGGGAGCCACCCCTTTCTACCTATCTGAGCGGTGGTAGCAAAAATGCTGGCACTCTCAGAAGTAGGTCTCGGGGTGCCTGGGTGGCTCGGTCAGTTAAGCATGTGCCTTTTGGCTCGGGTCATGATCCCAGGGTCCTGGGATCAAGTCCCGAGTGGGACTCCCTGCTCAGCAGACAGTCTGCTTCTCCCTCTCTCTCTGCTCATGCTCTCTCTCAAAATAAATAAATAAAATCTTAAAAACAAAATGAAAACAAAAACAAAGACCAACATAGGCCTGGGCTGCCTCACTGGATGATGGGGCAGAAGCCACAGGGAGGTTGATGGAACAGTTAGTGGTGCCTGAAGAGGGAAAAGGCTATACTCGGGAGACATGAGTGAGCTCACCATCCCTGGAGGTAACCAAGCAGAGGCTAGCCCATCCTCGCATGGTTGCCATAAAGGGATTCCAACCTCAGGTGGGTGTCTGGGCTGCTTCACTACTCCAGCCATTTCCAATTTGAGATTCCCAGCCTGCGGACCCCGTGTGATGACAAGGAGGGATTTAGCGTGGCTTTTTCTAGGATGAGCAGCTCTGGTGCCCAGGTCAGCACGGATGCCGAGGGAAGGGAGGAGTGACATGTCGGATGTCCAGACTGGCCCCAGAAGAAAAGAAGTGCTTGAGGGAGGAACCTCGGGGCAAAGCAGCCCAGAGACAGCAGGGTCCTGAAGGGCAGCTAATGGGGCAAGGAGACCAGGAGACCAAGGCCCCGGGTTAGCCCCACATCTAGGTGTGAGTGTGAACTGGGCCTCGCTCGTCAGGAGATCAAACAAGCCCAGGACAAAAAGGCCGTCAGAACCCTGGGTGGCGAGCGTCAGACACCTTCCCCCAGGAAGGTCCCAGGCAGCGCTCCCAGACACACAGCTACGACAACAAAGTGGGCTGGTTTCAACTAACTCAGCCCACACTTTCTTCACAGTTCTCTCATCAAAAAGGGTAAACTCGGGACATTTGAGCAAGTAAGCCCCTGCTGTGCTGGGGACATGGAGAACAAAGGGAACAGAGAAAGCCACTGTGGCTGACAGAGCCGCCCAGTATGGATCTGCTGAGCCCAGGCCGCGGGTAATTTAGGAACGGTCGGTCGTATCTCCTCACGAAGCCACCACCCGTGGCTCTTGAAAAACCGTGGAACGGAGATGAGAGATGTCTGGGGTCTAGCAAAGGGCAAATGTTTTCAAAGGGAAAACCGAATGACACGGAAAATTCCAGTCTAGTCAGTGTCGAGGCCCTACCTGAGAATTTGGGATAAGATCAACTCTCAGTCTGTCCGCCTTCGGGGCTCCATCACGGGCCACACACCATGGGACACAGAGGCCAAATGAGAATTACCCTTCACATCTCAGTGTGCCAACAGTTCGTCCACAGCACGGAGGAGGAAAGGATAACGAAACGGAGAGGAATTCGTACTGCAAACAACTTCTCAGGTTGGGGTCTTCTTCCCAGAAAGTGGAGAAATGCTGAGATGATGCATCAGAGGTTGGTGGGGGGTGGAGGGGAAAGGACACAGCAGGACCTTAAGGCGGGTGTTCGAGTCTACTTGACTCTTGGCCCAAATCAGTGGGGGCAAGGCTTGATAAGTCAGGGAGCACTTTTTTCCTAAATAAATTGTTTAGAGGATCTATACTGTAAGATGGAAGCAGCAGCCTCCCCCGGTTGAGGGGGTGCTGTGTGGAGGGGCGAGGGATGGAGTGGGGCCAGGAGGAAGGCACTTCCTTCCCCAGCCTCCCCTGAGGGGACCCTGGCCTCCTCAGAACTGTCAGAAAAATCAGTGGGCTGGACAAAGGAACTGAGAATAAACTTATTGAATGTGACACCGATTACAAAATAGATTCAATGAGACACAAAGAGGCAGGAATGATTTTCATAAATAATCCTGAAGAATAGCAAAAAGAATTCACCGGACCAAAGTATGAACTCAAAATGGCCAGGGCAAGTGGGAGATGAGCCTTCCTCCCCGTCTCCTCCCCTACGCCTGGATATACGTGTGGGTCAGGAAACCCAAGCCAAGTGAAATCAGGGTAGCTCAGGCTTACCAAAGCAGCTAACAGGAAAGAGGGAAATCTAGGTTCTAGTTTTAAAATCAGAGACCACATACAGCTTTGATTCTGACTGGAATAAGCTAATTAGGTACCTCAAACAGACAAGGACTTTGCCTCAGATTATAACTTAAAAAGAAAAAAGATTCTTCTGGACATTCAAAACAGAATGTTTAAAAGGCCCTTTTTAGCTGTGGTGTACTGTTTTTGTTTTTGTCTGGTTGTGGTGACTTACTGTGGTAAAACATATATTTCATCAGGTTAGCATTTTAACCATTTTTAAGCATACGATTTAGTGGCATTAACTCTCTGCACACTGTCGAGCAACTGTCACGGTTCCATTCCCGGAATGCTCTAGTTCCAGACCCTTCCATCACTCCAGACAGAAAGTCTGCATGTGTGAAGCCGTAGCTCCCCATCCCTGCTCCTTCAACCCCAGGACCATCTAGTCTACTTCCTGTCTCTGTGAGTTTGCCTATTCCAGAGATTCCATAAGTGGACTCCTATAGTCTATGTCCTTTCCGGTCTGGCCTCTTCTACTCAGCATGTTTTCAAGGTGCGTCCATGTTGTAGGGTGTGTCAGAGCTTCACGGCCTTCCTTAGGTAGATAACATTCCCTCACAGAAATGCCATTTTGGTTTATTCACCTGTCCATGGATAGTTGCATCATTTCTACCTTTTGGCTGTTGTGAATGTACCACATGCTTCTATAGCCATGAGATGGAGAAAGTGGAACTGGCTCCTGGGACAAAGCAGGCGGGAGGGCGAGGGAGGGAGGCATGAGAACAGCAAGACCAAAAGGCAAGGTGTGACTGAACAGAGAGCCTTGAGGAAGGAGCGGGTGAAAGGCTGGAAATCAGGATTAAATCCTACACTGCTCCAGATGATTCCCAGGGGGGCCTTCCAGTTCTGATCATTGGTCCACCAAGACCTTGACCATTAGATAATTAAACAATTAACAGTCTAATGAAATACCCTGCCTGGAGGGTGGAGAGAGAAAGGGGAATTTGGAGGCAATCAAGGTCTAATCCCTCCAGAAGAAGAACTCGGTGGCCATGGCGGTGTAGGTAGAGAATGATGGCGGAGACGGCCCCCCACTTTTCCTGGGGCTTGGCTCCAAGTGAGCATCAAAGAGGAGCAGAGAAATGGTTTCCACAGAAGCTGGAAGGGCTTGTACCTGCCTAGGGACAGAGCGTTTTCTGGGACTAGGCTGGCCTGTGAGGGAAGTCTTAAATCACTAGGGAAGGAAATGAGGGAAAGGCTTGGTGGAAAGGGCAAAGGGGAACATGAATGGCTTCCACCACAGACCAGAATGGTTTGTGGCCAGGTCCGAAGGAAGGACACAGCCTTGGGACGGGGGGTGAGGGGGGCACAGCACGCCTAAGAGAAAGAGGAAATATGGGAGAAAAACAGAGAACAGGGTCTCATGCCCACATTCTTGACTGTGTGGCTCTGTCCGAAACACTGAACCACTCTGGGCCGCTCTCCTCATCTCTGTGATGACTGGCTCAAAAGCCATCATCCCTATGGTCCCCTCCAAGGCCAATTCCAGGCACATGGGGGGCACTGAAGAGGGTGTTGAGAGAGGTCTCTTCCATACTCACTCTTTCAGCAAATATTTACTGACCACTGCTTTGTGCTAGATGCCCTGCCCTCATCCCACCTGACACCAAGCGGACGGACAGGAGGGACAGTGACACGACCTTCTTGTCGCCAAGGTTGACAAAGGCAGATGAGAATAACTACCACCACTGTCTCCACGAACAATGCACTCCCTGTGGTCTAGGTCACTGCCGATGCCAAGCCAGAGGGGTGCCTCAGCATCATGCACCCTGACCCCAAGTGCGACTCCTGGGCTCCTGGGAGGAGCTCCTATCAGCGGGCCAGGAAGGGAGGGAAGAAGGTGACAGAGGGCTCAGGTGCCAGCCAGACTCACCTTCACGCAGGAGTAGATCACAGACACAAATACCACCAACGTCAGCAGCAGGAAACAGGTCAGGTAGAAACTCAACATGAACACGGAGCTGGAAAAAGAGAGGAGGTGGGGAATTCTGGGGGCTCTGAAAGCCTCTGGGAGGAGGGAGAGATGGCTCCATCTCCCTGAGCCCACTGCCCAGTCTCTTCCAGCCCCTGACTCACTGAGAAAGGGGCTTACACAGCCCTGTGCACTGATTCAGGACCCCTCCACGATCACCTGGCTCCCGTTCTTGCCATCTCCCTGCACGGCACAGAAGCCCAAAGAGGGCTGAATGGAGAAGCAAGTGTCACCTGCTCGATATTTTGCCTAAATCTTAGCCACCCAGAGACTCACTTCATTTGGCTTGGAAGGACCCATTTTAAAAGTCACCTGGTTATTCCCCCCAGGCAGTTACTCAGGGCTAGGTATGTAACCATGAAGGCTGAAAACGGGATAGACAACCACCACTTTTTAACACACATTTGTCAGCAGCCTAAGCAGACACTCTGAGAAACAGCGGTGACGGATCCCTTTGGGGGACAGAGTGCCTAAACCCTGGATCCTGCCAGGCCCCATGACAAGTCCTACTCAGCTTGCCAGTTCAACATGGAAATGCAAGGAACCCCCTACCCCATCCCTGCGGAGGCAGCTCACAGGGGACCTTATTGTTCACCACGGACCAGAATCCTCAGACAGGAGAGCTGCCACTGACTTTCCATCTGGCCCTCCTGGGGCAGGGGCTGGCTAAGGTACACTCCGTCATATCAGGAGGCCACAGAACTCCCTTTTCCCTTGCAGGGAGCGAGAGTGGCCTGGAGGTGCCAGGCGCTGTTAGCAGGTTAAAGGCAAATGGAGGGCTTGACAAGGCAGGCGAATACCTCTAGAGAGGCATTCAAAGGGCATCTTTGTTCCAGGCTCCCCCAGAAGCCAGCACTTAGATGCCTTAAACAAACAGAACAAGGGTAGAAAACTCTCTTCAGAGGGAAAGAAAGATCTTTAAAGTAGCTTTTAATGCTTCTGTAGAGAGAGGACTGCAGGAGCAAGACTTCCATCAACGCCTTGGCAGCTCGGAGCTGTAGCCGGCAGGGAAGGAAGCCACGGCAGGCAGAGCAGGGACCAAGGGATACCCAGCCCATGAGCCACACTGCAGGAACAAAAGAGCGAGTGGCACAGAGGCAGGGTTACAGGGACCTAGGTTAACTGGACTATTGGGAGCAGCAATGGGACAGAAAGACTGGGTCGCTTCTTTATACCTGTAGCTCCATTTCCATATAGAAAAAAATGGGGTCCTGTGTCAATAAGGACCCACAGTCACACCAGCTCTGCAGCAGCTCAGCGTGGGGGGCAATGGGCATTAGTGGCACTCACCAGAGTGGAGCTGGGTGCTGGTGTCTGTGGGGTCCGGACAGAGTCCCAGCAGACACACATGTAAGGGCTATCCCTGCAACAGTGTCTCATTACAAATAAAAGACGTATGGAGGCCTTGTGTACCTCCTGATAACATGCACTAAGGAGGACATATCACTTCTGTGGGATCCTCACCCAAACTGCATAACCTCAACCGAATTGTGAAAACACATCAGACAAACCCACATGGAGACAGTCTACAAATTAATCGGCCACCTCTCATCAGAAGCTCCAAGGCCACAAAAAATAAGCAAAGGCTGAGGCAGCATCACAGATTAGATGGGACTGCGGAGAACAAAGAGCTAAACGCAGTGTGGGATCCTACCCAGCTGCTGGGACACAAAAAGGCCACTAAGGGCAACAGCAACAGAATTAGATTACAGTCAGATAATAGCATCGTCATTCCGGGTTAATCTCTTGCCATTGACCCTCGGCTGCTGTCACGGAAGTGTCCGTGTTACGGAAAACTAGATGAAGGATGTCTGGAGACTCTGTCTCCGTAGCACTTCTGTAAGTCTACAATTATTTCAAAATGAAAAGTAGAGGGTGTTGGGGTGAGGGGACTCTCCTAGATTCAGCTGGACTTAGGAGACATAACCAAACACAACCAGTGGATCTCGAGTAGATCCCAGCTATGAGGAACTCAGGGCAGGAGTTGTTTGGAGATGACTTTGGGTATGTGAACATGAACTTGGTGTTACATGGTTGCAGAACTGGGGTTAATTTTGTTTGGTGTGTGGGGCATTGTGGTTAAGAAGGAAAATGCCCTGAAAATAGGTATATGGTAAGGGCTTTTAGGGGGAAAATGTCCTTTCATCTAAAATTTAAATAATCAGAAAAAAACAGATGAAACAGTGGTAAAACATCATCAATAATTATATCCAGGGGATGGGTGCTGAGGATATTAATTACCTTGCTTTTCTGTATGTTTGCAATGTTGCATATTAAAAAGTCACAAACATGTAGCTACGTGCATACATGCACATATCAGTGTACACACATACACACACACACACAGAGATAACACAAGCAATTCTCTTCTTGTCTCCATGTGACTCTGTGATGATTTACCTAAGACTTCATTTCCAAGAGCCCACAGCCCACAACAGGGTGGTCCCCTCAGGGGCCACAGGCCTCCCTCAGGGACACAGCCAGTCTTTGGAAGTGTTCTGACCTATTTGTGAGAAAAGCCATCAGAACCAGAAATCCATTCTTTGAAATACCCAGAGGAGCAGAAAACCTTTATCTTTTGAAGATGTGTTAACGTTTTTGCAAAAACCAAAGGTCACACAGAAGCAAACGTGGCGAATACTTTGGGTGATTTAAGGGCGACCGTGGTGTGGGTGATAACGGGGAGAGATGATAAAGGATAAAGTGTTGAGAAGGAGTCTCTCATGCAGCAAGGCAGGCCCGGAGGGCTTCCCGCCCTGTCACGGTCCCTCCAAGGACACAAGCGGAAGGCTCTCCTTGTCTGAACAAGCCCACCCCCCAACCCCCTCCCTGCTCTCCTCCATGACCCTTGTTCCCACCCTCAGAGCCCTGCAGCCAGGGGGACAGTACTCACTGGGGCACGATGGTGATTTGGACAAAGCAGATGAAGAGGAAGACAAGCGAGGCACAGGCCACGTAGGCACCAAATCGGTCATCCACCTGCTTGGAGTACTGAGAGGAGGTCGCAGGGTGAGGGGGGACCGGTCTGCTCCAGCCCCACCCAGCCCAGATACTCGGGCAGCCCACTCCTAACACCTGGGAGAAAACTGCCCCAGCCCTCGTGCTCAAGAAACCTGTCCGAAGCGACATAACGTGATGCCTGTGGGGACAGCAGCTGGACTGTGTCAAACCGGACACTTTCTGCGGGTCGGGTCACCGTGAAAGTCCTTCATAATGATCCTGGCTCCAATTACGGAGCACCAGCTACAGGCTAGGACATGCGCCTGTCTGTGGTGTCCTCGGCACACCCTCACAAGAGCCCCGGGAACAGGACCTGTGTAGCTGCCACTTCGCAGAGAAGCGGACCGGAGGCCTGCTGCAAATCACAGAGCTCATCTCCCAGGGGCCAATTCCTCCTGCAACACCAGCCAGCTGCACCCACCGAGGCTGTGCTGGCACAACGTCACCAGAGAGGGCGCTCGCGGCTCGGGTCCCGTTCCCCAGGGCCAGCAGCATGTGCTCACAGGTCGGCCTCACAGGACCAAGGTTGGGTCTGGCTCTGTCACGACTTCACTGGTGGCCTACAGCAAGTCGCCCAACCCCTCAGTCACAACTTAAGGAGATGGGACAGAGAGATCTTGACTGTTTCTTCCGACTTTTTGTGAGTGTGCCAAAGGCAGAAGGGAGGTCCTCTGGTGATGTTCATAATGGTAACAGCAATAAAAATAAAATAAATACCAACTAACATCATTGAACATCCGTGGCAGATACGATTTTGTGTGTTTTACACATATAGACTTGTTTAACCCTCACTTCGCCCTCTGAAGAAAGTCAGAAAACGGAGGCATGAGGAAGTTACGACTTAGCCCTGCTGACCACGAAATGTCTCCCCGAAATCTCCATCTCCTGAGCACTGTGGCATTGGAACAGGCGATGCTGACAAGAAAGGGCACTTTCTGTGGTGACGGGGACAACAGGGAACTGTTGCCCTGTCCTCCTCCCCCTGGTCCTGGTCCTGCCCAGGGCCTCCTTCCCACCCAGGGTGCCCTACCTTCTTCTCTAAGTCAGGCTCCCTGAAGGTCAAGAGGAACTTGCGGACATGCTCAGACCGCAGCCTGTCGATGCTCCTGGCGTCAATGGCGCGGCCCAGAAACTCATCCACTTCATCCTCCGGGTTTGCACTTTCTTGGGCATTCCTGGGGAGCAAGAGG
This sequence comes from Lontra canadensis, assembly GCF_010015895.1. NCBI lineage: Eukaryota > Metazoa > Chordata > Mammalia > Carnivora > Mustelidae > Lontra > Lontra canadensis. The sequence goes on along the minus strand of NW_022631032.1, from coordinate 6,080,546 downwards.
AGCAGACGCAGGACAGGCTGACCACCGGGGGCGCCGCTAGAGGGCCCACCCGGAGCCCTGCTCCCAGGCCCATCAGAAAGGCCCTAATAAGGGGCGGGGACTCTGGGACTGTGACCAGGATGGCCTGAAGGCCAAGTCCGCCCTCTTAATTGCACACGTGCACAGAAAACTGCCCATGTCTGACCCTCTGGCTGAAGGGCCTCGCTGACAATAGGCTTTTCTGAACTACTAATACATTATTGTAGTGTAATAATAATATGACTTATCATAGAAGGTCTAATTGCTTTTCCCCACAGGTGACAGTCTCTGCTCTTCACTGCCCAGCTGCACCATCATCCCGAACACCCTCTGGGAAGCGGGTTTCATGATCAGGCTGCTGCACGAAAAGCCCTATTCCTCAAGGTGACACCTAGTCGTCAGTGGGGTAGCTAGCGCCCCAGAGCAGGGAAGTAGAAGAGAAAGAAGACATTCCCTCAGGGCACTAGGATGTGACCAGGGGCCGGTGACCAATGTGCTGGGTCTGCATTTTCCTGAGAGCTGCGGTTCCTGTGTGTGTGTGCATGTGCACACAGCCATGAACAGAGTATGCATGTCTGTAGTTATGTGTGCACACATTTGTCTGTGGGGTGAGGACACACGGGCGGCGCTCATGCCCAGGCCTGTCTGCCCGGCGGTCCCTCTGTCAGCAGCAGGGGCTCCGGTCACTCTCAGCCAAGACCGTGAGGGCACACTGCCCACACAGCACGGGGAAACCGAGCTATAAGGCAAACTTGGGGCTATCCCTCAGGCCAAGAGAGCAGGAATAAAGAAAGGCGTATTACTCACTTGTCCTTGGGGTCTTCGAAGCCCTAAAAGAGAGGGATAGAGAGGGAAGGAAAGGTGTATGAGAACAGAGAGGACGCTTCCAGAAGGGACTGTGGGAAGGCAGTCTAGCTCACCAAGGAGCCTGCCCTGAGGGAGGCCTGTCACTCAGGAGTTTTTTCTTCCTTCCTTCAGCGAATACAGCCAGGGTCTTCCTATGGGCCAGGAGCTGTGCTAGATGCTGCAGGAGGCAGGCACTGCGATTTCATGCCATCCACTGGCAAAACCCCAGTGTCTAAGCAAATCCTGTCCCCACACCCAATTCCCCAATCTCCTCTTCTTCCTGGACCCAGGCAGGGTAGGTCCCTCTCAATTCTGCCTTGAAATAAGCTTGGAACAAGAGAAACCACTGCGTGATCAGTTCCCACATGTGTGCACACCCCCCGCACCCCCACTGAGCACACAAAGTTCCCCCATCTGTGAGCTTAAAAGAGTTAAACTCCAGTGACCTGCAGCAGCCTTCATGGTATCTGAGAACCAGTGTGTTCTTCCAAGGCCAGAACTGGGTGGGCACCCGGGAGGTGAGAAACCTGCCTGCCACGGGAGTGACTACTGCTCACGTACCCTGGGCAGGGGTGAGTGTGACAGTCCCTTATTGGTTGCCAACCTCAAACCCCTATTTACGGTTAATCTACACCTCCATGAAAATGTGTCTCAGGGTGTGACCAAGTGTGGCAGAATGGAGGGTGGGTTCCCTGAAATGGGAAGGGGATAGAATCTGGGAGGCGGAGACATCGGCAAACAGCCCCAGGGCCATTTCAGGTAAGGCTCAGGTTGCCAGGACAAGGACAGAAGGCTACCTGCAGTTTCTTGCCATCCAGTGTGGAGCTTACTGATGGGCAAACACAGGGGTCAGCAAATGCCAGATGAACCTAAATCCTAAAACACCACAGACGTGTTTTGAAAATGCAAAAATCAGGATTTATGTTGCTCTCCAGGAACCAGAGCTGCCAGATGCTAAAAGAGATTGGGGCCCACACTGCCCCAGTGTCTCCATTCCTCCCAAGGGGAGGGCTTCCGAGGGCCTTGGCAGCCTCTAATGGCAAATCCAAGTGCCCGACCTCAGACTCTGAGCTCCTCCCAGGCTGCGGGCAGTGGTCCTCCCTGGATAAGCCAGACCTTCTTCTTGCCCTCTGAGCATCATCAGGCCCAGGCCACGAGACCTGGCCCATGACACCGCCCCAGCCTCGGCAGGAGGAGTTGGGAGGGACTCACGTGAGTGCTCCACCGGGGGGCAGGCCCATGCTGGGTGCTCCCGGGATCTGTCAGGCATGAGCTTAAGTGGGCAGCAGAGAAGCCAGACAGCCAGCTCTTCACAGAATACGGTGGGGGGCTGGCCCTGAATTCCACCACAGGGGCCGGCCATGACTTTACTCTGGGACTGAGGACAACTGAGCTACTATTATGCCAGCGCTGGCTTCTGCTGCTCAGAAGTAGACCTGAGAAGTTTTTAAAAAACCTGTTTCTGACTTTCTCCTATGCTCTTTTGGTCATCTGCTGGGGCTGGGGGTGGGGAGCAGGTCTGCTCTGTGTGCCTTGTTAGTGTGGAGAGCTGAGCACTGGGCTGGTGTGCTGGCAGACTGACCATGGCAGATAGTCATTAAGAACACAGTCCCGGGATGCCTGGGTGGCTCAGTCAGTTAAGCGTCTGCCTTTTGCTTGGGTCATGAACCCAGGTCCTGGAATCGAGCTCCACGTCAGGCCCACATTCAGCAGGGAGTCTGCATCTCCCTCTTCCTCTCCCCCTCCCCCTGCTCATAATTTCTCTAATACATAAATAAAATCTTAAGAAAAAAAAAAAAATAACCCAGTCCAGTAGACGGGGTTCAAGTTCCCCGGCCTGCTTACTAGTTCCAGGACAGCGGTCCTCCACCCGGCTAGGAGGACCCCCAGACAGGTTCCTGCAGTTTGTAACACACCACTTCTGGGAAGAAGCTCTTCCTCTGAGTATCCTTCTCAAAGATCTCAGGCAAGCGTACCACCAAATGCTGACGGTGTGCCAGGCAGCTTCTGGAACCACGCCATCCACAGCCTGGACATTCTGACTGCATGGAGGGGGCGTGGCGTGTGTCCTTTGACGCTGGCCTCTGGTGACTCTGCCCAGCCAGGATGAGGGCCAGGGAGTCTCTTCTCCCAAAGGCTGCAGCAGAGGTGTTCCCAGCACTCTTTGTCCACACACTTTCCTGTCCTTTCCTGCTGGCGAGGCGGCCAACACCACGGAGAAATCCTGTAGCCCGTCTCCCCAACGACACCCCTTCTCTTCCAAGGCTCCTGGTCCTAACAATGATTAATGTGTCTGCTAAACCAGTGCTCACACTCCCAGCTGCCTCCTTTGAGACTCTGAAATAACTAAAGACTGCACTTACACCAAATTATCACCAGGAAAAAAGCTTCCCCACGATTTTAAATAGAGAAAGCCCACCGGGTGCCTTTCCTGTCTGCTTGTGGCTCTTCCACTCCTCGCTCCCACAGTCTCCTTCTCACCTCTGTCCTCTCCCTCCTATCTTCCTGTTCCCTCTTCCCTGGCCCCTGAACGACAGCCTCCCTCTCTGCCCCAGGTTCCTGTGATTCTCCCCCCACCTCTGCCCACCCCCTCTCTGGTCCTGGTCACACGGATACAGAGTCCACAGGAGATTATGAAAGGGCTGGGGCGAAAACAGAGAGGAACCACCAATTGCTCTTTGCTTTGGGGAGGGCCCCCCCAGGAGGGGAAGTGGTGGCTGGAGATCTGTAGAAGTCCAAATTCAAAGCCCTGGAGGAAGGCAAGCACTCTTCCTCCACACTGCCCCCTCATAAACTTGGTGTCCTATAAGTTGCTTCTTCACCATCAAAAATTAAAATGAAGGTCTTGACTCAATTCATTTTTTGACCCCATAGGTTTTCCTTAAACCCTTGTCATCTGTTAGTTGCCAGCTAGCAAGGAGCAGAGTGGCCGGGTCCCCAGCCTGTCCCTGGCTCAGTCTGCTGCCTCTGCTGGATTTTCATAGAATTTACCTGCAGTCCCTGTTGCTATAGCTAAAATGTGGTCAAACCCACAGACCCCAAATTTGTGATCGTAGTGCCAGCATGCCCCATCTTATTCCAGTACTCTGGCTCCGAGGGAACAAAGTGCCCCCCAGACACACACAGCTCCCTGCACCCTCCAGCCTCACTCATCCCTCTCCCCAGTGTGGGCACCTCCTGCCCGGAACCAGGCTGCCCTTGAGCTAAGGAGCGAGCGTGGATGTGGAAGCCAAGCTCTTAGATGAAAAGAAAGAAAACACTGCTGCTGTACCCTTACCTGATCTGTCATCCCTCTTCCTCTTCGTCCCATCCTCTGAATTATTTCTATCATCCCCGGCAGAACCCAGACAATGCATCCCAAATTAGGCGGCCCCTGGTGTACTCAGGGAGGGCCGGGGCTGTCTGTCCCTCGAGGCAGGCAGGGTCACTTGAAAGGGATGTAGCACCCTTACCATGGCCTCTGCCCATCCAGTCTGCCTGCCCCACCCCAGACACCTGCGGTTAGCAGGGGCACTTCTCAGCACAGAGGGCTAAGGGGACCATCGCCTGGAGCTTGCCAGAAAGTACTGAGATGGTTTCTGAGCCCGAGGATGTGTTTCAGCTGCCTGGGAAAGGCAGAAGGTGCTGGAAGGATGTCTGAGGAGTTGCTGTCCCACCAGATGGTGCCATGGGAGGACTGGAGGCTCTGCCTGGACTTGGGGTCTGCTTCCAGCCTTTGGGACTCACGGAGAGAACCCAGGGCCAGAAGGCAGGTGCTCTGGGTCCTAGCCCCGTGTTGCTTCTGTGACTCTCCAAGGTTCTGTCAGGCAACCTGAGGGGCCTGGCCCAGTCCTCACACCCATGGAAGGCCCCAGCGCCGGAGCAGCTTCAGCCCACACACTGCCCCACCTGTACTTACCATCCGCTTCATCTCCTTGGACACCTGGTTGCCCCCCAGGTGGTTGTAGAAGGGACGCTCGGCCCCCCAGTGGGGTGGGTTGTGCCCAATGGAGTTGGTTCTCTGGCGATTCATCTTGGCAATCATGGCCTTTTCTTCTTTCTGCGAGAGTAAAACAGACATCAGCCTGTGGGCAGAGCCTACCGGGTGAGCCCGAGTGGGGCATTTCTCATCCTTCCTGGGCACCTGGCCACGTAGGAATTAAGGAAGGTGGCCTTTCCTTTGGTGCACAGCCAGAGCCTAGTCTGGGATCCTGGAGCTCAGTGTAGAAAGCCTCCTAAATCCCTTCCCACTCCCCAGCGCTAGCCCTGGCTGGCCTCGGTGGGAGGCTGATCTCGTGAGAAAGCAAAGGGGTGTGGGGGCGACTGTCTTTGGCACGGAATTCTCAGGGGGTGGGCAGAGCCTGGGTCCAAGAGAGGAAGAAAGGAAGGGAGAGGAAACCAAGGATTCTAGTCTCCACTCGACTTATCCCAAACAGGCATGTTCTACCGGAGAGGCAGCTTCTGGAGGTTCGGGTCACTAGAACCTGAGAGGCAAAGGCCAACATACGTTGTACAAATAACTAAGTGGGGCCTCAGCTATCTCCCTCTATGCCAGCCATGATCTCTGTCTGATCGTCCACCCATCCGAATGGGCTCCAGGCGGATGGTTGGAGAGGCCCTGGGGAGACCGGAGGCAGCCTTCCCCTGAGCTCCCTCTCTGAGCCTGGGAAAGGAGCCCGTCGGATCAGGGACGCAGCTGACATGGCTCCAGGTGGGGTGGGGTGGGGTGAGGTATGAGGTATCACTCCCTGTCTCCATTTCATCTTTCTGGACCACCTATCAGAAGAACAAGACCCAGAGAACCCAGAGGAGCAGGTGAGGCCTCAGCCTGAGCGGGGCAGGAAGCTGGGGCTGAAGACCTTGTCACCCTGACAGAGGGGAGGGTGTGGGAGGGCCTGGGAGGAAGTCCGTTCACTTATACTCTAATCAAAGAGCAAGCAAATGTTCAAAAATGTGTCAAATAAGGCTCTCCCCAGAGTGCCTAAATCCTCCCATCCTTCTCTGTGTTCTATGGGGGACCCAACGCAGCTCCTGTCCTGCTGTGGGAAATGAGGTCCCCCCTGGTGATGTCCTTGTCAGGGTGGACACCTGCCCCCAAGGGGCCCCCAAATGTACCTTTGGGGTCACCCAAGACTTTCTCTGGACTTTTCTCCCAGCTTAGTTTTATCTTTCATCTAACTTCTTACAAAAGAAAGAGGGAAACTTTTCTCTATCAAAGGTCACTGACCGGCAGGTCAATTCAATGGAAAGATTCATTGGTAAAAGTTTTTTAATCTAGGGAGAAATAGAAAATGTTCTCTTTGTTCGCTTTTTAAAAATTAAGAACATGGAACATGACACTATTAAAAATAGAACGCCGAAGTCTGCTAATAATTCAGTTTTATATTTGGGCAAGTGTGGGCTGGGACAAAGGAAGGGAGGCAAAAGGGACTAGAAGGTGAAACCCTGGAAAGGACGGAGGTCCTCCAGAGAAACGAAGGTGTGTCGGGACAGACGGCAGAGACAGTCAGGACACATAGAGGCAGAAAATGGTCCAATATCCACCTGGTCCAGGCAACAGACAAGGAGCAGGATGGACACGAAACCAATGGTTGGACAGAGAGTAGATGGTGGACGGAGTCCCTGCTGTTTCATTTCCATGCCTGGCCTGAGGCTGTGCTTTGGCTAACTGATTTGAGGCCTGTTGCATTTCTGCAATGGATGCAAAATTAAAACACTGTTGCTTTGCTGTTGGCCTTTGCAAGCCCTCTGTAATGCTCACGAGCTTTCCCAATGCAGGAACCACAGTGCGTGAGGAGTTCATGCCCGGACTCAAGTAGAGAGTGAGAAGAGAAGGGAGGGGATGCTGTGAAACATTCCTCCCCAGAAGAAAAAGTCCCCACAGCCCCCGCTGCCCCACTGGGTTCTCTCCGCCCCACCCGACCCCCCAGCCCTCAGCCCCCTCCCCGGCCGACCCGCTTCTGGGTACAGCGCAGGATGAGGAAGGTCTCGATACTATGCTCCTTGAGGTAGGCGTTGCGCTCGCCCCCACAGCCCGGCTCCACCTCGTAGTCCCCATTCAGGTAGTTGAGCGTGGCCTTGGTGATGTGGATACGCCTGCAGGTGGGGAAGGACGCAGGGAGAGGAGGGCAGAGAACGTGACTTCAGACCTCTAGCCCCCACATAGAACCACTCTGTGACCGACTCTGTCACAGATCAGATCCCAGAGCCCGGCACTTTGGCTCAAAAGCTAACCCCAGCCTAGATCCTGACCTCGATCTCAGTGTGCTGTATCCCTCCACTGTCATCGTCACGGTGGCTCTGGGAGGCCCCTTCCAAGCTCGTGTCCATCCTGAGCATACCACATCCCTCTTAAGTTGTGGCGTTGTCATAGCAGAAGACATCACTGGCTCATGAGGAGGACATGGCTTCGGTCCCACAAACTTTGCTAACCTGCTCTGAAGCTGGCAGTGGCCCCGGCTGAGAAGAGGCCTAAGCCCAGATCCCCCAGCTGCACACAGAGGTCTTTTTATTATAGGCACTGTTTCTCCCGCAGGTCCCTAATAGGTCACGGGCTCTACTTCCATTCCTTGGAAACACCATGTTTCCTATACCTGTGCCTGTCCTCCCCTCAGTCCCTCGGACTGCCTCTCTCTCCACCTCATCTTCCTCACCTGTCAGAATCCTGCCCAGCCATCCAGGCCAACCCATGTCCCACTTCCTTTCTGTCCTGGCTACTCCGAAATTACCCATGGTTCCTCCCACCTCCAGAACTCTACCTCACCTATCCCATCGCACAACAAGCGGCCCTGTTTTATGCAAATACTTCTGGGTGAAGTTCTGGGCAAAGGTTGAGAGGATGCTCCCTACAAGTTGCCCTGGTGTGGTGCAAGTCATTTGTTAAGGAGCGGAAATTTTACTTAAATTCTGCCAACCCAGAGTTGCAAGTTACCCCATCCTGCCCACCCCAGCCCCCTGCCTCACAACAGTCATGGGGTGGGGGGGCTGGGGAAGTTAAGTCTGGGCCCTCACTCACCCTGCCTTGCCTCCAGCTTCCATGTGGTTGGCCAGCGTGACGTCATTAGACCAGACGTCGAACTGCCACTTCCTGAGACCAAGGACACCGCAGTGTACTCGCCCGCTGTGAATTCCCACACGCATGTTCACGTTCACCCCTGTCACCTCCCGGACCAACCTGGGGATGGAGCAGGGGTAAGGCTAGGAGAGGGTCAGGGACCAGGCGCACAGAGTGGGGGGCGAGGCTGGAAGGCACGGGATCGGGGGTGTGACAGAAGGTGCAGGGGTCAAAGAGTCACTTCTCTCTGGTCCAGCCCAAACCCAGAGTCTGAGACTGTTTCACCTGAGGTGGGCAGGAGCTGGGCCCTGGTACTCAGCGGCTCCAAGCAGGGAGGCGTCGCTTCCCGGTGTGGCCACAAGGGGGCACAGTGCCTCACACTCCAGTCAGGACCCCACCGCTTTCCCAGGAAGGCACCTTGGGCCTTGGATACCCTCAGTCAATTCAACTGTATTCTGAGGATGCAAACGCTCTTAGTGCCCACTTGAGCCAAACAGGGAAGTTAGAGCCACTGCAAATCCCGTTCGTGTAATGCTCAGAGTTGTCCCCATTGCTGCTTCTTGGATATTAATGGCGTACTGAGCAAGGTGGTTACCTGACTGGGGAGGTTCCATGTGCTCGAAGCAGCACCACTTCCCACCACAGGCACCACACCCAGGGCTGAGGGCGTCCCCGGGACATGGGGGACCCCTCCGTGGGCTGCAGGTTGTGACAGGAGCTATACTGCTCTGGGCATGCATCTGAGGCCCGGGGTCTGCAGAAGAGGGTGCAGGAGCTTGGGGCCGGGGGCTGGGGTACACAGTGTGTACTCTCTGGGGACCTGCAATCTCTCAGATACCCGGGCATAGGCCCACTCAGCCAGTGGCGGGCCGGCAGCCTGACTTGGACCAGCCCTGGAGGCTTGCCCTCCTCTCCACCAGCCAGCAAGTGGTGAACACCCGATGCAGGAAGAGTTATGTCATTCATCATTTCTCTTGTCCCTGCCGTGCCTTCCACCCACGGTGCCTCGGGACCCTTGCTCGGGTTGCTAGTATCTCATTCCGCCTTTCTGGCTTAAATCCCGGGCCACGTCCTGCATGAAGCCTCTCCTGGTCCTCCCAACGGAAACAAATGCCCCTCCCGCCCCCCATCTCAGTCTGCCCCCCTCACCTGATGCCATCCGCTCTGCATGACTGGGTGGCATACAAAGGCACTCAGCAAACACTGCCCAAAGGGGCTCTGCCAAACCGAAGGGACCCGGCCGCCTTCCTGGACAGCTGCTCTGCCCTTGACCTTGTCCACGGCGGCTCTTCCTTTGCCCCTACCCGGGCTACTTTGAAGCTCCAAGTTACTGAGCCTAAGTTTGGATTATCTCCGTATCTTTTAATAACCAGGGCTCCTCCTCTGGCCGGCAGTGACCGAGAATTGGCCAAAGATCCTTGCTATTGCTCCCAAGAAGGATGGATTTTCTTAAATGGGGACACCTGCATTTGCATCCGCCTGGCATGTTGTATTACCCTGGGGAGATGTTTAACCTCCGTGCATCCAACCTCTCTCGCCTGGGAAGAAATGGGACTGGGTGGCCATGGGCCCTGAGAGGTGAGGGAGGGAGGCACAGGGCAACGCATGATGGCCAGCTTGTCCTCCTCACCTGCAGAGCTGGGGCCACACCTCCCACTGCCCCAGAGTCTGCAGAGCTCTCCCTTCCTATAGGACACGCTCCTCTGGGAAAAGCTTCCCGGGCAGCTGTGGGCAGAAGAAGCCTAGGAGAAGGCTCTAAGCCGGGAGGCACAAATCAACCCTCCAACATCAGGTCCTCAGGCTGTGGGATGGTCCCCTCCCAGACAGGCACTTACGAGATGGCCTCAATCATGTCCATGCCCATCTCCACACAGCAGTGGGCATGGTCAGCCCTCGCTTCCGGCAGCCCAGAGACACAGTAATAGCAATCCCCCAGGATCTTAATACGTAAACAGTGATTCTCCTGGAAAGCAAATTAATTTTAAAAATTAAAAATAGTAGGAAAGAGAAGTGGGAGGGAAAGAAACGGGAAGCAAACAGATTCACCCCATGCCTGGAATAACTTGCCTTTTAGGGCAGTGAGCACAGACAGATGCATGGCCCCAGCCCCAGGACAGGCTTATCAGGAGCTGAGGGGGGGATGAAGGCCTGGCTGAGCAGCCCTCAGGCATTCCAGCCTCCCTAGGCTCAGGAACTCACTTTTATGGTCACTGCTGAGACCCAAGAAGAGTGCAGTGGGTCCAATGTGGGTGCAAAGAGGGCAGACTTATCAATTTGAGAAAGGTCCCAGGTTGAGAGTCGGTGTCCCTGCTTCTACTCCCAGGCCCTGGAGAATGCTCTGACCTTCGGCCGAAGGCTCTACGAGAAGTTTACTGATTCTCCTTCTTTTACAAAAAGACTGAAGCAGGAATGAGACTTAACCAAAGCTTGCCTACTTCTCAGCCTGTCTGAGATTTGACCAAACAGTATGCTGCTAACCAGCAAGCATGTGAGGGCTAAGACCTCCCCACCCCCCAGAGCTGAAGTCCTGCCCACTGCTGCTCCTGAGGAGAGTAACCAGGCACAACGGGGGTCACCCAGCAGGTCCCAACTGAGCCAGAACTAGGACTCAGATGGGATGTCACTAGTCACCAATTCTCAGCTCTCCAAGTCTGGCCACCAGAGGTTACTTCATGAAGTAGGACACTGGGACTCGAATGTCCGTGTGGCCTGGATTCTCATTTAAGGCCCGTCCAATGCCCGAGGGATCAGCATATATCCAGTTCCCCTCATCCATGGTCAGGGGATAAAAACCACCATGCCAGTGTGAGACCCACCATCTAATGCCCCTGGAGGCCCTGGCACCCCTCTGACCTGCACCAGCCTCTCATAAATGGTCTGATGGCAAAAGGAAACGTGTCTGCCTATCGGTGGACATTGCAGTGGGCAGCCCTGACATAAAATGACTCAACAGAGGTCCGGGACATCACTCAAAAACGCAAAAGCTGGAGAGGATGACAATATAAACAGGGACTGAATGAGCGAATATGTCATTTACCACTCCATGGCCTGGGATGCTACTTCCAATTTGTCTGAACAGCACAGAGTCCTCTTTCTGGAAGCCTCTGGGGGGTGGCACAGAGCTGTCTGCAGGCCATTTGGGATTCAGACTCATTCTCTTACCACTCTAGCCGAGCTCCCCAAGAAAATGGCTCTACGGGCACTGAATCTGCCTCACCAAAGAGAAATTCCTCAGGGGCCTGGGCAGTGTCACCTGCAGGCTTTCCCACGCCCTTCCTCAGATGGAAGGCTCACTCCCTTGCTCCCTCATGATCACCGACAGTACAAAGACACGTCCAATTGTGTGAGGTGTGAGGAAACACAGCCACAGTGCGTGCATCCCCCCTGCCCAGCAGGGCACATGCTGGCCCAGGGCCCATCCCTGGGGCTCACAGGGCCTTGGCCATAGCGCTCTCCCTTGGGCGGCCCAGATGGAGCCAACCTTCTGGCTCTGGCATGGGCCCGGGTGCCGGGGACGGCAGGGAGGGTGACTCACCGCAGCCAGCTTGTCAAAGCGGGCGAAGAGCTCATTGAGGGTCATGACCAGCTCCTGGGCAGTGCACTGGGATGCCAGACTGGTGAAGCCCTCGATGTCGGCAAACAGGATGCTGGGGAGACAGGTGGAGGAAGACCCCTGTGAAGGAGGAAGGACAGGGAACGCAGCTGCTGGCCAGCAAGAGTCCTGGGGACGGGGGGCTCCAAATGGCTGCTGGGGAGGGCATCAAGGGTCCCTGGCCCTGGAGAGTTGAGGGAGCTGGCCTCTCCATGCTGCCCAGGAGACAACTCTGTGCTCTCATCGTGCCCTCACTCCCGCCCAGGATGGCGGTGGGGGTGGGGTTGGGGCAGAGGCATATGAGGCCTGGGAGTGTGCATCTGTCTGAGTTACTGAAGACAGCGCCCTGCGCACCCCCACCCCCAGTTCTGTCCCCTCTTGGGCCTGCCCTATGTGACTCCTGAACAGCCCCTTCAAGGTAGCTGTGGCCTTTGATTCATGGGCTTAGAAAGTGTTCCAGGCCCCAGTGTCAATCCCACTAAGGTCTCACTTCCCAGCCCCACAGATAGGGTTTCGGGCCGAAGCCCTCCATCCCTAGGGAGTCTCTAGAAGGGACAGACTAAAGAGGCTCAGGGAGGAGAGAGAGGGAGGAAGACACAGCCAGCAAACATGTCTGGAAGCCTCCAACTTGTCCCTGCCAGCAACGGCAGCCTCATCCCCAGGCACAGAGTCAAATGCAGCAGCCGGTCCCCACAGTGGTTATTGTGGGTCTTCTGTCTGTGTCTGTGGCTTGTGTTCTGGAGACCGAAGCCATCTTCCTTTTCTTTCACAGCACACCACTAGAGGTGAGGCCCCAGGGCTGGAGTGTGGAAGGGCTACTGGAGTTTTTTCTTTCAGTGGACACAGAAACGTAATAACCCTCATGTACTGAGATGGCCTGGCTCAGGGCTGGGAGCTTGCAGACTGTCTTCTCACTGAGTCCTCCACGCAGCCCTGCAGCAAAGGTTTGGGGTCTCCTTCTCAGGGACGAGGAGGCTGAGCCCCAGGGAAGAAGCTGTCGACAGCAGCATGGTGGGCTCCTTCTCCGAGGCCCGTGTTCTTCCCACTATACCAACAAGGCTCCTGAGGCCCCACATAGCCTTCCTTTTTAAAATGAGGAATGTAGAACAAGCATATTTTGTCATTCTATCTGGAAAATGTGTATTGGTGCATTAAGCCTGTCTTTCTATTCTGATGTTTGATACCTGGGGCCTCACTGACCCTGGGGAGCCTGTCAGTCCCAGACCGGTCAGGACTCAGAGATTGTCCAACAGCTTGCCTTAGCGTCCAGAGCCCCACAGCCCAGCTAGGCTCTCACGCTCAGGCCATGACTCTCCTGCCCTAATCACCCCCGGGATGGGCACCAGACTCGGGACGGTCCCTGCACCACAGAGCCCACTGAAATGGTTCCAACTAGCCCATCCCAAGCCTGCTTACCCATTCCTTCCTGAAGAAACCCCAACAAAGTCTCATCCTTAAACCCCTCTCACTCTGCCTCCTGACCCGCTGCCGCAGCACTTCCCCAGGGGCCCCCACGGCGTGGGGGTGACCTGCTCGCTTCTCCCAGGATGAGTAACAATCTTTCCAATGGCAGTTGTCTCCTCACCTCTTTGCCTTTGCACATCTGGCTGGTAATAAAACCTGTCTTTTGAAACAACTGGACACTGTCCTGTGCCCTTTATGAGTATGAACCCACTTGAACACCACAACCACCCTATGAGGTCAATATCCCCCATTTACAGGCGAGAAAATGGAGGAAAACAGAGAGAATGCGTCCTGTGCCCAAGGCCACACAGGCAACCTGGCTTCACAGCCCAGGAGCTGAACCCATAAATATGAAGCTGTTGGCTCCAGAGCCATCTTAAGTACATATGAGCGTAATTCCAGGGTCCGGCATTATGAAAGGGGCAGAGGGAGCCAGAGGGGCTGGTACGGGTCACCACATGGCATCCGGGACTCCATCAGGAGGGGGGCACCCTCAGCGGCTGCCCGCCAGCCCACACGAGGGAAGGTGCAGACAGACAGGCCAAATGAGCGGAAAGAAGAAAAGCTGAGGAGGAGGAATGGAGAGGAGAGACACTGCCCCGGCAGGCCACAGAACTCGGGAAAGCAGACAAGCTGTTCTTCAGCAGGCAGCTAGGGGGGCAGGGGCACAGATGGTGCAAGGTGGTCGGGAGTCTCCAGCAGCCTTCGATGCCTGGGGTCTGACCAGGCAGATGGGCTCAGCAACCCCCTCCAAGGGGAGTACACAGGGAGTGCCTTGCGTCAGCATGCGTGCTAAGAGGAGCAGGGGAGGGAAGGCTGCCATGCCCCCAATGCTGATCTCAGCCCCCTAACTAACTAGAGCCCCCTCTCCACCCAGCTGCCGCTTCTCCGCCAGTCAGTCTTGCAGGCAACTGGCCCGTTCCACTCAGGAAAAAGAGAAAGGTCTCTCCCAGTCTGTGGAAAAGCGCCATCACATAGTTGTTCTGGAAACTCTTCTTTAGCTCTCAAGAACCCAGAGCTAGTTCAGGTTGGGGTCAAGAGCCACGGCTCCAGAGTTAAGAAACATTCACCGGGCTGAGCTGTATCTTGAATGCAAAGCCAGCAGATACCAGACCCGTGGCTATTCCATGCTAAGTCCAACGCTACACAGCATCAGCGGCCAGCTGTCAGCGGGCCGTCCTGCCTCTGAGGCTCTGGGCAGAAGCCTTCCTTGCCTCTCCCTAGTTGCCAGTGGGGGGTGTCCACGCTTGGCATTGCGGGGCTGGAGGCTGTGTTATTCCCATCTCGGCCTCTGACCTCCCGCAGCGCGGTCCCTGTGTATCCTGGTCTTCATACAGCATTTTCCTCCTCTTAGGAGGACACCCCTTATATTGGATTAGGGGCCCACCCTACTCTAGCATCTGAACCTGATTTCATCTGCAAAGACTCTATTTCCACATTCACAAGGACCAAGGGTCAGGACTTCAAACATATGTTTTAGGGGAACCCAGTTCAACCCAATGTTCTAATGTACGTTTGTTGAATGGAAGAGAATAGTCACCCTTTCAAAGCAAGCAAGAGGCAAGACCGGTCACCTCAGCAGCTCTTCCTTCAACCCCATGGGGCCTCTTGGAGTCCCAAGCTAAGTCACCTGAGACAGGAGCCTGTGGGCCCCAGGTCCTAGGTCCATGGGATGAACGGCAGAACAGCTACAGAGGCCACGAGAGGCTTCCCAGTCCATGCCAGGAGGCGTGGGAAACAACGGTGGTGTGTAAAGGGCCTCCGGGGGGCCGAGAGAGCCGGAGACCCCTCCAGCCTGCTGGGGTCTGCTCTTCACAGCCCCTCCTGGTGGGGAGGAGTCGGGGGGGCACAGGCTGCCGGCAGATGAGCGGGGGCGAGATGGAGCCACCAGCCCACTAGAGAGGAGTGGCTCCGAGCAGGGCTCAGCGCGGGTTGCTCCCTGGCACAGAGGCTTGGACAGGGTCTCCAAGGTCTCAGCTCTGCAGCCCTGCGGCCTGTCCTACACATTCATGAAAATTCCGCCCCCTCCACATCCCCCCACCTCCCGTCAGAGGGAAGTCACAGGCCTCTGTTATCGCCTCGGTGGAGGGTTGCCCTCCACGGCTGTCACTCAGGAAGCGCCTGTGTTTTTGAGGTTTGCCCAGCTGCAGACAGTCTGTTCCCCCAGCAAGATTTCCTAATCGGCTCTTGGGTGACCCTGAAGGCCATCTTCCAAGCATGCCGGGCCCAGAAAGGCAGCAAGGTCCTCCTCCATCCATCAGCTCCCGCTTCAGAGCTCAGCTTGGCAACGCGCTCAGGCCCTGGCAGTGGGGGCAGCGGGGGCAGAGGGGGCAGTGGGCATGTGGAAGCCGGGCCGGCCCACTGTGGTGGTGCGCTCCTCCCTGAGCCTGGCCATCCATCCCTTGCAGCCGCCCACCTTCTCCTCTGCAGGCCAGAGCAGCCAGGCCCCAAGGCGGCCCAGTGACCACCAGGCCTTTCCGTTGCAGCTCGGCCCAGCTTCTCCACACATATTTTTGGGGAGGCACCTCTCCCTGCCGTTGTTCCCTCTCACCCCTGCAGGCGCTGTGACCTGACAAAGATGTTGGGGTCTGACCCTGTCCCTGAACAGAAGCCACGCCCAGCAGCCACTGGGGCACCCAGACACAGACTTCTCACAGTCTGGGCAGAAGGCAGCACCAAGGACCTGCTTCTCGGACCTGCATTTCTCGGCACTATACACGGAGGGGACTCAAGAAATGCTGGGAGGCAAACCGTCTGTTGAGGCCAGCCCAGGGGGCGTGAGAGCCTGGGGAAACAGAGGTCATCGGGCAAGGGCAGGAAGGGAGTATGGCAAGGTCTCAGCCCAACTCTCAGGATCTGGGCCTAGCGGGAGCTGAAGGTTTTAGGGAAGCAGGGCAGGATGTGCCCTGGAGGCCCTAGCAGCATAGGCTGGGGAGGGGTCTACCCCTGCAGTGTGCCCTCTATATGCTCCAAGCCATACCACCTGGGTCCAGGCCCCCAGTACGATAAAAGAGGAGCGGTGGGTCACTGGCACAAGCTTGGCAAACGGTGCAGTCAGGCTGCTCATACCAACATCTAGCTGACAACAGACACCAGATGACTGGGCATTTTCCAAGGGGGGAGTGCGAAACAATTAGAGCAGGGCGTCTGGACAAGGAGCAGCCAGAGAACCTTCTGAGGGACAGCTGGGAGAGGCAAAGGGGAGTGGCCACTGAGAGAATGCTGAACACACTGGATATGGGTACACATTCCACCCTGGACAGCCACGCCCCCTCCACTCTCTTGGCAACGGGCCACCTTCCTTCTGAAAGCTGAAGGGCCCTGTGACTGGCTTGACTCTCGGGATTGGATCCAGCGGGTCTGGGGTCCACAGATGTCCTGGAATCATTCTTACCAGCCTTGGGGCCTCCTGCAGACCCTATTCCAACCCCTGATCCCCTGGTCCTGTTTCTGCCTATCAAATCCTACTCTTACCGCCCAGACAGTGGACCTCCCATCGCACTTACAGACTTTGTGTTCAGAAAGCCTTGCAAGAGCTGGGGGAATGTGGCCCACAGGAGAAGCCCACAAAAGGTAAAGGGTTGCACCAAGACTGAGCAGTAGTCAGTGACCTCTCAGTGATGAGCTCGTGGTGATTTCTACTGTCTTCTCTGTAATGTTAGTTCCTAATTTTCTACAAAAACAAAAACAAAAACAAAAACAAAACACATCCTTTGTAGAGCAAGAAAGGTTGAAAACTAATTACGTTCTTCTAAGATCTGATTCTAACCCTTCTATCTTCATGATGTCTTTTCTCACCTACCCAACCCAAGATAATTCTTCTTATTCTGAATTCTTATTAGGATCAGAATTTCCAAGGCCTGGCCTGACACATTCAAAGGGTTGGTGTCTTTTCACCTTAACTTCTCTGCCTTCCCTTCTACCCCCAAGGCCCCCAGTTTTGAATCCAAAGAGCTAAAATAACAAGTCCTAGCTGGCTGCCAGCTCCATTCCCCACTGATTCCCATTCCGTGTCCAAGGACAAACTCGGGTCTCTTGTGAAGACCCACGTCCATGCAAGGAAGTGAAGAAACCACCTCAGGCAAGGTGGAGAGGCGAAATGGCCAGTTGCTATGGAAAACACTGTGGACTCCCTTAAAAAATTAGAATGTAGCAATTTTGCTTCTAGGTATACACCCAAAAGAACTGAAAGGAGGGACTCAAGGAGGGACCTGGGCACCCATGTTCACAGCAGAATCATTCGCAATAGCCCAATTTGTCAGATGAATGGATAAACAAGCTGTGGCGTACACACACCACGGAGTACTAGGTGACCTGGAAAAGGAAGGAAATCCCAGCCCACACTACCACATGGACGAGCCTTGGCCATGTTATGCTGACTGAAATAAGCCCACCGCAAAAGAACATGTACTGTAGGATTCCAAGGCCATGAGGTACCTGGAGTAGTCAAAGTCACAGGCACAGTGTGGAACGGGGTTGCCAGCTGCCGGGAGGGTGAGAGGGGAGAAATGGGGAGTTGTTTCACAGGGACAGGGTCTCGGTTTTGCAAGGTGAAAAAAATTCTGGAGACAGATGGTGATGGTGGTTGCACAATGATGGGAAAGGTCAAAATGGCCTGTTTTATATCACGTCTATTTAATCACAAGTAAGATAATGAATTAACTGGTTGTTTAAGACGAAAGCCCTGCCCCCAGGGGCTTCCCCAGTGGGACCGGATGTGTTATGAGGCTGCTGTTCCCCCTGCACTGGGCATGGCCCGACCTCACTGCTGAGGTCTGGACAGTCCCTGAGGGGCTTTTCTATCTTTTCTATCTACTCCTAGTCACACGTGGCAAAGAAGGGCAGCACAATAAATGTGGGATGAATGAGATAATAATATAAAGGCCACTTGTGTCTATAATTGGTATAGCGTAGAGCTCAGAATACTTTTCTTAGTATCAGGTTGGAGACAGGAATGCTAGGCTTACGGACCATCCCTTATGTGGTCGGTTCCCGGGAATATGACTGGAGGTAAATATTTTTCCTCTCTGCTCCCAGGGTGCACAATCCACCCACAGGTATCTGGAGCATCGAGGACGCTGTCGTGAGGCCATTATAATTCAGAGCCGCACCGCAGCTGAGCCAGACTCCAGAACGACCTGGGGAACACAGCCAAGTCCTTGAAGGAGAGGAGAGGAGATGATAACCTTAAAAGGGGGAGGTTCAGGAGAGGTTGGGAAGAGAAGGAAAGAAGGGGGGAGGAGGGAGGAGAGGGAGCCCTCCCCAGCCCCCTCCACACATACCCCGCCCCCACAGTTTGGATTTGGCTGTTACCTCATTTCCACCCCCTGAGTTCGCAGCTCTTCGGCCCGGCCCGCCTGAGAATGAGTCTGTGATTCCAGCCAATGAGCCAAGACCCGCTCTCCATCGAGAACCCCTCCGGGGGTCCAAACAGAGGAAGCCAGGTGAGGACCAGCGCCCCCTGGAGGAGCCGTCTCTCCAGCCCGCCCCACCATCCACAACCTCTAAAACCGCAGGGTTCCCGCGTGAGGACATGTCATTCAGGTGCCAAGCTGTCTCTCTCAGTTGGGATCCATAGGGCAGTAGCATATCCTTCAGTAGCCTCTCAGGGCTGGCTTGAACGTTCCCTGCCCCCTGAAACCTTTGGGGTATTGGTCACCTGACCTTGACTCTCACCACATACTCTGCTCCGCCTCCAGAGAGCAGACAATCTGCAGCTACCTCCCAGGTGGGGGGCCTGGCAGGGTCTTTCCATACTCTACCTCATCTCCCCTCCCAGCACCCCGTGAGGAGTGAGTCCTGGGGCTCTCTCTTAGGGGCTCTGTTCCTTTGTGGCTTTTATCCTAACAGAAAAATTGAGTGGTAAGTTTTGTAACATCTATATATGCTCATAAGAATGCAAAGCCCTACCCCCATTCCTTATGTGATTCATTCCCAATTTACTGATTGACCTGCTGTTTATTGTATGACTTCCTCAAGAGAAAGCAAGCTTCCCAACATCGAAGACAGTGTCCCTCTTAATTCCTATTTTAATCCCTGCCTCTGTAGCTAAGTGTCCCACCAGTGGAAGCAGAGGAAAGCAGCCACTGAATGGATGAGTGAGGGGACATCACCATCTCTATGTCACAGATGAGGCACCTGAGGCTCGGGTTAGGTGACTTGCCCGAGTTCCCACAGCCAATACGTGGCAGAGAGGGGTGTGACCCAGGCTGCTCCACACAGACATTCATCTTGCTCCACAACAGTGACATTTTGGCAAGGGTCCCCTGGTGACAGCTGGGTTCTGGCAGCATCTGTAAGTTTACTGTGACCCATGGGAATGTGCTACGTGCTTCTAGGGCCAGCCCCTTCCTCCCACCTCAGTGCCCTCCTCCCAGACAGAGGAAGAGGCCTCTGGCATGCTGGAGGCCTTTGTCCCAGGAATGCGGGGAGGACAGCGCAGCCTCCCTCCCCGCATCTTTACACTGCCCTGGCTGCAGGAGAGGCAGGTGTCTGGGGGGAGAGGACTGGGAGGAGGGCCCTCAAGCCACAGGTCTGACACCCCAGCCACAGGCCCTGGTCCCAGCTGCCTTGTCCAGCCAGAAGGGTTAAAACATCTCTACCTGTCACTACATGTCAGACAGGAGAGCCTAGGGACTCCGGGGGTGGGGACGGTCTCCAAAGGTTCCTGGGCCCCTGGCCCACCTCAGTGCACTGCCAGTGGCGGCTCAGCACCAAAGCATCTGACAGGTTCCTGGCAGGTCCCAAGGGCAGTTTTCTATCGGGCACCAGGAAAGGGGGAGGCCACAGCGGGCAGTGGGGGTCTGCTGGCACCCCTCCCTGCCCAGGCCAGACTCTCCCCACCCATTAGTCTCCTGCCCTTCTGAAGATCCAAGCCCAGTCTGTCACAATGCAGGGCTGATTTATTTTTCTTGTGGCCTTGTTCTCGGTGGGGACTAGAGAGCAGCATGTTATCACCCTCTCTAAATATTATAACTCCGCAGAGAATTGACAAATGTGACTCATCACCCTTCCATGCTCCAGCTAGAGAATCCCCAGGCCTTGCTTTGTTGATAGGAGTGTGATAATCATCACAATAATGGCAGTTAACGACGATAATCACTGCTCCCAATTACTGAACATGTGGCCAGGGCCAGACACGGTGCTAAGCGCTTCCCTCACACCCTTTCATCCGCTCCCCACAACTCTGCTAAGTTGGTATCCTTCCCGTCCCATCAAGAAGAGGAGGAGACTGAAGGTCAGAGTATCAAGGCCCCCCACTTGCCCTGCTCACATGGCCAGGGGACAGCGGAGCCCAACTAACCCCAGGCCCCAGACCTAATCACCGCACCTCAAGCCCAGCCCCAGGGTGCGTTTCTATACCTTGATGTCACCCCTCCACCCACTACTCAGCCCCCCACCCAAGTCAGAGACTAAGCGTGCGATGTGTTTCCATCAAGACCTGCGGCCACAGCTGCTCACAGAACAGGAACGGCCCCCACGGGCTATTTGCATCTGATTGCTCATGGCTGGGCTATGGTGTGTACCAACCATAACCAGCCTGGCAATTTCAGAGTCAGAATTATGTCCGTCCCTATGAAAAGGGTAGCGTCTTGATTTTTCTCCCCTTTTATCTGACAGCTGCATTGATCCTTAGCTCATCTAAAAACAGAAATACCCCCCTGGGCCTTGGCAGGGGGGTCTGGTTCTTGCCACATGGACACTCGGGTCACTCTGTGATTAGGGTATTATTCTTTTCTTTACCCAAAGTCACAGCCTCCCTGGGAGTGGAAAGATGAGGGGATGTCTCCCCAGGAGCGGGTGACTCCTTATGGTGGCAGAAGAGGCCCGAGTCAGCCCCTCTGCCCCAACCACCTTGCAGGAGAGCTGGGGGCCCAAAGCAACAGAGGGGCAGGAGACGGAGGGGTGAGAGGGCCAGGTGCGGGGCAGAGATGCAGAAGTGGGCAGATGTGCTAGCCCAGCCAGGCTGAGAACCTACGCCTTGCCTGCCACACTGTTTCTGAGCTGGGAATTTTCTGCATTCCCTACGTGTTCGACATCATACTTAGCGGAGTCAGCAAGCACCTTTTGTCTGTGCTGTGCTTGGAACAATGCCAGGGCCTGTGAGGCCGTGAAGACGGGACTGAGAGTATCCCAGAAGCGGGTAGCACAGGGGTTCCTGTGTGTCGGTTCCCACCTGAACTTTGGGCCTCCAGGATGTGTTCTAACAGGGAAGGCTATTTCTTTAAGTGTCCTAGAGTCCCCCAGATTTCAGGGGTTGCTAAACAGGAAAGGCCCCTGGTGGGGTCCATAGTGTCTGTCTCTCTCTCTCTCTTTTTCTCTCTCTCTAGAAGCCAAACCTCTCTCCAGAGTCTCCCCTTGGCTGGGGACTCCCCGAGATTCCTTCCCACAAATCCTCATATACACTCCTTTCTCCTGGGCATGCAAAAAACACCTAGTAAGGCTAGGTAAGAATTCTGATACCGAAAAGTTTCCTGGGGGCAGCTGTCCCACTTAACCAGTTCTAGGATCTTAGACAAATTAATCTCTATGACTCAGTTTCCTGCAAAATAGAGATAATAGTAGCACCGACTTCTTATATGTACGCTGTGGACTCAGCAAATGTTTGAAAGTATTCAGAAGAGTGCTGGGTTAAAGGAGGCACTAGATGAATATAACTGTTGTTGTCATAGAGAGGGGGCAGAGAGGGGTGTGAGAAGAAGTGGGGAACCAGTATGTCAGCATGACCTGCCTAATCCCAGGCCCTACTCTCCTCTCTTGAGCTCAGCTCAGCGGAGCCCACGGCCCCTCGGAACGCCTCCTGAGCAGGCATGGGGACTCGGCCTGCAGCAGCCTTCTTCCCACCGCTGGGGACGCTCTCCCTGCCTGACAGTGAACATGCATGGGCTTCGGGGGGATCAGGGTACCCCAAAAACTGAGGACACAAGTGTTGTTCAGGCAACCTCTTTCTCCCAAAGGCTTAGCATCTCTTTTGGAAGATGGATATAGGACACAAGGGCAACCAACAGTCTTGGATTCCGGGGTACGCTTGGCAACTGGGCAATTGTGCCTGAAATTCTGATGATTTCTACATGAAAATGGTGTCCTCCCAACCCCTGCAGCCATCAGCCTTGCCTTGAGTGCACATTTATCAGTGTGTGCGTGTAGGTGTATGCACCATTATTCATTTTATTCCATTTAATCCCTTTATGAAAATTCAGCCCAAGCCTCCAGAGGGTTCCCTCTATACCAGCCTTGGAATATTTGTGGGTCCAAGGAAAACCTGCCCAGGGAGAGAGACATTCTCTTAAAGGCAGCCTCAGCAGCTCCTTTTCTGGGCCTGTGGGATGATTCCTGGGCTCTCCAGGAAGCCATGCTGCAGGAAGGCCACTGAGCCGCTCCCCGTCCCCACAGAGCTCCGAAGCAGACTGTGCACTCTATTAGGCTACATCTGTTTGCACGGGCCTGCCGTCAGCAGCTTCCCTCTAGAGAAGTGGCAAATGTGCAGTAAAAGGGGCATGGGCTCTGGGGCAGGCTGACCAGAATGCACCGCCCTTTACCATTCCTGGCTGAGTGACCCTGGGCAAGGGTCTTAGCTGTTCTGAGCTCAATCTCTAAACGAGGGATGCTGATAAGGGAGCCCACCTTGCAGCATGGTCAGGAGGACTGGCAATGAGGTACATAATGCCTGTCACACACGGGCTCAGAAGGAATGGAAGCTGCTAGATAATGATGAAAATGGAGATGATAGTAGCAACATGCAGGTCCCAAGTTGGCTTTCTGTCGCCCTTGTTAGGCTAGGAGTTTCCCCGACAGCTGGTGCTACTGCTTTCTCTTTTCTCCTCCTTCCTTCCCTAGCTTCTCCCTGGCACC
Organism: Lontra canadensis; assembly: GCF_010015895.1. NCBI lineage: Eukaryota > Metazoa > Chordata > Mammalia > Carnivora > Mustelidae > Lontra > Lontra canadensis. The sequence goes on along the minus strand of NW_022631032.1, from coordinate 6,057,741 downwards.
TCCCCTTAATAATTCACTTCACCAACCTCGAGGGTGCCACGTGGCTGGGGTACCCCAGACAATACACCCCAAAGCCACAGACCTCGCAGTCAGATCAGCCACAGACCTCCCTTGGAAGGGCAGAAAGTGGGGATGTTGCCTCCCTGGGGATCAGTCCTCCCACACTGCCCTCGCCCCCCGGCCTCATTCCTACCTCACGTTGTCATGTTTCTGGATGTAAATCTTATGGAACATCATATCCTCCTGCTTGGCATTGATGTCTGCTTTCATCTCCATGGCAACGTGACGGGGCAGGACAGACAGCAGGAGCCGCTCCTGGGGAGGGAAGCACATGCTTTCATCACAGCTCCCTCCGCCTGCCTGGCAGTCCCCTTCCCTCCCCAAGCCAACTCCTCAGCGCCTGGGCCCCCCCACACACAGGGCCCTGGAGAACTCCTCAGCCTGGCCTGAAATTCAAGGAGCGAGCACTCATGTGGGGGTGAGGCCAGCGTGATGCCTCAGGGCTACTTGGACTCTTCTCCCTGGAAGACCACCCAGGTTTTCTGTGCAGGTACTTGGGGAAGAGCACACCTGGTGAACCAGTACTGAGCCCCCTGGAATCCTGGATGTCACCTGAGACCGTGTGTGACCACAGGCAAATGACTGAACCTCTCGGAGCCTCAGCTTTCCCATCTATAAATGGGGAGGGGGCTGCTGAGAGCATGACATCACTCAGTTAGTCATCAAACACATACTGAGCTCCAACCATGTTCCGGGCACTGTGCTGGTGTCCCCGAGTTACGACTGTGGGAGGGGCAAGGTTTCTCCTCCACAAAGCTCCCAGTCTTGTGGGATTACACAGTACTATGGGGCACTGCACAGGGGTAACTGACCCAGGCTGGGGGGAATGGGGTGGCCAGAGAGGGCTTCATGGGGACCAGAAGGATGAGGTTGGGGTGCTCCATTTCCACGTCGGGGATAGTACCAGGGGAGGGGGAAAGCACACGGATTCTGAGAACCTGAGAGAAGCTAAGACCTGTCAAAGAGGAGGAGGGAGAGTAGCAGGGAGAGGGGCCAGGAGCACGCTGTGGAGGGGAGGGTCCCAACTTTGCCTCCCTTCCACGCTCTCCTCCCAGTCCCGCCTGCTGCGAGAGGTCCAGCGGCCTCAGAAATGGGCGACCTCGCCCTGCGCCTGGACAGCCCACTACCCATGCCAGGCGCTCTGCTAGCCTAGCTCACAGACTTCTCCCACCTGGGGCCCTTCACCCCGGCTGGCCCAGGCCTCCTCATTCTCCCATCACTCGCCCCGGGATGCTGGGCCCCTCGCCTTGTGTGGCCCTAAGACTCCGCTCCTGTTCCCGCAGTTTTCTGGTTTCTCTCCCTCCTCCTGCCCCCCACACAGCACGTCCGTGCCTCTCTCCTCTTTCTGCTCACTCTCACCCCTCTGAGCATGGTTTCCACCAGCTCCTTTTCCCACCACCCCCTGCCCCCTAGACCTTGTCCAGGCTCCGTGTCTCCAGCTGCCTGCTCGATGACTGGCTACTACAACCTTGACGCCGCACCTGAAACCACCTCCCCTTCCCAAGTTTCTATTCCCAGTGGCTCTTCAAGTTCTTGCCTTTGCCTATGTCAGCCCCCATCCTCCTGGTCAGAAGGTCAATACCCCGCCCACATAACTGCTTTTACTCTTCAGAACTTTCCCTCTGAGATTCATCCCTGTCCCTTTGGTCCCAGGCGCTGTCCAGCTCTGACAAAGTCCTGTGGGTGTGGGCTCTCGGCCTTCCTGTTCCACAGCCCCCTCCACTGCCTACACGTAGTTCTCTCACCCAACTGTGGGATTCTGGCCATCCCATCTCAGACAGATGGCCCCGGCCCCACCGTAGGCCTCCTCACTCCCTGTATGGCCCCAGTCTCTCCAGCACACTGCCTTTGTCATGCCACTCCCCAGCTCAAAGCCTCCAAAGCTTCCCTGGGTTCCACCAGCTGCATCAAATGTGCATTCTTCTGGACCCAATGAACCCACGCCTCTTTATTTTCCACTACAACCCCATTCTACCTGCCCCCTTTCCCGTGCCTGGCCTGCTCCCATCAACCCAGGCCTGGCTGCCATTCTTATCCTTTGAAGCCCCTCTACCATCCTAGCGTGGGTCTCGCAGGTCTCAGCAACCTTCAAGTCCCTCCCAGGCGACCAGGGCAGTCCCTGCAGCGGCTTCTGTGTCCCAGCTTGCTGCCTCTGATCCACCATCCACACTGCAAGCCAGTGAGTGGTCTTTGTAAAACATACACCTGACACCATCACTGCCCTGCGTAAAACCCTCCTGTGTTTCCCAAGGCTTCCAGAACTAGCCCATAAGCCCAGCCTGGCCTCAAGCTTTCCACGATCTGGCTCCCCTCTACCCCTCCCTGGGCCCAGCACACAGAGCTCTGTTCCAGACACAGTGAACCACGAGCTGCTTCCCAAGCTCCTGGCTGTGTTTCCTTGCCTTTGCACACAAGCTCATCTAGAATCACCATCCTCACATATGCTGGGACCCTCCTTCCTGGCTCCATTTCCCGGGAGGGTCTCGGCTCTGGCAGAGGCATCCCCCACCACTCAGGGTCTTCCTTCCAAGTCCCTGATCACTCAGTATGTCATGGTCTGTTAATGGGGTCTCCCTGCAGCGCATGCAGTGAGACAGCCCCGAGGACGGAGCTGTGTCGCACTCAGCTCCACAAGTGACAGCCTTGGGCCTGGAAAACACTGGTAATGCATTGAAGGTGCTCTCTGATGCTCTCGGTCTCCCTGAGCATCAGTGGACATGGTCTTCAATGGCTATTTACTGAACTCTCAATAAGCAGTTCCTGGTAACAGACACACACACTAAAAGACAATTCTGTGGAAATACAGTGCTGCTGGAGGAAGGGGTGATCTCTATAGTTATATCTGGGAGAGACCTTCCCACATTTCTAACCACTTCTGGGTCTGAGTGTTAGGGCATGGGTGCGGATGGCTGGACAACAGTTTGGAGTCCCACCATTAGGGGGCACCTCGGAGTGCCACCCCAAGGACCCAAAGAGCAGCACCTTCTGCAGAGGATGGGGGAGGCCCCAGAGCTGCTGGGCTCTGGCTGGGTGAGGAGTGCTTGTCCCCAGGAAGCACTCCTCCCCTCCCTGCTCTCTTGGCTCAGAACATGGTAAAGCAAATGGATTTTCTCCCCCAAATCCCTGTGGGTTTGCTGGAATGTCCAGCCTGTCCAGGGCCAGTGCAAATCAGCTGTGATGAGCTGTAAAATACGCATTTTACTGGAGAAAAAACAAGGCTTAGGAGTGACAGAGGACATGACAGGGGACACTCCCTGACAAAAAAGGGAAGAAAGACACTCCGATCTCAGATGAGCGATGCCAGGGCCTGAACTGGGACAAGAGGTGGCTCCTGAGGCACGGAGGAGCTCAGGGTAGGGGGCAGAAGGGCAACAAGCTTGTCAAAGAAAGACAGGGACACCGTCAAGCATGGGGTTCATTCAAGAGCCAGACCAGGAGTTCAGAGAGGGCCGAAAGAATGCCTGGGGCGAGGCAGGCCTCCGACTGGACAGCATGAGCTGGGGACTGGCAAGACTCAAAGGCCAGAGCAGCGGGGCTGGACAGGAAGCAGGGACAGGCCAGGCGGCCGCTGGGGCAAGGTGGGGGAGGAGTGCAGTGCTGGAGAGACACCGCAGAGCCTCACGCCTTTCTTTGCTCAGCCATTCAGACTTGGCCAGCCCGTGTCACATAACTCCTCGGGAGGCATCCAGAGTCAGAGACCCTCTCACACTGGGATCAGACTGCTGTGCACTTGGGGTGTCCCCAGCATGCCCTCTGGGCAAGCGAGGAGTGTGCAGGGGACCACTGCTGTCTAGGCTTTTGTCTCCTTTGTCCCCAAGCTCAAAGGCAGCAGGACTCTACTCACATTCGTTAGGCAGACATGAACATAAGGAGAGAGGAGAACTTGCTTTGGAGAATTCATCTCTCAGAGCCATGCCTAGTCCGAGTCCAGTCAGGACCCCATCACCCTGCTGACCTGCCCATATTCTCCCTGGGGTCACAAAGCCCCACCTCAGGGGCTCCTGTGAGCTCTTCAGCTCCGTCATGTCCCAGAGTCCCCAGACCGCATGTGGTTCACATGCAGGAGAGAGCACAATGGTCCTGAGCCCCAAACAGGATGCTGGGCAGCTGTGGGGGGCACCCTGACACAAACCTCAGTCCTTGCCTGGCCCCCACCCAAGAGAGCACGCAGGGCCAGCTCCCTCAGCCCCAGCCCTCTGAGCCTGTGGCCCATGTGAACGGCTTCCTTCCCGGCCCAAACTTTCTCTGAGAGTGAGGTTTAGGGTGAGACAAGGTCCATCATCCTTTCTCTGAATCAACTAAACCCCAGAACTCAGCGCAGAGAAAGTGCCTAGTGAGGGTGTCCTAGGAGCTGACTGATCCACCTCCTTTCCTCTCTCCCAGGGAGCACCTTAATCCCAGATGGGAACACTAAAGCTCTCAGTGCTCCCACTCATCAGCACTGGGGAGGGGGCAGAGCCCACTCTGGTACCCAGGGCCTGGATGATTTGGCTTGTTTGCAGCCCACAGGTGGACGCTGAGGGGGCAATAGGCAAACTCAGAGGTAGAGTTTTCTCCAAAGTCTCCATAAAGCATTCCCACAGAGCCAGAAATGCTAGGCTCCCTCCAGGGAAAACATTCCCTTCTGGCTGGGTCCCTGCCCGGGGAGGTGGGGCTGGGCAGCTCCAAGGAGCACAGTTGGTGGGGAGACAGGCAGCTGGGCTGAGGCAGGTCTGGGGCCTCTGCTCCCTGTAGCCACGCAAGGACAGGAGGGCCTCACCTGTTGCTGGTTCTCCCGTTGTGAGTGGAGTCGTGCCTGGATGCACTCCCGGGTCTCCTGGAAGGCCTGTCTCTGGGAGACCTCAGCCGGGTAGTGGGTGCAGACACCCACGATGTTGGTGCAGGAGAAAATGAGGACATTGGAGACAAGCTGCAGAGGGAGAGATGAACACACGGAGCTCAGGCCCAGAGCAGGCACCAGTCACGGGAGCCCCAACCCTAATCCTCCAGCCCCAAAGCGTGGAGCTCCCAGCTTCCACATTAGCGCACACGCACAAACACACACACCTACCTACCTGTGAGTTAACCAATGCCAAGGACACCCAGCCATGGCTGGCCGCAGGGAGTAGCCATGCATCATAGGTCAGGCTCTCTGACTTCCCCGAAGCCCAAAGTTTGGCTGGCCTGTGACAAGTGACAGGCTGTGGCCCTAAGGAACTGAGTCTCTGAATAATCATACTGTACGTGCCCATAGCACCAGCGATGAAAAGTTCAGCATATTGGTAATGCTATGAGGGAGCTGTGTATACACTGGGGCTGGCAGGGGCATTGCAAAGAAGGTTTCATAAGGGTCACGGGATTTCATGTTTTGAAAGTGTGATAGAGTCCAGCATAGGACAAAGGGCTGCCCATTTGCAGAGAAGCCTGAGATGGTTATTTTTATATTAGCTTATTATTCCCCAGGATTAACTGCAGAGAAGCAAGCAGTGCTGGCTACCCTTGAGATACCCAGCACTGCGCTGACTCCTCTGGGGACTGAGAGAAGGAGAAGATCCCTGGCCAGCAGGGGTCAGTGTCAACGGTTGGTCCCCTCTCCTCTTCCTGGGCTTCCATTGCTTCTCTGAACCAGCTGGCGAGCAGCCACCATCGCCCTCTGCTCCGTACTCATGCCCTTCTCTGTGCTGATGGAGATGTGTGTGTGTGGAAAAATACTACTGCCCCTTAGGTTGCAGAGACAAGGTTGGAATTCTTTGGAAAGAAGTATTTACTGAAAAGCTAAGGGAAAACAGAACACAACACTACACACCCCACAAAAGCAAGTTTACACAGCACATTTCAGATCCTGGCAAAGGTGCTGTTGAGACAAACTTCTTCTTGGCAGGTGTAGCTCCTAGGGTATCTGGGTAAACTTACGCTGGTCCTGCCCTTGCCTCAGGCCACACAGGACAGAAGCCACGCAAAGATGTTCAGGCTTCCCCAGACCCATCACTCCCTCCCAAAACTTAATTCTTAGTCTCCACGACAGAAGAGAACCCCAATTGGCCGTGGCACCTTCTGCTATAGCTCCTGAAGCTTTCTGGGAGTTCAGCGCCTGACTGTGACCTGGTACACAGCCTCCCCACACCCTTCTTCCAGGGGCCTCTTTGTCTCTGGAACCCAGAAGTCCTTCTGGCACTCAGGTCTGTGTTTCACCTGAAGGTTTTCTCCAGCCCAGCTTTGATGTATGCTGACTCTGCCCAGGGTCCTTGGCCAGCCTAGGCCTGGAGGCCATGTGGGCCCCATGCTGGATGTGGTGCCACGTTTCCTTGGAAATATCCTATACCGTGACTGTCCCAATCCGTCAGTAGAGACTTTGGGGGCACCTGGGTGGTTCAGTGTGTTAAAGCCTCTACCTTTAGCTCAAGTCATGATCCCAGGGTACTGGGATCGAGCCCCGCATTGGGCTCTCTGCTCAGCAGGGAGCCTGCTTCCCCCTCTTTCTCTGCCTGCCTCTCTGCCTACTTGTGATCTCTGTCTGTCAAATAAATAAAATCCTTTAAAAAAAAAAAGAAAGAAAGAAAGAAAGAGACTTTGTCTTTCCCATCCTGAAGTCTTGTTTTCTCCTTGGTTGCACAATAAATCCTGGTTTCCTAGCTGAAGGACACTGTAAGGTCCCCTTGAGCACCTCCAGACGCTTCCTGGATGTGTCTTCGGGGAAGGGGCAAACTGATTACCAGCTCCACCAACCCTGATGATGACTCATAACCCCCCCCAAACTCCACCCCGACCCACCCACCTCAGAACTCCCTTTCATGTAAAATCATGGCAGAGAAAAACACAACCTACTCATCACAAGGAAAGAAAACCCCTGCTCTACGAAGATTACAATCCAGGTGAAGAGATAAGTGGTCAAGACTGACAAAGAACTGGCGACAAGAAGCAGAAACAGCCTCACACCAAGGAAGAAAGAAAAGAGAAGATCATGGGGAGGCAAGAGGAGAACCCCTGGGCAGGGCAGGGCACATTAGCCCTGGGGTTGGGGGCATAGCTGGCAAGTCTGGCATGGGAAAGGTTATACCCTGGAAAGAATATCCATGATGCTCAGTTTGTGAGGTACTCAGGGTCCTTGAATAAATAACTCGGGCTCTATGATCCTGAGGGGAAGTCCACAGAGAGAAGATAGAGCTGGAAAGGCAGACCAGACCACACTGAAGGGGCATCTGAATGTCAGGCTGAGGAGGCCTGACACAGCCCTTATACAACCAGAAATGAAGGACTATTGAAGGAAAGAATAGCAGGATGAGCACACAGCTTCAGGAAGTCCCATCGGGGGCAAGAGTGGTGTAGGGAGTAGGAGACCGGTCAGGAGGCTGCCACAGAAGCCCAAAGACCTATGTGAGGCTGGGGGCCAGGACAGGCAGAGCTGACTCAGAAGGAAGAGCCCCGAGGACTAGGGGGATAAGGTTCAGGAAGAAACAGACTGTGGCTTACAGTGTTACCAACACAAGTAACCAAAGAGACAAGTTTCCAGGAAGCCACTGGGGCCCACTGAGAGAGAAGGAAGGAGAGAGAATGAAATGGAGGAGAAGGCTGAAGGAACAATCTCCAGAGAATGCTGGAGAATGTTCTAGTTAGGAGTTATCTTTTGAAAGGAGAGGAAGGTGCCAGATGACTAAAAACAGGAAAAACTGGGAAGGAAAAGATGAGAAGCTACCCTCAGATAGGATAATGTATCATGATAATGCAACATGGCCAAATGGGGTTTATCCCAGGAATGGAAGGCTGGTTCAACTTTGAAAAATCAAGGTAATTCACCATATTAACAGACTGAATAGAAAAACTATATGGTTATTTCAATAGTTACTGAAAAAGTATATGAAAAAATTCAACATCAAAGCAAGATAAAAAAGAAAAACTTAACAGATTAGGAATGGAAGGGACATGCTTCAATCTGATCAATGGCATATACAGAAACCTACAGTGAACACTGTACTTAATAGTGAAAGACTGAATGTTTCCTGCTAAGACCAGGAAGAAAGCAAGGTCGACCCCTTTCTCACTCTTATTCAGCATGGTACTGGGGGTTCTCAACTATGTAGTAAGACAAGAAAAAGAAATAAGAGGCATACAGATTTAAAGAAAAAAATAAAACTGTCTATATTTGCAGATGACATGCAGAAAATCCCCCTCAAATTCTACAAAACGGCTACTAGAATTAATAAACAAGTTTAAAAAATATAAGAATATAAGATCACAGGATACTAGTTCAAAATATAAAAAGCAACTATATTTCTATATGTAAGCAATAAATAATGACATGAAATCTTTTAAAGTACCATTTAAATTATTACAAAAACTATGAAATATTTGTGTATAAACTAACAAAAACATGCAAACCCGGTCACTGAAAACTATAAAACACTGATGAAAGGGAAAAAAAAAAAAAAGACCTGAACAAATGGGTATACCATATTCACATATTTGGATAACTCAATATTGTTCAAATGTTAATTTTCCCCAAACAGATGTACAGATGTAACACAATCATAATCAAAACCTAAGCAGGATATTTTATAAGATATTAACAAGTTGAGTCTATAATTTATATGGAAAAACAAAACAACTAGAATAGCCAGAATGATTTTGAAAAAGATGAACCAATTGGAAGACTCCTACTCAATTTCAAGACTTACTATAAAGCTACGGTAATTAAGTACTGGCATAAAGATAGAACTACAGATCAACAGAATAAAGTTGAGAGTCCAGAAATAAACCCTTCCACTTATGGTTAGTTGATAATTTGCCAAGTGTACCAAGACAATTGAATGAGGAAAGAATATTTTCAGCAAGTGATGCTAGGATAACTTGATATCTCCATGTAAAATAATGAAGTTGGGTCCCTTACCTCACACCATATATAAAATTAACCGAAAGTGGATCAGAGACCTCAATATAAGAGCTATAGCTATAAAACTCAGAAGAAAACAAAAAGTAAATCTTCATGATCTGTAATTAGGCAATGATTTCTTAGTTATAATGCCAAAAGCACAAATGACCAAAAAAAAAAAAATTACACTTCACCAAAATTAAAAACTTTTGCTCTTTAAAAGGCACCAAGAAAGTAAAAAGACAACCTACTGAATGGGAGAAAATACCTGCAAATCATAGATTATACTTTTACTTTTTTGCAAATAAATAAAGGCAACTAAAAAAAGGACAATCTTTTCAACAAATGGTGATAGAAAAATTGGTTATGCATATAACTAACTCAAACCTCACAAAAGACATAAAATTTACTCAAAATGGTTCATACACCCAAATGCAAAACCTGACACTGTTAAGATTTCACTGTATGTTTCAGGAAAACATAGGACTTTGGTTTAAGCAGAGACTTCTCATATACAACAGCAAAATCATGACCCAGAAAAGAAATGATAAATTGATAAATAAGACATCATCAAAAATAAGAACACTTGTCTTCCAAAGACACTGTTAAAATAATGAAAAGACAAGCCACAGAATGGGAGAAAATTATTCATAAATCACATGCCTGATAAAAAGACTTGTGCCTAGAATTCATAAAGAACTCTCAAAAGCCAACAATAGAAAACAACCCACTTTTTAAAAGAGCAAAAGAGGAGTGCCTGGGTGGTTCACATGGTTAAGCATCTGCCTTCAGCTCAGGTCATGACCTCCAGGGTCCTGGAATTGAGCCCCATGTCAGGCTCCCGGCTCAGCGGGGAGCCTGCTTTTCCCTCTCCCCCTGCCTCTGCTTCTCCCCTGCTTTTGCTCTCTCTCTCCCTCTCAAATGAAAAATAAAATCTTTTTTAAGAAATAAAAGAGTAAAAGATCTGAATAGATAATTCATCAAAAATGTAAACATGACAAATAAACCCATAGAAAGATGCTCAAAATCATTAGCCATTAGGGAAATGCAAATTTTTTTAAAAGATTTTATTTATTTATTTGACAGAGAGAGATCACAAGTAGACAGAGAGAGAGAGAGAGAGAGAGGAGGAAGCAGGCTCCCTGCTGAGCAGAGAGCCCGATGCGGGACTCGATCCCAGGACCCTGGGATCATGACCCGAGCCAAAAGCAGAGGCTTAACCCACTGAGCCACCCAGGCGCCCCAGGGAAATGCAAATTTTTAAAAACAATGCAGTACTACTCAACACTGTTAGGACAGCTAAAATAAAGTGACGAAAAGAAAAAGAATGACCAACACAGGGACCGGTAGGAAGGTAGACCAACTAGAACCCTCACACCTTGCTATGAAAGATGAAGAATGGCCCAGCCACCTAAGAAGACAGTTTGGCAACTTCTCCTCAAGCTAAACACATACTTGCCGTATGACCGGCCACCTCACTCCCAGGTATTTGCCCAAATGAAAAGCTGTGTTCGCTCTAAACTCTGTGCAGGAATGTTTACGGAGTAGGACTGATCTATAAAACGGAGCGACCTAGGGATAACACACAACAGCATGGACAAGTCCAAATACATGAGGACGAGTGAAAGAAACCACCCTTGAAAGTCCACACGATTGCATTTACACAGCATTCTGGAAAAGGCAAAACTGTAGGCACCACAAACAGACCAGGGGTTGCCAGAGGCTGGAGGGACAGCCCCTCTGCAAGGGGCAGCAGGATGAAATCTTTCTGGGTGGCAGACCCATTCCCCAACTTCACTGTGGTCGTGGTTATACATCTGTTTGTCTCCATCAACCCACAGAACTATATGCCAGAAAGGGTGAATTCTACCGCTTGTAGATGAGACTTAAAAAAAAAAGAATGGGAGAAAGATGTAGGAGGACTGAAAGAGAGAATGTGAACGCCGGCCAGACCGAAAAAGAGCAGCCTTTCCTCTCTCTGAGGTCAGAAAGAGGGGTCAGAGTCTATTTCGGGACATGACCCCCAAGGTAATTATCAACTGGCCGCTGGAGCCTCTGGGTCCTAATCCTCCAGGCCTCTCCTGCTGTAATCTGACTCCTACTGCAGCCAGAAGGCTGATAGCAACAGACGGTGCAAATCCAGGTAAAACGATGCCCTGTAACCCAATAGGGGTCCAAACGGCTTTGCTGAGCTTAGTGTGTCTCCCAGAACCCCTCTCTCATTGACTAAACAAAACAGGGTGAGTGGTTGCAGGGTGCGGGTCATGAGACAGGGGTCTCGGGCCAGCTCATTGGGAAGGGTGGCTTCAGCAAATTTCACTCGCAAGTAAACAAGTAAGTGATGAATATGTTTGTTACCACACACACTCACACACCACTCACCACTCACCAAAAAACAGAAATCTGTGCCCTGGTTCTCATAGATGGTAAGACTCCTATGAGGACACTAATGTGATGAATAGATAGGAGGTGTCAGTAAAATCAGGTAGAATTCTGTTTAAAGCCTTCTTCTAGAAAGGAGTTTGTAGCTTAAAAATGATCTCACAACTTGAGCACAAGGGTCCAAATGCTGACTGGCTATGATCTCCACTAAAAACAATTTTCAGGACACCTGGGTGGCTCAGTTGGTTAAGCAACTGCCTTTGGCTCAGGTCATGATCCTGGAGTCCCGGTATTGAGTCCCACAATCAAGTCTGCAAGGAGCTCCCTGCTCAGCAGGCAGTCTGCTTCTCCCTTGGACCTTCCCCCTCTCATGCTCTCTCTCTCTCTCATTCTCAAATAAATAAATAAAATCTTTAAAAATAAATAAATATAATAATAAATAAAAACAATTTTCAATTATTGAGCCCCGTGCAGACTCAGTGAAAGTATAAACCTGGTCCGTATATAAAAAACCTAATTAGTAAGTAAAAACAGGTATCATTCACAACAGCAGGGCAACAAGGCCTAATTAAGGGTTTGCTGGTTTTCCTCGCATTGACCTCAAGGGACACATCTAACCACACAGAACATGTGCACAGGCGTGCGTGTGTGTGTGCACATGCGTGTGCACATACACCTACACCGGGCAGAGTAATGAGGAGACCTAACAGTAGAGCAAACCTCAGCCCTGGGATTCGCCTCAGCATCTGCTTTAAAATGAGCCAGGCAGGTGGTCTCAGGACCACACGGGGAGAGACAAACCCCTCCCCACTGCTAGAGGGGAATGTTTGGAATTCTCGTCTCTGCGCCAGGAAACCCAGGAGAGATGCCTATGAATATTTACCACTCTGGTGGTGGCAGTGGTGGTGACAATTCTAAAATCCCCGCACTTTAAGAAACCCCATCTCTCGCTGCCTGCCAGCTGCAGGTTTGACTTGGCCCAGGGGGAAGCCCCAGTGCCTGGTGTGCACAGCGCCTCCTTGTGGAGGCTCAAAGGGATCCCAGCAGCAGGCCTTGTGCACTGCAAATGTCACTCTCTGACCTCCCGCTCCCGGGGCTTGCTACTTGTCACTTCTGGGAAAGGTGGAAGGCAAAGGGGGATGAGGAATGAACAGGTTTGGAACAGAAGGAAATGAGCTGGAGAAGACCCTCTCGCAATTCACTCTCTGGCATGGCTTCTGTCCTGGACACGTTGGCTTGCCTCCTGCACGGCGATCCATAGGGTGTCTCTGGTGGTGGCAATGGTGGCAGAGATAAGGAATCAGAATACCCCAGGGAACCAGATTTGGTGATGTGGGTGGGGGGACGAGATGTTCAGTTACATGTGAATTTCGGATAAATAACAAATATTTTTTAGTATAAGTATGTCCCACGTGATATTTGGAACATATTTATATTAAAAAATTACTTGTTGTTATCTGAAACTGAAATTTAACTGGGCAACCATATTTTACCTGGCATTCCTAGGAGGGAGCCTTTTCAAACCTGCCCTCCCCCAACTCTGGCAACCCTTTGCCCCTAGGCAGGGCAGCCCTAGGACCCTGGGGATGACCCAGCTCCCACTCCACCCTACTTCTTCCAGATCCTCCTCCACCCTCTACAGACCCTTCACAAACAGACCACAGTGCTCTCTCTTCATATCAAAGTCTGACACCCCCTCAATTAAGAGCAAGCCAAAGCTGAGATCTGATTTTCCAAATCCACCCATCTGGCCACAAGGTTCTAGACCACCTCTGGGCTCCTGCGGGCTGAGGACCAGCTCCCCACTGCTCTGGTATTAGGAAGAGAAGAAAAGTCCTCTCCTGGGACCCAAGCCCTAAAGACAGGCACAGCCCCTCCTGTTCCAGTCCTTTTTCTATTTGCAAACATACAAAGCTGGCAACCAAATGAGTCCCCAATAAAAGGAGCTGACAAGCCTGACAGGAGTTTCTTCCGCCTGCCCCAGATTTCATTTGTTCTGCATGTTGGCGGTGGGAAGCTCGAGGGACCTCAGTGGAATCCTATTATGATACAAAATACAATAAATCAAGGAAAGATAATCTTAAATTATATACTCTAGGAAGTCACATCAGCTCGCTTCCTTGTATACTGCACCGTGCTCAATGAGGTGTTAAATGGCTATTTAAAAATCTTCCATATTTTTAACTTTTTAAAAAATCATAGTGACGCCTCTTAAAAATGTGTCCCTTACAAAGAATAAAGATGGCTGTATGCTTTTTTGGTGATCAAGGCCGCATTATCTCTGCTCAGGGGTTTTCATGATGAGATCCCCTTTCGTGGAGATAGTTGGTTTATCTCAGTGACTCTGGGGAGACGAGACCAGGCTCTCTGCTGTCTTCATTCCCACGGGGTCCTGCCCAGGAGGCACCCTCTATTCTCCATTCCTGCGAGGATCTAGTTGGTCAGGGCTTGTCCATCTCTCCAGCTCTGAAAGGCTCTGTGTCAGAGATCCCCATATCACATCATGATGGCTCCTGCTCCAAAGCCTGCCATGACTCCCTATCACCAGGAAGAAAAAGCCTCAGTCTCTACAAGCCTCATTACAGGCCACATTCCCCTTCTCATCTCCTACCCCAACCATACGGGCTACCCATTGTCTCTGGAAAATATCCAAAAAGATAATGTTTATTTAATACGATTTTGCTGTTACTATATGCAGGGCATGACATAGTCATCAATCAATAATTAGCATCTGCTTAGTACATTTTTAGGAAAGACCAAGTAGACTAAAATGGGATGAAAGACAAGAATCTAGGAACAATTGGGTGCATCAATTTACAGCTTTAAAACAGTTTTCACATGCACCAATTCACCACCTCCTTATCTCGTCCTTCTGAGATAAGCAAGCTGGGTGGTATCACCCCTTTCACTAATGAGGATGCCAAGGCTCGAGGCAGGAGCGCTGTCTGCAGCTACCAGCATAGAGACAGCAGACCTAAATCACAAATTCTCATTCCAAGTGCAGGGCTCATCCTACTCCACAGGGCTAAGCCGTTATTTATCCCAACCTAATTTAGGCCTACTTTTGCTTTATTCTATTTAATAAAGAAACACTCGACTTTCTTCCACTCTCGCCCTAGGTGCCCCAGGCCTTCCTCATAGATCCTGGTCACATAAAATGCTGCTGATTAGAGACCTGCTCCAGGCCACGGCCTCCGAGACTTGCTCTCTCCAAGGAACGGCCACTGTGGGCGAGAAAGGCCCACCCCGTACCTCAGGGAGCCCAACACTTTCTCTAGTACAGCTTCCCTTAATTACCTTTGCATTGACCTATAATTTCTGTGCCATACAATTCACCCTCTTAAAGTACATAATTCAGTAGTTTTTGATGTCCTCTCAAGATTGTGCCACCTTCCCCATGATCTAATTCCAGAGCATTTCAACATCCCCCAAAGAAATCCCACATCCATTCATCACTGCTTATCTCCCATCTGCACCCTGACCCCCAGCACCCATCAGCCCTTAATTTACTTTCTGTCTTGATGAATTTGCCTATGCTAGACACTTCTTGGAAACCGAAGCATATAATAGGGAGCCTTCTTGCCCAACTTTCACTTAGCATAATACTTTCAAGATCCCTCTCTGTTGGGGCATGTATCAGTTCTACATTCTTTTATGGCCAAAGGACATTCCATAGAATGGATACACCACATTTTATTTCTTTAGCCAACATGTGGGTCGTGTTGCTATGAACAGTCATAGGCGAGCTCTGGCACAGACGTATGTTTTCCATTCTCTTGGGTATATACACACAGGAGTGGAATTGCTAGATGTTCTGGACTGAATGTTTGTGTCTCCTCACCCCCAAATTAGTATGTTAAAATCCTCACCTCCAGTGAGATGGCATTAGGAGGTGGGGCTTTGGGGAGCTGCTTAGGTCATGAGGGTGAGATTAGTGAATGGGATTCATGCACTTATAAAAAATATCTTAGGACGTGTGGGTGGCTCAGTCCGTTTAGTGTCTGCCTTCGGCTCAGGTCATGATCTCGGGGTCCTGGGTTGGAGCCCCACATGGGGCCCCCTGCTCAGTGGGGAGTCTGCTTCTCCCTCTGTCCCTTCCACTGTTCATGCTCTTTCTCTCTAATAAATAAATAAAATCTTAAAAAGAGAGAGAGATCTTAGAGAGCTCCCTCTAATGACCCTTCCACCCCATGAGGACACAGTGAGAAGATACCCATCTATGAGCCAGGCAATGGGTTCTCAGCAGACACAGAATCTGTTGGTGCCTTGACCTTTGGACTTGCCAGCATCCAGAACTGTGAGAAACAAACGTCTGTTGTCCATGCCCCTCAGCTTATGGTATTTTGTTACCGTGGCCTGAATGGACTAAGAAGCCGAGTCACGTGGTAAATCTACACGAAACATTTTGAGGAACTGCCTGTTTTCCATAGTGGCCGCGCCATTTTCTCCTCCAACCAGAAGTATATGGGGGTTCTGGTTCCTCACATCCTCCCAACACCTGTTTCTGTGCATCTTTTTTATTACAGCCATCCTAGTGGGAGCAAGGCCGTATATCTCATTGTGGTTTGGGTCTGCTTAAATTTTATTTTTTTAAAGATTTTATTTATTTATTTGATAGAGATCACAAGTAGGCAAAGAGGCAGGCGCAGAGAAAGAGGAGGAAGCAGGCTCCCTGCTGAGCAGGGAGCCTGATGTGGGGCTCGATCCTAGGATCATGACCTGAGCCAAAGGCAGAGGCTGTAACCCACTGAGCCACCCAGGCACCCCGGATTTCCTTAAATTTTAAAGCAAATAGTGACAATAATAAGTGAGATGGTTTGTTCTGCAACTCAAACAACTGTGCTTTTAGAGACAGATAGTCCTACTGTACACTTTATATTTGTCATCTTTGGTTACGTATCCCTAGGAAGACCGCAGACCTTATAGACTCATTCAAAAGAGAAATGACAGCTTTCACAGAACAGTCCTCACTTGAGGAAGATATCCTCTTACCGCACTCAGCAAACACTGACTGAACAGCCCAGGACAGAGCACTGTACTGGGGGTCTGGGAAAGCTCAGCCCTGGCCACCTGGCCCCTGTCCCCCAGGACTGCAAGTCTCGTGACAAAGTTAGGCATGCACACAGAGGAGCTGAGAGGACGCGCATGCTACAGGCTTTGCAAACTTCAACTCCAAGTTAGTTTCCTAGACACTCAGTTTGCAAAAAATACAGCAGCAGAGACAATAGTCTTAAGATGAAGTGTTTTCTAAATTAACAAGAAATAAGTAGAACAAAATAATCAGTAACGTAGATGAGCAAGCTATTCAAAGAAGAAACTCCGAATGACTGACAAATGCATGACATGAAAAAAAGGTGAAACCTCACTAGCAAACCAGGAAATACAAATGAAAACAGTGTTTGCCTATTAAACTAGCAACACTTTTTTTCATGGTGATAATATTAGCAGCAAGAATGCAACACAACAGACACCTTCCATCCACCAGTGGGAATGAGAATAGGTACCACCCTTCTGGAAACCAATTTGGGAGTATGGACCAAGAGCCTTAAAAATGTTCATACTCTCCCCTCATGCCTTGTCGGTGGGAATGTAAATTGGTGCATCCACGACAGAAAACAGTATGGAGGTTCCTCAAAAAATTAAAAATAGAAATGTTGTAGGATCCAGTAATTGCACTTCTGAGCATTTACCTAAAGAAAACGAAAACACTATTTTGAAAAGACATACGTGCCCGCATGTTTATTATAGCATTATTCACAAAAGCCCAGATATGGAAGCAGTCCAAGTGTCCACTGGCAGAGGAATGGATAAAGAAGATGTGGCGTACATGCATGATGGAATATTATTCAGCCAGAAAAAGAATGAAACCTTGCCATTCGCAATAGCTTGTATGGGTCTGGCGTGTGTGATGCTAAGTGAAATAAGTCAGAGAAAGACAAACACCATATGATTTCACTTAGATGCAGGACCTAAAAACCAAATGAAAATGCAAACAAGCTAAGCAGAAACAGACCCATAAAAATGAGAACAAACTGAAGACTGCCAGAAGTGGGGAGTGAGGAGGGACGGGCAAAATGGGCGCAGGGGAGTTGGAGGTATGGGCTTCCAGTTATGGAATGAATAAGTGACAGGGATGACGGGTACAGCAGGAGCAGTACAGTCAACAGTATTATAATAACATGGGGACAGAAGGAGCTACACTTGTGCTGAGCACAGCAAGGTTCAGAGCTGTCCAGTCACTCTGTTGCATACCTGAAACTAATGTAACATTCTGTGTCAACTGCACCTCAGTGAAAAAATAACATGTTTACAGTCTTTGACCCACAAGTCCGTCCCCTACCCGGAATCTCTCCTATGCAGAAACTCACTGGCTGGACGGGGCTTTAAATGCAATTTTAAATTAGAAAATTTAACACGAGGAACAGAAATGTTGCACTGGAGAAGAGTTAGGAAAATAGCAATGCTTCAGTACCCTGAAACATGTCAAGGCCTCTACAATGTTTTATTTGAAGAAGATTTAACATCATGGGGAAATTTTCAAAATCCAGTGTCAAGTGGGGGAGAAAGAGAATGCAGAATTGCATGTTCAACATGATCCCAATCTAAAAATGTGTATGTGTCAACAGAGGTAGCATGTCTCTAGGTGGCAGCGGGACTCTAAGTACTTTTTCAGACCTCTTTCTTTAGGCTACTGAACGCTTTCCAACTTTCCTATTATAAGAATTACTCTTAAAAGACAAAAATGATAAATTGCTATCAAAAAGGAAAAAATACATGCTTTTGCTGTGAGCAGGGCAGGCTGCAGAAACTTCTCAACTAATCGAGGAGATACGATGAGAATCCAAATGCCTGCAAAACCAGGCCGAAAAAGCCAAATGGGGAAAGAGATTCAAATCAGAAAAAGAAACCATTGGAGGGACACCTGGGTGGTTCAGTCCTCAAGCATCTGCCTTCGGCTCAGGTCATGATCCCAGGGTCCTGGGATCAAGTCCCGCATCAGGCTCTCTGCTCAGCGGGGAGCCTGCTTCTCCCTCTCCCTCTGCCTCCCCCCCTGCTTGTGCTCTTCCTCGTTATCTTTCGCTCTCAAATAAGTAAATAAAATCTTAAAAAAAAAAAAAAAAGTCATTCGAGACAGTGGGAACCAGGAAGGCTTTATGGAGAAGGTTATAGAGATGGAACTCACAGTGTGGGCAAGATCCAGGCATCCAGAAACCACATGATTTAAGGGTGGAGGGACTTCAGTGGGTGCAAGGTTACCTGGGGAACTCCAGGAAGTCAATGTTGATTGGAACAGAACAAGTAAGGGGAAGTGGCTAGAGAGGTGGTGGGGCTCAGGGCTATATCACAAAGGATATCCATGTCCGGGTAAGGAGGTGGCTCACGATGCAGGAAGCAGTAGAACTCTTTGGTGCCTGCATTTCCAAAACTCAATACGTATAATTTTCAGTTTCTAATATGCACATTTATTAAAGAAAATTTCAATTTACTGCCCAACACAACCAGTGTTAACCAGTTCATTCCTCTTTCTTTTTTAATCTACTCACAGTTTTTTGTTTTCTTGAAGCTGCGATCTTACCGTTTATAATATCCTGCTTTTTTCACCTAACGTTATAAGATAAGTCTATTCCCCCGTTATTACAACTTCTAATGCTCCTCTAATTTCAGTAGGAAAATGTGATCAGGGCTGCATTTTGGGAATATTAATTTCATGGCTGGCAAGGTGGTGGCAAAGAGGAAGATGCTAGAAGAAAAGTGGCCAGAGAGCTGGGCAAATGGCACAGGGGAGAAGGACCAGAGCCTGATGGAGGCAAGGGGCCCTGTGACGGGAAAGGGGAGCAGTGTTCAGGATGTCCCAAGGAAGCATCTCAGAGGGTTGAGTCTCCAGGAGGAAGGGAAGGGGCTTTGGTTCTTAATCCATGCGGGGAAAGACATGGAGGGAATGGTTTCAGGGTGGGCAGAATGAGTAAGACAGCGTCATAAAAGCGAAATGGAAGGGAGTGATTCAGGCAAGAACTGGAGAGCTCACAGTCAGGTGCTGCGAGAGAGGCTGAAGAGGTAAGGAGGAGTCCAAGGTGGTCAGGGGTCCCGCAGGTGACCTCAGAGAGAGATTAGGTAGAGGGGTCCAGACTGCAAGGGTGTAAGTCATCAGGGGTGGCAAGGAAGACACTAGTGAAGGTGGCTCTTTCTTAGGGTGCTTGGGAGAAAGCGTGGGTTACAGCTTGGGGGGGTACAGAATGGAACAGAAGGAGAGGCAGGAGAACACAGTTTATCCAAAGACAGAGTGATGGAGGACTAAAGAGGCAAAGGACAGAACTCCATCCAACAACACGGCAGTGCTGTCCGTGGTGGGAACCACTGGCCACTGTGACCACGAGCACTTGAAACGTGACTAGTCTGAATTGAGACGTGCTGTAAAACGCACACCAGAGTTTGAAAGAATGTTTTATATTAATTACATGTTGGTAGGATATTCTGGATATACTGGATGAAAAAAAAAGATATTGCTAAAATTAGTTTCATCTGTGTTTTTGTTGCTTTTCTTTTTTAATTTTTTGGCTACTGGAAAAATTAAAATTACGTATGTGGCTCTCATTATATTTCTGTTGAACAGCACAGCTGGTCGTAGAACAAAGGGGAGGCAAATCAAGAGGGACCAGGAACCCGCCATCATCATGGGCTGATTTGCAGAATATTCAACCGTTCTTTGAGAAAACTGAAGGATTGGCAACTCTACCTTTGGATTTCAGAGAGACTGGCCTCCCTCCCTGCCCTTTATGGGGGTCATTTTCCCAAGGCTCAGATTCATTCATCTGCCAGGCTCAGAACTCACTTTGGATGGTGCACCCCACAGCAGCTGCTCCCTCTGGCTTTGGGGAGCATAAAACATAAAGGAAAAAGTGGAAGGGTTGTGTGGGGACAGAGGTACACCCATAAGACCCCAAGGGACTAGAAAGTCTCAGGTGGGAGCCCAGGTATAGACTGAGGCAGCAGGACTAGCTAGCATGTCATCTTCTCTAGCATGTGATAAACCCTGGGGACTCCGGGAAAACAAATGGATTGAAAACCAGGGGGAGAAGGGGCAGCCTAGGAGCGACAAGTGAATGTCTATAAGCAGCAGAGTGTAGAGAAGGGACTGGGGACTTAGGAAGCTAAGTTCTCATCCTGGATTTGAAAAAAAAAAAAAATTATATGTGTATACATTAAACGAGAGAGGCAGTGGGTAAAGGTCTCTGCCACCTGGGACAATCCACGGTAGCCACAGCCTGAGTCTGGCTGCTTAGGCAGGAACTTGTCCCGACCATACTAGTGGGAAAGGAGAGGCCACTCACAGGATGTTCTGAGAAATCCCCTATTTCAAATATTCTGCTCCCAGTGCTCTTGAAATGCAATGGAATGCTCCAGACTGCAGCATGTAGACAGCTGGTAACAGCTGGAAGTCCTGCAAAGGTCTCCCTTATGGCCTGTGCAGGATCCATGGGGAATCCCAGAGGAAGCTGGAGTCCCTCAGCATCCATGTCACGATCACATGGACAAAGCCTTGTGGAAATGCAAATACATTCCCACCCAAACCAAAGCAAGGACACAGGTGGGGTGGAGGGAACAGGGGTGACAGGGAGGCTGGCCTGGCGGGAGTGCCTGCAAAAGCCTTTCTAGAGAAGCTGGGTGATGAGTCTACTCACCCAATAAGGTGCTTCTCCTGCAGTTCTCTCATCCCCAGGGTGAGGAAGAGTTTGTTTTGTGGCCTGGCAAGAAGTTCTGGGGGCTAGCAGTTTACTTATAAACCAGTGCAAACGAAATTTCTCTCCTCCAAAAATCTCATCTTGGAGAACAATTATCGAGCCCCCACGCCCCACAAGCTCCCCCACTCTCAGCTTCCTCCTCCCCCTTCCAGGAAAGTCAGACAGGCTTTCATTGTTCCAGGTGAGCCATGATGACAGATAAGGATGATGCCAGGCTGTGTAGGTGGAGGGAAGGGGCTGACAAAATGCTAGAATCGGATTCGGGGGTGAGGGGAGTGAGAAAAGAGTGCCACCAAACCCCGAGCACTGCTTGCCACCCCGCACAGGTGAAGTGCGGGCTTTCCTCATGCCTCTCTGCCCACGAACCTCCTCCCTCTCTCCTTCCAGACCTCACCTCCAGGACCCATTTTAGGTCTGCTGAATTTGGAAGGAAAACAGGAATGCTCGAGGGAAAGTGAAACTGCCATTAGTCCACATACCTAACCTTGACTTAGCGCAATGTGCTATGGGGTTGGGTCAGTCTGTGTGGAAGACCCAGGCACCCCGTGCAGGACCCAGGGCAGAGAGGTGGCCTGGCACTGCTCAGAACAGGTGCCAGCAGGGATTTGGGGGCTCCGGAGGCTACCCCACAGACTGCCCGCAAAGGAAGGCATGGAGAGACAACGGACGGAGCACTTGTGCTGGAAGTCTGGGGACCCGGGGGCTAGCCCTTTGCCTTTGGGTAAGTCACAGCACCTACAGGAATCTCAAAGCCCTCATCTCAAAAATGGAGTGAAGGTCACCTGCTAATAAAATACTGGTGCAGGCACGCTCCCCATGTCCGTACCTGGGCCGGCCATGCCATGAGTGGCTCAGGGCCATGAGAGCTGGAAGAAAGCCCAGGGTGGGGGGATGCTGGCCAGGCCTCCCCCCTCACTAGCAGGGTCTCCCACTCCAGGACAGAGCTGACACACAGCAGGCACTCATAAATGCTTTGCTAAATGGATAAACGGGTGAAAAGGAAGTTGAGGGCTGCTGGGCATGTCCAACGCCTCGAGGAGTCCAGCTCCCATGAGGAGACTGTAAAGGCCCCCAGCAGTCTTTGCTTCAGACACTGAGCATACAGCCCAAGGCAGGAGTGGAGGTACAGGACCCCCATCCACAAGGCTGCCGGGGCCTGACCCAGAATTAAACAAACCACAGATGGCGTAGTAAAAGACAGACAAACGAAAACAGACTAACCGCCACACAAAGGGCCTAGAGGTGGTTTCCAGCAGGGAGATGAGCCTCGAGACAAGTCTGTGTGCCCCTGTGAGGAGAGGTGAAAGCTCGGTTGGGCTGAGATCTGGATCTGGGTGTAGTGTTGGGGAGTCCCTGCCTAGCCGGCTGACTGTGGGTCTGTCCCTATCCCAGGGAAACCCCCAGAGGCCGAGCCAGTGAGGGGAGACATAATGTGGAAATGGTGCTCTTGGCGAGGCGGGGTGAACAACAAAGGTCCGGGATTACCACAGGCCCAGCCCTCCTCCTCCCTGGCTCGGCTACCTCAGCAAGTCCTCAGGGGGCCTGGGAAGTGTCTTCTTATGTAAAAGAGGAGAACGTGACCCCATGGCTCCTCCCTGCTTCCCAAGGGCCCTGACATCCTGGGAGCCTTCTCTGTGGTGTGACTCAGTGTGCCAGAGAGAAATACAAGAGCTGGCCCCAGTCCAGTCACCACTCACTCCCAGTCATCCCGCTAACAAGGGGCAGGAAGGGCAACTGGGGCTGGCACCGAGGCCACGAGGTGTGAGGAGTTAGAGGTAAGTCCTCCCCAGGGCCAAGG
The DNA here is from genome assembly GCF_010015895.1 of Lontra canadensis. Classification (NCBI taxonomy): domain Eukaryota; kingdom Metazoa; phylum Chordata; class Mammalia; order Carnivora; family Mustelidae; genus Lontra; species Lontra canadensis. The sequence goes on along the minus strand of NW_022631032.1, from coordinate 6,034,916 downwards.
TCAACATACCCCGGATGCTGAGGGGCGAGCCGTTAAACAGCCATGCCTGGTGCACGCCTATAAAAAGCACGCAGTAGGAAGAGTGTGGCAGACATTCCTTTGCAGACTGCCCACCCCCACCCTTCCCCTCCATCTAGAAACATCATCTCGGTTTGAGGTCTACCTGGGGAGCCCTAGATTATCACACTACCACCTCTTACCACATCCCCTTAGAGTACACCATTAAGCTTTTTATTTTGAAAATCCATTTTTTTAAAGACTACGGCAGAGACTGTTCATGGTCTACCGAAATTCATTCTCCCCTTCTTCCCAAACAACACACAGTAGCTGGGCATGCAGCGGCCATCCCTGCAGCCATGGATGGTGTTCAGGTCAAAGGGGTGGGAATGGAAGAATGCATATGACCCTCCATCATCAGACCTGGACCAGCACCTTTTTGCACTTTCTTCTGGGCTCCAAACCCAGCTCTGAGCACACAGATGGGGAGAACATCCTTGTAGCTAGCAGAACAACCCCAGGGAAATGGACCAGTCACTCTGACCCTACTACATGCGAAAGAAAGAAACCCATTTCCTTAAAGCCACTGTTTCTTGGCATCTCTGTGTTGTAGAGCTGAGCCTTTTCCCCAACTCACAAAACGGCAAACAGCAGAGGTTTCTAGAACTGAGCATCCAACGGCAGCCTGAGCCCATCCTTCTTCCTCCTCCCCTAATACTTGCTCCGGCGCAGAAGGGAGAAGGCAGGGCGCGTAAGATGAAGGCAGGCAGCATGAGGTTGGACGTGTGAACACGGGAAGGCCACTTGGAAAATGGCGGATGGTTGCTGAGGTAGTGGTCCTGACAAGAGCTGGGCCCGAGCCCAGACACCAGAGCAGAGACAAAGCAGACAGCAGCTGGGTTCTCAAGGGCGGAAGGAGGTGAGGTGGCTGCACTCAGCAAGCTGGGAAACAGAGGCCAAGAGGAGAGAAGGAGCAGCTCTGCGTTATCTCAAGGAGGTGAAGCATGGTGCAGGGAAAGGAGTGGGACCTGGGTTCAGGTCTCAGTTCAGTTACTTACTAGATGAGTGGGGTTCACTGAGTAATGTCCCCTAGTTAGCCCGAGATTCTTCTATAAAATAAGAATGTACTACCTACTTCTCAGGTCCTGTTGATATACTAAATAGGGCAATAATATAAAATGTCCAAAAAGCAATTATCTTCCACTGACTATCTGGGTTTAGATACGGTGAAAGCAAGAAACCAAGAACCCCAACCAATCTATCCCTGGGCCCTGAGGGGAGTAGGGAGGGGAAGGACATCAGTTGGTATCTGTCAAGCGTCTTGAAGCACCGGGAATGCTGCTGGGTGCTTTTCCCAGAGCATCTCCCAGGGAAGGTGACACATGAGCAGACCTGCAAGGGGTCTGGCCTGGGGCCCCATGGCATTGGGCATCTGCAGCCCAGGCTCAGAGATGGGCAAGGGTTGGGGGCAAGGCTGCTGTGCTCATGCCTCTTGGGCAGCACCTCAGGGGCTCCACCCACGAGGAGAAGAGGCCCCCAAAGATAGGGACCACCCCTGCTGGAGAAGGGGCTCCTCTCCTTCATCCAGAGGCCTATTCAGGCTCTTGCCTGGGGACAACAGCCCTTTGCTAGAGAGTCCACATGTCCTTTACCTAAAAGCGGGGAGCTGGGAGGCATCTGGAAAGCCTCTAACGTAGGAATGAAAGCAAAGATTCACGCTTCTCCAGAGGCTCTCAGCGAGCTGCCAGGTCTGGGCCAGCACAGGCTTTTGAACACCTCATGTATCTGTCTGATGGGCCCTCGGCATTTCCATATAGCCAGTGCAGGAAAGCAAAAGTTGTCTGAGTACCTCGCCTCAGGCACAGCCAGGCCTTGGGCTCAGACTGAACTGGGGTGACAGTGAGAGATTTTGCAGAGGTTGGGACAGCAAAGTCCCTGAGGTCTGTAGTGGGACTAGAACTGCCCACAGTTCCCCTCTTGCCCTTTGGCCTGTCTTCCTCTTTCTCTTCTAGTTCCTTCCTTTCTTCCCAAAATTATTTGAATTGGTGGAAGAAAGTGAACAGAAACTCAGCCCTTGCCTGGCCCCATAGGCTATCCCTGAGAGCTCCAGCCCCACCCTCTGATGAGCCCACCGCATAGACCCCTGGGCTTTCAACCTGTCTGGCTGTCTCCCTCTGCCAAGGGGTATGTCCAGGATCCTATGTCTCCTCCTAAAGGTGACCTCCTGTGCCAGCCTAAAGCCCTGTCTCTCCCTTACTTCACCCCCATGTTCCATGTTACCACACTGACCTTAGTCCCAGCTGCTTATACACGCCCCAACTGCACTCCTCACCTCTGGCAAGCTTCCCCTTCCTCACCTCTCCCCAAAGACTCAGCACACTGTGCTCTGATCCCCGAAACATGGGTGTTTCCCAGAAACATGGTGGGTTCCGGGAAAACATCACAATGGCCTGTGGGGCAGACTCTCAACCCTGGAACGACATGGTCATCCTGAGAGCACCCAGATTGGAAGAGCCGGGAGAGAACTTCCTTCTCCCCATCTGGAGGAAGCAGAGTCCCACCCAGGACTGAGGTGGATAGAAAGAGCTAGAGCCCTCAGTAAGGCAGACTGGAGTAGAACCCAAGCCAGCAAAACAAGATGCTCTCAACCCCGGACCATGTGCCTATACCTGGGATGACAAGGCATGACAACTCGAGAGGAGAGGAATGCAGCAGCCCATGCTTGGCCACCAAACCCACCCCTGCTCCTGAGCGCCAGGCCCCACACCAGCAATGAGGGCGGGAAAGCTCGAGCAGGCTCATGGCTGGCATGAGCCACTCCCTATGGTGGGTTGTGCATCAGGGTCTGCACCAAGGAAGCCACCATGGGCAGGAAGCCTGGGGCACAGCCTTTGTAGTCCCCTACTTGAAGCAAACCATCACTCCCATCGTCAGTCAGCTCAGTGAGTCTGAATGTTTGTCAGCAAGGCTTTATTTATTTATTTATTTTAAAGATCTTATTTATTTATTTGACAGACAGAGATCTCACGTAGGAAGAAAGGCAGGCAGAGAGAGAGAGGAGGAAGCAGGCTCCCTGCTGAGCAGAGAGCCTGATGCAGGGTTCAATCCCAGGACCCTGGGATCATGACCTGAGCCGAAGGCAGAGGCTTTAACCCACTGAGCCACCCAGGCGCCCCGTCAGCGGGGCTTTCTTAAAGAAGGCCAGGGCTACAGCAGAAAGCAGAGCCCGGCAAAGCCTCCTTGGATCCTGGAGCAGCTGAGCCCTGACCAGCAGAGGGGAGGGTGCAGGTGCTCAGAAACGTGGGCATTGCAACACTTGGCCCCAGGTTCTCTCCTGGTCAGCTAAGTTCTTCACGTTGAGAAGTACCCACACCAAATTCCCACAGGGTCGGCCAGGTAGCCCTCCGGGTGCCAAGACCACATCTCACAGAGCCTCGGAACCCCACACCATGCCTGGCCCACGGCAGGCACTTGAGAAATGTTTGGTGAGGAGGAGAACGGGCAAACACATCAAGGAGTGACTGGCTTATCCTAGCTGCGGCCATTTGCAGGCAGCAGATGCGTACATACACAAGGAATACAGACCAATTTGACCTCAGTCTGAGCTCAAAATAATTAAGAGAGGAAGTCTGCTACAAATCACCCAGTGCATTCCAAGCTATCAAACGCATTTAGAAATTCTCTGCTGCTTGGTATTAACCATGCTCACTGGCCTCCTTGCTTAACGCAGCTAACTGGACTGACACCCAGAGGGGTGGGGACCTCTCTTGGAGCGTATGAGTCTCAGCACTCCAGGAGCCAGAACAGGACCAGGGAAATGGGGGCTGAGCAAGGGGCAGATTCTCCCCGTCCCACCCCAGGACTCCCAGCAGCGATATCCCCTGCCAAGTCCTGAGGGGCTCTGGGAGCTTGGACAGAGGTCCTTGTGAGTACCTCAAGTGCTCCCACAAGCCACCTAAACTAAAACCCAGCCACTGCCTGGCACTTGCAGGGCTGGTCCGGCTTGCATCAATGACACTCGCTGAGCAGTGGAATTTGGCCAGGAGCCCCCTGGTAGCACAGGATCAGGCCTGAGGGAGCACAGGCCCTGGGCTGGAATCCAATCCCATTTTGACTGCAGCCACTGGGGAACCTTAGGACACATCTCTCGACCTTCCAGTGCCTATAAAATCAGGATAGGACTTCCCTGAGCCTGATGGAGACATTTCTACTGATGGTTACAGTCAATCTCCAACTACCCATGTCAAAGGAATCAAATCAGTGTGGCTGGCCCCACAAGACATGCTACGGACATTCAAGACATGGCCCCAGCTCAAGGCCCTCTCAGTTAAGGTGGAGAGCCCCAGAAAAACCACACAGATAGATGGTGAAGAGCAAGATGGCTGGGTTCAGAACGCAGAGGTCACCCGTGGGCCCCGGATGCCAAGACAGTCTTTAGGGAGGGGCGAGGTTTGCATGTGTGACACTGAATAGAATCTGGATACAGAGGGGAAATTTTCACACAAAAGGGACAATCTTGAAAAATCCTGGCATGGCCAGTGTGGTGGAGAGGCCGTCCAGCAGGATCAGGAAGTGATGAGAGGGCCCTGCATATTTGAGTAGCCCGGATGATGAGCCACTGCCTACCCAGATGGGAAACTTGGTATCACAGCCAATGAGGAGCCACTGTGGGTGGGGGCAGGGAGGAGTTTCACGGTGAGATGATATTTAATAGCAGCTTGTGTCTACTGACTGCGTACTGTGTCTGTCACGACAACTCGACAGGGCAGGTGCAATGAGAATTCCCATTTTACGGACAAAGAAAATGAGGCACAACAAAGTTAAGCAACTGGCTCCAGGCTACACAGCTAGGAAATGACTATCCATCGTGCAACACTGCTCCTCACCACCACCGAGAAGGAAGAATCATCTGTCTGGGGTCGCAAGGAAGGGGAGACACGGAGAGGTCTGCAGATTGGGAACACTGCTGCCTTAGGTGAACAAGGATGAGGATGGCCTGGGAAGGAGAGACGAAGGCAAGAGCTCCCACGAAGGGAATACTGAGGAAAGGACTGACTGACTCCCAGCAGGCCCAAAGATACTTGAACATTCAGGAGACTTGTGACAGAGATAGAAAAGTTGACAAGTACACCAGTTACAGGGCGGAGGAGTGGAGAGTTGCCCACATGGCTAATGCCGGGACTTCTCTCCTTGTCAGGGAGCTGGTTCTCCCACTTGGCCTAACCCCAACTCCAGCCTGGGGCTTCTCAAATTAGCCCCACCCTCTCCCTGCTCCCCCCCCCCCGCAAGCCCCCTCCACCAGGGACACCTCTACCCCACCAGAGTCCCTCATCCAGGGCAGCACATCTGTTCCCAGGGGAAATGGCCCCGATCTGGTTAGTGTCTATTCAAGGCCGTGGAATCCAAAGTGGAAGACGGATTGCGCCCGAGTCTGTGTGTGTGAAAGCATGCACACATGTATCAAGATCCTGCAGATATAAACAGCTCTGCCTCTGAGCAGGAAGCACACTCATTTTTCCTCAGTGGACGACAAACGAGATAAACCAGGCACAGAGCTTTCCTAGGTCCCGCTGCCAGGAATCACAGCCAAAAGGGCTTTCCACAGGGTGTCCTTCCTGGAAACTCTGGGCCCCCACTGTCAAGTGTCAAGGCATCACCCCAACATTACCCCTGTCTCTGGGCTTAACCACCCATCTGAGACAGGCCCCTCTGGTACCGGTTTTCAGAGCAATCTGGAGAAGGAAGGATATTTACAACCCAAGGTCAGCAGGCACCATCTTGCTTTCTTGAGAAAGAATGTCTGCAATTAAGAGTTTGCTCCGAGAATGCATGAGGTGCCAGAGGGGTGAGAGGCCTCTGGCAGGCCAGCCATTCTAAGGGCTGATTTCATCCTACAGTGTCTCCTGAGGCCCCATGGCATGCTGGACATGTGGCCTCTGGGGCTGCTGGACGGGGCACTCACACTGCATGTGGAAAGCTAGGAGGGAACACCTTGGTCATGTATCCACGTCAGTGTCTCTTCTGGTGATTCCTAGGCACCTGCCAGGAGGAAGTCCAGCAGAGTTCCATGGCCGGGCTCCCTGCAGGCCTTCAGAGTTAGAGTGGGAGTCCTGGTGGCAACAGTGACGTGGGAGTTCTTAACTCAAAGGCTGAATTCTCTCATGGCTGTTTGGGGGTGGGGGGGTGTGCAGCAGACTTGGAAGATCTGTCTGCTCTCCAGGCCAAAGGGCTGCAGTGGGGTACAGGGGGGACTCAAGGACTGCTTGGCAGTTCTGCCTGTTTTAGCAGGACTGTGACTGAGGTGGTCCTCGGTTCAGAGGCCCACAGGATCAAAGAACAAGAAGACACCCCAAGTGTAGCTCCGGTGGCAGCAGTTAAAAAGGTAAGCAGGATCAGGGCCCTGGCACGGCTGTAAGAGGAATCCGAATTTCTTCTGAGCACTGTACATTCTCTCTGCCCAAGGCCAGAGCCTCCCAGTCCAGGCCATATGTCTTTGAGAAAAGCCTCATTAGGGGGAGGAAACATTTGTTTCTAGTGGCCTCTCCTCCAGTAGAGGCCTCAGGACAAAACCTGCTAAGGAGAAATGACAGTCAGCCAACAGCCAGCCCGCCTACCATGTGTGTAGCCCGTGAGATCTAAGACATGTAACAACGAGCCCCTCAACCTTAGCCCCATATGCCCCCCAGAGCCAACGGGGCCAAGTGAGCTAAAAGGATTTACTGGCCAGAAGGAGAGGCTGGAGAAGAGAAGTCTGGGGAGGCAGGTGGGAGGAACCAGCGCCAAGCCCTCAGCAAGAAAAGGACAGGAAGAAGATGTTTCACTGAAATATTCCCAAAGCCTAATTTTAGACAATAGCTCCTTTCTCTATCAGCATTCTTCCCAGAATTAGGATTCGCATCTGGCGAATTCCCATCATCCCCTGGGGAAGTTTCATCCTCTGGTGTTTCAAGCATAGAGTGCTTTTCATCTGTGCTGACACAGACCAACAGAGAGACATGCCCCAGCTTGAAGAAGGGAACCTTAGCCCATGGCCCTTCTAAAATCATGTGCATGTTCACCCAGGCAAACACACACACCTATCCACCACCGGTTGACAAGAGCAGAGCAGACAAGAGCTGGAGCTCGACACAGTAGCCAAGAAGATCTTTTCAAAACACAGATCTGATCATGTAAACTCTGCTTCCTCCCCCACTTCAAACTGATAACTTCCACGCCACTTGGAATAAAACCCAGTCTCCTTAACTCAGCTACATGTGCGTGTGTCCTCTGCCTCCTTTGACCTCCCCAGCCTCTTCTCACCCTACCTCTTGCTGTCACTACCCTTGAGTTCAATCCCTGCTTCAACATGCCACAGGGCTTTTGCATGTGCTAGCCCCTCATCCAAGAAAACACAACTCCCACCCTCACTCCTCTCTGCATTGTTATTGTCTACTCTTCCTTTAGATGGCAGCCAATTATTCAATTCCTCTGAAAAGCCTTTTCTGACCTCCCAAAGTGGCTGTGACCTCTCCCTAACAGCCACCACAGGCCCACCTCTCCCTCCCTTTTGTGCTGACTATAACGGAGAGGTTACCATTGCCTGTGTGACTTCTCATCAGAGAACCACTTCCCTACTGGATGGACAGCTCCCTCAAGGCCACGCCCAGCTGCTCGCTGTGAAAAACCCATGCCTCGCACAGTGCCTGGCCCAGAATAAACAAATGCTCAAGAAACACTGAATGAATGAATGAATGAGTAAACAAATGAATGAATAAGAATAATCAGGTCTGAGGGAGCCAGATTCACAAATTGCACCTAGGAGCAAAGCTGAAAAGCAGCCAGGGCACCTTCCTTGCCCAGGAACCCTTCCTCCTCCAGCGGGATCATTCAACGCTCATCTTCAAGTTTCAAGCCCCAAAAGGACTAGACGCTTTCCTTTCCCAGAGAAGGAAACACTTGCGGTGCCCAGGATGGGACACACAGTGAGGACCACCTCCCAACTGCATGTGCAGCTGTGTGAGAACGGGCCAGGCCTGGCCATGGAGCCAAGTACACCCCAGAATCTCGGGGGCCCCCCTCCGTATGAGCTTAGCTCTGGCTCAATAAAGACACAATACAGGCCGAGTGCTGTACTCGCTCTGGCCCATGTGCCTCTCAGGTCACCATGGGAAGGTGAGAAAATACCCAGGTAGCTTTGTGGGCTGGTCCCGGACGTGGCACACATTGTGGCATATGTGGCTTCCACCTGTGTTCCATAGGCAGCAACTCAGTCAGTCACTGGACCCCAACCCCCTGGGAGGGAGGCTGCAGAACCCATGAAGAGGGATGGTGTGGAGAACTCATCACCACCACTCTGCTCTTCCTTGCTGGGGCTACTTCCCGCCAGAGTCCTGCAGTGACCCGTAGCCTCTGCGGGCCCAGGGACCCCATGTCCCTCGTGGGAGGACAGAGCTTCCTACCCTGAGATGATGGACTGACCAGGAGCCCAGTTTCCCAGAGCAGAGAACCCCCAGGCAGAGACCAGAAGGGTCTTCCAGACTGGCTGGGGGCTGAGCAATAGTGAGGACCACGGCCTCGTACCCCGACTATGCCCACCTCGCTCCTGGAGGCTCGATGGGCCAGCTCATCCCGTCCAGGCAGCCTGACGCTATCCTGGGGAAGCCCCACCACCGCGTGGAAACTGGGGGCTCTTATCTTGGTCATCCACCTGAGATGCCATGGGAGTGCCAGGGGAAGGAGCCCCAGAAAAGGAAAGCTACCTGTGGCTCAGTTCCCAGCCCTAGTCGGACTGGCCAAATGTCTTTACTTATGTATCTTCATGCCTTTGTTTCCTGAAAGGTAAAAGGAGGATGCCCAACACCCACCCCACACTATGGCCCAGGGTTAGAGTGCAGGTCAAGTAAGAGAAGTAAAAAATGATGCTGCGATTAAAGCAACCTCAGTTACTATCGAGAGAGTAACCTAAAGCACCCCCCACCGGCAGGGGCCTCCTCTTTGACCTTCCTCTGACTCTGCACGGCAGGCCTGTGCTGCCGATGTCCCATCCCACACTCTCATTTTCCGAGCGTCCTAGCCTGGCTTGCAGGAAGTCAGGCTGAGATTCTCCAAGTGAAGCGAATTCCTGGTACTGGCTAGCTCACTCCTTCTACAGTACACAGGGGACACGGCGTCAGACACGAACATTCCCTGCAAGCACTGCTCTTGTTCAGCACACAGGTGTCCACTGTGTCCAGGCAAGGGACACACACCACTCACAGGCGCTCTGGGATCACATCTGCTCTTATCCCTACAGAGGTTCTGGACCTGGAGAGTGGGGTTGATATGGGGTGGCGTGGGTACAGGGGCTCCAGAGTGAGGGTGGGGAGAGCAGGAGAAGGGGACCTTACTCACAACCACTGCAAGGCTGAGCCTGGGCCAGTTTTCCTCGGGCCGAGACCTGCCCTCCAGGAGGACTTTGAGACAATTCTCTGGAAATAACACAGGGTCTCTCCACTCTGGGGAGGGGAACGTGATGAGGTAAAAAAGGAACAGACAGCGCAGGAGGCAAGAGGAGTCAGGCCCACAGAGCAAGTAGGTTTGCAAGAACTTTGAGAGAATCTAGGAGAGCAACTGCTGCTGCTTGGGGTGGGGGCGCGGAAATGGGAGAGACAAGAAGGGGAGGAGAAGGTGTGAGAAGAGAGTGGGTGAGGCAGACAATGAAGGCTGTCAGGAGAGGCTTGTGTGACAGCTCAGAGCGTGGGACGGGCGTGGGGGTGAGGGTGGGGTCGTCTCACGGGGGCTCTGAGGAGCAGGGAGTTCGGCAAAGGTAACGGCAAAGGTGAGAAATACAGCCAGGGCCCCAGGGCCCCAGGTCCCAGACTGCCTGAACCTCCAAAAGTTTCTGAACCTGCACTTGTCATTCCGCTTAAGGATCTCACCAGGAGTTTCTACGTTTCTACGTTAACCTTAGTAGATTATCCTCACTCTTGCGAAAGAAGAAACAGACTCAAAGGAGAAACCAATGCAATCCCAGGCTTTGCAGAAGAAACAGCAGATGCGGAGTCAGAATTCAAATCTGGGTCCTTTTAACTCCAAGGGACATAGCCAGACACCCGGGAGCCTGAAGAGCCTCTCCCGAAAATGGGTCAGACTCTCCTCGCTGGGGCTCCTTCCCTAATTAGAAGTCATTCGTCCCTCATCTGGCCTCTGAAACCGTGAGTCCAGGTTTGAACATTTTGGTCTCCTAGGAATAAAGAAGCCGGAAAGATCCCAGTTACAATGACCAACGCCATCAGCATGATTATCAGCCACAAACATGTATGGGGAGCCATGAAAATGACCAAGAAGTTGAAGCCAGTGAGCGGGAAAATGAGGATAATGCCCTCTGCCTTCAAGAGGATGTTTTGGTCCCTACTGGCAAAACCAAGCTCGGAGCACTAGCGTTCGGGGGTAGCAGATCCTGGGCCCCCTGGGGGGAGGAAGGGGGGAGAAGAGATGTGACGAGTGAGTGACGAGCTTTGTCAGCTTCAGTTACCAACCTAAACCATGGGCTAGACTCCTCCTGCCACCCGGCCCTTTACACACAGTCTCTGCTGGCTGGCTGTCCTGGAGCCTGAGATCAGGGCAGGCATGTTCCTGCAGTGCCAGGGCCTGGGGTCCCCACCTCTGACCTTCCTCAAATACCCTCTGCCCCCCACAAGAAATGCAAACAGCAAATGTCCCCCATGGTGCACAGCAAGCACATGATGGGGCGTCAGTCCCCTATTCTGTAGAACAGAGATATCCTCTAGGTTGGCCTGAGGAGTGAGTCGCTACCCTGAAAAGCACTAACTGTGCCAATCAAGACTGTTGCCAACACTCTTACTGTCTGAGAAAGGAATGGACAGATGTGGAGCCCAGAGAGGCATGTCTTCCCCCATCTTTCCCCTTCCTTTGCTTCTCTGGGACGGGGAGGGGAACAGGAGCTCACAATTAGCACGATCAGTGAGAGATCAGGAGTCTGCCAGGAGACAGCAAGCCTGGGTTCTGTTTCTGGCCTCTCTACCTCCTGGTGTGACTTTGGGCAAGTTGCTGAGACTGTGTGCGTGTCAGCGTCCTGATCTGCAACAGAAGGACAACAACGGTACTTTCCCCATAGGCTGGTTTGAGGATTTTATATGCACTAATAAGTGCAAACTGCTAACACATTATTTTTTGTTTTTATCAAGAGTGTATTATTCTACTCTTCCATTACTGGAGGACAGCAGCTCTCTCCTTTCTAGAAAATGCCAAGAATTTTCTCAGAGCTGAGGTCTCCATCATCTTGGGTCAGAACGGCAGGATGGGAGCTCACCACCTGCTTCAGCCACGAGACCACCGTCTCCATCCACCTGGGAGTCCTTAACCTGGGGCCCGGGCCACGGGTTCTCCAGTACCCATCCCAGGAGCCTCTCGCCACAGGTGCTGGGAAATCGGCTCCATGGCTGGAAGCGTTGCCTTGTTGCAGCGCTGCTCGCTGGCCTGGGAGAAGCTGGCTGGTGTGCGATCCAGGCAACCGCTCAGTTTAACACTCTGCTATATTCATCTCGAAATTCTTAGGGCCCCGCATTTTCATTTTGCACCGAGCCCCACGAATTACGTAGAGATTTAGCAGGCCTCTCCACCTGTCTCCCAGTGGCTTCTCCTGTCACACCCAGGGCTCCATGTTTGAGAGCTTCCTCCATGTCAGGGCTTACCTGGATACCTAAGGCTGCTCTCCACCTTCGACCCTTGTTCCCTATAGTCTCTTTTCAACAAAGCAACCAGAGGATCCTTTTGAACTAGGATCCTAGTCAGAATCCTATCACCCTTGCTCAAACACTCTAGTAGTCCTCACCGCACTTGGAATAGAAGGCAGGACCAAGTCCTGACAAGGGCCTTGAGGCCCTTCAGAGTCTGCATCCTTCCCTTTCCTCACTGACTTCTTATCTGGGGTCCTCCCTTCACCTCCCCCCTGCTCCAGCCATACTGGCCTCCTTGCTCTTCTGCAAAAACGCCAGCAGCCATATTCCCACCAGAGGGCCTTTGCTCTGTTTCCTCTGCATGGGACACTCCGATCCCAGACATCCTTTCCAAACAGAGGACCAAACAGCCCTTTAATGCCGGAGAAGTCTTCTAAAATCATCTCTATCCCCTTGTCCCCAAGTTGGTTGACACTTAATCCGGTCTTCAAAAAAGTATGGCACATTGGCAAGAATGTGAAGAAATTGGCACCCTGGTACAACCAGTTGGGGGGCGGGGTAAAATGGTGCAGCAGAAAACAGTATGACAGTTCCTCAAAAAATTAAACACAGGGGTGCCTGGGTGGCTCAGTGGGTTAAGCCGCTGCCTTCGGCTCAGGTCATGGTCTCGGAGTCCTGGGATCGAGCCCCGCATCGGGCTCTCTGCTCAGCAGGGAGCCTGCTTCCTCCTCTCTCTCTGCCTGCCTCTCTGCCTGCTTGTGATCTCTCTGTCAAATAAATAAATAAAATCTTTAAAAAAAAAAAATTAAACACAGAATTACCATGGGACCCAGTAATTTCAGCTTGGGGGATACACCCCAAAGAACGGAAAGCAGAGACTCAAAGAGATGTTTGTATGCCCATGTTCCCAGCAGCGTTACTCACCACAGCCAAAATGTGGAAACAACCCAAATGTCCACAGGTAGACGGGTGAACAAAATGTGGTACGTGCACACAGTAGAATAGCACTCAGCCTTAGAAAGGAATGAAGTTGAACCCATGCGGCAAGACGGATCGACTTCACAGAAATCACGCCGAGTGAAATAAGCCAGACACAAAAGGACAGACGTCGTGTGATTCAACTTCCATGAGGCAGAATTCATTGAGACAGAAATTAAAATGGTGGTTACCAGGGGCTGGGGAGGAATGGGGAGTTGTTATTTAATAGGAACAGAGTCTCTGCTTAGTATGATGGAAAAGCTCTGGAAATGGCTGGGGGTGATGGTTGCACAGCCCGGTGAATGTGCTGATTGCCACTGGACTGGACACTCAAACATGATCAAAATAACAAACTTGATGTTGTGTATATTTCACAGAACAAGAGAAAAGCCTGAAGGTAGAAGATTCTGTGAAATCTGGAATCCACTCTGGCCCCCGGACTCCCTTCTGGACTCATCAGCCTCCTCCACAGCCACCCCATGGTCTGACTCTGATCTCAGGGGACAGTGACCACCTTGCACATGGGTGGCTGAGTCTTGGCCCCGTGCTGGAGAGGGAAGGGGGTGCTCCGGCTCTGTCACACCCCCTAGTGACAGCATGTGTAAGGGACCCTCAGACCCAGATAACCACACACAGCCCAGGCCGCTGACAAAGAGACAGGCCCTGTGAATAGATGGGAAGCTTAAAGGGAAAAAGCAGTCTCCGGTGAGGCCTCAAGGCAACTCGGAATTCCATCTCCAGTGCTCTGAGTTGCATGAAAGCCCCTTGGAGGGGCAGGTGGTGGCCACAGTGCATGAAAAGGAGGAAGTGAGGAGGCTTCTGTCCTCTGCAGCCCAGCCTGGCAGCGGCCCCCAGGGCCAGTGCTTCAGGAATGTGAAGTGGATCCACACAGCCTCTCCCTTGGAGCAAGCTCCAAGACTCGGGGCTCTCCAGGCCTGGCCTTCCCCACCACTGACAAGGCTGAGGGGAGAGGGAAACTCTTCCGGCCTCCTGGAGAGCGGGAGGTGCTCACAGCTCTGCCCTAGCCCCAGCCCCAGGGCGGAGTGTGGTGGGGCGGGGCAGGGCCACCAGGGCTGAGCTCCGGCTCCCACCTTCCTGGAGAAGGCCAAGTTCTTCTGGGAGAGAACTCCAGATGAAGAAGGCCCGCCTCCTGGGCTAATTTTAGGCTCACAGCATCGGCGGTGTTAGCAGCAGCTCCCCGAGCAAAACCCCCTGTACCACTCGGCTAAGGAGGCTTAAACTCTGGGGCCAAGCAGAAGGAGAGGGAAATATGCACATGCAGGCAGCCCCACTGGCGTGTGTGTGCACTCTTCCTCCAGGCAGGCCTTGGAAATGCTCTGTCCTGCCCTAGGAAAGGGAGGGAACTGGTCAACGCTCCTCATTCCCTGTAGCTCTGACCCAGGAAGGCCCCAGCCAATGTCCTGAACCATGTGACCTGTGATTCCCGGCTCCGAGGGCCTGAGGTCGCTAGGCCCCAGGCAGAGACCCTGAGGGAGATTTAATAATAAACAGCCTGCAGCTCACAGCTGCAGATGGGCCCAGCTGTCTCCTCTGAGAACAGAGCAAGAAGCTCAGCAGTACGTATTATCAAGGAATTTGGGTGGACTTGAGGCTGTATCTTCCCACCAAGAGAAACCTCAAACACAGAGCCGCAGAGCTCCTCCCAGAGCATGGCTGTCACAGAAGGCTGCCTCTTCTGCCAGGCTGGGGGCAAGCTCAAGCGTGACCCACATGCAGACTGGGGGTAGGGGGACACTTAGAGGGCCGACCGAGCCCTTGATAACACCTGCTTGTACTTCCTGCATATACACTGCCTGGGGCTCAGAGATGCTAAGAGTCTTGCCCCCAGTCACACAGCAGGTAAGGGGCAGAGCTGGGATCTGAAAACAGGTGTGTCCTTGTAAAGCCGATCCTCATGCACTGTCCTTTCTCTGACCTCAGAACCAAGCTCCAGGGAACTGCAAACTGTTCCTTCTTTGTCCTCTCCCCATTAAAGTCACAAAAACTGGCCTTAAGCTTCGGTGTCCCTCTTTTCTCCCAAACTCCCATGTTGAAGCTCAGCTCTAGTGCCATCTCTGAGCCCAACATTTCCAATTTGCAGAGCACAGAGGCCCCTCGCATCACCCTGCTGTCCCTGGAGCCATCCCTGTGCCTATGACCCCTCAGCTGGGAGAAGAAGGGGACAGCAGGACTTCAGGGAGGCAGGCACCAAGCGGAGGACAATCCCTGCAGTCTCCTTGAAATCCCTGGGGCCCCACCCCGGTCCTCGAAGTCATAATATTTACAGGGAACACTGAAAAGCCAGCCACCCCGCAGCTCCGCCTGGCTGGCAAGTTGCTGCAAACAGCAGATGTCTCTGAACAATGTGAACACGGCCCCCTCTCCCCACTCGGCGCCCTGCTCCACTCGCAGTAAACAAATAAACAAATACACGGCTGGAGCCAAGAGAGCTGCCCTCCCTGCAGAGGTCACCCTCGAGCTGGAGTTGCACACTTAGACTCCATTTGAGAGCAAGTCCTTCTAGGGGCAAAAAATGTCCATAGCAGACACACACACACACAACCAGTGCTATAATCTGTGTGTGTGTGAGACAGGGGTGGGGGGAGAGAGAGAGGCGGAGGGGGGTGGAGAAGGGAGAGGGAAGGAATGTCAGTAGAACCAAAATGCTTATTTTATTAAAACCTTTTATAAATAAGCCCACTTAGCCCCAGCCAGACATGCAGCGTCAATGCCAGAAATCGTGACTCGTCAACTTTCTGGAGACCTGGGTGGTGAGACACAGGTGTGTACAGCAGGGTAGAGGGACCTGCAAGGTTCGTGAATGCTTATCCCTGCGCCCTCCAGCCCCTAGAACTCCCACAAGGAGCCCTATCTATCCCCAAGTTGACTAGAAAGCCCAAGTCCGAGTCCCACTGCACCGCTTACTTGCTGGGTGACTTTGAACAGATTACTTAAGTGCTCTGTGCCTCAGTTTCCCATCTGTAAAATGGAGAGTAACAGGGTCTGTATTTGAGAGTCGTGGAAATTAGATATTAGCTATCGTGACGATGATCCCATTGTCCATTTTTCTTCCTTCCATTTCACGGTCGAAAAGACTACTTCTGTGGACCAGCAGAGAATCATCATCACCACCACCATCTTCCTCCCTTCAATCCCACGGCAGTGCTCCAAGGCAGCTGTCCTTATCCCCATCTTAGAGGCTCAGAGAAGCTTCGCGACTGGCCTGAGGTTGTGGGGAGGCTTGTCCTAGACACAGTCGGAAATAGAGGCATCAGCCCCGTGCAAAGGCTTTCATAAGAGCCAGTTCTTCAGAACCCAAGAGGCCAAGAGAAAGTGAGGGAAGCCACACAGGTGTGCAGGACCCTGGGGCTGGGGCAGGCGTGGGGGCACAGGGCTGGCTGCCAGGCTGGGCGCCTCAGCCTTGACACCTCACACCCTTTGGTTCCCAGAGCCCTGAGTTCCCAAGAGAGGGTCTTCCACAGGATGTTAACAGCCCGGGACCCAGACTCCCATACTGGCGGTCTCCCGACTTCCCAGAACGCTGCCACGATGCTCTAGCTCTCTACCCTAGCACAGGCCTGTCTTCCACACCGGATGTTCCCTTCTATCCGAGTGGGTCCTGGTCTATGCCTGCTGTTTCAGAGCAATGATTCATGGTGCTCCCTCCCCTTCACTGTCAAAACTGTCTTGGTTTTGATGCTCAATTTTATGGTCCCCATACTCCAACACCACCCTCCCCCCCGCCAGGGGTTCTCAAGCCCTGGGCCAAAATCTGCTACCCAAGGGGGCATCCCACCCTCCTTGGGCAGTTCCAAGGACCTTTAAGAAACACTCCTGACCAGGCTCCTTTACTTTCCAGGCTGTGGAAACTTTCTTCCCACGATGCCTGCCTGCCCCCACTGCCTGTGACTTCTAGAAGCAGCACAGCTGGGTCTTCTCAACACAGCACAAGTGACCAGAGGTCGTGAGCCTGTCAGTGTGGAAGGCGACTGCAGCAGAAACTGGCCACTCCAGAATAGAGAAGCGAGGCAGCCAGATGCATCACCGCACATGGCCTGCGGACACGCGAGGTCCATGAGGAATCACCACGTCTTCCAGAAGAGAAAATTCCCTCAAGTTCTAGTCTGCTCAATCATTGCTCCTTTCATTCATTCATCCCACAAAAATTGATTGAACATCTGTGAGGTTCAAGGCTATGTCCTACAGTCAGTGAAACCATAACTCACAAAATTAAAATATATAGAAAACCTAGAGAATTAGGGTGGAAATACACACAACATATATACAGATTTAGTTACCAGTGCTTGTGAATTGTGAGCTATCCCAGGGATATTGTGACAATCCCTGGAATCAGGCTTTAAAATGCATTAGATGATTTTGTTCAATACATTTACCTCATTGGTGAGGTTTCAGCCCAAGGATATTACACTGTTATTTAAATGAGCCTAGATTCTGAGACCTCTTCTACACGCTCAGAAAATACCAAGGGTTGGGGAAGCTAGTCAGGGGAAAAACATCAACTCCGCCAAATTCATTGACCTGGGAGTTTGTATTAATTGCCCAGGATGTGGCCAGGACGACAAGAAGCTGGGGGGGAAACCACAGAGGGAATACGCGAAGTCAGAGTAATAAAAATATGCAAATTCAACAAACTGCAGAGAGAAACCTGCCTCTTGCTGAGGACATTCAGCCCAGCCACAAACACAAGACATTCGAACTAAGAGACAGAGTAACCTCCCTTAAAAAGACCTATTAGCAGATGCAAGAGAGAATTTATCTTCACACAACATTAATGAGACAAACGCACCGAGGCCAGTGGCAGGCCAGGCACTCTGCTAGGGCTAGAGAAATCAGCAATAAATAAAGCCTGTCTTGGGTCTTGAGACACACCCAGTCTGGGGGAGAGAGACAAAGAAAACCAGAGAGCACAATAGCTAGGTGAGTGTAGTCCCCAAAGGGCCCCAAGAAAGGAAGGAAAGAGCCCATCTCAGTGTATTGAGACATGGCCCAGGAAGGCTTCCTGGAGGAGGTGATGTTTGATTTGGGCTCAGGAATGCAGAGGAGCAGTGGCAGAGGGGCAGCAGGAGGGACAGAAAGCATTCCAAGGAGGCTTGGAGAGACAGCTATGCAAGTACACAGGGCAGATGGGGGAATCCCGCACTGAGGGCTGGAATGGCCAGGAAGCAGTACGCTCAAACCTGAGCTACAGAAATGTAGCATCACAGCCGTGTAGCAAACGCACCAAAGAGGGAGAGAGCAGAGTCAGGGCGACCAAGTCAGGGCTGCTGCAATGGTGTGGATGAGAGATGAGGGGCAGAACAGGGCAGTGGGGGTGGGGAGGAACGGCGAGAACATTTCAGGGTCAAAACCATCAGCCCAGGTACCTGGGTGGCTCAGTGGGTTAAGCCTCTGCCTTCCGCTCAGGTCATGATCTCAGAATCCTGGGATCGAGCCTGCTTCCCCCTCTCTCTCTCTGCCTGCCTCTCTGCCTACTTGTGATCTCTGTCTGTCAAATAAATAAATAAAATCTTAAAAAAAAAAAAAAAGCAACCCATCAGCCAAAGGGACACACAGCCTGGGAGTGACAGATAGCTGTTTATCTGCGAGGCCTGGGCCAGAGGGACAGATACGCGGACAATTACTGAATCACAGAGGTGGGCAAGATCAGCTAGAAGAGAGCCCACTATGGACTGGGAAACAATGCTCAAAGAGGAAGGAGAGGACCAGAGGCCAAGACAAGAGATGGCGCAGGAGTGTCAGGAAAGAGGCGGAGCCAGGCTAACAAGAGTGGGAAGACCAGAAGCTAAGAAACCTCAACCATGTGGCAGCCAGGAGACCCCAAAATGTGTAGCAAGAGCCGCTTTCATCCTGAGGGGGTAGAATTGGGGAGTTAGGGAGACGCATGGGCTGGGAACACCCTGTCGGAAAGGCTGGTGGTGACAAGGAAGAAAGAGAATATGGGGATGCAGACAGGCCTGGGGGAGGAAGAGGATGGGTGTGTACATGGGAGAACCAGTGGCCATGCTCAGCCTCTAAGGGAGGGAGCCGAGGAGGGAGGAGGCTGAGTGAAGGCCAGGAGAGATGGGGGGAGGGAGGTGGCCTGGAGGGACAGAACAGAGGCCAGGACAGCAGGAGCAGGTCCTGGGCTTGGCTCTGAGAGGCCAGGAAGGGTATGTAGGAGGTCAGCTGAGAGAAGGAGGGACAGAGGTTGAAGGGTCTTCAGTGAGGCATGGAGTTCATGTGCCAGCAATGAGGGCTCGGGTGACACAGGCCTGGGAGCGAGAGAGACAGTGAAGACGCCTCTAGCCAGCCACTCTGGGGAGGAGGATGTGAATAAAACCACAAACCTCATTAGAGATCCTTGCTAGGAATTCCAGCCCAGAAGGGGAACTGGCTCAGAAGAGTCAGGAACACAGCTGGAAGAGTTTCCTCTGGGCTCAAATTTGTAGGCTTGTCCCTACATCTTTCGATCCCTTTGCCCCCGATGCCAGCAGGGTGCCTCTGCCCATGGAGAGTTCTCCCCAGAGAACCCACACACACACTCCCTGCACATCACAGCCGAACCCCTCGTCCAGCACAGTCCACATCTGTTTCTTGCTCTCGGCGATGCCCCCAGCAGAGCACTGCATGCAGGGAGGCATGTGACAAGCAGATGAGAGGGACACTAACCCAGAGGTTAGAAAAACCTATAACTTTCCCCCTCGCTGACCACAGGGTCAATCAACTCTCCCAGAATAAGTACTTCATGTCCGAGGCTCTGAGCAGGATCAGCTCCAAAGGAGAGCGAACATGACCTAAACCTAATTTAATGGAGAGGACACAGATGTCCAAGCAGGCCTCCGAGCCCCAAGAAACAAACGGGACAGAGCATGCTGGGGAGCCTGGCTTGTAGGGAACGGCAAATGGTACTGTCCTTTCTCAAGAGCAGCGGGGGGGGGGGGGGGGGGGCGCGGGTACAGGTGGAGGCTGAGCGAGAGAGAGGGCCAGGGAAATGCTCCTGCGCAGGGCTGCCCACAAGTGCAGAGCAGGTGGCCCTGGATGACGGGTGACTGCCAGTCCCCGAACCATCAAGATTCTAGCTTTGGTCACGGGCTGGGAAGTTGGACAGACACTTGGAGCTACCAGCTCGGACAACAGACCCCCCTCCGACCCCCACGCCCTCACCCCACTACCCTTTCCTGGCAGACACAACTCACAGCCGGGCCTGACTTTTTTCGTGGCTTGTGGCCAAATGGGGCAAGACAGGGAGCTGGTGGCCTGGAAGCCTGCAATCAGGGCAGGTGCGGGACAGCCTTCGGGGGACGGCTAGATCACCGGGTACTATGCCAGGCTTTGCCCCTCCCTCTACGCCCTCGCCCTGCACCCTCAAGCCCAACCCTTCCTGCACACGCTGGTGGAATGGGCCGCAGATGGCCAGCCTTGCTGTGTGCGACCTGGTTAGCAGGGTCTCTAACTGAGGTAAGCACAGGTAGTCTTCAGGAGCCCAGGACCCCCTAAGAAGATTTTGAGCTTTCTTTGTGTGTACGGAGGTGCCCTTCTCTACAGGGAGGGTTTACAGCTTTCCTTTGATTTGCAGAGGGGCTGAGACCCAAAGGAGGATAAAACGTTGTTTTCAGGGACTCAGAGGTGCCGCAGAGTAAGGAACAAGGGCTGGCTGGGCTCTGAAGTAGCTGTGGGTGAAGCCACAGGGCATCCTGGACCTGGCAGCTGGGCTGCCCAGTCACATCCCCAGAATGGCCTCGTCCTGCTCCTTTCTTCCCCTTAACTTGCTCAAGGTGGCAGGCTGAGGTCTGTACCCCCGCGGGGTCATCTCTGCGGTCTGTCCCCCAAAATCTCATGAAAAGGGAGAACTGACTCAAACTTCAAGAACTACAAACACATAATCATGGGGGCAAGGTGGGCACTTTGAGGTTTCCCTCCTCCCTGGAATGAGGTGGCCAAAGCTGACTTCAGAAAACCAGAAGCAAACACTACCAGCATGCTGTGCTGACTCAGCCTTGGGTGGGAGCCAGCACACTTCCCAGCTGCCCCTCCTGGAGCTCAGGGGACCGCCCAGCGCACCTGCACACGAGGCCCAGCTGCCCAAACAGACTGTCCAAGGGGTTCCCGGAAGCTCAAAGAATGTGCTGGCATGCTAATCCCTCCCGGGTGGGTTGGGAGGAGATGGATGGGAAAGGAAGCAAAAGTGTGTGGGTCTGAGATGAAAAAAAACGAGCTACATTCTGAGACTCTCGAAACACGTGCCATCCCCAAGGCTGTTGGGCCACTAAACTAGGCCAAACCCACTCTTCCTAACTGGTCCATGGTGCTGCTGCCCAATGACCACAGACTGCTTAAACACTTCCAGATGTCCTTGAGGGCCATGCTGGAGACAGCAAGAGCAGCTCGGACAAAAAAAGTGAAAGATCATCTCTTGGGAAAGACCGGCTATAAATTACAGTTATGACTTCCCACCCAGAAGGAGGGAGAAACCCCGGTACTGAGGATGGACACCAGACGATGGGATTGCCCTTCCTGAGAGGCAGCCCTCACTCAGTTGAGGAGGCCAAGAAACAGGGACACTCCAGGGGCTGACACCCTGCTGCAGCCCAGCTCCCACCATCTCCCCTTCCCAAGGCCCAAATGCCATGGAATGGAAATAGGACTAAAATAACTTCAGCCCATGAAATGTGCTGGGCTGTCTCCAGGGCCCGGGGCTCCTGTTAACTCCAAGTGGTGACGCGCAGGCAGTCCCCTGGGCCTTGGACCACCCTTGGCCTTGTACAACCCCAGGGGATGCCCCACATGGGGTAGACTGGGCAGGCTAATGGGTGGTCAAGCCCAGGGAGTCCCTACAACCACTCTCCCAGCCATCTGCTCCCAGCCTCCATACACGTAGCCCCCCACTCCTCTCCAATCCCAGGAGCACCCGCAATCCCCACCATGCTCCCCTCCCTCATGGCTTCCCCATCGTGCAGGGATTCTGAGAGTAAGGGCAGGGCCCTTACCAGAGGCCCCAACAGAAGCAAGGCAGCTGACACAGGCCTCGGGAGGCCTGCCTGCTCTGGACAGGCCTCGCATCGAATTTACTTCATGTAATTAAGAAAAATTCACTATGTAGTGACCGGAGTGGGGGAGGCAAGTTACAAAACAGTACATTCTGTATTATATTTAGATTGGTTTTAAACAATTAGAAGGACATACAGAAATGTCTTAGAATTCAGGGTGATTTTAGTTTCTCCTTTATACATTTTTTTAAATTTTCCAGATGGTGTTCAAGAGACATGTATGGCTTTTATGATCAGACAGAACTACAAATGCAATAAAGATTTTTTTTCCTCAGAGAAACCTTGAATGGAAAGCTCCGTGAGCTCGAGGTGGGGGATGAAACTTGCCAGGTGTTACAAAGTCTGAGGAAAAAGTGGAGATGGCTGGTGTGTTCAGGTGAGGATGTGTGTTCAGGTGCCCCTTTGAGGCACTTATAAACCCCACAGTTAGAGATCAAGAAGCCATCTCCAACCCACTTACCCCAGGATGGAGGCCTGAGGCCTGGAGGATATGAAGAGGACCTACAGTCTGTTAGCCAGGGGGTAGTGGTAAAGCTGAGCCTGAGCCTGAGCTCAGCTCTTGACCACAGGCACAGGGCACTGATACTTCCCCCCTCTTAATCTCTGTGCCGGTTTCTCTCTCTCTCTCTCTCTCTTTCTCACACACACATGGACACGGACACACACGCTGCCCTTCTGTGTCCCACCACCCAAACATGGAACAAGCTATTTTTTGGTGAGGGGAAGATACCAGCATCCTTAGGGAGGTCCCCACCATCTCCCCCTCCTCAAATGGCTCCAAGGACATGTGACCCTGACTGCACTGGGCCTAGACAATGGTACCCAGGGGGAAGGCTGTGGGCACTACAGGGTCTGCATCAGGACACAGTCGAGGCATACATCTGAGCTGGCACAGACACCCAGGTCCCCTTAGTCAAAACTTCCCCCCAGCAACACACGCTGTACCAACACCGCGGTCCCCTAGAGGTGCAAAGGACCACAGAGTTTAGGAGTGGGGCAGGCTTTAGTTCAAACCGGTTCACTCAGAGCTGAGCTCTGCGGCCGTGGGTATGTTATTCCACTTCTCCGAGTTCCCGTGCAAAATGAGGACAAGGACATGAACTCCTAGGGGTGTGGTGTCACATGAAAGCGAGATAACACGTGCACAGTGCCCATTTGGGCTGGCCTGGCCAGGTGCGTGCTAGCTGGCAGCCACTGGGGCCACCAGCAGGGACCTCTGCAGACCAGTGCCAGATGCCAATGGCTCACCCCCATTCTAGCTGCCCTCTTCCCCTCCTTCCCCAGCTGCTGAGAACTCTGGCCCACCACGTACAACATCAGATTTTAAGATGGTGACATTCTAAATTCTTTACTAACTTTAAAAAATATTTTTTCAACCGCTTAGCTGAATTTGACTTAAAACAATTTTTTTTTCTTACCCAAATCAAAGATAATGAAATTTTCCCACCTTAACCAACTATTTTTTAGTTGATTTCAGATCCTTCTGGGGGATCTGATTATTTTTGCATTAAAAACAATGTGTATTTACAGTGGTACCTCATCCTTCCACAGCACAGCTTAGAACCCAGAAATAACCAAAAAGGCACCGTATGGGACAAAACAGAGGTCGCTTAAGACTATGCACTCACATTCATGAACTTTACCCACGAGTGATAATCTCGGGTTATCACTAGGTACCTGATAACTGTTAGTCTCCGCAAATTCTAATAATATAGTTGCCAAGCTTGTGCAGTTTAGAAAGAGCAAATTAGAAGTGGAGGTGGTGGAGTGGGGGAGGGAGAGGTGAAGAGTGGCTTGGGCAGGCACTGTGGTAACTTTCAGAAGTGACAAGTGACGGTCTATTAAGGAGAAAGAAGATCACGATTTTTTTAAAGTATGCTTCAGTGATCCCAAAGACTCAGCAGCTGGGGCTTTTTAATATGGGAGCAAACATCCTCACGCCCACCTGCCCGCCTTGTTCTGCAGCGAAACATGCTCATTTACTCACACAAGGATTCCCCAAGTCACACAGAAAAGGTTATACCGGGAACCACTTAAGGAGGTGGACGAAGTACGTATTTTAAGAAGAACATCTATCAAAAATAGTTATAATAGGGGCGCCTGGGGGGCTCAGTGGGTTAAGCGTCTGCCTTCGGCTCAGGTCATGATCCCAGGGTCCTGGGATGGAGCCCAGCGGCAGGCTTCCTGCTCAGCAGGGGGCCTGCTTCTCCTTCTCCCGCTCCCCTTGCTTGTGCTCTCTTTCTCTCTCCCTCTCTGACAAATAAAATCTTTCAAAATAATTATAAGAATAAATGCTGGCATAAATTCTTTATTTAGAAAAAGCAAGCCGCGCAGAATGGCCTCCTCCCTAAGGCTTCCGGGGAGCAGCGGGGTTACCATGCAAACTTCATTTCTTTGTTTTTTTTAAAGTGAACATTGCCCTTTGGACTTTTCCTCCTTCCCTGGGCCATGTGTGATAAGCAGAAGGACTTCCCACTCTCAAGGACACAGACTTCTCTGCACTCACAGGGCTCATTAGACCCATGCCCAGCATCCAGACCGAAACCTCAGTCCGGCGTCTCCTGGGCCAGACAGCTGACACACGGGCCATCCAAGGCACGCAGTGTCCCCAGAGTCAGGTCTCGACTGTGGCCCCAGGACATACCCATACCCCAACCCTACCTGCCTCCTCTCCCGCAAACACACGCACCCACCTCCACGCTGCCTGGCTTCGTCTGCCCTTGGTGCTCCTCAGCATGCCTCACAGTGCAGGGCCTGCTAGCTCTCGCCCCACCAAAACCCTAATTCACCTGTTGTAACCCCCTTCACCTGGCAGGCCCTGCCTGAGGCTTCCCTTGAGCTCTTTCCCATCCTGTACTTAGTGTAGCTGTGTGCACACCTGCCTCCTTCACTCCGATAGATGGTAAGCTGGGTGTAGACAGAACTGGCCTGTGTGGTTGCCTCCAGAAAGAGCACGGCAGTCAGCACTTAACGGGCATTCGATAAACTTCTGCTGGATTTGAAAACCCGTGTCCACTCCACTGTCCTGCTTTCCAGAGCACACAAAGGCATGCACACCCGTGGGCACCCTCACATGCAGGCCTCACCCTTCCCACCACTTCGGGGAAACTCACACACGATGTGCTCCCAGAATTAGGAAGGAAGCAACGAGGTCCAGCTGGGACAGAATTCCCCCTTGCCCAAAAAGGACTTTATGCTAATGTTTTTCTCCATAAACTCTAAAAAATAGAAGGACTAAATCTGTTTCTGTACTGGTGTTCCTGAGAATGGGTGGAACTAGGTGGAAGGGCAAGGGGCCCTGCCAACAATTGCCTCGGCATCTTGCCTCACTGACTTTTTCCTTATTCTTTGTTTATGGCACAGTGCAGGGTGAAGCAGAAATATCCAGAACCCCTAAGTCCTTCTTTTCTCCCACCTCACCAGACAGCAGTCTCCCCCAGCCTCAAAGACTGCCATGGGGAGGAATGGCAGACTTAGTCATTCCAGCACTTCCAGATCTAGAAGTTCTTTCTGACGTCTAGCTTAAATCCCTCCTGTTTGGGTTGAAGGATCTTCTTTCCCATTCTCAATCATTTTCCCCCTCTGAGCTTAAGTGAACTGGATTTTTTCCAACCAGAGTAGAAAAAGGGATGAGGAAAAGGGCTTACCCTAGTGCTGGCTCAAGCTCTGTCTTATCTTAGGAATAAAACAGTGAGGGGCACCGACGTGGCACAGTCGGTTGAGCGACTGACTCTTGGTTTCTGCTTAGGTCACGATCTCAGGGTGGTGAAATGGAGCCACCACCAGGCTCAGCAGAGTCTGCTGAAGTTTCTCTCTCCCTCACCCTCTGCCCCTCCCCCACTCACACGCATGGTCTCTCCCTCTTTCTCTTTCAAATAAATAAATAAATCTTAAAAAGCCAAAAAAGCAAGCATCAGTGAAGGGGCCTGTGTGGGGGAGACAGTGCGAGAGGCTGCTGGGTAGAGTGTAGAAGAGGGGACAGACAAAGAGGAAGAAGGGAAGTTTAAGGGTTAACCCTCCTGTCACAAAGTCCCGCCAGCCAGCGTCTGGGCACTGACAAAGCTGCTCACAGGTGCTTGGCTTCCATTACCCCCTTGTCTGGGATGCCCCACCCCTCAGGCTTGCAGCACCTAAGCCAGTGTGGGCTGCCCTCCTCCTCAGAGCACTGGCAACAGGTGCCCATCGCCATGGCAACCAGCTCTCCAGGCACCTGGAGACCAGGTCTCATCAGCAAGGAGGCCCCCAGGTGACCTCTGACACAGCCTCCTTCCTCCAAAATCAAGGGCTCTGCCAAGCCCTGGGCTGAGACACGCCATCTGGCTACAGAGTGACAGAGAGGCCAGTGTGCGTCCTGACTTGGACCAGTCATGCAGGCCATCACACGGTCTGGAAGGGTCTGCTGTAGAGATCCCAGGGCTGAGATGACACAGGGACACTGGAAGGTGCTCACTTCTTGAGATTTTGCAAGGATGAGTCAGAATATTGCCCATCTCTCATCACCACACCACTTGCCCTTCATCACCTCTGGTCTGGATTTCACGCCAATCTCCCCTACTCCAAACCATCAAGCTCACAGCTGCTGCCACCACCAGGATAATCTTCTCCAAATACTATTTTTATCCAATCACTCTTCAGTGCCTAAAATAGATTGCTCTGACTTATCAGCTCTCATCTAAACCTTTATGGTATTTACACCCCCACATACTCCAAATTCAACACTAGGTCCCCACCATTCCAGCTACACCAGTCTTCTCTACCAATTTTCCCATTCTACCATGTTTTCTCTGCTCGTGCCATCATGCCCCCCTCCCCTCACCCTGCCTCCTGCATGTCTTTGCCATCTGGTTCACGTTCAGGTCCCCAACAAGCTATTCTGTAATCTGTCATTGTAATGATGTTGCTGTAAATGACCATCTGATTGTGGGCTCCAAATTTCTAATTTCACCGCCAACTCCTCAACCGGGAAACGTATTCTTTCATTGGTCTGTGAGACTCCCCTGTTAGAATGGGAGCTCTCAGAGGACCCACAATGTAGCTTCCTCCATCAGACCAGGCACTCCCTAGGGACCAGCAGCCCAGCTTCGCCATGAAAATTCTCCAGGGACAGAGTTGGGCGAACTATCTCTGCATACCACCCCCAGAGCCTCAGCCCCTCATGGGCTTCTCCACACCACAGCTGTGGCTTCCAAGGCAAGTTGAACAGTGGAAGTCCAGGACAGAGCCAGACACTGGAACTTTCTACAATACTGGAAATGTTCTGTATCTGAGCTGTTCAAAATACAGACACAAGCGACAAGGGGCTATCAAGCACCTGAAATGTGACTGGTCTAAAACGAGATCTATTGTAAGCCTCCAATGATATCAAAGACTCAGGAAAGATAAAATATCTCAATGATTATTTTTTTTATATTGGTTACAGGTTAAAATGATAATACTTTACATATTCTGAGTTAAATAAAATACAGTGCTAAAAATAAATATATCGGGGGGCGCCTGGGTGGCTCAGTGGGTTAAAGCCTCTGCCTTCAACTCAGGTCATGATCCCAGGGTCCTGGGATCGAGCCCCACATCAGGCTCTCTGCTCAGTGGGGAGTCTGCTTCCTCCTCTTTCTCTCTGCCTGCCTCTCTGCCTACTTATGATCTCTCTGTCAAATAATAAAAAATTTAAAAAATAAATGTACTGATTTCTTTTCATTGTTTTGAATGTGACTACTAGAAAAATTTTCAAATATACATGCAGCTGCCATTATGTATGTTTCTATTGGATGGACCTGTCTAGAAAGCTCTGGGTGTGTTCACCGGCTTGTACCTTTCGGTTACAAGAGTCTCTCTTTGACCCCTGAAGGGTGTAATGAGTGTCCCTTCAGAAGAATGTTCATGACTCACCATTTTTTCCCCCTCTCCATATTGCTTATTGTAGTAAAAAACATATAAGGAAATCTACCCTCTTAACAAATGTTTAAGTATACAGTACTGCATTAGTAACTTTACGCACATTAGCATACCCCATCACTTTTCTAGTTTTATTTTATTTTGAGGCATGCCTCTCTGACGGATGCCTCAAATTTTCTCTGGAACAAAACGGTATTACAAATTAGTTACTTAAGCTAGACCTCTGGTGCCCTAATGCTGAGTCTCTCTCATCCCAGTTGTGCGTTAGGAATAACTGCCATGGGGACAGCACATTTCCTTTATATTGTCCCTGACTGTACCGTGGTGCTTTGGGCACGAGCTAGTTCACACACTGACCCCGTGAAGCAAGCAGGCCAGTCATGAATATTCATACTAACAGGTAAGAGAACAGAAGGTTAGGGGGTGAAGTGAAGTGTGCAAAGGCCGTGCCAAGATGAGACCTAAACCCTTGACACACAGACGCTCCCTGCAGCACACGTGTGGGCAGGGCAGTGGACAGAGCTCAGGAGCAGCAGAGTTCTAGCTACGCTCTCCTTGCCCCTACGGAGAGGCTGGGACAGAGGTCCGAAAGCGGAAATGTTATTAAAGGAGGAGTAGGTGGAAAGGATAGTGAATAGAGCTAAAATGGGAGCCTGTAGACTGAGGTTCTAGAATCACCTCCGCTCCCTGGACACTGGGCATCCTTGGCTCACCGCTGCTTTCGCATCTGTGTGCTTCAGTCTCCTCGTCTGAAACGTAAGAAGCTGGAGGCTTCCAGAGGCAGCTGGACGGGCACCGCTCACCCAGCCAGTGGGAGTACCCGCCAGCGCAATCCTTTTGTACAGCAGTTTGGCAATATGTGTCAAGAGCCTTTGAAATGTCCAAACTCTGACCCAGTAATTCCACTTCTGAGAATCATAAGGAAATAATCCTAAATAAGGAAAAAGCTTTATGTGCAAGGACCTTCATCTCAGCACTCCTTAGAACGCTAAAATACTGGAAGTGAGCGAATATCTAATAATAGGAGAACGGCTAATCCGATATGGTAAATCCACTTAATGAAGTTATACAGTTATGTAAAAGAACGCAGCGTCAACCAAAAATGTGCTTTTGGGGCCATGTGAAAAATGCGGGGTACAGAAAGCCTGGTACTATACAATTGTAATTATGTTTTTAAAAAGGAAAACTCTTGTGCCCCTACGGATATGCACATATATATAGATTCACAAAACTGGAAGGAAATTCACCATACTGCCAATAGTGGTTATTTAGAGTGACGGGACTTTGGGTCACACTTCAGATGAAGCCTG
Organism: Lontra canadensis; assembly: GCF_010015895.1. Lineage (NCBI taxonomy): Eukaryota > Metazoa > Chordata > Mammalia > Carnivora > Mustelidae > Lontra > Lontra canadensis. The sequence continues at coordinate 6,006,035 of NW_022631032.1, read as the reverse complement.
GCCAGGCTAAAGCAGGTTGGGGGGTGGGGTAGTGGGAGGAGGGCCCGGACAAGGGCCATGAAAAGCCAAAATCATGAGCCAGCACCCCCAAGACCAGTGCTGGTGGCCCTGAGGGCTTAAAGAAAGCCCAGTTAGGACACAAAAGAGAAGTGCTTTCTGCTAAACTGGACGGGAACCCCTGACCCCCATCTGCCTCCAAGCTGAGATAGGCTGAGGACAAAACAGACACAGGGAGGGTTCAGATAAATTAAGACTGGTTATCAAGGGACACAAGGGATGCCTGAACCACAAGCAGGACCTTTTAAGGTCGATGGCGAGGAGGACAGCCCTCCACTCTGCAAACACACTGGCTTGGGCCAGGCCCAGAGGTGGAGTGCTGGGGCTGTGGAGCATGGCTCCGACCCAGAGCTACTATTCTTGGGACTGACTGGCTGCCTGACAGCGCGGGACTGCTGGGAAGCTGGGTGGCTGTGTGGCTGACAATGCCAGCAAGATGGTGGAAGGGAAAGGGGACCCTTGTTGTATAAGAGAGGGTCTGTTCTAAACTGAGCATCCCAAAGCAGAACGGCTCTGAGGACCACGGTTTGGGAAGGTGTTCAGAGAGGACTCTCTAGTCATGCCTACCGTATTTTCTTCTTGACAATGAAAATGTACTTACGTTACCTTGATTATATAATCAAAGATTGGCAATAAAAAGTAGAAAAGGAAACCATGAACATATCTCTCGATACTGATGAGATGGACAAGGAAATCAATGGATTTCTTTACCAGGACCTCCACATCTTGCCTGGTCTTGAGCATCACGAAGAGCACAGATTTAGAGTGAGAAAGACCTGGATTTGAATCGTGGCCCCACCACCTACGGCATGAGGGACCTGGGTCCGGTTTCCTCGTCCATGAGACGGTGATGGTAAGAAGAGCCACCTACCAGAATCACTAGGAGAATAGTTCAGGCGTGTTCTTGGGAAGCTCAGCACAGTGAGGAATGGGGTATTACCTCCATCTTCCGAAGGATGTCACCTTCTCCTTCCCTTTACTCCTACCCCACTGCCAGATGCAAGAATCAATCACATCAATCAAAAGCTCCCAATGGTCTCCTACTGACCATGAGATTAAGAATGAATTTGTGAGCCAGCCCTTCCCAGCCTTCAGAGGGCCTCTGCTCACACAACACTCCTCATGAGCCCTGGGTCCTTCCTTCCTCTCTGCCCCTGTCACCATCTTCCTTCTATCTCTTCTGTTTTCGATCCCGTCTCTTTGGAATCCATGCCCATCCACCATCCCTCCTCTGTGAGGTCTCCCCTGACATCACCAGTCAGAAGGGAATCCTATCTCTCCCACCACTTTCTTACATGCTGATCTGATGACAGTCACCTGCAGGAAGGTGTCCATCCTCTTGACAAAGCAAACATTTCGAGTCTGCTTAGTTTATGAGAAAAGAATTCTTCCCTCAAAGACCTTGGAATCCAGTAAGGAAGAACAGAGATATGCCCACCCAGGAAACACTGAGGAGACAGAACATTCGATGGCAAAGTACCAGCAGAAGTTGCTGAGTCGCAACCCTGCTGGGGCCAAGCTCCAAGATACTACCTTCAGGCTTTGGATAGGGACTTTAAAATGCAGCAGGAACTTGGGTTAACAAGCACCAGCCAAGCACACCACTGCTGAGAACAGAAGACCCAAACAAAGACGCAGTCCCTCTTCCCATAGCTTCCAACCTGGACAAACACTGTCCCAGACACAGGGGATGGACAGGATTATCCTTGAGCTGCTGGCCAGCTCAGAGCATCAAGCAGAGGGCCCTCTGGTACCTCTAGCCTTGCCTCACCAGCCCCCGCCCAGGACTTCCCGCTCTGGCGGAGCCGGCGGGATAGGGCCAGAAGGCGGGTGGTTGGCCCATGTCCCTGCCTGTGTTTGGGGCCTGGTTCCTGCCTCGTCCCATCTCTCCAGCTGTGTTCTGGAGAGAAGAATGTGCACTATGCCCAGAACAAACACTCACACAGGCTTCCTGGGTGGAAAGACAGCTCAGGGGAAAGCAGGGGGGGCCTCCACCCCCATCAGACCAGGGCTCCCGGCAGCTCTGTGGGCTCTGTGTGTGTGTGTGTATGTGTGTGTCCCCAGAGCTACTCTCAGTTCAGCACTAGGGAATTTTCAAATCAGAGGGAGCATGGTGAGAAAGTCACAGAACCATGGCTCCCTAGCCGGGCACCCTTGGAGGAATCAAGCTGAACATGGACAAGTCAGCGTAAGTCCCCCCCGGCTGCAAGGGAAGATGACTGACATGCAGATTTCTGTCTTGTTCTATCTTTTCATAGCCTATCCTCAATCAGCTCCCAAGAGAACGCCTGTCAGAGTAGTCTGGTAAATATGTTTACTTTGGGGTTTGAGCCCCTGCCTCCAGCCTCCTCTGAGCCTCAGCGTGCCTACATAGCACAGACAGAACTAGACCTACCCTCCCTGCCTCTGGAGTGCCATTAGGACAACACAGAGATGCCAGAAGGAAGGCAGTGGGAAGCAAGCATGCTAGAACCACTAGTTAGTGTTTCCTATCAGTGTTGCTGCCATTTGGCTGGAACAGCCCCCCAAGAGCAGAGTTGCTCAGTGAAGGCCTATGGGCCAAACAGCGCAGGCTCCCCACGCCTGGCTGCCATGGTCTTGATTCTGCAGCCAGGAGACCTAGGCCCTCCGTGGCCCACAACAGCCCCACCCCTGCATGCTCCTCCCTCAGCCCCTCTGCGAGTCTCTGAGCACTAGCCAGGAGGTGACAGAGAGGGACCTGAAGACTAGAGTCTTCTCGGATCACAGTGCGTCTACCTTCCAAATCCTCCTTCCAGGGGCAGAGTCCAGACAGGCAGAGAAGCCAGAACTCCAGCTGGGCTCTGCTTCAGGACCTGCAAGAGTGGGGAGGCACAGAGGACCAGTAGGACCCAGCTTAAAATACGGCCCTTGGCATTCCCCGCCATAGCAATCAGGTCTGTTTATTTTTCTGTATTTCAGAGACTTTGACATCTTGTAGCCCAGTCAATTCCTAGAGATAGCAAATGACTTGCCTCTTACCTGCCTGCAAGCCTTTTATAGGCAAATCAATGAACCCAGAGCCCAAAGGGCCAAGCACCTCCTTTATCAAGCTCTTACAGGCCAGACTACAACTCCCCTGCCCTAATCACCCCAGGGATGGGTACCAAACTCAGGACAGTCCTTATATCCCAGAGGCCACTGAAATGATTCCAACTAGCCTGTCCCAGACCTTCTCACCCTGCCTCACCCATTTCTTCCCTTAGAAAGTCCAACAAAATCTCTCATTCAGGATTCTGCCTCACAATGCCTCCTGACCCATCACAGCGCTTCCCCACTGCGGGGGGTCCCACAGAGCGGCACTGGCTCCCTGGTGAGGAACAACAGATCTTTTCAGCGGAAGTCATCCCCTGATCTGTTGGCCTCAACACATCTGAATCATAATAATACCTCCATTTGAAAACACTCAGAACTAGAGTTCTTTAGTCAGTTACAAAGATAATTTCCAGGTCCCACTGCCCAGCAAAGTGGTGTTTTCATTTGAGTTGGAGGCAGTAGAGAGGAGAGGAAAGGGATTTTTCCTTCTGAAGTCGTGCTCTTGAGACTCAAGGCTATTTCCTTTCTGTCTCTCCCAGGACCACTCAAATGGCACAAACAATGGTTTAACAAGGACCCACTGCTGTAAAGATGGGAGGGACAAGGACACTCGGGTGACATGGGGTTGAGCAAGCTGATATTCCCAGCACTCCACCCAGCCGGGCTCCTTATAAGGCTCTTGAGAGTGTCCAGGCCCTCTCTCCCTGCCATGCCCTGCGCTGGCTTCTCTCGGGGCTACACAGCTGTCCTCAGCCAGCCTGACACTTGCACGCCCACCCCACAGGCCAGGCCGCAGCTACTGCTGCTGTTTCTCAGGAAATATAGGACCTTTTCCATCAGGGCACCAGGTCACCCCTTGGTTTTGGATCAAAATCCCTCAATGTGAACCCATTCACATGCAGGCTTGGGGACATCCTTGGAGTTCAGCCACATTCCCCTGAACTGCCTGCTCCTCTCTTCTAGGACTGTGACAGCCCTTAGCTGTCCCTCCCTGCCAGGCCCCCTCAGTCGGCTCTGCCCCCTCAGTCCCTCAAGGCCACGTCCCCAGTCGTAACCCTGACCACCAACACTAGACACCCTTCCACTCCTCCCACTCCTCTCTCAGCTCCCCTCCTTTCTCAGAAAATAACCCCTAACATTGGCCCTTAGGTTTCGCCGGTCGCCAACAAGCACGGCACTGGATAAACAAAATATGATCTCTCCGCAGAACTGAATATTATTCAGCCATACCAAGGAATGACATCCTGATAAACGCCACACCTGGGATAAGCCTCCGAGATATGACACTAGTGAGAGAAGCCAGACACAAAGATACACACGCGTTACATGATTGCATTTACATGAAATACGAGGAGTGGGTAAGCCCATGGAGGCAGAAGCTGGACTAGTGACTGCCAGTGCCTGGGGGAAGGGGAGGATGAGGACAGCTACTCACGGTTTTGGAATTGGGTTTGGGGGTGACAGCAACGTTTGGGACGAGACAGAAGTGGTGGCCACACAGCACTGTGAATGTGCTACATGCTACCGAATTCATGCTCTTTGAAGTGCCTGACTTCATGTTCTTTGACTGGGCCCTCAGTTTAAAAAAAAAAAGAATCAGGGGTTCCTGGGTGGCTCAGTCAGTTAAGCATCTGTCTTCAGCTCAGATCCTGATCCTGGGGTCCTGGGATCGAGCCCCGTGTCAGGCTCCCTTTTCAGCAAGGAGTCTACTTCCCCCTCTAACCCTCTCCCTGTTCATGAGCACTCTCTGTCTCTCTCAAATAAATCAAAAAAATCTTAAACAAACAAACAAAAGAATCAGATTGGGTCATCCATCAGTCCTGTACCATGGGCACACAGGAACAGAAGAGGTGGTCTGGGACAGCACAGAGAATGCTGGACCCACAGTGGCCGTGCTAAGCCCCAACTCCGTGTGCTGTGCTGGGGAACCATGAGGCAAGCCATGGACCGTCACCTCCGTGGGATGTCCAACAGCAGGCATACTCTCAAAATGCACGCCTTCAGTGCCACTGGGAGAATTAAATGAGATAATGTAGAGACATCCCACAAAAGACACTCATTTGTACACTCAGCAGGAAAATGAGCACACAAAATGTTAAGTTTCAAAAAACCAGCAGACACAAAGATCTAACTAGGCAAGCTCCATCCATACATGTCTGTTTCTGTTTGGATAGGGAAGACCTCATGAACTAGCTGGTGTTTTCAGCTTACGGAATTTTCTATAAAATGGTCTGTACAGACGTGCATCATGGGAGTCCAAGAAGCCAGGTTGCTGTTTCTGGCTCTGTCCCTAACAAGCCTGGGACACCTCTGTGAAATCCCTCCCCGCCTAAATCTCAATTTCCTGGTTTGGAGAATGGTTTAACCATGACAACAGCCCAGCTGAAGCAGACACACTCAAGCCCTGGTCTCTCCATGTGCCAGGGGCCATGCAAGGTGCCATGGGGCCCCCCATTAATGAGAGTAGCTCCCCAGTCATCAGGGAGTGTGCAACAGCATTAGAAACCCAGGAAGAATAGGAAAAGAGAGGACAGATGGCCCAGCACGCACAGCTCTGTGTGGCCATAGGGGAAAGTGTCCTTTGAGCCAGGGCCTAAAGACAGGACATGGCTTTCTCAGGTGGAGAGGATGAGTTCCCGACCGCAAGCACCCGTGTCCGAGAGGCAAGGCTGGGCGAAGGAAGAGGCACCATATATCCCCACTCAGTTGTCTAGCGCTACAGTTCCCAGAGAGGGATACCCACACCAGACCTGGTTAGATATGTGAATTCTTGGGCCCCATCTAAACCTTGTGATTTGGAAACTACGGGGGTGGGGCCCAGCCTGACTACCTGGTTCCTTCACCAGCAAGGCCTGCCCAGCAAGAAGAGTGTGACACCTGCTCCAGCCCCGCCCGCCTCCAGGCCCCAGGGGGTGGAGCTGAGAAAGTGTACTGTGCTCCAAGGAGCTCATCTAGCACTTGAATACAGATGACCTTTCGTTCTCCTCACCAGCCCACTGGCCTGGGAAAGGCAAACACCTAAAGGGACAGAGCCTAAATCAATCTGCCTGCGGCTGCTGCTGCCCTAGCTTTTCCCACACCCATTTCCCCTGACCTGAAACCTGTGCCTCCCAGGCAGTGGCCCCAGAACCCTGAGGTCCCTGGACAGGAGGAGATGACTGGGACCTCTCTGTGCTCTCCCCACACAGCTGGGATCCTATCAGCCCAGCAGGAGGCCCCATCTGCCCCCAGGGCACCCTCCAGAGCTGAGAGGATGAAGGAGGGAGAGATGAAGGCTTGAACACAGCTCATCACTCCTAAGGGCGGCAAAGTGACTAGGAGTTTCCTTTCTAGAACTCTCCAGGAAACAGCTCACAAAGACTCCCTCCAGGGCAGCTCCACCCCTGGAGCCCTTCACCTCCTTTCCTCCTCCTCCTCCTCCTGGTGGGAGCACCCCCACCTCCCAGGTGTCAGAGGACCACAGGGGCCCATCGCCTGTTTGGGGAGGTTCAGCCCCTATTATTCCAAAGCCCCCGGCCACTCCCTGCACGGGGTCTGGCTTTGGAATCACACTTCCACCTCCTGCTAGCTGAGTGACCTTTGAGATTCGGGTTTTTTGGAAAAGCAGGATAACAATACCCTCTTTAAAGGGCTGTGGGGAGGATGAAATCAGAGGACATAACACAAAGTACACACAGGAAAGGCTCAACAAGAGAAGCCCCTCGATTCAACACCACCATCACGCCCATCCTTCATTCAAACTCCTGGGATGGCTAATCATCACCCACTGGGTAAAGCCCAAATACCTAGGAACTAACCTTTCTGGCTCCCACTCCTCTCCAAACCAGCAACAACAGAAAGACATTCTTGATTTGTCAATTATGCCCTCCAACTATCAGGCCCAACCTCTGGGACCATGGAAGACCTCCAAGACCGTCCCAGTTCTGTCTGTCAGAAGCTCTCTTTGCCTGTACTGTGCTCCCCTCCCCCAGTCCCAGCAACCTGCCCAGGCCTCCAGGAGATGAGTGCCTGCTTGGCAGAGCTCCTGTCATCCACCCTGGGGTCCCCTCACAGAGGGCTGAGCAAGGCCAAGAGCAAAACCGATGTTTGGAAAATTGAATGGAATCCTTTCAGGTTCCGGAAGAGAAAGCAGAGCCTGAAATCAGCAGAGAGCAAATGGGTGCTGACTGACCCTCTCCCACCACTGTCCTAGTCATCCTACATGCTCAGGGCTTGTCCTGGGCACTTGGGGGAGGTCAGGTTCTGAGAGACTATGTCCTCTGAGTTCCCAGTCTGAGACAGAAATCTCCAGAGGCAACAGATGCTCACCTAGCCCCAAAGGGACAGAGGACAAAGGCCTGAGCTTGGCTCAGGATCTCAGCTCCTGCCTGCTGTCCTCAGCCTGCTTCCCACCCCTGGGGCTGAGACCCACCATCCAGACATGTTCTAAGTCCTGTCTCCCAGAGTACCAGCCCAGCACTACAGGCTCAGCCCAGGTCCTAAAAGCAAAGCAGGGTGGGGGTTTTAAAGTGTTCCTGACCTCACATGCTGGAGGCCAGAGCAGCACGGGGACCCGGGGACCCAGGCTTCCTGGCTCCAGCACACACACCTAAGAACAGCGTAACCTAAGGGGACAGCTGGGCTGACATGTCAATACAGGTGAGTAGGCCCATGCAGGGCTTTCTGCCTGTGTTGACCACATAACAGAGTCCCACATGAATAGACTGCAGCCTTCATCATCCTTCTCGAGACGCAGTCCAGTTCCTGTCCCCACATCCTATGGACCCACTCACCAAACCCACGGAAACAGAATGTCCCCCCTTCTAGACCATGCCCTCCTTTTGCGAGCAGAGTTTCAGAGCCTCGGGTCCCTGCCCTAACATCCAGGAGTTCAAGACTTCTGCCCTCCTCTCTAGAAGGGGTCAGTGAGATCCCCATTCAAAAAATCTTCCTCCACATTGGGGAGGATCAGAAGAGACAACAGGAAGGAAGGAGACTAGACTTCAGGGAACCTTCTTGATCAAAAGGGAGATGTCGGGGCGCCTGGGTGGCTCAGTGGGTTAAAGCCTCTGCCTTCGGTTCAGGTCAGGATCTCAGGGTCCTGGGATCAAGCCCTGCATCGGGCTCTCTGCTCAGCAGGGAGCCTGCTTCCCCCTCTCTCTCTGCCTGCCTCTCTGCCCACTTGTGACCTCTGTCTCTCTGTCAAATAAATAAATAAAATCTTTTTAAAAAGGGGGGGGATATCGCAGCAGGAAAGAAATCACCTTCCCCCAAAGGGCTTTACTGAGCCCAGCCTGGGTGGCCCATCTTAGTTCAGATTGGTGCCAGCAGACTGCCCTTAGAGAAGGCATTCTCCCCACTAGGAAATAGGGGGGAGGGGAGAGATAAGAACGGAGCAGCAAGGCTGAAAAGAACCCCATACTACTGTCCCCACCTGTCTTTCTCTGGCTCTGAATAAATGCCAAATAATGCAACCATAATGTTTTCCAAAAGTCCAGGCCCTCCTCAAACTGTGATTCTCAAAGGGGCCAGGATTGGTTCTTTGGGTGACACGTAAAGAGTATTAGGACAGCAATTACAGTGCTGGTGATGGAGAGTCTCAGAGAAGAGAGAGGTTGGAAATGTTGGCGGGCTCCCTGTAGAAGTCCAGCACAGAAGGAATCTGGATCCCCACAGAGGACAAATGATCAATCAGTTCTGTGTTATGTGGAAGGCTCTGGAACCCACCTGCCCCACACCCCTCATTTCCTATCTCTGCTCTTCAGCTTTACCACAAAAAACATCTGGGGAATCAGAAACATCTGGATCCGTCCTCAGGGCTAAAAACGAAACAACCAACCAGGAAAGGCGGTCATGGTTATGTGCTTGTTTGATGAGCACTCTAATGAGCCCGGTCCGTGAACACGCCCGTCACGATGGCCAGGGACCTTCACTCACAGGGTTCCAGACACCCAGGATGGCCTCAAAGAACAGGAGTCACAGCCAGTTTGGACTTCGTTTCAGGTGAACTCAAGATCTGTAAGAAGTCACAGAGCCCCCGGAGACGTCCTCAGTGGTAGAAACAGACACAGACTTCACAACATAGGCTTATCCCGGAGACGAAGAGCCTCTCTCCCCTGTTCAATGTTTTCCCAGTTTCATCTTGGAAAGGCTGCCAGTTTGTGGGAGAGGAGCTACAGACCCTGCCAGGCTGTTTGCTTAAGCAGTGTTTTCTTAAGTCATGACCTTTCTGAAGGCAGGCACGGAGTTTGCCTAAAACACGTAATACTTCCCCAATCCCTAATCTCAGGCAGGCAGGAGCACTTCCTGTCCCGGACGAGGTCCCTGGGCTCTGAGCTCAGGCCCATGGGTGGACTGGGGCCAGAGGAAGGATGGCCATTTCTGATCTCAGCCTGAGGAGGGACGGAGGGAGGGAGGGAGGGAGGGAGGTAGATGCTCCCTCCTAGACAGAATTTCTAGAGTTGAACCATATAGAAAAATGCACTTGGGGAGGGCCTCCCCTCAGAAACCTGAGGCCTGAAGTTGGTCCAGACCTGCATAGGATTCCCCATCACCACCACCACCACCCCCCAGAAAATCCTAGACCAGTGTGGTTCTCACCAGAGAGGACAATCGAGGACACAGCCTCCAGAGACTCGGGGCAGCATGGCCGCCTGTCCGTACCGTAAGTCTAACCTAAAAACCTCTGGCTGCATCTGGAGGTATTTCTTGTTCTCTCTTCAGAAAAGACACAGAGGAAGCTGTTCACTTTCCCTTTGCTTTGTTCAGCAAGCACTTATTAAGCTTATTAATGAGTTTAAACTTATTAAACTTGCTGGGGGCAAGAGACATAAACCCCAGCGTCCGCCCTGAAGGAGAGTGTGCAGCAGCCCAGACCAAGGGAGACGGCGTAGGGGGCAGGGCTGTGCCATGGACTGCGCAAGATGTGAGTGTCGCCTCCCAGCCCCACCGTGGACTGTGTGCTCCTAGGCAGGTCACTTCACCTCTGCGCACTTAGCCTCGTCCTCAGGGCAAGTGGAGTGACCCCAAGGGTCCCAGCCAGCTCCAGTTCAGACCTCAGAGGGGAAAGGAGAGAGAGGATGAAAAGGCGGTGCAGACAGTATGTTGTGAACCAAAGGCATATAAACTACTGGGGGACCTGCCTTGGGACGGGAGAGTGAATAAGGACTCTGGGGGTACACGGACTCTTCAAAGGCCTGCACCACATCTCAGCCCATCCCCAGCCTCCTCCACTCCCAGGAGGACAATCCCAGCCCCCCTGCCACTCCACACGAATCTCACCCACTAGTCTGTGCCTCCCCTCAGCCCCACTGCCACACTTACTGTGCAACTATGTAAAATCCTCTTATCCTCTCTGAGCCTCATTTTTCTAATCTGTGAAATGAGGATGATAATAAATACTTCACTGACACACAGTGGGATAATGCATGGGAAACGCTCCTCAGAAACTCTACCAACAATGATTTGGGGGCAGGAGTCAATGATTTGTTTTTTTTCTTTTTAAGATTTTATTTATTTACTTGAAAGAGCACACAAGTGGTGGGGAAGGGCAGAAGAAGAGTGAGAAGCAGACTCCCCACTGAGCAGGGAGCCTGCCGAGGGGCTCTATCCCAGGACCCTGAGATCAGGGTCCTGATCTTTGGACCCGAACCAAAGGAGATGCTTAGCCCACTGAGCCAGCCACCTAGGCGCCCAGCCAGTGATTTGTTTTGCCAATGGTTCTCTGTGTCATGAAGTAAATGCCTGAGGGACATGGGTGCTACAAGTCAGCGGGAAGAGAAAGCAGCACTTCTGAGTTCCAGTTCTGAGCTAGGTGCTAGAAGCTAAGTTACCTGCCTGAGGCCGCCAGGCAGACAAGGCAGGAGGCAGGAGGTATGTGGGGCTGTCTGACATCAAAGCTTCCACCACATCAGCATCTAGAACCCCCAGAGAGAAGAGCCACGGGGTGAATCCCAGCAGAACCAGCAGCCCCCTACCGGTGACCAGGAAGGAGGCCTACACGTGCTGCCCGAATCCCCACTGGCCCTGGGGTCTGACAGGAACTGTTTATTCTAGACTCTGATATTTTCTGTAAACATGGCTGAGGTTGCCAAGAGAGAGAGAAATTCATTTGTTAGAGAGGAATGAGACAGAATCCTTACACTTCCCCTGGCTCAGCGGGGGCCGGGGAGACAGTGTGGAAACAGCCTTGGACAGGCCCTCAGTGGCCTCTCCCCCAACCCCACCACAGACTCCGCACCTCCACGCCAGGTGCCCACACACCTCCAGTCTCGTGGTCAGGGCACTTCTCACCAGAGTGCCAGGGAGGTCTTCCTGGTACAAGATAAAATGACCCAGATTCTTTCCGAGCTGGGCCATTTGTCCTCCCGGGGGTGACAGCGGGCCCCTGGGAGGACTAATGAGCCTCTCCTCAGCGTCTGGGGGACCGTTTAGAAAATGATTACTTTTCCTGTGGCCAGAGAGAGGGGGCAGCACGTCCCACAGAGCCTCTGCAGCCTCAGGGAGGAGCTCCAACCAGGGAGAACTCAGTTTAATTACAAAGCCCAGGCCTCTGGGTATAACCTGATACACCTTACTACACCGATTTTCTTTTTCAGCTCTCCTTTATTTTACCCCCAACACCGTACCTTTGGGAAGAAATCAGAGGGAGGAAACTGGACACTGAGGGCATCATTGACTGACTTGGGATGGCACGGGGTAGAAGTCAAATTTAGGTGCCGATTTTTTTTTTCCAAAATCCATACTAAACACATTGAGGTAAAACTGACATGATGGTGGGAATTTGCTTTAATATACTTCGGCAAGAAGAAAGGATAAATGAAATAAATGGGGTGAAAAGCCTGACAGTTGTTGCATCTGAATGATGGGTACATATGTGGGAGTTCATGACTCTCTACTTTGAAATGTTTCATATTAAAACATCTGAGACAAAGGCCCCACCCAGGGGGAGTCATAATGCAGAAACCAGATGAGGTGCGCAGGGAAGGCACAGGAAAAGGAAGAAGGAGGGACGAGAGGAAGGACGAGATGGCGCAGGAGGGCTTGGAAGGGAAGATGATGCCCCCATGGAGGTTGGCATTCTCCTCCAGGACCCGCTGTCTTGACGAACAGGTCGCCTCCATCCCAGCAGCTCTCTTTCTGAGATTTCATTCTTCAGGACTCATTTCCAGACTCTTCCCCAAAAGGGGCTAACAGCACAAATTTCCTTCTCTGGAACTTTGAGAACTAGAACATTTTGTCTAATCGACTTGAGGAAGACACCACGCTGCCCCGCGGAGGGACAGCTGTGCTGACATCCTGAAAGCCATCCCTGGCCCTGATCTAACTGGAGGGGAGGAAGCTCTAAGGCACAATGGGACACTCAGATGGGGCTTGGGGAGGTCACTGAGATTAAAAGAGGTCATAAGAGTGGGGCCCTCATCCAATAGGGCTGGTATTATAAGTCTCCTTACAATACAAGAGTCTCCTCTCTCCCTCTCAACAGCTCATGCGCAGAGGAAAGGCCATGTGAGAACCCAGCCAGGCGGCCATCTGCAAGGCAGGAAGACAGTTTTCACCAGAAACTCAATCTGCTGGCACCTTGATCTTGGACTTCCAGCCTCCAGAACTGTGAGAAAATAGATGTCTGTTGTTTAAACCACCCAGTCTGTGGTATTTTGTTATGGCAGCCCAAACTGACTAATTCTTCCCCTCAGAGAGCTGAGGAGCACTGCAGTTCCATCTGACCCAGTCAGCAGACCTGATTGCCTAGCATGCTCAGAGCTAGAGGGTGCCTTGGCCTTTCTCACCCAACACATGCCATGACCTAAGGCAGGAGGCAAGAAAAGCCCACAGAGGGTCTGCCTTTCCAAGGAAGGATAGGAGTTGGCATCAGCCAGAGGCCTTCCCCCTCTCCTCCTCAGCTCTCTTCCTGGGCTCAACAAGGCAGTGAGGGAAAAAAATCACCTTGCCATCAAGCTGGCCAAAGCCAGTGAGCCTTCCTCTCTCACAGGCCCTGAACAGCCAGGACCCCAGAGAGGACGTTTCCTTAAGCCCTTGCCCTTGCCACTCCGTAAATGAATATTTGCATATGCTAGGCATTGTCCTTTCATTCAGGCAACGAATTTTTATTAAATGTCCACTTAGCTGAGTGCCAGAGATGGACACGTAGCTCCTGACTTTGAAGAGGCCAGAAACCCACACATAAAGAAGGTGACATGGGAAAATGGAGAGTATCTCAGTTCAGAAAATTGGTCTAAATCCCAATCAATTATGAAAGGTCTAGATCAGCCCTGACAACCCCCGTGACTTTGGGTGGTTGGTCACCTCACCATCCTGGGCCTCCATTCATGCCACTAAAAATAAGAACTGGATACGATAGCTAACGTTCTTGCAACCTCTAACATTTCAGAATTGTATGTAGTAAAGTGCAGAAAATGATACAAGTGAAGATTTGCAGGGTAAGAGTTTGAGAGGCCTGAAATGTGCTGGGTGAAGACCCAGAGCGGCCCTCCGGCACAGGAAGACCCTGAACCAGACGTGGTTACCAACTCTTTTGTGGCAAGGAGACAGCCACAGTAATCAGAGTGGACTCATTTCCCTGGGGAGCCCTGGCCGCCAGGCCCATTGGCAAGTCTGAGCTACTAAAACAGCCAGGGGCCTGGGAGCCAGGACTCACGCCACTCACTCAACCTGGAAAGGGAAATGCCACATGTTCACCCAAGAATCCCACCATCCCAAGCACCCCAGAGGGGGCCCTGGCCCTGCATCACCCTTGCCCCTTCACGATTCTCCAGAGACCTTCCCCCCACCACATCAGAGGCTCCAGTTCTGACCCCAAGCACACCAGCCCCTTCCCTCCAAACGCCCACAGTTCAAGAAGCCCCAGACCACACGCTTCCCTTTGAATGGCAGCCCTATTCCTTTACCCTGGCTCATCTTCCGTGCCTCCTCTTCCTTCCTTGCCAGATCCTGTCAGCTGTCCAAGAGAAATGTCTCTCCCGTCAACCTTTCTTCCCACTCCCACTGAGCTCCCCACCCACCTCCCAGACCGCCTCAGCCTCTTTCCAGGGCTGCACCCTCTCCACCCCACAAACTCTCCCTCCCCAAACCCCTCTTAAAGTACAGCCTGAACACACACTCCTGTCCTCGAAGGGTCCCTGCCTACAGTTCTGTTACACACACACTCCACAGCCCCTGTCCGAGGCAACCCTGGGCTACATGTCCTGCCTCACCTACCAGCCACCCCAGGGAGGACTCTGCACTTGGGTCACCAGGAAGACTCAGTGTGCCCAGACACACCCTGCAACCCTCCAGCCTCCGGCCCTTTGCTTCTGTCAGCGGCCTGTCAGTGCCTCCCTCATGAAGACCCCCTGGGCTCCTCCCCTGCCCCCAACATCCCCAGCAGCTACTAAGCTCTTCCTCCTCACTCCAGGCCCTCTCCCCGCTCCTGACTCTCAGTCTGCACTTCTCCATGCTCCTTATCTTATTCCCCTCAGATGTTCGTGTGCTTGTCTTAGACGCCACCCACCCCTCCATCCTGCACAGATGACACGTTCCCAGTGGGCGAGCCCTGTGCCTTCCTTATCACTGGATCCCCGTGCCCTACAGACAGAGGCACTTGGGACCTATCTGTTCCCTCAAGTGACACTGAACAACCAGTTCTCTGGAGGGAGAAGGCAGGGGCGGGCTGCCAAGGTGCGCCGGGGAGGGCCTTGGCGCTGGCTGCCGCGTAGGGAGCCGGCATTGCCCGCCCCGGGGACAGGTCTCCTCTGTCCGGTGCAGCCTGATTGTACGCTTATGAGTCATGGTCACGAGGTCTACAGTAGCTTAATGAGGGACATTCTCTATACACACACTCACAGGCACACAGATACACACCAGACAGGCGAGCCATTTCCCGCCTAGAGAACAGAGTTAAGGTTCCAGGAGACCAGTGAGGGAGGGGATGGGCAGTAATGTTCAGGCCCAAATCCCCACCTTGGCTTGCCCTCTCTGGGGATTTGGGATGTCCTTTCTCCGTTTCCTCTGGCTTGGAGCAGGGAGGAGGTGGGAAGTGCTCTCAGAGGCAGAGGAGAAGGGCAGGAAGGCAGGGCAGAAGGTGAGGAGTGGGCTCTCTGTGTCTCATGCCCTATAAATGGCTCCAGCTCTATTCATCTGCAGGCCAAGGACCTGGACCCTCTGAGACAGAAGTCAGATGCCCAAGGCCAGCCCAAGCCTGACAGCAGGCCACAGACCATGGCTGTTCCACGCCAACCCCATTCTTCTCCCCTGAGGGTGGCAGGCAGCTCAGGGTGGCTGTGGGGTGAGGAAGCCGTACGCCCATCTGACTTGGCATTCGTTTCAGGGGTTGCCCTGACAGAGCACCGCAAACTGAAGGCTCAACCACAAAAATTACTGTCTCACAGTCTTGGAGCCCAGAAGTCCAAAAACCAAGGCGTGAGCAGGGCTGGTTCCTCTGAGCTGGAAGGGAGAATCTGTCCCAGGGCTCCCTCCTAGCTTTAGGGAGCCTCGGGCATTCCTGGGCTTGTAGATGGCCTTTTTCCTTGTCTCCAGGTCATCTTCTTTCAACGCATGTCTATCTCTACATCCAAATTTCCCCTTTTTTATAGAGATACCAATCATTGGATTAACACTCCCCCCCAATGATCTCATCTAACTTGATCATCTGCCAAGACCCTATTTCCAAATAAGGCCACAGGTACTGAATTAGAATTTCAACGTCTTTTAGGAAAATACAACTCAATAAAAACCTGTTGTACCCATGTCCAGAGGCTTTGTATTTAATGGGGGAAGACAATGAGAGAGAGAAGTGAGCATGAAAAGCCAGAAACCCACTGCCTTCCAGCCTCACAGCCATCCCTCGTGCACTAACCACAGCCTTGGCCTGGAGCCAGGTCCTCAAATCTTGGCTTCTCTATAATTGCGCGTCCTTGTTGGTGTTGTTGCTGTTATTATTACTGTTGTAGTAATCGTATTACTCGAGGTTTCTTCCCTGGCCACTCCGGGGACAGCACAGACATTAGCTCATAATAATGCAGTCTTGCCTAGGAGGCAGAACAGTGTGCTGGCACTGGGAATGCCAGCTTCCTCCTGGGCAGAAAGGGGCCCTCCTGGGGTTCTGCTGAGCTCCTAATATGGCCACACTTTCTCCCCTTCTCTCGGCAAAGTGGCACCAAAGCTGAGGCAAGATTTAGATGCATAGCTAGAACAGCCAGAAGTTAAAACACTTAAGACCATGGAGAAACGAGCTTGAGCACAGGAGCCAAAGGAGCTAGACAACTGACTGACCGCACTCTTCCTCTCGGCCAGTCTCGGGCATTTCCATGATTTTACACAGATTAGCGCACAAGTCTTAGAACAGTGCTATGGAATAAACAGAAACAGCCCTAAGTGATCAGACGGGGACCTGAGGGTCAGACGTGTGGGCACTCGTCTGAGGTGACTTGTGCACAGGGAGGTGGCAGAGGTGGGTTTCAAACCCAGAGCCGCCTGACTGCAAAGCCCAAGCACCTGACGTTAAAACACACAGCAACGGAGTCATGACTGCAGGTCAAGGGCAGTTAACTCAGCTCATGACCGGAGGTGCTGCAAATCCCCCTACCATAGCCCCCACCAGAATGACCAGACCATATGACACTGGCTTCCATTCCAGGCCCACCAGCAGTTGGCTTAGACCCCTCCTCAATGAGCCCCTCCTCATGCCCCTTAGAAGCCATGGTACTCCAGAAGAATCCAAGGGTCATGGCCATTCCAGGAGAGGGACAAGCACACAAATCAGGAAGAGTGTCCTTTCTCAAGTAGGAGAGAAAGATACAGACACAGATCACAGTCTGACAGGAGGCTGGCATAATTTGGATGCATGGAGCAGAGGTCCTCCCAAATGTCTCTCCTGGGGAGAAGCATCAGGGCCAAGCTTGAGGACAAAGCGGGGACAGGACAAGTGACCAGGGCTGCCCCAGCCCTGGGCTCAGAATTGGGTCACGAAAGGCAGCAGTTCAAGAGGGCAGTTAGACTGGCCCACCAGAGAGCTACCCAGTCCTCCTCGAACACCCACCCAACTCACACCTGCACCCACCCCCGACTCAGGCCCTGGGCTTAGTACAAACTCTTAGAGCTCACCTGGTATCATACTATGACATCCTGACTGTAAAACCCATCCCCATTCCACCCCTGGATAGAAGGGAAAGGAAAGTGAAACTCCTACTGAAGGGGGTCTAATTGTTGGCTCTGACTTTCTGCAGGAAGGTGGGAAATTTCTCCTCTTCCAGTATCCCTGGCTATAAACTGCGGAGCCCCGAGCATTCCACCCACTTTCCAGGTTTTCCAGGTGCCCGGGACTGAGCACCTTTGTGTCCCATAGGCCAGGAACTGCGTCCTAAAGTGGGTTAGAAGAGGCCCAATTCCATCCTCAGGGAGCTCCCAGTCTGATGGGGGAGGTAACATCCTCTGCCCTCAGAGAGTTCCCAATCTACCGAGGACAGACTCAGCCCCTGGCCTCAGGGAGCATCTAGTCTGATAGGGGAGACATGGTCCTTGTCCTCAGGAGCTCCTGGTCTTGATGGGGGAGATGGAGCCCCGGCCCTAACTCCCACTCTGATGGAAGGGGCAAGCCCCCTGCTCTGAAGTCCTCTGACATTCTGAGAAGGGCTGGCACTGGGTCCCAAGGCAGAAGCCCCACGGGACAGAGCCCAGCAGCTGGCTGTCCCTCCGCAGACAGCACCCATGGACAGGAGTGCGGTGTCTCCTTGAGGCGGAGAACCATCCTAGGCCCCCTGCTTCTTTTTCTGGAAGGATGGTGCAGGCATTTCACCGGGGATGAGTTAAGTAGCTACCACACACCCTAAGAAGGGAAGGGTGGGGCTGGCCAGCAGAGTGGGAGAAACTAGGGAGCTACCCCAGGGCTCAGGCCTGGTCACCATCACTCCCGGGCAGCTTCCACCGCAGCCCCTGATCTTAGAGGTGGCAAGAGCATCAGTCCCATTTCTCACATGAACAAGCCAACGCCCAGGAAAAGGGCCAGAGAGCCTCGGGCGGAAGGTCTCTGCTGTTCATTCTACTCTCCCACGGGCTCCAGGCTTGCCTTTGGGAGCCCCAGGGTCAGGGGCTGCTGGGGGGACGGGCGGCGTGGCCAGGGCTCCAGCCTCAGAGCAGAAAGACTGGCCCCGAAACAAGGAGACTGGAAACAAATGTGGGCATTATCCCACAGCGCTCAGGGGCCACGTCGTACACCCCTGTACTGCACAGAGTGCCCTGCACGTAGGAGGGGCTCACGGGTCTACGTGCTGTGGGGCTTAGCATCTGCTCTGCTCCAGCAACCTGCTCTCAAGGGGATCAAACGATGGGCAGGGCTGTGTGCACACTTCCCCTGGCTTCATGCCTGTCCCTTCTCATGCTCTTGGCTGTCAGGGGGTGGGATTGAGAACACTTCTTCTCCCCGACAGAGCCCACAGCTACTCCCACCAGGCTGGGAGCTCTCCGAAGGCGGAAGTGACGTTTCCCTCCTCTGGAAGACGTGGGCTTGGTGGAACTAGATAGAAAAGTCCCACCAAGAGGGCCCTTAGTTCTCCCAGGCCCCCTGCTTATTTTTCTGGAAGGATGATGGTTCAGACAGGGCTAACAATCTTCTCCCCCATGAGCCCTTCCTAGGACTGAACATCCTTGAGGGCGAGAGAACAGGAACAGAGATGCTCTGTGGGGGTGGGAGGCATTTCTGGGGAATGATGAGCTTGGGGAGGCCACTGCCTTCCATCAGCCCTTCCTCCACCCTGACTCAGTGACCATCCTTTTAATCATACCCTCCTGTGCACCCTGTGTTCAGCCTGGTGGGTGCAGGCCAGCTTTTCCAATGGGCTCTGGGTTGAGGGTGTGTGTTTGTACACACACATGCATGTCAGAGTGTGTGTGTGTGTGTGTGTGTGTGTGTGTGTGCGCCCATCTGTCCTGGGGAGCAATAATAGTTAATAAATAAGTGAATGGCAAAAATAGCCTCAAAGGAGCTGACAGGCAGAAGGCCAGAGCAGCCGGGCATGGGGCCAGCACCCTGAAATGCCAAATGTTAATTTAGCCAAAAAGAAAAAAGGTCCATTTCGAGACCGCCTCCATTAGCCAGGGTCAGGGTCTGTTGTGGTTTCTGGCGCTGGCCTAGCCCCTCCCCGAGCATCCTGAGTGCAGCCCAGACACAGGGGGCCCCTGGTGCACCAGGAGGGTAGCAGCACTGGAGGGAAGGGGCCCTGTCTGGGGCACATGAGGTTAGGAACAGGCAGGAAGCCGGCAGGCCGTTTCCCAGCAGTTCTCCAACAGTCCACCCAGCTGGCCAGCCCTGTTTCTAGCCCCCAAGGTCTAACCAGCTGGGGGAATGTTCTGGACATCATCACTGATCTCTTGACCAGGCAAGGGCCCTGTCCCACCTAGATACTCACTGAGGGGCAAGCCATGTGACTCAATGGCCTGGTTGTCCCTCACCTTCAGACCAGATCCCTCAAGTGTCTAGTCTGGCCTCTCTCTGGGCTTCTCCCCAGCTCAGAGTGCTCTCCACACTGAGGCCTCTGGTGGTCCGTGGGTGGTTTTTTTTTGTCCTTTGCTGCCTGAGTACGTGTCTTAATGAAGTTACAGAAGAAAGCACGTCTGGGAAAAGCAGATGTGTGTCCCCCTCTCCCCCAGGGCCTCTGACTCTTGAAAACCACTCTCAGTTTACATACTGACCTCTCTAGAACGGTCCTGATAGGGGATGCTGGTCACAGGCCTCATCTCCTCACAGCCTCCTCAGCGACAGCCACCACCAAATTCAGGGGGGGACCTGGCCCAGCCCACTCCCCAGTTCACACTTACCCAGGAAAGTCTTGCCCCAGTTCCCAGACTAGTCCCAGTCGGTTCTGGAAGCTGCCTTACTCCTAGGGGGTCTATGCCAGTCATCTGGTAGCCAGAATAAGGATGAGACAAGCCTGAAATCAAAACCCCCGCCCCAGCACCTAGCCCTCCCTCCACTTAGCCTTCTTCTGGGAGGTAGTGCAATTTTCTTCTACACTCTTTACTACCATTCATGCTCACAGACATTGGAGAAAAAACACTAGGCTCTCCTAGAATGTATGGGAATTTAAAAATACAAACTAGACACAGCCAGGACAGACCACGGGTCATTTATTCAGGGCATTTTAGTTGGGCAGGCCCTCTGCTAAGTCCTTTGTATATATCATCACATATAATGTCCGACACAAGCCTCCAAGCTCACGATTTGTATTAGATCCTATTTTATGCAAAACAGGCTCAGAAGGGGCAGGGGGCCTGCTAATGAGGCCCAGAGGGGTGTGGCAGACCTGGGGTTTCCAACCGTGTAGGCATAGGGAAGACAGTCGTTGAGCATGAGGCTCTACCTGGGGAAGCAGCCACTCCTATGGGGGACGGTGGGCAGGCAAGCAATGAACGAGCGAGTTCCATACGCATTTTGTCAGGGGGTCTCTGAGAAAGGACAATATGTAGAAGTCTGCATAATGGGACTCGGGGAGTGCAAGGAGCTCTGCTGGGGGTCAGCGAGGCCAAGACACCAGGTCCCAGAGCAGGGTAATGTTCTCAGAGACATGGGATCTCTGGGTACCTGGCTGGGCTGGCTGTGGCAGGGGGTCCCAGTTTCCAGAGGGAGAACTCAGAAGTTGAATGTCGAGTGCTTAACTGGACACTCTGGACAAAGGCAGAGCCCTAGGGATTCGAAGTGGGGGAGGCACATGGGATATTTAAAATCCAAGAAAAGGAAAGGAGGGATCCATCCCAGATCTCCCCAGAAAGGAGGAGATATCCAGTTGCCCGGAGGTTGGAGAACTGGTGTCCTGGTTAGAGAGCATGAGGGAGCAGCTGGAAACCAAGGCAAGAAGAAACTAATAGGCAAATGCCCAGGTGCTCTCTGAGAACCTCCCTCTCTTGTCTGAAGGCCCGACCCTCAACTCTCCACCCTCCCACTCCCCACCTCACCCAGTCTCAGGGCCAAGGTCAGCAGTCTCACCACTCACATCCAACCCTCCCCGCTTCAGCTCCAAACACCAACATTAAAACCACATTTCTAAATACACATGGGGACACAGCCACTTGCTATCCATAAGAACCTTCTAGAGATCTTCTTTGCCTCCAAACAAACAAGTCTTGGCCCAGAAATCTATACTCTTCCCAACCTAGTCCCACCTACTAGCCAGCCTCCCCTTTGTTGCAGCACTTCCCATTCCCACCAGGAAGAAGCCAGCAGGTTTTGTCTCTGGTGCCAACACTGCAGGTGCCCCACTGAGCCCCGGGGTGCACGAGGTAAGAGACTAGACTTGGAGCCAGGCTGCCTGGGTCATCAGTTCAGTTGGCTCTAACTTGCCATGTCTCAATGTGCCCATCTGCAGAATGGGGGTGACAACATCTGTGCTTATCTCATAGTGCAGTTGTGGGGTTTAAATGACTTAACACAACTGAAGCACTTAGAACAGAGCCTGGTACGTGAGAGACACTATTTACAGGTTTCCTCTCAAGGGAAGGGTCTGTGGCTAATTCATCTCGGTCCCCAGTGCTTAACACATGGGCCATATTTGCTAAACAACTCAATCCACCAACCTGGACATCAGGACCCAGGCAGAGACAGAAATGACACTGACAAAAATAAAGCCAAGTTAGGAATGCTGAAGAATTTCGGTTTAGGACATACTAAGTTCCAGGAGGTGGAAGGACACTGACCGGGAGGACAGGGACCCGTGATGGAGGTTAAAGCAGGAAAGAAGCATCCAGGAACCCTGTCGTGTCTGCTGCATGACTTTCAGTCCCCAAAGGGCTATATCGTTTTTTGTTCCCATAGCCCCTGAATTACCTGAATGGCAGAGAGAACTAGGTTCCTCCGAGACCACCAGAGTCCCCATTCCCCAGGGATGGGGTTGGCCAAGGTGGTGGGAGCAAGTGGGAGAAGTCAGAGTGTGGCTAACCTGGTAGCTTCTCAGCTTTCTGGAAACCCAAGGCTGCCAGCCCCTCCACTCTAAGGAGGGTACAAATGCCTCCCACCCCGACACCCGCACGGGACTGCAACAGGTCCTCCCAAGCTCACTTGCCCTCAGCCACTGCCCTGCTCCCTCCAGGCCTGAGCCATCCCTATTAGGCTCATTCCAGCTGGGGCTGTGGAAACCTAGTGGAAGTCTCCAAGCGGGTAGTGTTTACTCGCCTGTAGTAAATGAGTTAAGTGCTCCCTGTCATTCCAGGGCCAGCCTAGGGGGTGTGGAGGGGGCCCTCCTCGCCCAGGGGCCCAAGGCACCCTCTTCCTTCCGCAGTGGAACATAAAGAGGACCCTAGGGAAAGTGGAGTGGGTACCCTACATCTCTGTTTCCTTAAGAGAAACCAGGTCTATTTTCCAAACCTGGGTTTAGGGTGATTTCCCTTTTACTTCCAAAAGATAAAAAGCAAATTTAAAGAAAAACGAAAACAAAACGAAAGACTACAGGAGAATGCAGGCTGGAACCTGTCTTACAGACCTGGACACAGCCTCACCTAGATGCCACTGCTTCCTCCAAGGAGAAGCAAAGCACACCCCTGGGGGCTGTCCTGCCACCCATATAAGCTATCACCTGTCACCCCACACACCCCAGGATCAAAGCAGAGAATGACACCACTCCAGACCCAGCAGGAGTTCCCTAGAGACCTGTCTGCCAGTGCAATCTCCCCAGACACCTCGGAGGGAGAGGGTTTAAACCCACCCCACGGAAGGAAGGCAGGTGGGAAACAGGCAGGGGCAAAACACCCCACACAGGGAAGATGTCAGCTGGTGACTAACTGGCTTTTCTAGGCCATTGTCACCAATGCTGGAGAAATATCCCACTTTAAAAATAAATGTAAAGCAAAATCCAAAATTAACTCTCCCCAGATAACCCCTTTCCAAAAAAGACCACGGCATAATCCACATGTGGCCATTCGCGTACAATTTAACCCAAGGACATCGCTCTGTCCTGGATAGGGGTGCTTTCCAGGCCTCCACCCCACACACCTGGTGTGTTTCCATCGTCCCAGTTCTCAGATGGACCCCAATTTCATGTGCTTCTCTAGGTGTCCCCAGAGCGTGAAGACTGAAGCAGAGCCCTTGTGCTTCCTGCCCTGATCTGAAGGTGCTGGAGAAGAAGTAATTTGAAGGTGTCTTCGCCACACAGGCTGATAGTAGTAAATGCACACAGGGAGTCACTAACAACATCACCCCTTGCTTTTCAAGAAATCAAGAGTCAAAGGAGTACCCGTAGTTAACAGCACCAGACAAACCTCGCTAGTGACCTGCTGTGTCCCTCGGGGCAAATTCATTCATCCATCCCACAAATATTTTTTGAGCATCTACTACAGACGCTGTTCTCGTTTACAGTCTAGGTGGAGGGACTCACAGAGGACCGCGAACACTGCTGAGGGTGGGGAGGAAGGCCACGGGTGTTTGTATGATTTCCGCCCACTCCGAAGGGAGATGCCATGTACGGAAGACAGGACGGAGTTCGTGCGGAGCAGAAGGGACCCAGGTCTCTGCCGGGGCCACAGCCCGTAGAGGGAGATTTGCGCCCCTGCTAGGGCGGCTCGGGCGAGCACATGGTGCGGCAGTCATTTCCAAAAATATTCCTGCCGTTATTACAGCACCATGCTCAGCCATTTATTCAGCCACGTTTGGGGCTAATTGCTGGTGATAAGAGCAACATAAATATACCAAGCCACAGCCTCATCTGACAAGACTTTATACACCGACCACCAACCAAGTTTTCTTCCCATTACATGCCTGCAATAATTTTTAGTGGCCGTCACTCTTTCCTGAATCACCACAATAAACCCTTTCGATATGAACAACTCGCCTTTCAGTATAGCCATAAATCAGACTCAGTGTCCTCTACACGGTCCCTCAGCAGAGAGAGGGAAGCTCAGGGCCGTAGTTCTCCACCCCGGCAGACTCACCAGGAACGTGAGAACTTGCAGATGCCCAGCTCCCCCCCACCCCCGGGGCCCCTTCCCCCCTTGGAGCCTGGGTACCGGGGTTATGTAAGAACCCCTAGATGTGCCTTCACTTCCCACACATTAAGCTCCGTTGGGTCTCTTGAGGTTAACCCACCCAGAGAGCTGAGGTCTTGGCCCTGGGAGTTTGAGGTGAAGTGGAGCACTCGGGAGCACACGCGGCAACCAACTCAAAGGAAGCTGAGAATGTACTGCGGGAACCGCGATTCCACGGGATTG
Organism: Lontra canadensis; assembly: GCF_010015895.1. Classification (NCBI taxonomy): domain Eukaryota; kingdom Metazoa; phylum Chordata; class Mammalia; order Carnivora; family Mustelidae; genus Lontra; species Lontra canadensis. Next base: position 5,981,762 of record NW_022631032.1, on the reverse strand, counting down.
CTTTCAGAAGCATGAAGAACACTTTATGGCATCTGTGTAGTTATCCGTGCCCATATTTATTGTCCTTATGGTTAAACTCGACTCCTGGCAAGTCTCTGGGGGTCTTCCCCACACCTTACAGCAGGAGTAGCGGAGTCAGGGAGGACTCAGGCAGCAGGAAAGATGAGAAAAAGAGGGGATTAGGCACCTGGGTGGCTCAGTCAAATTGGGGTCTGCCTTCTGCTCAGGTCATGATCTCAGGGTCCTGGGATCAAGCCCTGCATCAGGCTTCCTGCTCGGCGGGGAGTCTGCTTCTCCCTCTCCCTATGCGGCTCCCCCTCCTTGTGCTCTCTTGCTCTCTCCCTCTCTCTCTCTCTGTCAAATGAATAAATAAAACCTTAAAAAAAAAAAAAAGACAGGGGATTGAGGATGGGGTGGGGTAGGGTGGGGAGCAAACAGCGGCAGGGGCCCTGCTTGACGCCACCGGCCAGACCAGTAGGAAATCCGAGAGAGGGAAGAGGGTACAGAAGAAAAGCAGTGTTTTCTAATGCCATGACCCCAGGCATGTGGTCCCCCACCAGTGGAGAGCGAGCCTGCCCTGGTCCAGGGAGGGAGCACCACGAGGGACTCTTCTCTGCCAAGTCAGAAATCCCTGCGGAAACTGAGAATGGGAAATGTCCGCTGTCTTCCCACACTGCTGGGCAAGTAGGGACCAGACAGTCAATAGCATTCCGTAAAAACCCAGGTATTAAAGCAGACACAGACCCCTGCCCTCAGAAAGCTGACTGTCAAGTAGAAAGATGGAAAAACGAGCCAAGACAAATTACAGACCAGTATAAGTACTACAAGGAAAAAGAAGAGGACCTTCTACTTTAGAGCTATAGGGCCAGGGCCTGTAGAGAGGGGCACAAGGCTGCCCTGCTCATCAAGGTTCAGCTCACGCACTGCTCCCCTGGCAGACTCCTCAGCTGAGATGTAAGGCCAAGACACTACCTGCTGGTGGTACCCACCGGGAGCCAGTTGGGGAATGGGGGAGGGTGGCAGATGGTTCCCTCCTGTGCAACAGGGTAAAATGCTGACAGGAACAGGGCGTTGGCCAGAGGCAGACTGGGGACTTGGCAGGCTAAGTAAACAAATAAATAGCTTTCCCATCCCCAAAAGAGAATGTGAAAATAAAGATCCTGAAACCCCACTTAGCAAAAAATGGCACTTGGGTAGGAGTTAATGTTTTCCTCTCATCTTCTTGAGAAGAGGGACAGGGAGAGAAGCGGATGTGAAGCAGGATGTGGGGTACTTTTTAAGATGTTGCTAGTTGTGAGGAGCTGGGCTTCGACGATATCGTAGGAACACTCTCATAAGCACATCTATTAGATGGTACTGCCAGAAAGACCCGGGGTCTGACCTCCAGGCTGTACCAAGGAGTACCATGACGCATCCCAGGCAGCCTCCTCTCTCCCCTCCCCTGCTCCACTTATGCCACTGTAAGAGTGGATAGGAGGCGGCCTCCCCCGAGGTAAGCCATCCTAGTGTCACTTCTGACCCCTCCCCTGGGTCTCAGTCCCTATCACACATCCATAAAACCACTCAAGAGCTCTTCATCAGTAAGCATCTGGTCCCAAGCAGCCCCTGAACACCTCCAGGCTGCCTTCCCTCAAAGCATCGCAGGCTCAGGAAATGACAACTCATTGAATGCCCACCTGAGCCAGACACCATGAAGGAAGGAAGGCTATCACAAATAAAACACTGCGCATTCCAAAACCCAACCGAGACAACTGCCTGACAACAGCTGTGCCTTCTCTAGCTTCTGTACGCACCACGAAGTGGAGGCAAGGCTGAGTCCATAAGTGAAAAGAGCACTGGATTTAGAGTCAGAAATCGGGATTTATGGGGCAGGTTCCAAGCAAAATGACTAGCTGTGTGACCTAAATGAGGTCACTGAACCGCTCAGAATCCCTACTTCCCCCTCTCCAACATAATATCAGTAACACAGGTCTGGAATTGGGAATGAATTACCTTGTTTTGGCCACCCAAGGTCAGATCCTGTCAATCAGGAATCTATTATCCCCCGTGAACAGGAAACACTGAGGGGGCAAAGCAGCTCAGCTTGGGACAGAATGAGGGTTTTCTCTGGGCCTCTGGGCCTTAGAGCTCCTGTCTGCCCCATCCAAACCCATCAACTCCTCAGAACCCTCATGAGTAGCAGGGGAGATCACACATGGTAAAGTCCTTTGTTATCAATCAAGTGCTAGTCATATGGGAAAGTGAGTCATTAAAAAAGAGATGGGGGGCGCCTGGGTGGTTCAGTTAGTTAAGCATCAGGTCAGGATCTCCGGGTCATGAGATCAAGCCCCGCATTGGCTCCTCACTCAGCACCCAGGCAGTGTATATTTATAGAGATATATTTTTTTAAATTGTTTTTTATACTCCAATTCATTCCTCTCGTGCAGCAACAACCACTCTACTAGTGACAAAGGTTACCAGGTAGGAGTGAGGGGCCCAGGCAGGACTCAGTTCTTTTATTTTTAATTGTTTTGATTTATTTGACAGAGAAAAGCACAGTGAGAGAGGGAACACAAGCAAAGGGATTGGGAGAGGGAGAAGCAGGCTTCCCGGCAAACAGGGAGCCTGATGCGGGGCTGGATCCCAGGACCCTGGGATCATGACCGGAGCCAAAGGCAGATGCTTAATGACTGAGGCACCCAGGCACCCCAAGACTAAGTTCTGAGCCTGCCACAGAGTCTTGCACCCAATGTATGTTTACCCCCATAAGCAGCCCTCTCCCCTTTCCTGGTGTTTAAGATAGACCTGGATTAGAATCCCCATTTATCAACTCTCAATTTGGATTCCCCACAGGAAAAGATCCTGCAACAAGGATTCAAGTACAAGTGGTTTACCTGGGAGGTGACCCCAAGAAACACTAAAGGGGAATGGAGGAGTGAGACAAAGAAAGGAAGAAGGCCCAGAAAAAGGGAACGTCATCAAGCCTGTTACCACTGAGGGCAACTAGAGCCGACAACTTCCTTGGGGTGGGGAGCCGGGAGAACACATGTCTCAGAGTGAGACTGCCCTCACCCCAGGGACAAGGGAGATGGGGTATCCCTCCACCAGTACACGATGGTCACTGGTTGAGAGCCACTCTCAGGCTGGAGACCCTCAGCACTCTGACCTGACCCACGGGCAAGCAGAGAGGCTCAGGGCCAGAAAAAGTCCTCGGGTACTTACAGCTGGCAGGAATGGAAAGGTACACACCCAGGGAATATGGGGGCACGCCATACCATCTGCTCTGTCACAGGCTGTGTGACCTTGTCACCAGCTGTGTGACTTACCTTCTCTTATTTCATTATCCAAGCCCTGAAATGAGGATAAAAATGTCTTTCTCGTAGGGATATTACAATTAAATGAGGTCATGTATGGAGGGGATTAGTTCCTTCCATGTCTGACTCCTAGTAAACATTCAGTATATACTCATGGTTTATAATCAATAATCTTTGTCTTTTGTTTTGTTTTAAGGATTTTATTTGTTTGACAGAGAGACACAGCAGAGAGAGGGGACACAAGCAGGGGGAGTGGGAGAGGGAGAAGCAGGCTTCCCACTGAGCAGGGAGCCCAATGCAGGGTTCGATCCCTGGACCCTGGGATCATGACCTGAGCTGAGGGCAGACGCTTAACGACTGAGCCACCCAGGCTCACCCAGGAACCCCATATAATCAATAATCTTTTTTTTTTTAAGATTTTTATTTATTTATTCGACAGACAGAAATCGCAAATAGGCAGAGAGCCCGATGCGGGGCTTGATCCCCGGACCCTGGGATCATGACCTGAGCCGAAAGCAGAGGCTTAACCCACTGAGCCACCAAGGTGCCCCTATAATCAATAATCTTTCAAGACTTCTTCCTTTTGGAGGGTTGAGGTGGGAAGAAAACAAAATTTAGGGAAGAAGAATGATCTAGAATCACCCATCACTTACTTCCCTACAGACAGCCATATAATCAGTGCCTGAAGAAAGTTCTAGAAAGACATTCAGTGGACCCCAGACCAACCAAAGGTCATTATACAGAAACCCAACCAACCTGCTCCAATGTCGAATGATAGCAAAAAAAAAAAAAAAAAAGGCAGAAAAAAACAAAAACAAACTAAAATTAGATTAAAGGAGGCATCTTCGTGGTCCCTTCCATCAAAACCCTCTATTTTATAAAGGATTTCAGACCCAGATGAGGAATGAGACTTTAAAACAGGCAGCCAGCCAGTGCTGGCTGAGAAATCTTCTGGAGGGAGGAAAGCCCCCAGATAATGACCCCATCTCGATTACTTTGCCTAGGCCTATCCCAGAGGCCCATGCCTGAGAAAATGACAGGCTGCTCCCAGCTCCTGAAGCAGTTGTGTCCTAAAGTGAGTTCCAACAAACACCATTTTTTTTATTTTTATTAAGAGTTTTCATCTATCTATTGGACAGAGAGAGAGAGAGAAAGCATGAGAGTAAGCACATGCATGGGGAGCTGCAGAGGAAGAGAGAGAAGCAGACTCCCACCAAGCAAGAAGCCTGATGCAGGGGCTTGATCCCAGGACCCTGGGATCATGACCTGAGCTGAAGTCAGATGCTTAACCCACTAAGCCACCCAAGCGCCCCCCAAAAAACACTACTGACCCCTGTTATGTTCCTTAAAAAATGGATTCTAGGGTCAAATATGCTTGATAAAGTCTTCATATGATATCCCCCCTTCATATGATATCCCCCCTTGACAAATTTTAGTGTGCATTAACACATTCAAAGCTTTGAAGTCCTACTGTAAAGAATTCTGTTTAAGCCAGTATGTCCAAAGCTCATCTGACACAGAAGCAAATGTGTGTAGGCAAAATATCTATTAACATCCCTCCAAAGGACACTTAGAGTATGGGCTAATGGCAGTCCTGGGTGCCAGGACCCAGCCTCTGAAACGCACCCCGCCGCCTGCCATGGCCTAGCACAGTGCCTGATATACAGTAGGTGCCTAATAAACAGCTGTTGTCTGACTGAATGGGGAGAAGGCTGAAAGAATGACTTAATAATGGTTTTCAGATATGTGAAGTGATATAGTATCGGCAGTGCCAGGCGACAGCTCTCCGTTTCCAAGAAGGCACACGTTTTAGATTGCAGCAGGAGGGATTCTGGAAGCCCTGCTTGGAGTTTCGGATTGCAATCCACCAAAATAGGCTTCCAAGCCAAGCTGCATCGCTTCCTTCTGTGGAGGTGTTGGTCTAGCACTTCGGCACAACAGAGTCTGTGTGCAGCCGTCCACCCACCCCACCGCCCATTCATTCACTCATTCAAACCCTCACTGAGCACCTACTATGTGCCAGGCACTGGGGTCCCCAAGGACCCCTTCCAAGAGCCAGCTGAGACTGCAGTGAGCTGTGCGATAAAGCCCAAGAACCCCTATGGGGAAGGGAGGGGGACCACCAAAGTGTGAGGTCAGGAAGCTCAAGCCCAAAAGCAACAGCTCACAACCCACTACAAGCAAGGAGGGGGTGGGAGGATCGCACACTGACACATGAGGCTGGCCTGTAGAATAAAGCCACTACTGTCTCCCCGTATTTGTTTGTCTTTCCCCCTTTTCTGGTAACTACATCCCATTGTTCCCAGACAGCATCCCTGCCCCCACGGCCAGGCCTGGCCCCATCCTCAGAGCTGCAATCTCCTCTTGCTTTCCTGAAGCCCTACTCTTCCTTCAAACCTACCTCTTGCCCCACTCCTTGTTCTCCCCATCCTGTGCGTCTGTTCTGGACCAGGGTATCCTCAATATTTTTCATAACCACTACCAGACAAAGGAATGAATAAACCAGGACTCAAACCGAGGTCGACCTTTCTGCTGAACACCCCCCAGCACCACCACCAAGGGTGAGCCACAGAGGGCCACAGAGGGCTTTGCTTCAAACCGGAGGTAGGGGATGGGAAAAGTTGAGAGGAGAATATGAGTCTAGGTCTGGGGCATCCCTTCCATCCTATCTCACCACCACCCATCGCCTTCCAGACCTGCATCTTCCCATCAGCACATCCTGGCCAGCCCCACCTGAAAGTCTCACATCAGGTCTGCTATGATTTTGCTTCTTTTTTAATTTTTTACTTAATTTTTTACATTTACATAATCTCTACACCAACGTGGGGCTTGAACTCAACCCCGAGATCCATACGCTCTACTGGCAGAGCCAGCCAGGTGCCCTCCCCTGCTCTTGCTTCTTTCAAACAGAGCCTGAGATGGGCATGACGACAGAACACCCCAACAGGGTTTAGGGGACAGTCACACTGATGCCGGATACTAAACCCCAGACTCCTAGGGTCGACGGTGACCCAAGAAGTCATCTTGGTCAATGATCCCAAGCCTAAGCATCGGTCAAGATCACCTGGAGAACTTTGAAAACTAGATCCAAGCTGTTTAAAAAAACAGATCCATTCCTGGAGCCCAAGCCAGACCTCTGAAAGCAGAACCACTTCCTCAGTAACAGGTGCAGCTGAGGCCAGCCAGCCTCGACTTGAAAGCCTCCACTGCCCCACTGCCTACCCCGGGAGACATCTGGTTCAGTGGCTGCTGCCCCAAAGTCTGGAAAGGTACTTCCTTCCTGGAGCTGAAATCTGTCCACTGTTTCCACCCACTTACTCCCAACTCTTGGGAGCAACTAAAAGTAAATTTAGTCCCTCTTGTAGTGTCTGGTAACAAGGGTCCCAGCAATGATGTCTTGCCCAGCTGTTTTCTTACCCTGCTATAGCCTGCTCTCCTCCCAGCTGAATCTCTCCCAGCCTTTCAAATGTTCTCTCAGAAGTCAAGGTCTCCAGTCCCCTTCCCAACTGGTCACCTTCCTCTGAACTCCAGGATCAGCAACAGTATTTCAAAGGGGGCCTGAATCCTCCCAGGAACTGGGTATGCCCATTAACCCGCTGGTCTTCTCAAACAGCCGGTCTGCAATGCAGGTTCATTTTGAACACACAGTCCACTACCCAGAAACCCCCAGACTTTGTTTGTGACCTTATAAAAAGAGAGATCTTCCCTGTCCTACATCTGGACAGTGCCTTGAGAAAAACTGGGAGGAGGAGGTGGGAAATAGGGCTTTCTAACTCTCTCCATGAAGTTTTGGGTCTGGCAGAGAACATTAATGCTGATCCTGCTCTCAGTTAGCTAGTTGCCCCCGTCTGATAAGCATGGACGAAAGGAGGAGATTCTAAAACATAACTTATGTAACGGCACCCAAAGGATTGATGGGCATCAGTTTCCAACCCCACCTGGGAAGTAAATGACCAGGAGCTGGACCCCCGACAAGATACAAACAGTTAACTGAGGCAGGCGCCATGGACAGGACATCTCCCATAGACAGGCTGGTACAGTCACAGGAGTCTCCCATCTGACCTTGCCCAACACCCACTCCATCTCTGGCTGGGACCAAGGCTGCACCTTTCATGACCCTTAGGAAAACAAGAGGCCTGGCCCAGCGTGGGCCAAAGCCCTGCTTCTTCTGCCAGCTGCCCCTCAGAACAGGTGACCGCCTGGGCCCTTCTGCATGGAAAAGCGTCTGTCCAGAACTTTTATACTGATGGTTGAAACTTTTCTGTGAGATTGGGCAGGTTCCCGCGACCAGGCTCAACACAGCATCTGTGTCCTCTTTGCGGACAGACGTGAGCACGCTGGTCTGTGTTCACGGCACATAGACCTCAGGCTCTCGCTCCAGATCAAAACATAGATTGAATTATGAACACTGAACATTCCCACAAATACAGAAGCTGGTCCTGTTCCTCGGCTGGGTCTCTGGCCTGCCTGAAGTCCTCCCACTAGGAAGCAAGGCACCCCTGGGATCTGGAAGATAACCCCTACACAGAAGCCCTGATTGACGACCCCCAACCCCCAGGCTTCTGCTCCCCTCCAAACACCCCTGACCGGTGGCATCGGGAAGGGGGCAACATAACTGAAAACAATTAGCAAAGAGAATTGGCAAAAACAATCAGCCTTGAGCTAAGACAAGCGGACCCTCCTGGGCTCCAAACTCAGAGCCCACCCCCACCCCACCCCAGACAGACTACTGCCAGATCTCTCCTGCCCAGAAATGCGGGTGATGGGGGCAGTAACTAGTGGCCAGAAATTCCCAGGCACTGTGGTGGAAGAGTGTCCTCCTTCACAGCACCCCAGCAAGCAAGGAGGGAGCGGCCAGCGGCAGCCCCAGTGACCCACCACACAGGTCTCTGCGCCGAGCTCCCGAGCAAGGAGGCAGCCTTTTAATGTGGCTCACTGGGCAGCTGAGTGAGTGGGCAGCAGGCAGAATCTTCGAAAGGGAAGGATCAGAGCCCTATATTTCAGAGGAGCTGGCCACTCGAGTCTAGCCCCCAGCTTCATTAGGGATAGTAGGGGATGTGTACCCAGAATACTTCCCCAAGGAGCCAGAGGTCAAGGTCGGAAGGCAGTCAAGGCCCAGAATCAGAAAGGCCAGCCACCAGCCAAGAAGAAACAGGACAGAGCTGCAGTGATCTCCTTTGGAAGTCAACACAAAGCCGTCCCCAGGCCCACCTCCATTGCTGGGGTCAGCCCATGCGATGGACACACATACACACACACACCAGACACGTGTGTGCACACACACACAGGCAGACACACCCGCGCATGCACAGCAGTCAGTTTGTGCTCGACAGCCCCTCCCCCCACCAGCCAGCTCGCTACAGACACTCACACGTGCTCACAGCCACAGAACATCACCCACACAGCGCCTGTGCCTCTCTGATCTCTGGGACAACTGCTGATGGTTACAGGTTCAAACAGGCACAGAGGAAGAAACGCAGGCAATCGTGGGGTTTCTCCAGAAGGGTCATGGCTGGAAGAGAGGAAGGAGGTGATGGGGGCAGGGGAGGAGGACTGGTCATCCCACACCATGAGGGCAGCTTCTCGCAACTCTCCCAAGCTCACAGAGACCCGTACGGGGTCAGAATCTTCTCGGAAATAATAATAATAATACCCCATATCTGAACAGGACTCTCTACTTTCCTCTCCCATCTGTCATCACCTCGTGGAGTAACACCAGACAGTAGGAGTGTTCATCTCCTCGAGCAGATGACCGCCCGCACCCACGGAGCCCAGAGAGATTTTCTCCAAAATGATCTTTAATAGCTGAGCATATGTGATGGTTGTGCGAGCGTGCTTGTTTGTGTGTGAGTGCGTGCAGAGGCTTTATGTAGCAGAGTGGGATACAATCAAACAAAAATGAGGTTGCCATGGCAACAGGCTCCAGCATCATTGCAGCCCTATTAACACAAGTGAGGAATGTGTTTGGCAGATGCTCGAGTGTTATTTATGGTATGGGTGTAGCAGAGGGACTTCTAACAGGCAAAGAAGGAGAAAAAAAAAACAAGCCCGTGACGCTCCTACTGTACCCCACGGAGGAGACAACAGTGAGACAAGATCACAAGAGAGGCTGGGAGGCTGCAAACAGGGAATGAGAGATGGGGAAGTAGCACAAACAGGCAGGCAGATAAGAGAGGAAAGGTGGGCAGAGAGCAACAGGGAACTGGAAGGGGGGTGGGAGGAGAGAGGAAGTGAGAGAGAAAGCAGAGAGGGAGGGTGATGGATGCTGGGGGTACAGCTAGAGCAAAAGACATAGGAAGGGAAGAAACACCGTCCTCCAGAGACGACTACCTCTCGTTTATCTTTTGAGGAAAAACCGTCAGGAGGCACTGGTTCAGAAACCAAGTACTTCTCCTCCTAACTGGAGCAAAGGACGGAGCCCCGAACATAAGGAGGGGGAGGGAAAGAAGAAAATACCCGGGGTCAGATAATGATGTTGAGGACGTGGGCTATGGGAGCAAAGGGGCTGGCCTTGCAGGAGAAGAGAAGAATACGGTTTTCCGAGGGCCTATTATGTGTCCAAGGCACTGTGGGGCAGCGAAGGGGGGGGGAGGATTTCCAATGCCCCAACATTAGAAACCATGCACTGCTCCCCCATTTCCCTGGACGTGCGTCTTTACCCCAGAAAAGAACAAGGCATGTAACGCAAGCCAGCCTCAAACAACGGCTGCTCTGAGGCAGAGGTTAATGCTAGACTGTCCCACTAATGGCTCCCTACCATCCATCACAGTTTGGTCAAGAAACACAAATTTTCTACCAGGCATAACCAAATACAAACCCTCCTAAAATACAGTTTTCTCTGAAGGCAAGGAGAATGTTTGCATTCCCTCGTCCTGGACCATTGCTAACAAGCTTTGCTGTCCTCAATGGAGCAGAATGTGAGAAGTTAAGTGTAAATCCACCCAAAAGCCTACAGTCAAGTCTAAAGGCCATAACAGGTAAAAGCAGCCTGGGTGAGGGGTGGTAAAAGTGGGGGAGAGAAGGGAGATTTGCCGGAGAAAGAAGGGGAGCCCCTCAGACAGTCCCTCTGCTGTGGCCAGGGCATTCTTATGCTAAGATGGGGCTGGAGCACCCTAGGACCAGAACTCCTTTCTTGGGATCTGACTCCAGTCCCTTGAAACCATACATCTAGGATGGCTTAGGGCTAGTTCAGAGAAAATACCCTGAACAATCCTAGAAACTTCTGCTTCTCCATATGGATGACATGCCCTTCCCTCTGCAGAAAAGCTACACCCATCCAAGCAACCTGCCTCCCACCCAAGCCAGGAACAACGCCCAAAGATACGACATCTCTGTGAGAGCCTGGGTCCTCAGGTCAGAAAGACTCGCAGCCTATATAAGCACTAACAATACCAGTTAACTTTTTCTTATACCCCCACCTCTCGATAGGTTTCTCTGTCAAGTTCAAAGCTGATCTCTTAAGATTTTTTTTCCTTCTGATCCCAGATCAGAAAAACTTGAAGCTTCAAGAGCCCCACCTACTCCACTCACTCGAACACAACCAAACTGGCAAGCAGTTTTAAATCCCTACTAAGTACCCGAAAATGTGCTAGACAAGGGAGAGGGTGGAGAAGGAAAACGATACACGTCAAGAATCCTGCATGCAAGGAGCTTACATTGGATGGGGAGCAAAACCAATGGGTGCTGGAAAATAAGTAAGTGCTCCGCTGTGTGGCTCACACTCTATTGTTAACCATGCAGAAGAGGGAGAGGCCAGTGTGGCTGGACTGGAAGGAGGGGCTCCTGGTAGGAGGTGAGGCTTGGCACAGAGGGTGAGGCTTGGCACAGAGGTGGGAACTGGAAGGAGCATACACAATTCTCTCATTCTCGAGAAAAGAACCCGGGCCCAGAGAGGCTGCAGATCCTCTCCCTCCCAGTCACGGAGTACTTTGGAGTTGCAGCTAGAGCCCAGCTCCCTGAAGCCCATACTGGTGTTATTCTCTGTGGAGAGATGGGTGCCACACCCAGGAAGCTGGGGGCACAGAAAAATTCCTCAAAGAATATGCAGTACTCAACAGGATCAAAGTCTGAGAAAAGGCATCAAAAGTGGGGAGAAGGGGGAAGGGAATGCCAATGGAATATGGTTAGAGGGTCTATCAGAGGACGCAGACATCCGGAAAGGGGTGGGGTGCAGTGGGGTCCACGGTCAGGAAATTAGCCTAGTCAAGGGCTCACCTGAGCCTCACAGCTGAGCTGCACTGAAGCAGGGGTCAATGCCTGAGGCCCATGCAGCTCCAGACAAGGCCAATGCTAAAGGAAGCAGGTGTGCCTATCAGAGGGGCTAGTCTCACCGGAGGTGGGGAGACCAAGCGCACCTTTCTTCCAGAAGCCTTCAGTGGAGTCACCAGTTAACTAGAGGTTTTATTTCCTCCAGAGCCCACCGTTCTGAGCGCATGGAACCAGTCTCACCAGGAAGAAACAGCCCCCACCACAAGCAATAGCCAGGAACACCCTAGGAAAGGGGTCACGCCACCCAACACTAGCTCTCTGCTCAGCCCAGGAGCAGGACTACCACACACACATCTCAGAGGCTCCTTCCCACCTTTGCTAAAGGCAGGTTGTTTTGGTTTTGGTTTTGGTTTTGGTTTAGGGCACTTTCATAAACAAAACAAACTTGTCAGTCCTCCCTCAAGTTCAGGGATCTCTCTAGCTTGGGAGATGGAAAACCCTCGGCCTCAGAAAACTGGCAGGGTTATCATTTCTCCTCCTAGAGACCAGGGAAGGGGCGCCCAGGAGCTCCCCTCCTCAACCCTCTATCCAGGAAACGTCAACAAACGAACAAACGAGGAGGGAGAGGCTGTTACGGGGTCCAGATACTTTTGTGAGGGGCCTTTTATATACGGGGGCAGGGGAGGGAAGGGGGACTTCGCCATAGAATTTTCTCCTCCAACTCTCCTTCCTCACGCCTAGCCCCACACTAGTGGCTACGTGTCCTCTCCGGGGGCAACGGCATCATTTGTAACTGGACATGCTGGGGCTCAGAGGGGGTTAAGAGGCTCTATAGACACCACTGACTGGCACAGCCAAGTCGCTCTGGCTATTTCACTGCTTTAGAAAGGGTGATGGGGTTGCTTCTCTTTGGAGTCAGCCCGAGGCCTGTGCACCCCACAACCCATGGCCCTGCGGCCAGGTGGGCTCCTACCTGCTTGAGCAGGAACTGGTCCTGGGCGTTGGTGCGCAGGGCTATGGCCAGGTGGAGGGCAGACAGGAGTACTCCACTGAGTACCGCGGCACGCATGCGCACAGGCAGCAACGTGTAGATGGTGTAGATGAAGAACACCGTCCACCAGATGCCCTCCGAGGCGCTGCGTGGCTGGGGCAGCAGCAGGCCTACCACCTGGACGGCCAGCACCACGGCGATGAGCGCGTAGCAGGCCAGGCCCATGTGGTCCTGGTGGAAGGCGGCGCGGTTGCAGAGCACAGCCATGACGAGGATGACACCTACCGCAGCCGCCAGCACTGCCAGGTAGGGCAGCTGGAGCGGGGGCCGCGCCGCGTGGAAGGCCAACATGACGAGGCACACGAGCACCAGCACGGCCATGAGCATAGTGAGGCTGCTCTGGTTCAGACGGAAGAAGTAGCGCTGGTACAGCCGCTCCAGCTTATCCGACGGGAACTTCTTGGAGCGGAATATCTGCAGCAGCGCCAGGCAGCAGGCGCCCAGCGACAGCACTGCGCCGGGCCCCGCGCCTGATTCTGCCGAGCTGCCGCCATCCCCAGACCCTTCGTCGCCCTCGACGGCGCCGGCCTCCAGCTCGTCCACCGCGCTGCCCTTGCCCCGCCGCTCCTCCAGGCCCAGCTCCACCGAGCGAGGGCGCACCTCCGTCCCGCCGGCCGCGGCAGCTGCCGCCGCCGAGCCGCCACCGCCGCCCGCAGGGGGCGCCCGGGTGCTGCCCCCGCCGGCCGCGCCCCGCCGCTGCCGGCGGCTGCCGCGACCGCAGTCGTCGCCGCCGCGCTCCTGCCAGGCCGACTTGGAGCGGAAACTGAAGCCGAACCCCCCGGCCAGGGGGTCGTCGCCGCTCAGCGGAGGATCGTCGTCGTCGTCGCTGCGCCAGCGGTTAGCCAAGCGCTGCTGCTGCTGCTGCTGCGGGGTCACCGCCCCCCCGGATTTCTTGGTGCAGCCGCGGGTCGAACCCCCGGGGGCGTGGGGGTAGCCATTGGCGCGGGAATCCGCCTCCCCCCACGCCGAGCGGTGTTCCGGGCCTCCCCGGGACGCCGGCGCCGCAGCTGTCTGCGCCGCGTAGCCCGGGGGGCTCACGCTTTTGGAGCCGGACATCCCCCCCTCGGCCTCGTCGTCTTCTTCCTCTTCCCCCCGGGGCCGGGCCGGGGGTCTCCAAGGGGACGGCGGACGGCCGAGCAGGGGGACCAGGCTGGGGTCACACGTCGAGGGCGGCCCGGGGCCCTGCGCAGCAGCGGGGCATCTTGGCACCCCCGTCCTGAGCGGAGAAGCAGAGCAGCAGGAGGGCAAGCGGGTAGGCAGGCACAGCCCCGAGGTGATAAGTGGCTGAGAATCCTCGTCCGGAGTCCCAGGTCCGAGATGGAGTTGGCTCCGAGCTGGGGCAGCTGGGACTGCTCTAGCGGCTGCGCCGCGCGCAGAGGGACGTCCGGACTCCTGGTTCGCGTCGAGCTCGACGAGGACCGGAGTTGTTGCGGACAAGGCGGGACGGAGAGGTGTCCTTGCGGGCGGCGCCTCCCCGGGGCTGGCAATGCCGGGGGCGCGGCGCTCGCAGATTCTGTCTAAGCCGGGCCCAGCGGCACACGCGGCGAGGCGGCGGCTAGGGCGCCGAGGCGGGGGTCCCGGCGTGAAGACCGAGCGGGTACCCTTTCCTCGCGGCGGACTAGGAGCGACTGGGAGGTGCGGGAGCCAGGCAGCATTATTTTCTTACGAGGGGTGGGGAGGTGGGATGGGGGGTGGAGAGGACGGGGGAGGGGGCGGCGGGCGGAGCAATAGCTCCGGGGCCCTGGGGGGTGGGTCCTGGAGCCCAGGGGGGCCGTCGCCCGCATCCCCCACCTCCCGCAGCGAGAGTGGGAGCGAGGCCCCCGCGAAAGCGAGCTGAGCTTTCAGCGCGTCCGCGCAGGGGGCGGGGGCGAGGACCGGCTCCTGTGGCGCGGCCCTTCCCCTCTCGCCTCCCCCTTCCCCCCAAACCGAGCGGGGCTGGCCCGGACCCGCTGGCCCAGGAGGGCTGCCGCGCCGACTCCGTAAGCCCCAGGCTCCTCGCCGCCGGCTGCGGGCCCGCCGCCGCCGGGCGCAGAAGGACTAGGCGGAGGGCGGAATCCGGCGCAGCGCCGCCGCCGTTGTGCCCCGAAGCAGGCGGGCTTCTCCCGGGCAGTGCAGCATCCAGAGATCGAGGGCCAGGGCTCAGATGCAGCCGGCCGAGAGGGGTCCGCCCAAAAGCTGCTGCGGCCCGGGGGCGCTCCGAGGAGGCCGGCTGGAGCCGGGCTCAGGGCGCGCCATGCACGCCTCGGGCCCTGCGCCGCTCCGGCCGCTCGCGCCGCTCCTCCCTTCTCGCCCGCTTGCTGCTGCCGCCGCCGCCGCCGCCGGAGAGCCCTCCGCATCCCCTCCTCCCGCCGCCTCCCCGCCCCCCGCGCCGCTCCGGCCTCGGCTCAGAGAGGCGGGCGGCCGCCTCCGCCCCCGGCCGGGCCGCGGCCCCCGCCTCTGCGCCCCGCCGGCATCCTCAGGCCAGGCCCGGTGAGGCGCCCGGGGCCGCGGGGTCCCCAGTTCCCCTTCCTCACCTAAATTTCTCGCCGCACCCCCTCCCTCCCAGGCGCCTGGAGCCTCGTCCAGCCCGCAGTCCCTTCGCTGGACCTGGGTGGCGTGCGCTCCTCCCCCACCCCCTGCTTAGGTTCTTGCGCCCCTAGTCCAAGCTCCCCTCTTTTGCATCCCCCTTTAATCCCCCTCCCCCCATTCAACCCAACTTCAGCCCCCGCGCTGCGCCCCCCTCCCTGGCCCGGCTCGATTGGCCGCTTCCTGAGCTGTCAGACTTGAGCCCCGCGCTCTTATTGGGCGATTCTCTGGCCGGGCGGCCGTGCCAAAGGAAGGCGCACGGGGTTGGGGGCGCCGGGGCAGCGACTGCCGCTGGGAGCGAGAGACCAGAGTCCCTGGAGGGGCGCGAAAGCCAGACCCGGAAATGGACGGGGGAGATGGAGAAATTGAGGATCTCTGAGACGAAGGAAGGCATGACGGAAAAGATGGAGATGCAGTGGGTGAGGCTGATGCAGCTAGGGCGGGGCGGACAGGAACACTTCGATGGGTAGTTACCTAGAGGGAGCCCAGCAGACAGCACTAGGAACACCTGGCGTTTGTGAAGAGTTTTTGCCTGTTCACACTTTTTCTTTCTTCTTTTCTTTCCTGCTTCTTCCTTCCCTCCTCCTTCCGTCCTTCTTTCCTTCCTTCCTCCCTCTCTCCTTCCCTCCCCCGTTCTTTCGTTCGTTCCTTCCTTCCTTTTTCCTTCCTCCCGTCTTTCCTTCCTTCCTTCCTTTGTTCCTTCGTTTTTAAAATCTCATTTGGCTTCCTTCAATAGCCCTGGGGTGTGACAGAGAACAAACAGGGCCTGTGTGACTATTCCCAATTTATAAATTGAAGCTGAGACTTCGAGAGTGTGGTTAGCTTGCCATGGTCACACAACTCCCCTAACTTGCAACGGAAAGATCTTTCCTCGGCACCAAATTGCCTCCTGTACACCTAGCAAGCTGTTAACCCAGAACGAAGTGGGGTCCCCCCTGGACCTCGGATGACCGGACACTCCTGCACAGCACCAGCCACAAAGAGTCAGGAGTGGAGAAAAGGACTTCACTGCCCATCAATGAGGACCTTGATCTGTGGAATGATGTATCTACCCAATTCTCCTTGCCCCTAAGCTGCTCTACTGGAGTTTCTGGCAGTCTAGACAGTGGGGCAGGCACGGGGAGGGTAGTACACCTCTACTGGAGAGAGAGAAACAACCTTCACTTTACTCTTCTTCCTCCAGCTCTCTCTGCAGAGCTTCTGAGAAGGAGCCTGCAGTCTGAGTGAGCTTCCCTTTTCGGTTGATCATCTCTTTGCAGATTGCAAGATAAGCCTTGCCAGAGTCACAAATAGGGAGGACAAATCCAAGAGATCTGAATAAGAAACCCTTGAGCAATTCAGCCCTTGAATAATCAATCCATAATTAGCTAAGCCATAAAAAAGCACCCTGAACTTGGCCCACATACATTCATAGAGCACCCATTATGTGTCAAGCACCATGCTAAGTGCTCTGGGGATAAAAAGATGAGCCAATTTTGGTTACCATGAGGGAGGGAGAGTAGCTAGCCACTGACTGCAGTTTTGAGCCACGATTTTGTCATTTTGGGATTTTAGGGAGGAGGCATTTCTTCTCATTATGAGAAGGCCAAAAAAAGACTAGAGGTCAAATCAGGTTGGCAGAGAAGGATGAATAGAAGAAAGGAGGAATGGACTGATATTTAGTATTTAGTAAGCAACTACTATATATCTGTAGATATCCTATTGTCATATAAACATTTTGAGGAAGATGTTATTCTCCCCACTGTAAAGATGAGAAAACCGAGACTTAGAGAATCAAGGCCTGTAGTTTATAGCGGATTGGAACCTAAGGTCAGCCTGCTCCTTGTACTCTACCACACAGCCTGTAGCATAAATGGTATGAGAGGGACCCCCAGATAGGCAGCTGCATGGACAGACCCAGATGGCCAGAGGTATCAAGGTGATTGGGTTCCATCCTTGATCCTCTGATTCCCTGAAGGTCTCCCTAATTCATTCCTTTTCATCTTATTCAAATGTTTAAAATAACCATCATCTTGGGGGACCTGAGTGGCTCAGTCAATTAAGCATCAGCCTACAGCTCAGGTCATGATCAGGGGGTCCTGGGATCGAGGCACATGTCAGGCACCCTGCTCCTCAGGAAGCCTGCTTCCCCCACTCCCTCTGCCCCTCTCTCTTTCTCCCAAATAAATAAGTAAATAATCTTTTAAAAAAATAAAATAAAATAACCATCAACTTACCAAAAAGAGCCATTTATGATCAAATATAGAAAAACTACCAAAAACAAAAAGACAAAAGCAAACACATTCATAATCATACTACCTAGAAAAAAACCATTAACATCTTAATTTTTTTCTTAACAAAAAATAGGGCTAAAAAAATGGGACTTTTACTGGGCAAATGATTTTACAGTTTTCATTTTTCTGCTTAGCTAAATATTGTGTTTTTTTTCATGTCAGTAAGCATTCATCTACAATATTCCTCTTATTGTCCAAAGAGAATTCCATTGCATGAAAATGGCATAATTTACTTAACCAGTCCCCTGTGGTTGGACGTCTTTCACTATCATAGCAGTTTATAGAAAGTTTCCACTCTTTTACTGTTATAAACAATGAACATTTTTGCAGATAAATCACATGTATCTTTATATCCTTAGAAGAAATTCCTACGAGGAGAATTGCTGGGTCTAAGGATAAACTTTTTTTTTTTTCTTTAAGGTATTTCGGAAATGTCTATCTTCAGCCCTTGCCTCCCTTCCCAGTACCAAGCTTAGTTAGCCCTGTCTACCGGCGAGTTTCCCAAGGATGCTCCTGGTACCCACCAGGGAAAGGTTCAGCTTATCTAAAAGTAAGTTCAGGTTACTTACTTGAAGCCTGCTCCTCCCTGTTTTCTCACCACTGTGGAATCACTATCCCCCAGTCTCCCTGATCTTTGAGCTGTGAACCCTCCTCCCCTCCTATCCCAGTCACAGGTTCCTGCTGCCACACCCTCAACTTTTCACATCTGTCTTCTTCCACATTCCCCAGCTGCTACCTTCCCACATATCCTCCCTGCTCCTTGCCTGGACAATCTCCGGCTCTCTCCTTCTTCCATCCTCCTTGCCCTCAATCTGTCTTCCACTTTGTGCCCCACTTTGATCCTGCAGGTCACACCCCCTAACTGAAAACTGTGCACAAAACAGCCTCTTCCCACTCGCCTGCTTTCACTGTCCATCACTTCCCCATGTCACCCAAGCACCCCGAGTTGCCCCTTAAGCCTCTGTAACGAGCACCTTTCCTACTCTGCCTAGATGACATTCGTGGCACCTCTGAAACCCTCCCTCATGCCTCACCCAGGCTGTGAGGCGCTCCCTCCTCCTCAGCTTCCAGCACACCTTGCTTTAATCTCTATTATAGCACTTGTCACATTGTATTTTCTTAACTTGTCAGAACTGTCTCCACAGTCAGCTGAACTCCTTGAGGGCAGAGTTGGTATCTTACTCATTCTTGTGCCCCGTGCTCAGCCTGGTGTCTGGCACATAGGAGATGCCCCATAACTGTTTGTTGATAAACAAATGGTATAGCTGAGGAATAATGAGCAGAATGGAGTCTGCTGGGGGGAGGGGCAGGATGGGGAGCATGGCAACTGGCAACAGTAGATGGAGAGGGAGAGGTGGGGCGGACTCTTGAACACGGTGTAGAGGGAGGGTGGGCTTCAGTTTGAAAAGCCCCTGAGGGGCACCTGGGTGGCTCAGTGGGTTAAGCCTCTGCCTTCCACTCAGGTCATAATCCCAGGGTTCTGGGATCAAGCCCCACATGGGCTCTCTGCTCAGCAGGGAGACTGCTTCTCCTCTCTCTGCCTGCCTTTCTGCCTACTTGTGATCTCTGTCTGTCAAATAAATAAAATCTTTTTTAAAAAATTAAAAAATAAAAAGCCCCTGAATCTGGGTTCAGGAGTATTCTGGCCCATTATGTTTTAGGAGGCAAACTCTGGCAATGATATAAAGACTGAGAAAACAAGATCTAAGAGCGTAGGGCACTGGTAAGGAAGCTCTTGCCGAGTGCATATAAACTGAGCCCAGAGTGATTCAGTGGAGATGATGCCATTGGCTGACAGACATATGTGGAAGGTTGAAACCCAGGAGTCAACTCCTGGGAAGAAGAGGAGTCTTCAAGTTCAGACGAAGACAAGGAAAGGAATGAAAGGCAGAAGTTTTGAAGACCAACTCCAGGATGCACACCTGGCTGTTGTCATCAGATAGGGGTTGACCCAACACCACAGCAGGCCTCCTGCTGACATGAGTACTTGGTGTGCAAAGGTGAGGTTAGCACACACCCCAGGGCACTGAAGGTCCTTTGGGAGATCTGCTGACACCCCCTTCTCCCCCCAAGCATCTGCCCTCTCGTGCCTCAGTTACACTTTAGGATGTCATTCTGCACTCTCCTGGGCTCCTTTTTGGAAGAATATTTCTATTTTGGAAATTAAAATATTAATATTTTAGAACATTTAGAAATATTTGTAGAAGTGGGTATCAGTACTACTCCCCTACCTAAAAATAACTTCCATCACACTGCTTAAAATTCCACCATTAGATAGTCATGTTTTGGGATAAAAATCATTCCCTAAAAATGAATGCAACAAACCTAGAGACAGAAAGTAGATTAGATTAGTGGCTACCTGGCCCTGGAGATGGGGAGGAATAGGGAGTGATGGTTCATGGGCACAAGATTTCTGTAGGGGGGTTATGAAGATGCTCTAAAGTTAGATTATGGTAATGATTGCACAACTCAAGAAATGTACTAAAAACCATTGGATTGCACAGTGTAACTCACCAGATGAACTTTATGGTATGTAAATTTTATCTCAATAAAGTGGTTGTAAAAATGAATGCAGATACCCCTCGGAGACTGAAGGATTCATGCCGCGGCTGTTGGTTGTTATCAAGTCAATGTGAATGAGTTTGATCAGCAGGCTTCCCCCACTAATGCCCAACCAAGGCAGGGCCAATAAGAGAATGGATGCTTGCTGCTTAGGAACAGAAATAAGTGAGGGAGAGGAAGGAGAGAACGCCTAGGACCACGGAGCATTTGCCAAGACAAATGGAACCAGAAGAGGGCACAGGTGCCAGGGAGTGGGGAAGGAAGAGGGCAGAAATAGAAGCCAGTTAGGATTTGAGGGTGAAGAAAGGATTTACCCTGCCCTGTAATGTATTCCTCAGCTGGAATTAAGGACTACTAAGACTCCTAGGGCTCTCTGTAGGGTGAAAGAATCTTAAAGATCACCCTATTCCCAAAAATGTGTCACTCACCCCCGGACATTTGCATTTTGAGAGGAAGCCCCACCCTTCAAACTAGATGATTTACCTTCCCCACAAAGACCTAACTCATTGTTATCCCCAAATCAGAGACTGGCTAAGAGGATGGAACACGGAGTATCCTGAGGGAGTCATCCTTGGAGGCTTGGGGCCCAGTATCTTAGCCCCTGGGCATGGAGGGCAGAGGTGCCTGCTGTCCCTAGGAACCATTCACCACTCTAGCCCCTTCCCCACTGGCAGTTAGGAAGAACCAAGGATATCAGCCCTCTCACTCTTGACCTCTGGCTTCCTTGGCTTGGAAATCAAGGATAATAAGAAGTTTGCAGTTGGCCGTAGGGAACTGGGCCCTAGATTTTTCCAGACCTACACTCTTCCAAACCTCTGGGCCTCAGGGAGCAGGAAATATTCAAAGAGCTCAGATTGTAGCTTAGGTGGAAATGGCTGATAATAGCTCGATCTGCCACTCTCCCAGGTGTTGACATTTGCATTTTAATGGAGGCGGTTAATGCCTTCAGCTGAAGGAGTGACTAATACGTTCTTTCAATAGCTACAGAAGGTACGTGAGAGACCCTTTGCTGCCCGGGGGCCTTTTAATACCCTCCAGTCAATTCAAGATCACACCTGATCAGCAGCTGCCAAACCTCTGGACTCTAATGCCCACGTTCCATGCTTTGTCTTGGCCCCAGTCCTTGATTTGCTTGCTTTCTTTCACTTTATCCTAAAAGTCTGGAAGCATCCCCATGAGTCATTTATTCTTTGAACACACATAAACCGATTATCCATTTCAAGCAGAAAACTATGTTGGGCACTGAGTTGGGGGACGGCGTGGAGCTCAAGAAATATGCCAGCAAGATGGCCCCCTCAAGAAGTCAGGGGAGCGAATCACAAGAAGGGCTGCCCAGCAGTCCCACCTCAGCAGAGAGTGCATCCTACAGCTTATGCGGGTGCTTCTTGAACACGATAAACAACTTACTAATAGAAGGCAAATATTCCTATAGGCTGGGGGCGCAAGAAAGTCTTTGGGAGGGGTCAGGAGGGCCTTAAGGATACATAGAAATTGGGTATACAAAGACTAGATGGAGTTCCCAGGATCCAAAACATTCCTCTAGTCACAAAAGACCACCTATTGCACCATCCTATTTATATGACATGCCCCAAAGAGGCAAATCCATGGGGACAGGAGAGTAGATCAGTGGCTGCCTAGAGCTAGGGGCTGGAGGAGAGGTGGGGACAATGGCTAATGAGTACAACGGGGTGGGAAAAACTGTCTAAACATCATGGTAATGGTTCCACAACTCTGTAAAGATACTAAAAACCATTGAGTTACACACTTTAAATGGACGAACTTTATGGAATGTAAATTATATCTCAATAAAGCAGTTTAAAAAGTGGGAAAAAGTGAGGTCCAGAAAGACCATTCCCTCAATGATCAATCCTACTATTATGAGGAACCCTGCTTCATAATTGTAGAAAGAATATCCTAGTTTTAAGTTCCTAGTTTTTGTCCTGTATGAAGGTCACTTTTTTTCCTTCTGAAAGCCCATTTTTAAGGTAAAAAATGTTCAAGGACCCCAATTTTAGTTAAGAAAATACATAATGGTAAAAGGCTATTTGAAGTTAGCAATTGATTGATACTTTATTAATCCCAATAGCATCTACATGTTAGAAAAATGGTTCTGTATCTGTAGGGGAAGCATGATTATTATGCCTACAGACAGGGCTCTGTGGCCCTCTTTCAAGATTTCCTCAGTCATCTGAAGTCCTCAGACCACAGGTTTAGAATTCTGGTCCATGTTCTACCAAGGTGTTTTTGGTTCAACTTCTCTGTCAGGTGAATGTTAATGGATGAAGGCCCATTAGCAATCAATCAATCAATCAATCAATAAGATACAATCTTCACCCAATAATGTTTCTGCCTCTTCAAGGGCTCAGCCAAAATGGCACCCTTTCTTCTCCCAAACCAGTGGGCTTTGCTGAGAGTAGATCCAGCAAAGACGACAGCCAGAGCCATGCTGGTTGGCAGACACTTGTCTCTAGCAAATGTAATTAAAGGCAGCAGCAAGTAAGTGCCTATTAATTTTTCATTAGAAAAGTCAAGGGCTACCTTCTTGGGAGGCAGCATCACTGAACTTCAGCCTTAGTAGTTCAAAATCAGGCTTTCCTCCACTGTGTATACACCCTTTTATATGAGTACACACACACACACACACACACACACACAGAGTCTGCCACCACTTTACAGAGTATAAGAGAAAAAGCATCAAGCACTCCTATCTATACGCTACAGAGGTCATTTTGTCCCACCTTGACTTAAGTGGGACAGTGGCTCTCTGTACATGTAATTGACCATGTATATGAACCTTATACAATATAATGATATCTCCCCAAACTGTGTTTACATACCATATTTATAGTTAGAACCTTTTTTTTTAGATGCCCTTGGGGAGAATACTAGTCAAAACTGTACATGGCAAATCCTTTTGTAAAGAAAGTATGCTGCGTACTCCCTAATGTGTTTGTTTTGTAAGCCAGGGGCAATGTTACAAGGTAAGAAGAGGGGAGCTGGTGGTTGGGGGGGAACCCCCCCTTCCCAGTCTGGCCCTAACAGCTGTCTCCCTATTGGTGGGCAGAGCCTATTCAACAAGGGAAGAGCTCTAAGCTTGGAATCAGAAGACCCAGAGGCCCCACACCAGCTTGACTAACTTCTAGCTGTGTTGTATCTCACGAGTCCCTTCACTGCTCAGATCAGCAGTTCCCAGCCAGGAAGAGTGCTAATGCTCTCCTACCCACGTTGACCCCTTGTTAGGAGGATCAAGACAATGATGAGAAATTCCTTCTCAAATGATTCATCCTTAGGTAAAATTGGAGTCATTCTTAATTACAGCCAATGAATAAATTGATTCCTAATAAATCCAGATGTTCATTTAAGAGGTAAGCACGGAGTAAGGTACATCTCCAGGTCTCAGGCTCTCGCATACATTTATGGATGACTGTGTTAAATATTTTTATGTCTGTGCTGCATGTGTACCAGCTCCTCTAGTAGTCTGGGAAATCTGCTTTCATCTCTGCTGTGTTCAAAGCAGGGCCCCCAGGGCCATGCAGATGAGGTCTCTGTTCTCAAAGACATTCCCTCTTTCAGGATCTGACAGACTGCAGCCTGTCTGCCAGGCCGACTGGAGAGCTGGGCCCTCTTGCAGGATCACAGTGGCCTGTGGGGAGTTGGTGGTGCTGAGTGCTTTCTTCTCCTCTCCGTGGCCACTCTGTTTGGCCTTGGAGTGGTCTCGCCCAGTCTCGGTGTCACTGACTTTGGTGTCACTGACTGCATCTGCGGCTGGGGATGGCATGGCAAACCAGACTGTGTTAGAAATCTTGCTGGGGCTGGCTGACCTTGCCCAAGCTGGGATAATCTCTCTCCCTGGCAACAGGCGGAGGCACCAAGGGACAGCGACAGATTGCGAAATCCTGGGGTTGGGTTTTCTAGAATTACTTAAAGAGAGAAAATAGTAACAATACCTTGCATTTGTATAGTGCTTTAAAAAGACTGAAAGCAGTCTTTAAAAACTATTCAAGGAGAAGGCAGCTTTGGAATTGTCTGGTAAAGAATGAACCAGGTGGGTAAGAAATGTATTGTCTTATTCTTACCTACTCAGTAACATTGGAAGTGTTAGGAGAAACGTCCCCCACCCCCAATCCACACAGATGGGGATACAGAGGAAGGACAAGTTGGGGGACTTGATCAGGATCACACAGCAGTAGGGGCAGAATTTGACCCAAACTTCTTGACTTGTTTTGTTGACCCAAAGCAGGCAGAGACGAGGAAGTTGAATAACCTTACCGTTTGGTTTTGTTTGGCATGTGGATAGCACTTCCTGAGTCAGATTTTTGGACGTGGTCCTCCGGGGGCTTGCAGGAATATGTCCCCAGTTATTGGTCAGAAAGCTACGAAGGAGTGTAGAGGTGGGGCATGAAAAGAATTGTCATTCTCTTGCCTGAGGTGAGGTCTCCGAGGATGGTTGAGCAAGGCAGGACCAGACCCAACAGGCAGGGATGGATGGAGCAGCTTCTGTTGCGGAGGACTTTCAGTGTTGTTTGTAGAGGGATCCCCAAACTCTGGCCAGGGGGCCAAATGCGGCCAGTACCTGTTGTTATAAATACAGTCTTAGGGCACCTGGCTGAGTCAAGTCTGTGGAGGCTGCGACTCTTGATCTTGGGATTGGAAGTTCGAGTCCCAATTTGGATGTAGAGATTACTTACAAAAAAAGAAAAAAACTTAAATAAATAAAGTTTTATTGAAACACAGACATATTCATGTATTTATTGTCCCAGCCTGGTTTTACACTATGTGACAGAGTTGAGTAGTTATGACAGAGATCAGATGGACCACAAAGCCTAAAATCTTTACTATTTGATCCTTTCACAAAAAGTTTGCCAACCTCAGTCTTACGCTATACACACAAAAATTCATACAAAATTTATCATAGACCTAAAGGTAAAACCTAAAACTGAAAGAAGAGTATACAGGAAAAAAATATTTGTGATTTTGGGTTATGAAGATTTCTTTGCTATAATACCAAAAGTCAAGATCATTCTTTTTCATGTTATTCAAAAAGGTACTGATAAGTTAGACTTCATTAAAATTAAGAACTTTCAGGGGCACCTGGGT
Organism: Lontra canadensis; assembly: GCF_010015895.1. Lineage (NCBI taxonomy): Eukaryota > Metazoa > Chordata > Mammalia > Carnivora > Mustelidae > Lontra > Lontra canadensis. The sequence continues at coordinate 5,956,713 of NW_022631032.1, read as the reverse complement.
GGCTCAATTGTTAAGCATCTGCCTTTGACTCAGGTCATGATCCCAGGGTCCTGGGATTGAGCCTCGAATGGGGCTCCCTGATCCACAGGAAGCCTGCTTCTCCCTCTCCCACTCCCCCTGCTTGTGTTCCCTCTCGCCCTGTGTCTCTCTCTTTGTCAAATAAATAAATGAAATCTTCAAAAAAAAATTAAGAACTTTCAAAAGACATTGTTAAATGAATGCAAAGATAAGCTACAGATGGGGCAGGGGGGTAATTATTTGCAGACCACATTTCTGATAACAGTTTGCATGCAGCATTTGTAAAGAACTCTAAATTCAATAATGAGAAAACAACCCAATAAAAATGTGCAAAAGATCTGAACAGATACTTCACCAAAAATGGATGAAAATATGTGGATAACACATAAGGACATGAAAAGATGCTTAGTCATCAGGGAAAAGCAAATTAAAATCACAACAAGATAACACTACACATTTATCAGAATGGCTAAAATTCAAGAGGGACCATTCCAAGTGTGGGGCAGGATATGGAGCAACTGGAACTCTCTCACACAAGGCTCATGCAGTTGTCAAATGACGCAGCCACTGGGAAACTTCTTGGCAGTTTCTTAAAAAGCTAAGCATACACATACCATAGAATTATCAATTTCATCCCTAGGTATTTACCCAAGAAAAATGAAAGCATATAAGCATATGTCTGCACAATGCCCTGTATGCTAATATTTATAGCTGGTTTATTTATAACTGGAGACAACCCCAAACCCATCAACAACTGAATAGATAAATTTGGTATATTCATGCAATGGACTATAGTCAACAATAAGAAGGAATGAACTATTGATACATCCAAAACATGAATAAACCTCAAAATGATTGTAATTATCCTGAGTGGGAGGAGCAAGACAAAAAATAGTGCATTCTGTATTATTAAATTTATAGAAGAATTCTAGAAAATGCAAACTAATCTATAGTGATAGAATGCAAACCAGTGGTTGCCCAGAAATGACAAAGGGGCAAAGTGCAGGAGGAATGGATTGCAAAGGGACACAGGTGAAACTTGAAGGGGTAATGTATTTTAATTGTCTTGATGGTGGTGATGGTTTCACAGGGGTGTGTGTGGGTGTCTTTGTACATGTAAATCTCAAAACATCAAATTGTACACTTTAAATATATGCAGTTATTCTATGTCAATATATATAGCCACTTTAATAAATTACCTATTTATAGCGAATAAAGCAATTTTTTAAATTGAAGTATAACCGACATATAACAGTATATTTACAACTTTTTTTTAAAAGGAGGAAGGTGGGGGGAACCCTGAAGTTGTTATTTTCTTTAAACGCTCTCTGTGGTTTGAAGTTACCAGACTGCTCTCCAGGTTATACATTTGTTCTTCTCACTACAGTGGTTTATCTCAGCGCTGGCTCTGTCCTCTGAAACCCTGCCTTCATCAAAGGTGACCACAGAGGTTAACTGTATTGCCATAGCGAATGCCGTCTCCTAATGTTAATGGGATCACCGTGGCCTTCGAATCCAATCGAGTCAGATATCTAATCTCAGAGAACGGCATCCACTCTGTAAAATAAATGGATAAAATCTTTAAAAAAAAATTGATTTTTATTTATTTAAGATTTTATTTATTTATTTGAGACAGACAGCACTAGTGGGGAGGGAAAGGTGCAGAGATAGAAGCAGACTCCCCACTGAGCAGGGGGTCCTATGCGGGGCCCTATCCCAGCACCCCGAGATCATGACCTGAGCCAAAGGCAGACACTTAACTGACTGAGCCACCCAGGTGCCCCAAGATTTGATTTTTAAGTCATCTCTACACCCAACATGGGGCTTGGACTTACAACCCCAATATCAAAATTTGCAGAGATCAAGAGTCCCATCCTCTATCGACTGAGCCAGCCAGGTGTGCCCCTCCTTCCCCTTCTTTTACCTCCCTTGGGAGCCCTTTATGTTCTCCTAGGTACTCTAGTTCTCTCTCTCTCTTTCTTGGTTCGTGTGTGTGTGTGTGTGTGTGTGTGTGTGTGTGTATGTGTTGGTTTTTGTTGTTTTCGGTTTGGTACTGCTAGTTCTCTTAATATCTGCTTGAAAGGGAGAAAGGGATAGGGAAAACACGTAAGTAAACAGTTCATAATTCCATTCAGCTACACATACATAAGAGAGCAGAGAACCAGGGGCTAAAAACAGCTTAAAAATCACTGGATTGATGCGTTGATGACTGTTGTCTTTGGATGATGAGTCCATGGGGGTTCATTGTACTATTCTCTCTACTTCTGTGTATCTTTGAAAATTTCCACTGTGAACCATTAGAAAAGGAAAAAAACAACAGAGAGCAAAGGCATCACTGCACATCACTGGGGCAAAAGATAACTGAGACTCTTCCATCCCTAGAGTTCCTGCATGGGGACATTGACCGCTCTCCTTGTCTCTAGAGCCCCACTCTGTGGACTGGACCACATCAGGCGCTGCCCTTCCCCCACCTCCAACTCCTGCTACTGTAGCCAGAGCCTGAGCTGACTCTCAGCCTTGAGACTTGCTTCCCCAGCCAGGCTTCAGCACTGAGGCCTTTGCTGCCGTGGACAGCTGCGGCTGAGCAAGGATGGCAGGCAGATCCTCCCAGATCCCAAATACCCAGCAAATCTCCTCATTACCGATGGCTCCTCACTCCAGCTCCTCCCTCTCCTCTCCGGAGTTGTTTCCCCTAAATCCTGATACTAACATTTAAGTTACCAAATAACTACTCAAATATTTCTTTTTTTTCTTTTTTTTAAGATTTTTTTAATTTGACAGAGATCACAAGTAGGCAGAGAGGCAGGCAGAGAGAGAGGAGGAAGCAGGCTCCCCGCTGAGCAGAGAGCCCGACGCGGGGCTCGATCCCAGGAACCCGGGATCATGACCTGAGCTGAAAGCAGAGGCTTTAACCCACTGAGCCACCCAGGCACCCCTACTCAAATATTCCTAATGGTCACTTACATTATTTTCTGGGACACAGATACCGTGGCTCTTGCTTGACGGACACACCCCCTTATCAGAAGTCCTCCTTGAGCCTCAATCCGGGTCAAGGCGAAAGAACCTACAGACACAATATTGTTTATGGCATTTTTTAAATAAGTGACTTTATTTTATTATTATTAATTTTTTGACGTATACACTACCCTGCCTGTGCAGCTCAAACTCACGACCCTGAGATCAAGAGTTGCATGTTTTATTGACGGAGCCAGCCAGGTACCCCTATTTGTGGCATTCTAAATGAGTTTGATACCAGGGTCATGCTACTCTTGGAGCTATGGGAAAGCAATCAATAAATGACAGCCCGGGAGTTCTCAGCTTCCCCGTGTCCCATTTCAGGGGCCACTCTTTATGTTTTCCCTCTAAATTCCTCTTCTAAACTCACTTCCTTCTGTGAAGTGCACTAGTGTTCAAGTTCCCACTAGCGAAACAAGAAAAGGAAAATGGGCTTTTCGTGGGACTGATTTAATGAAATATAAGAAACTGTTCTTTTATTTTAGGATTAGGTTCTTCTTATTATGTAGGTCTTAAAAGTCTTTTCTTTCAAAGAATGGCTGTATCAGGATATCACAATGTGTCAGTCAGACTTTAACGTCAGGTAGAGCAATCACTCTAGCTATTTTTTTGGAAGTTTTTATTTATTTATTTGACACAGAAAGAGAGACATTGAGACAGGAAACACAAGCAGAAAGAGTGGGAGAGGGAGAAGCAGGCTTCCCACAGAGCAATGAGCCTGCTGCAGGGCTCGATTTCAGGACCCTGGGATCATGACCTGAGCTGAAGGCAGATGCTTAACCGACTGAGCCACCCAGACTCCCCTCACTGTAGCTATTTGAAGCAGAAATAATTTAATACAGGTATTTAGGACTTCACAAAGCATTGGAAGGGCTGGTGGAGCAGGGTTAGTCTGGGCTTCTGGGAGGCATTCCCAGAAAACCTGGCCTGAGAAGAGCTCGGCCAGCCTCGTCACCATCAGGAATGTGGGGGGTGGGAAGCCACTGGCCCCGTCTGCCAGCTCCAGGACCCTACCACCTTGGCAGTCTCCATCCCTGCGGTAGCTGGGAGAAACAGTGGCAGCCACGGAAGCACATGCTCGGCCACACTTCTGCCTTCCCAATGTCACACCAGCATGTCTTCCGGGCAGAGGATGGGTTGTGGAGGGACCTGACGCCATAAAGCCTGCTACAGGGGAGAGGAGGCTGCTTGGAGCAGTCGGCAACATCTGTCACTGACGGCAGCTTGTTTTGTTTCCATTGGCAATTCGGTGGCTGAACCATGGAAATCCAAATTCACCTGCAGAAGTGAGGAGGGTCAGTCCCCCAGAGCAGCCCCATCACGGGCTGAAATTAAACTATGTAGATTCACACCCAAATAGCCAATAAATGTAGGAAGAGGTGGCTCTCCCCACTAGCCGTCAAGAGAATGCACAGTACAGTCAAGTTCAGTTGTGATTAAAATCACTGCTATATACCCAGTAGGATGAGAAAGTAAAAACACAAGTGTGCACGGGGATGTAGAGCAAGGAGGGCGCTTGTTCATTGCCAGGAGTTTACACTAGTGCACTTGGTAAGACTGTGTAACAGTCTGTGTAACAGACTGAAGTGCTAAGTCTGGGGGACGTCTGACACTGACACTGACATCATCAGTGGAATAAATAAATAAATCAATTAATTAATAATAAATGATAAATAAATAAATTAATTAATTAATAAACGGGGACATAGTCACACTCTGGAACAGGACAGAGCAGCAAGAACCAACAAACTACAGTCGCATACAACGTGAGTGAGTATCACACACACAGTGTGAAGCTAAAGAAGACCGACACAAGAGAGGACACACTATTTACTTTTATTTCAATAAAGTGCTGGGACGCTTGGGTGACTCAGTTGGTTAAGCGCCTGCTTTCAGCTCAGGTCATGATCCCAGGGTCCTGGGATCTAGTTCCGCATCAGGGTCCTGGGATCGAGTCCCGCACTGGGCTCCCTGCTCAGTGGGAAGCCAGCTTCTTCCTCTCCCTTGGACTTTCTCTCCCCCTGCTTGTGCTCTGTCTCTCTGTCCCTCAAACAAATAAGTAAAATTAAAAAAAAATTAATAAAGTGCAAAAGCAGGATCTTAGAAGTTAGAAGCATAGTGTTTCTTCCAGCTGGGGGGTCGGAATCTGGAAAGAACTCGAAGCGGGCTTCTGAGGTGTCCATCATGTTTCATTCCTTGATGGGGATGCTGATAACACATGTGTGTTCCCTTCTTCAATTTCTATCTTGCTGTGCACTTATGATACGTGGGGCTTGAACTCACAACCCACACGTTCTATCAGCTGAGCCAGCCAAGCACCCCACCCCACACTTTTTAATGTGTATAATTATACACTTCAGTGAAATGTACAAAATGAAACAGACTCAGCTTTCAACTTTTGTCTTTCTCTACACCCCATCCCACCCTGAGAATAACAATGGCTCCGCTGATGGAGCGCCCCGTGTATGCCATGCATGGCACATCTGCCCTGTACGTTCTCATGGCCTCTGTGCAAGGTGGAAGGTCATTTTGTGGCTGGGGGAGCAGAGATGAAGGGGAGCGAAGCAGCCGGTCCAGAGTCAACCAGCAGACGGCCAATAGAGCCACCAACCAAGGACATGATTCAATGACGTACGTCCTCCCAGGACAGCCCCACTTCCCTGAGGGGCTCCACCTCTTTGCGGGGTCTGCAGTCTGGCTGGCCATGCGGTCCTTGGCTGAGGATTCGGCTGTCTCCCTGTTGTCCTCTCTCATCTGCTCTTTTCCCTGAGCCCCGGTCGGTTATGGTGGGCAGCTGTCACCATTGCCAAAGCACACAGAGGGCAACATGGCACTCCTTGCTGACAGGCATAAGGGAGCCACAAATAGCTACTGTTGCCACGTGTGGATGGTCTTTCTGGAACTTGTCCTATGCCTTGTGCCAGCCCTTCCTAGGAACGGCTGGTCAGTGTTTGGGGCATCGGCCAAGCCAGAGCCCACAGGAGCAGGGCTGACAGATTCATGCCCAGGCCCGCTTACCCCGTGGTAACCTGCATTGCTCAAGCGTCTCTGAGTAGAGTAGGCTGAGAGCTAGCGGGGGTCAGGGCTCTTAGAGACTCTCAAACCTCACACCCTGGCTGGTTCACAGGGGACATTCCTGATGCCCTCCTGATTTCCATCCCTGATGCCCTCCTGATTTCCGTCCCACAGACCCTGAGAGTGCCATGAATGGCGTGCTCCCTGAGAGCAGGGGCTGTCTCATCTTTCCCCCGTCCCATGCTGGCCGTCAGGTGTCTGTGTAGTGAAAGCAAGTGTCAGGTACTGAGCTAGGAAGGCATTAAAGGGAGAGATGTGATCAAGAAAAATGCAGTGTCTCCGCCTATAAGTAGTTTACAGCCTTGGTGGTGACAGCAGCTAATAATTACGGAGCACTCCCTATTTGCTGGGCACTGGTGTTCTGGTGTCTCTCTCTCCCTCTTTTTAAAAGATTTTATTTATTTATTTGAGAGAGAGCGAGCACAAGCCGGGAGCCTGACACGGGGCTCGATCTCAGGACCCTGAGATCCTGACCTGAGCAGAAGTCAGACACTTAACCCACTGAGCCTCCCAGGCTCTCCACTGTTCTGGTCTCTATGGGCATTGTTTCATTGAGGCCTTCAAAGAATTCTCTGAGCTAGGATCTCTAGGATTCCCATTTTGTGGATGAGGGGACTGAGGCTCAGAAGTCCGAGTGACTTGTGTGGTAGGCCCTCTGCACTGGCCCCGTCTTGCCCTCCTCCTCACCTTCCTGCTCCTGTGTCATCCCCTACCCTCTGAGTGCAGGCTACACTCATTGCCCATCTCTAATAAACAAGATAGGATAGAAGTAATGGAAAGCCACTTCTGAGACTGAGTTACAGAAAGACTGTGGCCTCCATCTGGGGTCGGGGGTCTCCTGTCTTGGAGCACTCACCCTGGGGAAGACAGCTTCGGGCCTCAAGGGAGTCCCCACATGTGTGGAGGTGTGCAGATGTCCATGGCAGTGAACTTCCATGCAGCTCCTGCCCCAGCTCGGTCTTGAGATGACTGAGATGTCAGATGTCAGAAGCCTTGAGATGTCAGATGACATCCTGAGAGTAACCTCATGAGATACCCCAGGCCAGAACCGCCCAGTGAGGCAGCTCTCACATCCCAAACCCCCGGAATGGGAGATACTATCAGAATGGGAGATACCAAGTGTTTCTTGTTTTAAGCAGCCAAGTGGTGGGGCGATTTGTTATGTAGCAATAGATGGTTAATCTGCCTGCCCTTGCCCACACAGCCTGTCCGTGGCAGAACTGGAATTGGACCCCACGTGTATCTGATTCCACTCCCTGTGCTGTTTCGCCTGAATTGTGCAGGGAGCACAGCCTGTGCTTGAGCTGAACTGAGATTTCTTGGAGCTGATGAGGAGGCTGAGAGCAGCATACCGTTGGGCCGGATTCTCAACCATTCTGTGCCTGAGTTTTCTCATATATAAAATGGGGATGATTGGGGCATCTGGGTGACTCAGTTGGTTGAGCATCCGACTCTTGATTTTGGCTCAGGTCGTCATCTCAGGGTCATAAGATTGAGCCCTGAGTTGGGCTCTGTGCTCACTGGGGAGTCTGCTTGAGATTCTGGCCCTCTCCCTCTCTCTCTGCCCTCCCCCACTCTCTCTCTCAAATAAATTAATAAATCTTTTTTTAAAAATGGGGATGATAGAGCACCTGGGTGGCTCAGTGGGTTAAAGCCTCTGCCTTCGGCTCGGTTCATGGTCTCAGGGTCCTGGGATCAAGGCCCGCATCGGGCTCTCTGCTCAGTGGGGAGCCTGCTTCCTCCTCTCTCTCTGTGTCTGCCTCTCTGCCTACTTGTGACCTCTGTCTGTCAAATAAATAAATAAAATCTAAAAAAAAAAATGGGGATGATAATAATACCTAATTTCATAGGGTTGTTTTGGGGACTAAGCAAGTTTATACAAGTAAAGCTCTTAGAAAAGTAGCGAACAGACATTAAGAGTTAACCATTATCAGTATTAGAGTAACTAACATATGCAAATATTGAATGAGGTAGTATTTGGCTCAGCACAAGCTCCTCTGACAAATCAGTGTTCTCGTCTGCAAAATGGAGATAACAATATCGTGATTCCTTGTTGTCAGAATTAGATGAACTAGCACAGTGCCTGGAACATACTAGAAGCTTAACAAATGGCACCCACAGTTTGACTATATGGACTAATGCTTTAAGGGCAGCGCGCAGCAGATGTCTGATGAGGAAGTGGGGTTACTGTCCAGTCCCTGTTAGTCCTACTCACTTGAGGTACTTCACACTCCCCTGCTCTGGGGTCTGGGAGCCAGCTGGAGGGGGACGGCAGGGTGAGAGTGTGGGGTAGAGAGCTTGGGGGTCACGGGAAAATCCAAGAGGAGGTCTAGACCTTCCTCCTTGTCCTTAGGCATGTGCTCCCTTAGAGCACTTCTCTGGCCACTAATAGAACCCTCAAGTGCTCCAATTAGGGGATTATGTTAACAATCCCAAGAAGGAAATTGGTTCCATGAAAATCCCCAGGTCCCTGGGGCTGAGAGGCTTAATGAGTCCCAGCACAAAGCACGCCACTGATTCTCGTTCCAGTTGGATCTCGCTTGTGATCGCATGGTTTGTGCTCAAGACGCACTCCAAAAGAAATAAATAAGTAAATAATACAAAAAGATGGGCTTCACTCTGCAGCCCTATGTGGAAATGCTTGAGAAAAAAACGATGACCATCTTTGTTCAAAGATTTGGAGATTTGTGAGACATGTTTGTATAACTTCCTTTGCCAATTTCTCGTTGAGTTTTTGGCATATTTAAGTGCCAGATATCATGGAGGAGAAAACACAAAATCAAAGCCCCCAAATGATACTGGAACATACTTTAATTTTTTATGTATTTTTATTTTTTTAAGTTCACTTTTATTTTTAAGTAATCTCTACCGCCAACACGGGGCACAAACTCACAACCCCGAGATGGAGAGTCACATTGTCCTCTGTCTGAGCCCCCCAGGCACCCCTGGAACATATTTTTAAAACACACAACTGCAGAGTACCCCGAATGTTGCCATTTCCGCTAAGGTCTGACAACGTTGGCTGAGGACTTCAGGCAGGAAAGACCTGGGCTGTGGTCCTGGCGGGGACAGATCATTTCCCTTCTTTGGAGTTTCTTTTCCACAAAGTGCCAGGCTTAGATCTCTCGTTGGTTTTCAAATTAGTTTCCAGGGAGTTTCTGTGGTGCCCCAGGAGGGTTCCCACCCTCTATATCAATCAGAGTTTCTCCCCTCTTGTCAGCCTCACATTTCAGGATTCAGATTCTGATGTTTTTTACAGAAGGAATTTTCCTGTTAGATAAAAGAAAATGACTTGAGAGCTATTTTCTTAGATCATCTCTAAGCTCCTGTCTAGTTCTGATATCATTGGACTCTGTGTTCAAGAGGACAGGGAAAGGGGGATAAAGACGGCAGAGGAAACACAAGAGTCAGACTCAGAAAAGAGCTTCCTTAACATCACTAGCATGAGGAACATGAGAGGAGAGCTAAGGAACGTGCATTTGCAGGTTTTCTGAGAACAGTGGGTGAGCCAGGATGAGGGCAGAAACCATGTTACCCAGGGCTGGGGTGGGGAGATGATTCTACAGTGGGAGGGTTCCATGGCCCTGTGAAATTCCTATGTGGGCTGAGCAATTCTTGCATGGGGACAGGCCTGCAAATCACACTGTAAAGTCTCTTTTCCCCATTTCTCTCCTTCAACCTGAGCTTCTTCCTCCCAGCTTTCCACCCAGGGTTGTGCCCTCAACAGATATCCCTGAGCGTCGATCACACGGCAGACACAGTGCGAGTGTTGGGGATACAGCGCCAACAAGGCCTGACTCCCTGCCCTCTCAGAACCCACATTCCACAGGTGGAGACCGAGGCTGATCTCTGAGCCGCACGGTCTTGCAGTGACACCAGTCCCAGGGCCCCAAGGGAGAAATGCAGAGCAAGAACGATCGTGGGGGATGGGCACCCCGGGGTTCCTGGGGTGGGCTTCCCTGGGAAGTGATGTTTCAGAGAAAACCTGAGAGGTGAGAATTAACCAGATGGGTTGGGAAGGATGCCTGTGCAAGTGAGGGCCCCGTCCCAGGGAGGGAGCCCCAGTGACAGCTTTTCCCTCTGATGCACACACGTGGTGAGTGTATGCTTTGAGTTCCTTTCCAAGTTCTAGTTAATGAATTCGCTCTCTTGGTTATCCCACTGACTGGATTAGCACCCCTGATCCAGATTCGGTGGTGGTGAGGCGGATGCTGCCGCCTCCAGCCGTCCTTGGGAAGCCTGGGCTGCTCCGGGGATAAACTCCCTTCCAGAGCCTGGCTGCAGCCTGCCTGGGAGGTTGGGCGCAAGGTCTCTGTGATCCTGGGACTGTGGTCGGGGGAGAATTGCCCTGGGAGTGGAGCAGCGCCCCCCCATCTTGCAGGGTGGGGACCACGCAGGAACCAGCACCTTCTAGTTTGGGGGGCCCATCTCGCAAGGAGAATCCTTATGAGGAAGGTGGGGGCAGGGCAGCGGGGTTGACGCATGTGGCTGTGGAGGGACCAGGCACACAGCAGCTTCGCCATACCAATTGGGTTTTCCTCCCTTTTCTCTCAGGAGTAGGGTGGCCTCCAGAAGCTGTGCTCTGTAGTCCTGGCCCCTAAGGAGGCTCTCTGACATGGTGGAGAAAGGTGTTGACTTTGGAGTTAGACCTATTAGACAGAACTGTTGTTGGCTCTCTGTGTGACCTCAGCAAAATCACTTCACCTCTCTGAGATTCAGTTTCCTCCTCAACAGAATAAAAACATCTCTTCTCCCAAGGTAGGTCAAGGGCTTGTTGTACAGCAGTTACTCTGGGACGGGTAGTCCTTTCTAGCTAAGTCCTCATCAGGGCTGAGTCAGGGCTTCTCAGGGGAGGATGTCCAGCCTGGTGATTCTCTCCCCCGCCCTTCCCAGCGAGGCCTCAGGCTGGGTCTGCAGAGGCCTGGGGTCAGCAGAGAGCCTCCTGCCCTCTCATGGGAGCCCTTCAGGATGCACCAGGTGGCTCTCAGAGGGAGGTGGCATCCCTTCCCTCCACCCGACTCCGCTGTGCTCCTCTGGAGGGGTGAAGGTCAGGCCGCCTGGCCAGGGCCCCCAGCATTTTGCCTGTCTTTCATTAGCTCACAGATGCAGTCTGGTTGACTAGTGAGTCTCCCTCTGGTTCGATAACATCAGGTAGGGAGCTGGTTGGGCTTGCAGGCCTGTTCTCCAGCTAGCGCAACGAATGGCTGCTTGAAGGAGCCAAAGAGAAGGATGTCGGGAGAAGGGCGCCCCTAGGAGGGCCAGCCCAGCAGGAGGAAGGCCCAGCTGATGTGCAAGCCTGGGGTAGGGGAGAATCCCCCAGGGAAGCCATGAGGTCCAGCATCAGCATCTTGCTGGAAGTTTGCTCCGTGCACGCAGGTCATCCCAAATAATGTGCCTCTTGGGCTGGGAATGTGGTCAGCGCTATTGCTGCCTACTGGCCCCGCCCCTTGGCCCACTTCGGGCCTCTCAAACCCCTGGTACCAGGTGGGCCTGGATGTAAGCTCCACGAGGGCTCATCCATCTCTACCCTGTGCGTGGGTTCATCCTCAACATCCAACACACGCTCTGCCTGAAGAGATGTTCAGTAATACGTGTTGAGTGAACACTAGGACAGAAGGCACTCTAATGCAGCGGTTAGGAGCGTGGGATTTCCAGCAGGACAGACCTGGTCAGATCCCACCTCTCAACTTACCAGCTGGGTGTCAGAGCCCCATCCTCTTCGTCTGCAGAACAGGGATGGTGGCGGCAGACCCCACGTCATGGGGCTTCTAGAAGAGCACGTGAGACCGGGTCTGAAGGTGTCAGTGTAGGTCTGAAGGTGACTGTGGCTGCTGTGGTCAGCTGAAATTATCTGCTCCTACTGTTGTTGTGGACTGAGGCCAGGCCGTCTTGGCGTGTGCTGGCCAGGGGCAGGACTGGAGGCTAGCCCGTTGTGAGGAGAGAGACCAAGGAAACTGCCCTCTAAGAAGAATGAGGCTAGATGAGAGAAAGAACTTCTCTAGTGGGAATGGAATGGAGGGCTGGCCGGACCCCACAGAGTTCTGGCGGGGCTCCCACACATGTCTTCACTGACTCCTGGAAAGGGCAGGGTCCCAGGTTTGCTGCACAACTTGCCTGGCTCCTCTCCGTGGCTTCCGGCCTCCTCCCTACTCCGCTCAAAGGCGAGAACCTGAGGATTTCGTCAGCATTTCTGTGGTGCTCTGTGCTGTCACCGTCACCGTAGAAACCAGGGACAGGAGAGACAGAAAAGGAACAGGAGAATGTGAGGTAGGCTGGGGTGAAGAACGTGTAGGGTAGTGGCCAAGCCTCAGGCAGAGCCAGGGCTGTGGGGGAGGGGCAGGAGAGACCCCCTTGGAGTGAACTCATACACAGCAGGAGCAACGAGTCCCTTCTACCCGTCCCCCAATGCTGGAGCCCGAAGACCCCTCTCCCATCCTGGGTAAGTAGAGGGGTCCGAGCCCATCCTAGGCCTTTAGAGACACCCACGCAGTATGCATGCTGGGCATGAGTCCCTTAGCCGAGAGCAGCATGGCCCAGTGAAAGACCATAGTTTTTTGTTTTTGTTTTCTTTTTTAAAGATTTTGTTTATTTATTTAAGAGAGAGAGAATGAGAGAGAGTATGAGAGGGGAGAGGGAGAAGCAGACTCCCGGGCAAGCAGGGAGCCTGATGTGGGACTTGATCCCGGGACTCCAGGATCATGACCTGAGACGAAAGCAGTTGCTTAACCAGCTGAGCCACCCAGGCGCCCAAGACCGTAGTTTTTAACAACAGCCATGAGGGTAACTCTTGCTGGGGAATGGGCTTCCGTTGTGAATGTTGGGCCAGGTCCCACCTACCTTCTCCAGTTGAGAAAGCAGAGGTGAGCAATGGGGCTTTGAAGTTGGTTTTGTTTTGTTTTTGTTTTGGGGGTAGTAGAGACTTAGCAGAGTTTAGCTGTATAATTAAATAAGGCTTATAACAAATTAATCTGCCACATAATTATACACAAAACTGTTATTAGGCTACATGGTAATTAGTCATCCATAGTAAATAGTCCACAAAAGCAAAGGTAACTGCCTTTCACACAGCTGAGCCAGTGGTCATAGTGGGCCTCTTTTCGTGGTTCGCTCTCAGGGCTGAGCTTCCCTGGAGGCCAGCTACCATTCCCTCAGACTCAGTTGCTGACTCTCATTAGGACTCTGGCGCCCTAGGCTCCAGGATTTCCTTCCAACCTCCTGTCACCCCCGGGGACCAGCCCGCGTCCCCCCCAGTCAAAGGGTCCTTGGGTCCTTGGGTAATACATTCAGTTGCTCCTTAATTTCTGCTCTGACTTCAGGCGGACATCCTCCCTCATTTTATCAGCTGATAGAAGGGCCCCAGCCCCACGTGGACAGCTCTGTACTGGCTGCAGCTGAGACAGAGGAGATGGGGACCAATCAAATGGTCGGGAGGAAACTGGGAAACATTTGGGCTTATGATGATGAGATATGTTCTCTCTATAATGTCTCCATATACACATTATTGCTTGTGATCAAGATATTTTCGTATGACTCAAAAACAGTTTTTTGTTTTTTTTGTTTTTTGTTTTTTTTTTTAAGCAGCTTTTTATAAAAGGAGCCAATGGGCTGGCAGAGGAAACCAGCCTCCACCCACTCATACCGAGCCCTGGGATAAAGCTGGAGGGTCTACCAAGACTGACGAAGCATCTGTAGGGGCAAGGGCTTTTGTCTGGGTGAGGGCAAGGACATGAGCCTGGTTCAGAGCAAGTTCATGGGGTGGCATCTTGGAGGATGAGGAATGATGGTAAGAGCTAACCTTCCCTGAGCAGTTCTGGCATGCCAGGCTCTGCTCTGAGCACTGGATTTGTACTAATCCAGGCAATCCTGACAGCATTGTGAGCACGGTGCTGCTGCTGGCCCTGTTTCATAGAGGAGGAAACAAAGTGTAGTGGTTTGAATGGTTTCTCCCCAAAAGATATGTCTAGAACCTGTGAATGTGGCCTTATTTGGCAATAGGGTCTGCAAATACCATTAAGGCATTTAAGATCTCAAGATCTTAAATCTTGGATTTAGGATGGACCCTAAATCCAGTGACTGATGTTCACTGGAGGGAACAGGAAAAGAGAGGAGGATTTGAGATGCAGGGGCACAGAGGAGGAGACCGTGGGAACACAGAGGTAGAGATTGGAGCTCTGCTGCCTTAAACCAGGGAAACCTGGAGCCACTGGAAGCTGGAAGAGGCAAGTAAGGATTCTCCCCTAGGGCCTCCAGAGAGAGCCTGGCCCTGGCTATGGCTTGGTTTCTACTCGTACTAGAAGAAGCTCTTTGCTGCAGAACTACTGGCTTAAGTCAATGCGGCTGATGTCCCTTTCTTCCCCCGGAAGCCCCCAGAGGTCATGTCCACATCAGGGTGTGGCTGTCAGACAACTATGCAGGGAAACTGGTCACCTCTGGCATATGCCCAGCCCACCAGCAACAGCCTTGCTTTGAGAGTGAGCAGGGCCTGTGATCACTGTGTGGGGTCCCAGAGGCCAACAGAGCCCCTAAGTGGAGTCCGGGCTCCTGCTTTGGGGAGGGTCTTGGTGCTTTCCTTGACAGCAGCAAACCTGACTGCCTGTCCTGCGGGGAAGAAGGGAGACGCACTGGGCAGCCTTGCCTGGCCCTACCATCAGCGAGCAGGAGAACTCTGAGACATGCAGAGAGACTGAACTTCTAGTGGGGCAGGCCATTTCTTCTGGGAAGTCTGGCAAGGGGCGTCGTTCTGTGGTGCCACTATGTTCTTGCTCCTTCCTATATCCCGCTTCTCAGAGATGGCTGGCGGATTGAGTATCTTCTTGGGCGTAAGGTCTTGCTGGAGCAGGAAAGGGACTTTGTGGGGTGCCTGGGTGGCTCAATGGGTTAAAGCCTCTGCCTTTGGCTCAGGTCATGATCCCAGGGTCCTGGGGTCGAGCCCCACATCGGGCTCTTTGCTCAGCAGGGAGCCTGCTTCCCTTCTCTCTCTGCCTGCCTCTCTGCCTACTTGTGATCTCTGTCTGTCAAATAAATAAATAAAATCTTAAAAAAAAAAAAAAAAAGGAAAGGGATTTTGTGCTCTCAGGAAAGACAGGCGTAGTAACCAAGGCCTGGGGAACCCGTGAGATATTAGCAGAGGGCAAGGTATTGGGAGGCTTGTCTTGGGGCCCCTGAGGATGAAAGCTTGAGAGATAACACAGGGACCCACTGGGCTCAGGCAATCTCTGGGTGTCCCAGGCAGTACCACCAAGTTCACAGCGGGAATTAGTCCTCGGTAGGAGGCAGGCCAGTGCGGGGGCTCTGCAGGACTCGGGAGGACTGTGGGACCCCTAGCAAGGCAGAAACCATGCAGACTTTCTCTTGTCTTTGTTCATAGCCTCCAGCTACTAGCTCCTGCCTGGCACAACTTTGGTAAACTAGTGAACTTCCTCTAGGGTCTAAGCAGTGGGGCTCCATTGGGTCGGGTTCTGTGACTGCTCTTTATGTGAGTGTGGGACTGATGATGTCAATGCCCCATGGGGGCTGAGGGAGCCTGCCGTTCTCCAGGGAAGAGGACCCAGTCTGCAGGAGCAACAAGGGGCTGTCTCGGGCATTTGAGTGAAATCCTTTTGGCTAGGGCTGAGCAGGGGAAGAGAATCATGGGGGCTATGTCCTTTGCAGGGACTTGAGTGGGTCGTTTTGTTTCGCTGTGACAGCGAAGGGAAGAGATTTCAGTGTCGGGCCCTTACTTTCCCTGTGTGGTGCAGAGATGGACTTGAACCTGAAAGAGGGTTCTTCATGGCGCCTGCCTATCTTTGGTGTTCTTGGCTTGTGCTGTCCGATGCTCGTGGTCACCAGCTCAGAAGTCAGGCTGGGTGGTTGCAGCTGGACATGATTTCAGATGGCAAGTGGCTGGGGGCTCAGCACGGGGCCCCTATGGCCTTGGAGCTAAAGCAAAAGCAATACAGTGAGTGTAGTCACAAAGAGTGTGGGTGCTGGAATGCCCACTGGGTTTATACGCAGCCCCAATCAAACACCTTGATCGGTGTTTGCCAGGTGACCTTGGGCCACTTACTTAGCCTTTCTGGGCCTCAGTTTCATCATCCATATAATGGGATTCTAACAATATGCACTTCACAGAGTTGTTGGGAGAAATGCATGGGTTGATCTATGTGAAAAAATAGAAACAGTGCTTGGTACCTAGTAAATACTGCACATTATGGGCTCCTGTTACTCTTCAGGGGTCAGCCTTGCCTTAAGGGCCTGCACGTGAGTGAGTCACTCTGCACTGGGGGACAGGCCTCTGTCCCCTGGATGGGCCTGTTCCATATCCCTGGGTGCCCCCTGCATGCCATCAAAAACCCCCCTTGGGGTAGCCTTGCCTGAAGACAGATGACATCATGGGGAGACTGAGGGGTGGTGAGCGTGGACCAAACAGCTTCTGCCCCAGGCCTCTTCCTGTCACCTCAGAGTCTCAGAGCAGCCTTTCTGGGTCATACTTTGGTTCCACCCCATCAGCTTCTACTCCCGCTCTGCGGTTTGCTGTCACGTGAGCACCCCTCCAACATCACATTCCTCCTCTCTGTTCCATGAAGTCACAGGACGTCGGGGCCAGAGGGTGGCTGGGAAGTTCCAGAGCCCACGCTTTCACCATGCTGGTGCCTCCCAGAAGGAGGAGAGGTGCTGACCATCACCCCTGGCCTCCTCTGCTGGTTTCCGAGGACCCCCTGACCAGGCTCCAGCTGGAGGGCCAGCCCCCTCCCCTTTCTCTCCCCACGGGTCTGCCCTACAGGACTGGAGCCCAGGGCTGCCAGAACTCCAGGTCTCTTTTTCAAGAGAAGCAGGAAATTAATTTTTTTTTAATGTGAACTCTCTTAATTTTAAAAATGTGAGTAACCAAAACAATTTAGAGTATCATTTTAGAAAAAGAAAGAAAAGGAAAAAAAAAAACAAACAAACAGAACAGAACCATGCTCGGCTTGTGGGCTGCCAGGGTACAAGCCTGACCTGATGGCGCTTGTCCGCATGAGGGGCTCACCACCAGGCTGCGAGAGTTTCCGGGCTTCTAAAGACCATAGGAGGGGCTGTGTGCCATGGAGGTAGGATTGAGAATTGAGGGCTCTGAGGTCACAAGGAAGAAAGCAGCCCGATTTCCAGAAAGACTGTAAACAGACGAAGATCAATGCACTGCTGTGAAGGACCGAAGAGTCATTCTGCCTGTGACCACTGAGGTGCCTTCCACCTGGGCCTCCCGGTCACCGCGCCCCCAGAGCCACAATTCCACGTGGGGCCCCGGAGGCAATGGGCCCAGGAGGGCTGAGCAGGGCAGGGAGGGAGGCTTGCTTGGAGGCGTTGGAAGCAGCTCGGCTTGGTTGCTGAGACGTGAATCACATTTCCATGTGATGGGTGCAGTTCACACTTTGTAAGGGAACAGGGAGCAACTGGAGCCTGACTTTTCTAAATATACCGTGTAAGCCAACAGCCGCCTGGCTCTGAATTGAGATTCCTGACAGGAGGCTGGGTGAGCCCTCGGATTGCACTCACTCAGGCTGCATCCCGGGCTGTCCTCCTCCAAGGCGGGGGAGAGGGGCTGATGCTGGGAGCTGGGACTTCCAGAAGGAGTCCACTGGCTTCCTTTCCTGGGTAACTACCTGTAGGGATTCTGGGAAACCCTCACCCACCCAGGTTAAGGCATATAACCACAGGGCTTCTGTGGCCAGAGGAGGCCACTTGACCCCACTAAAGACTTCCCTCCCCCCTTCACCTGGCCCAGAGATGCCTGGTTGTGTCTTCCAAGCTCCCAGGGACAGGCAGTCTCCAGGACACCCTCCCCAGGGAGGGTCAGTCTCCCCTTATTCTCTGATCTCTTGGAAAGTTGATACCTGAAATCCCAGCGTGGGCCTTCCTTGGTAGGAAGTTCAGGTTGGGGGAGGAGCGTGAAATCCTCGGATCACACTCCCAGAAGTACCCAGCAGGGCTGTCCTGCAGGCTGGGGGGTAGGGGATGCCACTGACCACCTCGTGTTCCTTTGTGCTCTTGGCACCAGTTTCCAGTGCTGGACCAGTGGAGGCTGAAGGTGGCAGCGCTGGTCTGAGGTCCCATCCAGATCTGAGAAGTCATAGTTTGCTGGTGCGCAACATGGGCTTGAGATGTGGGGTGTGTGTGTGGGGGGGGGGGATGGTATTTTGTGACAGTCTTCCATGGGGCAGGTGGGGCTGCTCACCTCCTTCTAACTTTGCATGGGGAGAGCAGCGGCCCCAAGCTGCCAGCAGGCTGTGATCAGCACCCCAGCTTTCAGCAAGAGCTGGGGCTTGATTAGTCCTGAGGGTGGGGAGAAGACGCAGAGACCACCAAAGAAATGGAGGCTGGAGGCTGTGGTCAGAGACGCCCATGACACGTGGGCGCACAGTGTTGGCCGGGACTGGCCGAGACTGGGGAGCGGCTCTGGTTCTGGGCCGCTACAGATCCGCAGCCATCGGGCCTGTGGGAATTTCTTGTTCCCAGACTCTGAGCTGTCAGCAGCTTGGCTAATGAGAAGTGCCTGAGAAAGCGGCTGAGGCTCCGGAAAAGTTCTGAGCGCAGACCAACAGTGCTCTGACTGCAACACCGAGAGGGTGGAACCCTCCTGAGACCTCAGCTTCCCAGTGCGCCCACTGGGCTGCTCAGAGAGCTCGGTCCAAGGGTGCGCTGAGGGGACACCTGCGCCCTTTGAGAAGAAGCTGTCTGGGTGGGGTCCCCACATAACATTCATCTTAGATGAACGCCCTGCCCCCCACCAACGTCATTGGGTTCCAGGGTCTAGGGAGGCGGCACTGTGGCCTTTAGGGGTCTGTGGGATCAGGATCAAATCCTGCATCTGTTAGTCCTCAGAGAGGTCATGCCTGCGGACAGGGCAGTGGGTCCAGCTCTGCTTACACATTGCCTTTCCAAGTTTCTTCAGAGAACTTAAACTACCTGGGGGGCACCGGGAGGGAGCGGCTGGCTAAGCGTTCAGCTCTTGGTTTTGGCTCAGGTTGTGATCTCACGGCCTGTGAGCTGCGTTGGACTCTGCGCTCAGCCTGGAGTCTGCGCAGGATTCTCTGGCCCTCTGCCCCGCCTCCCTCCACTCGCGCATGTGCACTTACGTTCTCTCGCCCCAAACAAGGAGGAACACAAAAACTTAACAGTCTCTGAAACAACCCTACTTAGTATCTTGTTTGTAAGTGGGGTGCCTGCTTGGCTCAGTCAGTGGACCGTGGGAACTTCGATCTCCAGGTATTGAGTTCAAGACCACATTGGGTGCAGCACTTACTTTAAAAAATTTGTTTGTTTGTTTGTGGGCGCCTGGGTGGCTCAGTGGGTTAAGCCTCTGCCTTCGGCTCAGGTCATGATCTCAGGGTCCTGGGATTGAGGCCTGCATCAGACTCTGCTCAACGGGGAGCCTGCTTCCCCCTTTCTCTCTGCCTACTTGTGATCTCTGTCAAATACATAAATAAAATATTAAACAAACAAACAAACATTTGTTTGTAAGGTTTCTGCTGATGTCCTAAATGCCAGTGGAAAGCTAGGACTGAGACGACGGTGGTACATGGACTTGGGAGGAGTCCCTACCCTGGTGGAGCTTATAGTCTTGAGAAGGTGGGAGAAGGTGGCAATAAGGACTGTGAGGGGTACATCTGGGCCCTATGACAGTGATTTGGCAAATAAAAATGTCACCTGAGACATACTTACACTAATAAGAGTTTCACTGTTATCTGGAATTCTAATTTATTGTTTTATTTTTATTTTTTAAAGATTTATTTAGAGGGAGACAGCGCAGGCGTAAGTTGGGGGAGGGGCAAAGGGAGAGAGAGAGAGAGTCCCAAGCAGACTCCCTGCTGCGTGCAGAGCCAGACTTGGGGCTTGATCCCAGTACCCTGAGATCAGGACCTGAGCTGAAATCAAGAGCTGGAGCCTCAACTGACTGAGCCACCCAGACGCCCCTGAAATTCTAATTTAGAATTTTTCTTCTGGCCCCCTGGCACTGTGGGAGCAGCCAGGAGGAGCCCCAGAGCCGGGACCTTGGGGCCCGGTGCTTCCTGGAAGACCGGCAGGAAACAGTCAGGTGAGAGGGAACAGGTCTGCCAGGCACAGGGAACTCGGTGCACAAAGGCCACGAGGTGAGAGCCAAGGGCCCTGAGGGCCTGGTTGCCTCTCCAGCAATGTGGGGCATGAAGAAGCTGCACACATCAGCAGACACAAGTCCTAGAAGGTCTCTGGGTCATGCTCAGGGGTCCGGACTTCACACCAGGAGTGACAGACGGTTCCTGAAGAACTCAACAGGGAATACCATGGTAATATTTGCGTTCTAAAGAGGCTCTTCTGGCTGCTGTGTGGAGAATGGCTTGGGGGAGGATGAGAGTGGGAGTGGAGAGCCACACAGGAGGCCTCCGTCCAGAGGAGGGGTTGGTGGCTTGAACAAGACATGAGGCTGTGGAGGAAGGAAGTTGATAGATTCGGCTGGTCCTCAGTAGAGAGAGGACTTAGCAACTGATTGCTGATTAACTGAAGGCCAGTGAGGGGACAGAAAAAAAGACAACTCTCGGGTTCTTGGCTTGAGCCACAGGTGCTTGGGGTGCTATTCACAGAGGTGGGGCCCACTAGGAGGTGGGAGGAGGAGGAGGTTGGTGGCAGGGGGAGCAGAGGCTGATAAGTTCTGTTTGGCAGGTTGAGCTCAGGGTGCCTGTGGGCTATCGGAGTAAAGATGCCCAGGAGGGCCCTTAAATGGGTGCAGGCTCACGTCAGAGGGATGGGTGCAGGCTCACGTCAGAGGGAGCTAGAAACCACGGCGGCCAGGCTCTTCCTCTCTAGCTCCTGCTTCACATGCTGGCGGGGCATGGCCAGGCAGGGATGGTGAACTGGTCTCTGGCAGGGGGCATTGGGGCCTGAGCTCCATCCAATGGGGCAGTCCTCTCTGTTTCTTGGCGATGCCCAATGTACGGGAATGTGGACTCCTGGTGCCTCATTTTCTGATTTTATGTAGATGGCTCACATGCCATCTATCCATTTTAAGATGCTGACAACTGATTCAATTAAAAAACAAAACAAAACAAAACAAAACAAAAAAACAACGTGGGCCAGACAGATCTGCTCCAGGCCAGACCTGCTCCGGGGGCCTTGGGCTGAAGTGAGGAGTTAGGGTAGAACCCTCCAGATCGGGAGCCCCTTCAGGCAATCTTCTGCAAATGAAGTGCTTGGGACTTGTGTGACAAAGGACCATCACCCTTTGTCTCCAGTGATTCAGAGCTGATAGGTCTGAAGGAGCCCAGGAATCTGATCTCGTCAAGCTCCCGAGCAGTTGTTAACGCACTCAAGTTTGAGAACCTCTGAGCTGGGGGCAACAGAGGGGACAGAGCAAGGCTGTTCACAGGTGTGGGAGAAAACCAGAAGAGGAGGCTGTCCAGAGCAGAGATGGTCTCAAGAATGATGGTGGCTTCCTGGAAGTCCCTACGCCTTCTCCCTACCACCCCTGTCCCTGCACGTTTTGGCTCCTCCACAACGAACGCTGGGGAAGCTACACTGGCTACTGAGAGTGGATGAGTCAGTGGGCCTAGGGGACCAGTGGGGTCCTGGGGGTGTGGGTCCTTCCTCTGGCTCCTCAAGCTGTAAGTGGTAAGCTGTGCTTCCCAGCCTCGACCTCCACTAGCCTGAGCCAGCCTGCTGCCCGGCGTGGTGGCAAGTGCGCGCAACTTGGAGTGTTTCTTTCCTGGAGCTGGTGGGGGGTTGGGTCAGCTTCTCTGCCTGTCCCAGGGAGGAGATCGAAGTCTGGGGTGGAGAAAAGTGAGATGAGCAGGGAGGTGAGTTGAGCAGGCCTCATAAATTCCTTCTGTCCCAGCGACTTACCAACTCTTGCTGGTTTAGGAAGGAGGAGTTTTCGGTGAGGTTTGCCCAGCTTCCCAGAATGCTCTCCTGGGGCTCATGCCACAGTTAACCATGACATTTTTGGTTGGCTGTTTTGTCACTGTTTCTTTTGCCTACACCTTCATTAGGGATGCATGGGGGAGAAATGAGCTCAGGCCCAGGATTTGGTACTCCTGGACCCCCCAGTCTTCTCCAAAACCATACCATCATTTCTAACACCAGCATGATGGCCCCCCAATTTCAACCAAAAGACAAGGACTAGAAAGTGTGCCTTGGATTTCATAACAAGGTCATGAGTGACCATGAACAGAGCTGCTCCACTGGCATGGTAGGAAGCACCAGGCAATAGTGAGAAAGGAAGAGAGTGGGGGGTGAGAAATAGAGAAACGTTTGCAGCCAACCCTTCCAAGGAAGAGGAGGAGAGAGAGGGGTAGCAGTGGAGTGCATGGGGGTCAAGATGAGGAGGCAGTGGATGGGAATTGCTGGCAAAGAGGAAACACAGAGAGGGCTAGAGTCCTGTCCCTGAGGGGGGCGGGGAGGAAGTTGGAAACACCCAGAGCACAAGCGAGGGGTTAGCTTTGGTTAGAGGGTCGTCCCTTTCATTCTAACAGTAAGATGAGAAAAGTCTTCTTATCTAGGCAAGTTTATACATTTGGTAAAGAAAGTTGCAGGAGTCTGATGGCTGTTTTCTCTGTGACATTGGGGGTGCTTTCCTGGGCTAAGGGTGAGTCAGAGTTTTAAGGAGGATGGAGTTTAAAGGGAATCTTGGCCAGTGTGCCAGGCGGGCAGTCTCAGGCAGGAGAGGCACAGGGAAGAGTAGCAGCTGGGCTGATCTCAGCTTGGGGTTTTGCCACGAGGGTGCAGTGGAAGGGCAGGAGGGCACGGAGGCTCATGATGATGGTGAGCATGATGGAGTCTGGCATGAGGGGGCTGCTGGGGAAGGTAGAGGAGTCATGGTGGGGGGGGTTCAGGGAGCAGGGAGAGAGGCCCGGGGCTGAGTAAGAGAGCTAGAAGCTTCAGCCAAGCCATGGGAGGGGTATGGGCAGAAAAGAGCAGGGCACAGCCCTGGAAGTGCCCCGGTGTGCGTGCATGTGTGTGTGTGTGTGTCTGTGTATGTGTGTGGGGGGAGGGGGGCACTGAGGGCTAGTCTCGGGCCTGTCTTCCCGTACAGCCTGGCTTCCTCTGTCAGTGCAAGCTTCCTCTGTGCAGAGCAAGGTTTGGCTTCTCTGGCTCATGAGGGTCTACGTGGGGAGCTAACGGGGAGGATATAACATAGAACAAAAGGAACTCTAGGGCCTTATCAGGTAACAGGGCACTCTAGGACAGCGCAGCCGCCCCCTGGCAGCACTCGGGAATGTGGGTGAAGCGTGGAAGACAGGCTCTTGACACTGGGAGACTCAAGGAGGACATGAGCTTAAGTGAGAGGCTCTGACAGCAGGCACTTGAGTCTGTGTTCAGAAACTGGGGCGTAGGCTCAGGAGTGGCAGTTGGACTGCTCCCAGCTCGAGGGTTCAGCCCCTGAGGCCCTGGTCTTCTCAGGTCTGGCGGTCCCAGCCAGGTCTTCTCCCGCACCTGAGTTCATAGCCACCGGCAGACACCAGAAAGCAGCAAATGGCAGACTCCTTCCAGGGCTGCTGACATCTGGGTTCTTAATCAATTCATTTATCGACTTGATGATGGTGGATTATTAACAACAAGAACAAGGAAAATCTCCCCAGATCCCTGGCTAAGCCTGCATCTCTTATCGCCCCCCATGGGTTAATAAATTCCCCCATGGGGAAAGCTGCCACCAAGAGATTAGTATTTATTTTTTATTTTATTTTATTATTTATTTATTTATTTATTTATTTTTAAAAGATTTTTATTTATTTATTTGGCAGACAGATCACAAGCAGGCAGAGAGAGGAGGAAGCAGGCTCCCTGCTGAGCAGAGAGCCTGATGCGGGGCTCAATCCCAGGACCCTGGGATCAGGGCCTGAGCTGAAGGCAGAGGCTTTAACCCACTGAGCCACCCAGGCGTCCCGAGATTAGCATTTTTTAAAAAAGACATTATTTATTTGAGAGAGAGAGATGAGCATGAGCAAGGGGAGTGGGAGAGGGAGAAGCAAACTCCCTGCTGAGTATGGAGCCCTGCTCGGGGCTCAATCCCAGGACCCCAGGATCATGACCTGAGCTGAAGGCAGATGCTTAACTGACTGAGTCACGGGGGCGCCCTCAGATTAGTATTTTGCAAGGTGTTCAAGGAGCCTTAGCTTTGAAGATGTTTCAAGGACAAACGTTGAAAAGAGCTTTGGAAAATCCTGCATTAACACTCCCCTCTCTTGGAGACTCACAAACTGCATTCACATGCAAAGAGATCTGAAAAGTTTCATAGGAGAAACTTGAATTTTCTTTTAACTTTTTCAACCACAGAATCCACCCCCCTCCACAGGCCTCCTCCCATCATTACTCAGAACGAATATTCTCTGCATTTCACTGTGACATGACGCCAGCTCAAGAAACCACCTGCAGCAGACTCTCTGTATGGACCTAGCACAATCAACCCGTGCGGTTGTTGAGGATTACATGTACCCTGGGTTATCTAGCCGGTATGTCCAAACTTGGTGTCATTTAAATAGCTCTCTCTTGAGGAAGACTTTAAGCCCATTAAAGAGTGAAAATAATCCATGGCATGAATAGAAGCGTTTTACATCTGTGAGAAAACCCACAGTCCAAGAGTCAAGTTAACTCACACCCACAGAGTGTACTCTGTGCAGACATGGTGCAGACACGCATTCTCTGGGCCAGACGCAGCCTTATAAGGTGGCCTGACATTTTCTCATGGCCCAGGCCACCCTCCAAAAATATCCAGAGACAGAAGAAGAGTGGGAACGGACCTCCCCAAACATTTCAAAGATTAACAAGCAGGCTCTCCATTAAACAGGAGCGCTAACACCTGCTTTCTGACCAGCTCCTGAAAGCCCTCCAGGGTCCGTGCTGGGGAGGGTTCTGCAGTGGGAGGAGAGTAAATAGATGGGGCTTCAAAACACACATCCAAGCCTTCCTTGCCCAAAAAAACAGTGTTATTTCCTAGACCCTTCCAGAATATGCCTTAAGGTCTGACTGCCTTTGCTTTATATGGACAATAGAGACCCGGGACTAATTTCCATTCCTGCGCCTTTCAATCCCTTCGGGGTCCTGGGGCTGAAGCCGGTTCCAAATACCCGATCGCTTGTGAGGTGCTGCCCCCTTGCGGGGGCGCGACGCTACAACAACGCAGAAACGGAGGCCTTCCGCCAAGGGCGGTATCTGGAAGTGCCATCTAGACTGCATCCACGAAGGTCAAAGATAGACGTGAAAGTGCGGCTGTGCTAGTAAGTCTACGCTCTGGAACTAGTGAACAGAAAACACAACTTTCATACATAAAGAGATTTATGAAATGGATACTAGGTGCTTAGATACACAGCCTTTCTCATTTTATTTTTACTCATTTTATTTTACTCATCATCGAATGGGACTTCTTAGGGTGAACTGCCTTTTCTGGGGGGAAAAAGATGACTTTTGGTAATGAGACCTGCGCCAGTA
Source organism: Lontra canadensis (assembly GCF_010015895.1). Taxonomy (NCBI): domain Eukaryota; kingdom Metazoa; phylum Chordata; class Mammalia; order Carnivora; family Mustelidae; genus Lontra; species Lontra canadensis. Next base: position 5,931,192 of record NW_022631032.1, on the reverse strand, counting down.
ACACTAAGGAGTAGCTTTCTAAATTTGAAAACAAAAAAGACTAAATAGTCGCTCAGATTTAAAAGGAAGTGTTGGTCAAAGACCCGTGCAGCTCTCTTGTAACTCTGGTTCTCAGTTGCAGGCAGGGAAATGTTCATAGGTCTGGCTATTTTTGGTAGGAGTTGCTTAGAACAGTTTCTTCACCACTAAACTGTATGACAATGAGCCAGTCCATTTGTAACACTGGGATTTTTTTTTTTTAATAATATGAAAAATTGCAAAGCTAGTCTTCATTCTTGTTAAAGGAAACAGAACACAGTGGTATTTTTGGAACACTGTGTGTAACAGTAGGTCTCTTAATTATACCAATGGTAATTCCTCAGGCTAGAGCTTATTAACATAGTACACATAATTGCCACAAAATATGACAAAGACAAATTAGAAAGCACTGGTTTCCCACTACCACCCTGAGATTGTAGAGGTTGTATTTTCTGGAAAGCCTCTACTATTAACTCTACCATCTGTTCCTCAGCTTTAGTTGAAATGATTCTTTTCATAAATGAACTGCCTAGCTCTGAAACAGACCAGACCGTGCGAGAGGAGTGCTTCTGGGATTACTGTGCTGGTCATGTCTAAGCCGCAATCAGACAGCAGGTAGAAAGCTCCCTTCGGAATGAGGACCACAGCCTTGGACAATGGAGATGGTTAGCTCTGAGAAAGCCTCAGTCAACCTGACAGTAAACGTGTTAACTGCTGGCCGCACATGAGAAAGATCACTCAGGGATCACCCGCTAGACAATGCCCACACCACGGACCCATCGGCGCTTTCATTTTGAGGTGAAGAGATCTGGGGTCTAGAACTTGTAGGACGGAAGTGGCTGGGCGGGGTGTATCCTGTCCGTCTCCCTCCCACCACTGCCTACGTGAACTTGAGAGTGAGTAAAGCGGTTCCTAGAATTGGCTCTGTATTTGGAGGTATTTTCAGGAGGTATTTGACTACATCTTGTTTCAGTATGAGATGAACATTGCCAAGCAACAGTATTTTCCTTCTTAACTTATATTAGAAAAGTTAGATTAAAAGAAATTGTAAAAAACAACAACCCAAAACATTGTTGAGAAGGACCTCAATCGTTTACTGACTTTCTTAGACTTTCTCGTGCCTTCTGTGAGTAATCCCACTTGTCCCCTCTGTGGCCAGGCTGAGAGGGGTAAGCTTGAAGACTGACTGGCAGGAAGAATGACTTTTTGGAAAACTCTTAATATATTCTGGCTATTTCTCCTGTGTAAGTACATTATAAATAGCAGAGATAAATTTTAACCTATCAAAGAAAGAACTGGAATCCACGACAAAACTGAAACTCTCCCATATTCCAATACCACATTCAGGCCAACTTCATGTGAAAAATCACTAGACCTGCTTACTGGTTAGTATTTCAAATCCAGGCAGAGCACACAGTTTATTTTGAAATGCAACACAGATCAGTATTTTATGAATACAACTTATTACTACATTAACATTATCAGGTAAAAACAGCTTCCAAATGCATGCATAGAAAGTTAGGTATAGTCTTTGAACTCCTTATTTCTAAATATACAAAAAATACATTTAAATTATATAATTTTAGTGAATCAAAGACTTATAAAATTACAATTTTGGTTTTCACAACATAGAAAAAATACAAAAATTGACTATATATATATGGTCGTATAATTTCTTACCCAAATTTCAAAGGAGCAGTATGTACTGGTTTTGATGTTTTATAATGTTTTATCTAGAAACTCAGAACTGAAAATAATTTGTAGGTTGTACCACATCAGTGCCAATCATTTGTTATAAATGAATAATCCAAACAAACCAGTAGAAACAAGGGCACCATCTTCATAGGCCTCTTTATCTCTACCTCTTCTAAACCCTTCCTGTGGGAAGTTCGCTCCAAAGGAACTGACTTTATCTGGAAGGACAGTGCTTTACTCCATGACTAACTCTCCACGGTGCCTCTGATAATGGTGAGTACGTGTTAAATGAGTGATCCCAACCTGAGCAAACAGAACGCAGCGAGATGCAGATTGGCAGCTTGTGTCTACAAAGCACGACTGTGTAACTCAAAGAATTCTCTGCCGGAAGGCAGTCCCCAAAGTGGGGGGATCTGAAACACCCACCAAGGTGGGCGGCGGGGCCGAGGATGTCTTTGACCGCGTCTTGAAATGAAAACAGCAAGTCTGACAAAACACCCACCAGACACCGCCTTCCTCATTCACACTTTATAAGATGTGACAGTTGGTAGGGTTAGATGTTCTCCATTCGTAAAAGAACACCGCTATGTCAAAGGAGAAATTAATTCACGGCAGGGATAAAGCGGCCAGTTACCGAGAGAGGTGGATGAAGGACACGGCCGTGTGCATGCCTTACTTATCTGCCGTGAGCATTTTAAATGTCGCTGGACAAAAATACACAGTGGGGTGGAGACCCTTCATGAGGAGGGAGTTGCTTGCTGTGTTCTCGCTGCCCAAGTTCAATTTGATGCAACACCACTGTCTGGGACACTGTTCATCAACAGTGACAATTTATAACACACAGAGGCCCAAATACAACCCCCAATCCAGCGATCCTGGAAAACCTACATTTGTCTTCCCATCTTCTATAACTATTCCAGAAATGACTGAGAAAAATCTTACCCAAACTAAGCAGTAAGACTAATATAACTCAAATTGTTTCTATTTTACAGTAGAAATACATTCTGGAAAGAGAAAAAGAAAAAAACATGAAAAATAATCTTTCCTCTATATTTAGTTTATGCAGTATAAGAACAGATCCTAATCTCCCCATGCCCAAGTTAAGAGTGCTGACTTAAAGAAGAATTTTAATGTTCAATTCAAAAATGATTTTATTACACATCTGCCTGCATTAAATTTTAGGCTCCATACTTTCTTCTCAACTTCCTTTTAATGATCAGGCTTCTATGAAAATAACATTGAAAAAATTAGTTTTCCATTATGACACTCTTCAGATATTAGCAATTATATTTTAAATAACTATTCAGTAAGCTAGTAAGCTAGGTATTTAAAAATTTAAAGATCAACGGCTTATAAAAAAGGGAGAAAAGAATCCACAAAGAACATTCTGTGTTTAAAATTTAATGCACATCTGAACTTGGGCTTTACATTTTCATCAGCTCTCTCTTGAAGAGCCTTAAATGCACAGTTGAGCAATTAAATGGTATGAAAACAGGACAGTAATTAGACAAGGTCCACATGACTCAAGTATTTCTTAGCCCCAACACATGGAGATGATACTGCTTTTAGCTCATGTCTGCCCGACTGGAACACTTCACCACTCTGGACTTACAGCTTGGTGGGAATTACACAGGACCATAATTAGGCAAAGTATCCTAACAGAAGAGTTGAATGAAATCTAAAAATAAAGTAATAAGGGTGTAGAAACCTATTCCTAAATGTTCTTCAGGTCTGTATTTCTAAAGTAACACCTTCCATGTGCTTTCAATTACAGACTCTCTACCCCTTATGTGACTTGCCTGGCTTTGGGTCCCTAAGGGAGAAGAGCTATGGGTAAATACATTACTCAGAGGCGTTCTGAGAGGGACACAGTGAAAGGTACTTGTCATTTACCAGCGAGTGAGCCTTCCCTTTCTGAGAACTGTCACTGGGTTAAAATATGATCGAGACTGAGCCCTAGATAAGATAGGTTCTCTATGAAGTACGCATACTTAATAAATTCAAGCATGTTCCTCAGTGGCAGGCAGTAATGACTCAACTGAAAACAAACAAAAGTGTTCTAGTTGTTTTCCGGTTACAGGTACTACCCCAAAGCTTCACAGACATATACGTGGTATAATTCATTCACTAGGTAGGAGGGGATAGGTCCCAGCCAGAACTTCATAACATTCAAGAGAACACAGTTTGCCACTTCAAAAATACGGTTTCCAGCATGCAGTCAAGCACTTTGGAAAGGGAATGCGAAACACACTGCAGACCGGAACGGAACTCTACTGTGAGGTGGGCATTTGGTGGGTACAACTTCCTTACTCCGACTGTAACTCCCAGGTAGTTAGTGTTACAGATCTTTACTAATCACATACAGGGAGGAAACAGGCAGCTCTAAAATGGCCAGATCCCCTTCCAGCACCTTCAGAAATACTGGGAACGTCTGGTTCAAAGAGCATGCTGGAATGGACCGGTCAGGATGTTTTACGTAAGAGTTGTTGTGGTTGTTGTTGCTGTCGCTGTTGTTTTAAATAAAATCCCAGGCCTGTGTGACACTGGATTTTGGTTTTTATTTTTTTAATATTTTTAAAAATAGTTCTTACTTATTTTCTATGAAACGTATTGGGAACTCAAAAAGTCTGCAGCATTTTTTGTCATTGAAAAGTTTGTTTTTTGGGGGTACGCAGGAAGCAGGAGTTAGTCAAATTTCTTGTGTTCTTCAGTATGAGAAAGGACCTTTCTTCTCTGGTGTATCATGTGGAAGTATAACTGGGGAAAAACTGAAAGAAAAGAAAGAACTGGTTAAGGAGACAGGTCACTTGAAACTGTGTGCTCTGTTTAAAGCACATGGGACTTGGGGTCCTCTTTGACTCTACTTTCTCATCCAGCAACCAAAGAAGGGAATTCGGTGGGCTTGGGTAAGGGGAGGAAAAATGCACAGGGACTTACCTTTCCCTGCTTTAGCTGAAGGGGAAGGGTGGTCCTGACTGGACTGACACACAGTACCATCACTCTCATTATCCACTGAGATACCACAGAGTCGTCAAATGACACTCCACCCTCCCTCACAGTATCTTCACATTTATTCTGATTTTACCAGTAGGTGAATTCTAGTGACAGACTTACTATTCCTGTTTACAGAGGAGGAATTCAAGCCCCAGAGAGGGAAGGTAACTTGCTTGAGGTTTCCCAGCAAATTCCTGAAAATCAGGACCAGGCTCTGGGTTCTTGACACTCCTAAGAACCCCAGTCCCTTCTGTCATCTGAGGGGATTCTCCTGAAAGCACTTCCGAGAAAGGTTGTTCTTTGAGTGGGAAGACTGAGGAGGGGTTAGAGGGCCATGACATTTTAACTGAACACGAAGAAGCCAAGTTTGGATGGAGAAAGTCCTTATGAAAAGTAAGCTAATATCTTAGGCACTAGAGATCCTGTTCTTGGTCATTTCTTTTTTTCCATCCTTAAAGATTTTATTTATCTTAGAGAGAGAAAGAGCAAGGGTGGGCACAACCAAGTGGGGAGAAGGGGAACGGAGAGGGAGAAAGAAACTGAAGCAGGCTCTACTCTCAGCACGGGTCCTGAGTGCTACTCCATTTCTTGACCCCGAGCTCAGGACCTGAGCCAAAAACCAAGAGTCAGACCCTTAACTGACTGAGCCATCCGGATGCCCCTGTTCTTGGTCATTTCATAAGTTACTTTAAAAAGTACTGGTTCCCAAAGAAACAGGGTGGTACCACCTCCCTAGGAGGATCTGGAAGCTGCGGAGAGGGAAGATTTGGAGGAGGGAGGCTACTGGCATTTAACACAGGAAGCAGGAATGCCAAAATCTGTGGAGGGTGACAGTCTCCCACAACTAAGAACTGTCCTACCCCAAATGCCTACAGGATTCCTGCTGGGAAATGCCATCTGAAGCTACCTGGCCTTCACAAGGTTACTGTGAACTGGCAGTTCAACACCCATGGAAAAAACCCCAGTGAGATGGTCTTAAATGTGTACTATCCTGCCTTCTCTTCTCCACAGCTCCAATTTCCATTTTGTAGAAAGTAACCTGTATTTCTGGGGAGGTAATTGCTACTATTCCCCTGATAGTTTCTTCCTTTTATTTTTTTTAAAACCCAAACCCACGACCCTGAGATAAGAACTGAGACAAAATCAGGAGTCGGATGCCTAACTGACTGAGCGCCCCAGGTGCCCCAACAGTTTCTTCCTTTTTCAATGGGTTCCAAGTTGGCCAAATTTCCAATGATCCTCCCCAAATCCTCCAAGACATCAGTAGGCACGCACACACAGATCTGATAAACTGCAGGGGAGGCTCCGACGCTGAATAGGGCTGCCATCCACTCCACTCGCTATCTGTAGGCAGGAAGTTATTCAGAGAAAAGACCCAACTTGTGCATATAATTCAACAGGGGAGAGAACTATTCTGGTACGAAAGCCAGAAAATTTGACAAGCTCTATAATCTAAAAACTGGAAGTAAAGATATAATTAAACCATAAGGAATGCTAATTGCAATCATTTAAAAATATGGGGCCAGTCATATTTCTGTAGATATACTTTACTAAAGGGAAAATTTGTGGCAAAATACAGTAAGGACTTTTCCACCGGTTGCAGGGGTGGCTAAAGCTTGCCTGCTAGTTCAGAGGGTCTGAGGAAGGATGACCTAGAAAACGTTCACCAGACGTTTTGGCAGTTAAAGCAAGATGGTGGAGTATCCTCATCCCCATAGGCATGGGTCTGCTGGCTAGTCAGAGGTCCGAAATGGAGGGCAGATATGGCCCTTTCAATTCTTTTTTTTTAAGATTTTATTTTTATTTATTTGACAGAGAGAGATCACAAGTAGACAGAAAGGCAGACAGAGTGAGAGGAGGGGAAGCAGGCTCCCTGCTGAGCAGAGAGCCCGATGCAGGGCTCGATTCCAGGATCCTGAGATCATGACCTGGGCCGAAGGGAGAGGCTTAACCCACTGAGCCACCCAGGCGTCCTGGCCCTTTCAATTCTTTACAGTTTCAGAGGTTTCTCAGTGCCCAAGCAAAGGAATGTGTGTGGGGGAGGCCAGGAGAATGGGGGCAGCTGGGCCAGAGGTTCTCTCTCTATAGTTCTACTAATGACTTCTTGGTGACCAGAACTTGGGTGATACTATCTCCATCTGAATTACCCACTTTTTTTTTTTTTTTTAAGATTTTATTTATTTATTTGACAGAGACAGCGAGGGAGGAAACACAAGCAGGGGGAGTGGGAGAGGGAGAAGTAGGCTTCCTACAGAGCAGGAAGTCCCTACGCAGGGCTCGATCCTAGAACCCTGGGATCATGACCTGAGCTGAAGGCAGTTGTTTAACGACTGAGCCACCCACGTGCCCCAAATTATCCACATATTTAGACTGGACCCAACTGTAATGGCTGAAACAATTCCAAATGCATGGCTATTCTTTTTAACCATAGACGATAATGAAGAAAAACCCCAAGACAATCTCAACCTGACAACAGGCTATTCTGAATTCTACCTTCTGCTTTCCTAGTCAGACACATGGAATAGAGATGGTCACTGTGCATGCAAGAGTTGTGGAGGGGAAAGGGTTTCCTCTAGGGAGAGGAAAACTTGGGAGGCTGAGAGCAAATGGAAATGCTCTGCCTCGGGGAAGTTTTTTCTTGGTCTCTCTAAAAATCTGAGGTGTGGTTATGGTTACTGACAACCTGGACAGCGCCCAGCTTCCCAGTGTCCTCACCCTCCACCACTGTTTCTCATTTCTCAGCTTTTATTTATTTATTTTTTAAATTCCCACTCCTATTGGGTGGTAAAAGCCAAACCTTTACCAGTTTGGGGGGGGGGGGGCAGGAAATGTAGATAGGACTTAGACGTCTACCGAGTCCTATAGGTATTGTACACACTGCAGCTGCAGCAAAGTGGGAAAGGAGTGCCTTGCAGGGATCCCAAAGCACCCTGATATGAGAAAACTCCCGGGGCCATGGCTCATGGGCCACAGTCTGGGCCACATGTGCAACAGTGCAACAACTGGTCAGGACTGTAAAGAAAGGGTGTTACTTCGTATAATACGTGTATATCACCAACTTCGCATTAAAGAAGACTAAAAGAAACTTAAGTTGTAAAAAGAAAACCAAATTTGATAAAGAAAACTGGATGTCAAAAGCAACCCCTCTTAACTCTGCATTTTCTTCTTACAAATACAAAGTTTTGGAAAGCTGGAAATGTGCTGCTGGCTGTAATGAACTGTACAAATTGGTCTCAATATGAACAACCAAAGCAACTAAAAACAGGCAGGGCAACTGGCTCAGGCCAAAGGCATAATGAGTGCCAGCAGACACGATTTGTAGCAGAAGATACGGTCCCAGCGGTCATCCTGAGCCTGGGTGCGGGGTCAGGGACTGGGAGAAAATCTGTTCATCTTTACTTGAAATCAACCCTTTTTCTTGGACTACAGGAGTTAAACTACCTTAAGAAAGAAATAATATAGACTTTAACTAAGCCAAGTTCTTACCAAAAGGAGTCTGGGAACCAAAGAACGGGAAGGAACCAAGGTAAAGAAAGCCAACTTTGGTTGAGAGCCCCGCCTACTCTGAGTTTTCTTTCCTTTCTCCATCTGAATGCCCAGAAGGAAAATCCCACAGAATGGGATTTATTTTCCTTCAGGAATCCTGTCACTAGGGAGGGCTGCTGTGCTTGACCAGGCCCCTTAACTAGATCAAGGGGTCAGGAAGAAAGAGGCAACAACAGCCTGGGCGCTGGCGAGCCACCAGAGAACAAAAAACCTTGGAGGTACAGAAAGACTGAGGCTGTCCTGGAGAGCTGCTCCAGGACCCTCCTTTGGCACACCAAGATCTTAGAGCAACTCCGAGGTAGGGGCCCCAGATTTCTGTCAACGTGGCAGCATCCTGCTCTTGTTTGATTTCACACCCTTCCTGCTCCTTTTCCAGTTATTCAATCTGGCATCTCTTATTCATTCAAATCTTATGCTGATTTTATTTTATTTTATGAAAGATTTTATTTGAGGGGGCAGGGGGAGAGCGAGAAACAGGCTTCCTGCTGAGTGTGAAGCCCACCGTGGAATTCGATCCCAGGAACCCAGGCTTATGACCTGAGGTGAAGTCAAGACACTTAACGGACTGAGCCACCCAGGCGCCCCCTTATGCTGACTTTTAATAAATCCTGTGGTGCCCACTGGGATAATATGTCACTCTGGGTTTGGCAAAACTCCAAGTAGGAACTGTTGCTCCAGAGACTAGAAAGTGAAACTCTAAGGGAATAAAACTAAAAAGATGAACAACTGGAAGCTAATCTTTATTAAATTTTTAGACTCTTCCCTATTTATGTTTTCTGTGAAAATCAACTACCTTTTTCAATTTGAAGAGAAAAGGACTTTGGCCACCATGGTTCCAACACCAAAGAGGAGAACTTGATAATTAATAAAGAGTGGAAAATGAACCATTAAGCAGAACTGCTGTCCAAGAATTTTTCCAAGATAAATGCTCACATGAAATCTGGATGTAGTTTTTTTCTCACAATGCATGAAATGCAATTTTCCACAGAGGGACACAAACATGTCGCTTACGATTTTTAGGATGATTCATTCAGCTCATGCTGTGGGCTGAAGAAAAATCCAACCGTCCTGTCTGAATTTAACCTGAGGTTTATGGAAGAAGATAGCATCTTATAGACTAAAATAAGAATCACAGTCTCAATGGCTACAGAAATAGCTAACTGAGAAGAAACCCTAACTTCCTACGTCCTTGGGTAAAACAAAATCCTTTTGTTTACATGAAAATCAGTCCTAGGATTTTAAGTGAATATCTGAATTCGAGAAAAGGACTAAACAGCTCTTCCTCAGCAAATAGGACTCACTTCACAGAAGCCTCAGACACGGCCATTTCTCCTTGGTACCGAGTACACTGATAGGCACTTTTGATTATCCATATTTAAACTTTTAGCAGTACTATTAAAATAACTGGAAACTGTTCTGAAGAAAACATTATGTCCTGGTCAGATGATTTTAGTGCTTACTTCCAAACAAGAAAATAAGAAATACAGAAGAAAAATAACCTGTTTTTATTATTTCTTTCTAATTAGCTGCTGATTCCTTAAAAATGAAGTGTCTATTTTGATATAATGAAAATGCAAAAATCTCTTTACAATGTTTTCCAAATACCCTAAGAAGTAGTTCTCCAGAGACAGAAAAAGTCAAGCCTTTTTGTTTGGCACTCAGTACATCCCCCCCAATAGGTAGTTCACCTTTCCTGGTGTTCAGTGTTTCAAACCCACACATGCAGAAGGGCTGCATTTTGGCAGCTGTACTGAGAAGGGTTCATCTTTATTCAATTACTACTAGAGAAAATCCCCTCTGACGGCATTCAATAAAAACCAAAGCGTTCCTAATAAATTAGATTTATATACACTTGGACATGGTATAAAAACATTCAAAGACATTTGGCTCTAATTACTGTAGAGCCAAGTTTAAAAACATAAATAAATGTATGCATAACTGTTTACTTACTTGGAATGTAGGAGATCATTATCAGAATGAGGAATGCATAATAGTCAAAGGAAAAATTATATTTGTTGGGCAGACTGATGGAGTATAGGCCAGCCTGTCGGACAAAGGGCAAAGCAGCATATATTGTAAGCAGTTCTCCCGACACTCCCATTGGGTACAGCACAATGAAAAGTGTGTACCTAAAACAAAACAAAATATTCATGACTGAGGCTCGAAGCCAGCATTAGTAGAAAGATGCATTCACACCTCTCTGATCAGTACTGGTCTTTCAGGAAGCTACTGTTTCTACATTTTCCTGTTTAACCACTGTTTGTTTCTTTCTTTTTAAAGCACGTTCCATGTCCAACATGGGGCTTGAACTCATGACCTATGCTCTACCGACTGAGCCAGCCAGATGCCCCTGTTTACCCATGGTTTAAATTCAGGTTTTACAAGCCAGTTTTTGAAAAGGGCCAATAGCAGGTATGTCTCTGAATTCCAAAATAAAATAAATGTCTTTGGTCAGCCTCAAAATTTGGTCTAACTAAATAAACAACATCCAATACAACTCCCTAAGATAATAAAGAGGATGCCAATCATTGGTAAAGGAGGGGCACCGAGTCATGGTTTATAGAAGGGTCCTGCCCTGTGGCAGGGGTGGGAGTGGGGGTGGGGGGTTTGCAGGGAGTTGGTGGGGGAGGTGTTGGAGCACGTGTCCATGAACCCCTACAAAGCACACCACATTTGGTCTGTGGACTGAGAAGGATAGCACAGCGAGTGTGCTTCTACAGCTACCACTAGTCAAATGTCTATACATACCATTGTGAAAAAGGAAATACATGCCAATTTTAAAAACCTTAAAAAATTCACAATAGGTTTTAGTCATTATGTAATTTTTCAATAATAAAAACCCTTACAATAACTATCACATAGGAGAATCCAAACCATTTTTTTTCACTTCAAAAAGGAGTTCTCTATGTTTTAAAAAGAATGCAGAGAAGAGTTCATCCTATGGAACTAACTATCATTCTGGGGTGTAAGTATTGCTGAAGAAACCATCAGCTCAAATTTTAAAGGGGCTCTGGCTGTTTGTGGCTGACAGTGAGCAAATTTCTAGGCACAGAAGTTGCGCTGAGAAATCAGTGACAAAAAGCAGAAGCCATGTTTGCTGTGTTCCCCGCTGCCAACTTCAACTATGCTAGAGAGGAAGGGTCTTCCATAGGCTGTGGACAACCATGGACAAAAGAATCATTCTCCACTGTTAAGATCAGGGATTGGCCAGCAAACTCTCCCTGTAACAGAGCAGACAGCTCCCACAATGCCTGCCCAGGTTGGTGAGTTACTAACTGCCATCTCTTCCCATTCTTCCCTTTTCCTAATAAAAGTATGCACTGGGAAAATGAAAAAAAAAAAAAAAAAAAAAAAAAAAAGGAGTTTACACACTTGAAATGTTGGAAGCAATTGGTTTATGTCTCTAACTAAATCATCAAACTCCTAAGTTGTCTAGGAACCACCATTTTCCTTCTAGGAAATGAGACATTTGGGGCCCAAGAACAATTCTGATCCTTTTGTTTTGTCACTATCCCTATAGTCCACTCCAACTCAGAAAACTGCTCACAACTATTTCATGAATTAGCTCAGACAAAGAGATGAACTGTCAGCCTTTTTCCCAATTAATAACAAATATTACTGGTAAAAATTATCAAAGCCAAATAAAATTGCTAACAAGATAAAAGTGCATGTAACATTGGTTATTAATTAAAAATTAAGAGTCAGAGCTTGTTGGCAAAACTGAGATTAGGAGAATTGGACTTGGTCCAAAAAACATAATGGCAGGAGCTCATCAATAAAATTTGCTATGAACAAAAAAGGAATGTTACATCAAATCTCTATTGAATAATTTAAATGAAAATAATCGATCCAATAAAAATAACAAGGATATCAAACTTAAAACAGTGTTTCTATTAATCAAAGTTAAGTAGCATCCCTTATCCTGATGAAATTCACAGACCAGTCTCATATCACCAATCCCAACTCTTGTCTCATACAATTAGAAAAAAAAAAAAAAAAATATATATATATATATAGTTGACATCATACAACTTTATTTTTAGGAGCTTGGAGGGCAATATTTAGCAATAAAGGACAAATACACAAATACAGTGATGGGTCATTTCAAAAGTTATTCTTCATCCCATGTACTTTACCTGGCCCATTTGATGAGGTAAGGCAGATGGTTTAATAGACTGAAAGTATAAAAGGAGTAACGGATAATTTCTGTCATTGTCCAGGCAATAACATACAGGAGGACACTGTCTTCACTCTGCACCTGAAGGAAAAGGAAGACAAAAGCAAAAGCAAACACATAAAACATTTTAAGAAAGAAGCACTCCCAGTGTGCAGCGCCAGCCCCCTGCTCCCTTGCAGAGCCGAGCGGTTAAGCAAGTGGACACAGCCCTGGTCTGATCACCTGTGGCCACAGGCCAGGGGGAGCTTGCCACATACAGGAACACGTGCCTATGACAGCAATCGTGTAGAGCCATGTAATTAGGGGCAAGTAAGAAGAAGAACTCAGCTTACTCATGAGTCAGAGAGGCAGAAACAGGAATTCCATGAGCTACAGGCCACAGGAAAAAACACAGATCAGTGAGTTTTGTTTTTGGGCCTCCTGTGGAGAATGTGGACTGGTGTTAGTGGGAGCCAAGACTAGTTAAAGAAGGTAGAAGGGCAAATTGGTAGGAAGCTTGGGGACTGTCTATCAATAAGAATTTTAATTTGATTTGTATGACAACTAAGAATCTAAGGAAACTTCAAAGAAGGGGAATGTAGTGATTGAAACGCAACTGAGACAAGGCTCATTCACTAGGCAGGATGAATTCCAAGTGAGCAAAGAGCCAGAGACCACCTGAAAGGCAAGGACCATTTATTCTCTCCCACTGTGACTTCTTTCCCCAGATGAAGCCCGGTTTAACCTAAAAATTAAAGAAGCTTCCATGCTGACCACCAGAGGTGGCTAAAGCCAGAAGGGCTCTGGACTTTCCAAATTCCTCTGAATCACTTTAATGCTGAAAATGCAATGAACTTTAAAACAGCAACCCCTCCCTCCCCCTGCCCCCGGTGGTTTTTGGGGGCCATTCTCACTAGATGCCTTGGACTGCAAATCTCACATGGAAATGTACCTCAGCTGCCCTGGCATTTGCTTTCAGTGTCTCCACCAGCCCCCCAACCAGGTTTATAATGATCCTGGGTCCAGGCTTGAAGACCAGTAACAAGAAACTACCTTGCAACCAATTCACTCACGTTTTCTTGTATCTGAAACAGGCAGTTAGAGAGCTGGATGTGACTGAGAAATTCTACTGAGTGAACCGAACAGATTGACAAGATGGATCTGTCTCATTCCTAATGCCTAATACAACAAAGGTACAACACTCTAACTTTAACTTTTCTTCTTTGCATTTGCAACGTGAATAGTTTTTAACACTTACATTCTTCCTCAGAAAGTGTACATGGAGCGATCCACCTACACAATAAAATAACTAGTCATTTACATACCTATTAACTAAATTGCTCTGACAAAGAATTTCATAAATGCATAGTTACTAATCCCTAAAAATAATAAGAATTTTAAATTGTCAAGAGCAAGAGTACTTCTTGTTTTCCTGGTGCTCTCATATTAGCCAAAGTAAAACCCAAACACCTCTGAAGCTTTTATGTTTCATTTTTCAGTCTGTCCCCAAATCCTTGCTTAAAACCCATCTATATCAAAACATAATTTCAGAGCACATTTTGCTTTTTGATGTATTTTATAATCCTCTTCATCTTGAGGTGTGTTTTACAGTTATGGGATGAAGCCTTGCTTACAGATCTCTGGGTTGTAATAGAAAGTTCTTCCAATATTTTGCATTCTAAACACCTTGGGAGCAGGGAGTGTGTTTTATTCATCTTCTGATTCCCAAAAGCACTTTGTGCTTTTTACAAGTAGGAGCTCAATAAATGTTTGTGGAACAAACAAATTCAATTCGCATCAGGTCACCCTAAGACTAAATTCCTGCTTTTGATACCTGATATTAGTTTCTGTGTAGTCTTAAGCGGCCTTCAGAAAGACAAGTAACAAACCCCCCTCAAACCTTGCACTTTGGTCCAGCCTAATCAGACTCATTTCCCCCAACACCCAAGTTAGACTTGAACCAAAAGAACTATAAAAGCTCAGACTCAGGCTGAATTTGTGAAAGCAGCTGCTTCCAGAGCCCAGCTGTGAAGGCCAAGTTATAATTTTAAAAAGACAGAATGGGGGAAATGGCCATTTTATAAATGGTATCTTCAGATCAATAGGAAATACAACACTGTTATTAAGAAGGGACTTGGAAAGGGGTGCCTGGATGGCTCAGTCAGTTAAGCATCCAACTCTTGATTTCAGCTCAGGTCTTAATCTCAGGGTCATGAGTTCAAGCCCCACACTGGGTTCCACACTGGGTGTGGAGCCTCCTTGAACAACAAAAACAAGGGACTTGGGTAAAAGTTGGAGATCAAGCTCATCTGATTTGCAGATAATTACCCAATGACACAAAACAGGGGCAGAATGTAATGAGCTGAAGCTAGTAAGATCAGTGAGACTCAAATGTATATTTGTACACCTGTGTTCACAGGAGTGTTATTCACAACAGCCTAAAGGTGGAAACAGCCGAAATGCACATCAACAGATGAATCCGTAAACAAAATGTTGTGTGTATGTGTGTGTGTGTGTGTGTGTGTATGCAAAGGAATATTAGCCTTAAAAAGTAAAGGAATTCTGACACATGCTACAACATGGATGAACCCTGAACACAATCTGCTTAGTGAAGTAAGCTGGTCACAAAAGGATAAATACTATACAATCTCACTCCTACATTACCCAGAGTAGTCAAATTCAGGGAGACAGGAAGCAGAAGCAGAAGGTTGCCAGGGGCTGGAGGGTGGGAGGAAATAGGGAATAGTGTTTAATGGGTATAGAGTTTTGCTTTGGGAAGATGAAAAATGCTCTGGAGACAGAGGGTGGTGATGACTGTACAACTATGGGAATGTACTTACTGCCCCTGAACATACACTTAAAAATGGCTACAATGGCAAATTTTGTTATCTGTGTTTTACCACAATAAAAAACCCAGGAAGATAAAATTTAACAAGGTTAACTGCAAATTATATATGATTCAGCAACAACAAAATGATTCCAGTACAGAATGGGGAAGACCTAGCTTATGACTCCTAGAGATGAGTTTCTGGTGAACTACAACTTTATCCGTGCCAACAGCATGCAGGTGTTTGTTTAGATGACCGACAGACTGACCAAGCAACCTACCAGTATTTGGCCACATTAACAGTCTCATCCCAATGATTCCACTCCAAGTGGATTAGATCCCACTCAGGGACTGAAGCAGGTTATAAGAACCCCTGAACTAGCAAGTTTACTATGGACAAGAAGAGGGTAAATACTTCAAAATATGTAAATGAATGTTGTGTGCAAGAGGCATACGGACACGGGACTAATGGCAGACTTAACAGGAGTAGAATACGTGGTCCGAAATAAGAACCCGGCAACAAACCAGATGACTAACAAAATAGGCCACTGCATGAACCCGTGTGCTCCCAGACCCTGGACACAGGCGAAGTGAGACTGCTCAGGAGAAAGCACTGTGAAGGGTGGAAGGCTGCCCTGGACAGTGGCCGCCGAGGGCTTTCAGCTGCTGCTGTTTGGAGACGGGTGTGCTTATAACTTGTATGTGGGAAAGGCACGAAACTCTGGCTGAAAGGAACTTCCTTGCATAAGTGGAAATTTTTTGGTTGGAAAAAAAAAATGGGTAGAGCCTTTAAATAGTACTTCTTAAAAATAATTTTCCTTTATCAAAGAAGATGAGAGAAGAGAGAATAACTTTAAGACCTCTCTGTTATTGCCTGCTGACAGTATACCACAGGCATAGTTCCCTGGCGCTCCACTCCCTGACCATAAGGTCTTCAGGGCTCCTGGGTTCCTCCTGGCTGGCTCTCTTGGCCTGACATGGGTTTGCACACAAGGCATGTGTGGAGTCTGTGCCCCTTAACTTGAATGATACCTTCTATTTACTTTTCTTTCTTTCCTTTTTTTTTTTTTTTTTTTTTAAAGCAGGAGTCGGAAACATTTTTCAAACAAGTGGGGAGCTTCCTTTCTATTAAGGGCCAGTGACTCACAGAAAAAGGATCAATGGGGCTTTAAAAAAAAAAAAAAAAAAAAAAAGAGGAAGAAAAACTAGCCAGTTTAGCCTTGGAAGGGCTAAGGCCTAGGATTATAAAAAGCTCAACCCAGGGGCACCCAGGTGGCTCAGCCAGTTAAATGTTTGGCTCAGCTCATGATCTCAGGGTCCCGTGATCACACCCCTTGAGATGAACCCTCACATGGGACTTCCTGCTCCAGCTTCCTGCTCAGCGGGAAGCCTGTTTCTCCCTCTGCCCTTTCCCCACTTTCCGTGTGAGTTTTTTCTCTCTCTCTCAAATGGATAAATAAAATCTTAAAAAAAGTTCAACCCAGCTACTTTTTGAATTAGGAACTAGAAACAAAGAATTTCATTAATTATCAAGACTAGAAGGTTTAATATGCCCGCACAAAGATGTGCGGACAAATGGTCACACAGCATTACCCAGAACAGCCGAAAAGTAAAAAACCACCCAAATGTGCCGCAACGGGCAAATGGATAAACAAAATGTGACATAATCCATATAATGCAATACTATTTGGCCACACAAAGGAAAGAGATACTGATACATGCCACAGCACACATGAACTTCAAAAACGTGATACTGAAAGATGCCAACTGCAAACGATTTCATTTATGTCAAACGTCCAGAGAAGGCAAATCTAGAGAGAGAAAGATTACTGGTTGCCAGGGGCTGGGAGTGGGAATGAACTTTAAAAGGCATGAGGACCACACTGAGGTGACAGAAATGCTCTAAAACTGGATTATGGTGACAGTTACACAACTTGGTAAATTTACTAAACAGCATTGAATTGTACACCTAAAATAGTGAGTTTGATGGTGTGTAAATTATACCTCCATAAAGTTGTTTTAAAAGAATATGTTTATTTAAAAATCTTTAAAGTAATCTCTATGTCTAACGGTCTTAAAGTCATGACCCTGAAATCAAGAGTTGCACACTCTACCAACTGAGCCAGCCAGGTCCCCCGACCCATGTTTACTTTAAATTATATTATTGCCTTTTAAGAGAAAAGGGGGCATTTGGGGCAAAAGTGGCGGGGAGGGGAGAAAAGAAATAAAAGGGGATTATCAAGGTTTACAAAAGAAAAGAGAGGGACAAAGGGTCGCCAAAAATGTCCCGAGGCCATGTTTCAAAGGTGCATTTCACCATCATGGAGTGGGTGTGGGGCAGCTCTGCCTGTCCGGAAACCTTCCTCTGCCCGGTGCAGTCAGTGAGCAGAGTACTGGACCCTCCAGGCTTCGGGAGGCGCGCTGGGTGTGGGCGGCTTGTGTAATTTAGCCAAGGGAGTTTACACAGAAATTCAAGCTGGAGAAACAAATGGGTGCAAGAGAAAAACCTTTACACACAAATAGCATCATATGTTTGACTTTAAAAGGCTCAGGGAGTATCAGTACACGAAAAGCTGTCATTTTTATTACAGTCAAAGAAAAACAGATGGTGCCACGGAGAAAAATCACTATTGTAGAACCCCTATTCTTCTTAGCATTCTGGAACCCACTGCTCACCACTCTGGTTATTTCAAAGAAATACCCTTATCATGCTTTATGGTAAGTGTTCCTTCCTCTTCTTAATACCCTTTTCGTTTGTGAAGAGGGGAGATTTTGGTAAAATTTAAGAGCTGAGGGGTAGACTCTGTTCTTGGCAGAACTCTGAAGAGTATGTTTGTCTTAAGTCTGCTCTGGTTGCCGAAATAAAATGGAGACTGTGGAGACTGGCGGCTTAAACAACAGAAATGTGAGCACCAAGTTCTCACAGGGCAGGGACGATAGGGGAGAGCTCTCTGGGGGTCTCTTCTTCTAGGGACACCAGTCTCCTCATGAGGATCCCACCCTCATGACCTCATCTAAATCTAAGTACCTCCCACAGGCCCCATCCCCAAATACGGCAACACTACGGGGTAGGGCCTCAGCACATGAATTTGAGGGGGAGCACAATTCAGGCCATAGCAAAGTTCCCAACCAGGTGCTGACAAACTTTTTCTGTAAAAGACTAAGTAACAAATATCTCAGGCTTTGATGTCACATGTAGTCTTTGTCATGTATTCATCTTTGTTGTTTTATAATTTATACCCTTTAAAAATATAAAAACCATTACAAATTACAGGCTAGATTTGGCCCACAGGCCAACACCTGTTCTAGGTTCATTTTGACTGCCGCCTTCCCAACTTTCCCTTCCTATGACCTATTTATCTCTACAAAAGTCATTCTTCAGTCTTCTTTGGACAGACTGTGTGTGGGTGTCAGGGGAGGGGATCAATATATCTCTAACCAGTGGACACTATGAAAACACGAAGTACACATAAGCCCGTTTTTCATGTTATGCCATCTTACACCTCGGTAATCTCTTTTTTTCATCTGTGGTAAAATACATATAACATAAAACTTACTACTTTAACCATTTTAGATTATATAATTCAGTGGCATTAAGTACACTTACCATGTTGTATGACCATTGCCACTATCCATCCCAAGAACTTTTCATCATCCCAAACAGTGTACCCAATAAATATTAATCTCATTTCCCCCCTCTAGTCCCTGGTAACCACTAGTCTACTTTTTGCCTTTAAGAATTTGCTTATTCCAGGTACCTCATTTAAGGGGACTCATACAATATGTGTCCACCTGTGTATGGCTTATCTAACATAATAACTTCAAGTTTCATCCATGTTGTGGTATGTACCAGAATTTTTTCCTTTTTTTTTTTTTTAATTCTTTTTTTTAGAAAGGGAGAGAAAGAGAGAGTGAGTGAGCATGGGGTGGGGAGGGGCAGAGGGAGAGTGAGACTCTTGGGCAGGCACCACACCCAGCACAGAGGCCAACACAGGGCTCCATCTCATGATCCTAAGATCACGACTGAGTTAAAATCAAGAGTTGGTTGTTTAACCGACTGAGCCACCCAGAGGCCCCACAGAATTTCTTCCCTTTTAAAAGATGAATAATATTCCATTGTTTATGTACATTATACTTATTCATTCAATTGCTGGTGGACATTTGGGTTATTTCCACTTTTTGGCTACTGTGAATAATGTTGCTATGAACATGGGTGTACATCAGAGTACCTTGTTTTTTGTTCTTTTGGGCATGTACCTAGGAGTGGAACTGCTGGGTCATATGGTAATCCTGTATTTAACTTTTTGAGGAATTGCTAAACTTTCCACAGTGGCTACACCATTTTATATTCCCAGCAACAGTGCACAGGAGTTCCAATTCTCCCCATCTTTATCAACACTGGTCATTTATTTTCTTTCTTTCTTTCTTTCTTTCTTTCTTTCTTTCTTTCTTTCTTTCTTTCTCTCTCTCTCTCTCTCTTTCTTTCTTTCTTTTTTAAGTTACCGCAGTCATCCTAGTACGAAGTGGTATCTCACTGTGCCTTTGAAACAAGTCCTCAATGGTTATTGGTGTTGAGCATTTTTTCATCTGATTATTGGGT
This sequence comes from Lontra canadensis, assembly GCF_010015895.1. Classification (NCBI taxonomy): domain Eukaryota; kingdom Metazoa; phylum Chordata; class Mammalia; order Carnivora; family Mustelidae; genus Lontra; species Lontra canadensis. Next base: position 5,911,356 of record NW_022631032.1, on the reverse strand, counting down.
TACTTGTATATCTTCTCTTCATTAATGTCAAGTCAGGTCCTTGAACCGTTTTTAACTGCTTAAAAAAATAATCCTTTTTTAAAAAAGAATTTATCTATTTTTTTGAGAGACAGCATGAGCGGAGGTAAGGGGCAGAGGGAGAGGGACAAGCAGACTCCCTGCTGAGCAGGGATGCCAATGTGGGGCTCGATCTCATATCCTTAAGATCATGACCTAAGCTGAAGGCAGATGCTTAACCAGCTAAGCCACCCAGGCACCCCTGAATAATACCTTTTTAATAATTTTGGTGACAATAGCAGTAAAAATAATAATTATACTCAAAAGTTGAACTCCTAATGTATAGCAAGCATGTTTTTATTTACATATATTGCCTCATTAAATCTCCATTTTACAGAGGAGGCAAATGAGACTTACAGAAATTGAACCCAGGTCTGTGCCCCTAAACTCTGAAGAGTACACACACATATACACCCACACACACTACTGTTGTGGGGAGAACACCTCTCTTATGAAATGAAGAGAACTTTTCAAAGGAACCCATATATAGAGCTGAGAATAGATAAGGTGAATGTGAAAATTTCCTAATATCATGCAAGCTACTAAATTCTCCAAAAAATGTTGCTCACCTCTGAAGAGGAGACACTGAAGGAACTGAGTGGAATGGGCTCACTGAAAAGGACTGAGTAAAGTGTGAAAAATTCTAGATCACTGCTGTCCAGAGATACTTTGAATATTTCTATGAAAGGAACTCAGTCATGAATCAACTGACTTAAGACAGAAACCAACATAAGAACTTGAAACAAACCCTAACGAATTCCCTACAGTTAGTGTGAATCTTCTTCCCTGAGCCTTGCTTTGCTAATAATCTTCACTGCTTATTTTGTTTTAGCCCTGTTTTACTTCCTGGGTTTAACTTATTGCCAAGACCCCTAAAATCTCTCTCAAGAGTTTGTTTCTCTTTTCTATCTCTGCAGGAATAAAACTATAAAATATGATTTGAATTCAAAATGAAAACAAACTCATTAAAAGAAAGATAAAAAAGAAAATGAGAAAAAAGAAAGAATGGAATACCTTATGGGACAAGCCTCTGGTTTTCCAGAGAAGCAATCATCCCAATCATTTCAAGTTTGTCTCTGGATAGGCATTAAAATTCAGTTAAGAGTCGCTTTCTTTTCCCCTCAATGGAGGAGTCAGCATGGAGGCTGGGATAGGGAGTGACGTGGACATGAAGACCAGTGGGCCTGGAGGCCAAACAAATGGACAAAAGAGGGAAGGTTGAGGGGCTGCAGACAGGTGAACCAGAGGCTGGGCAACCAAGGATAGGGAGGTGAGGGAGAGATAAGAGGTGATGGGTAGAGGAGACGATGAGTGTGGTTGGGAAATCATTTACATGGGATGAGTGAGTACACTGAGCAAAGAAATCATTATGCTAAAAAGAAAAATGGGCTTCTTATTGTTGGAGAGGTATTTACAAACACGGAAGGAGGATGTGAGAAAGAACACTAAGGTGTTGGACTATAACTTGAGGAACCGGTATGAACTCATAATTAAACATACATACACACATATCCACACAGAGCTATATAAATACTTTTAGATGTACATGTATGTGCATATATATGCATGTATAATATGTGAGTGTGTGTGCACATGTATCTCCTAGCTTTCTTGACTGAGAGGACCTAGAAGCATTAACACGCCAGTAGCATAAAGCACCTCAGCCACCCAGATCTTGGTTCCTAAATACCATCTCCCACTAAAAAGAACCAGAGCTCCTTGGCAAAATGGCAAAATGGCGATTCCAGGAATGGGACTGGGGAAGTTTAAGGTAAGTCTGGAAATTTTTTTTTGTCAGAAAGTAGAGGGATGCTCAGTGAATGAGGGAGACAAATCTAAAGAGCAAGTGGAAAGGGTTCCCCCTGGCCAAATTGGACAATTTTAGCATCAAAGTAAATAACAGATTACAATCCACTGAATTGCATGGGAACTCATGAGTTCAAACTTATATAAATGAAATAAATAAATAAATAAATAAATAAATAAATGGGAGAAAAGGAAAGCTACTCCTTATAGTAGGAAGCTACCTAATATATATAAAGGAGGTAACAGAAATACAGGGGCCATCATCTAGTAACCACCACAGAGGTGGCTAACACAGGTGGGAGTCATGCCCACAAAATACTAACCAAGAAGGGGAAGACAGTGACTTTGAAGGTGGGGAAAGTTGGCAGACACCACCAGGAGCAGGTGATTGGGGTCAACATCACTGGGATAGGATAGGCTGTCATGGCACTGCCACCTCACGTGATGCTCTGAGAAGAGCACGGCACCGTTTCTGTAGTAACCTACGTGACTTGAACTGGTTACAGGGGAACACTAGATGGATGTGGGTTGAGGGTCTCCCTACAGAAATTAAGGCCTGTACTCCTTAAAACTGTCAAGGATTTAGAGACAGAACAAGACTATCAAGCTCTCCTCAACTGATGTGTCTTAATAGACCTGACAACTAAATGTAACATGTACGTAGCAGGAATAACATAGCAACATATTTCTTCCTTTTTCTGAGTATCCTAGCACAATCCTTAGCACAATACCTGGAGCACAGATACACTTAGTAAATGTTTGCCATCCCAGAATAGGAAAAAAAAAAAAAAGTGTTTGGGCAACTAGTGAACTCTGAATGGGCCCTGTAGACAAGGTGGCAGTATTGTGTCAAATGCTGGTTTCTTGACTGGGAGGTTATAGGAAGTCATCACCTCCATGGCAGGTGATGGAGGAGAATGTCTGCAACATGAACTTGAGTAACAGCAAGTACAGCTTGCTTTCAAGGTTCAGAAAAGGATGGATGATAATGGGTATATAAATATAGAAGAGAAGGTAATGGAACAAGTGCAGTAAAATGCCAGTAAGTGGGGAATCTGAGAGTTTTTGTACTTTTCTGGGGACATAATTAGGAGCAAATGCAACTATCACTTAGTTTCTAGACACACTGTTTCTGATATGAAGCCTCCGAATCTGCTGGAGAGGCAGGCTGTATAACCACAAAAAAGATACAAGAACAATTACAATAAAGCATATAAATCAGAGCACACTGACAGATGGTAACTTGTGAAGGAATAATAGATTTAATGCTGCCTCTCAATTGATATTATCTTAGATGGTAAATATGCTGAGGGCAGATCCACAAACTTGCTTTGAAGAGGGGTTAGCTTTAATTAAAAGGCAAAATCTAATTTTTAAGACTTATTTGAGAGAGAAAGAGTGTGTATGCATGTGTGCAGGGGGCAGGGGAGAGGGAGAGAGAAAATCTCAAGCAGACCCCTCGCTGAGCACAGAACACGACTCGAGGCTCAAGTTCATGACACTGAGATCATGACCTGAGCTGAAACCAGGAGTTGGGAGCTTAACTGACAGAACCACCCAGGCGACCCCAAAATCTAATTTCTCACAAATGCTTTAGATTAGTATAATAATGGTGATTAAGATAATGATAACTCCCATTTGCAGGGCTAATTATTCCTTAAGTATGATCAAAGTAATTATGTGTAAATTTTTACCAGCTAACTGAAACTATTTTAATAAGTATAAAAAAATTAATTTCTTTGTGAAAAGTCAATTATATCTGTTTTGAACCTCAGGACATGGAAAATAATTCAAAATAGCTGCACAGAACTTTGTCACTAAAATTTTTTAATAAGATTACATTGTACAGAATATGTAGCTAATATTTATTGAACACTTCCTAAGTACCACACACTGTTCTAAGCACTGTGTATATATTCCCAGAGTTCCCAGGACTACCCCGTGAAGAAAAACAACTAGGCCGGGGATACCGGAACAGCTGAGTGACCATGTGATCCTAGCAGCACCTTCCTCTGCCTTACCAGATGGCTATCCCACTCTATGGTACTGCTGTCTGCTCAGTTCTGCTCCTGGACTACGCTAGAAGCACTGTGAGGACGGGACCCATGATTTCCCTTCTCTCATGTATCCTAGTGCTTCATGCAATGGCTAAAGTGTAGAAGATACTGAATATTTGCTGAGTGATTAAGAATGAATGGCGACCCATCTGTAGTCCAAGCCTGCATGTTCTCTGGCTTGGCTGGAACAGCCTTGGGTGAGGAGGGCAGGAGAGAGTGAGGCCAAGGGTCACAGGGCTGTTGCCTGATTGATGACGTCAGCTGAGAACTTGGACTGGAGAATAGGACAGTTCTGACGATAATCCTGGTCTTTTCCATAATTTTATTAAGTTTTTGAACAAAAATAGAACTCATTTAGTTATCTACTTAAAGGGATTTTGTCCTTGATAAGAAAAAAATTGAAGTGTAATAAATATTGACATGTGGTGGTTTAAAAAAATAGTTTGAATCAGTATTAGCTTTATTCACATGACAATTCATGTGTAAAGTGTCCTTCATGCATAGCATTTATTAAAAATCCTTTATAGGGTATATAGTAAACAAACCAGAAAATACTATTTCTCTTCTATGGAAAACTTGAGTTACATTATAAAGAAATATTAATATTCTTTCCCATTTAAAGTAGAGAAAAATGTGCATCCACATAGGTTTTTTTAAACCTACAGTGACAAGGGGAACTGGTTAAGAAATTCTTTCCATTACAACACAACAACTAAGGACTCTTTTTGGTGTGCACGATGGCCTAGTCAAATAATTTTTGGCTTACCAAAACAACTCTTGGTCATGAAATCAACTTTTCTGAATATGCAATGAATAAGACGTAGAAGCATGCAGTCAACACACAATGCTCTCAATCAATGCTGTACTTACGGCAAGGTCAGACATGCAGATCTGAAAGCTAACATGTCCCCAAGAACCCAACTCTAATGCTACCATGTGGTCAGCCCATTTCCTAGAAGACATGACAGGAAGGTGGTAGTTTCCTTAACCAAGCTCTTCTCTAATCAGGACTGCTCTGGAAATCAGAGACCTTCAGACATCTGAGCTGCCTGTCCTGAGACAAGCTACTTTCCTCTCTGAGCCTCTGTTCCCTCATATAGAAACTGGGGAGGATCAGAAAAACATATAAAGTGCTTAGTGGAGTGCTAGTGATTTAATAAATAGCAGCTGTTATTATTCCACAATAAGAAAAATTCAATTCAACAAATATTTACTAAGTTCCAACTATCCATGCTAGCTGACTCTGAGTCCCTGGTGGTGCCTCTTTGGCTTCATTACCAAGACAATGTTTTGTTGTTGTTTTGCTTTTCATTGTTTGGTTCGGTGCTGCTTAAGAGATGCCATCCCTCTCTCTACTTGAAGGTTAATATGCTTCTACCATCTCTGGGATGTCTGAAGACCTCCAGGTGCTAGCTGGCTTTCCCAGCATTCTTCCTGAATTCTGTTTGATTCTCTCACCCCCAAGGAGCACGTTATTTCATGCAACTATTTTCTTTACCCCAACTCAAGCATGGAGGCTCATCAGAATGGAGTCACAGGCAGTCCCAACCCGGAACCTCTATGTCTAATCCAGTCTACAACCACAGCAGTAGGTTCCTGCGATCCCATGGGGAGGGCTGCGGCATACTCGCCCCACAGAGTCTGCCCCCAAACCTTTAAATGCAATGTGCCTACTCAACACTTTAGGGTCGGGGGAGAGGACCGATCACCGTCAGAAACCTAAAAAGACATTCAAAAGAACACAAGGTTGTTCATAGATATCGTGAAACGGCATGGTTCTTCGGGTTCTCTAACAGTCTAATGGTTGCAAAATCTTCAATAAGACAGAAAATAAAAATCAAGACTATGAACACCATCCCCTGGATTGTAGATGTTCTGTTCAGGCTTGTATGGTGCCTTAAAGATACTGGAGCCAGTTTTTAAAGCTGGGAGATTCCACATAAAAAAATAATTTCTACCTTTTCTTTAAAAATTCATACTATCGCTGGACCCACTTGGCAATCACTAGCTATAGCTGAAATGAGTACCTCTGTTCTTGTGAGACGTACACCCTCCAGCTGCTGGGTTCTTCTTGAACTTTCTCTTCAAACCCACCTGTAGGATAACCATCTGCTGCCAGCTCACAGCTTCTGCACAGGTCACAAAGTGCTACCCAAAGGTCACATTTTGAGAAGCTCGAGTTTTAAAAACTATACAGTATTACTTAAAAACTTGGTTAGCTTGATTAGCTTTTACAACATAATTTTGAGGCAATGACCTCAACAAGATTCCTTAAACCTGACCTAACAGTCCAGCACCAAATGCAGAACGCAGACGAGACGCACACTTTTCAAGTTTTTGGTTATTCTGGTAAATTTTTTGCCAGTGCAAAATAAGGTAAAAAAGAGAAGATGCCCCAACTCCTCTTGTTAAAAACAAACATTTATGGTGGCAATCTGAAGAAAACAAAAGTTAAGTCTTTAATGCACCAAGCCTGATAATTAGTTCTCCCCCAATCCCACTTCTAAAATGCAAAGCATACTCTCGGCATGCGCCCACACACAGCCGCACATGTACATCAAGTCACGTCTTACAAATTCCCGAAGTGCACCAGGGTTTTACTTCAGACTTGAAAAGGGGTCCTCTTTCTGGAAAATGCAGACAACTTAGTAATATGCTTTATTTTATTCATGATGCATCACAGCTTGTCATGAGAGGTGCCTGACTAGGGTTTCTGGAGATGAGTAACTATAAAACATTATTGAACCCTCTTCCCTGAAGAAACTAAAATACATTTTATCTATATTTCAGAGGAGCAGGGAGTTGCGGATGAGTTCTTCAGGCTGCCCCATCATTGTCGAGACTCCCAATGAGACCAGTTATTGCTGCATTCACCATGCAGGCCTGTTGTCAGAAGACTGTACATCTTGTCAATTTATATATTTTTAATTAAACTAGCTCATACTCCGTATTTGTGCTTAAAAATAAAGTTATACTGAAAAAGCTACATTATATAAAAGACTGATTTGGCAGAGGAGAAGGTAATTTAAGAGATAGTTCCTCCTCCCACGTATTGAAAGTTTTCAAATGAATATTAACCAATGCTTTAGAAATGCCACTCATTGTACTGTGGAACACACCTGTTTAAAAGCAATTTATAGGTAATAATTTTTAACTTTCCTTGACTTTGATGACATATTTTAGCAATGCTCACGATGCAAGTCAATCATCTCACTTTTACAGTGTGAAATGAGAATCTTCGAGCTCACTGGGATAATAATATTGACTGTACTTCTATGGCACCTTTTGCCTCAAAAAGGATAGAAAAGGCTTGTGAAATGCTTTTCAAAAAGGGCAAGCCCGGGACATGCTATCACGATGAATCTGTTGCTGCAGGGGCCAAGTTGCAGGCCTCTGACAGGTCGGGCCCACATGGCCTTCCACCTCACCAGCTAATCAACTGCTCTCTGTGCAACAGAGAATACCATCCACACTGTTTCCCACATCTGCAGGTAGGGTTTTTGTAACCATTTAAGCTTGTTAAAAAAAAAAAAAAAAAATTCTTGGGTCTAAAGAACACAGCATACCAATTATATTGTATAAATTTCTTTCGACTACTTTTTAAAAAAATCACACAGTTGGGGATACCTGGCTGGATCGGTCAGTGGAGTGTGTGACTCTCAATCTCAGGATTGTGAGTTCAAGCCCCACACAGGGTGTAGAGGCTACTTAAAAAAAAAAAAAAAAAAAAAAAGTAAAAAGATCACACAGTCATGCACATATGAGATCAAGTATATGAAAACCCAATTGGCTGAAATCAAGAGAATGGCAAAATAACATCACACTGAACATCTACAGCTACATTAATATGGCAACCTCCAGTAACATGCAGCTATTTCCAATTACATTACATGAAATTAAAATTTAGTTTTTCGGTCATAATAACCTTATTTCAAGGGTTCAATGTGTTCACATATAGCTAGTAGCTACTGTACTGAACGGTGCAGACAGGAACATTGCTACCATTGCAGAAAGTTCTACTAGACAGTGCTGGGGAAGAGCACATACCCCAAAGACAAATGTCGGTACCCAAAAGTTCCCTTATTTGGCTTTGAATAAACAGTCTTATATAAGCACCTTACAGCATTTCATTTTCAGACCATGGATGAGAACTGTTTTGAACACCAGAATTCACTTCCTGGTGACTGTCCCCTGACAATACAACTCAGTAGCACAGTTCTGTGACACAGAGCTTTGCTTCGCCAGGTGATTCTTTAATTCGAATTGATGCCATGTAACCAAGGCTGAAACCATGTAAGCTCCAGCCTGTAAATCTCATGGCCTTATTTGGGAAACTACTATTTCACACCCAAGGTATCCATCTTTTCCTTCCTTCATGCTCATTCCTTCTCCATGATAGTTTCCTAATGTCAAGAGTCAAGCATCCTTGTTAATCTCAGGACTGCAAGGAACCAGATTTGGCTCTAAACAGGCTTCCTTCGATTTGTAAATAGCAGCAATACATAGATTAAGATACTACCCGATAGTATAGAAATGTCTAATGCTTGAAGATGATGCATTCCAACAATAAGTTTCTTTGTCAGAAAATTTCACTATCAAAAAATAGGAGCAATGTAGGTGACCCCACCGATGCATCCAGGACATCAATTACAAGAGGGATGGGGACTTTAGCATAATATATAAAAAGACTAACTGAAGTGTAAAATGCACTAGAAAACCTAGTATCTGGAAGGTCTGGGGCAGAGGAAAAAGAAGAAGCCAACAGTGCTCAAGCCTGAAAGGACTGGGCATCTCCAGGGCAATGAGTCTGCAATGAGTCAGGCTGGGGCAGGTTTGGCCCCTGCTCCTCCTCCCTTGAGTGAGACTGCCACCCCCTCACCCCAATGAAAATATGAAAATAACCATGCAGGCTTTTGGGGCATTTCCCTAATGTAACTGCTGCCTCTCGTGCCAGAGTTGACAACTGGGAATGGTGGATGTCAGAGTTAGCCCTTGGGGTGAGAGAGCAGAAGAAAAGGTCCTGAGAAGCTTCAAGTGTAGGAGTAGGAGTGTCTGTGGGGCAGGGTCACCCCGGGGAGGAGAGCCCAGAGGAGAAAAAGATTAACATTAAAGACAAATGAAACCAATTTCCTGATTTTGTTGAACTTGGTACCTAGTCAATAATGATTAACTGACAAAGGGGGCTATGTTCTGTAGGAAGTGGTGGTAATTCTGGCTTACATGGTTTAAGATACTTGATTGTTTCTTGTTTTAACGCAACTGACTTAATGATCAAAGAACAGGACCACCAGACTATATTTTGAACAAATGAGTCCCCGTGGAGTTTCTCAAGGGCTACAAAAGCACTAAGACAATGGGAGAAAGAAGCAACATGAGATGGCAGAAGTGAACTTATAAAAAATCTAAATATCTTTCAGTATTTTGAAATAAAAATCTTTATACATAGCTCAAGAAAATGTTGGGAAGAGACAGAAATACACTGCGGGGAAAATAGGCAATCTGATTTTGCCCAAATCCCCTATGCTAAATACAGGCAATGGCAGAATGAACCACCTAGCTATGAGGAAAGTACCACTATCTTCAAGTGTCCATTAGGAACAGCTGTGGAATTGGCAATACAGTATGGCCGCCTTTGTCTGGGACTTGTCTCAAGTTTGACAGTGTCTGATTAATGATCAAATAATGAGGTTTTCTACCTTTAGGAGAAGTGCTAATTTTAAAAGTGAAGGTGATGCAAATCCACCTCCAGAAATATTTAAAATAGAAACTATGGGAATAGATGGAATTGTGTGGAGAATCTGAGACATCTGACACTCCAGGGGGCAAAAGAGGCTGAATGTATCCTGAGGGCCTTTGCTAAGATGAAGTAACACCACGGAAAGGGCGTGCCAGAAGACAGAGTGGCATGGCTTCGGGTCCAAGTACAGAACCCGAGGGGGGACATGGTGCCCCCGACACAGCACTGAGCTCCTCATCTGATGGATGGGGAGAGAAGGTGTCCTTCCTGCCTCAGGGAAAAACACTGTGTTCACAGATGGCCATTAGGGACGAGAAGCATGTGCTGCCACGGGAAACACTAATGGAAAAGCCAAACCTCGAGAGGTGACAGGGCACGTGCATGCTGTGAGACCAACAGAAAAGCAAAAGCCTGTGATGCAACCAGAATTGGATGAGGAGTGTGGGAGTGAGGGTGTCACTTCACTTCGTATTTTAGTTTCCGCAAGAGTGAAAAAGAAGAGAAAAGGAGAGGAAGAAAAAGCAAACTGTTCATCCCTGAAAGAAGGAACATTCCTTCTGAGGTGAAACTGCTTTACAAGGGCTTTCAGAAGCTACTCGGCAAAAGCTGCACCCTAGAGATCTTGATTTCTGAATAAGGCTGCCGCGTCTCTGTAACCCTTCTCATTTCATCTTCACAAAAACTCCACAATATAAGCAGGACAGATATTCGCATTATAAATGAGAAAAACAAGGCCTAGAACATTGAGCCATTTTGCCCTAAGCTACAGGGTAAGTGTCAAAGTTGATACTCATTAACTCCTCACAGGAGTTATGTGCACTAAACCTCCAGGTTCTAGAATACTGAGTTCTAATTACCTAGAACATAATAAAACTTTCCAAGGAAGGTGACATTTTTTGACAAATCCCAGGAAGAGAAGTGTCTGTACAATATCTCCTCAGGTGAGAATGACATCCTAAACAATATGCCTGCTGGTTGTGGCTGGGCACTATGAAGCACATGCCCAGGACAGAGCCCTTCCCAGGACCTACCCCAAAGTGAAGCAGCTGGATTCCTTATCCTCGATCTTAAAAACAAACAAATGAAAGTTACTGTTGCTTCTTTAATGCTGTGGCTTCTGATCACCCTCTGCCTTCAAGGTGGGCCTCCCAGGCTTTCTTTGACAGGAGCGTGAGTCTCATGCTTTGAGAAAAGCATTTGTACTTTGGAAAAAGGTCCAGAAACTCCACAGTGCCTTTACTCTAGCAGTGTGAGGGAACCCTAAGGCTTTCATTCTTCAAGAATGAAACTAAGGTTCTTAGACTTGAAAAGAATGGTGAGAGCTGGTTAGGCTTCAAGTAAATTAAGTAGAAATATGAAGTATTATCAAGAAAAGAGAAGGTCAATTAAAATTACATCACAACATACGGTGTCTTAGATCATACAATTATCTGAGGAGCTTATTCACAATGATCTTCTCTGGCTCCACTCCCAGAGAGTCTGTATCAAGTGTGGGGTGGGACTTGGAATGTTCATTTTTAAATAAGCTTTCTGGGTAATTCTATTCCAAATAATCCATAAGCCCCAGTAGAAAAACAATCTTGGAACTTCCAAGGAGAAAGGCTAGTTAATTGGAGGGACTCATCACAGAGCCACCGGGCACAGAAACAACAGAGGAGCAAGTGGACAACGTGCCTCAGATGAGTGCCCAGAGCCCACAGCTCATATGTATACTTCACATACAGAGAGATGATCGGTCTGAGAATCCTAGCTCAGCATGCGTGCGGCATGCTAAAACTGCTTCAGACGCATGTGTTCCACTCCATATGGGATAGAGAAAGCATGGTCAGCACTCAAAAATAAGGCTATGTTCATACCACAACTTAAACAGTGCGAAGGAAGCTCTGATATAGAGGGAAAACCTTGGAATCAGAAGTCCATTCCCAACTCTGCTTATCTGGATGTGTGACGATCACTTTGCTTCTCTAGCTTCTGAACTCTAACTGAAGGCTACAACCTACCTCAAGGGACAATTATCAAGAGTGAATGATCATAATATATCTTAATAAAGCCTTCTGTAAACTGTAATGCATCAAGAGAGATCAGCAGAATGATAAAAAACTGGAGGCTACTTTCTTAAACACTGATTGCAAGCTTTTTGTAAGCATCTCACTGAGAAGTTGACAAGAATGGCAGATTAAGTATCACAAAGCCCAGGAGCATGCCAAAAAGAGATGGGAAACAGATGACTGGTAAAATGAGGAGAACTCACAGAACATTCTGCAAGAATGCAGGAAAACATCCCTTTCTCCATTGGTGGCAGAGGGTGAGGAAGAAAGGAGACAAGGCTCAGCACTCAGCACTCAAGCAGGGTATAGCTTTATTTTATGCAAACTATTACTAGCAGACTGTAGATGGTATTCAGTACACTTGGGCTAAAGTCACAGTGAGAGTCCAGCAACTTCTTTCTCAACTACTGCCTAGGGACTTCTACTCAGAACATGGTGATCTTCAATTGAGAACTCCAATAGGATTTGGATGGCTTCTTCTAAGAGGGCTGGGCCAGAAAAAGGGACAGTGGCTCATTTATGTATCTAGGAATCTGGGGATCAGCTTAGCTACTTTTGAACAAAAGAAGAATATATGCCCTATGAACTCATGTGTTTTTGAAGGGGGGTTTATAGTGAGGGATAGAAGGTAGCATTTTCCACTGCAGTTCACTTTGAAAAAAATGCCAGTCTTATTTCAGCTCAATGAGGAGACAAAGAACAGACTCAAATACAGTGTGAGGGAAAAAAAGCCCCTAGTGGTCTGATGTGGCAGCAGCAGTGGCCAGCCTGACTAAGAGACGGAGAAGAAGCCAGTCCAAGCCTGGGATACAGATAGGAAAAGTGGAAAGGAAAGAGGTCAGCTAGAATTGCTGATTCCTACACCCTACGTCCCACCCTGAGCTTGTCACTTTTGTCAGAAGCTTTACTATGCTCATATGTGCTCTTTAGAAGGAAAAAAATGAGGTTATTTGCAATGCTTAGTTAAGAAAAGCTTTTCAATGAAGAGACCACAATTATTTCTTTAATATCCTGCCAATCAAGATATCACACTAACTGATGCGTGAGTCCTTTTATATCATAATAGAAAACTGTCTGGTCACCTTCTGGTTCTATGATGTACACGGCAAAACTTATGTAACCAACGTAACCATGGGTAGAGAATTAAACTCACCAGTGAGATGCATGTCCTATATGTCCTATAAAGCCTGTTAAAAGGAAATATATCTCACATATAAAAAAGGTAACATCTAGTCTTAAAAGGTATATAAGCCCCACCTTAGGACACCACGTACAATTACAGAAAAACAAGGGGAATGAGCATGGAAAAACATGAGAAATCCAGAGAAAGGGGGTAGAAAGAGTCCATATCCAAATATAATGCTATGAATGTGAAGAATTCTTACCAAGTTAGAGGGGAATAGGATGTAAAAACAGAGAATGAAAGTAGAGTAAGAATTTGAACATTACTATGAGAAAGTGAGATGTATTTTATAAAGCAGGTATTTCTTTTTTTTTTTTTTTTAAGATTTTATTTATTTATTTCACAGACAGAGATCACAAGTAGGCAGAGAGGCAGACAGAGAGAGAGGAGGAAGCAGGCTCCCTGCTGAGCAGAGAGCCCAATGTGGGGCTTGATCCCAGGACCCTGGGATCATGACCTGAGCCGAAGGCAGAGGCTTTAACCCACTGAGCCACCCAGGAGCCCCTAAAGCAGTTATTTCTGACATCAATTTCTTTATGTGTTAGTTGTGTGGTTCCCACTGTTAAAATAAACAGAGTTGAATATAAGGGAAATAAGGATAGTTCAATGATGTTTCAGGAAACAGAAGAATGGAAGTGTAGCAGGGAAGCCATAAGTACTGTTGTAAAGAACGAAGTGAATTATAGCTAATATGAGACTCTAAGGCAGGAAAAATGGGATTTGGCCAAAAGCAGGGACTGAGGATCAGGTGACACAGATTGGCCTCTGAAATGCCACAGCAGCCGGCTCTTCACATTAGCTATCGATGACCTGGGGTGAGCTGGGAGGGGATCTACCCTGAAAACAAAATAATGAAAGAAAAGGGGAACAAGGAAAAGAGAACGATGAATCCCTGAACAGAAACACTGAATCCTAATTATGTGAGAAAGGAGCAAGTCAACTAATTAATAGGGTGTATGTGAAAAGAAGAGGGCCCAAGAGATGGCAGAAAGACAACACAATTAACTGCACCACATTCTTAAGAAAATGATATGTCAATGATAGTGGAAACTGGGTATGTTTGGTTGCCGAGAAACAATTTGGAATATGCAAAGTAACAAGTGTACAACTTACTGCAGAGCTCAAATAGGACACTATATATGAACCATCTGAAATGGTCAAATCTATGCATCTCTCAGGTAGTATGTTTACTGAGGACAATGGCCAGGTCCCCGTACCTGTCTGTAATTCACAGTTAATAGCTTTTAAGCCAAGCAGTCTTAACGATCACTCAGGAAATCCTGGCAAATGTTGCTAATAGTAATATGGCAAACAGAACTGCTTGGAATTATAAGCATTTTAGAGTTACCTGTTACCCCCTCTGCCAGAAGGAGAAAAGGAAAAGAGTGATCATTAAGGCAGAAGAGAGGAGAAAAAAATCAGAGGCCATAAATAATCTAACAGTGGAGCATTAGCACCTGGACAATTAATATCTAATTATTTAGGCAAAGCGATTACACAGCCTGTAGTTGACAATACTGTCTTCATGTACCTAACATTTAATTCCTGAAACTACATTATTACCTGTTTAAGACTCCTATCAGATGAGCTCCTATCAGAAAAATAATTTAGATCACTTGAGACTATTGGAAAGTTAATGAGTTGCTACTTAAAATAAAAAGGAAATAATGTAAATACATAAGTAAGGGAGGAAGAAATACTGGTTAAAAATGATGATTTGTAGAAAGAACTTTGAAATGGAGAGCTTACATGGTATTGTAAGTAAAGTAACTTTCCCTTACTCCATAAACAAACAAGAGTGAGAACAAAGGGCAATTCGCCTCATTAGGATACATGCCTAGAAGACACAAACAGACATTTTTTTCAAAGAAGATATACAAATGTCCAACAGCACACGAGAAAATGCTCCATATCATTCAGCATCAGGGAAACACAAATCAAAACCACTATGAGATACCACCTCACAACAGTAAGAATGGCTAAAATTAATAAGTCAGGAATGACAGATGTTGGCAAGGATGTGGAGAAAGGGGAACCCTCTTACACTGTTGCTGGGAATGCAAACGGGTGCAGTCACTCTGGAAAACAGTATGGTGATTCCTCATAAAGTTGAAAATAGGGCTACCCTACGACCCAGCAATTGTATTACTGGGTATTTATCCAAAGGATACAAAAATAGTGATTCGAAGTGGCAAATACATCTCTGTGTTTATAGCAGCAATGTCCACAATAGCCAAACTATGGAAAGAGACCAGATGTCTATCAACAGATGAATGGAAAAAGAAGATATGACATATATATACATATATATGAATATTACTCAGCCACCAAAAAAAAAAAAAAAAAAGAAAAAAAGAAAAGAAACCTTGCCATGGGCAACAATATGGATGGAACTAGAGGGTATTATGCTAAGCAAAGTATGTCAGAGAAGACAAATACCACATGATTTCACTCATATGTGGAATTAAAGAAACAAAACAGATGAACATAGGGGAAGGGAAGGAAAAATAAAATAAAACAAAAACCAGAGAGGGAGGAAACCATAAGAGACTACAGGGCTATAGACTGTAGGACTGTAGGACTATATAGACCTATAGACTATAGGATTGCTGGAGGGGCAGTGGGTGGGGATATGGGATAATTCGGTGATGGGCATTAAGGAGGGCATTTAATGTAACGAGCAGTCCCCTTATATGCAGCTGATGAATCACTAAATTCTACCTTTGAAACTTATAATATGCTATACATTAACTAAATTGAATTTAAATAAAAAACATTTTTAAAAGGATTTATGTGTCTTTTTAAAAAAACTTTATTCCTTAAAGAAATGAGCTCACTTTTTAAAAAGTATGTGATTAAATGAACAAAGGAAAAAGGGACAAACCAAAAAACAGAGTCTTAACTGTAGCGAACAGATGAACAGATGGTTAACAGAGAAGGGATGGGTGAAAGAGGTGAAGGGGATTAAGAACACACTCATCAGGATGAGCACTGAGTAATGTACAGAATTGTTGAATCACTATATTATTGTATACTTGAAACTAATATAATACTGTATGTTAACTATACTACACTGGAATCAAAATAAAATTTTTTAAAAGTACACTACTATTTTCACATTCTTCTTGCATATAAAGTTTAGATATCTTACAGAAGTGAGAGAAGTTTAAAAAACGCCTTTGCTTCAGCAAATTTCATATGAATGTAACAAAAATAATAGCTTAATCAGCTTTGGTTAAAAACTGATTACCCACATGCATTCTTCTGTTTGTATATCATATGCCAATAAAAAGTTAAAAGAAAAACCTCACTGAAATTCAAATGAAACTGTCAAAATAAATCCTGAAAAACAAAATGTTTTGACAGAGGTTTTGGGAGAATAGAAGACAAAGAAAACATTAGAATAATGCTAATGGATAAGCACATTTCATGAGCCCCGCAGATTCTAATACTGCTGGTGTCTGGGACAGAAAAACTGAAAAATGAATCCTCCTGGTGACTAAAGGTACTCTACCTCAAGGTGACATTAACAAGAAATAAATGACTTTTAAAAAGCAAAAAACATACAGGAAAACAATCTCCTTCTCCATACTGGGAAATGAAGCTTGGTTGTCGATTCACACTGACCGTACTGCTGGCTTTCTCCCAGTATCCTTGGGCCTGCTGGGGGTACGTACCACCCCACGTCCCCTGCAGAGCACTTCCCTTCCAGAACCACTAGAGTCAGTACGTTTGAGAATTCCATTAATCCTGGTGGGTGGGGTGGAAACAAGTTTGTTTCTCCTGGTCCTATAAAGAGGACTGCTCCGGACTGAATTAATACCCCCTACTCCCCCAACAGTTCCACTATAAGGATGCAGATGTCCAGTTTAGTATGCTAAAATAAACAAGATACCCCAAAAATATAACTGAAGTGCAGATCACATCCATATTGTCCAAATCTCTATGGGAACTAAGCCTGCAGGACGTTATCATTTAACCAGTCTTCTCTTTAACAACACTGCATATTTGGGGTACATTTCCCACCAGTAATCCAATTCTCATAGCGAATATGCATTTCATTTGGGCTACACTGATGACCTAGAGTTCCAATCTGTAGCCCTAACACACACATGAAACAGAAATGTTGACTAGCATTGACTAGCACTGCTGGTATTACTTTATTTTAGTCTATATAAACACTCACCTCTTTGACACTATGTGTTACTGCCCATATCAGAAAAACTCTTGACATCACCTGGAAGGAAGTCAGGACAACAGAAGATGGAACGATTCCTGAAAGAAATTTTAGGATGGGTAAACAAATATATATTGTATTAAGTTTCAACATGTAATACATTTTCTGAAACATTTAATTTTAATGTTAAGACATAAAACCATCTTGAGCAACTGAAACTTTATATAAAATGTCTTTCAGTACAGTCAATATTAAAACCTTTTTTCCTCCAGGGATGCCTGGGTGGCTCAGCCAGTTAAGCGTCTAGCTTTGGCTTAGTTATGATCCCAGGGTCCTGGGATCGAGTTCTGCATCAGGCTCCTTGCTCAGTGGGGAGCCTGCTTCTCTCTCTGCCTGCTGCTCCTCCTGCTTGTGCGCTCTCTCTCTCTCTGACAAATAAATAAATAAAATCTAAAAAAATAAAAGACAACCCAAAACCCCAACTTTCCCCCTCCAGAACACTAATATTGCCTCCCCCACCCCCAGAACAATATATTTTTTTAAGATTTTATTTATTTATTTGACAGAGAGAGAGATCACAAGTAGGCAGAGAGGCAGGCAGAGAGAGAGGAGGAAGCAGGCTCCACGCTGAGCAGAGAGCCTGACGAGGAACTCGATCCCAGGACCCTGAGATCATGACCTGAGCCGAAGACAGAGGCTTTAACCCGCTGAGCCACCCAGGTGCCCCCAGAACAATATTGTTAATGGCAACAGCATACCATGGAATCTAGGTACCCTTCTTAAGCCTTTCAAAATCACTGGCCAAGTGCAATATATTTTACATTTATCATATAGAGAAAACAAAACCATTGTTTAACCTCTAAAATTAGACACTGAAAGGTCATTTTATAATATGGGTTTCAAAAATGAACAAGCACCTATAGAAGGGAAATCAACTGTATTTGTATCTAATGAACATAAGCAACTCCTACATTTCATGTATTATCTATACTATATATCAAGGTATTATCTAATGGTTAAATTATCTTTTAAAATTCACTTGAATATGTTGCCAATAAGCATACGATAATCAAAGTTTATTGTCTTTATTAAACCATTCTCACCTTGTTCATTAAATAAGCACTGGTAGAATTATCCTTCCAATGTCCAGAAGTCATAACACTGGAATCATTAGTTTTTGGAAATCATTAAGTTCTGCTAACTTTAAATTTCTTTGGCTTCTCCTTTCAATTCCTACAATCACAACCCCTATGAAGACACGAGCCACCACCATTACAAAAAATTCTTGCCCCCTTTAGGTCATCTTAAACCCAGCAGTAAGCCATTATCTGTAAGTGTCATTTTCTTGTTGTAACTTTATACTTGTAGGAAATGCTCCTAAAGTAAAATCAGGAAGCAGAATTATGGGTACCCAAACCAGCAGGCTCCTTTACCCTCACTTCTCTGTGGTTTCTCTCTGGGCTTCCTGCTGGCAGCAATTACACTTACCAACTTCCTGGACACTTCAAGTTGCATGTGGGCCATTCCATACCTGCCAGGAGCCCTCATCGTGGTGGCAGATCTTCCTACCACTCTAATACTAACCTCATCTTCACTACATCCACTGGACTATCCCAGACCAATTTTCATTCCTCCAAGCCTTCTAAACCACACTCAGACTTCTGAACATTTATAAAACAGAGAAACAAACTGCCAAAAGACTGTGTACAAATCAGAGATAAAACTGTCTCTATGGGTATGGCTATGAAAGGAAATCACTTCATATCTCATTAAGAAAAAGAGATGCAAGATCCTGTTAGAATGTGTTTCTTGAAGAAGGCTTGGGCTTCAAAGAGGAACAGCTAAGCTCCCAAAAGCAAGTAACATGGACATGTCAAGCAATGCTTGGCATATAAAGATACTCAATAAATCTTCGTAGAATGAATGAAAGAAAAATAAATGCATGGACATGTAGCCCAATGGAATAGAGTTCGGTCTAGAAATAAATCCTTACATTTATAGTTACTTGATTTTCAACAAGGATGTCAAGACAATTCAATGGAAAAATAACTGTCTTTTCAATAAATGGTGCTGGGACAACTGGATAGTTGCATACAAAAGAATAGAGTTAGAACACTTCCTTATGTCAAATACAAAAAAAATTAAATCAAAATGGATCAAAAACCAAAATGTAATAGTTAAAACTATAAAACTCTTAGAAGAAAAGATAAATGGGGGGGGGGGCAGGAGTCCAAGATGGTGGAGGAGCAGGAGGCTTTGATTTCATCTGGTCCCAGGAATTCAGCAAGATAGCTATTAAATCATTTTGAACACCTGCGAATTCAACCGGAGATCTAAGAAAAGAAGAGCTGCAACTCTACAAATAGAAAAGCGACCACTTTCTGCAAGGTAGGAGGTGTGGAAAAGTGAATCCCAGGCGATACGTGGGAAGATTAACTGTGGGGGGAGGGGGGAGGGAAGGGAGTCTCCGTCAGCTGGCTACCAGCAAGTGATAGAGCAGCAGAACACAAAAATCGGAACTTTTAGAAGTCTGCTCCAGTGAGGGATGTTGCTCAGGTGGCTAAGTTGGGGTGGAACCCTAGCTGGGACAGTGTGGTCTCAGGACCCTCAAGGTCACAGGAAGACTGGGGGTGCCTGAGTGTGGCAGAGCTCCCAGGGATCAGGATAGGGAAGGTGGCTGCAGAGTGAGTCCACTTGTGGGCTCTCAGCTCAGGGCTGCCATAACCTTGATCTATGGCACAGTTAGGTGACTGCTCTCTGAGCAGATGCCCAACAAGCAGAACTAGCAAGACCCCACCTTCCTCACCCAGGAGGAAGGAGTCCGCAGGGTTTGGAGACTCCAAACAGGGCTGCGTGCCTGAGAGAGAAACACTCGGTCACAGGCCGGGATTGCGGATGAAGGCCAGGGGGACAGGAGTGACTGATTGCTTTATCTGAGGGTTCTCTGAGAGGTCGGGCCCAGAGCTCTGGCTCTGGGGCCAGAGACTGGAAGGTTGTCATTTTCATTCTCATCTTCGAAAGCTATACCAAAAGCCTTCAGGGAATAAAAGGCACATAGAGCAAAGTGGAGCAGATAACTTAGCCTGGCCCCCAGCAAGGATGGTGCAATTCCACCTGGGGAAAAGACACTTCAGAATCAATGCAATAGGCCCCTCCCCCAGAAGAGCAGCAAGAACATCCAGCCAAGACCAAGTTTCCAGATCAATGAGAACTGCAAAACTCCAGCCCTAGGGGAATATAGCATATAGAATGCATGGTTTATTTCCCCATGATTCTTAGTCTGTCAACTTTAATTTTTTTCCTTTCCTTTTTCAACCAATTTCTTACTTTATCAACTCTTTTTTTACATCTTTATTTTCATTTTTACAGTTATATTCTATCCCTTCGTTGTATTTGATCATCCACATATATATACACACACACTTTTTTTCTTTCTTTACAATTTTTGGGATGCAGTTTCTTCCAATAGACCAAAATACACCCAAAATCTTGTATATGACTCTGTTCTATGCACATAGATCTGATCATATTCTCTTTTTTGTTTTTTTCTTCCATTATTTTTGTTTTTTACATTCTATCCTTTCAATGTACTTAGTTTTATTTTTGTATATGTAAGTTTTTCTTTCTTCACAATTTTGAGATGTAGTTTCTTCTAACAAACTGACCAAAAGACACTCAGGAGATAGTGTATTGCTCTGCCCTGTTCACCTGTTTATTTATATCCCTTCCTTTTTTTTTTTGTTTTGTTTTTTTTTGTTTTGTTCTTGGGTTTTTTTTCCTCTTTTGCTTTTTCTTGTCTTTTAATTTTACATTACATTCTATCGTTTCACTGTAGTTAATTTTATTTTTGTACATGTAGAAGATTTTCTTCTTTACAATTTTGGGATCTAGCTTTCTAAAAAAGAGACCAAAATACACACAGAATCCAATGTATTGCTCTATTCTGCTCACATGTCTAATTATATTCTTTTTTTCCTCCTGGTTTTGGGTCTCTTCTGATTTGTTTAGTGTATATTTTTCTGGGGTTATTGTTGCCATTTTAGTATTCTGTTCTCTTGTTCATCTGTTCTTCTCTGGACAGAATGACAAGACAGAAAAATTCACCTCAAAAAAAAATAATAATTAGAGGCAGTACTGACTGCCAGGGACCTAATCAGTATGGACATTAAGTAATATGTCAGAACTAGAGTTCAGAATAATGATTATAAAGATATTAGCTAGGCTTGAAAAAAGCATAGAAGACAGAAAAAGAGCAAAAAGCATAGGAATCACTAGAGAATCCCTTTCTGGAGAAATAAAAGAACTAAAATCTAACCAAGTTGAAATCAAAAAGGCTATTAATGAGATGCAATAAAAAATGGAGGTTCTAACTGCTAGGATAAATGAGGCAGAAGTGAGAATTAGTGATATAGAAGGCCAAATGATAGAGAATAAAAAAGCTGAGAAAAAGAGAGATAAACCACTACCGGATCAAGAAGGGAGAATTCGAGAGATAAGTGATGCCATAAAGTGAAACAGTATTAGAATAACTGGGAACCCAGAAGAAGAGGAAAGAGAGACAGAGGCGGAAGGCATACTGGAGCAAATTATAGTGGAGAACTTCCTAATCTCGGCAAGGAGCAAGCATCAAAGTCCAGGAGGCAGAGAGAACGCCCCTCGAAATCAATAAAAACAGGTCAACACCCTGACAAATGATAGTGAAACTTACAAATCTCAGAGACAAAGAGAAAATCCTGAAAGCAGATAGGGGCAAAAGATCTGTAACCTACAAGGGAGAAACATTAGATGGGCAGCAGACCTGTCCACAGAGACCCAGCAGGCCAAAAAGGACTCGCATGATATATTCAGGGAGCTAAAAGAGAAAAATACGCAGCCAAGAATACTTTATTCAGCTAGGATGTTATTCAAAATAGAAGGATAGATAAAAAAATCTTCCAGGACGAACAGAAACTTAAAGGATTTGTGACCACCAAACCAGCCCTACAAGAACTATTAAAAGGGATCCTCTAAGGAAAGAGCCCAAAATTAA
Source organism: Lontra canadensis (assembly GCF_010015895.1). Taxonomy (NCBI): domain Eukaryota; kingdom Metazoa; phylum Chordata; class Mammalia; order Carnivora; family Mustelidae; genus Lontra; species Lontra canadensis. The sequence continues at coordinate 5,889,262 of NW_022631032.1, read as the reverse complement.
CATAGATCAGAAAGGAACAGAGACAAATACAGTAACAGTCACTTTACAGGTAATAGAAAGGGGAAGAGGTGGGGAGATGGGTGAGCCTGGTGATGGGTATTAAGGAGGGCATGTATTGCATGGGGCACGGGGTGTTATATGCAAACCATGAATCATGGAAAACTACATCAAAAACTAATGATGTACTGTATGGTGACTAACACAACATAATAAAAAAAAATTATATAAAATACCCAAAGGCTGGGGGTGCCTGGGTGGCTCAGTTGGTTAGGCAACTGCCTTCGGCTCAGGTCATGATCCTGGAGACCCAGGATTGAGTCCCACATCGGGCTCCTTGCTTGGCAGGGAGTCTGCTTCTCCTGCTGACCTCTCTACTCTCCTGCTCTCTCTCTCTCAAATAAATAAATAAAATCTTAAAAAAACCCCAAAAAACCCCAAATGCTGTAAAAAGAGACGAGGAAAAACATTAATTAAAGGGTCTATTCAACAAGAAAATTACCAATTATATGTATTTATGCTCCTAACATGGGAGGAGCCAATTATATAAGCCAATTAATAATAAAATTAAAGAAGCACATTGATAATAATACAATAATAGTTGGGGACTTTAAAACCCCCTTAACTACAATGGACAGATCATCTAAGCAGAAGACCAACCAGGAAATAAGGGCTTTGAATGACACACTGGACCAGAGGGACTTCACAGATATATTCAGAACATTCCATCCTAAAGCAACAGAACACATATTCTTCTCAAGTGTACATGAAACATTCTTCAGAATAGGTAACATCCTGGGTCACAAATCAGGTCTCAACCAGTACCAAAGACTGGGATCATTCCCTGCATATTTTTAGACCACAGTGCTTTGAAACTGGAACTCAATCACAAGCGGAAAGTTGGAAAGGACTCAAAAGAGCATCCTACTAAAGAATGAATGGGTCAACAAGGAAATTAAAGAAGAATTTTTAAAAATTCATGGAAATGAATGATAATGAAAACACAAATTCAAAATCTTTGGGATGCAGCAAAGGTGGTCCTAAGAGGGAAATATATAGTGATACAAGCCTTTCTCAAGAAATAAGAAAGGTCTCAACTATACAAACTAACCTTACAACTAAAAAAACCTGGAGAAAGAACAGCAAGTAAGGCCTAAATCCAGCAGAAGAAGAGAAATAATAAAGATTAGAGGAGAAATCAATGAAATAGAAACCAAAAGAACAGTAGAACAGATCAACAAAAATAGGAGCTGGTTCTTTGAAAGAATTAGTAAGACTGATAACCCCCTAGCCAGACTTAACAAAAAAAGAAAGGACCCAAATAAATAAAAATCATGAATGAAAGAGGAGAGATCACAACCAACACTGAAGAAATACAAACAATTATAAACATATTATGAGCAACAAATGGCAACAAACTAGACAATCTGGAAGAAATGGATGCATTCCTAGGGACTGCAAACTATGGAATTTGAAGTAGTAATAAAAAATCTCCCAACAGGGATGCCTGGGTGGCTCAGTTGTTAAGCATCTGCCTTCAGCTCAGGTCATAATCCCAGGGTCCTGGGATCGAGCCCCGAATCGGGCTCTCTGCTCAGCGGGGAGCCTGTTTCTCCCTCCCCCACTCCCCCTGCTTGTGTTCCCTCTCTTGCTGTGTCTCTCTGTCAAATAAATAAATAAAATCTTAAAAAACAACAACAACAACTACCAATAAACAAGAGTCTAGGGCTGGATGGCTTCCCAGAGGGAATTCCACCAAACATTCATTCATTCATTCATTCACTTATTTATTTTTAAAGATTTTATTCATTTATTTGACAAAGAGAGACACAGAGAGAGAGGGAACACAAGCAGTGGAATGAGAGAGGGAGAAGCAGGCTTCCTGCCGAGCAGGGAGCTCCATGCGGGGCTTGATCCCATTACCCTGGGATCATGACCTTAGCCGAAGGCAGACACAATGATTGACCCACCCAAGCGCCCCTCCACCAAACATTTAAAGAAGAATTAATACCTATTCTTCTGAAAATGTTTAAAAAAATAGAAATGGAAGGAAAACTTCCAAACTCTATGAGGCCAGCATTACCTTGATCCCAAAACCAGACAAAGACCCCACCAAAATGAAGAACTACAGACCAATATCCCTGATGAAGACGGATGCAAAAATTCTCACCAAAATATTAGCCAATAGGACCCAACAGTACATTAAAAGGATTATTCACCACAAGGAAGTGGGATTTATTCCTGGGCTGCAAGAGTGGTTCAACATCCACAAATCAATGTGATACAATACATAAATAAAAGAAAGGACAAGAACCATATGATTCTCTCAAGAGATGCAGAAAAAGCATTTGATAAAGTACAGCATCCTTTCTTGATTAAAACCCTACACAGTGGAAGGACAGAGGGAACATACCTTAATAGCATAAAAGCCATTTATGAAAAGCTTATAGCAAATATCATTCTCATTTGGCAAAAACTGAGATTTTTGTCCCCTAAGGTCAGGAACATGACAGAGATGTCTACTATCACTACTGCTGTTCAACATAGCCCTGAAAGTCCTAGCCTCAGCAATCAGACAACAAAAAGAAATTAAAGTCATCCAAATCGGCAAAGAAGAAGTCAAACGCTCACTCTTTGCAGATGACATGAGGAAACCCAGAAGACTCCACCCAAAAATTGGCAGAACTCATACAGGAATTCAGCAAAGTGGCAGGATATAAAATCATTGCACAGAAATCAGTTGCATTTTTATACACTGACAATGAGACAGAAGAATGAAAAAATTAAGGAGTCATTCCATTTACAATTGCGCCCAAAACCGTAAGATACCTAGGAATAAACCTAACCAAAGAGGCAAAGGATCTATACTCTGAAAACTATAGAAAGCTCATGAAAGAAATTGAGAAAGACACAAAGAAATGGAAAAATATTCCATACTCATGGATTGGAAGAACAAGTATTGTTAAAATGTCTATGCTACCTAGAGCAATCTATAGTTTCAATGCAATCCCTATCAAAATGCCATCAACATTTTTCACAGAGCTGAAACAAATAATCCTAAAATTTGTATGGAACCAGAAAAGACCCCAAATAGCCAAAGGAATGTTGAAAAATAAGACCAAAACTGGTGGCATCACAATGTCAGATTTCAAGCTCTATTTCAAAGCTGTAATCATCAAGATAGTATGGTACTGGCACAAAAACAGACACATAGATCAATGGAACAGAATAGAGGGCCCAGGAATGGACCCTCAACTCTATGGTTGACTGATCTTCAACAAAGCAGGAAAGAATATCCAATGGAAAAAAGACAGTTCTTCAACAAATGGTGTTGGGAAAATTGAACAGCCACATGCATTAGAATGGAACTGGACCATTCCCTTATGCCATTCCCAAAAATAGACTCAAAATGGATGAAAGGCCTAAATGTGAAACAGGAATCCATCAAAATCCTAAAAGGGAACACAGGCAGCAACATCTTCAACCTTGGCCACAGCAACTTCTTGCTAGAAACATCTCCAAAGGCAAGGGAAACAAAGGCAAAAATGAACTACTGGGACTTCATCAAGATAAAAAGCTTTTGCACAGCAAAGGAAACAGTTGACAAAACCAAAAGATAACCGACAGAATGGGAGAAGATATTTGCAAAAGTCTTATCAGATAAAGGGCTAGTATCCAAAATTTATAAAGAACTTATGAAACTCAACATCCAAAGAACAAATAACCCAATCAAGAAATGGACAGAAGACATGAAGAGACATTTCTTCAAAGAAGACATACAAATGGCCAATAGACGCATGAAAAAATGCTCCACATCACTTGGCATCAGGGAAATACAAATCAAAGCCACAGTGAGATACCACCTCACACCAGTCAAAATGGCTAAAATTAACAAGTCAGGAAATGACAGATGTTGGTGGGGGTGCAGAGAAAGGGAACCCTCCTCCACTGTTGGTGGAAATGCAAGCTGGTGCAGCCACTCTAGAAAACAGTATGGAGGTTCCTCAAAAAGTTGAAAATAGAGCTACCCTATGACCCAGCAATTGCACTACTTGGTATTTACCCAGTATACTGTACCAGATACAAATGTAGTGATCCAAAGGGGCACTTGCACCCCAATGTTTATAGCAGCAATGTCCACAATAGCCAAACTATGGAAAGAACCCAGATGTTCATTGACAGATGAATGGATAAAGAAGATGTGGTATATATATATATACACACACACACACACACACACACAATGGAATATTACTCAGCCACCAAAAAACCCAAAATCTTGCCATATGCAATGAAGTGGATGGAACTAGAGGTTATTATGTTAAGTAAAATAAGTCAATCAGAGAAAGATAACTATTACATGATCTCACTGATATGTGGAATTTAAGAAATAAAACAGAGGATCATAGGAGAAGAGAAGAAAAAAATAAAACAAGATGAAACCAGAGAGGGAGACAAACCGTAAGAGACTCTTAATCATAGGAACTGAAGGTTGCTGGAGGGGTCGGGGAGGGAGGGATGGGGTAACTGGGTGGTGGACATTAAGGAGTGCATATGATGTAATGAGCATTGGGTATTTTATAATAGTGATGAATCACAGACCTGTACATCTGAAACCAATAATAAATTATGTTAATTAAAAACTCTGCTCCTCTTCCCCAGCATTTTAGCAAAGATAAAATTCAAATGATGTCTTTAATAAAAAATGATCGCCTTCTTTTAAAAGATTGTATTAAAAATTAAAAAAAAAAAGAGGAAGAACACATAAATGTAAATCTTTGTGACCTTGGATTAGGCAACAGTTTATTAGCTATGACACCAAAAGCACACACACAAAAAAATAGACATCAAAATTTAAAACTTCTGGGCTTCAAATGATACTATCAAAAAGTGAAAAGACAACATACAGGAGAAAATATCTATGAATTGTATATAATAAAGGACTTATATCCAAAAAAGAGGATTAAAAAATTTTTTTAATACTTAATTTTTTTTTTTAGAGAGGGAGAGAGAGAAAAAGAGAGGGAAGAGAGGTGCAGAGGGTAAGAGAGCAAGAGAATTTTAATCAGCCTTCACGCCCAAAGAGAAGTGTGACACAGGGCTTAATCTCACAATCTTGAGATCACGATATGAGCCAAAATCAAGAGTCACATGCTTACCCAAACGAGCCACCCAAGTGGCCCCCAAATAAAGAATTCTTACAAGTTAATAATAAAAGACAAATAACCCAATTAAAAAATGGGCAGGGAATCTGAATAGACATTTCTCCAAAGAAGATATGCAAATGGATAATAAAGACATGAAAAGATGCTCAAATCATCAGTCAACAGGGAACTGTAAATCAAAACCACAATGAGAGATATACTTCACTAGGATGGCTACAATCATCACATACATTATTACAGAGAATAACAAGCACTGGCAGGATGTGGGGATACTGGAACCCTCAGACATTGCCATTAGAAATGTAAAATGGTATGGCTACTGTCTGAGAGTACCTCAAAATGTTACATATGGAATGACCATATGGCCCAGCAATTCTCCTCCTAGGTACATATGTACCCAAGAAAAATAAAAACACATGCCCACACAAACACTGGCAGTGAATGTTCATAGTGGCATTCATCTCAGCCCCAAACTGGAAACAATCGAAATGTCTAAAAAACAGATGAATGGATCAATCGAACATAATATCTTAGAAAGAAACTCAATGGAACCTTAGAAATAAAGTAAGAAGAAATGAATAATAAAAAAGAAATGAAGTACTGATACATAGTATAATATTGATAAACTTTGAAAACAAACTGACTGAAGAACCTAGTGACAAAAGACCACACGTTACGTGATTTGGTTTATATGAAAAGTCAAGAATAGACAAATATAGAGACAGAAAACAGATCAGTGGTTAATTGGGGCTAGAAGGTTAGGAGGGAAACTGGGAGCAACTGCTAATGGGTATTGGGTTTCTTTTTGGGCTGATGAAAATGTTCTAAAATCGATTGTGATGATGGTTGCACAACTCTGTGAATACTGAATTATATACTCAAAATGGGTGAATTTTATTTGTGAATTATATGTGAATAAAGCCTTTATAAAAAAAATAAATATATGAGTTACACACAAAGCCTGGTGATATAATATGTAATACTGCTAAAGAAGCTCAATCAGTGAGTCAAATATGAAGTGAATATACTTAGCCAGATTATACTATAGATTACATTACCAGAAAAACTAAAGACCAATAATCAAAGGCTTTCCTAAATGAGTTCTTAAGCATTTGCTGCTTAAGGAAAGACCACCAGTATTTCTAGTTTCTTCTTTTTTTAACTCAAAGACTAGCTCATCACATAAAAAATATTATTTTCCATTTCATTTCTGCTTTCTTCTTTTGCCATTGAAACAATGGGTTAGACTGTTAATGGAGTGACCAGTGCTCCAGGCTTACTGATACACTTTGGTGGGAATCAAGAAGTCCAGGATCTGGACCTCAGATTTCCAAGTTCAATAAACCATTTAATCCCACTCATGAGCAAAAATGAGGCTCTTGGGAGACTGGTTCAGGCCAATCAGATCCAGAGGAGTCTAGCTAATAAACCAAAATGTCATTTTATTCACTTACAACAGAAGAAGTACAGCCTTCGTAATAATAACTGAAGAGTTGGGATTTTAGAGACCTTCATCTAGGGGCACTGTTTTCCTCCTATGGAAATCAGAATGCTTATTAGGAAGTGTGACTTCAATGAAGGATCTGGTTGCTCTGAGGGATGACAACTGCAATTCAGTGGAAACCTTCTTTACTCTAGAGCTCCCTTTCCTAGGGAATATGAAGATTTCTATATGTCTTCCTTTTGAAAGTGCTAATCAAAAATTATCATATTTTGTTTTAAAGTAAGATTTAATAGCCAAGAACATTTATTCCTTAGGTATATTTCCCACCATTCTTTTCTTTTAAGTGTGTGTGTGTGTGTGTGTGTGTGTTTATTCACTTTTAAAGACTTTTAAAAAATTTGTTATGTCAGAGACAGAGCGTAGAAAAGCAGGGGGAGCTGCAGGCAGGGGGAGAAGCTGGCTCCCTGCTGAGCAAGGAACCTGATGTGGGACTTGTTCCCAGGATCTTGGGATCATGACTGGAGCCTGAAGGCAGATGCTTAACCAACTGAGCCACCCAGGCGTCCTCTCTTCTAAGTATATTTTTAAATACAGTTCAACTTCTATTGTTTACACTCTTTGTAGTTTGCTTTTTTCACTTAACATTTTGAGAAAATTTCTTACAACATATTCTTAAAAATATTTTAGCTTGAGTCCTAATATATTCCTTTGAGTAGAATATATTTATCTATTCTCCTTCTGTGAAACATTTAAATTACTTAAATTTCTTGATATTATAAATGAAGTAATAAAGTATTAAAAATAATACTTAAAAATTTCTGAGGCTTAGAAAAAAACAATTTTTTTAAAGAATTATTTCCTTGGGATAGTTCCCAGAAGTAGAACTACTAGGTCAAATTCTATGAATGCCTTTAAAGATCTTGAAATACATTGCCAAATTGCTTTCCAAAACAATTGTATCAATATACACTCCCACCAAGAGCATACAAGCCTAGCTGCTTTAACCTACCCCTCCAGAGTAAATTTAAATCTTAGTAAGTTAGGGAGTAAAAAGCCAGTAAATTTAAATCTTAATAAGTTAGGAATAAAAAGCTGCTCAATGCTTTCTAATTTGATGCAAATGCAGAGATGTTCCTGGCTTTGCCTGCAGGTGCTCCCCGAAATTCCCTATTCAGGAAACTGCCCATTTAGGCACCTGAATTTCCAAATGATGTCATTCATACCAAAGCTCACTTGGTTTCTATGGCATATGAACCTACTTCAACTGATCGCCCAGCAAACAGAAGTTTTGGCTCTAGCCTGACAACCCAATCTTAAAATGCCTGCTCTACTGGACCAGTCAAAAGGCCAGTAGGAAGAAGTACCCTTTATATAAGGAAGACCATCTGAAGGCCAGTATCTCCAAGTTTATTCTTGGAGGTAAGTCAGGCCAACAACAGAAGGCCACATAGATAGCATCATCTTTGCTCTGAATAGAACTGATTATCAGTGAGTTGGGTGTATTGTAATTGTCAGTTCAATTTCATGAGGAACTATTAAAAAAATCATTATTTGCTATAGGAAATGCATGCAGTATAATATCCACTTTATCACGCAATGCCCTTACATTAGCCCTACGTGGGAAGTCTGCTTTAGAAATAAGCAATATTTACACCTCTCCAGTCTGATAGGATTTCTGTAACTTGCCCTTTCCTTTTTTTCTTTTATTATTTTACTTTAGTTTTAGTGTAGTTAACATACAGTGTTATATTCTCAGTTGCCCTTTTCAATATGGGAGTCAGAAAGTTCCAAGTCAAATCTGAAGCATACTACATTATTATATTTCTTGTAGAAGTTTTCACAAACTCTTGTGGAATGAGGAGTACAGACAGACTGGATCCTCTTTCTTTTCTAGACTTCTTGCAGTCAGTCTCAATGTGACTGCATTTATTATGCCATTATCCCTTATTTGAACACAATGACACAGCATGTTAAAACTATCTACACCTCAGATTTTTGGTTGTTGATTACTTAAGTTGGTTGTTTTCAGAAGAGAGATTCTGCAATCTTATCAGTAAGCCATCACTAGAACAAAATTCATTAAAAAAGGACTTACTAGGCATCTATTACTTATTAATTGAATTCAACAAATGTTTCTGGAGTACCTACTCTGTGCCAAGTACTATTTTCCATGCTGGGGATATAATGGTAAATGAGATTCGTCCCCTGCCCTCATGAACTTAAAACTCTCAGGCTTTAACTGATTTGGTTTGGGATAGCTCTTATTTTTAGGCCTTTTTCCTGAAGGCGATGTGAGGCAACTAAACATCTGTAAACAGAATGGCATGATCACTTCTTGGTTTCAGAAAAATTTCTCTATCAGCAAGGCACATCTTTGGCAAGACGAGGTTATAACTTGAGAAATAATTACGGGAATTTATGTTGAAACAGCAATGAACTTTTGAAGCAAAACATGGCAGATAAAAGAAACACAAGCATTTATATGTGTGGGGTATGCGCACGCATGCGCGCATGCTAAGCAAAAGCTGTATAAAGGGGATCTGGCAAAGAGTGATTCTCCAGAACCAGGGTGCTCTGAGGACTCCCTGCGCCTGGCAGAAGTCGGCAGCACCGGAAATCCTCCCTGTTCGGAACAGCCCTCAGATGGAACAGGTTAGTGGGCTTAGGAGATTAGCTACTAACGACCAAAACTGGTTTGCAAGTCTGGTATGGTCAGGCAGGTTGGGAGCAGAGCAGGACAGTGTTCAGCTGGAGCCCACAAACAGAAAAGGAGGCAGTCATCAATCATCAAGGAATACATGCGTAATGCAGGCCAGACCAAAGCAAGGCAGGAGACACAAAGCTGGTGCCAGTAACTAAACTAAATGATGGCAACTGAAGCCAGAATCTCCCTACCCAAATACCAAATCCATAGATCTAAAAGTAGCAATATTCACTAACAAAAACAACACTCACCAGCAGCAACCAAAAAGGAATTGGGTAACAACTGTACACCATATATTTTTAAAAGTTCTAGCCAAAAAAGGAAAGATTATTGCGCACCTCCTACTCTAGCCCCATCTCCCAAAAGTGATAGTGGTGAATCAACACAATTTTGAGACTCTTCACCAACAGGTTCAGATTTAGAGAGAAACACAAATTTCTGAGTGGAGTGTGACAGACATGGAGGCTGGAATGTGATGGCAAAGTGGAAGATGTGACTGGCCAGGGGCCCTTCATGGAAGCCAAGCCCTCCCAATCCCACACTGAGCTGCAGGACTGGCACAGAGTTCCCTATGGGAATGGGATACACATTTTATGAGGTGGCAGAATCCCAGCATGGAGCAATTAAATCTGAGAAAGGAAGGAAGAGCTCATGTGTTTTTAAATAAGTAATTCATTTGCACTGTTCAAAATTTAAAAAAGTATAAAAAGATATACAGAGAAAAGTCTCCCTCCCAATCCCATCCTACTACCATTCAGGTGCCTTTTCCACAAGAAACTAATTATTAATTCCTTGTCAATCACTCCAGAGATATATTCTAGGTATAGAACAATAAACATGTAAGTGAATGCATAAAGATATATTTATACCCAGCCTTTTTTCCAACTTTTTATGTAATGGTAGCATTTTATACACATTGTTCTATACTCTGCTTTCCTTCCCTTAAAAAATACCCTGAAGACCTTTCTTCAGCAATACATATACATATACTGTTTTAATTCCTGAGACTTTGTCTTAATATCTATACACTCTCCTAAGCCCTATCCCTCTATGTCCTCAGCATGCAGAAAAATATGTAAAACAGGATAACTCCAATCCTAAATTGTAGCTCAGTGGGGAAAACAACTGAATAAACATTGTGGAAATGCAACCAGGGAGAACTCAGTAACATCCCTATCAGAGCAAATAAAATGGCTGCACAGGGCTGCTCACACTTTAGAAATATAGAGAGGCATGGCAACAATACAAATCTAATATAAGAAAAGAAAATAATAATGTATGCATTATGTCTAGGGTAAAGTAAAAAATTAAAACAACTGGAAAGGAGATAATAATTATGGAAAATAAAGGCAATCCAACAAAAGAATAATTTTATCCCCAAAGTAGAGAACACAATATATGGAACAGAAAATATATGGAACAGATTATTCAGGGGTATAATCCAAGAAATATAAGAACTAAATTTGTACTGAAAGAACACACTGTGTTCCAGAAAACAAACAAACAAACAAACAAACAAACAAAAAACCTGATAGTGAATGAGTAAAACCAAAAAATTTCTTGGGGGATCCAGACCAAAAAAAAAAAGTAAGTTACCTACAAAGCAGCAAGAAAATCAGCCTGGCTTCAGACTTCCCCACAGCAACATCCAATGTCAGAAGACAATGAAACAATACTACAAAGGTCTGAGGGAAAGAAAGTATGTTCAAGAATATTATACCCAGCCCAAGATGTCACCCTAGCACAAGGGCAAAAGATAAACATCACTAAATATGAAAGAACTTGCCACAAAATGCCCATGCAACCAATGTTCTTAAGAAACATATGCTCTCAAAAAATCAGCCAAACAAGAGATGAATCAAAATAAGGAATTCAGGAATGGAGAAGTCATGGTCAATGGGTCCAGAGTAGGCAATGAATCCATTCAAATATAAAGCTAAGACTAAACAATTATGCTAACTATGGCCACAGAACATATTATAAATGGTCACAAACCATAATAATATATTAGTAATATAATTTTAAAATGGGAGCCAGGGAAGAAGAGATGGAAGGAGAAGTGAGAATACTGATTTTCTTAATAGAATTAGGAGATACTACCTAAAACTAAAATATAGCCAAATGTAATTCTGAACTAAATTTTTGTAACTTTTTGTTAAACTTCAAGGGACTTTTAATAGTATAACTCATGGTAAAAAGATTTTATATATTTTAATAAGAACAGCGATTTAACGAAAAATAGCAGGTATAGTATGAACTTATCTTGATTCTTCTATCCATTTACTTTTTTCTTTGCTTAATATATATGTGAAGGAAACCTTCTCCAGAATGGTATTTATCTAATACTAATGAAGATTAGTTCTAAAAAGGTAGAATTTGGAGTCATTTGTAAACTTTGCTCTTTGTACTTTTCCACATTGCTTGAACTCCTGAAAACACAAGAATTAGATTTCAAAATTAATAAAATCATTACTCTTAATGAGAAATGAAACTTTGGCACCAACAAAAAGATAATTCTGACACTGATCTAATCCAATTTTAAACAGGAATTTTCTTAAATATTTTCTTTTACATTCAAGCTAATCTCAGGGAAGTAAAATATTTCTGGCCAAAATGAAGGAAAGGGTGGGAATGTGGAACTCAGGGAAGATAATTGGCTTTTTAAATTTTTTTCTTTTTTAAAGATTTTATTTATTTACTTGAGAGAGAGAGAGGGAGAGAGCGCAAGCGAGAGGGAGCACAAGCAGGAAAGAGGGACAGAGGGAGAGGAAGAAGCAGATTCTTGCTGAGCAGGGAGCCTGACATGGGGCTCGATCCCAGGACCCGGGGACTATGACCTGAGCCAAAGGCAGATGCTTAACCAACTGAGCCACCATGGCACCCCCCACTTTAAAAAAAATTTCTTAAAAAGAAAGACAAACAGAAGGACAATTCTCTTCTCTATTTTCCCAGAACATAAAAAACTGGCCTTGCCTCTTGGGGTTGCAGCGCCTGACCCCCCTAAAAGCAATGCTCAATATATTTTACTTAACCACACTTGCTTTATTTAGCTCTGATGAAAGAAATCAGTGTCTTACACTGAAATCAACAGCCAAATTACAATACTCACATGATAAGCTCTGGATTTATTAGAGGTTAGCATTTCTAAAAGATGTACTAAACTGTGAGAGGGGATTATATTTCTTTGTGCTAAAAGGATATTGGTACTAGCTATATTCATGCTTATTTTTTACTAAATTGAAATGGATAAAAAGGGAGACACATGTGAAAACAAAGTACAGTGATATGTCATGTGTCTAGCATTGGAAAGAAAGGTGCAGCTAGAATTAAATCTTTTCCCTTCATGTGACCAAACTTTAAACACCGAGGAGCTTCTCAAGCTGGGGCACACAAACCCCAAACATGGGCAGCAGGGTCCAATCCTGTGACATCCTAGTAGCTGTTAACTTACTCAAACTCAACTGTATGAGCACAATTCAAAGAAAATAAGATAGAAAACTAGTGTAAACAACTCCACCTAGTATCTCACAGTGTGAATGTGGGCACCATAGTGAATGATAATCTTAGGTCTCCTGGTCACTCACTGTGACTGTGGTTCCACTGTTCAAAGATAAAAGTCATCCAACATAGACCCCAAATGGGAACCAACTATTTAATCTAGCATTCAAATAAAGAAAGAGTAGACATTTTCAATACTGGAGGGAAACATGGCTGTGCTGGACTTACTGAGAGTCCATACTAAGCTGCATTGTGTTACTTTAACAATTCAAAGTATTTTTCCATTGGAATTTTATTCCCACATAAGCAATTCTATTTTATGAGAAAAGCCATAGCACATAGTCAAAGTATATCACCCTGGTTCACTGATTTTCCCTGAAAAATTTTTTTGGGAGTATCCATTTTCACATAAAAACATAAAAAAGGGACTTCAAAAGTTTTCACATTTATGCCAAGCCATTTTGTCTTTATTCCCAAATCCCTGAGGTAACTATACCCCGCTCACAGATATTAGGGAAACTTGAGAAGAGCTGGAAAAAACACAATGATACATGATACAAATATAAGGTAGGAGGCCAGGCTTAGGAAAAATAAGGCTAAGAAAAATATCTTGAAACAATGGGAGAAATTACCCCCTACACAAATGTGAAGAGGGTCTGTGTACTTGTGTTTGGGGCAAACCGTGAACTTGGCACTGTGCTCCTTTATGGTGAATACAAGGAGAAAAAAGAACAATCCAGTTGTATAATTCAATGCACGTGAAAGAAGAAGAACCAAGTACTTACTTTTGAGCCATATCCCTACATATTAAGTGGCTTTGACTATAGCAGCAGTTTGATGTCCTCTGTACAGCTTACTGTTTCAGATGGCCAGCTGTTAAAGTGTCTGCCACTGGCAGGTTGCTCTTCTTAAAGGAGGTTCTCACATGTAAAAAGTAATAATAAATTGGCTCCAAGAGAGGAACCAGAGGTCTTTGAAGGGAATGAGCCTTTGAAGGAATCAAATATCCAGAGGCTTTTCATTTGTTTGTCTACTTTTGGGGTCTCCACTCTTTAAGAATCAGGTTACCGAAAGTCAAAATCTCCAAATGAGGACGAAATACAGACATGAAGAAAAATGAGATATGTTTCCCACCTTTCTGAAGATAACAGAAGAGTGTCACTTTTGCAAAGCAGGAAAACATAAAAATATTAGAAGCCATTCTCTAAGAGAACACAATGAGCCAATTTTAAGTCATGGAAACTCTAAAACCTCTGTATTGTAGTTAGCATTTCAGTAGCAAACTGTCATCCTATTATTTTTACTGTCCACAGCACTCCAGGTGCTGTGGAGACCAGACTGTTAATTGCAGCCTTCAAATATATATATTTGAAGTATATATATTTCATATATATTTTACAGCAAGACTACATCGTAAGTTTCTCTTAAAAAATTAAGATACAATAAAACTGTCAAGACCAAATAAAACTGATAGTTGAACTCTTAGATTTACAGTCACTTTTGGCTAAACTTACGCTAACAATCCATAAGAACCCTGGATACTGGGGATAAGAAAACATTTTATTTGCATCTCTATTTTAAAATTTTATTAAATTTTGTCTTTGTATACTCTGAAAATTCTTTTTATGTAAAACTTTCTCAAAAGGCTGAACCTGATCCAATGGTCATGGCTTGAAATAATATAAGATCTAATGACAAGGTTGAGAAAGGAGAATCATTTCCTTATGACTTGAAAAACAAAAACAAAAACAAAACAACAATCACAAGATTTCATTTAAGCAAACCAAGAAATACACTTCTACCAAACCATGTTCTTTCTCAGAGTTCTGCCAAACCATGTGGGCAGTGAAGGAAGACCGAAGAAGATGAAATTTAACCACACAGGTGGTGGTGAAAGAAGGCTTCCATGGGACAGATGCTCTATTTATAAGAGAAAGGAACCACAAGGATTATTTAATATGGTGACCTGTAGCTAAGAGAATCTTGGCTGTCAGAACTTGAAAGGATCAATGAAAACAAGTCCAACCCAATGTCTGATAGATTAGCAAATAAGGGCTGGAGAAGTAAAGTGACTTGCCAAGCTTACAGAGATAGTTTTGAATAAATAAATTAATGCTTATGTCCAAAATTTGGTGGTTGCTCTCAAAGGTTACTTATTGGTCAATATATAACTAGAATTAAAATATTTGCAACCAAGGGAAGGGGTCCCTGGGTGGCTCAGTCTTGGTTAAGTGTCCAACTCCTGATTTTGGCCCAGGTCATGATCTCAGGGTCCTGAGTCAGGCTCTGCACTCACTGGGGAGTCTGCTTTACAGTCTCTCTCCCTCTCCTTCTGCCCTTCACCACACCCCCCCCAAATAAATTAATCAAAAAATATTTGCAACAAATGTGACAAAAAGTTAACATTCAAAGCATACGAAACAGAAATTGTTTTTGTCTTTTAAAAAATCAAGATCCTGTTAGGCAAATGAGCAAAGGGTATAAATAATCCACATAAAAATAAACATAATAAATAATATGGAATTATATTTCACAAATAGCAAAAAATAATGGAAAACAAGAGTACATTTGAGCTTGTATGACTAACCTAGTGAATATTAAAAATAATCATAATACCTAAATATTGATACTGTGTTAAAACCACCATACTCACTTTGTAAATGGGCACAATCCTTTAGCAATTGGGCAATATTTTTAAAAGGATACTTGTACTCAATGAATTAGTAATTACATCTAAAAATGTGTGCAAAGGGCAAAAACCAAAGACTTAAAAAATTTATTTATCAACAGAGATATTGGCTGAAAAATTATTAACAGTATTTAAAAATGGGAACAACCCAAACATTCTCCACTAAGGGAGGCATAATGGTACATCTAATTCAATATTTTGTAGAGAATTTAAAAGTTTAAAATATCAGTGAATAAAAGATGAGCCTGAAACATCTTTTCACATCAGAAAACAAGGAAGTTACCAAAGATGACTGGGGTCCTGTCAAAAAAGACTTGGAAGACAATCTAAAGATGCTTCCATAGGCCAAAGATGGCCAACTGGAGCATTAAGCAGAGTCACAATGGGCTGAATCACATCAGTTATGTTAAAATTCACAAGTTCGTGATGAAAAAGTAAGAAGCAAAACCTTTACTATCCCTTGGACGTATCTGATTTTTGTTGTTTGGGAGAAGGGGTGTGTGTGTGTGTGTGTGATATCTATCAATGTTAGTGTCTGCCTGAGGTAGGAAAATCACATGTCTGGTTCTGTATGAGAAGAAGGGTGTATAAAGCAACACAAAATAGTAGCCTTCATTTTGTTTTAAATTACAGACTAATGTTAAATGTTCTCAGAACTGGATTTTTTCTTCAAAATTGAAATGGCTTTTTCTTTTGGATTTAATAAAGTATTGCTAGCTCAAGCCAGTATGACATGCTCAGAGAGATGTCAGATTGAAGAGAAATGTTGCTGCCTGATTTAAAACCAAGCTCTGAACTTTTTAAAGAACAAAAAAAATATACTTCCTGTGGGGAAAAAACCCCAAAACTTTCATTGGTATTGCTTTAGAGGATTCGGAGAAACCAGTATGTTATATACCAGTATGATATATAAAAGGAAAGAATCAAGCCTAAAAAAAAAAAAAAAGTATATGTACACAGTTATGTTACCAAAAAAAAAACAGGGAAAGCGGGGTGCCTGGGTGGCTCAAACGGTTAAGTGTCTGCCTTTGGCTCATGATCTCTGGGTCCTGGGATTGAGCCCCACATCAGGCTCCCTGCTCAGCAGCGAGTCTGCTTCTCTCTCTCCCTCTGCCTCCCCCGCTCCATGCATGCTTTCTCTGTCTCACGTGAATAAATAAAAATAAAAAAAGTCTTAAAAACAAAAACTAGGGAAAGGAGTTTTACCTGTAGGAAAAGGGGAAGGGAACTTGGATTACAAGGAACCAAGGTGGGACAAGGATTTACTTTTCACTGCATACTCTTTTATATCTTTTTCAATTTTATACCATGTGAATTAACATGAGTTTTGTACTATTTTGTACCATTTGAAAAATAAACTCATTAAAGCACTACTACTGATATTATGTAACAAAATGGAAAATGGTTATATTAAAAAAAACTCAGAAATCAAATGATAACCACATTAATTATAACAATGTAAAAACTGCATATACATATAGACCAGACCTCGAAAAAACAAAGAAAAATAAAATTGTTGACTAGAACTGCAGAATTTAGGGGCATTTTTTCCCCTGTTGATTAAAATGAATCCCATTGTTATATCTGTTGTGTTATTTGTCCAATAAATAATGTTAAAGTGGCATGTAAGTGGAAAACATAGTATTTTCACTCACTCTGTTACCCATACTTAGACAAAAGCCTAGCTATTTGAACCCTGAGCCCATAATCAAGGCAGCTAAGCACCATTTGGGGGTAACTTGACTCTTATTGTAGGCAAGAGATCTCAGAAGGATAAAAGAAAAGGTCTATTGAGGGCTGTTCATACAGTAGCTGTTCAAAGTACAATGACTCTGCCCAGCTCTGTTTGCCCATCCCTGCACCAAGACGGGGGTGGAGGCGGTGGTGGTATTCACTGAGTAGGAGGCCAGCGGAACATGGAAAGAGCCTGTCGACAATGCACAAAAGACACACACTGAAAACACTGCTTGCAGGAGGAGTGAAGCTTGTCAAAGTACTGCAGAGGCTGGGGAAGTGAAGAGAAGAGAGCAAGCAATTATAACCTGAACCTAACAATTCCTCGGCTAAATTTAACTAGAGAGGTGGAATATATCTGCAGCTTGAAAACGATAGGCAAATGAATGTACAGGTATAAAAGGACCCAACCTACACAGATCTTTAAATGGTCACTGTTGAAAAAAAAAAACAAACAAACCTGTTTTCCTATCAATCATCTGCTATTATTCTGATAATATTTCAACTGTGAGCCCCCAAAATAAATAAATGGCCCCAGCGAGGAATAAGGAAATCCTAGGCTCAGTGCAAAACCCTTTTATTTTTTGTTACGATATAAATCAAAAGTAAGGATTTAGTAATGTCAAACTTTTCCAGTAACATGAGTTGAAAATTTTTCAACTATGAATAATGAAAATGAAATAGTAACTTTTATTTACCTTTTTAAGGTTGAAATGGAGTTATTCATACAAAGTTTTCTCAAATTTTTATGTCAAGAGATATCTCAGTTAATAGTTATTCATGAACTACCTTCACAGATAATTCCAAAATATATTACCTAAATACCTAAAACACATTATCCTAAAATGTAAATACTTTATACGTGTAAGAATATATATCAAAAAGGTAACAATTATTTCAGGGTAAGTAAAGTCATTTTTATTTTCTTCTTTGTGTCTTTCAGCATTAGCTGAATTTTTCTCACAATGTGCATGTGTCACTTTTCTATAAGGAATGTAAGAAATATAAGATATAAATTTATAAGAAATAAGATTACTCTAGAAATAAGGCCTTTCTGTAAAAAAAAAAAAACTTGTTTTAATAGCCACGAGACTATAAATTCTGTTAAAAGTAAAAATGGGTACAATTTCGATCAACACAATATGTAATCATTGCCATGCACAACAGAGTTACAATCATTTTTGCAAAAAAAGAAATCACATAAAATAAAAAATCTAACTTCAAACAGCTTTTGGAAATGTGTATTTATTGAAGTAACTCCTATTCTAATGAAGGCTGCTGAAAGGAGAAGATCATGTTCAGGTCATTACTGAGGTTTATGACCATGTACACTACTTAGGAGTACTAAGATTTAGAAATATATATATAGATAAATAGATATACATAGATAGATAGATAGATTGGCTAACCCCTAGGGAGTGTGTATATGTATGTATATATGTATGTATGCATACACACACACACACTCCCTAGGGGTTAGCTAATCTATGTTTTTGCTTCTCAAATCCAACTTGAGAAATACAAAAGAGATTATTTACTCATACCAGGTACTACAATATCACCATATTCTGTTGCCAAGGATGGACTGGTGGATTGCTATATTGGCTGGAGACTTCAGCAACTATCCAAATCCTTTGTGGCAGCCACTAATAGTCACTAATTCACTGTGCATTCTCCTTCTCTTCCTCACTAACAGAGCACTGATCTGTAGCAGTGCACCCTGCTTAAGCACTTGCTTCCTTGGAATCCCCTGCAGCTGGAGGAAGCCAGGGGCCCAAATCTGACCAATGAAGGACTGAGAGTTTCTGAAGAGCCTTGCTGTGCAGCACTTTCTGCCTGGAATATGACAAGATACCACGTAACTCACCATAGTGGCCTTCTAACTATGGGATCACATGTACCAAGACAGAAGTCCCACTAGGGATGGTAGAGCAGAAAGACAGATTTCTGGTTATTTGGAAAAAGAAACCCTTATTTGGTTAAAGCACAGCAGTCAGAATTCTGGCATATATAGTCAAATGCAATCCTACTACCTATTTAATTTCTTTCACAGTTGAAAAAACAAACCCCAAATCTGAAGGGAATTTGGAAAACTTAAGAGATCAAAGTATATAAAGAGTGTGGGAATAGGTAACACTTTTTTTTTTTTTTTAAGACTTTATTTGTCTGAGACAGAGAGAGAAAGAGGGTATAAGCAGGGGGAATGGCAGGCAAAGGAAGAAGTAGGCTCCCTGCTGAGCAAGGAGCCCGATGCGGGATTCGATCCCAAGATCCTGAGATCATGACCCGAGCGGAAGGCAGACGCTAAACCGCCTGAGCCACCCAGGTGTCCCTAGGTAACACTTTTTTAAAAGAAGCTATTTCAGTTATACTTTTCAGCCACAAAGACTAATGGCATCAATAAGAAAGAAGATGGTGGAAATTTGGTGTCATAATTCCTTCTGGTTAACAGTTTTTTAAATCATCTATAAAACCAAGTTCATTATCTCAAAAAAAAATCACTAGTATTTTATGTCCAAAAACAAAACAAAAACCTGCGTTCTTCTGCAATTTTGACATATGATATTCATGAGCGTCTTTTCAAAACATCTTTCTGGAGCCACAAATATGGCAACTCAGTGCCAGGTCAAGATCTAACCAATATAAATGCAGTATTTACTGAAATATTTAACTATCATAAATAGTTGGTTGCTCTTTCATAAACCATTTTTCTTTAAAAGTGTTAGAACTGTGATTACCCCTTTCCCCCTACAGATTATCTTAAGGGAAATCTCTAGCATAAGCACCATACTCTATCTATCTATCAGTCACAGCTCTAAGAGGAAATGTTCCATGAAAAGAGGTGTACACTCCAGAGAGCTAGGAAATATCTATTTTATTTGATTCTTCATGGTAAATGATGTACTATGAAGAATCATCTCTCTTTGAACTCCAAAGAAATTGTAATAAATATTTATGGACTGATGTGTCAATGAACTGTAAGAATAATGAACACAGGACCCATATCCCAAAGCAGGTTGCTGCAAAGTTAAGGAGAAAGTCTGCTCCAGGTCAGAGTTTCAGAGTGCAGAGGGATATACTTTCCTTATGGTATGTCCTGGAAGCTAAGGCCCTCACAGGCTTCTCGTCTGTAGGTGGAGTCTACCCTGAGAGTCACCAGCTCACTCTACTCCTATGATGGCCACATATTCCTAAAGGACTTGTCAAGATGGCCAGAAACTCTGTAGTAGGTGCTGTGTTAGACCAAGCATTATTTTAGATTATTCGGAAGTAAAGAGAGAAACATATAAGGCTGTATTGTTGCCCAAACTACAACAATACTAACAATACTAAAATCTACTATTTATTGAGAGTATTCTCCACATCAGTCATGGTGCTACATCCTTCATTTATATTTGCTAATCTACTTCTCACATACTCTAATGAGGTAGGGACTATTATTTTCCTCAATGTGTAATAGAGGGAAGTGAGATCCAGAGAAGGTAACTCATGTGAAATTGTACAATGGGTAAATGGTAGAACCAGAATCGGATCTAGGCAGTCTGGTTCCAGAATCCCTGCTCTTAAACTACTATACTACTTCTAACCATGGGAAGGAGAAAATAAGGCAAAAAAAAAAAAAAAAAAAAAAAAAAGGCTGTGATGATTTTTAAATATGTTCCCAAATTATTTGATAGTCCTCCTTTCAAGAGGTAGAACATAATTCTCTTGCCTTTTACTGTGGGGCTGGACCTAGTGACTGGCTTCAAACAAATAGAAAAAAAAGAAGTAGTGGTGGCTGACAATAGGAACTAGATCATAAAGACACCGTGGCTTCCTCCTTGCCCTCTCTCTAGGATCATCCACTCTGGGGGAATCCAGCTGTCACATTATGAGGGACATTCCAGCAGCCCTATATGGAGAGGATCAAATAGTGAGGCCGAGGCCTCTGGCCAACAGCCATGTGAATGAGTCATTTCAGGAGCAGATCTTCCAGCTCCAGTCAGGTCTTTAGCTGACTGCAGTCCTAGCTGACATCTGAGTGTAACTACGATAAGGAATGAGCCCTCCCCCTGCCCCAATGGCTCCTGAATTCCAGACCCACAGAAACTATGAGACAGGCAATGTTTGTGATTTTAAACCACTCGGTTTTGGGGTAATCTTTAATGTATCAATAGATACAGAACATTTCAGCAGAACCATATTTTCAGTATGAATTGTATTTAGGTAAGCTATAAACTGCATAATTACTTAATGATTTATTTATTTTTATATATTCATTTACTTTTCAAAGATTTTATTTTTAAGTAATCTCTACTCTCAATGTGGGACTCAAACTTACAATCCAGATGAAGAATCACATGCTCTATCAACTGAGCCAGCCAGGCACCCCTACTTAATGATTCTGAGTGTCTGTTTCTGCTTTGGAAGCAACAGCCATTTAGATTTTCGTAGAAGGGTGGAGTGACATATCCTTCAGGTTCCTTCAAAGGCATAATGAACTGAACTAACTTTTTTCTAAGATTCTACTCAACTTCACAAAAATAAACTAATATATGTTAAACATATATATAATGTACAAAGAGTATTCCCACCTTAGATTGTCACATATCTTTTGCTTTTTCTATTTTCTTATAAGTCAATAAGGAAACAATATATTCCAGCTCCAAAAATCTATCTATAAGAGCAAGCTATCTATGGGATTCCTGACAGTCTATTCAAGGTGCTAATCTGTCATTATTTATAGACCCTTGATTCCTTTCTGAGCAGCTGTCACTAAAAGACAACTTAGAAGTTCAAAACACTTTATTCAACTCAACTCCCTCCTGAAATTATTAGTCATGCTCCTCAAAGCTACGACTGTGATAAAAGCTAATGATGAACCAAGTCTTAAGAAGCCTGTGAAAAAGAGCTACCATTAAACACACCAAGATTAGCTGATGTTCACTGACTGATATATCTTTAAAGCCTTCATTCCTGATCATTCGGGTCTTTTATCAGGCTGAAAGCTCTCTGGGGGTGCTTTTTGCACCCAAATTTTAGCTGTTCGTGGCTTTCAAGGCACCCGAGAGCTGTCATTTGGGAACTCATGTATGCTCAGAAGACAAATACTGGCTACTCTTAGGGTAGAAGGAAAAGGGAGAGAGCAGCAAGTTGGCTTCTAGTTTATAAGTATTTGATTCTCTGGCCACCCCATTCTCCTCTGGCCCAGGCTTTAGAAACGGCACTCTGGCCTCAAGCTGTCCCAACCAAACTCAAATCCTCCAAAGGAAGAAGAGCAGAGGCATGACCAAGACACATATCTGGCAGTGAGGGCCAGACTAGAGTCAGCCTAGAGTTTGAGAACAGGCAATACAGAGGGAGCAAACAGGGAAGGAAGTGGGAAAAGAGAAATGGGAGAAAATGAGCAACAATGAGGTGGTAGGAGAAATAAAGGGAGGGGGAAAAGCATGAAAGAAGAGAAAGAAGGGTAAGAGAGTTTCAGGGTAGGACATGAGAGCAAAAAGAGAGGGGATAAATATAGAGGCAGAGAAACAATGTCCCCTAAAGGAAAAGAGAGAGAGTGAGCAAAAAGTCAAGGCTTACCCCCAGGTTTCTGATTCCGCAACCTGTGGAAACTGGTAATGCTATGAACAGTCCAGCAGAGGACAGGAGAAAGCACACCTGGCATACAGTGATGAGTTAAGCTTTATACATGTTGAGTCTGAGGTTTCTGCAGAGTAACTAAGTAGAGATTCCAAATAGACAGCTGGGACAGAAACTCAGGAGATAGGTGTGGCCCAGAAGTGAGTATGTGGGGGCCACTGAAGCCACAGAGAAGATAGTAGGAGGTCACACACAGAGAATGTATAAGGGAAGAAAAAGAAGGCTCAGGGCCAAAGCTGAGGGAACACTCATATTTAAGGGGCAGAGGGAGAAAGAAGAGCCCGTGTATGAGGCTAAGGACAGGAGCAGGTGGGCCTAAGGCCAGCAAAAGCTGGGAGAGAGACTGGGCGGGTAGATGAGTTAGTTGCCCTACTGTGAGGGGCAGTAGGAGAAGCGTGTCGTCCAAGTGCCAGGGTTCCATCAGGCTAAGAGAGCTGAGGAAGAACTCTGTGAAGACACAGGTGAGTTTGTTTATAATAGAAAAGGGTTCTAAAATGTACTCTCACCTCCCCTGTGCTCATATACTGCTCTGATCTTACCCTTCAGGCAAAACTTTCATCACACTGTGCTTCATGCCTGTGTCCTTGGCTTGAGAAGAGGACTGGGTATTTGTATTCTCCATGTTTAGTCAGAGCAGGGCCTGGCACCCAGCAGAAACTCAATAAATACTTAGAGGTGTTCTGAAGGGCAACTGGGAAGTATGCATCAGTGAAAGTATTAAAATGTGCTATGACTCTTAACCTATTTCTAGGAATTTATCCATAGAGACTAATGAGAGCTATGCAAAGATTTAGCTACACGTATGGTTTTAATTTGCACATTTAAAAACTACCTACATATTCAACAATCAGAGAGCACTAAATAAAAACCACAAGACATATCTACGGCCATACTATGCATCCTTCAAATAGCTACACAGAGCAACAACACTGGATCAATACAGAACGTACATCCTCAGTACAACTGAAAGACTACTACAGGCACAAATCATCTGGAAGTAGAAAAACAAATATCAAATTCCAGCTGAGCTATCTTTTGAACTGCCACTGCAAACCTTTGTGGAAAGTGGGGAGTTTGGACAAAACACATGGAAAAGAGAAAAGAGGAACAGAGGGCCTAAACTTGAACTAAAATCACCACAGAAAGAGGCAGTCCACGCTAAGTACAAAAGCACTGAAAAAACACCTTGTCAGTGAGAACACCAGCTAGAGGCGAGGGGCTTACGTCCATGGGACTTGAGGGGCAGTCCCAAGAAAACACTGCTTCTGGGAAAAAATGGGTAAAAAGGGAAGGGAAAGGTGCCTTCTAGTGACCAGATGGTGAAGAAGAAAAGAGAGGAGAAAATTCAGATTCCTACAACACAAATTAGAGCTAAAACAATTTATGGGCATGCAATTTCTCCCTCTGATAACCTCCTCAAATAAAGAAGCCCCTGAGTGAAGGGGCAACACTTCACTGCATTTACAGATGAAAGTTTTCTCCAACTAGGAATCTTAAAAACGAACTCAAACTTCCAACCCGTTCCACAAAGTGAAGAGATGAAAGTAATTTACAACTATGCAAAGCTATTATCGGAAGAAAACAAAAGAAGATCAAAACATTTCAGCTAATGAAAATGCACTCCACAAAATCAATCACAAGGAAACTTAAACACAACACTCCAAACTGAATTAAATATGCTTAAACAAGCATTTGAGGGATATGAAAAATTATTTTTAACAAGAAGTTCAGAACCTAAGAGAACAGAAATGGACAAAAGCAGGTAGAAGCAAAACAAAAATTGATTGACTCAGGACAGAATGAAAGAAAAAGACAAAATCATACCTGAAATAAAGACTAATTTCAAGGTGATCAAAGAATAGATTCAAATGAAAATTTAATAAAGGGCACTGACGAAAAGAAGCAAAGCCACCAAGAGAATGAAAATGAGGTAAGTAAAAGGGATCAGAGAAAATGTTGTTGGAACAGAGGGAAAGAAGATCCAACATAGAGACATACCCCGTTTTATTGTGTTTCACTTTATTTCACTTCACAGATGTTTTTTTTTTCCACAAATTGAAGGTTTATGGCAAGTTCTACTTTAAGCAAGTCTATTGGTGCCATTTTTCTGACAGCATTTCATCATTGTGTCTCTGTCATTTTCTGATAATTCTTGCAATATTTCAAACTTTTTCATTATTATTTTACTTGTTATGGTGATCTGTGATCAGTCACCTTTGATATCACCACTGTAATAATTTTGGGGCAACATGAACAGTTGCCCATATGGCATGGCAAATTTAACTGATAAATGTTGTATGTGTTCCAACTGCTCCACTGTTGGGCCGTTTCTCCGTCTCTCTCCCTGTCCTCAGGCCTCCCTGTTCCCTGAGATACAACAGTATTGAAATTAGGCCAACTAAAAACCCTACAATGACCTCTAAGTGTTCAAGAGAAAGGAAGAGTTTCTCTCTCACTTTAAAATCAAAAGCTAGAAATGATTAAGTTTCACGAGGAAGGCATGTCAAAAGCTAAGGCAGACCAAAAGCTAGACCCTTGTGCCAAAGACTTAGCCAAGTTGTGAATGCAAAGGAAGAGTTCTTGAAGGAAATTAAAAATGCTACTCCAGTGAACACATGAATGATAAGAAAGCAAAACAACCTTATCACTGATAGAGAGAAAGTCCAAGTGGTCTGGATAGAAGGTCAAACCAGACACAACACTCCCTTAAGCAAAAGCCTAATCCAGAGCAGGGCCCTAACTCTCTTCAATTCAAGAAAGGCTGAGAGAGGTAAGGAAGCTGCAGAAGAAAAGCTGGAAGCCAGCAGAGGTGGGTTCATGAGATTTAAGGAAGGAAGCTGTCTGCATAACATGAAAGTGCAAGGGGAAGCAGCAGGTGTTGATGGAGAAGCTGGAACGAGTTCTCCAGAAGGTCTAGATCAGATAACCCATGATGGTGGCTACACTAAACAACAGATTTTTCCATGTAGGTAATACAGTCTTCTGTTGGAAGAAGACAGCATTTAGGACTTTCACAGCTAGAGAAAAGAAGTCAATGCCTGGCTTCAAAGCCTCAAAGGGCAGGGTGATTCTCTTGTTAGTGGCTAATGCAGCTGATGACCTGAAGGTGAAGCCAGTGCTCATTTACCATTCCAAGATCCTAGGGCCCTTAGGAATTATGCTAAACCTGTTCTGCCTGTGTTCTGTAAATGGAACAACAAAGCTTGGATGACAGCACATTTGTTTACAGCATGGTTTACTAAGTATGCCAAGCCCACTGTTGAGACCTACTTCTCAGAAAAAAAGATTTTTTTTCAAAGTGTAACTGCTCAATGACAATGTACCTGGTCATCAAAGAACCCTGACGGAGATGGGAAAATGAGACTAACGTTTTCATGCCTGCTGACACAACATCTATTCTGCTGCCCATGGACCAGGGAGTAATTTTGACTTTCAAGCCTTATTTTTTAGGAAATACATTTTGTAAGACTACTGCTGCCAAAGGTAGATCTGTGTCTGATAGACCTGAGCAAAGTAAATTAAAAACCTCCTTGGAGGATTTACCATTCTAAATGCCATGCGAACATTCATGATTCACGGGAAGAGGTCAAAAGAACAGCATTCACAGGAGTTTGGATGAAAGTTGATTCCAGCCCTCATGGATGACTTTGAGGGTCCAAGACTCCAGGTGAGGAAGTAGGTATGATGTGGGGGGAACAGCAAGAGAACTAGAACTAGAAGTTGGGCCTGAAGATGTTGTGATCTCATGATAAAACTTTAAAGGATGAAGGAAGGGTTGCTTCTTATGGATGAGCAAAGAATGTGGTTTCTTGAGATAGAAACAAATCCTGGTGCAGATGCTGTGAAGATTGCTGAAATGACAACAAAGGGCTTAGCATATGACATAAACTTAGTTGATAAAACAGCAGCAGGGTGTAAGAGGACTGACTTCAATCCTGAAAGAAGTTCTAAGGGTAAAATTCTATCAAACAGCATTGCATGCCACAGAGGAGCTGTTTGTGAAGGGAAGATTCAATCAGTGTGGCAAATTTCACTGTTGTCTTAATTTTAAGAAACTACCACAGCCACCCAACCTTCAGCAGCCGCCGCCCTGATCAATCAGCCGCCATCAACACTGAGGCAAGACCCTCCACCAGAAAAAAGATTACAACTCAAATGATGGCTAGCATATTTTATCAATAAAATATTTTTACTTATTTATTTTTTAAAATATATATTTTTAAAATTTATTTATTTGAGAGAGAGAGCGTGCAGAGTATGTGAAACCATGAGTGGTGGGTGGAGGGGGTGGGGGGAGCTGCAGAAAGAGAGGGAGAAGCAGCCTCTCCACTGAGCAGGGAGGTGGCCATGGGGCTGGACTCTCGGTCCCTGGGATCATGACCCAAGCTGAAGGCAGACATTTAACTGACTAAGCCACTTAGGCACCACAGCGATGAAGTATTTTTTTTAATTAAGGTATGTACATTGTTGTTTTAGACATAATGCTAGTGCACACTTAACTGACTCAGTACAGTGTAAGCATAACTTTTATATGCACTGGGAGACCAAAAATTCATTTAACTCTTCTAAATTGTGATATTCACTTCAGTGCAGTGGTCTGGAACCAAACCTACAATACCTCTGAGGTATGCCTGTGCATAGAATTGGAGTCCCTGAGAAAGAAAAACAGAAAAATGGAACAGAGCTAAAATTTACAACTATAATCCAATAAAGCTTTCCAGAAATAAAAGGCCTGAATTTACATATCAAAAGGGCATACTAATTACCTAGGGATATTGCCCTATAATGGTCAACTCTACGGCATATCCTAGTAAATGTATTAGACTTTAAATATAATGAAAAAATCCTCAGTGATGTCAGCAAGGGTAAGAATAGGATTATTCAGTGCTTATCCCCTCAGAAAAACATCTGAACAACAATCCACGAACAAAAATACCTTCACAAGAGCTGAGAATTCCAAGTGAAGGATTACAGTATCTGGCTGAAGCAGAGACATAAAAAAACATTCAATGAAGAGAATAGGAAGGGCAGTTTCACATTACCTGTGTCACCCCAGTCTCAAGCCTGGGCAATACAGTGTTGAGAAAGATACCCTTTTTTGTGGGGTAGGGTGAGTGAAGTAAACACCCAACTTTATCACAGCACTAGACCTGCGCGTGTGGCCCCACCTGTAGAACCCAGCACTGGACTAGGCCCATGAACTTGGGCCCAGGCTTCAGGCCCATCCCAGGGCCAGACAGGCCACTGCAACCCCAGCTTCCAGGCTGGCCCCTGTGGACCCAGGATCCAGGCCCGACACAGCAGTCCCAGGCACCAAGCCCATTCTGGAGACCCAGATTCAGACCCATCTTAGGGTGCCCAGGCACCAGACCCACCTACCCACTAACCTAGGCATCTGGCCAGTGTGCCCGACTCCAGCAGCAAGCTCCTATGCAGACCCCCATTAGTCAGCCTGCCCAGAATCTCTGACCAGGTACACTGGTAGAGGGCTTTCCCTGTCAAAGCCAGTCTATAAACACAGGAAAAAATGACTAATTCTTCAAATGCACAGACATCAATGCAAAGGGTCATGAATAATCAGAAAACATGACACCATTAAAATAACAAGATAAAGTACCAATAATTGACCCTAAAGAAATGGAGAATTATGAACTGACTGAAAAAGAACTCAAAATAATTATTACTTTAAACATAAATGTATTAAAGTCTACAATGAAAAGACAGACTGCATGGATAGAAAGATTCAACTATCTGCTGCCTACAAGAGACTTGCTTTAGCTTTAAGGGTGAGAGTGAAGGTAGATATTCCATGCAAATGGAAACTAAGAGTGCCAAAATGTATCAAATAGACTAAGTCAAAAACTGTCACAAGAGACAAAGACCACCATATAATGATAAGGGAATAAATTCATCAAGAAGATATAACAACTGTAAATATACACACACCCAACATTAGAACATCTAAATATATAAAGCAAATAATAACAGAACTGGAAAGAGAAATAGATAGTAATACAGTAAGAATAGAGGACTTCAATATCTCACTTTCAACAATGATCGATCATCGTGACAGGTATCAGTAAGAGAGCAGAGAACAGTTACAACACCGTAGACCAAATGGTCCACATGTACGTATACAGAACATTCTATCCAGCAGAATACACATTCTTTGCAAAGTGCACATGGAACATTCTCCAGATTAGATCATAAGTTAGGTCACAAAACAAGTCTTAAAAATTTAACTATCTTTTTTGACCACAATGGTATGAAACTAGAAACTAGTAACTTTTACAAAGGTAAAATTGGAAAATTAGAAACCAAAACAGAAATCAAAAAATATCTTGAGTCAAATGACAATGGAAACACAACATACCAAAACTTATGGGACGCAGCAAAAGCAGTTCTATAGCAATAATGCTTATATTTAGAGCAATAATGCCTATATTACAAAAGAAGATCTTGAATAAACAACCTAACTTCATGGAACCAGAAAAAGAACAAACTAAGGCCAAAGTAAGCAGTAGGAAGGAAATAATAAAGATCAGAGCAGAAATAAATGAAATAGAGACTAGAAAGGTAACACAAAAGATCAATGAAATGAAGAGTTTGTTTTCTGCAAAGATAAAATTGACAAGCTTTTAGACAGACTAAGGGAATAAAAAAGGAAACCTCAAATAAATAATATTATAAATGAACAAAGAGAAAGCACAATTGCTATAATAGAAAGATAGAGGATCATCATAAGAAACCATGAACATTTATGTGCCAGCAAATTTGATAACCTAGAAATAATGGATAAATTCCTAGAATACTACTCACCAGGACTGAATTGTATAGAAATAGAAAAATCTCAACAGACCAATAATGAGCAAAGAGAATGAATCAGTAATCAAGAACCTCCCAAAAAAGAAAAGACCTGGACTTGATGGCTTGGATGGCAAATTCTACCGAACATTTAAAGGATAACAATACTTCTCAAATTTGTCCAAAAAACTGAACAGGAGAGAATACTTCCAAATTCATTTTATGAGGCCAGCATCATGCTGACACAAAGCCAAGAAAGGAAACTGCAATAAAAGAAAATTACAGGCCAAAATCCCTCATGAACACAGATGTATAAATACTCAACAAAATACTAGCAAGGCAAATTCAACAGCAAAAGTGGGATTTACCTCTAGGATGAAAGAATGGTACAACAGATGCAAATCAATAAATGTGATATACATTAAGAAAATGAAGCATAAAAATTGTATGATAATCTCAATAGATGCAGAAAATCATCTGACAAAATTCAAAAGCTTTTCATGATAAAAACTCTCAACAAATTAGGTATAGAAGAAACGTATCTCAAATAATAAAGGCAATATATGAGAAGCCCACAGTTAACATCATACTCAATGGTGGAAAGCTGAAAGCTTTTCCTCTAATATGAGGAAGAAGACAAAGATGCCCCTTCTTACCACTTCTATTTACTAGAGTACTAGGAGTCCTAGCCAGAGCAATTAGGAAAGAAAAAAAATAAAAGGCATCCAAGTCAGAAAGGAAGAAGCAAAATGGTCTATGTTTGCGAATGACATGGTCTTATATATAAAAAAAAATTTAGAGACTCTACCAAAAACCTGTTAAAACTAATAAATGAATTCAGTAAGGATGTAAGATATAAATTCAACATACAAAAATCTGTTGCATTTCTATACACTAACAACAAACTATCTGGAAAAGAAATTTTTTTAAAAATCCCATTTATAATAGCATAAAAAAACTCGGTATAATTTTAACCAAGGGGATGAAAGATCTATAATTATAAATCTATAATTTATAAAAATTATAAAACACTGATGAAAGAAATAAAGACACAAATAAATGGAAAGATATCCTATGTCTGTGGATTGGAAGAATACTGTTAAAATGTCTATACTACTCAAAGCTATCTACAAGATTCAATGCAATTCCTACCAAAATTCCAATGGCATTTTTTTTTTTACAGAAATAGAAAAAAAAATTCTAAAACTTAGAAGGAACCTTAAAAAGACCCCAAATAGCCAAAGCAATCCTGAGCAAAACGAACAAAGCTAGAGTTTTTTATTTCAAAATGTACTTCAAAGCTACAGTAATCAAAACATCATGGTATGAAAACAAAAACAAAACATCAGCATGGTATAGTCATATAAATAGACACACAGACCAAAGTAACAGAATAGTGAGTGAGTCCAGAAATAAAGCCATATACATATGGTCAACTGATCTTTGAAAAAGGTGCCAAGAACACACAATGGGGAAAGGATTCAATAACAGTGTTGAGAAAATTGGATAGCCACATGCAGAAGAATGAAACTGGACCTCTATCTCACACTATACACAAAAATCAACTCATAATTAATTAAAGACTCAAATGTAAGATCCAAAACTATAAACCTACTAGAAGAAAACATAGGGAAAAAGCTCCTTCACATTGATATGGACAATTATTTTTTGGATACATTTTAGTTCTATGCAATCCCATTTGTCTATATTTTGTCACCTGTACTAAAAAGCTTCTGCACAACAAAGGAAACAATCAACAGAATGATGAGACAACCTATGAAATAAGGCAATATATTTGTAAATCATACATTTGATAAGGGGTTAAGAGCCAAAATATATAAGGAACTCAAACAATTCAATACCAAGAAAACAAGTACACAATTAGAAAATGGGCATCACGTCACTTATAGGAGGAATCTAAAAGAGTTGAACTCATATAAGCGGAAAATAGAACGACAGTTGCCAAGAACTGGGGAGATGGGGGAAATGGGGAGATATTGGTGAAAAGGTACAAAGTTTCAGATATACAGGATGAATAAGTTCTGGAGAACTAACGTACAGCATGGTGCCTATAGTTAATAATACTATATTGTACAATTGAAATTTTTGAAGTAGATCTGAGTAGATTTTAAATGTTTTACCACCAAAAAAACTATGTGAAATGATTAATTAGCTTAGTTGTAGTAATCATTTAACAGTATATGAATATATTAAACCCCCATACTGTATACCATAAACATATACCATTTTTATTTGTCAATTATACATTAATAAGAGTGAGAAAAAAATTCTTAAGGCTTTCAGGGAAAAAGACCAAATAACTTAAAAGAGCAAAATAATTAGGTTGGCATCAGACCACTCGAGAGAAACATACAGGCAAGGCAATAATGGAGCAGCATTTTTAAGAAATCCAAGAGAAGAAAATTGTGAACTGGCGATTTTACATCTAAACCGGTCCTCCAAATATTAAGGCTACAGAAAAAGTCTTAAGCATGTACGAGCTAGAGGAATACTGTGCCCACAAGCCTTTCTTGAGAAGCTACTTTTTGGGAAGGGCAATCTGACACCGGCCCTGAACGTTCCTGCGTATTTCTGTTGGGTAAGCCAAAAAGGAAAGGCACTAAAGGCTTTCTACCCAGGTCTCTTCTTACGTTCTTATCTGCATGGAGTACCTGTGAGGAGTAAGGAAGCATCTACTCAAAAGCAAAGAGCAAGCTGCTTCCACTCACTATGAAACCAGTAAATTCCCAAGCTCCATGTTCCTCCACTGCGTGCTCTTCGTAGCCACTGGTCACAAACGAGCCTCCTGGCTTATGAGTGGGGTGCTAACTGAGACAGCCCTCACAGTCCCTGACACTGCTAGAGGTGAGTTTCCTCCAATTAAAAGGTGACAGGACAATGAGTATTTAGCATATTTAAGAACAGATAAGACCAAGACAAAGGGGAAGACAAGGCAGAAGAAATATAGATATATATCCCATGTTTAGACAAAGCAAAAATAATGTAATTTAAAAAGCTGGGAGAAGAAAGGAGTGGGAAAGATAAAAGACAGAGGCCAGAGGCAGGGGGCAAGACACAGCTTTAGAAATTGAGAAACGAGGTCACAGAAGTGTAAATAAGAAAACAGAGAACTAGGGGCACATGGGGGGCTCAGTCAGTTAAGTCAGTTAAGCAGCTGCCTTCAGTTCAGGTCATGATCCTGGAATCGAGTCCCTCACCAGGCTCCTTGCTCAGCAAGGAGCCTGCTTCTTCCTCTGCTGCTCTGCCTGCCACTCCCCCTGCTTGTGCTCTCTCTCTGTCTTTCTGGCAAATAAATAAAATCTTAAAAAAAAAAAAAAAGAAAGAAAACAGAGAACTAAGGGCCTTTAAAAAGGTATAAACACAGGGGAACCTGGGTGACTCAGTCAGTTAAGCAGGTGACTCTTGATTTCAGCTCAGGTCATGATCTCAGGGTCATAAGATGGAGCCCCACATCAGGCTCTGTGCAGAGCATGGAGCCCGCTTAAGATTCTCTCTCCCTCTACCTTCTGCTCATATGCTCTCTCTCTCTCTGTCAAATAAAGAAATCTTAAAAAAAAAAAAAGGTATAAATGCAAAGGTAACCATTACAAAAAAACCTTTTAAATACTAAAGCAAATAAAAGAACAAAAACAAAGCAAACACATCATGTAGGTAAACATAGCAAATATTACATGAGATATGTGGCAATCATAACTTCAGTGTGACAGAGTAAGTCCAAATATCTGTCATAACAGAAACTGTGAAGGGGCTTAAGTCACTTATCAAAGGAAAGAGATTTTCAGACCAGCTCACAAAACAAGACTCAACCTCTGATTAATACAAAATGATACAGAAAGGCTGCAAAAGAAGACACTTTTTAGTGCTAAAGGTCACAATTCATAATGAAGATTTAACAGTTACATGCATCAAAGGTAGTTTAGCAAAGGTAGTTGCTAAAGCAGAAGCTATAGGAGAAAGAAGGAAAATCAGAAACACATTAATAATTACAGGTTTTAATATTCTCAATCTCAGAGCAAAACAGATCATGTAGACAAAGAATAAGGATACAGAAGATCTAAAAAGAAAAAATTCCCAAGTGACTTATGTACAAATACTGAATTTTACACCTTGATAGTAAATATGAAGTAGGAAGAGTGTATTTCTTCAAAATTGGTTGTGGAGAAAAACTGATTTGGCAATTATTTTATTTTATTTTTTTATTGAGTAAAGAACATCATGAATGTCAAACTGGAAGTCCTAGCTACTGCAGTTAAGAAAAACCAACAAACCCTGTAAAGTATACAGACTGGAAATGAAGAAATAAAATCGTTTTCATTCACAGATGACATGACTGTCTATGCAAAAACTCCCAAAAAATCTATAAAATCACTCCTGGAACAAATAAACAAACATAGCGAGGCTGCAGGGTACGAGGCTAATATAGAAAAGTACACTGCTTTCATGCATACTAGCAGTGAACAACTGTAATTTGAATTTAAAAGGGCCATTTATAATAACATCAAAAAAAGGAAATACTTAGGTATAAATCTAACAAAACAATTTGTATGCAGAAAGCTACAAAACAATGATGAAAGAAATCAAAGAAGAACTAAATAAATGAAGAGGTATTCCCTACTGGTGAACCAAAAGACTCAATATTCTTAAGATATCAGTTCTTTCCAACTTGATCTACAGATTCAACACAATCTCATACAAATTCTCAGGAATCTATTTTGTAGAAATTAACATGCTGATTCTAAAGTTTACATAGAAAAGTAAAAGACCCATACAATACTGAAGAAAGAACAAAGCTGGAGGAATTATACTACTGAATTTCAACATTTACTATAATCAAGACAGTGTGCTATAGACAAAATAATAAGACGCAGATCAAGAGAATACAACAGAGAGCCCAGAAATAGACCAATACAAATACAATCAACTAATATTTGACAAGAGCACAAAGATAATTCAATGGAGCAAGGATAATCTTTTCAACAAGTAGTACTAAAATAACTGCACATCCATACGCAAAAAAAAAAAAAAAAGAACCTGGACATAGACTAGGTGTCTTTTACAAAAATTAACTCAAAACAGATCATAGTCCTATCTGTAAAATGCAAAACTATAAAATGTCTCGAAGAAAACCTACATGAACTTGGGTTTGGTGATGAATTTTTAGATACAACATCAAAAGCAAGATCTATGAAAACAAAACAGTAGTTAAGCTAGACTTTATTAAAATTAAAAAACTTGTGGCGTGCCTGGGTGGCTCAGTTGGTTGGCATCTGCCTTCAGCTCAGGTCATGGTCCTGGAGTCATGGGTTCGGTCCCCACATTGGGCTCTCTGCTCAGTGGAGAGCCTGCCTCTCCGCTCCCTCTCCCTTTGCCTACCATTCCCCCTCCTCACTCTCTCTCTTTCTCTCAGTCAAATAAATACATAAAAATCTTAAAATTTAATAAATAAATAAATAAATAAATAGAATTAAAAACTTGTGCTTTGTGAAAGACACTATTAAGAGAATGAAGAAACAAGTCACAGACTGGGAGAAAATGTTTGCTAAATATATATCTACATATGTATCCAAAATATAATAATGCTTTTTTTTTTTTTTTTAAGATTTTATTTATTCACTTGACTGACAGAGGACTAGTAGGCAGAGCAGCTGGCAAAGGGAGAGGGAGGAGGGGGAGTGGAGAGCCTGACATCCCAGGACCAGAGGATCATGACCTGAGCTGAAGGTAGACACTTAACTGAGCCACCCAGGCACCCCTATAGTAAGAGTTCTTAAATCTCAACAAGAAAACAGATGACCCAATTACAAAATGGGCAAAAGATCTGAATAGATACCTCATCAAAAAACACACATAGATTGTAAATAATACGAAAAGATATGCAATATCATCTGTCATTCAAGAAATGAATATTAAAACAAAAGATAACCATTACATACATATTGGAATAGCTAAAACCCACAATACTAATTGCTGGCAATGATGCAGAGCAATGGGCACTTTCATTACTGATGGGAATGTTAAGTGGCACTGCCATTCTGGAAGACAATTTGGCAGATTCCTACAGAGTTAAACACAGTCCTATGACACAATCTACTGATTTGAAAACGCAAAAATTATTTTTTTGTGTGTACATGAAACCAGCACATGAATATTTACAGCATCTTTATTCATTATCATCCCAAATTGGAAGCAACCAAGATGTCCTTCAATAAATGAACGGATAAACAAACCTGTACATCCATACAACGGAATACTATTCAGAGATCAAAAGGAATGAGCTATTAAGCCATACAAAGACATGGATAAATCTTAAATGCAGATTGTTAAAAGAACACAGTGAGATAGAAACTATTATTGACAGAAAAAAATTACTGGAAAGACATTTGCCATGAATGGAGAAGAAAACAATCCTCTCCCAGGAAAGCTATACAGAGCTATAAAAAAAAAGACATACCCTTTCATATAAATATTCCTAAGCATTCTTGCTCCATTTATTATTTATTTAGCCATTCAACTCCTGCCACAGAGTCATAAATCAAATAATTCTTTTGCTAAAGAGAACTCAAACTTTCCCTTTTGGCTCAATGGAATTTACTCAACTCAGTCACTAGATGGTGTTTCCAGCTTCCTTGAATTAAACTTGCTTTTGAAGCTAAGAACATAAATGAAAGGTTTATCGACTTTAGACTGTCTCAAGCCATCTCACCAAAGAACTTCTGAGAGAAAAATTTTTCTTTTGGCCTGGCTTTTAATGAAGCAAATTAAGCTTACTTTTAATTTTAAAGATACTATGGTACCTTAAAAAAATATATTTATATGATAATTTCCTTCAGGGTAATGCAGAAAGTTCCAGTTTTTCATTACCTCTGATATCCAGAAAAACATCCATTTCTCTTTTTTTCTGGTACTTGATCATTCCTCAGTTTTAGCTATTGATTCATTACTATCTATTTTTATTAGAAGTCCTCCAGAAGATCTGCCAAGAGAAAAATCTCCTTACTGATACAAGGGTACCATCTAGTGATAACTATGGGTAAATGCATACCATAGAAAATGTGTGTGCTCACCTCCTATTTCAATTCCTCTTCGAGATGTGGCTTTCAAAATGCATCGAGCGGAAAAATTCCTGAAACTACAGTGCTTGAAACATTACTGTTGAAATAGTTTCCTAATACTAATACACAGGTACATTGAAAGGTCTAGCCTACCCTTCTTTTCTATCACTACTCAGATAACTGAAATTCATCTCTGAAGCTACATTAGTTTCATGGAATGTCAGAACATCAAGTTACAAGGAATGTTAGAGATAATCTGTTACCTAGTTCAACCCCTAGTTTTCAGATATGAAAACTAAAGTCTAAAGAGAGGACACCTGACTTGCCACAAAACTAGTAGAGTTTCCAGTAGGCCTGGTTTGCCTTAGCCTGGTTCCTGAAGGACTGGATGCTACAATATTATCTTCCAGAGAAGATACTTTAAATATCTCAGTAACAGGTTTCTATTCAAACCTAACCCCCTAGTTGTTCCTACAAGGATGGCAGAGGGTAAAATTCCCCGATCAGGGCTCTCTTCGTGGCTTTCCCTTCTGAACCCTGACGGGGCACAGAAGTCCTCAGAGATCAAGTTTTGCTTACCGATCATCAAGGCAGGAGCTGCTACAGCTCACTGAGTGCTGGCCACATGCCAGGCAGTGCACGTGAGCTCTGGATTAAGTCTCCCACCTGCCCTGCTCAGGCACTTTGGGCTCCTAATGAACATGCTTTATTTCTCCTTTCCCTTCATCTCGGTACATTCACACGGAGCAAGGAACAACAGACGGAGCTGGGTGTTCCAGGCAGAGAGACTGCATGTACAAAATTATGGAGGTGTGAAAACACAAAGTTTATTCAGAGAACAAGTGTTTTAGCTTTGGGCACCAGGAGTAGAAGTTGCAGGTGCTAAAACTATCTGTCCTTCCTTCACTTCCTCTCTGGAGGGGACGAGGCAAAATTTGATCAGGAGGCAACAGAATGAATGAAGAGCCAAGGCAGAAGGAGACCAAGCAAGCTAGGCTGGTGTGTAGGGCTTGACTGATGTGGGAAAGATTATGGTTTGACCATGGCCATATGGTCTTCATATAGGCTCTGGTTGTCAAGACATTGAGAAATGACTGTACCTAACAAGTGACAAAGGCAGAATTGCAAAGATGTGAGGGTTGACTTTGGCAACCTCCTATCCCGGTCTCTAACCCTCCTGCTGCTCCACAGAACTCTCCAGGGGGGTGCCTTAGAAGCCTCCAGGCAGGGGAAACAGGATAGCCTGCTGGGAAAGGTTAAGTCCATTTTCCCCACCTCTAAAGGGCTCCTTCTCCCCTCTGTCACTGCCACCATGAAACATGCCTTCAGGCATGAAGTTTAGTGAATCTGAACCTGAATCTAATTCTGAAATATTTTTATTCACTTTTGTGAGGGCATCAGAAAAATGGGCTGGAGAGGGGTCGGGGGTTCCCAAGGTTGAGCACACTAAGAACAGGGTAGAAGACAGCAACTGTGTGACTGTGTCACCTCCCAGTAACAAAAGGGGAGGTAGATGACAGGATCTAGAGTTTGTACTTTGGGGATCTGGGTATTTTTATACTGTTTGTATTTTGATACGCATTCCCTTTCTTCTCTTCATCGCTATTTGGTGAAGTTCATTTAAAAAATGTCAACTAGGAGGCACCTGGGTGGCTCAGTGGGTTAAGCCTCTGCCTTCGGCTCAGGTCATGATCTCAGGCTCCTGGGATCGAGTCCCGCATTGGGCTCTCTGCTTGGCAGGGAGCCTGCTTCCTCCTCTCTCTCTCTGCATGACTCTCTGCCCCCTTGTGATCTCTGTCAAATAAAGAAAATCTTTAAAAAAAAAATGTCAACTAGGGGCGTCTGGGTGGCTCAGTGGGTTAAAGCCTCTGCTTTCCGCTCAGGTCATGATCCCAGGGTCCTGGGATCGAGCCCCACATCGGGCTCTCTGCTCAGCAGGAGGCCTGCTTCTCTTCCTCTCTCTCTCTCTGCCTGCCTCTGCCTACTTGTGATCTCTGTCTGCCAAATAAATAAATAAAATCTTAAAAAAAAATATTTCAACTAACCTAAGTGGAACCAAAGAAAGCAGTTTTTATTCACAGCCATACCCCTGTGGACTGGGCAGGTATAGGGATAGAAAGGAAATTCAAGGTATGCGAATCCAGAGGAATTATCCTTCCCCTCCAGGATGCTTTCTTTCCAAAATTCTCTTCCACTATAATAATATGGAGGGTTCTGGGTCTGGTTTTAATAATATGTGGTGACAGTTCCCCCTCACTATACTGCACTGTAAGTAACCGCTAAAAGTTTGACCCTGTCAAAGTGGGGGGGGGTAGAAGTGTTATAGTTTGACGAGGATTTAATTCACTCTAATTGGTGGAAGGGAAAAGATTTCTAGTAGGAGTTGTGGTCTTTGGTGCTCATCTCCCCAGTAGCTGCTCCTTTTCCTCCCTGGCACCATTTGTTACCTAATAAAGTCAGGTGTGAAGCCACATCCTACCTACTAATATTAATACAATTGCAAATTTCTTAAAATTCACTTTTTAAAAATAAGTAAATAAAAGAAAAAGTGTCATTAGTTTGAGAGAGGAGTGCAAGCTGGCCCATACAGTAAATATTTGAAATCACAGATCCAGAATATCTTAGTAAAAAGGCTCTGTCCTTGTCTGTTCAGGTTATCAAAGTGCTAATACTCAACATTAGACATAATACCCTCTGGGCTATGACTGAGTTTGTTTTACACTTTTCAATCAGAAGACAACTTCCAAAGTTATTGATATTGAAAGTATAATTTCTGACATGAAGGTTAAAACCAGTGCACCATGTCTCATCAAGAGTATCTTCAGCTCCAGTCCCTCTACCTCTACTTTCCATCCCCAAAAAAAGGAGAAGCACCCACCAGAGTTAGCTGAAAGCCCACCCCATGTCCCATATACCTCTTCCACATCTAATCTGAAGCACAACATGGGAAAACAGGTAATGACTTCCTTCAGCACAAACTGGCCCACATGAATAAAGAAACCAGAACTATTCTCTATGGCATTATAAAAGACAGGTCTCAAGTGGTTTTTGTTGTGTTGTTGTTGTTTTTAATTTCTCATTTCCAAAAAGAAAAATGTTGCATAAACATAAAGCACTACAGACCTTGGGTTGAGGGCTGCAACCACAACATTTAAGAAATACTTGTCTCAGAGAAAAGCAAATACTACATTATCTCACTCATATACGGAATCTGAAAAAAAGAAACCCCAAACCAAACCCACAGATAGAGGACAGACTGGTGGTTGCCAGAGGGTGGGGGTGGAGGAAATGAGTGAAGGCGGTCAAGAGACGCAAACTTCCAGTCAGAAGATAAGTAAGTCCTGGAAAAGTAATGTATACCATGGCAACTATAGTTAGTACTGTATTTTATATTTGCAAATTACTAAGAGAGTCATCTTAAAAGTTCTCATCACAAGAAAAAGAGCTTAGAACTATGTGAGGTTATGGGCATGAACTAAATTTATTGCGGTCATTGTTTGGCAATGTATATTATTGCGGTCATCGTTTGGCAATGTATACATTTATCAAATCATTATGTTGTACATCTAAAACAAATACAGTGTTAGATATCAGTTATATCGTACTTAAAAAAAGAATACATCCCCAATACATGTTCAAAACCACCCCCCAACCCCAAAAAAGAACTCTTGTCTCTACATTACCAGTGGAGAACAAACCACCAACTCTGAAATAATTGGGGCATGGGAAACCTTTTGCATGGACAGAAGGCGTGACTTCTCACAGAAATGAGCCCCTCAGACAGAATTTTTATTTATTGTTTCTGGAAGCTATGTTTACCCAGTTGCATTGTCACAACTATGAACTAGAAGCAGCTCTAACTTATACTAGTAATAAGTGGTCCTGAAGCACTCACTTACATAGAAATTTTAATTTAAGAAAACTAAGAATATGGAAAAGTTATGCTTATATAAATATTAAATATCACATTATGGACAGTAACTCAATGTTGCTTTAGTTAATAATCACAGATCCCATTTTGGGGGGGCAGTTTTCAGCATTGCCATGTTTTAGGCACTATGCTAAGTATTTCTCATGCATGTCCCTTTCTTTGCACAATGACCCTATGAGGTGGGCCCTATCCCCCTCTAGTTGATGAAGAAACAAGGTGCAGAGCAACTGAGTCACTTCCTGAAGTCACACTGCTAATAATTAACCAGGTCTGATGAAGGTCCAGACTTTTCACCTATAGTACATAAACTAAACAGTCTGTAAAATCGGGCTCCAAAACAAGTTTTTTGTTTTGTTTTAAGATTTTATTTATTTATTTGACAGAGACACCGAAGAGGGAACACAAGCAGGGGGAGGAGAGGGAGAAACAGGCTCCCCTCTGGGCAGGGAGCCCAATGCGGGGCTTGATCCTAGGACCCTGGGATCATGACCTGAGCCGAAGGCAGATGCTTAACGACTGAGCCACCTAGGTGCCCCATTCTTATTTTTTAAAAGAACTGAAAGGACTTTGAAACAAGTGTTGGAAAATGTCACCAGGATTTGGTAAGATTATGATCAAATGTTCACTGAGCTCCCAGTAGGCACCCTGTATTGCTAGATTCTGGGATACAGAAATCAATAAGAAATAGTTCTCATTTCTCAAAAAATTCCGTGATGTTGGTGGGGGACACAGGTACAGTGATAGACCATAATACATGACAGAAAGTATAACAACAGGGAGATACAGCATATTACAGAAAGCTGAGGAATGGTACTTAATCTAGCCAGTGTGTGGCAGGAAGTTTACTGGAGGAAGAATGGTGAAGAGTTGCCAGCCGAAGAGGGTGGGCTGCTCATCCCAGACAGAGAGCAAAGCCTGGCATGGACTAGAGGCAGGAAGTAGGGCAGTAGTATGGTAACAGGGGAGACTTGCAAAAAGGTCCGGGTGGTTAAAGCATGGAGTGAGAGGCAAGGCACAGGTAAGGCTGGAGAGGCGGGCAGGGTCCAAATCATGAAGAAGTTGAAATGCGTGAAGGGTTTTAAGCAGGGAAACAAGCTCAGAATTATCCTTTAGGGGCACCTGGGTGGCTCAGTGGGTTAAGCCTCTGCCTTCGGCTCACATTATCTCAGTGTCCTGGGATCGAGCTCCACATCAGGCTTTCTACTCTGCAGGGAGCCTTCTTCCCCCTCTCTCTCTGCCTGCCTCCCTGCCTACTTGTCATCTCTCTCTCTCTGTCAAATGAATAAGTAAAATCTTTAAAAGAAAAAAAAAGAATTATCCTTTAACTAAATTAAATCCCTCATGGGCTATGTGAAGTATGGGCTTAGAGTCACACAGCCCAAGGTTCAACTCCTGGCTCTATAGCTTATTAACTGTGAACTTTGGCAAGATACAAAACCTTCTAAGGGGGCGCCTCGGTGGCTCAGTTGGTTAAGCGTTTGCCTTCAGCTCAGGTTGTGATCTCAGGGTCCTGGGATTGAGCTCACTGGGGAGTCTGCTTCTCCTTCTCCCTCTCCCCACTGCTTGTGCTTGTGTTCTCTCTCTCAAATAAATAAAATCTTAAAAAAAAAATTAAACCTCTAAGCTTTAGTCTTGTCACCTGTAAAATGGGGGTGGGGGTAAATGAGGTAATGAATATAAAGCACTGGAACACAGTAAATGCTCCATAAAGGGGAGCTCTTATTATCGTTGATAATATTAAAAGACTAGAAGTTCAGAGAGACCCATAAGGGAGTCTAGATGAGGCACACTGAGGCCCCGAATAGCAATGAAAAAAACTGGACAATCTCAAACAGATGCAGGAAACAGAAATGATAAAATGTGATGACCACCTGGCTACGGGAGTAAGGGTACGAGGGGAGGAAGAGCGGTCAGTGAGCTCTAGGTCTAGGTTAGGTGACTCAAGGCCGGTGCCTGGTGGTGCCCCTGACAAAGAGAGTTAGGGAGGCAGAACAAGCCTGAGAATCTGGCTCATATGGACGAGGAAGTGTGTGTTTAGAAGTAGATAGCCAGCAGGCAAAGGGATGATCCGGAGTCTAGGGTGCAGAGGAGGCTTGGAGCTAAAAGAAGGGGGTGTCGCAAGTTATCTCACAGCATGGGAAGAGAAGAGATCACCCACAGAGGGCATATTCGGTCAGAAGAGCAAAGAGTTAGGTCAGGCTCTCGGAAAACCCACAGTGAAGAGTCAAGGAGAGAAAGAAAAGCCCCCAAAGAAAGAAGAGAACCACAAAGTACAAGAAGAGCCAGAACAGCTCAGTGTAATGGAAACTGAAGGAGCAGGACCTAATGGAGGGAGTCATCAGTAGTGCCCATGTAGTCGAGAAGTTCAGTAAGTTCCAAACATCCTCAGAATTTAGCAGAAACTGTTGCTGATTTTAGACCAAAGGGCACTTTTACTAGGACAAGGAGATACAACTGCTGGTCTAAGGTATTAACGGGAGTGAAGAAGTGGAAAGCGTCTACTGCAAATCTGGTAAAAGGGATAGAGAGGAATTAAGTAGTGATAAGGGAGGAATGTAGGGTCAAAGATTAGGTTACAAATTATTTTTAGGATGGCGTACCCTGAGCATTTTGTGAGAAGGAAAAGGTGGATGACAGAGAGTGATGATGCGGGAGAGAGAATCACTGACAGAGCACGGTCCTTGAGGAATTAAAAAGGAATTTTTAAGTATCCACTATGTGTCCAGGCACCACGCTAGGTCCTGGGGACACTTGTCCACAAACTGTCAGAGCAGAGTGTGGCATGAACACCAGTCTGGAGCGCATCTGTCCAGAGGAGCTCAGAAGGGGGCCCATCTGACTGGGGATTTATTAAACCCAAGCTTGTGCCTGCTCACCTTTCTACTCTCATTGTCCAACCCCGTGTCTGGCACCAACCTGCCAGGCATTCAGTAATGTTCCTGATATGAATGAATATATAGACTGGTCAGAAACTTTATTTCTAGGGGCAGAAATTTTACAAAAGAGATATGAAAATACATTCTAAGAAAAAGGAAATGGGGGCACTAAAATATAATAAGACATGAATTAAAATGTAGCACACATGCTCAGAAAACATGCATCTACAGACAGCTGAAGGTCAGGAGAATGGGGAGAATGGAGCACAAGGTTTAATCACATGGAAAAGGCCTGAAATGGTTCTAGGACTCTCTCTGGCCAAATGTACCCCCTAATCTACAAGCTTATGCTTAAAATTTATTTAACCATCTAAGAAGGGACAAAACTGTTCGTCTCAAAATTGCAGATAAAGGATTAAAAAGGAAACGTGTGTGAAATGATACATCAGCTAAAACCACTTTACTGGTTATGTGACACAGCCCAGGTTCCATAACCTCTGAGAAAGCAGACCGTGTGGCAGATGAGATCCCAAGCCCTTTTCAAATCTCTTGCTCAAAGGTTCTAAAGCATTGCTTCTTAGCCTTTTGGGGATCACATACTCCTGTGGGAACCTAATGAAAGCTACATATTCTACCCAGCCACCCCTCAAATAAATATAGATACAAGCACACAAAATTCCACAAATCATGAGAAACCCCTGACTGTAGACCTTCTTC
This sequence comes from Lontra canadensis, assembly GCF_010015895.1. NCBI lineage: Eukaryota > Metazoa > Chordata > Mammalia > Carnivora > Mustelidae > Lontra > Lontra canadensis. The sequence continues at coordinate 5,845,005 of NW_022631032.1, read as the reverse complement.
CTAGCAGGAAATAAGCTGAGGTGCAGCTGTTTACAATGAAGATGCTTTGTCTTCCTTAAAATTAATGGAACCAGGTATCAGAGTGACCCTGCAAGACCTACAGGGGGTAGTTTGCTGCATGTCCACCTATGTGTCCTTCTGAACCAAGCCTCCTCATCTCTAAACTCCACAGTGCCAAGCGCTGTGCCCTGAATATAGTAAGTACCCACTTAATTTGTGAATTAAGTTGAAAGAATCAAACATGGTTCTGGAGTTTTCAGACATTTGGTGCTTCCTGAGGTCAACTGCAAATACTCCCTTTCAGAGACAAGTCTAAACTCACAGAAACCACCATGGGCTCATTCTACAAAATCTGTCAAATTTCAGGAATTGATTTCTATTTGATTAGAAGGGTTTAGCCCACCCCAGACAAGGAAGCTATACCTCAGTTCTGAAGCAGAATTTGATGACTCACCTCTTCCCCTCCCAAAGAAAACACACTTATTTGCTTTTTGTAGAAATTCCTAACATTTATATAACTCTTTATACTTAGATTTTTCCAATCCCTCTTACCTTCATTCAGTATTCATTTGGGAGATGGCAATATATGTAGTACTCCATTTTAAACGTAAGAAAAGAGCATATAATATTTAAGTGATCACAGAGAGGGCTTTCCACATAGCCCAGAACAAGGACCCCAAGCCACATTTTAATGAATATGCTAGTGCTTCTGTCATCCTTATAACAAGGTGAGAGGGGCCTCTTTACATTGACAGAATGAAACACTTGTGACATTTAATAAATTGTTCAATGATAACACCTAGTAGTACCTGTCATTTAAGAAACCAAAAGCCATGCCAATGTAAACAATTTTATATACAATGATTAAGTAGTTTTGTTTTTTCAATATTCAGTCATAATCAAATTGACCTATTATTTATGACTTTTTAAAAAAGCAGAGCCTACTGTATATAATAGGGGGAAAATTCCATACTTACCTACTGCACAATGTAAAATCTAGAGGGAAAAAAAGGTGGGGGGGGAAGAGTTAGTAAAGATCAATAACAACATACAGTTCCTATAAACTTTTCAGTATTAGACTTAAAAAACACACATTTCATTTTTAAACTTGGTTATTTAACAAAATGTACATTCTTATTTATTTTTGTTTGTTCCTTTTTAGTTTGTGAATCTGTAGAAGATTTCCTAAGAAATAAATCTTACCCAGTAGTCTACCAGACGTCATGAATCTCTTTTACAATCATAAACTTCTAAGAGCAATAGGTATCCCTCTTCCACGGCCCATATTCTACAGAACAGAACGGTCACAGACTACAAAACACAGAGTCAGAAGAGCCTTTGTTGGCTCCTTACCCAGCAGGCCCTTCAATGCAGATATTCATTCAACCTACAAAGCTCACAGTGAGACTCCATCTTGTCTCACTTGGTGACCTCATTACAGGCATTTTCCCAGTCCAATATGTGACCCTAGATCTCTTCATGCTCCAGGCCCACACTGCAAACTGGCTTTGGACATCTCCATCTAGGTGTACTAGCAGCACCTCAAACATGGCATGCCTCTTCAAGAAACTCCCCTTTCCTTCCCTCATACCTGCTATGCTTTTTGATCATCAACCTCCCAGTCTCCCAAGTTCAGCTGTTCTCTTGTTCCCTGACCTACAAGTCCTACTAGTTTCTAAGTTCTACATATACTTCTGGCATCAGTCTTCCCTGTTTTTATTTCCAGTGCCTTGGATGAGACTGCTACCTCCTCTCCTTCTCAGTGGTCATCCAAGTGGCCAATTAGGTTATTGTAAATTGTCTTCTAATCCATCCTGTATATGGCATTGCTTTAACCCAGGTGGTGGTTTCCGTAAAGATGTAATCTAAGGAGCTGGGTTCGAGATGGTGGTGTAGCAAGACCTGCACTCACCTCCTCTGTGGATACAAATCTACAGCTAACTGTAGAATAATCCTTCCTAAAAGGGACCTGAAAGGTCAATGAACAGGAGCCTTCACAACAAAGAATAAAAAGATAGCAGCAGGATGGGAAAGAGGGGCAGAAACACAGACTGGCTAGGGAATAAAACAAACCCAGCTATGGTGGGTCACAATTGGGAGGGGCATCAAAAGTATAGATTTCTCCCAGAGGATCAAAGGTACCTGAGTTCTATGTCTGGCACCCAAATCCTTAGATCCTGCACAGGAGAGACGAGCCCCCAAAACACTAGGCTCTGAAAATCAATAGGAATCACCTTTACAAGGTCTATAAAGCTGCAGGAAACAGAAAACCTGATCTTAAAGGGCCCATATACAGACTCACTCATCCCAGAAACCAGTGTAAAACATCAACTTGAAGCGTACATAGAGCACAGATTAAGGAGAATCATTTGCTAACCTTAAAAGCATCTGCCTGAAGGGGCAGGAAACAGCAGGGACTCTCTCTGGAAACTGACACCAGTGGGAGCAATTTTTGCAATTCAAGTCTACCTTACTAATGTGGGTGCTGGTGGGCACCATTTTGGAATTCCTCTAAAATTCTAGTAACAGTGGGAATACCCTGCAGAGCACCCAGCCCACAGACACGCTGCAGTAGCTGCAGCTACCTGCAGCCCAACCAAGTGTCAGAGTAGCCCACCAACCACAGCCCCAGGCCCTGGCACAGCAGGAGGGCACGCACAGCCCACGAAGGAGATACCCCTTGAGCACCTGGTTTTGGTGACTGAGAGACTATATTTCTGGGCCAAATAGTACCATAAGGTCACTCATTCAAGACTGGGAGAGGTAGCTGACTTACCTCATCCGGAGAAACAAACACAAAGAGTTAGGCAAGATGAGACAGAGTAATATGTTCCAAAGAAAAGAACATGACAAAATTCTCAGAAAAAGAACCAAATGAATCACAGATAAGCAATCAGCCTGATTTAAAAAGTTCAAAGAAATTATCATATAGATGCTCAGTAAACTCAGTAGAAAACTGGTTGAACACAATGAGAACTTAAACAAAGATATAGTAAATTTACGAAAGTACCAAACAGAAATTTGAAAAATAAACTGGAAGGGTTCAAAAGCAGACTGGATGAAGTAGAAGAATGCATCAGCAAGCTGGAAGACAAAGCAAGGGAATTGGCCCAGAAAGAATAGCAAAATGAAACTAAAAAATTGAGACGAGTCAAACAGATAGAGGGGATGAAGAAGATCAAACTTTCGGTTATAGGGGCGCCTGGGTGGCTCAGTGGGTTAAAGCCGCTGCCTTCGGCTCAGGTCATGATCTCAGGGTCCTGGGATCGAGCCCCGCATCGGGCTCTCTGCTCAGCGGGGAGCCTGCTTCCTCCTCTCTCTCTGCCTGCCTCTCTGCCTACTTGTGATCTCTGTCTGTCAAATAAATAATAAAATCTTTAAAAAAACAAAACAAAAAAAAAAAACAACAAACTTTCGGTTATAAAATAAATTAAGGATTCCAAACACCTACAAATCCAACAGGAGATCAAAGAGAAGGAGAGCGGCATTTCTAGAAACAGAAAATCAACCACATTCTGAAAGGTAGGACTGGTGGAGAAGTGAATCCAAAGTGACGGGAAGATAGACCGCAGTGGGAGGGGCCGGCTCCCGGCAAGCATCCGAGCAACAGAGCGCAAAATCAGAACTTTTAGAAGTCTGATTCACTGAGGGACATCGCTCCAGAGGCTAAGCTGGGGTGAAGCCCAGGTGGGGACACTGTGGTGTCAGGTCCCGCAGGGTCACAGAAGGTTCGGGGGTGTCTGAGTGTCCTAGAGCTCACAGGTATTAGAGCGGGGAAGCTGGCTATAGAGACGGAGCCGGGGAGTGAACTCTCAACTTGGGGTTACCTTGAACCGTAATCCGTGGCACAGTCAGACCAGTGCTCTGTGAGCAGGGACCCCACAAAATCTGGGAAGAACCCCCCCCACCAGAAGAGTGGCAGGGATCTGCTGGGTTTGGAGACTCCAGGTGGGGCTGTGTGCCAGAGACACTTAGTCACAGGCTGGGTGAGCTTGGAGCACAACTGGAGGCCAGAGAGACAGGAATGATTGAGCACTTTTCTCTGAGGGCGCAATGAGGACTGGGGCCCTGAGCTCTTGGCTCTTCCGGGCCGGAGATTGGGAGGCCGCCATTTTCATTCTCGTCCTCCAGAACTCTATGGAAAGTATTCAGGGAACAAAAGCTCCCAAAAGCGAGTCCACACGGATCACTTAGCCCGGCCCCTGGTAAGGGTGGTGCAATTCCACCTTGGGCAAAGACACTTGAGAATCACTACAACAGGCCCCTCCCCCAGAAGATGTGGAAGAAATCCAGCCAAGACCAAGTTCACTTACCGAGGAGAACAGCAGAATTCCAGAGGAGGAGAAAGCAAAGCACGGAATTCATGTCTTTCTCCCCATGATTCTTTAGTCTTGCAAAGTTAATTAATTTTTTTAATTTTATTTTTTTCTTATTCTAAAATTTTTTTAACTTTTACTCTTTCCTCTTTTAACATTTTTAAACTAATTTATCTTAATATCTTTCATAAATCTTTTTTGAACCTTCATTATTTAGTCATATTTTATCCTTCATTGTATCTAACTTTATATTTTGTATACACATAGGGTTTTTTCTTCTAAAAAAATTTGGGATACAACTTCTTCTAAGAGATCAAAATATACTCTAAATCTAGCACAGGGCTTCGTTCTAGTCTACAGCTTGAACAAATTCTCTCCAATTTCTTTTTCTTTATTCTCCCAACCGACTTATCAACTCCTTTTTTTAGAGATTTTTAAAAAAAATTTTCATCTTTATAGTCATATTCCATCCCTTCATCATGTTTACCTTTATTTTGTGTATATACACACAAAATAAGGGTATATATGTATATATATACATATGTATACACACACACACACACACACACACACACACACACACACGTTTTTCATTCTTTAAAACTTTGAGAGGTAGTTTCTTCTAAGATACCAAAATACTCCCAAAATTAAGTGGGTGACTCTGTTCTATTCACCAGTCTAATATATATATTTTCTTTTTTATATTTTTTCCTTTTAAAAATTTTTTTTTTTCTTCTGAACTTCTTTTTACCCCCTTTCTTCCCCCCATGATTTGGGATCTCTTCCAATTGGTTAAAGCACATTTTCCAGAGGTCTTTACCACCCTTTTAATATTTTATTCTCTCCTTCATATACTCTTATCTGGATAAAATGACAAGGCAGAAAAACTCACCACAAAAAAAAGAACAAGAGGCAGTACTGAAGTATAGGGACCTAAACAATATGGACATTGGTAATAAGTCAGATCTAGAGTTCAGAATGATGATTCTCAAAGTGCTAGCTGGGCTCGAAAAAGGCATGGAAGATATTAGAGAAACCCTGTCTGGAGAAATATAAGCCCTTTCTGGGGAAATAAAAGAACTAAAATCTAACCAAGTTAAAATAAAAACCTCTATTAAGGAAGTGTAATAAAAAATGGAGGCTCTTACTGCTAGGATAAATGAGGCAGAAGAGAGAATTAGCGATACAGAAGACCAAATGACAGAGAATAAAGAAGCTGAGCAAAAGAGAGACAAATAACTACTGGACCATGAGGGAAGAATCCGAGAGATAAGTGACACCATAAGATGAAACAACATTAGAATAACTGGGATTCCAGAAGAAGAAGAAAGAGAGAGGGGAGCAGAAGGTATACTGGAGAAAATTACTGTAGAGAATTTCCCTAATACGGCACAGGGAACAAGCATCAAAATCCAGGAGGCGCAGAGAACACCCCTCCAAATCAATAAAAATAGGTCCGCACCCCATCATCTAATAGTAAAATTTACAAGTCTTAGTGACAAAGAGAAAATCCTGAAAGCAGCCCGGGAAAAGAAGTCTGTAACATACAATGGTAAAAATATTAGATTGGCAACAGACTTATCCACAGAGACCTGTCAGGCCAGAAAGGACTGGCATGATATATTCAGAGAACTAAATGAGAAAAACATGCAGCGAAGAATACTATACCCAACTTGGCTATCATTGAAAATAGAAGGAGAGATAAAAAGCTTCCAGGACAAAAACAAAAAGAATTTGTAAACACCAAACCAGCTCTACAGGAAATATTGAAAGGGGTCCTCGAAGCAAAGAGAGAGCCTAAAAGTAGTAGATCAGAAAGGAACAGAGACAATATACAGGAATAGTCACCTTACAGGCAATACAATGGCACTAAATTCATATCTCTCAATAGTTACCCTGAAAGTAAATGGGCTAAATGCCCCAATCAAAAGACACAAGGTATAGGAATGGATAAAAAAGATACGACCCATCAATATGCTGTCTATAAGAAACTCATTTTACACCCAGAGACACCTCCAGATTTAAGGTGAGGGGGCGGAAAACAATTTACCATGCTAATGGACATCAAAAGACAGCTGGGGTGGCAATCCTTATATCAGATCAATTAGATTTTAAGCCAAAGCCTATAATAAGAGATGAGGAAGGACACTATATCATACTCAAAGTGTCTGTCCAACAAGAAGATCTAACAATTTTAAATATCTATGCCCCTAACGTGGAAGCAGCCAACTATGTAAACCAATTAATAACAAAATCAAAGAAACACATCAACAATAACATAATAATAGTAGGGGAATATAACACTCCCCTCAATTGAAATGGACAGGTCATCCAAGGAAAAGATCAACAAGGAAATAAAGGCCTTAAATGACACAATGGACCAGATGGACATCACAGATATATTCAGAACATTCCATCCCAAAGCAACAGAATACACATTCTTCTCTAGTGCACATGGAACATTCTTCAGAATAGATCACATCCTCGGTCCTAAATCAGGTCTCAACCGGTATCAAAAGACTGGGATCATTCCCAGGATATTTTTAGACCACAACACTCTGAAGCTAAAACTCAATCACAAGTGGAAATTTGGAAAGAACCCAAATACATGGAGACTAAACAGCATCCTTCTAAAGAATGAATGGGTCAACCAGGAAATTAAGGAAGAATTGAAAAAAATTCATGGAAACAAATGATAATGAAAACACAATGGTTCAAAATCTGTGGGACACAGCAAAGGCAGTCCTGAGAGGAAAATTTATAGCGGTACAAGCCTTTCTCAAGAAACAAGAAAGGTCTCAAATACACAACCTAACCCTACACCTAAAGGAGCTGGAGAAAGAACAACAAAGAAAGCCTAGCAGGAGAAGAGAAATAATAAAGATCAGAGCAGAAATCAATGAAATAAAAACCAAAAAAACAATGGAACAAATCAACGAAACTAGGAGCTGGGTCTTTGAAAGAATTAATAAATTGATAAACCCCTGGACAGACTTATCAAAAAGAAAAGAGAATGGACCCAAATAAAATCATGAATGAAAGAGGAGATATCACAATCAACACCAAAGAAATACAAACAATTATAAGAACATATTATGAGCAACTATACGCCAGCAAATTTGACAATCTGGAAGAAATGGATGCATTCCTAGAGACATATAAACTACCACAACTGAACCAGGAAGAAATAGAAAACCTGAACAGACCCATAACCAGTAAGAAGATTGAAACAGTCATCAAAAATCTCCAAACAAACAAAAGCCCTGGGCCAGATGGCATCCCAGGGGAATTCTACCAAACATTTAAAGAAAAATTAATTCCTATTCTCCTGAATCTGTTCCAAAAAACAGAAATGGAAGGAAAACACATTTTATGAGGCCACCATTAACCTGATCCCAAAACCAGACAAAGATCCCATCAAAAAAGGGAATTACAGACTAATATCCTTGATGAACACAAATGTGAAAATTCTCACCAAAATACTAGACAATAGGATCCAACAGTATATTAAAAGGATTATTCACCACGACCAAGTGGGATTTATTCCAGGGCTGCAAGGTTGGTTCAACATCTGCAAATCAATCAATGTGATATAATACATTAATAAAAGAAAGGACAAGAACCATATGATACTTTCAATAGATGCTGAAAAAGCATTTGACAAAGTACAGCATCCTTTCCTGATCAAAACTCTTCAAAGTGTAGGGATAGAGGGTACATACCTCAGTATCATCAAAGCCATCTATGAAAAACCCATGGCGAATATCATTCTCAATGGAGAAAAGCAGAGCTTTTCCTCTAAGGTCAGTAACACAGCAGGGATGTCCACTATCACTAGTACTATTCAACACAGTACTGGAAGTCTTAGCCTCAGCAATCAGACAACAAAAAGAAATTAAAGGCATCCAAATTGGCAAAGAAGAAGTCAAACTATCACTCTTTGCAGATGATATGATACTACATGTGGAAAACCCAAAAGACTCCACTCCAAATCTGCTAGAACTTGTACAGGAATTCAGTAAAGTGTCAGGATATAAAATCAATGCACAGAAATCAGTTGCATTTCTTTAAACCAACGGTACAGAAGAAAGAGAAATTAAGGAGTCAATCCCATTTACAACTGCACTCAAAACCATAAGATACCTAGAAATAAACCTAACCAAAGAGGCAAAGAATCTATACTCAGAAAACTATAAAGTACTCGTGAAAGAAATTGAAGAAGACACAAAGAAATGGAAAAGTGTTCCATGCTCATGGATTGGAAGAACAAATATTGTGAAAATGTCTATGCTATCTAAAGCAATCTACACGCTTAATGCAATCCCTATCAATTTTTTTCAAAGAAATCATCGAATAATCCTAAAATTTATATGGAATCAGAAAGGACCTCGAATAGCCAGAGGAATGCTGAAAAAGAAAGCCAAAGTTGGTGGCATCACAATTCCAGAATTCAAGCTCTATTACAAAGCTGTTATCATCAAGACAGTATGGTACTGGCACAAAAGCAGAATAATGGAGATCAATGGAGCAGAATAGAGAGCCCAGAAATAGACCCTCAACTCTATGGTCAACTAATCTTCGACAAAGCAGGAATGAACGTCCAGTAGAATAAAGATGGTCTCTTCAACAAATGGTGTTGGGAAAATTGGACAGCCACATGCAGAAAAATGAAACTGGACCATTTCCTTACACAACACATGAAAATAGACTCAAAATGGATGAAGGACCTCAATGTGAAAAAGGAATCCATCAAAATCCTTGAGGAGAACGCAGGCAGCAACCTCTTTGACCTCAGCCGCAACAACTTCTCCCTAGGAATATCGCCAAAGACAAGGGAAGCAAGGGCAAAAATGAACTATTGGGACTTCATCAAGATCAAAAGCTTTTGCACAGCAAAGGAAACAGTTAACAAAACCAAAAGACAACTAACAGAATGGGAGAAGATATTTGCAAATGACATATCAGATAAAGGGCTAGTATCCAAAATCTTTAAAGAACTTATCAAATTCAACACCCAAAGAACAAGTAATCCAATCAAGAAATGGGCAGAGGACAGGAACTGAGATTTCTGCAAAGACATCCAGATGGCCAACAGACACATGAAAAGTGCTCCACATCACTCGGCATCAGGGAAATACAAATCAAAACCACAATGGGATACCACCTCACGCTAGTTAGAATGGCTAAAATTAACAAGTCAGGAAATGACAGATGCTGGTGAGGATGCGGAGAAAGGGCAACCCTCCTACACTGTTGGTGGGAATTCAAGCTGGTGCAGCCACTCTGGAAAACAGCATGGAGGTTCCTCAGAAAGTTGAAAATAGAGCTACCCTATGACCCAGCAATTGCACTACTGGGTATTTACCCTAAAGATACAAATGTAGTGATCTGAAGGTGATCCGAACATGCACCCAAATGTTTATAGCAGCAATGTCCACAATAGGCAACTATGGAAAGAACCTAGATGTCCATCAACAGATGAATGGATAAAGAAGATGTGGTGTATATATACAATGGAATACTATGCAGCCATCACAAGAAATGAAATCTTGCCATTTGCGATGACGTGGATGGAACTAGAGGGTATTATGCTGGGCGATATAAGTCAATCAGAGAAAGACAATTATCATATGATCTCCCTGATATGAGGAAACTGATAGGCAATGTGGAGGGTTTGGGAGGTAGGGAAGGAAAAAAATGAAACAAGATGGGATCGGGAGGGAGACAAACCATAAGAGACTCTTAATCTCACAAAACAAACTGAGGGTTGCCGGTAGGGAGGGGGTAGGGAGAAGGCGGTTGGGTTATAGACATTGGGGAAGGTATGTGCTATGGTGAGTGCTCTGAAGTGTGTAAACCTGGAGATTCACAGACCTGTACCCTTGGGGCTAATAATACATTATATGTTAATAAAAAAATAAAAAATTATATTATAAAGATAAAATAAATTAAGTCAAGGAGATGAAAAGTATAGCATAGGGAATATAGTCAATAATATTGTAATAATGTTGTATGGTATAATCTATGACTAAGCAGGCAAGATACACTGGGAAAAGTCTCTTCAAAAATGGTGCTGGGAGGGGCACCTGGGTGGCTCAGTCGTTATGCATTGGCCTTCGGCTCAGGTCATGATCTCAGTGTCCTGGGATCGAGCCCCACATCGGGCTCTCTGCTCAGCGGGAAGCCTGCTTCTCCCTCTGCCACTCCCCGTGCCTGTATTCCCTCTCTTGCTGTCTCTCTCTGTAAAATAAATAAATAAAATCTTTAAAAACGTGGTGCTGGGGAAACCGGACAGCTACATACAAACAATGAAACCAGACCACTTTCTTATACCATATACAAAAATAAAATCAAAATGGGTTAAAGACCTAAATGTGAAACCTGAAGCCATAAAACTAGAAGAAATACATGCAGTAATCTCTTTGGCGTCTGTGGTGGAAACATTTTTCTAGATGTGTCTTTTTTGGCAAGGGAAACAAAAGCAAAATTAAAACTATTGGGAATACACCAAAATAAAAAACTTTTGTCCAGCAAAGGAAACCACCAATAAAAAAAAAGACAACTCACTCAATAGGAGAAAATATGTGCAAATGATGTATCCAATAAGGTTATATATATAAGATTAATAGCCAAAATATATAAAGGCCTTATATATCTTAACACCAAAAAACCAAAAATCCAATTAAAATATGGGTAGAGGACAGGAGTAAACATTTTTCCAGAGAAGACATACAGATGGCCAACAGACACATAAAAAGATGTCCAACATCACTAAGTATCAGGGATATGCAAATGAAGACCTACGAGATACCACCTCACACCTGTTAGAATGACTACAATCAAAAAGACAAAAAATAACAAGTGTTGCCAAGGATGTTGAGAAAAAAAGAACCCTCTTATACTATTGGTGGGAATGCAAGCTGATGCAGCCACTGTGGAACATAGTATGGAGGTTCCTCAAAAAGTTAAAAACAGAACCAGCATAGGATCCAGTAATTCCCCTGCTGGGTATTTACCCAAAGAATAAACACTAACTGGAGAACATATATACACCCACTGTGTTTACTGTAGCACTATTTACAATAGCCAAGATATGGAAGCAACCTAAATGTCCACTGATTAATGGATACAGAAGATATGTTATATATACACAGTAGAATATTACCCAGCCACAAAAAAGAATGACATCTTGCCATTTGCAACAACACTGATGGATCCAGAGTCTTATGCCAAGCAAAGAAAGTCAGTCAGAAAAGACAAATACCATGACTTTACTCATATGTGGAATTTAAGAAACAAAATAAAGAAAAAAAGACAAAAACAAAAAAATAGACTCTTAACTATACAGGACAAACTGGTGGCTGCCAGAGGGGAGGGGATGGAGGGATGGGTATAACAGGTGAAGGGGATTAAGAGTACAATTATGAGCACTGACTGTAATGAATAGAATTATTAAAACATTATATTGTGCACCTAAAATTAACATAATACTATACATTATTAATACTTGAATAAAGCTACTTCACACATTTATTTTATTTTTTTTTTAAGATTTTATTTATTTGACAGAAATCACAAGTAGGCAGAGGCAGGCAGAGAGAGAGGAGGAAGCAGGGTCCCTGCTGAGCAGAGAGCCTGATGAGGGGCTTGATCCCAGGACCCTGGGATCATGACCTGACCCAAAGGCAGAGGCTTTACCCACTGAGCCACTCAGGTGCCCCTACTTCACACATTTAAAGAATGAAAGAAAGAACTGAAGCCCAAAGGCATCTTTGTAGTTAGCCAAAAAAAAAAAAAAAAAAAAGTTGTATGGTGACAGATGGTAACCAGACTCATTGAGGTGAGCACTGCATAATACAGAGAATTGTTGAGTAACTGTGTTATTTACCTGAAATTAATATAACCCTGTATATCAACTATATTTCAATAGTAAAAATTATAAGAAAAAAGGTGATGTAATTGATGAATGTTATGAAGCTGTGGAAGTTTGGGGTACAAAGGAATCAAGGTCAAGAAGAATAGCAAAGGGGCTCCAGCAGTTATTTAAGTGTGGTGTGACAACTGCCTGCATAGTATATGAACTAAGAACACAGGAAAGAAAGAGTGCAGCTGAGAATCACTCAGATAAAGAATTGGTGGGGCTTGGTAATGGGAGTAGACAATAGAACAGGGAAAAAACTCCCCAAACTCCAATCTGAATCAGGTAATCACAATGCATTGGTTCCTGGACAACTTAATCTCAAGGGCTAAGAAAATATCCACAATTTTAAAAGGGGAGGGAGTTGATATAGTTGTTTATTTTGTCAAGTGCCCATTTTTAACTAAATACGGAATACTATCACAATCATTTTTTAAAAAGACTTATTTATTTATTTGAGAGAGAAGAGAGAGGGTGAGGGAGGGAGAAACAGACAGAAAGGGAAAGAGAGAATCCCAAGCAGACGCTCTGCTAAGCATGAAACCCAACAGGGGACTCGATCCCATGATCCTGAGATCACGACCTGAGCCAAAATCAAGAGTCAGATGCTTAACCAACCGAACCACCCAGGCACCCCCACTTCACTTTTTTTAAGGAACACAAGCTTAGGAAAGATATAACCTGAAAACAAATCTTTAAAAAAAAAAAAAAAAAAAGAAGAAGGTAAGAAATTAATTAGGATTCTAATTTTAGAAACAGCTCTGAAAATGTTCAAGAAAAAAAAAAAAATTGGCAGATGTGTCTCTATGTTCCGGCACTTTATCTAGCTACTTCCAAAATATCTTGTAATAATTAACACTTTCCCAGTTCACACAGTACCTTTACAAATGTGGTTTTTAAAAAAAGGAAAAAATTAAGAGAAGTGAAGACACCTTAACAGACCCTTAAGACTACATCAAGTGGGATAACATTCATATTGTAGGGCTCTCAAAAGGAGGAGAGAGAGAGAAAGGGCAAGAAAAATTATTTGAAGAAGTAATGGCTGAAACTTCCCTAATCTGGGGAAGGAATTAAAATCCAAGTCCTGGAAGCCCAGAGTTTCAAATAAGATGAGCCCAAAGAGATCCACACCATGATACATTATAATTAAAATTCTAAGAGTTAAGGATTAAGAGAGAATCCTAAAAGCAACAAGAGAAAAACAACTTGTTATGCTCAAGGGAAACTCTAGAAGGCTACATAAGCAGATTTTTCAGTAGCAACTTTACATGCCAGAAGACAGTGGCATGACATATACAAAGTGCTGAAAGGAAAAAACTTCCAACCCAAATTCCCTGCCCAGCAAAATTATCATTCAGAACTTAAGGAGAGATTAAGAGCTTTCACTGTAAGCAAAAGCTAAAGGAATTCACCACCACTAAACCAGCCCTACAATAAATGTTAAAGGGACTTCTTTAAGCTAAGTAGTAAGAAAACATAGGAAAGTAAAAATCTCACTGGAAAAGGTAACTATATAATAAAGGTAGTGACCAGTCACTTATAAAGCAAGCATGAAGGTTAAAAGATAAAAGTAGTAAACTTAACTGAAATTACAATAATTAGTTAAGGTAAGCATAAAATAAAAAGATATAAAAAAGAATCATCAAAAATAAAAAATGTGGGGGGTAGGAGTAAAAAGGCAAAGCTGTGACTTCTGTTTAACATTAAGTTGCTATCAAGTTAAAACACTGCTATTTGCATAAATATTTTTTGTGAACCTAATAGTAACCACAAGGAAAAAAACTTACAGTAAACACACAAAATAAAATGAGAAAGGAATTAAACATAACACTAAAGAAAACAAGCAAACCGCTAGGGAAGAGAAAAAGAAAGGAGCAGAGAGGAACTACAAAAACAGCCAGAAAACAATTAACACAATGACAATAAGTATACACCTATTAAAAATTATTTTAAATGTAAATGAACTAAATTCACCAATCAAAAGAGAGTGGCTGAATGGATAAAAAAAATTAGAACAATCTATATGCTGCCTACAAAACTCAGAAGTAAAAACACACATAGAGGGAAAGGGAAGGGTTAGAAAGATAATCTGTAAAATGGAAATGAAAAGAAAGCTGGAGTAACTATACTACTGTCCAATAAAATAGACTTTAAAACAAAGATTATAAGAGGGTCATGTGTGTGGCTCAGTTGGTTAAGTGTCTGACTCTTGATCTCAGTTCAGGTCTTCACCTCAGCATCAAGAGTTCAAGCCCTATGTTGGGCTCCACAGTAGGCTTATAGCCTATTTAAAAATAAATAAGTAAATAAGTAAAACAAAGACGGGCATTATATAATGATTTAGGGGTCAACCCAGCAAGAAGATACTACATTTATAAATATATATGCTCCCAACACAGGAGCACCAAAATATATAAAGCAATTATTAACAGACCTAAAGGGAGAAATTGAAAGCAATACAATAATAGTAGGAGACTTTAATACCTTACTTTCATCAACAGATAGATGATCCACACAGAAAAAATCAATAAGGAAACACTGGTCTTAAATGACACATTAGACCTGATGGAGTTAATAGATATATATAGAATATTCCACCCAAAAGTAGCAGAATACACATTCTTATCAATTGCACATGGAACATTCTTCAGGACAGATCACACGTTGGGCCATAAAACAATCTCAATAAATTAAAAATGAGTGAACTCATATTAAACATCTTTTCCGACCGCAATGGTACAAAACTAGAAATTAAGTACAAGAAAAAAACAGGAAAACCCACAAAAACATGGAGATTAAACAGCATGCTATTGAGCAATCAATGGTTCATTGAAGAAACCAAAGGAGAGATTAAAAAAAAAAATCTAGAGACAAACGGACACAAAAATCAGACATACCAAAATCTATGGGATGCAGCAAATGAGGTTCTGAGAGGGAAGTTCATAGCAATACAGGCCTACCTCAAGAAACAAACAAAATTCTCAAAAAAACAATCTAACTTTGCACCTAAAGGAACTAGAAAAAGAACAAAAAAAAAGAGCCCAAATTAGTAGAAGGAAGAAAATAATAGAGATCAGAGTAGAAATAAATGAAATAGAGTTCAAAAAAAAAAAGATTTATTCAATTGAGAGAGAAAGTGGGGAGAGGGGCAGAGGGACAAGCAGACTCTCCACTGAGCAGGGAGCCTGATGGGAGGAGGCTTGATCTCATGACCTGAGCCAAAGTCAGACACTTAACCTACTGAGCCCCACGCATCCCTGAAATAGAGATTTAAAGCATGATAAAAAAGACCAATGAAAGTAAGAGCTGGTTCTCTGAAAACAGAAATACAACAAACCCTTCACTAAACCAGCCAAGTAAAACAGAAGAGAGGATTCAAAGACGTAATACCAGAAATGAAAAAGAAATTACACCTGATACCACAGAAATAAAAGGATCATAAGAGACTACTATGAACAAGTACATGCCAACAAGCTTAACAACCTAGAAGAAATGAATAAATTCCTCAAAACATATAATCTTCTAAGAATGAATCATGAAAAACTGAAAATGTGAATAGATTGATTAACTAGTAAGGACACTGAAACAGTAATCAAAAGCCTCCCAACAAACAAAGTCCAGGACCAGATGGCTTCACTGGCAAATTCTACCAAACATTTGAAGATTTAATACCTATCCTTTTCAAACTCTTCAAAGGAAAGCTTCCAAGTGTTTTATAAGGCCAGCATCATCTATACCAAACTAGACAAGGACACCATAAAAAAAGAAATTATAGGCTAATATCCTCGATAAACATAGATGTAAAATCCTCAACAAGTTTAGCAAACTAAATTCAACAATACATTAAAAGGATCATATACCACAATCCAGTGGGATTTATTTCAGGGATGCAAGGATGGTTCTGCAAATCGATGTGATATACTACATCAATAGAATGAAAGATCAAAATCATATGATCATCTCAATAGATGCAGAAGAAGCATTCAACAAAATTTGACATCCAGGGACGCCTGGGTGGCTCAGTTGGTTAAGCCGCTGCCTTCAGCTCAGGTCATGATCCCAGGGTCCTGGGATCGTGTCCCGCATCGAGCTCCTTGTTCAGCGGGGAGCCTGCTTCTCTCTCTGCCTCTGCCTGCCACTCTGCCTGCTTGTGCTGTCTCTCTGACAAATAAATAAAATCTTAAAAAAAAAAAATTCAACATCCATTTATGATAAAAACTCTCAACAAAGTAGGTATAAGAGGGAACATACCTCAACATAATAAAGGCCCTAAATGACAATTCCATAGCTAACATTATACTCAGCAGTGAAAAGCATTCAGGAAAAACACAAGAACACTCACCACACTTGCCACTTTTATTCAACATAGTATTGAAAATCCTAGCCATAACAACTAGGCAAGAGAAAGAAACGAAAGGCCTCCAAATTGGTAAGGAAGAAATAAAACTGTTACTACTTGCAGATGATATGATACTATATATAGAAAATCCTAAAGATAGGGCGCCTGGGTGGCTCAGTGGGTTAAGCCGCTGCCTTCGGCTCAGGTCATGATCTCAGGGTCCTGGGATCGAGTCCCGCATCGGGCTCTCTGCTCAGCGGGGAGCCTGCTTCCCTCTCTCTCTCTCTCTCTCTGCCTGCCTCTGTGTCTACTTGTGATCTCTCTCTGTCAAATAAATAAAATCTTTAAAAAAAAAAAAGATAAAGAAAATCCTAAAGATTCCACCAAATAAACTGTTAGAACTAATAAATAAATGGATTCAGTGAAGTTGCAGGATACAAAATCAATATAGAGAAATCTGTGGTGTTCTATACACCAACGATAAAACATCAGAAAGAGAAATTAAGAAAATAATCTCACTTATAAATGCATCGAAAAGAATAAAATACCAAAGAATAACTTAACCAAGAAGGTGAAGGACTTGTGCACTGAAAACTATAAGACATTCATGAAAGAAATGTAAAAAGACACAAATAGTGAAAAGATATTCTGTGGTCATAATTTAGAAAAATTAATATTGTTAAAAAGTCCGTATTACCTAAAGCAATCTACAAATTCAATGTAATAGCTATCAAAAGTCTAGTGGCATACTTCAGAGACCTAGAACAAGTAACTTTAAAATATGTATGAAACAACAAAAGATCATCAACAGCCAAAGCAATTCTGAGAAAGAAGAACAGAGTTGGAGGTATCACACTGCTTGATTTCAAACTATACTACAAAGCTATGTAATGAAAATAGTATGGTATTGGTAAAAAAACAAAACAAAAAAATAGATACATAGATCAATGGAACAAAATTGAGAGCCTAGATATAAACCCATACTTATATAAACAATTAATCTATGATAAAGGAGCCAGGAACATAATATAGATAAAACACAGTCTCTTCAACAAATGGTGTTGTATAGCCACATGCAAAAGAACGAAACCATATACAAAAATTAACTCAAAATGGAATAAAAACTTGAGTGTAACCTGAAACATAAAATTACCAGAAGAAAGAGGCAGTACGGTCCTGACATCAGTCTTAGCAACATCTTTATGGAGCTGACTTCAAAGGCAAGGGGAAAAAACGCAAAAATGAGCAGATGGGACTACATCAAACTAAAAAACTTCTGTACAGCAAAGGAAACCACCACCAAAATGAAAAGGCAACCTACCAAATGGGAGAAGACATTTGCAAACTATGCATATGGTAAGGAGTAAAGACTTAATATCAAAACATATAAAGAACTTCTACAATTCAGCAACAAAACACCAAACAGCCCTATTAAAAAATGGGAAGAGGATCTGAACAGACACTTCCTCAAAGAAGACCTACAGATGGCCAAGAAGCGCATCACTAATCATCAGGGAAATATAAATCAAAACCACAATGAGGTATCACTTAATGTTAGAATGGCTATTATTAAAAAAGACAAGAAATAACAAGTGTTGGCAAGGATGTGGAGAAAAGGGAACCCTAATACACTGCTGGTGACATTGTAAATTAGTGTAGCCACCATGGAAAATAGTATGGAGACTCCTCAAAAAATTAATAATAAATCTATCATTTGACCCAGCTATTCCACTTCATATTTATCTGAAGACTACAAAAATACTAATTTGAAAAGATATACCCCCATGTTCACTGTAGTATTATTTACAACAGCCAAGATATGGAAACAACCTAAGTGTCCATTAACAGCTGAATGGATAAAGAAGCTGTAGTATATTTATAACATGGAATACTACTCAGCCATAAAAAAAGAGTGAGATCTTGCCATCTGCTACAACACGGATGGACTGTGTGGACATTATGCTCAACAAAGTAAGTCATATGGATAAAGACAAATGCCATATGATTTCACTCATATGTAGAATCTAAAAAACAGAACAAGTGAACAAAATGAAACAAAAGCAAATTCACAGAGAACAGACTAGCCGTTACCAAAGTGGAAGGGAGTTATGGGGTGGGTGAAGAGGGGACAATGGTATGGTGATAGTTGGGAACTAGACCTGTGGTGATCACTCTGTAGTGTATACAGATAATCAACTATAAAGCCACATATTTGAAACTTATAGGATAATAAAAAAGTAATCTGAAGCCATCTACAATATTATTTAATGACCAAAGCTTTTCTGGATGACAAGAGTTATCAGCTATTGTAGTACATTTTAGAATTTACATTTCTGTATACGTCATTATGTTGTCTGGTCCTAATAACAACCCTGGCAAATAGGCAGGGCAGATATCTTTACTTACGGATGAGAAAATCAAGGCTTAGAAAAGCTGCTTGAATTCCCTAAGGTAGTAAGTGATGTCCAGAATCAGGCTCTCTTTCTACTCTACTGATTTTTTTTATCATTATCTCACTGTTCATTAGTTACAAGATATCTGCTGAAACCATCACTTGACAAGATTTGGCTCATCTAAAATATGCCTGATAAGACTATGTGCTCAAACATTATTAATTCTCTAAATTTAGGGGGAAGGGTGAGTGAAAGAGGCTTAGATTAAAAAAATAAAGCTTCACAGACTTGTTGATAACTGATAAGAAAAGAATTACTATACTGCAAATCTTATGTTTTTCAAAAGAAAATGTGGCTAAGAATCTCAACTGTGTATTACAAGATAATCTGGACCTCCTGCTGTAAAGTTGAGGAAAATAAAAATGTCTGTAGATTTAAATGAGGAACAAAAGACATGAATAAAGAGCATGCTGAGACAAGACAGATAATAGTACACAGAAAATGCATCCATGTATGTGGTAAGATGCCCACCTAGGAGGCTGATTAACAACAGGACATTACAGAAAAGGTGTACGGTTGATCCTTAACATAACAATGGTATGAACTGCATGGGTCCACTTACACTCAGATTTTTTTTCAATAGATACGTATTTCTTTTTTAAAAAAAATTTATTTATTTTAGAAAGAGAGCAATGGGGGTGGGGCACAGGAGAGGGAGAGAGGGTCTTAAGCAGACTCCTTGCTGAGCAAGGAGCCCAATATGGGGCTCAATCTCATGACCCCAGAGATCGTAAACTGAGCTGAAACCAAGAGCTAGATGCTTAACCAACTGCACCAGGTAGGTGCCCCAAATACGTATTTCATATTGTGATTAACAAGTAAGACAGAGGTTGCCAAATGACTGGAAGGGAAAGAAAGGTGGGGGAAAGATGTGGAAAAGGCTGGGACAGGAACAAGGAACAAGCCTGTTCCTGGCATTCACCACACCACCCACCTCAGGGATGCTCAGTTCATTGAGGTCTTCAACTGAGAGGTGCAAAGGAACCGGCTCTGGGGAGGGATTCTTTACAAAGTGGCAGGGCCAGTCACTGGCCAGTGTTGTTCAAGGACCACAGAATGATAACCTGCCTCCCTGTAGTAAAAGTTCCAGGAGAACTCTAGGGACAGGATAGCATCAAGCAGAAACCTAGCCTGTAGGGAGGAAAGCTGGGAGGGGTGCTGTCCGCAGTGCTGAAAATTCTCTGAGGCTAGGAACCAACACCCAAGGGGCAGCCTCTCGAAGTTTGCTAGCATTTCCCACAAACAGAAACTGTAATGGAACCATGCAAAAGGGGTCAGGGGAAGCAAGTGACCTAGCAAGAAGGTTTAAAGTTGCTCTGCCTTCACCGGTTTTTTGACTTCCCCTAAACTGTGCCTGCAACGTGGTTTCCTACACTCCTGGGAAGAAGAGCAGAGAGTAGGTGTCACTCCCCGAAACGGCTTTGCTAACCTTGGGTGAGGATGAGGTGATGTGTGGTGCCTCACTCTACTACTATACTGTACTGTACTATACAGTAACTGCATTTTTCTCTTCTTTATAATTTTCTTAATAAAATTTCCTTTTCTCTAGCTTTATTGTAAAAATGCAGCAAAGAATACATGTAACACACAAAATACGTGTTTATCAATTGTTCCTGTTATTGGTAAAGCTTCTGGTCAACAGTAGGCTATCAGGACTTAAGTTTTTAGGGACTAAAAAGTTATATATGGATTTTTGACTGCATGGGAGGTTGGTGCCCCAACCTCTGTGTTGTGTAAGGGTCAGCTGTATAGTGTTTGAGGGCTATCATTTTTTTCTTTTTATGAGAGAATAACAGGGCTCTGTTCTAGTAGACCCAATCTCCCTCTTTTAATGGTATACAGTTTATAATGCCTCTTCTATCCTGAAATGAAATTCATAGAAAATAGAATCTACCTACCCAAAAAGTTTTTAACAATACAATGTTCTGATACGTAAAGAAGAAATAGTAATTTATTTTTTTTAAATATGTATTTCACTATACAAATGTTTGGAGACATAATAGATATATGTGACAATTTATGAAAAATAAGTTTGGATTTAAAAATAAGAATATCAGAAAGCACTCTGAAGCAGTATAGGACAATGAAAGAGCAGAGGTGCAGACCAACATTGGAATGAAAAACAGTATTAAGATAGTAATGGACATAGGAAAGTAATCCTAACTGAACTCAGAATATGCCAAGGTAAATAACAGTCAAAGTAAAAAAAAATAATAATAATAAGCAAGTTCAATATCATCATGAATGAGCCTGGTCTTATTTATTTCTAACCGTGGTGTCAAAATAATCCTTTATGCTATGTTCAGAACATAAGCAAGAAAAAGGGGGTATTTATTGGATTCATGAGATAGGGAAGGAAGAAAGTATCACAGAAAGCTCATCTGCCCATATTCTGTTGAATGGTGCAACAAGGAAGAGACAGAGTAGATAAAAACAAACCCATACTGCATGAGGCAATAAAGCAGTTGTGTAATAGACTGGTGACAGTTATTGGATAAAACAGAAGAGCTATGGTGATCCCCAAGAAGGCGGTAACAGGAAATATTATTCGGAGTTGTATTTTTAAAAATCCAAAAAGATCCCTATATTTCATGTACCTCCACTAACTTAATAATTGAAGTCTAAACAGCAATTTCAAATCACCTGTTACATAATTTCAGTCTGTTTCATCGCATTGGCATTAACAACACTATTGCACTGAAATTCCTTTCAGCTAAATATGCAAGTTGGAAATGCTGCAATTCTTACAGAATATAAAGTGCAGAGTGAACAAGTTACTCAATTATTTTGAGATGGTATCTTTATTTCACTTGGGTTCCCTCTTCATATCAACTGTGATTCTAACGATGATTCCCCATGATTCCTGTCCCTTGGTTATCCAAACACTATTCTAGGTATAGCAGTGTAGGGATGTTACAAAAGTAATTAAAGTCCCAAATCAACTGACTTTAAGGTATGGAGATTTCATGGGTAGATCTGATCCAACAAGGTGAGCCCTATAAAAGCAGAGCTGGTAGCAAAAGCAGGAAGTGACCTCCAGCTGACAACTAGCAAGGAAGTGGGACCTCCTACCTTCAAGTATAAGACCTGGATTCTGTCAACAAGCTAAATGGGTTTAGAAGCAGATTCTTCCCTAGAGCCCACAGGTAAGAGCCAGCTTGACTGACAGATTAATTTCAGTCTTGTGAGGCCCTATGTGGATAATCGATATAAGCCCAGTTTCTGAATTCCACAGCCTTGGGTTAATAAATTAATGTTATTTTAAAAACAAGCCAAGTTTGTGATTTATTTATTAGGCAGCAACAGAACACTAAAATAACAACTTCCTCTTAACTTAATAAGCTTTTGGTTTAATTTCTCATGAAGATATTTTAATATCAATATGTACTACAAAACTATCAATTTGTATTTATAGGGTGGTTAGCTTGGGGGGGATATACAAAAGTCAGAGTAGATGCAGGACAAACTTTTACTGAGTTGGGACTCTCTCAGGTGCAGTCAGACATCTATACACAGCAATTCTACCGTGGCAATAAAAGCACGCTCATAAAATGTTCAGCAAATCTCAAGAGGAAGGAATTGGAACCCAAGCGGCTCTGGAGACCTCAGTTGTAGCTCATGAATTTAATATGACTGGGCTACAGTGGGCTCCAATCTCTTTCAACCCAAAATTCCAAATTCTTGGGAGAAAAATATCTGATGAGTGCAGTATGGGTCCAGCCAGCTATGGCCTGAAAGGGAGTTAGGGAGTAGAAATGCCCTTGCTATCAGGAAAGACAAGTCTGGCCGTGAAACTGGGAGAACTTCCAGGGAGGACAAACTCTCCTGAACTGGGCAGCTCTAGACATGTCTACCACACTCATGTTATGGGAGGTCCAGAACTAACCTGAGTTATGTTTACCAGTATCTGGTTACTTTTGAAAATTCTCATACCATATGTATGTATGTATGGCTCCATCTTCTCTCAAAACATTGACTCTGCATTTTATTCTTTACACTTATGGGTTTTTTGCCCCCTGTAATGAATATACAGCAATTAAAATTAGAGAGAAACACCTTTCCCTGCTCTGCTGGCTTCTATGAAAAGAGTTTTCTTCCAAATAATTCTTTTTTCTGTTAATCACTTCATCCCAGGAAAGGATGAGTCATCTGAACAGTAAATTTGAGAAGAATAAAGGGGGAGAGCTCAACTCAGCCCTACCCTGGGGTTTTCACAAAGAACTCCAAGCTCTCTATTTACTCCATGCCACCCTGGTCGCTGCTGCCTAGGGCAGGGTGGGTGGTGATCTAATTCTGGAGTTCAGTTAGCAAACCCATTTAGTTTGCACACAAACACACAGCTTCCAGCTAGGCCTTTATCACTATACAGTTGATTTTTAGGACTCTGATGCAATTCCTTTGAGTTATTTCTCAATGTTCAGACAAAAGCAAGAAAATGGGGGTATTTATTGGACTCCCTCAAAGACTCCAGTCCAAACTTATTTTTAAAATCCTTTTACATGGGCGCCTGGGTGGCTCAGTTTGTTGGGCAACTGCCTTCAGCTCAGGTCATGATCCCAGAGTCCCAGGATCAAGTCCCGTATCAGACTCCCAGCTCAGTGAGGACTCTGCTTCTCCCTCTAACCCTCTCCACTCTCATGCGCACTCTCTCTCTCTCTGAAATAAATAAATAAAATAAAATCTTTTAAAAAAAAACCCTTTTACATCCATTTTTAAAGGAGAAAATAGGTGAAATTCCCTTAATTACCATTATTTTCCCTTTTTCATTTAATTTTACCTTTCTTGCTATATTCACCTCTGTAATTCATTAATTCATTACCTGCTTTATTTTCATAATCTGATAGTTAAATGCTGAACCCTTACTGAACTTAAAGTTGGGAAAAAACCACGGGCACCTGATTGGCTCAGTTGGTTGGGTGTCTCTTGATTTAGGCTCAGGTCAAAATTTTGGGATGGTGGGATCAAGGCCTGCATTGGCTTTGCTGAGTACAGTCTGCTTGGGATTCTCTTTTCCTCTCCCTCTGCCCCTTACACAGCTTGCTCTCTAACTAAATAAAATCTTTTAAAACACACACACACACACACACACACACACACACACACCTGGGAAAATCTTAAGGTAATCTAATCTGTGTATTCACTGCAGAGAGTTTAAGACCACGGGGCAAAACCAAGTCTCAGTACCCAGATTTCTTGTCTCCAGTGTTCTTTTACATATACTGTGACACTTAAGTACAATTCTAATTTTACTTCTGTAACATTTCTGCCAGCTTTTCTATGATAATCATTTACCCATCAACTAATTCCACCCACGTGTTTGCCATGTTCCTCCTGCATGACAGATTGTGAACTCTGACAGTTTCTCTTTGGCTCCTGCTGATAGCAACTTTATCTTATGCTATAACTGGGTGGTCCTGCTTTTCTTGTATGCTTGGTCATGGCAGACTAGTTTGTGCTCCAGTAAACTTGTCTTTCATAGAAACAGGCTGCAGAATTTTGTTTTTTTAAACTGTTAACCATCACTATAACTTTTTATTTTGGAAAAATTAATGAGTCTATTTGTATAAACATTAGAAATGACGCATTTATGCTACACTCAGTCACCTTGTAAATTTACTGTTATTGCTCCTTTTTCTTCTTTTAACAGATGTAAAATCTTGTACTTTATTTTTGTATGTTTTTGTTTTGTGTGTAGTTCACTTTAAATCACAAGGTAATCTATCTCAGCTGCCTATTTTTCTTCCTTTAAAAAAAAAACATTTTAATCTTGTTTTTCTCATTTTTATTTCCTATCATGTATTACATATTATATTTATTATATCTTCTTTTTATTTCAAGATTCACAGAAGTGATATATAGACACTCACTAAAATACAGAGAGTAAAGAGGAGAACTTCTCTTTTATTCTTCCCCAAATACCACACCCCTCCGTGGGGATAAGTACCAGTAGCAGTTTACTATATATCCTTCCACAACTCTTCCAGTATCTGCAACTTGCTTTTTTCCTAGGAATTTTTCCTAATCTAAAAACATCGACATATTTTAATAATTATTCTCATTATTTTCACCTTATGAACTATGAAATGAAACTCTGGATTGACAGAATTTACAGTGCCTTCCTTTGCTCACTCTCCTTCCCACTTCATTCTACTTGTGTAAGATCTGAATTATCTTATGAAATTCCAAATGGACACCCTGCAATCTGTATCAGGCTCTCAAGCCATGCTGTCCAGTGCAGTGGCCACTACCCACATGTGCCTATTGAAATTTAAACTAAAAATAAATAAAACTTAGAACTCAGTTCCTTGGGGCATTTGGGTGGCTCAGTTGGTTAAGTATCTGACTCTCGATCTCACCCTATGTCTTGATCTCAGTGTTGTGAGTTGAAGCTCCATGCTGGAGCCTACTTCAAACAAAACAACTCAGTTTCTCAGTCCCACCAGCCCCATTTCAAGGACTCAACAGCCACTTGTGACTAACAGCTCCTGTCTCAAACTGTACAGATTCAGAACGCTATCACTGCAGAATGTTCTACTGCACAATGCTCATCTGAATGCTTGGTTAATTTTGTTTATTTACCTAGGAGTTAAGTACCCTTTGATAAGGTTCTTTCAAGGTTTCATTACTTTTTGTAGGTATTTCAAAATGTCTCCATCTGTAGGAAATTGCAAGATTATCTAGGCACCTAACACTTTCTCCTAACTGCATGTGGACTTTTTTTATTCTTCAAAGTCTAAAGTCCTAGGCTGTCTTACTATTACATTTTAAGATCTCTTTTCTGCCAGAAATTGCTTATCTTTGGGGTGCCTGGGTGGTTCAATGGGTTAAGTCTCTGCCTTTGGCTCAGGTCATGATCTCAGGGTCCTGGGATTGAGCCCTGCATCAGGCTCTCTGCTCAGCGGAGAGTCTGCTTCCCTGCTCTCTACCGGCCTCTGCCTACTTGTGATCTCTGTCAAATAAATAAAATCTTTAAAAAAAAAAAAAAAAAAAAGAAAAGAAATTGCTTATCTTTGAGTTTAGAAATTTAACAAATAGGTGCCCAAGAAGTGAAAGGATTTCTTTTTCTTGAAAAACAGCTTCAGTGTGGAACTCCATATACTCTCAATAGCCATACTAAGTTGGTCCTTCAGTTCGGAAAAGTTTTCTAGAATTTTTTCTGATTGTTTATGAGTTATATGTTCTAACCTTTTCTATTGCTGGTACCCTTACTTTTTGACAAGCTGTACAGCCAAAATCCATTTTCTAGATATGTTAGTTCTATTATTATTAGTCTGTAGAATTTCATTACTTTCCCATATATTCATTTTTCTGTTGTTCAGATAGTTAATCACACATTAGCTAATCCACCAACACCATGGTATCTCTGAACCATTTGGCACTACATATTTTGTAATGTTCTTTTCTACATTTCAAATGGTGAATTCTGAACATTCCCAACAGTTGCTCTGTAATCTATTTAATCTTGGACTGTAACTGGGAATTTTTACCTTTTCTTTTTCTTTAGTATCACCTATTTATCTGCACTATGGCCTCCCTCCTGTCTTGTACTGATACCATCAATATTTTCATTTCATTAAAAAAAAATTCTGCCCACTCCTTTCTATAGCCATTAGCTGTCTCATCTGTTTGAATGCTGTCTCAATTTTCTTCTATTTGCTTAAGTTATCTAACAGTAAGGGCTGTGTGGGTGGGCTCCGTTTCCCTAGGCTCCCTCTTCCCTTCTAATGTTGTGACACTTATTAATTACACCAAGTTCTATTTTACCTCTGGTTTTCACACTGTTTCTGAAGGTGGCTTGTCTGAGGTTTGTTGTCCTTTCTGTTTGTGTTGGATATCCCCCCTATGCTCTGCTACCTCTTCAAAAGCCTCTTTTAAGAGGTCTGTTTTCTTAAAACAAGTCTTATAATAAAGGTAGTCTAAAATGTTCATATAGCTTGTGTTTCAAAATTTCCTTTTTAAGACTATTATTACTGGGAAGTTAGCATGTTTTCACAAGGAAGGAAAATATTACAGAAGGTAGTCATGTCCCCAGACAAGTACACAAAAGTAAACTTGACCAAGATGTGCCTAACGCATGCTATTGTATTAATAATGAACTTAACCTCCTAGTATCTCTATACAAAAAAGTCATCTAGTATTTGAGGTAAACAGAAAGAAAAACTGGCAGGAAGACAAGATGGGAGCCCCCTCCTTCTTAAGGACACTGCAAGTTCTTAACATTTTGTTGTATTTTAGAGAAATACTCAGAATCAGCTTCCTGAATATGGCATTAAAGTGAAGAAAGTTGTGAGGTGAGGCAAAATGAGTCAAGACCAGATTATAGTGACAGGGCTTGGAAAGTGGTAGTGGGGTAAAAAGACCCAACAAAAGCTGTCTACTCTCCCCGACTGCCTCTCGGGAACCAGTTCTGCCAATGCAGACCCAGTTTCCTAGACCAACTCTAGGAAAAGATTGCAAAAAAGCCTGGGGTGTTTCCCCCTTTCTTTTCTTAGGTGAGGGGGTTCTAAACGATAGAAGGATCTGGAAGAGGATGGGAAGGAAAGAGAATCCCTGTGGTCCCATATGCATTCCCAGCTGGACATTGGTCAGTTACATGGTATATACAGTGATGTACATATGTTGAAGATGATCTGTATCGGTCTCAACAATTAATGTCTTTGCTGAGCAGTCCTTAAACCACTGAATCACACTGCCACTCACTGAGGCTTCTCTAATCATAAGTATTTAAAGTGTCTTTGCTGGGACACCTGGGTGGCTCAGTTAGTTGGACGACTGCCTTCGGCTCAGGTCATGATCCTGGAGTTCCAGGATCGAGTCCCACATCAGGCTCCCAGCTTCATGGGGAGTCTGCTTCTCCCTCTGACCTCTCCTTGCTCATGCTCTCTCTCATTGTCTCTCTTTCAAATAAATAAATAAAATCTTCAAAAAAAATTTGTATTAAAGTGTCTTTGCTATAATTACAGTTTTATGCTAACTAAATCCAGATTCTCTCAGAAATAATTTTCTTTTTCTTTGAAGATTTATTTATTTTAGAGAGACAGAAAGCGAGTGGGGGTTGGAGGAGAGGGAGAGGGAGAGGAAAGGAAAGAATCTCAAGTAGACTCCCCACTGAGCACAGAGTCTGACGTAGGGCTCAATCCCATGACCCTGAGATCATGAACTGAGCCAAGATCAAGAGTCGGACCTTCAACTGACTGAGCCACCAAGGTGCCCTCTCAGAAATAATTTTAAAATGTCATAATACATCATCAATCTACTAAATTTTAATCCTTTTTTCTTTTAAAGATTTTAATTATTTGTCAGAGACAGAGAGAGAGAGAATGAAAGAGAGAGAGCACATGCAGCGAGAGCAGCCAGCAGAGGGAGAAGCAGACTCCCTACCAAGCAAGAAGCCTGATGTGGAACTGGATCTCAGGGCCCTAGGATCACAACTTGAGCTGAAGGCAGACACTTATCCGGCTGAGCCACTCAGGCATCCCTACTAAATTATAATCTTTAACTCAACTCTAACAAAGCTGGAAAGATAATTTTTCCTTATCAGTGAATATCACAGATTTTAAAAAATGAAGAAAACTTATCCACAGCTAGAGATGAATTTTTTAAAAACTGAGTTCTAGGAGCATCTGGGTGGTTCATTAGGTTAAGCGTCTGCCTTCATGCTCAGGTCATAGCATCCTAGGATTGAGCCCCCCAGTCAGGCTCCCTGCTTAGCAGGAAGCCTGCTTCTCCCTCTCCCACTCCCCCTGCTTGTGTTCCCTCTCTCGCTATCTCTCTTTCTATGTCAAACAAATAAATAAAATCTTAAAAAAACAAAGAGTTGTAATTTAGATACCACTAAATTCACCCATTTTAAGTGTACAGTTCAGTGGTTTTTAGTATGTCTGCAAGGTTGTGCAATCATCACCACTAATTCCAGAATACTATCATCACCTTAAGAAGAAATCCTGTACCCATTAGCAGTCACTCCCCATTCTCTCCTCCCCACAGTTCCTGGCAACCACTAATCTACTTTCTGTCTCTATGGCTATGCCTCTCTGGACAGTCACATAAATAGAATCATATGGTGTGTAGTGCTTTGTGTCTGGCTTCTTTCACATAGCACAATGTTTTCAAGAGTCAGCCGTGTCATAACATGTATCAGTAATTCATTAACTTTAAGGTATGGAAATTTGTTCATCCATGAATGATATTTTAAAAATCTATTTTTTGCTACCTATGTTAATTAGCTCTCAGGATTACTCAAGATTCAACTCAAGACACACCATATGTATTCACACATTCACCTCTTGGCTTACAAGATTATCAGTATATTTTATTTTCTGTCAATTTAGAAATCATTTTGTACATTATGGTATTAGTTGTATTGTGTTTCGGTACTTTGATAAATATTTATTGGGCTTTCTAACTAGCACCGCTTTTTCTAGAAATTACCCCTTCCCTCCAACTTCTATATGGTTAATGTGATCTTGTTCCTGTCTACCAGCTCCAGGAATGAGACCCTGATTCAAGACAGACAAATTAGGCCCTTCACTGGCAAAGCAGAATTGGGTGTAGGATTCCACTTCCAACTAGCTGATCTCTTCATTGCAAGAGTAAATCTCAGGAGTTTTTGGCTATTACCATTTTTTTCCATGTAGACTAAGAAACCAAGAAAACCAGTGTGCAAGAAGAATCAGAGACAAAGAGAGAATAGCAGAGATAAGAGATGGAGCAGGAATCCCTGAGTTCCCGGCAGGCTGCATCCCTATCCTTGGATTCTGTGAGATATCCTATAAACATATCCTAAGTCCCCTTACCATTTAAGTGGGTTAAGGAGGTTTCTGTAATCTCCAGCCAACAGCCCTAGTATAATCATCTACCCAATAAAATTCTAAGGTCTTTAGCAGTAAGGGCTCAACCTCCATAGCACACATTACAACAATTCAAATGCATACTTAATCAAATGATCACCTATGGAGTACCTTGCAAAATTATCTATAAAATTCACTCAAGACATTCTCCAATGAGTATGTTAAAAAAAATTAGGATTGGTATCTTTTTATTTTGTTTTATTTTATTTTATTTTTAAGATTTTATTTATTTATTTGACAGAGAGAGAGATCACAAGTAGGCAGAGAGGGAGGCAGAGAGGGAGGGGGAAGCAGGCTCCCTGTGGAGCAGAGAGCCCGATGTGGGGCTTGATCCCAGGACACTGAGATCATGACCTGAGCCGAAGGCAGAGGCTTTAACCCACTGAGCCACCCAGGCGCCCCGGGATTTGTGTCTTTTTATAAAAATGCTGTATTATTGTATCACTGACTCAATATATCTTCACACCCATTTTGCAAAACATTAATTTCCTCAGAAGTGAAATCATCTATTTTATTGTACTACTCCATCCCATTTGCTCTTGCCTGATGTTTAAATCTTTTGAAAAGCATAGTGTTACATTTTCCTTAGAAAATTGGAAGCTTCTCACAAACAACAAGTAATCTCTATTCGCTTTTTAAGCAAACTCCCACAAAACCTACTAACAAATAATCTTCAGGGGCAGCTGGGTGGCTCAGTACGTTGTGTCTGACTTTGGCTCTGGTCATGATCTCAGGGTCCTGGAATCAAGCTCCTACTTGGGCTCTGCACACAGCAGGGAGTCTGCTTGTCTCTCTCCCTGCCCCTTTCCCCCAGCTCATGTCCTCATGTCTCTCTCAAATAAATAAAATATTTTAAAAAATTCAGCGTACAGAAATACAAGTAAGTAACCTCATTTATAGTGGTGTGCATGTACAATGATGTGATGTGCGCGCGCGCACACACACACACACACACACACACAATATTACTCAG
Source organism: Lontra canadensis (assembly GCF_010015895.1). Lineage (NCBI taxonomy): Eukaryota > Metazoa > Chordata > Mammalia > Carnivora > Mustelidae > Lontra > Lontra canadensis. Next base: position 5,814,156 of record NW_022631032.1, on the reverse strand, counting down.
CCATAAAAAAGAAAGAGCTTGCCATCTGAAACAACATGGATGATTCTAGAGAGTATTATGCTAAGTGAAATAAGTCAGAGAAAGATAAGTACCATATGATTTCATTCATACGTGGGATTTAAGAAACCAAACAAAGAAAAAAAAAAGACAAATCAAAAAATACACTTTTGGGGCGCCTGGGTGGCTCAGGGGGTTAAGGCCTCTGCCTTCGGCTCAGGTCGTGATCCCAGGGTTCTGGGATCAAGCCCCACATTGGGCTCTCTGCTCTGCAGGGAGCCTGCTTCCTCCTCTCTCTCTCTCTGCCTGCCTCTCTGCCTACTTGTGATCTCTGTCAAATAAATAAATAAAATCTTAAAAAAAAAAATACACTTTTATCTTTAGAGAACAAACCAGCGGTTACCAGAGGGAAGGTGGGTGGGGGATGGGTGAAATAGATGATGGGGATTAAAAGCACACTTACCATGATAAGCACTAAGTACTACACAGAATTATTGAATTATTATATTGTACACCTCAAACTAATACAACACTGTATGTTAACTATATTAGAATTATAATTTAAAATAAGGCAAAAAAGATGCAAAAAGATAAAAATCAAAGATATAGAATGTTGGGAAATTAAAAAAAAAAAACCAACAGACTCAAATACAAAAACAAACTGGTGGTGGCATGAGATAAGTGAACAGATAGAGGATTAAGAGTACACTTATCTCGATGAGCTCTGAGTAATGTATAGAACTGCTGAATCATATTTCACACCTGAAACTATTAAAACTGTATGTTAATTATTTTTCAGTTAAAAAAAGTACAACGATATTGAGCATACAGAGATATAAATGAATGACCTCCCTGGAATCATTCTCTCCTTTTCTCCTCTCGAAAACAAGATATACTGTCAAACATGAATCATTCCCAGAAGGATAACTAATCTGTAATACAATGACACTGTGCACATGTAATTATTAGACGATAGAGGTTTCAGAGGCAAGAAACGTTCCTTCACCGACAACTCAGGAGACACAGTTTCCTAAGTCTGCTCTCTTGCCCCAGGTTGAGAAGCCTGCTGCTGTTAACTGAAACTGCAAAGCTAATTCCCCGCTCTTCCTGGGAGTCCTCACTTCATTTTGCAAAGTTCTTTTCCCAAAATCAAATCCAGGATTTGTCACCTAATTGGTTCTCAGTGGGGATAACAGAGATAAAACCAAAAATCCAAAATGTTTTCTTAAATCCCTGTTAAAAAGTCTATAGGGATAAATGGGCTAATCCTTCAAAGTGTTAAGATTTGGTGTCTGAGTGGATTTTGTAAAACACATTAACGTCACTACCTTCTCTAAGACATACTGAAATTTAAAAAATTATACTTCCAATACTACAAAGGCTTACAGAGATAGAACCCCTTTAAATTACTGAAGAATTCCAATCGAGTACAACTGTGTACCATGTCAAGCACTGGGGCAGTTTCTCATGGCCTTGGCCCCAAAGCTTCTCTGTAGCTGAAGAGAACTGTCTTGGCCAAAGCTCTGAGAGGCAAAATACTATTTACTTACTATTGGCCCCTTTCAAAAAAAAAAAAAAAATTTTAAACTCTAAGTTTAACAAATGGCCCACACAAGGACTTGCTGAAGTTCCCTGAGACTCAAACTGTTAGGGCAGGAAGAGATTTTGGAAACCTACTTTAACCTAATTATTTCACAAATGAGAAGAAGGGGTGGACAAGAGATAAATGACTTGCTCAAATTCACAGAACTGATCAAACCAGCAGAGTTAGAGTATGGGTCCTCGATTCACAGCTGGAAGCTCACTTCCCCCTACCATCTGTCTAAAATGTGTAAAATGGACAGTTTTGAAACCTCAGCTTTCTGAGAGAAAAACCAAAAAAAGGGAAAACTACAACTTTCTGTTTCAAATGTGAAGCTGAGAGATTGAAGCGTTACATGTCAATTCCTGGAGGTAAAAGGTAATACCCATCCAAATGTTGTAATGGGCTTGCCCTGGAGGCTAAGTGAAATGAAACCGAACACCAGATTTTTGCTGCAACCTGAAGGTTTTTTTTTTACCATTTTTTACCATTATGAACTATAGTAACTATTGATTCTGTGTGCCCAAAGCTACCCCAGTCCTCCTTTTCCATTAACAAAGCCTATAGTCCCTTGACCAGAAGGATGGGCACATGTCCTAGACCTGGCTAATCAACAATCTCACAATACAGGTCTAAGTAAGGCCATAAAGAACCCTTCCCTAGAACTGTGATACAGATGCGGAGAAAAATAACTCCTCCCGCTTTCTTATCATGTGGAGAAGGCAGTCTGCAGCAGGAGAGGTTAAGACCAACATTCAAAGAGAAACAGACATAAAGGAGATGAGAGATGGAAAGAGTCTGGCAACGTCAAATCCTTGGGTCTCATTCCTGAGTTGGTTCCTTTGAGTCAGTAAGTTAACCCTTTATCTTTATCAACTATAAAGCCAGTAAATTCCTTTTTCAGCTCAAAATACTCTGAATCAAATTTCTGTCACTTGCAACTCAAAAATGCTAACATATACTGACCCCAGGAGACAGAACTAGATATGCTATTCTTAATACAGGGAAACTGATGAACATTTATTTAAGAAAAATGTTTTGATGCATGTAGTCAGGCTCTACTGTTTCTTGTACCTACCATGTCTGACATCCTACACTCACCAGCTTCTCTGTTTCCATTATAACCTGGCTGCTGAAAGTAAGTGACTTTGCTAACACTTTCCTAGGATTTCCCTAGAATTAAAAAAATAATAATAATCCTATTATACGCTTATTTCATTTGATTTTCAATAGAAGCTGAATGTAAGATATGTTCTAGGTAATATAGATTAAATGAGATTTTACCTTATATAGACTGTCAAAAAGATAATCTAGTCATCAACATTATAGTATGCCATGTGGCAAGTTTTCAAATTTTTAACAATAGACACCAATAAGAACAACAAATCTCAGGACCTACCTCTAGTAAGGCTCCAGTTTGGAAGAATTTCAAAGGCTTTTCAATGGAATAATAAAGGCTATGATAGCTACCCTTAGCCAGGTATGCTCTGACGAGACCAACTGCTATAACCAGCCACCTATGAGAAAGAGGAAAAATAGCAATCAGGATATTAAAAAAAAAAAAAAAAAGTAGGTCAATAGGACTGGGGGTAATAGAAAATTTGGTGACAACACATACTGTTAAAGGTGACCTCAAGAATCAGTAACCCAGATTTATCAACTATGGCCCTCAAATGCCAAGATGTAATGCACAGAAATGTTGCACCACCAGCACCCAAGCAAGAGTGCTCAGCAAAAGCAGAGTGGCACCTCACCCATCTGGAGCTCAGCTTTTTGGCAAACTTGCCTGTTGAGAACAAGGCCAAAATGAAGAGAATAAGCTAAATTGGTCCTTGAGCAGCTAAATTAAGTGCCAGAAAGTCTAAGACGAGAGAAAAAAGCTGTTAAAGGAAAATTTTAAATGGCCTGTGCAGTCAAAGACTCTGTAATAATAATAGGGTGGAGGAAAGATGTTTTAAACTGTTTTCACAAGTATCTCACAGAAACATACCCATACCCTACTCTTTTAAAATTGCGAATGAGATAAGAATAAAAGGGATGCCTGGGTGGCTCAGTCATTAAGTGTCTGCCTTTGGCTCAGGTCATGATGCCAGCATCCTGGGATGGAGCCCCGCATTCGGCTCCCTGCTTGGCTGGAAGCCTGCTTCTCCTTCTCCCACTCCCCCTGCTTGTGTTCCTGTTCTCACTCTCTCTCTCTGTCAAGTAAATAAATAAAATCTTTAAAAGCAAAAAAAGAAAAAAGGTAAAAATAAAAGGTTGGTTTAAAAAAAAGATTTTCTTAGCTGAATTTCCCAAAATCAATTCAGTAAAAAAAAGTGCCAGATCAATACAAAATACAAAATAGGGGAACACTTAAGCATATCACTGTGAATGTTACATTTCTGTTCTGTCCTTCTCAAAATGAATTTCTCCAGTCCTGTAATTTTAAGTACCATAGTGCAACAAATGGACCTTTATTATTAAAGGATTATTATTAAACCTTTATTATTAAGGTTTGTCTCCATAAAAGCAGTAACAGATTTACCTAAACAAATGTACAATCCTAACAAGGAAATGGGTTATATGGTCTATGTTATTTTCAGAAACTATCATACAAAGATATCAAATAAGAATTTGCAAAAGAAATGAAATCCTTAATGGTATAACTGTCCCAGGACTAGCAACCTACAAAAAAAAAAAAAAAAAAAACTACTTTCTCTCAAAATCCCAATTTCTTTTCTTGGCTTAAGACACCACTCCCCATCCTCCATCACCCAGGAATAAAGGCTTCTTTCCTTCTTCCCCAGTGTACCTTAAAATCTCTCTCCAGCCCAATGCTCTCCTTAATGGCCTTGCCTACAAGAATTCACATATAAATACAAATACTAACTCCTGAGAGGTTCTTTTAAAAATCACTCTCTAACCATTTATGCAATAAAGAAAACTTGCATCTGTATTATTTCTCCACTGGCCTGGGAATCAAGGGAAATAGTTTTTAGATCTAGATCTATTACTAGCAAGTCAAGAAAGTCACAACCTCTCTGAACCTAGGTTTCAACACCAGCCATTTCTAAAGAAGCAATCAAGTCTACAATGCTCCCTATATAACTGTGTGAAAAATGCAAGGTGCTGAAATGCTAATCTGACATTAGCATTTGTGTTAAAAAGGGCGTGTGTCTATGTGTGTGTACAGATTTGCTTTCATCAGCATCTGGAGGAATCACAAAATTAGCACCTTCTGGGAGGGGGATCTGGGTGGAAGGGAAGGGTGAGGGGGAGTTTCACTGTATGCTCTTGGGTATATTTTTGAATTATGCACCTGCCAATGTAGTACCCATTTTAAAAATAAATAAAACTAGATGTTCACCCTACAATTCTTTAAACTTCTCTGCATCTTTGAAAATTTTCATAATAAAATGTTAGCGAAAATCTTTTACAAATGATGGCTGGCTCAGTCGGTACACCAAGCGACTACTGATCTCTGGGTTGTTTGTTCGCGCCCCACATTGGGTGTAGAGATTACTTAAAAATAAAATATAAAAAAGAAAAACATAACAAATTGTCTGATCCTGTGATCCTCCGCACCAAAACTAAGGGGTCAAAGAACTGGAGGAACCCTGGAGATCACCTAATCCAAACTCTTTAGTTTTACAGACGAAAAACTGAGGACAAGAAAAGCAAAGTGATTTATCCAAGGTCACACAGATAGCGTCAGAACTAGAACTAAAAACCTGCTGTGACAAGGGATGGGCTAAAATGGAGAAACAAGAGGAGGTAAAACCTGTTTAAAGCGTCTATCTCCCTCCTCCCCAGTAACTCTGCCTTCCACCTTCCCTACCCCAATCCATCCTAAAAAGTCTCAGCTCATCTAAAGCACAGCTTTGCTCATGTCACTGGTCAAAAACTTTGAACGCTTTTCCATTACCTTTCGGATTAAAGCTCAGTCTGGACTTTGAAAACAGCCGCCTAAATAAATGGTCACTCTGCAGCCACAGCTCCCTCTACTCCCCTTGGGGGAAATGGCTCGTATTCGTGACTAGCCGCCGGGGCTCTCCTCGGCGCTGCAGGATAGCCTGCACGCCGCGCCGCACCCCACCCACCCAGCCCAGACTGACCCCTGACCAGCCCACCCGTCCTCCCAAGGCCCTCGGGACCAGCGCCAGGGCGACTTTCCCCGTGTCCCACTGGAGCCCGGGAACTCCAGCTCGGGCACACCCAGTGCCTGAGAACTTGCTCGGCCCCTCGCCCAGGGGGGAGTCCCGGGCAGGCACCTGGTCCGATTCGGCTGCCCTCAATGCCCCGGAACCCCGCCCCGGACACCCACCGCCCCGGCTGCCCCGCGCGCTAGGCCGGCCGCTCCGCCGGCCGCAGAGCCCCCTCCCCGGCCCGGCTTACTCCCCGCCTCCCCGAGCCCCGGCCTCACCCGGCCGTCATCACCACATTGTAGATGACCAGATACGCCGTGGCCAGAGGCCCTGGGCCCTTCTTTCTCCGCGCACCGCCCGCGTCGCCGGCCCCGGCCCGGGCCCCCCCGCCCCCATTCCCCTTCGTCGCTGCAGTCGCCGCCGCTGCCGCCATGTCAAGCCACCCGAGCACGCTCTCCCTGCGCGAACACAGCAGCCCGGACAAGGCACCGCGAGGGGGCGGAGGGACGAGGGAGAGGCGGGGTTGAGTCCGCGGGGCGGAGCCAGAGACAGCGCCCACGGCGGCCGCCATCTTGAAAGAGGGCAAAGACACTCCTGACGCTCCCGGCCTTTCAGCTCGTTTCAAACGCCAGTGCCATCTTGGATCACGGTAATCACCGCCTCTTTGCGCTCCGGGTTATACTCTCTGGCGCCATCTTGGATTATGTCAGAGTCACCTCCGTCGGTAGTCCAGCAGTTTCTAACATCTGGATGCTTTGTCGTCCTTGACTGTTTCTCCCCGTATAAACTCTGTCTCCATGATGGATCAAGAAAATGATGCTTTCCTTCTCCCTTTTCATCTTCTTCCAGTGGGTGATCGAACAACCTGCCATTTTGGGTCAGGGTGATTGACGCCGATATCGCTTCCCATCAACCCCAGAGGCGGGAGAGGAATACGCTTTTTGGCGGGTTCTCTTTGCTCCTGCACCAGCAGCCAGGTTGAAGGTTCAGCCTTCGAAAGTTTCTTCCCTGGCTTTTAAATTTTAAGTTACTAGTACAGTGGAGAAGGTCAACGAGAAGTGTGCCCCTTTTTTTGACTAAAGTCGTACGTGTGGTCTAGGTTCCAGTGTCATTTGGGAAGGTCTGGAAGGTTCAAGTGCATCTTCCAGCCTGAAGCTCTGTGGGATCACCTGTCGCCGAGGCGGGACGAGGACGAGGTATTTAGGTGGTCAGCTAAGGGTGAGGTGCCGAGTGGAGCAAGAAACTTCCCACCTACAGTGATCAAAAACAGAAGTGTTGGCTTACACGGAAAACCTGTCTGCTGAGGTAAACAGGGAAGGCTTATGGAAACTGCTTCAGCCAGCTGACCCCTCTTGCTAATTAAGTGCTTTGTTCTGGATTTTTTTTTTTCTTTAATTTGTAAAAGGCTCCTACAGCTAATTTTCACACAGATATCTTAAATGAATTGCTGTATACATAGTGGTATAAAATATTTATCCATTCTAGCAAGTAGAGCTTCTGTGAGGTTGCACGGGGTGGGTGGGGGTGGGGTTCTTTGCACTAAATGAGAGACAGTCTTCTGTCTCCCAGAGACCATATAGAGAGAGCTGGTGGAAAATAAATCTATATTAACTGGTGAAAGGTCTTATCAGTTAGGAAGTTATTGCAGTAATCCAAGCTATAGTGATAGTGGTTTAGGCCAGAAAGGTCGTGATTGAGATGATGGAACCCTGATTGAATTCTGGACATATTTTAAAAGAGCTGGTAAGATTTGTGGATATATTATACGTGGAGTATGAGGTAAAGGAGACATTGTGAGCAACTTGGAAGAACCGAATTGAAGAAAGTGTTTTGAAGGCAGAAATGGGGAGTTTTGCTTTTTTATGTGTCAAATTTGAAATTTACATTAGACATCCAAGTGGCAATGTTGAGTAATCAATTACATTTAGACCAGGTGCAGGCAAAACTGTTCCTTCTGTAGGTTCCAAGAGAGAATCCATCCATTCCCTACTTCCTCCAGCTTCTAGAAGTTGCTGGCATTCCTTAGCTCACAAGTTACTTCAATTTGCCCTCTCTGAACTTCCACCTGCTTTCTTAAAACAACTGATCTTTGTGATTGCATTGGGCTCAACCAGATATTCTGGGATAATTTCCCCATAGCAAGAGCCTTAACTTCATCACACCTGCCCAGTGCCTTTTGCCATATAAGTAATATTCTGGGGATTAGAATAGCGACCTATGTGGGGGCCATTATACAGCCTACCACATTCCATTGCCCCCCCCCCAAAAAAAAGACAAGCAAGAAAACCCCAAAGACTTGAGAAAAATGATGTTATTTTTAAACCATTATTAAATTTTCAGGGAAAGTAAGGAATCTCCAAAGTGGGAACTGGAAGTGGGGAGAGGGCTTTTGTTGGTGGTGGTTAAGAATAGTAAATTGAAATTACAACAGTGATCAGTTAGCAAAAGCCAAAGCCAGGATTTCTCTGAGGGCAACCACTACGACCAGGGCTAGGACTGAGAGAGATTTCTAGGGCCCCTTTTATAAGGATGCTAATCCCATTCCTAATCACACCCCGAAGACCCCACCTCTAAGTACTAGGGTGTTAGGGATCAGGATTTCAATACGTACGTGAATTTTGGGGGGACACAAACACTTAGATTAAGGTGATATTTTCCTTGGCAAAAGGGATTTTGCAGGTGTGATTAAATCAAAGTGTTTGAGGTATAGAAATTAGTCGGATTATCTGAGTGGGCTCAATGTAATCAAAAGAGGGAGGCAGAAAAAGAATCAGTCAGAAGGGGAAGCGACTGTAGAAGAAAGGCAAAGAGAAAGGCAATGTTTTTTGCTTTGAAGGTGGAGGCAAAGGGCTTCTAGAACCAGGAAAATGTAAGGAAATGGATTATCTCTCTAGCAAGAAATGCAGCCTCGCCAACATCTGATTTTAGTCCAGTGAGACCCGTATCAGACTTCTGACCTACGGAATTGTAAAATAATACATTTGTATTGTTTTAAGCCACTAAGCTCGTGGAAATTTTAACAGCAGCAGCAATTGGAACCTAAATTGGAACCTAAATACAGCTAATACATCTCCATCACTATCAATCAAAAAGCATTCCTAGTGATAACATGATGAAAGATTCTGTTCATCAGGAACACATAACAAGCATAAAAGTGTACATAATTACATGACCTCTGCACTAATGTTCCAGTTCTATGTAGAGAATAATAAAACATTATTGGGTGACATTAAGACCTAAAATAAGTGGAGGGATACTGAGTTTGTTACCAGAGAACCGGTTCTGAACTCAGCTTCAGCTGCTTGCCACTTGAAAATCAACAATTGAGACAAGTGATGGTGGGAGAGGAAAGGTGACTTTACTTAGGAAGCTGGGCCTTGGAAGATGGTGGCTTCACATCTCAAAGACCATCATCACTGTCCAGGTGTAGCTGCAGGGATTTAAAGTGGATGGCAGAAGAAAAGGGAGGGAGGCTATCTATAGGAGAAGCAGGTGCCCAGGCAGTTAGTCCTATGTCGACATGACCCTGAACAGACTTACTGGCATCAGCCCCAGCCGCTTTAGAATGTAATCAGGCCTTATCTTCTGGCGAAGTTTGGTCCTTCACTCCTTAAGGCCAGTGGTCTACAAAGCTCAAGGAAAGTAAGTTAGTTCTGCCAAAGACCAGGGACTTATTTCGGTCAGGAAGCAAGAAGTGCATAAGCTTGAAGCAAGTTAACCCTTAAAACTGGTTGGAGTGCTGTTATAAATCATAAATTGAAAGATTCCATATGGTAAAGGTAACCGTTCTCCCTAAATTAATTTATAAATTACATTAGATCTCAAATCAGAATTTTCTCAGGTGGTTATTGCTGTTTGTTCATTTTGGTTTTTTTGGAACTTGATAAGGAAATTAAAATTTTACAAAGTGTAAACGTTCAAAATTTGTCAAGATATTGGGGTGTGTGGTTGGGGCGCCTGGGTGGCTCAGTGGGTTAAAGCCTCTGCCTTCGGCTCAGGTCATGATCCCACGGTCCTGGGATCGAGCCCCGCATCGGGCTCTCTGCTCAGCGGGGAGCCTGTTCCCCCCTACCGCCCCGCCTGCCTCTCTGCCTACTTGTGATCTCTGTCTGTCAAATAAATAAAAATCTTTAAAAAAAAAAGATATTGGGAGAATTTGATCTATTATAGATCAAGAATTATTATAAATTATAGTAAATAGGACAGTATAGTATTAGTATAGGAATGGCAAATAGGCTGATGAACCAGAATAGAGAGCCTAGGAACAGACCCAAACATATATAGTCACTTTGGGTATGACAGAGATGCAGTAGAGAAAAGACGGGCATTTCAATAAAAGCTGCTAGAACAGTTGGATATCCATATGGGGAAAAAAAATTCCCTTCCTCATAGCGCACACAAAAATCATTTCTAGGCTTAAATATGAAAGACAACAATTAAAGTTTTTAGAAAGTACTATAAGAGAGTATCTTTATGATCTCAAAGGTAAAGAATTTTAAAAGAAGACATAGAAAGTATCAACTGTAAATGAAAAGACTGATACATTTGACTAGATTACAATAAAGAACTTCTTTTCATCAAAAGACAGCATAAAATTAGGGGGAAACCCCATAGAGTACAGAGTGGGAGAAGATACTTATCACACACATAATTAATAAAGGACTAGCCTTTACAACATAATGAAAACTCCTTCAAATCAATAAGGGATAATCACATTGAAAAAATGAGCAAAAGACTTGAATAGGGACTTTATCAAAGAAAAAATATGACCAATAAACATATGCAAATATCCTCAACTTCACTGGTAATCAGGGAAATGAAAATTATAACTGTAGTGAGATACTTTACATTGAGATACATTTTAGCCATCTTCCAGGGTGGCTGAAATGAAATAGTTTGAAAATACCAGTTTTTGGTGAGAACACCGTGCAGCAGAAACTCCTGAAGCCTGCTGGCGGTGTTGATGCATTCACTTCAGAAAATGGTTTGGTGTTATCTAGGAAAGTCAAAGGTACACACAACCCATGATTGATATTCTACTGCCAAGTAGATGCCCTTGAATGCCCCTAGAATACATATATCAGAATATTCAAAGCAGTTTTGTTTATTACAGCCCCACACTGAATACAACACAACATCTTATATATAGTGGAATAAATAAATAAGCCATGAAATGTTATACTGGGTTACCTTACAGCCATGCTCTACTTGACAACTTCAATGAATCCCATAAACATAATATTGAGTGAAAGAAGTAAGGCACAAAGGAATGTATGTAGCCTGATTCATCTAAAGTTCAAAATCAGGCCAAATGAAACTACATTTTGGGGGTATATATACATAGGTAGGTGGGAAAACTATAAAGAAAAACAAAGAAGGGATCACCACCAAAATCACAGTAATGGATTCTTCTGGATTAGAGATGGCCACCTGACATAGGGGCAACTGATTAGGAGGCAGCCCTTTCCCTCATCTTTTTATCTTCATAGAAAAGGTGACTTCTACACCAAAGGGGAATATACAAATCATTTCCAGGTTCCTATATAATGGAGACCAACTTAGGTTAGTTAGAAAAGGAATGCATTGTAAGGTCAATGGGTAGCTCACAAAATTAATGGAAAAGTTAATGAATGAGGTTTGGAACATGGACAGGAAGCCACTGGAAATTAGGCAACTAAAAGAGAGACCAGATCAATACTCAGGAAGAATCTGGTTATTATCCAGCAGCTTCTGTCATTGGCCTGGCTACCTCTGGACATTGAATGCTTCCATTACTGGTTCTTCTACTACTCCTGAAAGATTCAAAACTGCCATTTGCTTCTCTGTGTTACTATGGGGTCAGGGTCTTAGGAGCATCTGACTAGAAGGTCACATACCCAAATTCTAGAGACTTCGTTGTTGGGTTAGGAGCTATTAGGCTACACTTGAGCTTCTTTCTTGAAATTCCCTCCAAATAGTGTGTTTAGAACTGCATGGTCAGAAATGAAAGACATCTATCAAAAGGAATATGAGAAGTAAACACATATGGTCCCCACAGGAAGGAGGAAAAAGATATATGAGTAGTTAAGATTTGTGAAATTCACTGGGCCATGTTTTTACTGGGGGACAAGACATTATGCACAGTCATTGAATTGAAAGGCAGCCAGCCTTTTTCTTCCTTCTGGCTTGTAGTGTACCATTCTCTCTCTCTCTCTCTTTTTAAAAACTTTAATTCCAGTGTAGTTAACATAGTGTTATATTAGTTTCAGATGTACAAAATAGTAATTCAAAAATTCTACGCATTACTCAGTGCTCATGATGGTAAGTATAGTCTTAATACCCATCACTTATTTCACCTGCCGCCCCCCGTCTCTTTGGCAACCATGAGTTCGTTCTCTATAGTTAAGAGTCTTTTTTTGGTTTATCACTTTTTCCCCCTATTTAGTTCCTTTATTTTGTTTCTTAAATTCCTCATATGAGTGAAATCACATGGGATTTTTCTCTGACTGACTTATTTTAGTTAGCTTCACCCATGTTCTTGCAAGTGGCAATATTTTGTTCTTTTTTATGGGTGAGTAATATTCCGTTACCCCCACCCCCATCTTCTTTATCCATAGTAATGCTGCAGTACACATTGGGCTGCATATATTTTTTGAATTAGTGTTTTCATATTCTTGGGTGAATAGCCAGCAGTGGAATTACTGAATCACATAGTATTTCTATTTTTTATTTTTTTTTGAGGAACCTCCATTCTGTTTTCCACAGTGGTTGTACCAGTTTGTATTCCCACCAACAGTGCACAAGGGTTTGTTTCACATCCTTGCCAACATTTGTTTCTTGTGTTATTGATTTTGGCCATTCTGACAGATGTAAGGTGTTACCTCATTGTGGTTTTGATTTGCATTTCCCTGATGTTAGTGCTGTTGAGCATCTTTTCTTGTGTCTGTTGCCCATCTGTATGTCTTCTTTGGGAAAATGTCTCTACATGTCTTTTACCCATTTTTTAGATTTCTCTCTATGTGTGTAGAGCTGTAGAAGTTTTTCTTATATTTTACATACTAACACTTTATCAGATATGTCATTTACAAATATCTTTTCCCATTGAATAAGTCATCTTTTATTTGATTATTTCCTTTGCTGTGCAGAAGCTTTTAATTTTGATGTAGTCCCAGTAATTTATTATTGCTTTTGTTTGCCCTGTCTCTGGAGACATATCTAGAAAATGTTGCTAGGGCTGATAGAAGAATTACTGCCTGTTCTCTCTTGTAAGGTTTTTATGGTTTCAGGTACTTAATTCATTTCGAATGTATTTTTGTGTTTGGTATAAGAAAGTGGTCCAGTCATTTTGCTAGAAGCTGTACAGTTTTCCCACCACCATTTGTTGAAGAGATTTTTTCACATTGTATATTCTTGCCCCCTTTGTCAAAGAGCAAGAGACCATAACACTGAGGGTTTGTTTCTGGGGTTTCTATTCTGTTTCATTGATCTGTGTGTCTATTTTTGTGCCAGTACCACACTGTTTTTATTATGACACATTTGTAACATAACTTGAAATCTGGAATTGTGGTACTTCTAGCTTTGTTTGGGGGGGGGTGTTTTGTTTTGTTTTGTTTAAGATTTTATTTATTTATTTGACAGAGATCACAAGTAGGCAAAGAGGCAGGCAGAGAGAGAGAGGGAAGCAGGCTCCCCACTGAGCAGAGAACCTGACACGAGGCTCAATCCCAGGACCCCGGGATCATGACCGGAGCCGAAAGCAGAGGCTTTAACACACTGAGCCACCCAGGCGCCCCTGGGCGGGTGGGTTTTGAGATGCTTTGGCTCTTCAGGTTATTTTGTGGTTTTATACAAGTTTTAGGATGTTTTTTAAAGTTCTTTGAAAAATGCTGTTGGTACTTTGATAGTGATTGCATTAAATCTGTAGATTGTTTTGGAAAGTGCAGCCATTTTAATAATATTTGTTCTACTAATCTATGAGCATGGAATGTCTTTCCATTTGTTTGTGTCATCTTAAATTTCTTTCAGTAGTGTTTTATAGTTTTCAGAGTACAGGACTTTCACCTCCTTGGCTATGTTTGTTTCTAGGTATTTTCTTATTTTTGGTGCAATTGTAATTGGAGTTGATTTCTTAATTTTGCTTTTTGTAGCTTCCTTATTAGTGTATAGAAATACAACAGCTTCTGTACTTTGATTTTGTATCCTGTAACCTTACTGAATTCATTTAACAATTCTAGCAGTTTTTTGGTAGAATCTTTAAAGATTTCTATATATAGTATATCAACTGCAAATAGTGGAAGTTTTGCTTCTTCCCTACCAAATTGGGGCCTTTAATTTCTTTCTGTTGTCTGATTGATGTAGCTAAGACTTTCGGTATATGTTGAATAAAATTGTTGAGGATTTTTGCATCTATGTTTATCAGAGATACTGGCCTGTAGTCTTTCTCTTTTTTTTTTTTAAAGATTTAAAGATTTTATTTATTTGATAGAGATCACAAGTAGGCAGAGAGGCAGGCAGAGAGAGAAGGGGAGAAGCAGGCTCCCTGCTGAGCAGAGAGCCTGATGTGGGACTTGATCCCAGAACCCTGAGATCATGACCTGAGCCGAAGGCAGAGGCTTTAACCCACTGAGCCACCCAGGTGCCCCCTATAGTCTCTTTTTTGAAAGCATCTTAATCTACTTTTCATATCAGGGCAAAGCTGGCCTCATAAAATGAATTTGGATGATTTCCTTCCTCTTCCATTTTTTGGGATGGTTTGAGAAGAATTTTAAAATATTTTGTACAATTCACCTGTGAAGCCATCTGGTCCTGGACTTTCATTTGTCGGGAGTTTTTTGATTATTGATTCAATTTCATTGCTGGTAATTCAGTTTTTGGAGGCTTCTCTGTTTCTAGGAATTTTTGCCTTTTTTTTTTTTTTGGATGAGTCTGGTTAAAAGTTTACCAATTTTGTTATTTTTTTGAAGAATTGACTCCTGGTTTCATTGATCTCTTTTGTAGTTTCTATTTTGTTTATTTCTGCTCTAATCTTTATTATTTCCTTACTTCTGCTGGTTTGGGGTTTTGTTTGTTCTTTTTCTAGTTCCTTTAGGTGTAAGGTTATATTTTTATCTGGGATTTTTCTTGCTGCTTGAGGTAGGCCTGTATTGCTATAAACTTCCCTCTTAGAACCACTTTTGCTGCATCCCAAAGATTTTAGACTATTGTGTTTTCATTTTAATTTGTCTCCATGTATATTTTTTTATTTCCTCTTTTATTTCTTGGTTGACCCATTCATTGTTTAGTAGCATGAATTTAATTTCCATGTATTTGTAGGCTTTCCAGATTTTTTTTTTCCTAAGTTTGATTTCCAGTGTCATAGTGTTGTGATCAGAAAGGATGCATGATATGACTGCAGTCTTTTTTATTTTGTTAAGACTTGTTCTGTGGTCTAATATGTGATCTATTCTGGAAAATGTTCCATGTGCACTTGGAAAGAATGTTTGCTGCTCTTTTAGGATGGAATGTTCTGAATATATCTGTTAAGTCCATCTGGTCCAGTGTGTCATTCAAAGACACTGTTTTCTTGCTGATTTTCTGTTTGGGTGATCTATCCACTGATGTAAGTGGGGGTGTTAAACTACCCTCCTATTATATATTACTACTTTTTGTTATTAGCTGCTTTATGTATTTGGATGCTCCTATGTTGGGTGCCTAAATAGTTAAAATTGTTATATTTTCTTGTTGGATTCCTCCCTTTGTGATTATATAATGTCTTTTTTTGTCTCTTGTTACAGTCTTTGTATTAAATTGTATTTTGTCTGATATAAGCATTGCTATCCCAGCTTTCTTTTCATTCCATTTGCAAAATAAATGCTTTTCCATCCCTTCACTTTCAATCCTCATGTGTCTTTAGGTCTCAAATGAGACTCTTGTGAGCAGAATATAAGTGGGTCTTGCTTTCTTAATCCATTTTGTCACCCTGTGTCTTTTGATTGGAACTTTTAGTCCATTTATATTCAAAGTAATTATTGATAGGTATGTACTTAATTGTCATTTGTTATTTGGTTTTTGGTTGTTTTTGTGGTTTTCTCTGTATTTTTCTTCTCTTGCTCTCTTCTCTCATGGCTTGCTGGCTTTCTTTAGTGATATTCTAAATATCACTAATTTCTTTATGTGATATTATAAATGATATTTCTTTAGTGATATTCTATTGGATTCCTTTCTCTCTTTTGTTTTTGTTTTGTTTGCATATTGCTGGTCTTTGTTTAGTGATTACCATTAGGTTGTTATGTAACTTCTCATGTGTATAGCAGTCTATATTAAGTTGATGGTCATTTAAGTTTGAACCCATGCTAAAAGCACTAAATTTTTACTCCTCTCCCTTCCCTGTTTTAGGTATATTCTGTCATATTTTATCTCCTTTTATTTTGTGAATCCCTTGACTGGCTTTATAGGTATACTTAATTTTACTTCTTTTGTTCCTCCTACTTTTTTTTTTTTTTTTTTTTTACTCTTATTGTCTTTCCTTTCCACTCAGTAAATCCCATTTAACATTGCATATAAGGCTGGTTTGTGGTCTTTTGTTTGTCTGGGAAACTCTTTATCTTGACTTCTATTCTGAGTGATGGCCTTGCTGGGTAGAGTATTCTTGGATGTGGGTTTTTTTTTCTTTCAGCTCTTTGAATATATCATGTGACACCCTTTTGGCCTGTGAGGTTTCTGCTGAAAAATTAGCTGATAACCTTGTGGGGTTTCCCTTGTATGTAACTGTTTTATTTTACTTTTAAAATTCTCTCTGTTTTGCTACTTTAATTATTGTGTGTTTTGGTGTGGACCTCTTTGGGTTGATTTTGTTGGGGGCCCTCTGTATCTCCTGGATCTGGATTCCTGTTTCCTTCCCCCAGATTCAGGAAGTTTTCAGCTATTATTTCTTCATATAAACTTTCTTCCCTTGGTGGGAATGCAGACTGGTGCAGCCACTCTGGAAAACAGCACAGAGGTTCCTCAGAAAGTTGAAAAGAGAGCTACCCTATGACCCAGCAATTGCACTACTGGGTATTTATCCTAAAGATACAAAGGTAGTGATCCAAAGGGGCACATGCACCCAAATGTTTATAACAGCAATGTCCACAATAGGCAAACTATGAAAAGAGCCTAGATGTCCATCAACAGATGAATGGATAAAGAAGATGTGGTGTATACGTACAATGGAATACTATGCAGCCATCAAAAGAAATGAAATCTTGTCATTTGCAACAACGTGGATGGAACTAGAGGATATTATCCTGAGCAAAATAAGTCAATCAGAGAAAGACAATTATCATATGAGCTCCCTGATTTGAGGAAGTTGAGAGGCAACGTGGGGGGTTTGGGGGGGTAGAGAAGGAAAAAATGAAACAAGATGGGATCAGGAGGGAGACAAACCATAAGAGACTCTTAATCTCACAAAACAAACTGAGGGTTGCCAGGGGGAGGGGTTAGGGAGAGGGTGGTTGGGTTTCGGACATTGGGGAAAGTATGTGCTATGGTGAGTGCTGTGAAGTATGTAAACCTGGCAATTCACAAACCTGTACCCCCTGGAGCTAATAATACATTCTATGTTAGTAAAAATTAAAAATGAAAAAAAACAAAAAACCTTTCTTCCCTCTCCCTATAATGCAAATGTTATTACACCTGGTGGTGTCACTTAGTTTCCTAAGTCTATTTCATTTTTTATTATTATTTTTTCTCTCTCCTGTTCAGCTTGATTGCTTTCCATTACTCTGTCCTCCAGATTGCTAATCTGTCCTATTTCCTCTAGTCTACTATTTATTCCATCTAGTGTTTTTTAATTTCAATTAAATTAAATTTCATCTCTGATTGGGTCTTTACAGTCTCTCTTTGTTGAGGTTCTCAGTGAGGTCCTCCACTCTTAAGTCCAGTGAATATCTTTATGACCATTACCTTAAAATCTCTATCACACATATTACTTATCTCCATTTTGTTTAGCTCTTTTGCCATTTTGTTCTCTTCTTTCATGTGGAACATATTCTTCTGTATCCTCTTTTTTTCCAACTTTGTTTCTATGTGTTGGGAAATTCAGCTATGTTTCCTGTACTCGAAAGTAGTGGCCTTGTGAAGAAGAGGTCTTATAGTACCCTGAAGTGCAATGTCCTGTATTCAACAGAACCTGGAGCTTCAGGGGTGTCTCCTATGTATGTTATGTGCACCCTGCTGTTGTGGCTGAGCTACTTTGGCCTTCAGTCCCATCCTCAGTGATGTCTCTCCTTGCCGGTTATAGGCAGGATTTCGTCCCTGTGTTGTTAGTGGGCCAATACAGGGCTGCCTTGGGCTTAAATTGAATCAGATCATTTGTTTGCCAGATGTGGTAGCCATGAACTGCAGGATGCCTTCTCTTTGTTGTTCCTTGAGAAGCTTTCTTTGGTGGGCAGGGCCTGTAATCAGACCAGATGTCTTCCTTCAGCTCACTGCTGGGGCTACAGTCAGACTTTTCTGTGTGGTTATCTGTCCCTGTCCCTGGGGCAGGAGTCACTTTGGAGTGGTGCTAGTCCCTATCAGGGCTGCTTGCATAATGCTGGGCTTGTGTGGCACTGTTTTTGATGGGCTCCAGCCAAGGGCATATTGCAAGGGGCAGGTCTGCAGGAGAATGCCAGGGCTGTGTGTCTGTGCAGTGTTAGCAAGGTTTGTTGGGTCTCTTGTGGGAGGAGTCCTGGAGCTGAGGCCTGGCTATAGGGGGACCTGTCCACAGAGAATACGGGGGAAGGGCCACTGTTAGCCAGTTAGGTGGAGAGCCAGTTAGGTGGAGAGCGTTGGTTCCTGAAGGTTTCTGTGTCTAGGCTGGGAGTTGATGGGGGGGGGAAATGGCACCCACCAGCTATTTTCTTCCTGGAGAAGTCTCCTAAGGATCTCTGCCCCTCCACCATATGCTCTGAGATTATTAAATAAGTCTCCTCCCCATACACCCCAGGCATTTTTCAAACTGCTCTTTCTCCGCTCTGTCTCCTTGGGGCTGTTTGTTATGCTATCTCATTAAGAATGAGGACTCAGTTTCCTGTAGCCGTCCAGGGTTTCCCAAAGCCCAGCCTGCTGATTTTTATAGTTCTAAGTGTTAAGCTGATTGTAAGAACTTGCAAAATTAGGCCCCTCTGATTTTCAAAGCCAAAGGTTATGGGGAGTTGTCTTCCCTGTGCAGTTTTTCCATGCCTGGGGTTCTTGGTGTGAGGGTTTGTTTCTTTCCCCTCTCCAGTTGGTGGCATACCTCCCTTCCACGGATACTGCCAAAGGTTATTTAGCTCCTGAACATGTCTTCATCCTTCCTACCCTCTTCAGTGTGAACTTTTTTCTACATTTAGTTGTGGAGAGTCAGTTCTGTCAGTCTTTGGGTAATTTTCTGGGTTATTTACACTGATCTTGGTGTTACCTAGTTGTATCCATGGGACAAGGTGAGCCAGGATTTTCCTACTCCATCATCTTACCTAGATATCTTAATTTTTTAAAAATATTAATAGCATCCTGTCCTTGTGCCTTAGATATAATGTTTTCTTCTATTTCTTTGATGATATTAATTAACACTTTTTTCTCTTCCTGTATAGTCTTTTTTTTTTTAAGTCCTTTTTAACGTTTGTTGTACTCTGTCTTTTGTGTTAGAGACTTGCCTCAAATGGTTGCTGGTATTTAGTTGTTTGTATTTAAGAGTGAGGTACTAAAAACAAGTTTGTGTCTCGGTGGGGCCTGTTTAATGTGGGCCTTCCTGTAAAGTGCTTAGTCACTAAAATGACCTGAGAATGAACAGACAAGTCCATGATATGCAGAATTCAGTAGGATATAGTTTTAATATCTATGGCAATGTGGCCCTACCAGAAAGAAAGCATTTTGGGATTCTACCAAATCAAGAAAGTTTTCAATACCCTGAAGACTCCTAAGGATTAAAAAAAAAAACTGACTTTGAGTATCCATATAGGTAGATGGGAAAGATTTAGATATCTAAGGAAAAGTAAAGAATGTAAACCAGTGAAGTCATGAAAGAAGTAAGATATAATCTTTCAGGTGGTACAGACTTTCAGGAATAAAGGAACATTTAGGACTTAAGCCCAAGAATTGGATTTTAGAGTTGGAAACATAGTGACTATACAAAGGGACTTAACTTGATCATCAGAGTCACAAGAAATATCACCAGGGTGTCTTAGAGTTCCAGGTCTTATGCCCCATTGAAGTCTAGTTAAAAAGTGCACTCAGTTGAGAGGCAGGGCAGGGGGTTTGGGGAGTAAGGAAGAAAAAAATGAAACAAGATGGGATCGGGAGGGAGCCAAACCATAAGAGACTCAATCTCACAAAACAAACTGAGCGTTGCTGGGTGGTGGAGAGATAGGGATAGGGTGGTTGGGTTATGGATATTGGGGAAGGTGTGTGATATGGTGAGTGCTATGAAATGTGTAAGCCTAACGATTCACAGACCTGTACCCCTGAGACAAATAATACATTATATGTTAATAAAAATAATTTAAAAAATGAAAATAGCATATTGTGAATTAAAAAAAAAAAAGCACACTCAGTCAACTGAGAAGGTAATGTTCCCCTCAACTCGGCTTTGTTCAGAGCTGTAAGCTTGATTCAATATCCACAAATCAGTCAATGTAATACACCGTATCAATAAAATGCAGGGTAAAATTCATGATCATTTCAATGGATGCAGAAAAAACATTTAATGAACTTCCAACATCCCTTTATGATAACTCAAAGAAGTGGGTATTGGAGAAGTTACCTCAATATAATAAAGCCAAATATGACAAGTCACAGCTAAAATCATTCTCAACAGTGAAAAGCTGAAAGCTTTTTCTGTAAGATTGAGAAAAAGACAAGGATGCCCACTCTCCATTTGTATTCATCGTAGTTTTGAAAGTTCTTGTCAGAGCAATTAGGCACGAAAAGGAAATAAAAGTCAATAAATTGGTGTTGGGAAAATTGGACAGCCACAGACAAAGAATGAAATTGGACCACTGTCTCCTGAAACCATAAAACTAGAAGAAAACATAGGCTGTAAGCTCCTTGACATAGGTATTACCAAAACAATAATTTTGAATCCGACACCAAAACAAAAGCAAAAAATAAATAAATGGGTTTACATTAAACTAAAGACCTTCTGCACAACCAAGGAAAGCATCAATTAAATAAAAAAGCAATCTACTAAATGAGAGAAAATATTTGCCAATCATATATCTGGTAGGGGGTTAATATCCAAAAAATATCAAGAACTCATGTAACTCAATAGCAAAAACCCCAATAATCTGATTAGAAAATGGGCAGAAAATCTAAATAGACATTTTCCAAAAAAAGACGTACAGATAGCCAATAAGTACATGAAAAGATGCTCAACATCATGAATCATCAGGTAAATGCAAAGCAAAACCATGGTGAGATTTCACTTCATAACTGTTAGAATAGCTGTTATCAAAAAGACAAGAAATATATGTTGGGAAGGATGTGGAGAAAAGGGAACATTTGTGTTCTACTGGTGGAATGGAAACTGGTATAGTCAGTATGGAAGAGTTTTTTGAGATTCCTCAAAAAATTTAAATTATATGATCTAGCAGTTCCAATTCTGGGTATTTATCTGAAGAAAATAAAAACACTAACTTGAAAAGATCTATGCACTCTATGTTCACTGCAACACTGTTTATGATAGCCAAGCTGTGAAAACAACCTAAGTGTCCATTGATGGATGAATGGATGAAGAAATTATCTTATAGTTGAATAACAGAATATTATTCAGTCATAAAAATGCATGAATTCTTGCTATTTGCAATGGATGGACCACAAGGGCATTATGCTAAGTGAAATAAGTCAGATGGAGAAAGGCAAATACTGTATGATTTCTCTTATATGTGGAATCTTGAAGAAGAAAAAAAAAACCCTCATAGATAAGGAGAACAGATAGGTTGTTGCCAGAGGTGAGGGTGGGGAATGGGGGAAATGGGTAAAGGAGGTCAAAGGTTAAAAAAAAAAAGTGAGTATTACATCTTGGTAAATTTATAAATCTACCACATCAGCTCTGGAGACTGAGTTTAATAGTTTAAGGAAGAACTAGGTTTTAAAATTTGCCACATGAATAGGTCAAATATTAATTAAAAAAAAAAAAAAACCCAGAATGGGGTGCCTGGTTGGTTCAGTGGGTGGAGCATGCAACTCTTGATCTTGGGTCCAAGAGTTCAGGCCCCACACTGGTCATAGAGCTTACTTAAGAAACAAAAACAAAAAACCCAGAATGGTTTCCAAGTAATCTTTTTTGTGCACAAAAATCACCCTGAATCATTAAATACCAACATTGATAATCTGATGAAAATTGAGCTGTTTTATTGAGAAATTCCTGCATGACAGCATGTGTGGGTCATTTCCCTGGGCTATCCAATTTTTCGAGAAAAATGCTCCAACCTCTCGCCTGTGCAGGGCTGACTTCATAGGTGCACACTTGTGTAGTCACATAGGGCTCCGCACTTAAAGGAACTCGTGCTTGTTTTAATGCCCTGCTGTCACTCTCTTGAAATTCTTAATACTTTTTTTTCCCCCCGAACAAAGGCCTCGCATTTTCATTTTGCACTGGGCCCTGCAGATTACGTAGCCGGTCCTGCCTGGCAGCCACACAGGGGAGAGGGCTGGAGTTCTGGAGTTCAGCGTGTAGCTTTTCCTTGAGCCTTGTGTTTTCCGAGTTGCTTCACTCCCATCTCAGTTGGACCTGTTGTCCACCATTCCATGGCCTCTCTAGTCTAAGTTCAGAAGATCCCCTTTTCTGCCAGAGTTGGGAAAGGGACTGTCAGAGGGCCATATGGGCTAGAGGAGATAGAAGAGAGCCGGTCTAATCCCTCTACTTTTGCCTAGTTCTGTGGTAGGACTCAGCTTGCTCTTTGAGGCTTTCTCTCCTGCATCTACTTGCAGAGTGGAAAAAGGACAAAATTAATTACCAGTTAGTCTAGCCTCCAATTTTGTCAACACTCAAATCTACCATATCACCTCTCTCATTTTTTTTGTCCATGTAGGTTCATGCCATTGTCCTTTTACTTTCATTTCAGTGAGGTTTTGGGAGACAGGAAATAAATGCCAAGTGTTCAATCTGCCATTAGCCACTAGTCTTCATTCAGTTTCCATAGAAACAACTGTTTTTCCCTTTATCAACCAATTTTTGTTGGCTTATATAATAATTAAATTATGTCATTACAGTTACAACTGGAATAAATAAGTTTAAGAACAAACTCAGTTGACTACACTCAAGTATGTGGGGCATCAGTTAATTTATTTTACAAAGGA
Organism: Lontra canadensis; assembly: GCF_010015895.1. Classification (NCBI taxonomy): domain Eukaryota; kingdom Metazoa; phylum Chordata; class Mammalia; order Carnivora; family Mustelidae; genus Lontra; species Lontra canadensis. Next base: position 5,791,197 of record NW_022631032.1, on the reverse strand, counting down.
GTGAAAATTGCGGTTAAGTTGGGCAAGTTGGATTAAATGAAAGTTAGTTAGCTGAGCTTCTTTTTTTTTTTTATAATTTATTTTCAGCATAACAGAATCCATTGTTTTTGCACCACACCCAGTGCTCCATGCAATCCGTGCCCTCCATAATACCCACCACCTGGCTCCCCCAACCTCCCACCCCCTGCCCCTTCAAAACCCTCAGGTTGTTTTTCAGAGTCCATAGTCTCTTATGGTTCATCTCCCCCTCCAATTTCCCTCAACTCCCTTCTCCTCTCCATCTCCCCATGTCCTCCGTGTTATTTGTTATGCTCCGCAAATAAGTGAAACCATATGATAATTGACTCTCTCTCTGCTTGACTTATTTCACTCAGCATAATCTCTTCCAGTCCTGTCCATGTTGATACAAAAGTTGCGTATTCATCCTTTCTGATGGAGGCATAATACTCCATAGTGTATATGGACCACATCTTCCTTATCCATTCATCCGTTGAAGGGCGTCTTGGTTCTTTCCACAGTTTGACGACCGTGGCCATTGCTGCTATAAACATTGGGGTACAGATGGCCCTTCTTTTCACTACATCTGTATCTTTGGGGTAAATACCCAGTAGTGCAATTGCAGGGTCATAGGGAAGCTCTATTTTTAATTTCTTAAGGAATCTCCACACTTCTCCAAAGTGGCTGCACCAACTTGCATTCCCACCAACAGTGTAAGAGGGTTCCCCTTTCTCCACATCCTCTCCAACACATGTTGTTTCCTGTCTTGCTAATTTTGGCCATTCTCAATGTGGTTTTCATTTGAATCTCCCTGATGGCTAGTGATGATGAATATTTTTTCATGTGTCTGATAGCCATTTGTATGTCTTCATTGGAGAAGTGTCTGTTCATATCTTCTGCCCATTTTTTGACATGATTATCTGTTTTGTGTGTGTTGAGTTTGAGAAGTTCTTTATAGATCCTGGATATCAACCTTTTTTCTGTACTGTCATTTGCAAATATCTTCTCCCATTCCGTGGGTTGCCTCTTTGTTTTGTTGACTGTTTCCTTTGCTGTGCAGAAGCTTTTGATCTTGATGAAGTCCCAAAAGTTCATTTTCGCTTTTGTTTCCTTTGCCTTTGGAGACATATCTTGAAAGAAGTTGCTGTGGCTGATATCAAAGAAGTTACTGCCTATGTTCTCCTCTAGGATTCTGATGGATCCCTGTCTCACAGTGAGGTCTTTTATCCATTTTGAGTTTATCTTTGTGTACGGTGTAAGAGATTTGTCGAATTTCATTCTTCTACATATAGCTGTCCAATTTTCCCAGCACCATTTATTGAAGAGACTATCTTTTTTCCACTGTATATTTTTTCCTGCTTTGTCAAAGATTATTTGACCATAGAGTTGAGGGTCCATATCTTGGCTCTCTACTCTGTTCCACTGGTCTATGTGTCTGTTTTTAGCCATCAGGGAGATTAAAATTAAAACCACATTGAGATACCACCTTACACCAGTTAGAATAGCCAAAATTAGCAAGACAGTTAACTGAGCTTCTATTTTAAATAAAGATGTAAGACATCCATTAAAAAGGTTCATTATTGAAAGTCTAAACAATTTGGCTTCTTGGACAACCAGTGTGAAGGAGCTTATCTGTCTTTAAAACTGCTTGAGCAGGTCACCTGTGTGGTTCAGTCAGTTAAGCGGCTACCTTTGGCTCAGGTCATGACCCCAGGGTCCTGGGATCAAGCCCCATGTTGAGCCCCATGTCAGGCTCCCTGCTCAGTGGGGAGCCTGCTTCTCCTTCTCCCTCTGCCTGCCACTCTGCCTGCTTGTGCCCTCTCTCTCTCTCTCTCTGTCAAATTAAAAAAGGAAAAAAAATCTTAAAACTTCTTGAGCAAGCAAATGCCTCTCTAGGACCAGGCTGTTTTCTGCACTTTATGGGTATTATGAATATGTTCAGACTGACTTCCTGGACTCTGGACCTTGGTCTGTTCTAATTCCTAGCTATTCTATCTACCTCTGTCTTGATCTTCTAGTTGGACTTTTGACCTGCTTTGACCTGAATGACCTTGGTTGGCATCTGTGAGTTGATACCTTACATTCCCTTTAAGGATCCCCTTCATATGTACCTGGTTCTACCAGTCTCTAGCCTTTTAGGGATTCTTCAGGGCAAAGCTGACCTGCCTCCTATAGCTTCCTTCTCTGCAGGAAGTCAGGTTTCAGCTTCTGTGCTCTAAGTCAGTTACCCACTCATTTGTTTGCTTTCTGTCTTCCAAAAATCTGGTATTTTTCATTTTTCTTCTCCCATATTTATCTTTGAAGAGTTTACGGCTTTTAAAAAATTATTATTCCTTTACTCTCAGTTTAGCATGGGTTCCAAAGAGAGCAGAGTGACTGCTTATTTTCAGTAGGTCCTCTTTGGCCTCCACTCCTGCCATAATAGCTTCTCATTTTCTAAGTCCTTGGTATTCTGCTTCTCTAGAAAATATACCCCTCCGCTTTGAGCTCTCTAGACAATTTTTAAAAAGATACCTACCCAGCCATTTCCCGGGACTGCTTAACAAAGCACTCTTTGTTCTGTGGCTAATATGTAGTCAGGTACAAGTCAATGGGAATTAGTTTTTGTAAGTATCAATTAAATATTGGGAATTTATCCATCTCTTCTGAGTTATCCAGTTTGTTGGCATGTAGATCTTCATAATATTCAGTTACAATTGTTTGTATTTCTGGTGTTGTTGGTTTTTTTTTTTTTTTAAAGATTTTATTTATTTATTTGACAGAGAGACAGCAAGAGAGGGTACACAAGCAGGGGGAATGAGAGAGGGAGAAGCAGGCTTCCCACTGAGCAGGGAGCCTGACCTGGGGCTGGATTCCAGGACCCTGGGATCATGACCTGAGCCAAAGGCAGCCACTTAACAACTAAGCCACCCAGACACCCCTCTGGTATTGGTTGTTATTTCTCCTCTTTCATTAGTAATTTATTTGGTTTCTCACTCTCTCTCTCTCTCGTTTTTTTTTTAAAGGAATCTTACTAGAGGTTTATCAATTTCATTGATCTTTTCAAAGAACCAGCTCCTGGTTTCATTGATCTATTCTGTTTTTTTGTTTTTTGTTTTTTTTTTAGTTTCTATGTCATTTTTTTTCTATATCATTTATTACTGCTCTAAGCTTTATTTCCTTCCTTCTGCTGTGTTTGGATTTTGTTTGTTCTTTTTCTAGCTCCTTTAGATGTAAAGTTAGGTTTTTTATTTGATATTTTTCTTCTTTAGGTACAAAGCTTTGCTACAAACTTAGCTCTAAGAACCACTTTTGCACATCCCAAAGATTTTGGACCATTGTGTTTTCATTTCCATTTGTTTTCATGTAATTTTTAAAAATTTCTTTTTAATTTTTTGATTGACCCATTCATTGTTTAATAACATGTTATTTAACCTCCTTGTATTTATGCTCTTTAGAGATTTTTTTCTTGTGGTTGATTTCTAGTTTCATAGAGTGTGGTCAGAAAAGATGCATGGAATGACTTCAGTTTTTTTGAATTTGCTGAGACTTGTTTTGTGGCCTAATATGTGATCTGTTCTGGAGAATGTTCCCTGTGCACTTGAAAAGAATGTGTATTCTGCTGTTTTAGAATGGAATGTTCTGAATATGTCTGTTAAATCCATCTGGTCTAGTGTGTCATTCAAAGACACTATTTTCTTGTTGATTTTCTCTTTGGATTATCTATCCATCCATGTAAATGGGTGTTAAGGTCCCCCATTATTATATTAATAATGATTATTTCTCTTGTGTTTGTTATTAACTGTTTTGTGTATTTAGGTGCTCCTATCTTGGGTGCATAAATATTTACAAATATTATATCCTGTTGTTGGATTGTCCCCTTTATTATTATGTATTATCCTTACTAGAATGAAGCATTGGTAAGAATGTGGAGAAAAAGGAACCCTCCTGCCCTGATGGTAAGAATGTAAATTGGTACAGCCACTGTGAAAAATAGTATGGAGGTTCCTCAAAGAATTAAAAATAGAACTACCCTACAATCCAGGAATTGCACTACTGGATATTTACACCCAAAATACAAAAACACTAATTCAAAGGGATACATGCACCTATGTATATTATGGCATTATTTCCAATGGCCAAACTATAGAAGCAGTCCAAGTGTCCATCGACAGATGAATGGATAAAGAAGATATTTTATAGACACACACACAATGGAATATTACTCAGCCATAAAAAGAATGAAATCTTGCCATTTGCAACAACATGGAGAGAGCTAGAGAGTATAACACTAAGCGAAATAATAGAAAGTCAAATACCATACGATGTCACTCATATGTAATTTGAGAAACAAAACAGATGAGCAAAGAAAAGAAAAAAAAAGAAACAACCAAGAAACAGACCGTTAACCATAGAGAACAAACTGATGGTAACCAGAGGGGAGGTGGGTGGAGGGATAAGGGACATAGGGGATGGAGATTAGAGTACACTTACCATGATGAAAAAAAATCAAATGAGCTATTATTGTAGGAATTCTTTATAAACTGAAAGTTACCACCAAAACTAAAAATTATTACTACATGAAAAAAAGAAAATGAAGTTAAGATTTTTTTGGTAATTATGAATCTGTGTGTATATATCCATAATATACTCCTCATTTAGTAAATTAGATTTTAGTTATTTTGCCACATGTTACCCCCCTCCAACTGTACCTGTGTATAGAACTGTTGATCTTCACAATGTTTTTTTCATGGGAGTTAATGTTACTTAAATGGCAAATAGATCGAAGATAAAGAAAATGGGGAACTAGGGCGCCTGGGTGGTGCCTCTGCCTTCTGCTCGGGTCATGATCTCAGGGTCCTGGGATCGAGCCCTGCATCAGGTTCTCTGCTCAGGGGGAAGCCTGTTTCCCTCTCTCTCTCTGCCTGCCTCTCTGCCTACTTGTGATCTCTCTCTCTCTGCCAAAATAAATAAATCTTTCTTTAAAATGTGGAACTCTTTAGAATAAAGGTATAGTGCAATTAAAGTCAAGCTAAGTCTGAGAAATTTCCTCTTAATTGCAAAATAAGTCTCATAAGGTCAGATGAGCTTTTCTCTTGTGACTATGAAGAGGAGAGTAGTATTGGGAGTTAAAACTTTGCCTTAGAACAAGTAGGCAGTTGTAGCATTTCCTAAACTCACAGCAGTTATTTTTGTACAATTGCATGGGCACTTTCAGATTCAAAGATCCTTCTCTGGGACGTGGGTGAGCTTAAATAGTTCTTTTCATCTTTCATTAGTATATAACTTTTTCACATGTGTATTTTGTTTCTGCAGGAGTATAATCAGTTCCTTGAGAGAGGATATTTCTGACACATCTTAGCATCTCTGACTACCAGAAGAATAGGGGCTTACTTTCAGGAGCAGGTAATGTGCATGAGCTCATTTATTTTTATTTTTATTTTTTAGGGGTGCCTGGGTGGCTCAGTCAGTTAAACATTTCTTGATTTTAGCTCAGGTCTTGACTTCGGGGTCGTGAGTTCAAGCCCTGCATTGGGCTCCACATAGGCATGGAGCCCGCATTAAAAAAAAAAAAAATCCATCTTCTTTTATTTTTGAGAGCAAGCAAACATGTGTGCACATGCTAGCAGGAGCAGTGGGGTGGGGAGAGGCAGAGAGAGAATTCCAAGCATGCCCAACAGGGGGCTTGATCTCATGACCCTGAGATCATGACCTGAGCTGAAATCAAGAGTCACGTGCTTAACGGACTGAGCCACCCAAGCACCCTGCGCTCATTTAATTTTTATAACAACCATGGGGGAGGGGCTATTACTCTAATTTTATAGACGAGAAAACTGAAGCACAAACTACACAGCTCCAGTAGGAGGTGCAGCTGGAACCGACTCCCCTTGGCTGATTAACCAGGTTTGCTAAGCCCTACCCTAGTCTCCTGTAGTGTTTGTCTTCAGTGAACAGGTCAGGTGCTTTCTGGAGAGAGATTTGGGACTTCATGGACCTTACAGAATAGGTTGTATGTCTACTTGTTAATAAGTACTTGACGAACCTGGCCTGAGGCTCTCTTTCACTTTAACATAGCACCTGGAATAAGGTTGTGGAGAAGCCCTGTAACTCCACCTCTCTTAACTACTGGAGGCTACTAACGTCTGCCCAAAAGAAGCTACTAAGTGTGAATGACCAAATCGACAGGTTACTTTATAATTTTCTTCTTTCTTAGTTATCTCCAACTAGAAGAACTCTAGTCCCAGAGTCCAATAATGTCAGGATTTATTACACACTTCCACGTGGTCACCACTGGGGCAACAACAGTTTCTGATATGAAGCCCTCCCTGCAGAATGTCAGCATTTGGAACACAGCAGGGCCTGCGGGCTAAGATTTCAAACAAGCAGCAGTTAGAAATTTTAAAGTTGTCTCCAAACATTGTAGGTCTCCTGGCTGTCTCCAGTTCCAATGATCAAAGCCACTGAAGGTAAATGATTGTAGCTGTCAGAATGGCCCCTCCCACTTCCCTTTTGGGTCACTGTCAAGGAAATCCTACCCTAGTGACCCTGTCTCTCCTCTGCATCTATCTCAGATGGCCCCATTGGATTCTCTTCTAACTCAGGTAGCTCCGGGTTCCAAAAACACCCGAGATTGTTGTCCTGGCTGGTTGTTTCATATCACAAGTAATCTGGTAATTGCTTCTGAATTGCAGGTCTACTTAGATTTGGTGGTGAGGAGCATAGAACTGGTACTTTTAAAATGTCTTAAAAAGTGGAAAATATGTGTGAATATAAATGGCTAAACACAAACTATAACATATGTATTGAGTCTATATTATCAATGTAATTGGTGAAACTATGGACCATGCCCTCCAGACTGATTTCACACAAACAATTAAGTTTTAATTTCACTGTAACTTGAAAAGTAATATGCATGGTTCAGGTAAAATTTGGAGTTCTCGTTTTTCCCTAGTCCATCTGGAACAGCACTGATAGAACTTTACAGAAAGTTTTAACCTGTGCTGTCTGATCAGGTAGCCACTAGTCACATGTGACTACTGAATGCTTGAAATGTGGTTAGCACAACTGAGGAACTGAATTTGAAATTTTATTTATTTTAATTAACTTAAACTTAAATAGTCACTTGTGACCGTGGCTACCATATTAGTCATAATGGAAGTAGAATTTGATGATGACCTTATAACAGGATAGTCTATTACGTTGCAGCCACAAAGTAACCTAAAATCTTGGTGATTTATAAGAACCAAGGCTTATTTCTTACTTGTGTTATGTACCCATTGGGGGTTGACTGGGGGCCCAGGCCGATAAAGCAGTCACCATCTTACATGTTGCCAATCATAGGGGAGAGCCTTACACTAGCACTTAAGTGCTCTGGCCCAGAGGAGACACCCATCACTTCTACTCACAGCTCACTGCCTGGCACAAGTCACAGCCCCATTGAGCCAAGGACCCACAATGCTGTGCCAGGGGGAAAAGAGCCTCTTTAATGACTAGCAAGGATGTTAGCCTCCCTTTCAAAATACAGTGAAGGAGTTCCTACAGGGTAAAGACAGTAGTATTACTTGTATTTTCTTGAAAATTGGAGAATTGAGTTTCTCTAGAATTCAATTATCCTTAATCTCCTTGATACTTATTAGCTTTGATTTATTAATAACCAGTAAGATGTGAAAAGTAAAATTCAAAACACTTTGATTAAAAAGTAAAAGAGACTATATAAAGTTAGAGCTGACAATAGCCATCATGTCTTTTTAATTATACATAGAAATATTTAATATGAAGTTCTGCAATGTAAACAGCAACTAATGAATTTTTATGTGTTTGGGATGAAAATGGAATGGGAGAAAATGTCTTTTTTTTCCTGGTGCAGAATATTTATAGTCAGTTTTTCCCTAGCAAGGAATAAAAAGTCCTTTTCTTTAAAAATAGTAATTTCCTCACTAGGAACACTTGTAGATTGTGGTTGCCTTAAAAAAAAATGAAAAAAATTAAATATTTATTAATTGGACAATGGATTATTTCCCTCCAGACTACATTGTAGAATCATAGAATCATCTAACCAACATTTATTAGTATGCCTTGATTCTTTCTAGAGTATCTATAATATCGTTTGAACCCTAAGACATAGGGGACTCACCATCTGATAACAGATTTCCGATAGAGCAGGAGGGTTATCAGGAATTTCCTCCTAACAAATGTTTCAATATCAAGACACAGAAAGATAGCACTTGATTGCCAATAACAAACCGCAGCAAAATTACAAATGCAAACCAAGCCCTCGTTAATAATATTAATGATGATGATGATTTTGTCACATGCCATAAATGTCATATAGATCTTAGCATTATGAAGATTTGTTAGATAGCAAATGTATGGAAGTTATCTATAGAATTGAACCAAACTGATGCTCAAGAGAGATTTTGCACAAAATTTGCAAATTAGGCTACCCAGTGTGAACAAGATCTCTGTAAGTTGCTCTGTTCCGTAGTGAAACACAACCATCTCAGCCATTCATAAGCACAGCTTCTGTTTGTCGTAGCCAGGAGCGCTCTGGGTAGTCTCCAGCTGGTGGCATAGAAAGAAAGAGAAGGCTGCAGAGACTGAACAAACAGCATGCACTGTGGTATCCTTTATTTAAAAACTGTGAGCTAACTACAGTCGTAGTGTTCTCATTTACCATTCCGATGGCATAATAAACTGGGAGAACATTAACACAATTTCAAGGACATTAAAAACCTGCAGCAAACACACACACCACACATGCGCACACACGACAACACACATGCACACAAAGAGTATAGTCTAAACACAGCTAAGTGAAGAAAAGCTTCAAATGCTCTAAATCAAATTTTAAAACCCTTTATTATAAACTGTGGCAATACTGTGGCTATTATGAAAAAAAATTGTTTAACTGCTTAAAAAGCAAAAAGAAAAATACTGGCAAATTTGAAACTAGCAGCAAAAAGCAGATAAAAATAGAATGGAAGGTAACATAAGACTAATATCAAAGTTCTAAAGTTGATACTGTGTAGGGTTGCACTGAAGTCAGTTCAGATTGGTTCTTGAGGAACTATTAAAAAGTCCCTTGAAACATGAAATTGCTGCACTTTACAAACAGTGGAAAAGAAAAAGGTATTTGGAATGTTACACACACACACGCAGAGAAATGTATTAGGCATATCGGCTTATAGTCTTTGTTTATGACCTTCAAAAAGTTTATAAAGAAAAATTTAAGTGCCGATGTAGTGAAAGAAAAATTCCTAAAGATGCAAGTCTGAGTGCATTTATCAGGTCTAAGGATACATTTGAAGGTTGGGGGCAAGGCCTGACCGATGCACGTTCAAGAAGAAAACATCGTGGAACCCATAAGGTAGGTAGAGTTCTCTGGCGATTGTGTGGCATGGAAGGTGTGTTCAACTCAGACTACCCTGAAGGAGATTCCAAAGTACGTGCAGTTCTACAGCCCTTCATCAGTTGAAATCTGTTCCATAGTGGCCGATAAATAATTCAGACTAACTTTTCAGCAAACTGGTTTTTCATACATTCAAACACAGGAATCCTTATCACACATGCAGAGCTGATATTCTGTAACCGCACAAATACGAATCCTGGTTTCAGAAGAAAAGCACATTAGCAAGGATTTTTTTTTTTTCCACGGGTTCTTACAAAAATGTCTGAAGCTGCTAGACATCTGCAAAGAGGGGATAAGTTTAGATTTCCTACTGATTTTGGAAAAGAGATTCTATTTGCCTAAGGAAGCCAGCCATCCAGGAGCAGGAGACCGGTCTTTCAGCACCTAAGAAGCATCACATCCTTAGGGCTTAAACTCCTGGTAAGTTCAGAGCCAGCAAAACTGGAGGGTGGAACAGGGGAGAGAAACGAAAAGTTTGCATGTCTACAGTATACTTTGGAATCAAATGGGCCTCGTAAGTTAGAATGGCTCAACCGCTTTCAGGATGAAGTGTGCCAGACTGGAGGAGACGCCGTTCTCTGGAGTGAGGAGCTGGGACAGACACATCTCCATCTCCAGGGACCTTCTGGGCCGAGCTGTGAGCGCAGGGCCTTATTTTTCACAAGCGCTTTCAGCTAGGGAATTTATGACTTTGCCCAGATAAAGATTTCTTTTGGGTACTTTCTAACATCAACTGCTCAGGCAAGTTACTGGTAATTTCCCAAAATGAAATCTGGCTGTGCTAGTATCTTAAGGGGCCAGCTAATTCACATTAATGCCCTTCATTAGCTGCTGCTAGGTACCACCTGCTGTTGCTGAACAGTCAACCCTCAAATGACCTAACTAGAGAATCTATCACACTAGGTGCTTTTACTATCTTGGATTTTTTGAGTTTTAGAGAAATAGTCTTTGTAAAACGACTTAGAAGCTGCTACTCTCTGGCTTTGTTTCACTCTTCCTCTTCTTCCCCTTCCCCTTCTCCTTCCTCCATGGTCTCCACAATGAGCTCCGCTGTGCAGGTGGCTTCTCCTAGACTGTTGACGGCCTTGCAGGTGTACTTGGCATCGTCGTCCCCGCAAACATCGCTAATGATTAAAGAGCAGTTCCCATCCTCATCGTAGTCTATCTGGAAGTGGCGGGACTCCCGGATTGACTGGTCATCTTTGAACCAGACAACTTCAGGGTCTGGGTATCCTGCAGCACAGGGGAGGACACAAGTTGCAGAAACCGTTATTCAAAGTTTCACATCAATTCATGCAAGCAGCTCCTAAGCAGCCTCTGTTGATTAAAGGGGGACAGGAAAGAAGTCATGATGTTGGCTTTGGCATCTCTTTTTGAGATTTACATTTGGATATGGGCATAGATTGTAAATAGTAATATCTGAAACCCTGACAAAAGGTACTTTACAGGCATGCTGTGTCCCACATTTACACTGATCTAGAGTACGACCTGCAACACAGCGCTGACTCCAGCCACATGCCTACAGCTAAACCTCTCCTTGAATAAACAGAAAATTTATCTTGTATAAAAACTGAACTGAAATAAGTTTAAGTAAAAAATAAGAGAACAAATGGGTACAAGAGATTCTTTTTTTTTTTTTTTAAAGATGTTATTTATTTGGCAGAGAGAGAGGTGGGGAAGCAGGCCCCCTGCTGAGCAGACAGCCTGACATGGGGCTCGATCCAGGGCCCTGAGATCATGACCTGGGCTGAAGGCAGAGGCTTAACCCACTGAGCCACCCAGGAACCCCCAGGCACAAGAGATCTTTTGCGGGTGATGGAAATGTTCTAAATTGGATTGTGGTGATTGTACAATTCTGTAAATTTACTGAAGATCAATGAATTGTACACTTAACATGGATAAATTTTATGTTATGTAAATTACAACTCAAAGCTGATGATACACTCTATAATAAGTTAGAGGAGCTGATAATATTGCTAAAAAAAAAAGGCAGTATTCATCTTAGTCTGATTCAAAGATGGATAATCTACCAACTGTAAATAACTGGAAATTGACCACATTGGTCAGCGTCATTTTATGTTATTAGTCATGTTTCTGGAAAGTTCAACATGTAAAAATATATTTTATGTGTATATATGCATCATATGTATTATGTACAGGATATATTTTTATAGGAAAAAAAGTTACAGCCCCATCCAGAATAAAAATTACACATAAAAATTTAAGAATTCAAACATTCTTTTCTAGTAGATTTTGTTTTTATCAAAACTCCAGCCATATGCCTTAATTCCTCCTTAGTGCTTTAGTCAGCTACGCAAATAATGAAGGAAATAATCCCAAAGAGAAAAGTACAAAAATGATAACAGTATGCTGTAATAATTTTTAAAAAGGAAAAAAAGGAAAAAGAACTTCAGAAGACCCAAAGACAGTGGTGATGGTGACAATTCTGAGCACTGACCCCAGAGCTTTCAGCAGTGTCCCTAAGCGGTGTACTTTCACACTAGCAAAGGCAACACATCTACCTTTTTTTAACTGAATAGAAAAAGGGTAAGATGATTATAGGCACTGCATTTACAAGGCAATTCGAGATATAATGAGTCGGGAGAAAACCTTTTTTCATTCCTCACTTTGGGTTACTTTACCTCAAAGGCATTATCTAGTCACACTGCTGGAGAATCTTAGAATGTGGGAGGCATGATTTGTTCTGACTGCTGTCCTGTGCTATGCAGCCTTGAGAAAGTTGTTTAATGAACTCTTGTGCTTTATTTGGTCAGACTGAAATGGGAGCTAACCCTCCACTTGGGCTGGCACACAATCGTCACAGACTTGAGACAAAGAACCCTGCCTTTTCTTGTCCCTATCTTTCTGGAATGTTGCCATCTGGAAGCTGAAATGCTTTGTGTCACCAACATTGCTCACTTCTCAGGCGCTATGCTAAGATCCCTTAAGTTCCCTTGAGCACTAACAACTCACAATTCTACAGCCACATTATTCTCGGCAGGCAGAGAAGCATGGGGAAGGTGGCATAGGCACCTGGAGCCCGGCTTCCCTCCATCTGGAATAACATGGTGTTCTCACTCTCTGCACTTACCAGTCCCACAGCTTTTCCCTTGACTTCATGACATCTTGAACGGATTTAAAGGTTCCCCCTTTTCACATACGTCCTCTCACTGCATCCCCAGAGCTACGCAGGCATTAGATCTCATCTTAAGGTTAAAGGCCTAAGGCTCAGAAGAGTTAGATCACCACCCTAAGTCACACAGCTCGAGGATGAGCAACAGAGCCACCGGCTCCCCATCCCATACTCTTCCTTTGAAGACTCTTGTGGACAGTTCACACGCTTCCCAGAAGCTTGCAAAGCTCATTGCGTTAAGTGTGTTCCATAGCCAAATAGGTCCGTGATAAACCACTTTTAACTTGAGTCTAGTGGCTGATGTAAGGATGTGAAATGGCAAAGGTGTCCTAGGTGAGTCACTAAATGGCAACAACCTTCAGGAGGGGAAGTTGGGAGCAGTAGGCCAACTCCTCGCCCAGTTGTCCTCACAGCCTGGCTGCCCAGAATGGACATTTTGCTTGGGGCACGCAGCAGGGCTCACCAGTCCACCACACCCCTTTCGTAGTCAGGGGAAGAAAAAGCTACAACTTACCTTCAATCTTGCAGTCAAATCTAGCAGCGCTTCCCTCCACAACTTCTAAATCACGGATGGTCTTAGAGAAATAGGGTTTTACATGGGGCTTTTCCTCAGCAACAGCCTCAAGGAAAGCTTGAGACACATCTTCTAGGAGACAGGGAAGGAAATGCGATCAGTTCTTCATTCCCCGTTCTCTCCTCATCCCTCATTTATGAAAGTTTTTTGGGGGGAGCCTGGGTGGCCCAGTGGGTTAAGCCTCTGCCTTTGGCTCAGATCATGATCTTGGGGTCCTGGGATCCAGCCCTGGGTCAGGCTCTCTGCTCAGCGGGGAGCCTGCTTCCTCCTCGCCCTCTGCCTGCCTCTCTGTCTACTTGTGATCTCTGTCTCTCGGTCAAATAAATAAAATAAAATAAAATAAAAAATAAGCTTTTTTTTTTTAAGTTTCTAAAATTCAGCAAATAATGCAGCTTAGGGGACTGAATCAAACACACCTTTCTCCTGGGGACAGGTTGGCCTGCTGCCAAAAGCTTTTGGCAGCAGAGAGAACTGTGACCAAACTGCGGAAATGTTTGGACTCCCCCCTTCCCTTATGCTGACACATTGAAAAAGGAAATAATCTTTAAAAAGGATTTTTGGCTGCATTCCATGCTGTTTCAGGATTCAGTGGAGGGTATCTAAGAAGGACAAACCACACCAGCCTTCCCGTTCTTTGTCACCCCTTTGCCCTCCTGCAGCAGCAGGCCTGCTCCTTGGGAAGGAGGAGCTGGGTCCTAGATGCACCTTCAACCCGCCCGGATTTCTGTCCACACTTACACTGCCTTCCTATTGTATGACCATGGACCAGGGACTTAGGATTGGTCCAGGGAAAAGCTGTACTTCGGGGGCGGGGGGGGGGGCTCCTATATCCTCTCTCTTCCCTTCAGGCTATTTCTGGATCATCTGGGGAGCGTGGGTCAGGAGGAACCAGGCCCGTGTGTTGCACACTATATCCCCGACTCCCTCAGAGCAGCCCAGCAAGCAGCCTCACCAGTTACCCCGCTTTTACGCACAGGAGGGATTGAGACTCAGCTTCTCAACTTTGGATACCGAAACACCAGGCAGCAGGAGGTAGGGGGTGTCTTTGGCGAAATGAGGCACCTCAAGAAGATGAGGGCCAGACCCTACATGCTTCTGGAACAGGAAGAGGCCAAGCCCTTCACTGAGGAGATGGTCAGGGCAGTGTCTCGAAGATGGTGTGCAAATAACTAACCCTATTGGTCTCCAGGAGGAGCCCCGTCATGCACAGTCTACCCCATTCAAATGACATGTTTCAGCATCCTGAAAAATGCCAAAGGAATGTGGACTATAGTTCATTTGTTAAAAGAAAAACCCGAAGTAAGAATATGGAAGAATATTTTTTTTAAAAGATACTATATGGTTTTTTTTATGTTTACCTATCAATATACAAATATCACTTTTGTAATGAGAAAAAAGAAAGCTTTTAATGAAGTCTTCACTAATTCTTACGTAAAATATAGGGAGGAGAATAGCGGAGGTCATCTCGTTCTATTAGACAAATAACTTTCCCTCTGAAAATAGTTAAACTTAATGTTGAACAATTAAAGAATAACTAGTAGACTTAGTAATTGTTGTCAGGGCAACCTAAAATTAGTTCAGACCTTAATCCTTGTAGTTTATATTATTTAAAAAAACAACAAACCACCCCCCTCCCCGACCAAAACCTCAAAATGTCCCCCCATCCCTCAACCTTTCCTTTCTCACCAGCTGGCTGGAGAAAAATCTTCCTGGAGCTCCTTACCTTCAGATTCTAATTTTTCTGCATTGAGTGGGCTGGTTGGTGACCCTGTTGAGGATTTCCTGCCACTGAGCCCTGAGATCATTGCCATAGAGGACAGTCTTCCAATGGCTCTCACAGCATTGCCCGTTTTCTGGAAAACAGACACCGGGGTTGGACTCAGGTGGCGTCCCCGGTTCCAGCTGAGCAATGGGGTTCGGGGAGAAGAGCCTAGCCCAGGAGAGGCAGCTGTCCCTGAAACGAGGGCCTCCCAAGTGCCGAGGATCTGCCGGAGGAGTGAGCCCAACCTTGCTCTGCTCAGCACTATCAGCGTGTCAGAAGATGTTCGGAGAATGGAATGGGGCCTGGAACCAATGTGTGCGTTAATGTGACTAAACAAGGTCAACATGAGACAAAAACCCTTTTCATACTGTGCTTCAACTCCCATAAAAGGGATAGTTTATATAAAGCAACTGCAGGCTGAGACAGCTCCAAAGACTTATTGCTGATGGGGCCCAGTGGGCTGTTTCTCGTAAAACAATACTAGTGATAGGAATTTAATTGGTCAAGAGAAAGTTACTACAGATCCCACAGGTCCTGATGTGAAGGGGAAAAAAGAAAAAAAAGAAAAAAAAAAAAGCCTTCTATTGACCTTGGGCAAGTTCCTTAACCTCTCTGGGCTTCAGTTTCCTTCTCTGTATAAGGAGGGGGTTGGACAAGATGATCTCCAAGGTCTCTTTAGTTCTGTTTATGATTCAGATACTTAAGAGATTTTGAGAAACACTCTGACTGGCCTGTGAGTCTGCGAATGCACAGTGAGGTTCTAGAGGGCTGTTCCTCCCTGATGTACTCCTTCAAAAAGAAGGACCCAAAGAAATGAAAGGCAGAAGCACTTTGCTTTTCTGAGATGAGAGACTCCGGGAGAGGACAGAATTTCTGTTGAAAAGGATGCCAGAACTTGAGATGAAAACTTCCTTTGCATTGTGAAAATTCTACCAAGCATAAGGATTTAAGTCAGGAAATCCCCTATAATATACAATAGTGTCTATGCCACTCCTTCACCTTCCTATTCCACGGGTCCTTGAAGGTTTCACCTCCAGGTGAAGTTTTTTGCCCTTTTTCTAAGGTCAGTGGAATGACAAGGTAAGAAATGAAGGCATAAGCAACTCTTTCCATCTCTGTACCCAAAGCATCTTTTCAGGCATCCAGATGCTGTGCGCCCAGAGGGCAGACACCACTGCAGACTGGCTCCTAAGAGAGGAAAGAAACAGTCTGCACACAGGCCAGTGGCTAGCACTCACCTACTGGGCCATAAACTGCAGCAGCTCAAGCATTTCAGTAAAGCCTCACGATTTGGACTATCTGGAAAGCCAAGATATTTCCATAAAATCATTTTGAAAAGTAAAGAATCACAGGGCACTAAGGACTCTCAAGGGTGTGTGTGGGGGGGGGGTGTGGTTTAAGCTGAGATCTGCTATGACCACTGCTACTTTTCTGTTTGTCACATGCCATCCTTGTGGCTCTCTTCATGCACTTTGGACAGACATTCCATCCTGCTCTGTCCCCTGGCCATCAGCCCTCTTGCATACATCACTGTGGTGTGGTTATGTTTCTGCCCTCTGTCACCATGGTGAAGCTGCATCCCTCTGAACAGAGTTCTGGAAGTGGGGTAGTGGAGATGAAGTGGGGGTGGAGGAAGAAGGTAAGAGAGGACAGTGGACCAACTTAGCTCCCTGCAGGGCCACGGGGCCTCTGCACTCTCCAATGTACCTGCAGACTGAGCCCACTTGGCAGTCTTGTATGCTCTGCTGAGAAAGGCTATTCCTAGTGACATTATTGATCTATTTGTTGTGCTAGCTGGGGAGACCCAGCTCGTCCCATAGGAGGTCATCCTGACCTCAGGAATGGGCAAGAAGAGGAGGCACCAGCCACGACAGCCTTCCCTATGGAGTCAATGTCAGACTAGGTCCGCCAAACTCTCAGACCCAGTCCTTCTGGCTCTTGATTCCCTTTATCGAACACAGAGCGGTTTGCCTGGGCCAGGAATTACTGGATTCAGAGAGTTCGTTCTCAACAAAGGGACGTTACTATGTAAATCAGTTCCCCTCTGTGGACCTCATGTTCTTGAACCAGAAGATTTGAATCTCCCTAGAGCTCCAGTCTTCTGCAGAGAGACTCTGATTCATACATGTGACTGTGTAGCAGGAAACACTCCCCGTGAGCCATGGGCTCCCTAATTCCAAATGCCTGGATTGTGACTGATCACGACTATCTTCACTTGTGTGGTGTCGAATAAGGAAGTCTTTCCTCTTCTGTTAACAAAATGACTAATATGAAGTTGCCAGAACAAGGCAGATATAAGAGTATTTCAGAGAAGGGAGCCAATATACATCAACAAACATATAGGCTACCCATAGGGGGAAATTTTCCATCAGATAGTGTATCACAGCATATAATTTCTAAAACAGGGAGAAAAGAAGTGATTAATAGGGAAAATCTTAAAAATAATCTATATCAGATTCAATCTTTGGGAACTGACTTAGGAAAAAAATCAGCAGAGAAATTGTCACAACTGAAAAAGAAAGAGATCTGTACATTCGAGTCTTCCGGTTTCAGGCCTTTGAGCTAAAAATTGGTTGCTGTTTTACTAAGACTTTTAGAAATTTTTGGAACATCAAGAAAGAAAGTTTCAATTCCCTAAGTTCCATCCTTGCTTTGAGGAAGTCTTTTTCTTGTCTGAGGGCAATTGCCAAGGCTGGGTTCCTGTGCTCCAGGCGGGCACTGTTTTGTACTGGTCTTCCTAATGCTGCACAGACTCCCTTCTTGGGAGAGCCAGCGAGGGTGACTGACCCTCCTGGGTTTCCATAGAACTGAGGGCTTTCCCAGGATGAAAGTTTTTCAGGAGCCTAAAGCTGGGAGGCCCCTGGCACAGTGGGAGCAATTTGGTCTCCCTAGAGCCAGCTAGCCATCACAGACCCTACATATATACCAACAGCTCTGAGACTCCAGCGTCCCCTGACAAGTACATAATATCCAAATGTGATGGCCAAGAGTACTCTCTGCTATCCAGAGTCAAAACTTTCTTCTCTATGGGCCTATGGACCATACTGATGGAGTCTTTGTGGGTCTCAGAAAATAAAGATGGCTGCCCACAGGCCTCTAATTCCCAGTCCTTCACTTCCAGTTTTACAAGCAGCAGCCCCGTTACCCTGTTCAACTCACCCTCAGTGCTACTGCTCATCATGTCTAAGATTCTTTTTCATTTAAATAAAAAAATGTACCTTCTTTCAGAATAACTTCCTTCTAAGATCAATGACATGAGTAGTCATCTACAGGTTGCCTTACTTATAAGGATTTGCTCTCATGTTACTTCCTTCTTCCTGGGCCCTTTATGGGAACCACACCAGAACGATATCAAGGAACCTACTCTTGTGCAGCCATAGAGATTTCTGGGCTATCCATGTCTGCCCTGGCCCTTCCCTTCCACCACAGTCCACCCCATTTTATTCCACTGCACTTTGTCCCCCCAAACACAACCTCAGCTGCCCTGAGAGGGAAGGCCCTGTTTGGAGTGTGCTAAGGTCCTTGTATCTGGGGTAAAAAATGTGCATGGGTAGATGCAGCTGAGCCATTATCAGAGAGTTTATGCTTCAGGGACATCTTGAATGGCATGGGATTTTCTAGACTACTTTCGTGTGTATGTTTGTGAGACCTAACCGCTATTTTTGTGGAAAACCCATTTCCAAACGCTGCTACCTATAAGAAGATATGAAATTTAGATTCCTCCTCTGGGGGCACCTGGGTGGCTCAGTGGGTTAAAGCCTCTGCCTTCTGCTCAGGTCATGATCTCAGGGTCCTGGGATCGGGCCCACATCTGGCTCTCTGCTCGGCGGGGAGTCTGCTTCCTCCTCTCTCTCTCTCTGCCTGCCTCTCTGCCTACTTGTGATCTCCATCTGTCAAATGAATAAATAAATAATCTTTAAAAAAAAAAAAAGATTCCTCCTCTGAATTCTATCCTTTTCTCTCCCTTCTCACTTCCGGAAAACCTTATGGCTAGTTACACTGTTAACAAGTAGAAAAAAACTTAAGTGATTTAAAGTATCAGCACAGATCATGGTTCCCTGACCCATCGGACTAAAAAATTCCATTTATTTCCTCTCCCATTTCCTTTTCTCTGTCCCTGTCCCCTGGGTTCAGATCCTTCCTGGCTTTGGTTCATCAACAGATGTGTCGATGCTCCCAGAGAACCTGAAGTGATAAGGCTGCCTCTTAACCCCACACTGTTGTCCAAGCGAAACCCAATGGGACTCCCTGCACGTAGGACCACCCCACTCCCACACCAGCCATAGGATCGTTAATAAAGCCAACTTTGATTTTGTGGACGCCTTTTTGTTTTAAGAACATTAGTTACTCTGATTTCACTGGATCCTAATGATACCGGAAGATAAGTTAAGCAACACAGGCATTCCAAGTCACCTGGCACTTGAGGGAGCCAAGAAGTCCCCCTAAACCTTTACCAGGGGCTAACCAGGAACTGACTCTCATTGTGGGGGGAGTCCTGGCTGAGCCACACAGGGGGGCAGTGGTCCCTAAACCCACACACCCTAAGCGCCACCCCCTTCGCTTCTGCTCCTTTCCACCTGTGTGTGAAGTTGTGGTTTTGAGGATTTAGTGACCACGGTTTAATCATGCTGTATGGCAAATTACCAGTCTCCGAGTTGTCCCTAAAACAGAGATTTCCTTCTCTGCCACGCAGACCAGTTTTAAATGTGCCAATTCCCCTGGCTGCCCAGCTAAAGGACACTGCTCCTATCAGGGTGAGGACCTCCACACCTTCTCTCCCGTCTATGATGTATCCCCTCTTCTCTTGTTCGAGCCCAAGTTCCATGACCACTTTCAAAGTCCTGCCCCTGGCAGCATTTCCTCACAACCACATCCAACGCCGGGGTGACTGGCTCCCTTCTCCCATCTACACTCACATATATGGCCATGGAAGGCTATACTGATAGTTTATGATTCTTGGTGTGCATTATGTCCTTTTATGTCCATTTGCTTCAGTGCCCCATTACACTAACATTCCTTGAGTATAGAAACCGTATACCAGAGTATAGAAACCATAGCCCAGAAATTTTGTAATACTAATAGTGATAATAAAAATAACATAGCTGATGACAAGTTCTCTGTGGTTTGGATGACAATTTCATCTAGCTGCTATTAATCAGAGGCAATTTTGTGCCATTGCTAAGACAGTACTTTGGAGCCAGGTCTGTGTTTGAATCCTCTCCCATTTACTAGCCACGTGATCCTTGGTGACTCTCCTAACCTTTCTCTGCCTCGGCTTGTCTGTAAAGGGGGGAAAATAATAGTACCTGCCTCCGAGGATTAAAAGACTGTACACAAAGTGTTCTGAATGTTCCCTGACATGGCCAGCCCTTCATATGAGCTACTGGTATCATTTTTGAACACTTAACTACGTGCCATGCAATGTTCCCAAGGCCAGATGAAGATTACTTCATGTAATTCTCCCAACAATGCTGTGATGTTGCTACCACTATTATCCCCCATTTTACAGGTGAGAATACGAAGGCATGGGAAGGTTGTCACTCACCCAAGGACACATAGTAACACACAATCTCCCTAGGTGTTGGGGACCTTATCTCTCTTTGTAGATCCTGTGCCCTCCTCCTTCACTATAAAGAAATGTAAGGCCATCATACTGTCTTTAAGGAGGTCACATTCTCCAGGCTTGCCAAATAGTCTTCAAGGTGATGTTGCTCAACCCTAGCCACAAAGACATGAAAAGTCAGTCTTGGTCCCAGACTATCTCAGAAATATATGTAAATATTTTTGGATTACGGGTAGCTCCAATAAAGCAAATGTGAGGGGCAACATTTGAGTCCAAAGCGACACCTTCATTACCTGCCATTTCCTTCTTGCCATGTACTTCTTCATCCGGTCTTTTGAGAGTTTCTTGGCCTCCATGTTCTTGGTGTCTTTCATTAGCCATGGATGCTGAAGGCACTGGGTGCAGTCCAGGCGGTTTCTGATGGAGGCAGAGATCAGAGGATTTCTGAGCAGGAGGGGACCTCAGAGACTGCTGGTCAGGTCAGAAATGGGAGGTCACCTGTCCTTGGTCACACTGGGCAGAGCCCGGGGCTCTCTCTGTTCCCAGTTCATCCACCATGATCAGGGTCACTGTGCTCCTGGTCTTTTTACTCTCTTGGTCTGGGCTACACTGACTAGACCCAGAATAGGTAAGTGTTAAGGCCTAACGACCAAGTAAGCAACTGGAGTTTCATGACCTGCCCTTGGGGTCTAGGAAGGGTAAGGGCAGACACATCTGAGAATGATATTCTAGGGTAGGGTCATTCTACTGGTCACAGGGGGTCAGGGGGCTGTGGACTCTAATCTTTCTGTCTCCTTCTCTGGTGGAGGGAAGAGTGAAACTTTAGGCTGAAATCTCTGAGAATCACTGAGCTCTCATGTCTTATGGTGTGGTTGAGTGTCAGGTTTTGTCCTACATAAAACCTACGACTTACGACAACCTTAGAAACTGCACTCAAACTCATTTAATCTTTCTGAAAGCTCTGGGATTCTAGAAATAATTCAGGGTCATCACCTTAATTGTAACAGGACTAATAAAGCCCAAAGAACCAATGTTAACATACATTGAAAAATGAGTATAATTAAATTTGCTAATTCCAGCAAAACGCAGTGATCTTTAGATAAAGGAATTATGGATTATTTTAATTTTCCTATATTCAAATTTTCTACAATTCACATGTACTGATTTTATAATATAAAAATATTTTTAAAAAGTGGATAGGTGGAGATTTCTGGTTAAAGAGATGCTACATTTAAGAGTTTATGGGACTTGAATATCTTGATAATTTGAAATCAGTTCTTTGGCGAATCCATTTTATGAGCATCAAAGGGCCGCACAACTCATTACTGAATCAATTTGAGGTCAGATGAGAAAACGTGTGTGTGTATGTGTGTGTGTGTGTGTGTATGTATATGTATATGTATATGTGTGTGTGTGTATATGTGTGTGTGTGTATGTGTGTGTGTGTGTATATATATATATATATATATATATATATATATATATCTCCTCATTTACCAAATCTTCAGTGAATGAAGCTTGATGGACAAAGGCCATCCTGGATTAGTGTTACTAGGAAGGAGGTCTGCATCTTCACGAAGCACCTGAGAGTGAGGATCACTTCCACTGAAAGGGAATCTAGGGCCCCACGACATCCAGATTCTACCTGGGTCATGCCTACTTCTGCTACAAAGGCTGTGAAACAAAATGCCATGATGATCTCACGGAAGGAGTGGATGTAGCTTCTGGAGGAGTTTGGCCTGAGGTAGCTCAAAAGGACTGAGAGGTGGATACAGAACCAGAAAATCAGAGCCATCTGAGAGACCCTCAACTCTGCTCTTTTGGCACCATGATCTTGGTTCCAAACAGGATTTCTTCCGGTGGGGAAAAAGATAACTGGTAGGCTCAGGGGGTCTGTGGGCCACGCAGACAGGGCGGAACCTGCACCCCACAGTCACCTGCCTGTGGAGTCGGGCCACCCTTCCCCTTCTCATCCTCTGGTACCCTACCTATTCAACACCACCCTTCTAGGGCAAAGCCAGATGCTAGTGGTGGTGGTGGGGAGGCGCTCCTGGAGCCAGGCCCTGCCTCATCTGGCCACCTGTTACAGAGTGGGGGAGGCACCCAGTGGGCCAGTTCTTCTCACCTGGCAGCCACTGCTCCCTTCCCTGGGGCAGGCCAGCTTTCCCCACACATGCACCGCCTCCCCACCTCCCTGCTGTCATCTCACCAGTTCCCTCACCTGGAGAGTTCTCACCCACGAATTCTACTAACCACACCCGAGGCCTCTGCCCTAGCCTCCCCAGCTCCACTCCTCTCCCATGGGAACACCTAAGAGCACCTGGTGTGTCTGACCTGCTCTCACGGCCTTAGGCCATCCATGCGACTGAACACACTGGCCTCCCAGTGGTCACTACAGTTTTATGTGTCCCTCCACCGACCAGGTGGGCAGCTCCCGGCAGTCCCCAGGGCAGAGGTGAGGAACTGCACAGTCTGCACGGTGAGGGGGGCCAGAGGCCACGCAGGAACAAGGCTGAGCCAGCGGTCTGAAATCACAGCCTCACTTGGGCCGGTGGGAGAAGTTTCCTTGTTCAGGCCTGTGGTTCTTAAGTCATTGAGATATGGAAAAAACACCAAGCCGGATTAGCCCGGGAGTATGATCAGGGGCCTCAAACAGGATACTTCCCGAGTAACCCCCGAAGAGGGGCTGAGGTTTCAGCCAGGCTACAGCCAAACTGACACACAGAAAACTAAAAGGGCTGTCATTATTCACACACAGCAAGCTATTCCTCTCCCTGCAACATCCGTCAAGGGCCGCTTTTTGAGTGAGGTTTCTGTGCTTCTAAAGACCAGTGGGGTGTCTGGAACTGGGGAGTGGGGGGCCTAGGAAGACCCCTTCCCCTCCCCACTACTTGCAGTGCCTGCCCTCCCTCCCTCCTCAGGGGAGAGGGTAAAGGAAGTCCCTGCTTCCGGACCCCAGTCCAGGGAGTGGGGAAGGGGAAAAGATGGAAATGTCAACTCATTACTTCATATCTTTCTTCAGCAAATTACTGATAAAATCCTTGGCATCATCAGAGATCTCATCGAACGCTTCATCATCGAAGTCCCAGGTGGCTGAGGTAACGTTGGCTAGGGTTTCATTATCGTTGTCACCCATGAAGGGGGAAAGTCCACTAACCCTGGAAGAGAAGAGTGGGACAGCAGATGAATGGGCGTGGGTGTTGGCAAGGAGGGCAGGGTGGGACGATCCCCACCAAGCGAGTGTCACTGAGGTCAAGAGTGAGGGCCTGCAAAGCTGTGCACCCATAATACCCTTGTGCCTGACTCTCCTCCTGCCAGAGAAAAGGAGAGAGAGTGTGGCTCCCCAGGCTTTTGTGGTTCTCCTCAGGGTTCACTGAACTTTTGGGGTGTCAATGCCTCTTATCACCACCTGCCTGTGAGTCTGAGGGGAAGGAATTTACTTCAGTTTACATTTTGTCAGGACACAGCAGGGCACCTCCTCCCTGTCCTCTGTTCTTGCCCAAAGCCCAGAACCTTCACCAAGGTTCCTGGGTAGAAGAGTCCCTTCCTCTCTGTGCTGGTGCCACCCTCACCAGGGACGAGTCCCATGGTACAGCACTCATCACACACCGGGCTGCCCCTGCTTCCTTCTGCCTCTCATCTTCCTCCCTGTCAGCAGCAGTGACAGGGCCCAGCGCACCCAGGGTGCTTAGCAAGCACGGACGAACAGCAGACTTCGAACCAGCAACGTGGGTTTGGTGTTGCGCCTATACCAGTGAGCCTGAGGCACTCAGGTCAAACCAAAAAGCTTCCCTAAGAGATACTGAGGCTGAGGAAATGGCACAGTCTGTTCATTTTCTGGGTGATCTGGAACAATTTCCTCATCTCTCCGTGCCATGTTCTCCTCCTCTATATGATGGAGAACCTACCACTTAACTCTACAGTGGTCACTTTTACTTATCCTCCTTCTCCTCTTCCTCCTTCTCCTCCATCAACAGCACCATGGCGGCAAACATTTACTATGTGCCAGGCACTGGGCGAACAGCTTAAAGTAGATGAACTCACTCAATCCTAATACCACCCCTATCCCAGGTAACTCACGGCTTTAACAGATGAGGAAACAGGCACAGAGTGGGGTTAAGTAACTCACCCAAGGATTTGATCAGTGAGATCTGAACCCAGGCATCTGTCTCTAGAGCCTAGATCTTAACTGCTCCTTTAATCAGTATCTCTATGCCGATGAAGCCATCCTGGCGTACAGCTCTGGCACGAGGCCTGGTCCGTAGGAAGGAGCTCTGTTCAAGATGCAGATATTACACAGTTCTTCCCCACTGCCTCACCAATCTGTGACCTCGGGAATGACACATTTACCAGTAACAAATAAAATATGTCAGGCCAAGTATCTCAAAGCCAAGTAGGACAGGTTTACAGTTTACCGGCCTAATCTCTCACTTCTGTGTACCTCATCTTCACACCAACCCTCCCCCTGCCATTCACCCTGACCTACGATGACCTCGTGGGTGGCTCAGGCCTACACAGGTGCACAGGGCCCCACCCTTAGAAGGTCTCGCTCTTAGTTTAATGATCTGCTGCTGTCATACTGAAAGAGTAACGTTTGAACAAGTCACTCCACCATTTCTTTTTGCATGGGGCCCCACAAATTATGTAGCTGGTCCTGCCCTGACCTCACTTGAGTCCCACGAGATGAATATAGGGCGTTCTTGCCATCAACCTTCCAGATGAAGCCGTCACTGGTGTCCCCTTCCCCCAAATCCTTAAGAACCCATTATCATAAACAGTAACGCAAATCCTTCTGGAGGCGTCTCTATGTCCAAATGGACTCAGCTTATGAAATACAACAGCACCTGCAAACTCAGTTTTGTAAAACAAAAGCCACTGAAATATTGTGAGGCAAGCTTGCCACCGAAGGAAACCTTGGACGATACCTTTTGTAAAAAGAAGAAAGCTTTTGCAATATGAGTTATCTCACCCTAGTCAATATATTTTAGAATAACAGAGTTTTGCAGATGGCATTAAGATGTCTTAAAGCAAAACACCGATTTCCCTTCTGTTTGAAGAAGGCATGGGGCTCATTATACATGACAATGAAGATAGTGTAGTAGCAAATCACTCCCAAGTCTGCACACCTACAGGCCATTCTGCCCTGCTTCCACACACACACAAACACACACACTCTTTGGGCCTCGGTTTCCCCTTTTTCCACCAAGGGTGCTGGGTTAGAATTCCTAGAGGCTTCCAGCTCTCCCCATCTCTGTGATTCTGTGCGACCCCAGCTAGCCCCATCTAGAAGCGGCCTGATTCTTGCTTGTCGGCTAGGTGCCTCCTTCCCTCTTTACATTTTCCACTTGAAACAAAGAGGGGGAAAGTCCTGCAGCATTCCAAAGACTGCCAGAAGAGCAGACAACCCTGCTGCGGAATGCTGCACCGGCCCCTTCTGTAAACCTCTTTTCCTAATTAGGGACTGTAATCCTGCAAAGATAGGGCTTAATCTCTGTAAAGTTCACAGCTGGGGAGAGTGTCCTCGCCTCTGGCACTCCTTTCTGGCAGCCCATCCATCTGAAATACCCCCAGCCCTGGTTGGCTCCTTGCCTGCCGAGCTCCCACAGAATTCCTGTTAAAGAGTACGTCTCTAAAATAAAACTTGCCATATATGCAGAGCATGATGACAAAGAGTGTCGGAATTTCAGTGATGTTTCCTGGTGGTGGGATTTGGCAGGATTTTTTTTTTTAAATTTTCTTATTTGGGCTTTTTATTGCTAAAATTTGCATAAGGATCACATATGGTTGGGTTGATCAACCCAATCAATAAACACAATAACATTAGCATTAAAAAACACAACTACCCACCCCTCTTCCTAGTTTTATCTCATTTCTTTAACTGAAGGGGATCAGAGTATGTCACTCTGAAATATGCCACTTTGGTATAAAGAATGTTTTGAGCTGAAGGCAATTAGCTCTTTGCCCTCCCTTTCAATCTAAAAGCAGGACATACATTTCTCTTTATTAAGGTAACATAAATTTCCATTTGTAAATACGTTCTCTCCCTTCCCAGAAAGATGAGACTCATCTTCATAACAGACCTTGCTAAACAACCCTTACTTACTACACATTTCCTAGTCACCTTCTCACAACTTTCCTCCTCCAGAAGCCCCAAACCTCTTTTCCTTGGTCTAGTTACTTCTCTACAATTACTTGCTTGCTCTCTTTAAAATAGTATGTAAGCCCCAATTCTAAATACCTTCTTGAATCATTTCTTTGTGAACTCCCATGCATATATACATAATTAAATCTGTTTTTTTTCTCTTGTTAATCTGCCTTCTGTCAGTTTGATTTGCAGGCCTCCAAGAAAAGAACCTAAGAGGGTGGAGGAAAGTTTTTTCTTCCTCCCCAACATAAACAACAGATTTATCTGTTTTTTTTTTTTTTTATCTTATTTATTTATTTTTTTAACAAAACTGTAATCACTATGGGCAAACTTTTGGGTGTTCCATTTTTTTGTCACTTGACATTGTCTCTTCACAAGTGTATACAAAGTCTTCACATCCAATTTTAATGGTTGCTGAGGAGTCACGGAGGTCATGACAGCAGGCAGTTCTTAATTCTTTTTTTTTTTTTTAAGGTTTTATTTATTTATTTGACAGAGATCACAAGTAGGCAGAGAGGCAGGCAGAGAGAGATCTGGGGAAGCAGGCTCTCCACTGAGCAGAGAGCCCGATGGGAGGCTAGATCCCAGGACCCTGAGATCATGACCTAAGCCGAAGGCAGAGGCTTAACCCACTGAGCTACCCAGGTGCCGCCTGTTTTTAATTCTTAATCTCTCACCGAAGCAAAACTTCAGGCAGGGACTCTTATGCAGAAGACCATTCTGCATGCAGGGCAGAATGTCAGAAAAAAGAAAGATATAGAAATGCCTCTTGCACTGTACTCTCCTCCTGGTGTTTTTTGAGCAGCAGATGACCTCCTGCAGGAATGGCCGGTGAAAGAGACCACACATCGGCCAGCAGAGCTACTGAATGCTTAGGAAGACGTTAGTTTTTTATCCCATTTGCGCCTTCAGATACACATTCCTCAGGGTGGTGGAAAGATCTGAGAAGGCTGGTTAGGTCCCAGAGGAAGAACTGGGTATCGTTTTGTGCAGTGGCCGAGAAAGTGGTACTCCCTGGGTTGGTCACTCTAGCTGCAGCCCAAGTCTCTGAAGAGTGAAACCTATAGGTAGTGGCTGGGTCTGGGTCTGGTCTCAGGGCTCCTGGAGGCTGCAGGAGCTGGAATCAGACAGCATGTCTGGGCTCAGCAGTGGGGAGGGCGAGGGCAGCCTTTAGTGGGGCTGTTGGATCCCTCTGAAGAACCCTGTACCAAAACCCAAGTCTGAGTAGGCCCTTGACACTTGGGCACTGGGCCCTCTCCCTAGCTCACTGGGCTGATGTCTCTAGAAGTTGGGCTCTGGATGGGGATGGCTGTGGTGTTCTGGACTGTAATAGATGCTCAAGAAATGAGCTGAGGGATGCCTGGGTGGCTCAGTCAGTTAAGCGTCTGAATTCAACTTGGGCCATGATCTCTGGTCCTGGGATCAAGCCCCACATCAGGGCTCCCTTCTCCTCTCCCTTTGCCCCTCCCCCCACTCATGCTCTTTCTCTCTCAAATAAATAAGTAAAATCTTGAGAAAAAAAAAAGACAAATGAGCTGAAATGATGAGCTCATCTTCCTATTGTTGCTGAGCCCAGTAGGAAGATGGTAGGGAGAAGGCAGAGCAGTAACTGCCCTTTACCTTGCCTTGGAGCAGGGGAGGGAGAGAAGGAATTCTGGAGTAGGGGTGAGAGAAAGGCACAGAGAAGGGTTCTGGTGTCCCCACAGGTGGTAAGGCAACACTAAGTCCTCAGAAAACAGAGAGGAAAGCAGGAAAGGAAAGGAGGTCTTAGAAAAGGAGGTAAGGCTTAGGACATCATTAATGTGTGGCCTAGATCACTCCCATCCTCTCTCCTCCTGCCTAAAACCAGGAAATCTCCAGGAAATTCATGAAATCTACCATTTCCTTCCAGAATCAAGGATGAGAAGGTAGGGGGTTCATAATCCCACCCACTGCATCTCTCCTGTGCCTGGAAGCGAGGCCAGGTCTCCAGGCCAGGACAATATCAGCCCTGATCTCCCTGAGGGGTTCGAGGAGTTCCTCCAAGAAGTTCATAACAACCTACGGGACAGAGCTGGTTACTTAGGAGGTATTCACCAACTATGTGTTAAATAGTAAATGAGTTATTATGTATTTCCCCAACTCCCTGGCCTCCCGTCTCTCACTGGCCCCAGAAAGGAGATGGGGGATTCCTCTGGTACAAATGTGGCAGGTGGCCTTGACAAGGATTATCAGACGGACAATGAAGCTCCAACGAGAGGGATAGAGGGTACATGAAGACTACCACAGCTCCTCTTCCAGGAACTTCCAGCAGCTGCTACTCTAGAATTTTGCACAGCAGGGTCTGAAAGGAAGGGCCTGGCTGGCTCCCACTTTTGTTTTGGGTCCCACGTGCTCTGCTGAGAGCCCTCACTCAGGAGGGGAGCTTCCAGTCCTCTCCCCATTATGAGAGCCAACAAGGAAAAGCCCCAGAGGGCAGAGCAGCCCGCCGTGGTGTGTGCAGGAGCCTAGACACTGAGGGGATAGAGCTGACCTGCGTCCATTATGCCTGGTCCGCACTGGACTGCCTGGCCTGCACTGGCCTCCCTGGCACACACACAGCTCTCCCCTCTCCGTGCACCCTGCTGGCCAAACACCTTCCGCGTGATGCCCCTTTCATCAGAATTATTTTCTTCCCATTTCAAAAAGGTCTTCCCTATTTCTTGGTCTTAGCCTTAAAAGAAACCTGGTAAAGCAATAGAACATATTATCCAGATTATGATGTTCCTCCACCTAAAAGAATTGGCATTTTAAAATAAAGTGCTCTTATGGCTCAATGATTCTAGTTCTAGAATGTACACCCAACACGCACCAGAATACTTGGAATACCCACGATGCGCATCTATTAAAACCCAGCAGTGCAGATGGGACAGACCAGATGAGGGTCACACAACAGAACGCTACACAGCGTGAGCACGAACAATCTAGCACCACGCACAGTGACATCAGTGGGTCTCACCAACAGCGCTGAGCAAAGGAAGCCGGACACATCTTCCCGTAGGATTCCATTTATACAAAGTTCAGGGACAGGCAAAACTGCAGTAGGGTGTTAGACCTGAGGACGATGGTGACCTCTGAAGGACAGTTGATCTGATCTTCGTTTGGATTGGAGGTGATTAGGGCCAAGGAAGTCCACGTGGCTGCCTACTTCCCACAGCCCTGGAGGGTGACCAGCCTTCCTGGCTCACCCAGGCCTGATGGGCTGCCCAGGATACAGGACCCTCAGTGCTACACTGGGGAGACACTAAGGGCGCCTGGGTGGCTCAGTCGGTTAAGCTTCTGCCTTCAGCTCAGGTCATGATCCTGGGGTCGTGGGATTGAGCCTGCTTCTCCCGCTGCCTGCCACTCCCCCTACTTATGCATTCTCTCTCTCTCTCTCTCTGACATATAAATAAGTAAAATCTTAAAAACATATAAAGTGAGGATAGTCTGGGAAACTAGGACAGCTGCTCTCCCTACCAGTTAGGGACTGCCCTTACATTTTCACAGTGAACACACCCATGTAACCTGTCCCCAGATGCAGAATGCCCACATGGCTAGGGCCCCTGTAGCCCCGGTCACCTCCAAGCCACATGAAGGTCAGATCCCTGCCACAACTCCCTCCCAGGCTTGCAGTGAGGAGCAGATGGGAGCCCCTGTGAAAATCTGTGAGGGACCCAGGGATAGAGCCAGGCCACAGGATAGAGGGGTCCGAACAGAACAAATGGAGCCAGCCTGTTTCTCAAGGGCCAGGTGTCTCCCCCAGGGCCAGAGCTGCTGTGGGAGCACGTGAGCACCACGCAGACTGGGGCAGCCCCCAAAGGGGTGGCTGGGCCCAAAGCTCTGCTCTAATTCCCTATCTACCAAGGGAGCCAGGAGGACAGGGTCACCGCAGCTTCCACTAGCCAACAGCTCCCTTTCTCCTGGGGTAAGGGGAGGGGAGGGGGAAACAGGCACACGCGCTCCTGGCTAGGGAGCTTCTTGTGTGCTGCTTTGGGGGAGGTGGGGGGACCCCGAACAAGGAAGAAGAGGACTCTCTGGGCTACAGAGCCCACGACCCAGGTGTTACTGAGGGAGGCTGTCCTGACAGGCCACAGTGAGAATCAAACTCCTGAACAGGTAGAAAAGAATGAAAATTCCTGGCCCTGAGGGGGGGTGTGAGAAAGGGGGACACCAAGTAATCTTGGTCAGTTCACTCTGCACACACACAAAATCACTCCATCTCTGCTCAAGCTTTTGTACCAGCGGTTCCTGAAGCTGACTGTGCAGCACAATCTCCTAGAGCCGTTTGTCAGTTGGCTCGGAAGACCCCAGGGGGCAAAGAAAGCTTCTTTGGTCCTCCTCAAGTGTTCTATGAGGACATTAAACTTTTCCTTTCACTTCAACAACAGAAATATGTTCACTTTTCGAAATGAACGCGCGCCTATCTGTGTCTTCAGGAAACCATCCCATCACTGTGTGTTGCCCCATAAACCCAGCGGCTGCCTCTGAGGTTAAGGACTGTCTGCAGCCTGGGGTTTCGGAGACTAAGTCAGTGAGAACCCCCGCAAGGTGTGTGTTCTAGAGCCTGCTAGTCAGCAAAGTGTGGTCCTTGGACCAGCACTACTGGCAGCCTAGAAGCTGTTAGAAACGTGGATTCTAGGCTGTCCCAGACCTCCCGAAGCAGAATCTGCAGTCTACGGAGAGGCCTAGGTGATTCGTGTCTAGGACTGGTCCCAGAGCTCTGGTGGGCATTCCTGCCATCGTTAAGCAAAGTGGCTTCATATTGTCCACCTGATTCCCCAATTCCGATTCCTGCGTGGCTTTCTGTTGTCTGCTGAGGGCTCTCTCATCAGAAGTGCTTATAACGGGCTCATATACTGGACTCAGGGATGAGGCTGGTCGCTGGGGTCCCCCTGCCATGAGGATGGGGTGCTGTCTTCTGAAGACAATGATGATGCCCACAGAGGTGCACCTGCATTCCCTGCCTCCCTCTCCATGGACCCACCTACACAAGCGAGGGTAAATTACGTGGCACCAGCCCCACACCACCCTCCTGACTGAAGACCCCAGCCTGGTCAGCATGAGGGACAGTGACGGGCCCAGGATGGGGTGTCAGGGTCAGCGCTAGCCACCCCGACAGGATCGCAACAGGGGCTGCTGACTCCACCGGGCAAACCGGAGTGGGACAGGCTGGTGGGAGAGGGATAGGAGCCGCTGCCCTCCTGACTCTGAGGTGGGCTCTCCACCAACACCCACACTAGCCCCTTCAGTGGCAGGGCAGCCCAAGACCCTCCTGTGGGGCTCTCTGCCCCTCCCTCACATGCCCGAGACTCACAGGATGTAGCAGATGACTCCAATGCTCCACATGTCTGTGGCATAGCTGATGGGCTCGTAGTTGATGACTTCAGGAGCCACAAACTCCGGGGTGCCAAAGAGGACCTTCAGAGACCCCGCATTCTCTGTAACCAGGATGGAGAGGGATCAATCACCAGAACATTCAGGAGGAACCCATGCTAAGTGAACGCCATCCGTGTGCATGGGAGGGACACAGACAACGCCTGGCTCTTGGGTGCTCTCCCCTTGAGAATGGCGCAGAGAAACCTGGCCTCCTTGGGAATTGGTGTGACAATGCCCTGGTGAAACTGACAGACCATGCACTTCCTGTCAGTGTCGGGGGTGGGGTGGGACGGGGAGGGGAGGCCGTGGAAGCCCCTGCACCCCACATGGTTTTTCTTTCTTTCTTTTAAGATTTTATTTATTTACTTGACAGAGAGAGAGAGAAAGTGAGCAAGCAGAGGGAGTGGCAGGCAGAAGAAGCAGGCTCCCTGCAGAGTAGGGGAAGCCCAATATGGTACTTGATCCCAGGACTCTGGGATCCTGACCTGAGCCAAAGGCAGTGGCTTAACCAACTGAGCTACCCAGGTGCCACCAACCCCCCACCCCCAGCATGGTTTTTCACATGTCTATCTCTCCCAAGCATTCCCAGAAGGGACTGTGACTTGTGCTTGGCAATAATCCCTAACATTCTCTATGTCCTCTGTACCCTGCTGCCTGTTTCATAAGGACTTCCCTGTTCAATATTCTCGAGGACCTGAAGGCAGCATGACATCCCTGTTCCTGAGGAAGAAAGGGAGGCCCAGAGCAGTCAAGTGGTTTACCCACATTTAACAGTGGGGGTCAGGACCTAAGCCCAGTTAGTCCCACTCCTAAGCTATAACCCCTTGCCCCCACCTGCCTCTCCTCCCGGAGCTACCAGGGGATAGCCAGGAAAGACCTTAACCCCAGGCTGCTGTCACTCAGCCGGAAAGGACCAGAGATGCCCAGTAGGATGTCCACTGCATGGTACCATCTCCTGGAGGATCTCGTCCACAGTGTGGGGTGGCAGACGTCTGGCCTGTGGACCACATCTGCTCTGTGTCACTACAGAGCCCACAGCAAATGCTCAAAGACAGACGACTGAAGAGCTTTCAGATGCAACAGCTCTGTTCCCCTCCAACCTGAACCCTTCCAGCTACACGCTATTACTTCCCAGCTCTCAAGGCCATGGGAGACACGCTATCTCCACGTATCTCTCACCGCGGGAGCCTGCATGTTGTGTCACTGGGGCTCTAATGCTACCAGCCCCTTGGGCCAGAAGCACCCTATCTGCTCAAACTGTGAGTGGTTCCTGCCTGAAGGTGGGCCCTGTGCACCAGCTGCTGCCTCCACACCACGTCTTCAGTGGGTGGAGCACAGCAAGTCAGAGCCTAGCAGAACCTCACTGCCTCAGTGACCCCTTTGTAATTGGGTGCCCTGGCACCAAGTGCCCCTGGGGTGGTGAAAGGCCAGTCTACGCCAGCCCTCAGCTTCTTGGTGACAGCGCAGGGGTCAGGGGATAGAGGGTGAGGCTGTTTTGTCACTTACTGAGACATCAAAGAGTGAAGCAGGCAGGGGGCACGTGGGCAGGTCGTGAGGCAGACATCACAGACCGAGACGGCTGCAGGGCTGGACACAAAGGCCCCTGGCACCTGTCCCCCAGCTGAGGCAGGAACAGCATGGGGGCCTCAGGGAACAATGATCCAGGTCCGGGGTCCTTGTTCCAGGCCCAGCACCTCTCCTGGCTCGTAGTGGGACCTGCTAGGCAAAGCTACCGCTTCCTGGTCTATAAACCAGGGCTCCGAAAATCTGCCCTGCCGCTCTTGCAGGGCTGCTGTGAGAACCCAGTGCAAGTATGTGAAAGTGCTCTGGAAATCGTTGGGAAAGATACAAATGGGAGCAGGCACCATCACCAAAATGAGTGGCTGCTGCAGGCTCCAGAGTGAAAGCGCAAGAGGGGAGAGTGACAACAACAAAAGTCAACAGCGAAGGCTCACTGTGTGCCAGGCACCACTTTCATCACTGCACCTGTATGAATGTCCCTGACCCGACCCTCCCCCACCGCTCAAGCAGGTGGGGACTACCATTAACCCATTTCACAGATAAGGGATAGAGACTCGAAGCCAAGCCTAGTGGGTGGCCGGGGCAGGATGGGAGCCTCTGCAGCCCCCATGACCTCTGACTTTAGCTCCAACCCAGCGCATTCCCTCCAACACCCAGTGCATGTAACACAGTCACCGTCTGTGGGTGGGCACAGGACAGGTGAGTGGCCTTACCCAGCTTTCTGGCCAGACCGAAGTCGATGAGCTTGATTCTGGTGCCGGTCTTATTGACACACATGATGTTCTCGGGCTTGAGGTCCAGATGGACAATGCCCTGCTTGTGGATGTACTCCACCCCTTCTGATATCTGCCTCATGTACTGAATGCACTCCCGCTCTGTCAGCTCGAAGTCCTCGTCGATGATGCGCTCGAACAGCTCACCCCCCGACACGCTGCAGGGGCGGGAACAACAGTTAGTTCCCAGGAGCATGGCGAGCAGGCTGGCAGGGAGTCTGGCCCAGGGCAGTCTGGGGCAGAAGCGGCAGGGGTAGGGGACAGGCAGCAAAGACCAGGGTCGGAGGGGGGCCGGGCACTTTTGCGGCTTCTCGAGTTCTAGGCCCCTGCTCTGTTATGCTCTTCCTGGTTTCCCCTGTATGAGGAGGGCCAGGGCCTCCTGATTTCCTGCTGGGGTGGGGGACACTGTTCATGCCCACTAAGCTGCTGGGGGACTCAAGGAAGCATCCGGGCTGGGCAGTTTCAGAGGTGATCATGAGCTGAGTGAGTTAGACATAATCTCTTTGGCTTGACAAAAAGGGTAACCACCAGGCGGCCTCCTTCCCTGAATGACCACAGATGTGTAAGGGCTCGTTCTTGTACCCCAGCTATGTATTCTAGTCAGGGAGAATTTACATTGAAAGACTCATAACACCCACAGCATTTGTTCCACACATCCAGAAACAGAAAAATAGCTTCAGAAGGGGCACCTGGGTGGCTCAGTGGGTTAAAGTCTCTGCCTTTGGCTCAGGTCATGATCCCAGGGTCCTGAGATCAAGCCCCGAATCAGGCTCTCTGCTTGGCAGGGAGCCTGCTTCCTCCCCTCTCTCTGCCTACGTGTGATCTCTGCCTGTCAAATAAATAAACAAAATCTTAAAAAAAAAAAAAAGAAAGAAAAAAGAAAAATAGCTTCAATAATAAGGAGCCCCAGCACATTTTCTGACATTCATCGGCTGCAACCCATTACATTTGCCTCCTCTAGCCAGGCCTATGGCATCAGTTACTCCTTCCAGCCACAACTAACTCGTCTTGCCTGCTCCCTTGCTCTGACTGCATAGACTCTGGACCCTGACCCAGGTGTTTCTGGGGCCCACAGCAGGCATCCTCCACTAAGAACTGGCCCAGAGGCTATAGCCAGCAGCATACTGCCCTTCAGTGCAAACGCATGGCCTTGTCACCTGAGTGACATGGGTCCCTTCCGTTCCCCTGTCCCAGTCCTCTGACCCACCTTCCTTCCTTGCTGCTCAGAAAATTTAAAGCATTTCCCTGGTGACTTTTACAGCATGCAGACGTCAGTAAGCTCTGTTCTGCAATGGCCTGTATGTCCACCAGCTGAGCAAGGCTGGGTAGGTTTTGTTCTGGGCCCATCCTCTTCCAAGGGCCTTCTCTCTTCTAATGGGAGCCATCATGAAGAAGGGAAGAGCTGCATGTGGATCCTGTCTCTGCCTTTTACAGCTGTGTGACCTTGGGCACAGTACTTAATCTTTCTGAGCCCTGCTTTCTTTATCTGTCCTTACCTCATAGAGTCATTAAGATCGAAGGAACTTTTGTAAAGCATTATGCCTGACACGCAGTAGGTGCTCACCACATATTAATTACCATTTCACAACCTGTGGTGAGTCCATGGATCTTGGCAGTGACCCTGAGGGAGGGACAGCCAGGGGCGCAGCAGGGGGCCCAGCACACCACAGCCTGTGTGGGCCTCCATCACCAACACTTTCCAGGAGGGCTGAGCGGGAAAGGTCAGTCTGCATCAGTGGCCGCTGGAGGCACTAGAACGGATGCTCTCGCACCAACGGAGAGGGGGACGGGGGGTTTCCCTGGGCGGCCAGCAGGTGGCGCCTGCGTCCTCAAGCTCTCCGTTTCCACAGCTCTGCTCCAAGTCAAACTTGAATTATCCTTCTCAGGTCTCCCTCGACCCTTACCCATTTCTGGGCCTCAATGTCCTCACAGGTAAAAACAGCACCACCTCACAGGGTTGCTGTGAAGACTGAGTGAATAAATACAGGTAACGTGCTTAGAAGAGTCCTGTGACATAGTAAGTGCTCAATAACTACCTTTTTAAAAAAATTAAATTAAAAAATTTTTTAAAAGCCTGGTTTTTTGTTTGTTTGTTTTTAAAGAGCCTATTGGGGCTCTTGTTGAAAATACAGACTCTCAAGGTCTTCCTCTCTGCAGATTATGATTTAGAAAATCTTGGGAGGGGGCTCTGAGAATCCATATGTTACATAAGCCCCCCAGGTCATTCTTAGGATTGGGACAAGCTTGGGAAATTTAACTGAGAAACTCCTCTGAGAAATCACTCCTGATTTCCCCAGAGGAAATGATCTTTCCAGTCCTGGGTTTCGTCTGTACTTTTTTGTATCAGATCTGCCTTGTCTCGAAGTTGTTTATGAACATGTGTGGAAAAGGTCTGGCTCATCTCTGGAACTTTATTTATACCTGGCAATATGTGGCACTGACAAGGTGTCTCAAAATGTGTGCTTCTAAATGCAAAATATTCTGGAAAAGTAAGCAACCATTATTTGCAGTGCCCTTGGGAATGCCTGAGGCAATGAGTAGTAGAAATCTGAGCCATAGAGGTAATTTACTACTGCCTTTCTAGAAGTAACCTATTCTGTATAAGTTGAAATAGGTTCAATCTATTAAAAAATAGTTAATGTATTTTGAAAGCTGTTCCTGTGGTCCATTTCCTAGGATGGAAGAGGTTACAGAAACAGGATTAATGGTTCTACCTATGTTTCTCTTGAAAATACTCAAGACTATGGGTGGAAAGGAGCTGCCACCCACAGAGTTGGGATCATGCCAAGGGCCAAGACTGGGCCAGAGGAAATATATGCTTAATAAATGAACAGTGAGTGAGTGAGTGAGTGAGTGAGTGAATACCATCTAGCAAGGCTACTTAATCCCAAGGGATCAAATTCATCCACCCCCCCCAAGTGTAGACCTTGGCCAGCCCTCACTGGCAGCCAGTAGGCATGGTGTTTCAGCAGACTCCAGACCCAGACCCTCTACTCCTTGTCTCCTGGCAGCCAACTGAAGAGTCTTTGATAAATTTAGCCAATGGCAACACGGAAGTGAGATGGGCAGTGAAAAACCCAGCCTAAATCGTACTGCTTTAGTTCTGAGGGTCTCACCACCACTTGGAAGGGCCTGAGCGTTCCCCAAGGACAAGCCGAGATTTGAGGCCAGGAGCCCGAGGGAACCCCTGTGTCTGGGCAACAATCCCCAATAAAGATGGGGGCTTGTGGCTCGTCCCATCATCAGAGGTCAGAAAGGCTGAAGACACACTGCTTCTGATTTCTCACTGTGTCGGAGGCAGCTGAACTGAAGAAGCAGACCCTGGAAGGCCTTGTCCTTCTCTTACTCTTAGTATCTCCATCAAACAAGGGCAATGGCAAATTGTACCGCTGAATGCCAGGCTTTACCCTCTCAAGGCCAAGTCTGTTTAAGCTGGAAGGGAAGTACGGATGGAGTATGAATGTGCTCCCACTTCTTTGGTTGAGCTCCTATCAAGGGGCAAGCTCCTTACCCCAATTGCAGAAGACTGGCATCTGTGACTGCCAGACTTGCTCCTGGCCACTGGGGAGGTGCAGGGAGGAGGGACGAAAGCCAGGCCAGCTGAAGCCTTCTTATGTTTTCTCTCAAAATTTTCCATCCAGCTTGCCAACTCCCAATTCCACGCTAAGTATGGTGTTCTGCCCACTGGTGCTGCTGCCCGGCCTTACCCAGGCTTGGCTGCCTCTCACCCCCTCCCCACACCCTCTCCCAACTTAACCCAAGGCTTAACTTCTAAACATAAGACATTTCTTCCCATGTCCCCACACGCCTGCACTTGCCGCACCAAGCAACTTGTTCTGGAATAACCGTGAAGCACAGAGCCCAAGGGCTAATGTGAGGGAGTGATCGGTGAGGCCACAGACATGGGCCGGCCCTTCCTGGAAGTGGGCAGGTAGGTTCGAATTGGGGCAGAAAACAGATTCTAAGACATGAATGCAGACTTTCTTGGAGTAGTTTACAGTTCCACGGAATTGTCGAATTTTAGAACCAAAAAGGGAGTCTAATCCCAATATGCCTCCTCGCTGGATGGATTTAATAATGACAAAATCACAGCTCAGCAGTAATAGGACCTGACTCCAGGTTTCCTGAATAGGAAGGTTTTTGTTCCACAACACCTCAGTGTGTGTTAAAATGCTCACGGAAGAATTTTAAGTGGGAAAGGGACCCCAAGACGGAGAAAGTCAATATATCATACGACTAAGAATAAGTCCCAATTAGAGAGCACTAGGCCTGACTACGTGATTCCATTTAAATCTCACGTTATTCATGGGACAGCTTATATCCTCCTTTTACCAATAATAACATTAAGAATTTAGCAAAGCTGACTAACTTATTCAAGGCCACACAACAAGTAAGAGGCAGAGCTGGGACTGATGTGAGACTTATCAGACTCAATTTGTATTCTAAGTCTGTGCTTTTAAGCCCCTCTAGCTTTTCCAGATGTGCATAAGCCAGAAGGAAACACCCCAAAGTGATCAGAGTGAGGGGAGAAAATCACACCTTAAGCCCAGGGAGGCCTCACCTTTCCTGGGAACAAAGGTGTTGAAAGGATCCTCTCCAAAGGACTAAGATCCCTGAAGCTCAGGACGAGCAAGCAAGGAAGCTGAAGGCAGTCACGAGATTTCTAAACATTTCAAATGCACATGCACTTTGATCTTGCATAACCACACTTCTGGGAATGTCTCCTACAGATGTGCACAGATGTGAGTGAAGAGAGGTATGGACAAGGTTACAAACACTGTTTGGAAGGGCAAAGGCCTGGAAACCAAGGAAGACCACTCCAGGAGACTGTGGTTTCTGCATGCAAGCTAATCCCACAGAGCAGGGCTGATGGGAAGCTCACCAGCCACGGAAACAGTTCAGAGCCCTTCGCACCAAGATGAACTTGGTGCTGAAGTTCAAAAGGAAGGAAAGGAAGGAAAGGAACGAAAGGAAGCAAAAATACAGAATAGTGGCTAGGAGGTACCTTGGTGCTAAAAGGTGGGAAATATTTTTTTAAAAAATCATATATGCTTGTATTTTCATAAAGAAAGTTTGGAAGGATACAAACAAAACCAGTGGAAATAGTTACCAGTGTGAGCGGTAGTGGTAGAAACAGGGTGGATGAGGGACAGGGATCAGAATGGGAACTGATTATTGTGTATGTTCTTACAGTCACAATTTTTGATCTGATGGTATCACACTGAAAAAAACTTCTCATGGAAAACAGGAAAGAAAACTGAAAGACACAGACCCCTCTGGAGAGGACATCTGGCTGAGGGCAGAATGCGCATGTGCGTTCGCACATGTTTATGTGTGTGTGTGCGTGTGTGCGTGTGAACCTGCACATGTGTGCGTATGTGTGCCTGCCAGCGGCTTGGCGGCGGATTCCAGGAAAGCCTTGGCTGGAGGGCATCTGATCCGTCCCCTGTGTGTGGACAGCCCAGCCCAGAAAGCACTACCTACCCTCTGGTGAGAAGTCAAAGTACAAACAAGCACACGATGGGGGACTGCAGAACACAGGGTTGCACCCCACATCCCAAGCCCCCCACCCTGGGTACGTCTACTTTTGAAGGCCAGTCAGGAAATTGCTCTGTCCCTCCCTTTCTCCTCCAAAGCCACCTCTAAGTCAAAGCCCCTGAATGCAGATGCGGAGCCTAGGGCTAACCTTGACATGTTCACAGGGAGGTGGGGGCAAAAGGGGGCAGGGGTCCTCAAAGATCTGCCAATCTGTTATGGAAACAAGCGAGGGCTGCCATAGGCTGGAGGTCAGTGGGTGAGGGCCACTCCTGTGTACAGATGTGCTGTTCTAGAGGGTGTCCCCCGGCCACTGGGGGTGGGGAGGCTCTTTCAGGCTACAGCTCTAGCTGCAGTGCTCCCCACTTTGGGGCAGAGGGGCCTGGGTGTGGACAGTGGGGGAGATGCGCAAGGGGTCCTGGGCCCGCAGCCCACCACTCACATCTCCAGGACCATGACGATGTTGGCCTTTTCTTCAAAGGCGTCCACACACTGGACCAGCTTGGGGTGGTGGAGGCAGTTCATGATGCTGATCTCCTGCCGGATATTCTCTTTCTCTTTTGCGGAATATGCCTTGAAGAATTTCCCTGCCCAGATTTTTCCAGTTTTCTTCTCTACAAGTCGAAAGACCTGTCCAAATTTCCCACTGCGAATGAAAGGAGGAGGAGAGAAAAGGCAAATTGAGCCGAGCTTTCCACTACACTGGGGCTGACAAGTGATGGCCTGTGGGAGAAATCTAGTCCACCTCTTTTTCGAAATAAGATGTTACTGGTGCACAGCCACGCTCGTGCGTGTGCATCTCGCCCATGGCCATTTTTCTGCTTTGCCAAAACCTCACCTAGCCATTATCTGGCCCTTTATAGAAAAGTTTGCCAGTGCCTGCCCTTGATCATGGGGTGCCCCTCTAGCTCAGACAACCCTCCTCTCCCTCACCGGCAACCTCGTGGCCAGCCCAGCCT
Organism: Lontra canadensis; assembly: GCF_010015895.1. Taxonomy (NCBI): domain Eukaryota; kingdom Metazoa; phylum Chordata; class Mammalia; order Carnivora; family Mustelidae; genus Lontra; species Lontra canadensis. The sequence goes on along the minus strand of NW_022631032.1, from coordinate 5,750,471 downwards.
GCATCCCTACCCAATCCCCACCCAGGCCCGCTCCTCTGTCTGGGCTGAAGCCTCCATCCTGGCTGATGGACTTCTCTCTCCTTCGCCAAACATGGACCTGTGACTTCAGGTGGAGGAAGTCCTCCCCAGCTACCGAGAATTTCTGAGTGGCTACTTCCTTCTGCTCCAGTGTCCAGCATGGGGTCCTGGAGACAGCCCAGGAAGGTCCCTGTTGTCCATGGTGGGAGAGAGGAGTGCGGTGTTCCTCTGACCCAGCTCCCATGGGCAGGGCAGGCGCCTTGTAGGCAACTCTGGTGAGGTTGGTGTCATCCTTTTATTTCCCAGAAACCTCCTAGAAATCAAACCTGAACCCCACCCCCTTGGCCTCCACTGGGCTTCTCCAGGGATAGTTAGTGGGAGACAGGCAGCCGTGGGGGCTGCTGCTAGAGGGGAGGGTGTGAGGGCTCAGGTCTGGGGTGTCTGCACTCCAGGGGACAACCAGAGCAAACAGCGCAGACCAGGTTCCTAAAGCGAGCAGTGGTGAGCAGCTGTGCCTTTCAAGGCTGTGGGCTTTACAGATGCACAAAAGCTATGACTGCTGAACAGCGAGATGGCTCAGACTTGCCTGCCTCCTGCCGATGACACGGACAGCAGCCTCAGACAGTCCGACCAGACCCCCGGTGGTGCCTTGTTAGCCCGTGCGGGGGTTGGGGGAAGAAGGCACAGGAAAGGAAGGCCTTGCTCAAGACTCTCCTGGACCTGAGCCAGCTGCACCAGCAGTAGCTGAGAGGGTCTGGGGGGGATGCCCTTGTGGGTTGCTGACTGGTACTGCACCTCCTCTTTCTGCAGGGGGTCTCGGCATGGGAGGTTGGCAAAACCCAGGAAAAGATGGGGACACAAGGCATGGAACTTAATGACGGGATCTGTGCCACCCCACCCTGGGGGCCCGAAAGACACTTCCCGTTCCACTTACGAGCCTAGTCTCTCTTCGATGTCATAGAAGTCAGACACTTTTTGTTCAGTGTTGACGGTCACGTTCCGGTAGTCGATCTCAGGTTCCTTCTCATCTGCGGGGTGAGGGTGGGGTGACTGTGAACTGTCAGATTCCTCTCTCGCCCCCCCTCCACCCATGCCTCAAGTCTACCTGAGGACAGGTGGCCTGCACTCACCATCATCTGATGCCTCTACTTCGTCCTTTGGCTCTGGGGGGAGACAGGGAGGAAAACAGAGGACACAGCGATCATTAGGGAAGGACCATCAAGAACGAAACATGCTGGGGGACTTGTCAGACCTCAGGCTTCCCAGGCCCAAGACCACGAAGCCCAAAGCACTGGGAATGGCCATAGGCTTGGGTCAGTCCCCACTGCACCAGGGCCATGGACACACCACAGCCTCAGCCTACCCAGCAGCTTCTTCACAAGCAGTCACCTCCATTTCTTGCTCTGTAACCTCAGGATCCCCTAGACATACCCTTCTTCACAGTGCTCCCAGGCTCTCCGACTTTCAGAACCAACATAACTGTGACAGCCCCTTTCTGCTCGGCTCGAAAGTCAGCAACTTAAATTGCTCTGAGTATCAAACGTATTTATCCATTTACTTAGATAATGGTACCTGGAGTTCTAGCCGTGTACCAGGTATCATACAAGCTACTGAGGGTATACAAACAAAATACACAGAAGGAATGATCTCTCCTTCCTGGAGCTTACAGTTGAGTTGGGGAGGGAGAACTACATCCCCCTGAAATCCCTGCATATGACATCACAGCACAAACTGAACATACAGGGCAGGATGTTGATATAAAATAGGGCAACTGTAAGTCAGAGGAATTATTCTGGGAAGAAGAAGCCCTTGAGTTGGGTCTTAAAGGAAATGCTGGAACACAATGGGAAGGTGGGTGAGGGCACACAGTGAAGCCAGCAGGTGTTTGAGAGGTGTGGCGAGAAGGGACATAAGCAGCCCACACTGGCTGTTCACATGGATGTGTCAGAAGTGAATGGGGGGAAGCATGAGGGGACAGTCAGTGTCCATCAGAACAAATTCACATCAGAGCTCCAGGCTTTCCTTTTATTTTTACTTATTTATTTATTTTTAAAGATTTTATTTATTTATTTGACAGAGAGAGAGAGAGTGAGAGAGGGAACACAAGCAGGGGAAGTGGGAGAGGGAGAAGCAGGCATCCTGCAGAGCAGGGAGTCCAAAGTGGGGCTCCATCCCAGGACCCTGGGATGATGACCCAAGCCGAAGGCAGATGGTTAATGGACTGATCCACCCAGGTGCCCCTCCGGGCTTTCCCTTCCCTAGGCATAGCTTTGTCCCTATGGAGCCACTAATGTTTTTTGACCTTGGTTGAGAGCCTTTCCCTTTCTGGGTCCCTGTTTCCTCTTCAGTAAAAGGGGAGGTGTATTTTTAGATGATTTCTAGTGTCACTGGCTAGCTCTAGGTGCCATATTTTGTGATGTGCTCTGTGCTCCTTAGTCATGATGTGGGCTATGTTTCACAGACAGATGGAGACAAGGCAGGTTTCCTGAGGAGATAGAACAAAGAACTGAGAGAAGTCAGTGAGGGAGGACAGAGATTTTACAGAGTGCGCGCGTGTGCGCGTGTCTGTGTCTGTGTGAGAGAATCAGACTTTGGGGAAAGGGTGTGATAAGGGACAGCACTCATCCTATGGATAAGTCTTCCGGGATCAAGAGAGGCTGCAATTTGTTTAGAGTCTTTTTTTTTTTTTTGTTTTTTTTTTTTTTTAAAGATTTTATTTATTTGAAAGAGAGAGCATGAGCAGGGTAGAGGGGCAGTGGGAGAGGAAGAAGCAGACTCCATGCCGAGTGGGGAGCCTGACTTGGGGCTCCATCCCAGGACCCCGAGATCATGACCTGAGCTTAACGGACCAAGCCACCCAGGAGCCCCTTGTTTAGAGTCCTTAAAGTGCTGCTGAGGAAATGAAAAACTAAACATCACTGGGACAGGGAAGAATATTCTGTCACAAGAAGGCAAATGCTCTGGAACCATAAAAAGGGTAGGAGAGATGGGAACTCCTCGGTTAGTGGTGGGGGTTTCACAGAGAGCTCCAGGACAGCAGCCTAACCGCGCAAGTCTTCTTGCTCTAACCGAGCAACACTTGCACTTGAGAGTGGAGAGTGACCTTGTCAGTTCGTAGACCATTAGAATGCCCAGGGAGCCACACCTGGAAGGCAGTAACGGAGTCACATTTCAGGGAGAATTTAATTATTCAACATTTAGGGGTAACAAGCCCTAGGGCGGCTAGTTAAAACCCAAGTGTGGCGAGCCCAGTTTCTCAGCCTTCTTATTGCTCTGGCCAACAGAACGCCATCAAGGCAGGTAGAGGGGAAATGTGCACTGGCCACAAGCAGGTATTCTCACTCTGCCCCCAGCAGAGCCTGGGGTCATCTGCTGCTGGAACTGGGGCCGTAGGCACTTAAAAAGTCACAGCAGGGCTGGGGAGGCATGGAAAGCCACTGAAAGGAAGAGCTGCTGTGGGGAGATGAGCAGACATGGTTAGGCCTCCCTGGTTGGGAAAAAGTCTAAAGTGGAGATTTTTTTTTTTTTAGAGGAGAGGGGCAGGAGAGAGGGAGAGAGAGAATTTCAAGCAGGGTCCACGTTCAGCGCAGAGCCCCATGTGGGGCTCGATCCCAGGACCCTGAGATCATGACCTGAGCTGAAATCAAGAGTCAGACACCCAACTGAATGAGACACCCTTACTTTTTAACAATTTCAATGGCCAAGGGTGAGATTAAGGTTACTGATTTTTTTTTTAAAGATTGATTGATTGATTGCTTGGTTGATTTGACAGAGAGAGAAAGAGAGATCACAAGTAGGCAGAAAAGCAGGCAGAGAGAGAGGGAGAAGCTCCCTGCTGAGCAGAGAGCCCGATGCAGGGCCCAATCCCAGAACTCTGGGATCATGACCTGAGCTGAAGGCAGAGGCTTTACCCACTGAGCCACCCAGGCGCCCCAAAGTAACTGATTTTTATCAGCTAATCAATACCGTAACTTGAGAGAATGATCTCGTGTGATTCCTCACACAGGAGGAAGGCTGTAGGCATAAGAACTCACATCTCCAGATGCACCATGAGAATGATAAATAGGGTCAGCAGGAGTTTAGGGCACTTCGGATGGGGCTTTAAGGGAACCAAGGGGTTCGAGTCCTTCACAACGGCTGCTTCACTGGCTGGACCCTGGAGACAAAATACTAACAATAATAGTGACCTTTACTGTTGGGGAGGCCTAGCGTCCTGGCCCATGGTACCCTCTCTGAGAGAGTTCACCCAATGAGGCATCCCCTTTTCTTTTCATTCCCATGCCACTCGTCCTGCTGTGGAATGAGCAGTGGGACAAGAGATAAAGGAGAAGGCGGGCTGTGTAGGCCTGGCAGCTTTAGTAAGAACTGTCTGTGCTTCCCTAGTGAGGGGGCAGCAGCTGTACATGGGGCTTTCCAACGGCCTGGCACCTGGGGGCACCCTGCGGGGAGTCCTGGAGAAGGCATGCCGTTCTAGAACTGGCCTCTTCCCAGTGTTAGACATGACAGGGCTGGCCTTCTGGCCCTCACTGCAAACACCACATCCGCCCTTCACCTCTGCCTTTCTCCCTTGGCAATTGAAACGCAGATGGCTTTCCTGATGCTATGGCTGTGGGGACCTAGATCCTTCTCAGGGAAGTCATGCCCCTCTTTCGGGCTCACTGTTCCACCACTTTTCCTCTGTTTGAAACGGACCAAGACTCCAGGCTGAGAGGTTTCCCTTCTTCCCTTTCCTTCTCGTTCCGCCTCCACTCTGCTTGGAGGGGGATGTGGCCCTAAGGAGACGAGCAGGGTAGGAGTTGGGGAAAGGCCACAGTTGGATTAGCCAGGCCTTCAAGAATAAAGGGCTGTAGTAATGGGAGGGGTGACCACTCAGTTTCCATCTTTCCGCCACAGAAGGAGCTGAACTACACAGCAGGAGGGATTTCAACAAGAGGTTTCAAAAACCTTCTATTCAGAAAGAGCTAGGACATCCACGAGCTAAGCACAAGAACTATTTGGAAGATGGTTCTGAGCTCTTTCGGCAAGCAGATAAGTCTCATGCCCCTGGAGTAGTGTTTGGGACAGGACCAGATGTGCCCTGGGGACTCCCACGCGGCATACCTTAGGCAGCCCCCTGGACGGAGCTCTCCAGGGCCAAGGGCTGTTCCATGCCCAATGGGCACTAGAGGGCACCCCCGCCCCAGAGAGGCCTCTGCAGCCCCAGACTGGGCCAGCCGCCCAGGGAGGCTGATCTGTAGCCCTCAGGGGCTCTGCATCTCTAACTGCCCTCAGGCTTGCAAGGAAGCCCTAGCTCCTCAAGGAGTCTTCCTCCCTGCTGTTTCACTAGCAACTATATATTCTAGAACAAATTAGGATGGGGGCAAGGATAGAGTGGATTGAAGAGTCAGAGCAGGGGTAGGGTGGGGTGGAGATGAAGGCCTGGCTGGGACGGGAGAGGATGGGTGTACTGGGCTAGTGGCTCTGTTTACCCAGGTTTGGGAAGACAGGGTGGGGAGCTAACTGGGTTAGGGATTCTAGTGTGAGGGGCAGCTGTCACATAAGGAGGCCACTAAAGCTGGTGTGGGGGGAAGGACATCGTGCTTTGTCCTGTGCCAGCCAAACAGTGCCTGAACACAGGAGGGGTGCAGGATAAACTGGGGGAGTGAATGTAGGGTGGGGTTGGGGTGCTTAGCAGGGTTAGAACGGGGAGATCAGGATGAAGAGGAAAACCCAAGCTGCTAAGGCACAGGCGGGAGGGGTCCTGGTGGCAGTGGGGAAGGGGACAGCCGATGTTAGCTGGGCTTAGTGGAGGGAGAGTGAGTTGGCACTGCTGTTTCGATGACCACCACAGACCACTGGCTCCATGGAGAGGAGCCACCAAAACCCCCCTCTCATCCCTCCTCTACCTACACACGCACCCATGCACACATGCAGTTCACACACGTGTGCAAACACACCCCACTTCTCTGTGAGCCATTTCCCTTTTAAAGTAGACAGATGACCGACCCAGGTTATAACTAACAAGCATCTGACCCATCCACGGGGGGCTTGACTTGGAACCCCCACTTCCCTTCAGCCCACCTTCCCAATCCCTCTGTCCTGTGCCCCTCAGTCCTAATGCCCCACAACTCTTCTGCCTGCCCCTCCTCCCTGGTAATCCAGCTGGGCCTGGAGGTGGGAACAGCTTCCAGTCTGAAAGCTCTGGGTGGCCTGGACCCCTCCTTGGGCTTGCAGGCTATTTTTGCATTTCCTTTCATTTGCTCCCAGCCAGGAGGGGCCCTAGGAAGAGAGTCTGAGGACCACAGCAGGGGTTTGGCTTGGCTGCAGGGAGGACGGGGAGGGCAACCTGCCCAGAGCCCAGCAGTCCTAGCCCCTGGTCCCCACAGACTCTCCCTCCAGCCCTGGGCGCTGCTGTCCTGGCCTCCTGGGAGTCACACCTTACAGCACTCATGGCCTTCATCTTTTGGGGTTTTCAGGAACTCTACAGTTTCTCTGGGTTTCCTCCAGAGACGACCTGGAAGAGCTCCTTTCCAGCTAAGGAACATCTTCTCACTGCCCTGTCATCTCTTTCCTTCTCACTTTTCCAGAGGTGGGGAGTACTCTTCTTGAACAAAGCAATATGCTAAAAACATAAAACTGAGTGCCTGATCTGGAGACCCCACTGCCCCCAAGCTAACCTGCCTATGCCAGCTCATTTCGAAGGGGGGGGCGTCAAAGGGCGGCAGATAGCCGTTCTGTTACCGGCTCCCCCAGCAGACATTTGCAAGTCGCTGGTGGGCAGGAGCCCAGGAGCCCAGGACAGCTGCAGGGAGGCCCAGTGGGCCTGTCCCAGGGGCTGGGATCCATGCCTCCACAGCCTCCACATTCCCTGGCTTGCCAGATAAAAGCCCCCAAGACAGGGCTGTACCTGCAACGTTATAAATCTGGTGTGTTTTCCACTGGTGTCCTCCGATTTATTTCTGGAGCCCTCATTTCATATGAAAGCAAGATTTGAATATCTATTTTATATCTGATTTTCTCACCAAAGGACATCAAACCGTAATGGCCGTCCCATACTCAAGAGGCCTCTGGTCCCGTGATGACTTCAGACAGGCCCTGTCCTTTACTCTCCCTTCTCTCTGTCTCACAACCTGAAGCTCTCCCTCTCCCGGTGCTCTTTTCCTTGGTGTCCCTCCTCCCCACCCCCAGCCTCTTCTCCACCTTGAATTCATGGCAGCCTTTTGCTTCTCTTCACACCAAACTTCCTGAAAAAATATTCCACCCTCTTGGCCTTTCCTTCTCCCACTTATTCCTTATCCCAGGGTAACCATTTTCCACCCTGTGGAAACACTCTGCTCTTCATTCTCAAAGATGGCTGTGTCTAGAAGGGCTAAATCCAGGAGACCTCATCTCCTTCTGTATTTAGTGCTGGTGGCTATTCCCTGAGCCCTCTCAGTGACTCACAATATCTGTGTTTCTTCAGCTTGGCTCCATCCTCTCCTGGTGCTCTCCCTCTTGCCCTTCCTTCTGGTCTTGCAGGCTCCTTCGTCTCCATGTATCTGTGGTGACTTTCCTACCACCCTCTTGGGGACCTCACTGATGCTCGTGGCTTCAATTATCAGTTAAACAGTAAGACTCTCAAATCCTTAGCTCTGACCTAAGCCTTCTTCTGAGCTCTAGATTCAAGTCAGTAGTCTGAGGACACTTGGATTGCCCTCAGTCACCTCAGTCACACAGGACTGAGACCAGAACTTGTGTCTTCTCTGGGACTCCCCACTGCCTAACCTCCAGTCCCTGGGAGGCAGTCTGACTACTCCCAAAGGAGCACAGGCTTCAGGTCAGATAGCTCTCCATTTACATTACAGGCTCTGTGATCTTGGGCACGTAGGTTCGCCCTGTAAACCTCATTTCTCCTATCTGTAAAATGGGGGTAATAATGGCAGCTACTTCACTGAGATAGATGCAGGAAATGATGCACGTAGAGGGCTGCCCACACTGTTAGCCTATAGCAAGTGCTTGATATATGTTAGCCACCAAGAACCGTAATAATAAATGGCTCTTAAATTTGTGTTCGGGGTGCCTGGATGGCTCAGTCAGTTAAGCGTCTGTCTTCTGCTCAGGTCATGATCCTGGGGTCCTGGGATCCAGCCCCGCATTGGGCTCCCTGCTCAGTGGTGAGCCTGCTTCTCCCTCTTTCTCTATCCCTATCCCTGCTCATGCTCTCTCCCTCTTGCTCTCTTTCTCTCAAATAAATAAATTTTTAAAATCTTAAAAAAAAAAAGGCAGTGGATTTTTAAACAAACAAACAACAACAACAAAATAGAAAATTTGTGTTCAGTTACTTAAGCCAGGAGCTGGGAGTCATCTTGTACTCTTCTAATTTTTCCTCCAAGTCTACCCAAAAAGTCACTGAGAATGGTCGGTTCTACCGGCTGAGGCCTTCATTCATGGCCGGACCATTCGCCACCTGAACTACACCACAGAGGTCCCACTGGTATCTTGCCAACTCCAGTGTCATCCCGTCCTTCCCTGGGTGCTTCCCCAACTGCGGCATGCATCTGAATCCATGGGGTAGATCATATTGAAATGAGGGTTCAGAAGGGATCAGGGGTGGGGAGGGGCCAAGAGTTTACATTTCCAGCAAGTGCTGAGATCCCAAGACTGCTGGTCCAGACTGCAGTTTGGGTAGCAAAGCTCTACTCTTCCTCTAATTCTCTTTCTTAAAAAAACCTCATGTGATCATATCAGTCCCCTGCCTAGAAATCTGGGATGAACTTCACAATGTAACTTAAACTGCCCTTCGGGTTGCTTCCTCCCGTTCTGACTCACACAGCATATACCCCGGCACAAGCTTCTCAGAATGCCATGTTTTTCCAACACTTTGCACCTTTGCTCATGCTGTTTCCTCCATGGGGAATGCCTCTCCTTATCTTCCCTGCCTCTTGGAAGTCCGTTCCTTTCCCCAAGACTCCACATAAGTGTTACCTCCTCTAGGAAGCCTTCCTCCACCTTCATGGCAAACTTATTCATGCTTTCTGCTGTGTCTCCTCCTCTTTTTGTTTACACCACTATAATTTCATGTATCCCATCTCATCACAGTGACTGTCTACGCAGCTGTCCTCCTACTGAAGATTTAAGCCCATTGTCTAATCTGTCTTTGTGTTCCAAGAACTCAACACCGAGTAGACAGTGAGATAGAAGCATGAGAGAAGGAGGGAGGTGGATGCAGGGGAAAGTTAAAACTTAGGTCCCCAGGAACTCCTGCCTTCCAGGACTGCGCTTCTGATTAACACACCATCGCCCCCTGGTGGCAGGGTACCAAAATTGCTGGTCCAATGTCTGGAAGAGTCACACAAGTACCTCTTTTAAAGCATGGATCAGCATCACCATCCTGGAAACCAAGATCCCCAAAGACTCTGCCAGCCATCACTGACATCTCCTCGGTTCTCGGTACCCCTCTCAGTACAGGTTTCTACATACACAAGGAAAGCCATACACACATATTTCAAGCCAGTGATAAAATAAAGGCAGCCTACCCTCTGGTTTCTCTCCCACTGCTGTGAGTTCAGACTCCTGGCTCGGCTCACTGGTTCCATACACATTGATGGCGCGCACACGGAATTTATACTCTCGGTCAGGCAGGAGGTCCTGGACGTTAAAAGAGGTGCTGCGGCATGTGGCTAGCTCCTTCCACGTTTTGTCCACCGAGTCCCAGATCTCGACGCTGTAGGACTGCACGGCACTGCCCCCGTCATATGAGGAGCCATACCAGGACAGGGTCAACGAGGAGCTCCGGATGTCAGAGGCGCAGGGCGTGCCGGCTGGGGGGTCTGGCTTGTCTGGGGACAGAGAAGCACATCACCCACGTCTTCAGAATTGCAGGGAAAGAATGTTTCTGGATTAGCGTTGTCTTGGAGGAAAAGCCCAGAGAACCGGAGCCGACAGCCCTGGTCCTGGCTCTCCTCTCCTCACCTACACGGTCACACCTGTGTACAAACACACAAACACGCAAAGCCCCGCAAATACCTATTTGCTCGAAAACCCCCTTCTTTTTTTGGCCGGTTTTCCAGCCTACAAGTCATGATTTCCTGTACTTTGCCTCAGTCCTAAACATATTTCTCTGAGTAAACAGATCTAGGAAGCTGCCCAGAAGGCGTGGACTGCTTCCCATCACAAGTATGTTTTGAGAGAGAATTTAATGTGTGCGTGTGTGTGTCTGTCAGGCCCTAGGCCAGTGGCCTGTGACATAACGAGGGTCAGTCCCCACTTTCTCCGGGACTTGGGAAACGCCTGCCCCATGGAGAGGTGGAATAGCACAGCGAGCTCTGAGGTCAAGACAATCTGGGTCTGAACAGGGCTCTGTCTCCACTCACTACTTGTTAACCTCTCTGTGCCTCAGTTTCCAGGTCTGTAAGTGATGTGGAAAATAACAGTGATTGGATTACAAGGCAGCTGTGAGAAGTTCCTGGACAAGGGGCTGGCGTGTATCATCACTCTCATTTTGGGGGGAGTTTATTTCTCACTTTGTAATATGTAAAACATTACTTCTACCCCACCTCTTTTATCCTCATAGGACCAGGATAAAATGAGAAAGACTTTCAAAAGCAAACCACAGTAGTGAATCACAACCATCCCAGACTAGGCCTGGAACAGGAGCAGGCTGCCTTCCCACTCAGACCAGTGACGCCACCCACTTCCAGGCAGATCATGCCAGCCTAGACTTTGGTCAGGCCTCAGAGTTTTGCTGATTCTGTCTGCCACTCCTCTGAACAAAATTCTCCTGTTTTTCAGATTTTGTTTTCATAGGTGGCTGATTCAGCTATAGATACCAGTATCCAGTAACCTCTATCTACCCCCCAACCTGCCCCCGCCAAGGCAGTCTGAGGTGTAGGGTTTCCCAAACCAGCAATTAAAACCATGCTTTTCATGCTATGTCATTCTTATAAGCTATGTGACCTCGAGCAAATTCCTTGACTTCAAGGTTCCAGACTTCTAGTTCCTCTTTTTTATTTGGACAATGGTGCTAATGTGTATCTACCTGGTAGGGGTTTTGTAAACATCCAAGGAAGCAAAGCCAGGTAAAGACCTTGACTCCTACTCACCCTCCCTTCAGCAAGGCTGGAAAGCCGAAGAGAATTCTTATAAATGACTTTGTGCAGACAGGGGAGAAAACAAACATTCCGTCGTGTGTGTGTGTGTGTGTGTGTGTGTGACACACATGTACATACACATATCCGTATTCATCCTCCCTGGTTCCCCAGGCCCCACGGCTTCTCTGTCCTTTCTATGGCTGCCTTGCCCAGAGACCGCCCATCCCCTCACAGCCCCCTTATGTGGAGTGTTTCTGGGATCGTGGTAGAACTACCTCCCACCATTGGCAGTCACTCTGGAGGCCTCCTGGGATGGAACCACTTTCACTGGTTGTTTAAAGTGTTCTCTTAGAAAAACTATTTGTTCTGAAAGATGTATCAGTCTTTTTAGAAATATTTCTGGTGTTGGCTAAGATGTTTATTGCTCTAAACTCTTGTAGAGGCAAGTGCTTCAAGTCCTCTCAAGACCCAGCTAAGGAAGTTAAAAAAGTCCAAAGAGGGATGAAAGACAGACTCACTGCTTCCCCCAAAGAAAACTGCCTGGGAAGTGTCTTGTTGGACACGTTTAGAGTCGTGTAGGTTTATAAGACAAATGCACATACACTCCCCTGACTGATTTTTCTCCCCTCTGTGTTGGTGAAGCCAATGTTGAGAAATGGGTATTGCAAAAGAGGTACTACTTGTGCCCTACCCTGTTCCAGATGTCTCTTGGCTGAAAGGGTCAGAAAGACTGACATATGATATGTGTTGCCCGCTGTCGCACAAGAGAAGATGAAAAATTGAGGAAGGGGGACTTTCATTCCTAGTGACCACCCTATCACCAGGGTCATCTATTGGATGATCCTGGCCCTTGAAAGCTGAGGCACTTTGCTTGCTAAGAATACCCAGCTAGCGAGTGGCAGAGCCCAAAGGAGACTCCAGGACATCTCCAGAGCCTTGTTCGAGGGCCTGCTTTTTTACAAGCTATCAGGCAGAATAAGATCAAGAAGCATCTTGCTTAAACCCATGCCAAGCACCACAAGGGGAAATCTCCTGCCCTTAAAATTAGCGAGTTCCAAGCTCAGAGTAGTTGGGGATTACTGGGTATTTGCAGATTCTCTGGACTTGGTTTTTCTCCTTTAAAGATATGCAAAGTGACCTGTTTTTCCCCTAGCTGGACAAGTTACTGGAAGGAATGCATCTGGGCCAGCAGCTCTCTGGGGCCCCTCCCTCCCTTGTCCCGTGGCAGAGCTGGAAGGGCCATTGTGGCAGAGGCTCTCAGAAGGCCACCAATTCCTGTGCTGCCTTTCAAAATAGTTAAACACTCATTCAAAGGAACCCAGGGAAAGGCTACTTTTTATTACCATTTAAAAAAAAAAAACAGGAGTCATAGCCTCGATGAAAAGAAAATGGTATTTTTAAAGGACAGACAAGAGAAGTTTCCTGCTAACCAGTCGAAGTTAAGTCGGCCTCAGTCAGCCGGCCTGCAGACGGATGCTTCCAGAGTGCTCGAAAAGGGTCTGGAGTTGCCCAAACAATTCCTGTTTCATCGTCCCATTTCTATCTGACATCTACTTAATAAGCCCTGATCAGATAATGCCCAGATGCCCCCAGAGCCACGCAGGGAAATCTGGCCCTAAGCCAGGTTTACTGTGGACTAAGGCTAAATCCACGGGCTCTGAATGAATGCGGCTTTGCTGGGTCCATCAATGCAAGTTCCCCATTTATTGAACCGTTCTATTCTTAGCTCTCCGAGGGGGAGGCAGACAGAAAGCCCGTTCCCCTCCATTCCATTCCCCTCCCAGGACGGCATTTAACATGCTGCTCCTGCCAGCTGGCGGGCAGCCACGCCAAAGCCCTGTCAGCACTGGCCGCAGAGAATGAGAAACGAAACCATAAAAGGCCAGAAGCACAGCCCCGCGGTGGGCCTGGGGGAGGGGCGCATGTGGCACCGCAGGGCAAGTCAGAGCGGGGGCAGGGGCGCTGGTCACGGGAGATCAGCTCAAAGGAGGTGATCCTCCAGGTTCCCCAAGCTGGGGCAGATAAGAGAACATCAAGGAAAACAGGAAACCAATGCCTGCTGATGCCGGGAGAGGGGAGCCAAGTCAATACTTCAGGTACACGTCTCAATGTGTAGGCCAACTGGGTCACTAGGGCCAATTTCCCAAGCCCCCATATAGTCTTGCCTCCTGGGGGACAATCATCGAAATGAACATCCGGAGTCACCAAAGAGAGAAAGAGTGAGAAAAATGTGTCTCCTGTCTTTATAGATGAGAAACCTATTCCCTGACCCCTTAGCACACTGGCCTTCCCAGAGTTAAAACTCCTGATCTACAGCAGCAGAAAAAGGGGATCAGATCAGCCACCGCGAGGCCAAAGGCCTTTACGCACACAGTCTCTGATGGCCACAGGTGCACAGGCACATGGCCTGCTGTCCACCTGCCCAGTCCTTCATCTACTGTTCCTTGGCTGTCCCAAGTGCCCGCCATGTCAGGGCTCAAGGGCCCGAGCACAACCCACAGTGTGGGACCAGTTAGCAAGGTATTTGGACATTTCAGGAGACAGTCCCCCAGGGCATGAAAGACAGTGACTGGGACGGAGAGGAAAAAGTGAGCTTAAAAATCAGTCTGGAGAGAGACTCAACTCCATATGGCAGGAGGTGAAAAAGAAGTGGAGGTAGGACTGGGAGGTCACCGTGATCTTGAAAGGGTGGTCCCAGCAGACTCACGGGGGTGGGAGGGAGGCCTCAGGGGGGCGAAGAAGCAGGATCAAAGTGGAGACTGGCCCCGGTGAGGGGGCATGGCTGTGCAGGCGGCAGAGATGCGGCAGGGCGGCCAGAGTAAGACAGGATCCTGCAGGTGTACACGCGCCTGCGTGTTTGGCTGGGATGGGAAAGCCCTGTCAATGTTTCCGGGAGAAGCAGAGGAGGTGAAGACAAAGGAAGGGGCACAGATATACAGATACCTGTAGGCGCGGGCCACGAGGTGGTGAAAGCTCATGCCTACCACCTCCAATTCCTCAGGGAAGCCAGAGAAGCAGGGAGGACACTGAGCCGGCTGACACCGGCGAGGGAGCACTGAGTCTGCGGCTCGTGATCCTCTTCCTGCAGTGCCCCCAGAAGCAGGCACAGGAGGACGTGGAAGGCAGCACGGCCTGAAGGCGAGGACTGGCAAAGGGACCGGTGGCCGGGGAGAGGGAAGGGGGTGGACCACAGCGACAGGGAGCAAGGTGCCAGAGCAACGGGTCTGGGGTAGTGTAGCTCAGGTTTCCCAAAGACTAGAGAGAAAGAAGCCAGGAGGGGGTTCACAGGAAGAGGAAAATGCTGTGGGTGTGCGGTAAGGTCTGGGCTTCTCCAGAAGCACGAAGTCCAGCCAGAGAGAGGGGGCAGGGAGAGGGAACACGGGAGCATGTGAGGCTGTGGGCAGGGTGCCGAAGGAGTGGGCCCCAGGGACATGAAGCCCAGAGGCCCATCATCCTACTGTCCTCTGACCCCTAGGCCAACCCATCCCCAGACTCACCCACGACAGTGAGGTTGACCTGGGCCTGCCTGCTGCCCAGCTTGTTCTCCACCAGCAGAGTGTAGCAGCCGCAGTGTTCCTGGCGTGCGGCCACGATGGTGAGCCTGCTGCCATTCTCGCTGTTTTCCACCTTGATGTGCTCGCTCTCCTGGATCTGGGAGCAGACAGTGGGACAGGTGCTAGAGACTTGGGCCAAGAAGGGAAGAGGGCTCTGACCTCCACTCCCCACCCTTAGGGAAGGCTGTAGACAGGCTGTATGAGGCTCTGTCTTGTCTAGACCCCGGGCTTCCCCTTTGGCCCCTCCTCTTCTGCGTCCAAAGCTAAGCCTCCCTGAGGGGTTCCAGCTCTGGGGTGAGCGGGGAGCGTGCCGAGCACGGCCTGATGGATGGACTGTGTCTGCCCTTGCTGCCCAACCCAGAGCTGGGGAGGGTCCCATAGCTTCAGGGCTTTGGGAGGGAGGGCAGGAGAAGCTGTCTGAGCAGTCACCTAACCCCAGTGTGTTCTGACCTCTCCTATGCTAATACTGGAGCCACCGGCCACATGTGGCTTCTTAAGTTTTAATTAAGCAGAAATAGCTGAAAGGTCCATCAACTAATGAACAGATAAACAAACTGTGGCCTATCCAGACAATAGAATATTATTCGGCCAGAAAAAGGAACGAAGTACTGATGTATGCTACAACATGGATAGGCCCTGAAAATGTTATGCTAAGTAAAACAAGCCAGACATGAAAGAATACATTTATATGAAATGCCCCCAGTAGGCAAATCCATAGAGACAGAAAGTAAGTTAGTGGTTGCCAGGGCTTGGGGAAAAGGGAGGAATGGCTGCTAATGGGTCCAGGGTTTCTTTTTGAGATGATGGAAATGTTCCAGCATTAGATCATTGTTATGGTTACACAACTGAAATGGTTGAAAACCACTGAATGGTACACTTGAAAAGGTCAAATTTTATGGTGTCTGAATGTTATGGTGTATATAACAAAGCTGTTATAAGGATTTTAAATTAATTACAATTTCAAAGTCTGTTCTTCAGTTGCACGAGTCACATTTTAAATGCTCAGTAGCTACCTACAGTGGTGGCTACCATATTGGATAATGGATACAGAACATATCCATCACCAGAGAAAGTTCTTTTGTCCCCGGCGGGGACCTGGCCAAATGTCTCTGAAAAAGGAGAGAGTCCATCTTCCTTCAGACACCACCAGGCCAGAGAGAGCACAGAGCAAGCACCCTTTGGGATGGTAAGGCAGGCTTCTCAGCTTCATCTTTTGAGACCAGTCCTCCATGCCTCCTTGGTACTAGCCTCCCATCTCTGGGCCTCAGGGCAGTTTGAATGGTTTGGAATAGAGCAGCAGAAAACTCAGAAGAAATCTTCACATCCTCTGCAAAGTTCCTGATTCAGTGTCAGCCACCGCCTGGCACCTTTGTTGGTCTCATGTAAGAGGCACACACTACCCACATGGGCCCAGTGGAACCGGTGGGCTCCCCATGTCCTTTTAAGCTGGTTGTTCAGAAATTCAGACCCTTCTTTCATAGGATCCTTATGAGAAAAGGTATATTTCCGGGCCAGTAAGCCAAGGTTCTAGTTAATGTACAATTTATCTATTCAAATAGTTGGATTCCCTTTTATCCCTTCAGCATTGGTAAGCTGAAGTGGTTACCACAGATAGGGTTCAGTGGGCTAACCCAGAATCACAGAAGGTTCACAGGGTCTGAGAGGTCCTTTCAGTCAGTGGTTCAATTCTCCTGACTCTGAGTAGAATTCTAGACTAAAATATCAAAATCAGGTTGGGGGGGGGCATGAATGGTTTCCTTTTTTCCCTTCATACTGTTCTCTGTCACCCAAAGGGTCTGTAAAGCAGATTCAGAAGAAAAGGTTATTAAGAACTCAGATGTGGTGGGTGGGGACAGATGGGAGAGGGGCCCTCCCATTTCCAAGGCCCCGCTGATCAAAATGCTGCTGCCGCCCATGATGGCGTTTCTGGTCCCTTTCGGCACAGGGGCTGGGGAGGTCATTCTTTGGCCACACCCCTCCCTCACTAACCTGCTTTCGGAACTTCATCCAAGTACAGGTGATGGGCTGGGTGCCTGCCACTTTCCCAAACAGCTCCACAGACTCTCCTGCACGCACCTTCTGGTCCTCGGGAAACTGGACGATCTGAGGGGGCATGGCTGGGAGAGGACAAAGGAGGGAGCCTCAGAGAGACTGATATCATTCAGTGCTGCTGCCCACACTGGTCTGTTCCTCTCTCGCCTTCTAGAGCCTCCAGGGTAACACTGAGAACAGCGGCCTTTGCTCCAGAATGTCCAACTGATGGGCCTGCTAGGTTTGTTTTTCTTCAGAAATGGCCCACACAATCTACATGGCAGAATTTTCCAGTTGTCAATTGCTCTGGAATTTGCATCTTACCCTAAATTTCTTAATATACCTGCTCAGTCCTTTAATTTTTTCAAATGATTTTATGTATTTATTTGACAGAGAGCGAGACAAAGAGAGAGCACAAGCAGGGGAAAATGGCAGAGGGCATAGGAGAAGCAGGCTCCACACTGGACAAGGAGCCGGATGTGGGACTTGATCCCAGGACCCTGAGATCACCACCTGAGGTGAAGGCAGATGCTTCACTGACTGAGCCACCCAGGGGCCCCCTGCTAACTCTATTAATTAAGCAGCACCTTGCCTTCAAGCCAGGTTACCCTGGCTGACAGGTTCAATAGGGTCCACCTCCTCAAATGCCTTTCACTGGGAAACAGACAAGGCTCTACATGACAAAGGCATACAGACCAGAGCATTAAGATAGCACACAGTGGATCACCTCCTTAAATGGCAGCGTGGAGGGCAGAGTTAGGCAGAATTTCACAGAAGGGATGGGAAAGTCATAGTACTGTATGATACCATATGATGTCCCTATAGCTAGAGACACTACCCCGGAAGGAAAAAAGACAAGTAATGACAGAGGGTAGGGGACCAGGCTGTACAGAGGCTCTTGGGGAAAATCTGGCCTGAATAATACAGGGTTTGAATCAGGGAGGGGCAGCAGTGGTCTCCTGGGACCTTATGCCAGTGCTCAGTCTAGCCGGGCAAAGGAAAAACACCTCATGGCAGATGACCCTTGCCCCCAAATGTTGCTTATGACCAATTACCTGCCTTCGGAGGCGTCTTGGGGGCAGGTTTCTTTTTCACAGTTGCATCACCTGAAACAAAGATGTTCACAAGTTATTTTCTGTAAATCCTGGCTTTTCATAAAGTTCTTGAATCCTAGGAGACTTGCCCACTGCCCCTGCCCCAGGCAGAGCCCTCATTTAAGTATGTCTCACTTAAATATGTTTTTCAGGAGATCTTGCACTCCCGTAGAGACAACCTCATGACTGAATGAATATCAGGTCTCGGGGGTCCTCTGGAGGGGCCTCTGGAGGGGACTTCAGAGTCACCATTGGGATAAGAACTCAAAAACGCTTGAGTCTCCGTTGTCCATTTCAACAATGATGACTCCACACTTGCTAACTATTCTCTCACCCAAACTTCAGGAAATTCAGAAAGGAAATTATGTCAGATAAACCATCTAAAATTAGCCTTTGGTGTAGATCCAAGGGTCTCAGGCTTCCTTAGGGTCACAGACTGTGGACTAGTGGCTTTCATTTTTTAGTGTTGGCTGAATGGATCAATGAATGAATGAACAAGTGAATGAACCCACCAATGGTTTCTTCCCTTCCTACTCCATTGCTTCCACTCTCTCCAAGTAACTCAAATAAGAAAAATGACCCAAACAGACCAATTTCATAGCACAAACCTACTCATTTGGCTAAATAACAGTATGATGAATGCCAAAAATAGCCTCAGCGATCTTCATGGCTTATCTTCATCTTTCTTGAAGGTCTTTAATCAAAACCTATTTAACCAAGTGGAATGAGAATCTATGCACACACAAGTATCTATACGTGAATGGTTATGGTGGTTGTATTTGTGATTGCCAAAAGCTAGAATTTACCCAATTATCCCACAACTGGAGAACGGGTGACCTGTGGTATAGCTATACGATGAAATACCAAGAAAAAGGAACAAACTACTGATATACAGAACATAGATGAATCTCAACGATTCATCTATCTCTATGAAAGGCCAGACTCAAAAGGCTATGAACAGTATAATTCAATTGATATGTCTCATTCTAGATAAGGCAAAGCTACATGGGCAGAGAATAGATTAGCAGGGTGTGGGGAGAGGGGTCGACCATTAAGGGCCACAAAGACATGTCTTAGGGTGGGGGAACCATACTTTGATTATGGCAATAATTATATGACCTTATGCAGTTGTCTAGATTCATAGAACTGTGCCCGAGAAAGGGTAAACTTTACTGTATGTCAATTAGACCTTAAAACAAAAAAATGGGAAAGAGTCACTTAACCAATGAGATCTTCCTTAAGCACTCCATGTCCTACAGCAACCCCTTGTGCTCAGCACTTCTCCTCTCCCTCACCTCACTTTATTACTGCCCCTTCCCGTGGCACTTAGCACCATATAACAAACTATATATTTACTTGTAGATTTACTGCCCGCCCTTCCCCTCTCTCTGAAGTAAAAGGCTTTCGAGGGCAGACTTTCTTTTTTTGCTCACTGCTATATACTCAGTGTGCTTGGAACAGAGGAGGCACTTGGTAACTATTTACTGAAGGAATGAGTGGTGGTGACATTAGCAATTAGTCACCCCCAAAGCCTCACCCCTGCAGATTACAGAAAAGCAGTCCTGTGTCCTGGCCTGGACACTGCTGTGTGCCCACAGGCCAATCAGCTGACTTTGTAGATTATCAGCTGTGCATGTAGGAAACAGAGGGTAGTGCGGCTACCCACCTGAGAGCCACACAAGGACTGTGTAAGGAGGCGATCTCTGAGATCACATTGCTGACCACAAATAGGTATATGCTGAAGTCCAGGGTGAGGCCTGCTTCCACCAAACGCACCCTGGCTTGTCACTGTTATCCACCCATCTGTCCATCTCACAGAAACTTACCAGGCAAATGCCAGTCAGCACACACTCCTAACCTGGGAGCTGAGAGGAAAACCACACAAATGTGAGAAATCAGAGCTTGTCCTCAAGGGCTTAAATGTCAGGGTGTGTGTCCCAGAGGAAAGACTTTTTTTTTTCTCCTTTTGTCATAAAGGATATTGATGGGACAACTGGCAAAATTTGCATAAGGTCAATAAATTAGATGATAGTATTGTATCGGTGTTAATTTCATGTTTTGATCACCAAATTTGTTTTTATAAGAAACTCTCTTTGTTTTTAGGAAATATACACTCAAATGTTTGGGTGTTGGGGGCACCCGGGTGGCTCAGTGGGTTAAAGCCTCTGCCTTCAGCTCAGGTCATGGTCCCGCGGTCCTGGGATGGAGCCCTGCATCGGGCTCTCTGCTCAGTGGGGAGCCTGCCTCCTCTTCTCTCTCTGCCTGCCTCCCTGCCCATTTGTGATCTCTATCAAATAAATAAATAAAATATTTTTTAAAAATTAAAAAAAAATATTTGGGTGTTGAGGTTATCATGTGTGCAACTTACTTTCAACTTCTCTTAAAAATTATATGTATGAATGTGTACATACGTGCATACGTGTGTGGAGAGGTAGAAGGAAGGAGAAAGGGAAAAACACATGAAAAAGCAAACATGCTAAAATGCTGACATTTAAGGAATCAGAGCAAAGGGATACAAGTATTATTTGTATCCCTTTTTTTTTGCAACTTTGAGTCTGAGATTATTTCAACTTTGAGTCTGAGATTATTTCAAAATTAAAGTTGATAGAAAGTTTTTTTTTTCAGAAGGTTTTATTCAGGGGGCACCTAACAGGCTCAGTCCATAGAGCATGAGAGTCTTGATCTCAGGGTGGCGAGTTCAAGCCCTACACTTGGCGTAGAACCTACTTTAAAAAAAAAAAACAAAAAAACCTTTTATCCAGCCAACACAATGCAGTTGTTTAATGAAGGACAAAGAGCGTGCACTGTGGGCTGTGTGCACACAGGACAGACCTGAAGGCTATGAAATATCTGAACTGGAGACAGGAAAAGGGCCCCATGGTTCAGGAACAGAGTGGCTCAAGTTGAGGATCAGGGTGATGTCCGGTGGAAGCTGTCCAGAGTGTGGGGCTAGGGTTAGACAACTCTGGTGTGAAGGCAGTGGGACAATTCAAATTAAAGAAAATAAAGAATTCAGTTCCTTGGTCACAGTAGTCTGGTTTCAAGTGCTCAACGATAGCCACACATGGCTCATGGCCACCATGCTGCACAGACACGGAACATTGCTGTCCTCACAGGGCTGGTCTAGAATCCCAGGTTTGAGGGCTAGATATTTGTTGTGAGTGAACGGGGACATCCTCACAGAAACCGCAGTCTAGCTGGTCTTGAGGACCCCTTGGCAGTCTCCCTATCTCCTGGGGGACAAGGCTATCCAATTCAGAGGCTACTGCCATCCTTTGGGGAGGAAGTGATGAAGGTCCAGGCTTGGTAAAGGCAGCAGAAAAGAAAATACAAATGAGGCAGAAGAGAAGTTAAGACAATTTAGGGGTGAACAAGAGGGAGATACAAAGATTCCTTAGAGATTTCTGGCTTGGATAAATGGGGAAAATGGTGGTGACAGAATACAGACTTTGGGAGTGAAAGCTGAGGCATTTGGTTTGGTCCAAGTGAATGTGGTAGATGATAGAATTTAATGCACTTGTAGTCTAGAAGCCCAGGATCAGAATTCTAGAGGGAGGGTGGTGGAGACTGGAAGTGAAAGACTCCAGAATCAAACATGCAGTCATAATGGAAACTGCGAGGATGGGTCAGTTCTTTGGGGGAAAGAATGCAGTGAGAGATGGGAAGGGACCAGGGTCTGAACCTACGTGATGCCCACGGTGAGGAGCTGGGATGAAGGAGAGGGCTGTGGACCTCAACAGATGGAAGGAGGACTGTCCCTGCAAGCCAGGGTGGAGGAGAACAGGCCCTGGGAAGTGGGCTTCAGGTGTGACCAGCTCTGAGTGACGGGTAAGGTGTGAGAGGGCAGGCGGCATGAGACGGTTGGATCAGAAATCACTCCAGAGGAGATTCTCAAGGAAACAGGCAGGAAGTCAACTAACCTGACAAGAGTTCTAGAGTTGAAGGGACAAGGAGAAACAGGGTGATGAAAGGGGAGATGTCAAGCAAGGTTTCTTTCCAGGTGAGAGAAGAGCACAGGTTTGAAAGCAGAAGTCTGGGGCTCGGTGGGGAGGGAGAAACCCAAGATGGAACAGCATAAGAAACCCCTTGGAAGCGGGTACTAGATGGGCTCTGGAATAGCCACGACAAGCTGAGCCAAGCAGCCCTTCCCTTCACCTAGAGCTGCTGGGAAGGGAGAGGCCCTCCAGGGAAGATGAAGGGCTGCTACCACAGCCAGAATCTGACCTCCTGTGGAGAGCAAAAGCCATCTGTTCAGAGGAGCTGTGTGGAGCTGCTGTTACGGGCTGAGCTGCATCCCCCCAAAATTTATATGTTGAAACTTGAGCCTCCCAGTACCTCAGAATATGACCCTATTTGGAGATACAGGGTTTAAAGAGGTAATTCAGTTATGGTGAAGCCAAGGGGCGGGGGTCCTAATCCAAACAGACTGGTGTCCTTTAAGAGAAAATTTGGACACACAGAGATGCCAGGGGTACGCGCACAGAGAAAAGGCCACGTGAGGACACAGTGAGAAAGAGCCCATCTGCAAGGCAAGCAGAGAGGCCTCAGAAGAAACCAGATCTGCCAACACCCTGCACTTGGACTTCAGCCCCCAGAACCGACAGACAATATACTTGGGTTGTGCAAGCCTCCGGTGTGTGGAACTTTGATGTGGCAGCCGTAAGGACAAAAACAGCTGTGGACAGGCTCTGGAGGCTGCGAGGGAGCGCCACCGGCCGTGGCATGGCAGCCAAGAGCGAACAAGGATGATGATGGTGGCAGCACACCATGAGATCACGTGACCCTGAAGTCCCGCTCCACACTATTCTTGGCAGTCCTGGTAAACCTATGTGGCTAGAAGTAGAGCCTGAACTGGTCTCCACCTTCCTGTGTCACCAGTAAATGGATTGAAGGCCAAAACTTTATGTTTTTTCTACGCATTTGCATCTTCCGCTGTTTGCATTAGTTAGCATTTGAAGCTGGTTTGGTTCCTATTAGTAAAGACAGTTTTAAATGTTAATGAAGTTCTATATCCTCTGCCATACATATTTTATACAAGCATCTGCTGAAATCCATTAATTGGGCACAGGGCTCAGAAGGACAAACTTCCTGGGTCGGAAAGCAGAATCCCCGATTCAAAAACCTGGTTTCTCACAGAGAGCGGGGCTCAGCGCTTGCAGCGTTAACCCAGGATCTCACTGTCCTTTCTCCCATTGGGTTCTTTCCCCAACCAAACGCCAGCAGGGCACCTCACAGGGTTTCCAGGTCACGGGAAAAGAGGGAGATTCCCAGGTGATTCGTCAGACTCATAAAAACCAGACGTGGCCAAGGTAGAAGCAGGACCTGAGCCCCCTGCTGCCCAGTGTGTGGCTACCTTCTCCCTGTTGCTTCCATTCCAGCTCACTCTCTGCTCCATCCCCAAATCCAGGCCCTCAAGACCCTTCTCTGTCCCCTTGCAGCAAGGCAGTGCACAGAGGCTCTGGAGCTGAGCTTGGGTTTAAATACTGTCCTGTGGTTCCCTGAGCTGTGGGACGTAAAGCATGTCCCTCAGCCTTTCAGGGCCTTGGTTCCCCCACTCCCAAGACATGAAGGGGAGAAGGAAAATTCATTGTAAAGCATTAAGCTACATGGTAAAGAAGTTACAGGACAGAGTGCACGCTTGAATACCAGCCCCCCACCCCAATACCCCTCTTCCCCAGATGGACCCCCAGAGGACTTCTCGTTCATTCCTTCACCTATTCAAATGCCATACTGCGTCAGCTGAGCTCTGCACCAACACGGAATCGCTCGCACTGCTCCCGGAGCTCCTTCTCCCAGGGTCCTCAGTGGAGGTAACACTCTTGCTGGTCCAGATGCTTACACTCACAGCTCTCCTTGGGTTACTAACTAGCTTCCTCTTCTCTTCGGTCACCCATCGTATTATCTTATTATTAATGTCAGCCCCGGGTCTCATTCCCTTCTCCAACACCTTACACTTTTGCACTAGCCATTGTCAGAGGCGAATATCCTAGAAGGAAAATAAAATCCAACGATCTTTGCAAATCCCACGGCAGCTATCGGCCGCATGGTCAGGCCAGCAGCTAACATCCTCCAGCTGCCTGCCCCCGGTCCATCCCTCTGAGGAGGAAGGAGCTCAGTCCCCTCTTCCAGAGAGTCAGCCCAAGGGAGCAACCCCTCCTGGCCTAGCTCTGCTCCCCGAACTCTGATGCCCTTGGGGTACTTTGTTTACTGTTGCTCTCAGAATGCCTCTTTCTATCCCTCTCTCTGCTGGCTTCATTTTACCTGGAGCCCAGGCCTCTCTCCTCAGCTCACCTATACATCCCACTACCTGACTCTCCCCTCCCCCAACACAGAGTGCAAACCCAACATCCAAAAGCGAATCCAGGATCTTTTCCCCAAACCTGCTGCTTGCCCCTCCGAAGGGCTCCTCCCTACCATCTCCTGTCACTAACATCTGTCGATTCGATCCCCTAAATACCTCCTTGGTCGGCCACTTTCCACATCCCCACTGTCACGATTCTAGTCCTGACAGTACCACCTCTTCGACCTCCGGGCCCCTGTCCCCGCCCTAATACAGTCATCATTCCGAGGCCATCAGTTCACGGTTTAAACCTCTCCAATGCCAGCCACTGCCACCGAGGATCGAGTCCAGCTCATCTCACAAGGGCCTTCGAGATCCATCCCCAGCTCTCATCCCATCTTTTTTCTTACTCTTCCCTCTTGGGGATCTCAGTCACCCAGGCCCTCGATGCTCAATGTTGGTGGTTTTCCAAATCAAATGTGTATTGTGAGCACCTGGGAAATTGGCTAGAAACACAGCTCCTGGCTGTCTGGGGCATGCTGATGCTGTGGGGCCCTGCCTCACCCTTTGGAGGGGGCTGTTCTATCCCCCACACCCAATGCCTTTCCATTTCTGTAGCACCAGCCTTCTGGCTTCAGCTCTTGACTGCCAACTCTGGTACCTTCTTCCGGAAGCCCTCAGCTCACGCATCACTAGGTCCATGCTGGGCTCCACACCCCTTTGAGGCAGTCGTGTGTCAGCACTCATCAGAGGCATCACGACTGCAACATGCAGACCCCACAGCAAGCTTCCCGGGGACAGGAATAGGGCCCGTTTTGTTCATCATTCGTACACCCAGTGCCTAGCATGGTACCTGGTACATGCTTGGAAAGCTATTAAAGGAATGAGCACAGCTCCTGAGGATCTCTGTTAACCTGAGAGTTCCCAAGAACGCTCCACCCAGCCCTGCAACTCTGATCCTGGGAGAGAAAGCCGTGGAGCTCGAGTCCCTGTGCAACTTTCCATGAGAAGGAGCTGCCTCCTTGCTCTGTCACCAACTAGATCAAAGCTGTTGGGTGCTGAGCCTTCCACTCTAAAGAGGAGACTGAGACTGGAAGACGTGAAGCAGCCCAGTGAAAGCATTGTGAATCAAAGCCCGAACTTGGAAGCCTACTGGGAAACCAAGGGCAGTGCTGGGGAGGCCGGCCTCCTGACTGAGCAACCCACAGACTGCTTCTGCTCCAGCCTGCCCAAGCCCTGACCGACTCCTGGCCTGCTGAGCCTTCCTTTCACACCGGCGTAGGGGAGGAGGTCGGCATCCACAGAAGTTTCCAGACTGCTCCGTCTGAAGGTACAGGAGGGCCTCTCCCATGAATCAGCGAGGCAGAAGCCCTGAGAAAAATCTTAGGAGATATTTACAGGGCCTGAAGTGTGGGTCTCTCTGTGTCAAAGGATCTGAGACAATGGAAAGCAAAGGAGAATGAGGGAGGTAGCAGCAATAGCCTCGGGTACATGGAGGTCCCTGGGTGTCTGCTTCTCTAGGGACATTTCCCTTTTTAGGTAGCTAACTAAAAATAGACATCAAACCCTTTGCAGTTCCCAAAATCAGCATTAACTTTTCAAGCACAGGCTCCTGAAGGTGACGCAGGCTGGGTGAAGGACAGAGGGAGCACTCAGGCACAGGGCTGTGTCAGGGAAGGAGGGCAGCTGTGGGGACCCAAGGAGGGAAAGCCGAATCCCACTGCCCTGCACTCGGGCAGACACAGGCTCTGGGACAACTCCCAACTTCCTCACCAATGGCACACACGGGGCCTCTTCCAGGATGTCCTTATAGACAGACCTATGGAGGATTATGGGTCACTTCCCCAGAATTAACATCTCTGGGCAAATTTCCTAAACATATCCCATTGTAGCGAAGGCTGTCACACAAGAAATTCCAGAGGAACACTGCTCTTCTTGTTATGGCAAACAAACACTCATCCCCCAGGACACAGAACGCCAGGATGGTTGTGCGAGAGGCACCCAGCATGGCCAGGACAGCAGCGCCAAAGTCCTCCCACTTCATGGGATCATGGGAGACAGGGGAAGACGGGGGAAGGAGCTGGAAACAGTGGCCCGGGGTGGGGGGAGGGGAGTCACAGGGTCCATGCATGGCAGGGTGAGGGGTGACATTAGGCACTATCCCTCCTCACTGAGCAATACTTTGGTAGAAAGACACTAGGAGTTGGTGCCAGCTTTCAAAGGCATGTGTGCAAATACCCAAGTTTTCTTCCAGGAGGCCCAGTGTCAAGCAAATCTTGATGCCAGATCTCAACCTGTCCAGCACTTCCTTCCAGCTCTTTGAATCCTATTGTGGCTTAACAACTCCCATCACTTTGGGACAATATTTAAAAGAAAGGTGGGATACTGGGGGAATCTTTCAGGAAAACTGGGCACTAGTCTGGACATCCAAAGATGCTTTCAAGTTGACCTGACTTTTTTTTTTTTTCAAGATTTTATTTATTTATTTGACAGAGAGAGACATAGCGAGAGAGGGAACACAAGCAGGGGGAGTGGGAGAGGAAGAAAGCAGGCTTCCCGCCAAGCAGAGAGCCCAATGTGGGGCTCGATCCCAGGACCCTGGAATCATGACCCGAGCCAAAGGCAGATGCTTAACATCTGAGCCATCCAGGCACCCCAAGTTGACTTGACTTTTGGTTTTGGAGAGACACACATACGGGAGGCCAAGGCAAAGGTATCTAAAAGCATAATCTGGGATGGTCCATCACCGTACTGAAGCCAAAGTGACGAATGTCAGGCCAGTGCCAGGCAGGGAATACGAAGGGGTGTCCGGTTTGCATCATCCCCAGATCCCAGAAGTACAAGAGAGGCAGGGACCCTTAAAGCCCAGGAACTCATGAATCTATTTGAAAAATCAAAAGCTTATTATTTCTCTACCACAGGCTAGGCATGGACATTTCAGAAATGAACAAGCCCTAGTTCCTGTCCTTAAGTTATCAAAGTATCCTATGCTCATTTATCTCTTTTCAAAGAGACCATCAGCTCTACAGACTGATAGGAGGAATCCCTGAGTCCATTACCAGCAGGCACTGCCATGTCTGTATTCTCCAGAACCAGCTCCAAAGTCCTATCAATGCCTCCCTGACACAAAACACTATGCATCTGGTCTACCTGAGGCCTGGACCTTCTGCTTCAAGCCTCCTCCCCATCGGGAAGTTTCTGCTACCGTGTAACACGAGCCATACTCACTGAAGCTTCAACGCATTCTACAGCAGATGATTTGAAGGGGGGTCAGCGGACCTCATCTGAACTGTGTCACTCGACAAAAACAACAACAACAAAGGCATTTAATTGAATGGACTGATGTCAGAGCTGGAACAGCCTGGGCTCAGTTGGAGACAGTCCCCATCTGACAGGCCCAGAGACAAATGGCTTTGACAAGGTCACATGTTCAATCAGAGACAGAACCAAGACATTTGTCCCTTGCTTTCTAGCCTAGTGGCTTCTCTGGCTATGTCTTGTGTCTGAGCACCACCCCAGAACCGGGCATAGTAAAGGGGCATCTGGAGGTCCAACGAGAATGCTTCCATCTCCCCGTGCCTACTCAACTCAAGCAGTCTTGGATGCATCTCCCCTCGGCCCATGCACTTCTTGTTCTTTCTCCAAAGGTAGGAGGCAATCACTCTGGACTGGAAGAGTGGATGGGAGTGTTCCAGAAGTGTGACAGTAAGTTCCCATCGAGAGGTAAAAAGTAGCATTAAAAGGAAATCATGACAACTGACAAAAACTGAATACAGACCATGCATTAAATAGTAGTATGGGTTTAATGTTAAAAGTCCTGATTTTAATAACTGCATTGTGCTTATGCTCTTAGGAGATACACAATGACATGTGTGGAGATCAAGGGCATGATGCCTCTACTTTATCCATACATGGTGTATATACATCTAATCTATATGACGTATAGCAAATATGTGAATATAAACATAGCATATCTATATCTGCATGAAAACCTGATGAATGGTGAATAAATTCATATGAATACATACATAGGGACAACGGAACAAAACATAAATAATTGGTGGATCTAAGTAACAGGTATACAAGCTTTCCTTGTACTATTCTTGCAACTTTTCAATAAATCTGAAATTATACCAAAATAAAGTCATAAAAAAATTCCTCTTGGGAGGCTTGGGGCAAACACCCTGACAGGTCTGGGGATCCCAGTGAGCATGGCAGGGGTCCCCCTCCTCGTCCCCTCAGCTCCCATGGCAGCAGACCCCTGCCCTCGTGGGCTGGGGGGAACACGGCCAAGGTGTGTGTGGACAGCACAAAGTATGCCCGTGAGACCGGCAAGCACAAGGCTCTGCAGCAGGAACGTGGATCAGGGTTGGCCTCAAGGTTCCAGATCTTATCAGCTGTCAGACCCCTGGTGGGACCATTTAGTGCTCTAGGGCTCAGTTTTGCTCCTCTGTAAAATGGGAACAACTACTCATCGCTCAGCTGAGTGAGCCCTGCCTGAAGTGAAAGAGCCTAGGCACCTCACCTGACACCTGTCACACGGAAGGTGGGGGTGGGGTGCCGCGCAGGTGCTAAGTGAGCACCTGAGTCGGTGGGGGCCGGGGAGTGGGTTCCCATAACATTCCTTCTGGCATCTGTGCAGTTCCTCCCTCCAGCGTTCTAACAATGTTACCATTGCACTTCAACTACACCACATTCCTCTCTCCTTCCTAACCTGGCCCAGAGTTCCCCTCGTTCCAAATCACGGCAAACTGCCACTCCGCGCTCCTGGACTTGGGACTTGGTGTCTGGCACGTTAGTTGTACTTCTGTCCATTTCCTCCCATCCCGCCGCCTGGGTTGGCCAATGGACTTGGTTTTCCCCTCCCGGTCCTCAGCAGGACTCCTAGCGGCTCCCAGGCCACTGCGTGGACATGGGCTGTCTACCCTCATACCTGACAGCTCACGCTCAGGACTGAACAACACGGCTGAGGGCGGGGCGGTCATGTGGGGAGGGATCTGGCTATGATCTGTTTGACAAGAAAAACCCTTGGCCTTCCCTTGGTTACTGGCAGCAGAGATGGATTTCCTAGTTAGATTAGGTACTTCCCAGTGCTTGAAAAAAATGAACACACATATACAGCCAGAGTTCTCGGGGACAGGAAACTCTGGGCTTTTTCATGGGATCAGAGACATCTGGGATGGGGGATGGCTATGCTAAGAGAAAAAGGCAAGCTGCAGAGGTGTCCAGAATGCATGATGTATTTACATCTTATATGTAAATGCTCAGAAAAAAACAACTATGAATATAATTGAGGAGGTGAGTAGAACTGGGGGTAGACAAAAGAGGGCTTTCATGTGGTCCGTGGAACATTTCTATACTTTTTAGCGTGTTTAAGGAAGAATGCATGCATATTTAACATATGTAATTAATAAATACTATAAATTATCCCAAAAAGTGAGAATATAATTGCAGGTGAAGGTCTAAAAGACACCATCTCCATTTCCTATCTCCGAGCAGCTGCCTTTTCAGGAGCCTTTGGGAAGGAAGCTCCATGGTTTTCTAGAAGCATCCGGAAAACTCGACAGGTTCCTGAGCACAGGTGTGTAAGCGGATGGAGGTAACCAGAACTACTCTGCTAAAGCTTTAAATGCCAAGGGGGTGTTGTGTGGGGGTGATGAGAGGCTGTGAGGATGGACCATTCAAAGTGGTCATTACTGTGCATGCAGACACACTTTTCCAGTCCTTTGTGGGGTTAGACATCTGTCCTGTCCATAACTGTGACACAAAGGCTAGAGTTAAATTCCCCTTCTACACACAAGCAGCGTCTGCTGGAGTTTGTCCAGTCATGAATGTGTGTATTTGCTATGGAAAGGAGGATAAGCAGTTTCCGCCAGCCCTGCCCCTCCCCCTAAGCAGTACCACTGACTGATCCCTTTCTCCCCACTCCCTCGAGAGGGGTAAGAACCTTGGCTTCCAGCTCTGCTTCCAGCATCTTGCTCCCTCCCTGAAGAGTGGAGACTGGGAGCTGGTATCAGAGATGGTCTGAGGACCTGGGCATAACGGGCCCCAAGGCAGTGCCACACTTAACAGAGACAGGAAAGGAGAAGCCCTCTGCTTTGCAAGCCCAACAGTGCAGGCACGCTGTACTTCCAGCCTGACTGACCACACGTCAGAATGGCCCAGGAGCTTGAACAAATACTGAAGCCTGGATCCTACCCCCAGAGATCCTGATTTAACTGAGCCGGGGTGCCCCAGCAGCAGAGGTTTCAAAAGCTCCTCAGGTGAATCTAATATATAGCCGGGGTTGAGCCCCGATCCCAGAACTGGACGATGACAACTTGACTGGCCTTCCCCGAAGCCTTCCCTCCTCCAGCACAAAGGCCCAGCTCTCAGGGCCCAGCTGCTCCCCGTCTCCAGCCTGTATTCTCCTGCACGACTCTCCCCTTAACCCACACCTCACTTCCCCCAGGATCTGCCTGGAAAGGGTGTCCCGGAGCTGAGGACAGGAGGCCACTGGTGACCCCGCTCAAGCTTCCTGAGCTCCTGCTTCTGCCCCCAGGAGGGGTGAAGGACGGACTCAGGCCCCTATGTCACAAGCACCCCATGCTCTTCTAAGATCCCATTTTTTCATAATTCATAGAGCACAGGCCCCAGTCATCCTCTCGGAAAACAGAATCACCAACCTGTTCTTACGAGGTTTTTCTTACAATTAGGTGTGCATTTCCAGCAACTCATTAAATGTACGCTCCTGATCATCTGAGCTCCTCATTTTGGTTAAAAATCCATTGGACATTACAGTTCCAGTTCAGCTACCCCATGTGCAGAAGGCTGAGCTCCACCCCCCACCCCGACAGCTGGCTGGTATGTGTACGGGGAACCCAAGTTCATCCTTAGTAACATAAATATGTAGCTCAGAAAGGAAGAGAATAAAACGAAGTCACAGAACTCAGCCTTGTCACGGAAAATGAGACTCAGCCTTTGAATTAATCAAGCTCAATCACTTTGCCTTATTAGTATGGGTAATTAAGAGACTGCCTTCTTCTTCTTCTTCTTCTTTTTTTTTTTTTTAAACACAGAGTGTATGGGGGAGGCGGCAGGTATGACTGGGTGGTGATGAGCGTGAGGCTCACTTGTAGGGACGGCGGCCACGGGTGGTAAGGTCAGAGCTATAGCTTGGAAAGGTCTATCCGGCAGGAAAAACTCACCTGGGAGGAACTGGGAGAAGGAGTCTTGGTGAGAAGTATTGAAGGCCTGAGGGAGGTGGCGAGTGGATGTGGACGTGCAGAGGCTGGGAGAGGTGGGCCGTGCCAAGTGGCCCCTGGCCTGGGCACCGGGACTTAACGGGGCTCGCTGGGGTGCAGGCAAGGAGGCCGGGGATCTGACGCTGGCCCTCAGTGCTGGGCCACTGAGGAGCTGAACAAATACTTACTCTCTGTTCCTAGCACAGGGGGAAGAGAGCTCTTGGGCCTCCGGGCTTTCATCTCCGGGGCCTTGACATTCTCCTTGGTCGGAGCATCTGGAACAGAACAGGTAACCACAAACATCAGTTGGCTGCTGCCCTAGGAAATGAGCCGAGGAGGCATCTCAATAAAAAAATCCCACCCCGACCAAAATTAGAGCGCCCCCCCCGCGTCCCGCTCCCCGTTCCACTCTGGGGGCCCTCAGTGCCTGCCAGGGGCAGGGGGCACCTTCCTCCCCAGGAGCACCAAAGAAGGAGCGTCCACTCCACTGCGCCTTATAAATCAGGTGGAGAGAGCTCAGTCGCCCAGGCAAGACAGATGGACAGGCTCTCGTGGGAGCTAGTTCACACGTTCCCCTCTGTGGCAGGCACGTGCTGCCAGGAGTCCTGCCCTGGCAGAGCTAGAGCAGAGT
This sequence comes from Lontra canadensis, assembly GCF_010015895.1. NCBI lineage: Eukaryota > Metazoa > Chordata > Mammalia > Carnivora > Mustelidae > Lontra > Lontra canadensis. Next base: position 5,718,592 of record NW_022631032.1, on the reverse strand, counting down.
CAGTACCCTCTGCTTACCTCTCTCCCCTCTGTTCCCTTCACTGGGCCTTCACTCACTCGAGCGCACCGCTCTGTATTTCCCAAAGCCTGCTCTGCACAGAGAGGTCTCTCACACAGGAGGAGGAGGGGACGGGACCCATGCCCTCGGCTCACAGCCTGAGAGGCGCCTGCACTTTCGGATTCCTCAGACTGCCTTCTACATGTGGCCGCTGACAGACCCCCAGACCAGACGGAGGCCTCGGAGCAGGCAGCCCATACGCCTCCCTGGCCCCTGTGTAGAGCCTTGGACCCATTATGGGAGTTTCTATACTCCTCGTCAAAGTAGACCCCACGAAACCCTGTGGAGCTGTCAGGGTAGACCTGAAATGGGATATGCATGGGTGCACGATTCTTTAAGTGTCTCCTTCACCTTCCCCGTCCACATTCATGCCAAGTGCGGACAAGGCCAGGGGAAACTCTCCCTTGTCAGGGCAGCAGAAAAACATGGCGCTGGGCTGGGCATAAAAGGCCTTATTGGGCCCGAGGAGACTGGGCTTCAGGAAGTTTTGGGGAAACCACCCAGGAACTTGGATAAGAAGCAGCTGGTTAAAGAGCTATCACTATGTTCCAGCATTTTCCCCAGGAGCATTTTCCCCAAAGGGAACGCTCTTCAGGGATGGCTGGGAGCGAGCCTCCCCCTCAGAGCCCCTTCCTGCCATTCCCTTTCCTGCTCCTGACAGAGGAAGCTCAGAGGGAGGAAGGAGGGGGTGGGACTTTCCAACCATGCTTGGGCCGCATTCCTGTGGCTTGGCTGGGGAGGATGGGCCATCTTGCTGTCCTGCCTCCTAGATGGGGCAGTCCTAGCTGCTGACACGTGCCCTCTCCGAGGCTGGCTCCTGGGGGTTTGCAGGGTGGACACAGGTTGCACGGAACTAGGGCCTGGGGACAAACCCTTTCCCAGCACATGGACTCCTGATACTCCCATCTGGATGCATTACTCCTTCTAGATGGTATTTCTGTCTCTTTTCTGCCCAAGTAAATCCCCCGACAAAGAGTCAAGCTTCCTTCCTAACCGAAAGCCTGCCCACTCCCAGCGACAGCTGGGTAATCCAGGGACAGAGGCCTGGTGCAGGCACCGTTCAAGCTCACCAGCAGCTCCGAGGCACACGGGCCTCCGGGGCTGGGGAGTCTATCTCTTACGGAAGGAAGTGAGCCAAAAGCTGTACACATGTCACTACAGGAATGATGAAGCGTAGGCCTTAAGAAGAGCTTCCTAGCAGCCGGTGTATGACAGGGAATGGTCCTGAGGGGACACAGCCACAAGAAGTCCTTTCAAGAGCACTTGATAACCTGGCCCCCTTCCCTCCCTCCGTTCCTCACTGTTATCCTCCTGCCGCCTCTGTTAGAGCAAGAGGAACCCCAGACGGTGAGTCAGGGATCCTGCCTTCTGCTGCTGACACTGCCTGTGTCTGGTCTCCTCAGCAGGTGGCCCATATGCCTGGTTCCGTGTGCATAATGGATGGAGGAGCAGAAAGTCCCACGGGGAGGGGATGGGATGATTTCACTTCCTCACACTGGGTGTTTTCCCCAGGCTTAATGGTCATTCCCAGCTACAGAAAAATCCTCAGTACACATTTGTCAACCTCTGCGGTCCTCAGCGTGGGCTGCCCATTAGCAGCACCTGTGCCCAGGTATCTCACTCCCCAGATCCTGGTTTCATTGGTCTAGTTAGGGGCCTGGGTGTCAATAAGATCCAGAAGCTCCACGGATGATTTTAATAGGGCACTTGTCTCTCTCTTCAGGCCATGTGTGTGCGCACGTGTCTATATGTGCGTACGTATGTGTATGTGCCTGCATGTTGAGAGGTGAGGGTGGGGCCCAGGGAGGGTCTCGGGGACTAGTCTAAGACACAGGAATGCCGACCAGAGCTTCCCCTGATGTCTGCAGATCATGCCATACTCCAGGGCATGGGGTGGGTCTAGGATTCCCTTGTTTAGGGCCCTCCAATCAAGACCTGACAGGCACCAAGGACAATTTACAGAGAGCTGCACCCCAAAATGTGTTTGTTTCCCCTTTTTCAAGGAAGAGGGGGAGAGAACCAAGTGTGCACAGAGTTCTACCTTCCTTGGCTTGAATACTCCCTTTGCCCGTCTTTCTTCTGGTGAGTTCTGGGACCTCACAGGAGGGAGATAAAGAAGGATCAGGGTTGTTGTTTTAACTGATGCATAAATGGAGGCATAAGCCAGCAAAGGATGAGAGGCCTAGTGTTCCTGGGTCCCTAAAGAAGGGATGAGAGACTGAGTTCCCTTCTCCCCTCACAGGGTTGTGTTGGCCTTCGCCTCTAAGCATCCTTAGAGCACAGACCCAGAGAGGAGCGTTCTAGTTTTGGTTCTGTCACCAGCAATCTTGGGATCACAAGCAAATCATTTCAGCCACTCTGGGTGGCTACATCTGTACAAAGGAAGTAACACCTATTTTCTCTACGTCACAGTGTTAAGAGACTCAAAGGACAGAATGTATCCAGTAGTGCTCCGGAAGGGAGAAAAGTGGATCATTTACCTACTAACTCATTCCTCCTGCTTACCACGTTTCCTCACCTCCCTCCAAGTCTGCTTTAAAATTCTCCACCTTCCAAACGCCCTGGCTGACCAGCCCCCACCCATGTTGCCCATTTCCCACCTCTGCGTCTGTCCTCAGCTTCTGAGTGCTGGCCTGACACTGACGTGTGAGTACACTACCCTGTCTGTACACTGAGCTTTGTTTTTAGAAGTTCTGTGCACTCTATCTTTCCATCTGACCATGAGGAAAGGGGCTTGAGTTTCCCTTTCAAGCCAGGCACACCCCCAGACTTGGAGCACCCCCCCACCAGGGGTGGGCCTGGCCTCCTCTTCCCTTGGCAGTCCTCCCATCCCGCGGGGGCTGTGCAAACACCACAAGCCACTAGCCCTCCGTGAGAACAGCAGCGAGGGGCAGGCTAGAGGGACCGTGTGCTTAATCAGAACCAGCTTTATGATTACACGGCTGCCCAGGGGATAAAAATAATAGTCACACAAGTCTAAGAGCAGCTTGCATTTTCTATTTTAATCAGTTGGTGATGAAACCGGACTCCATTTCTAGATTGGGGCCCCAGGGCTGGAGTCCATGGCTGGCCTGGTTGTGCCCCCAAAGACGGATGGGGGAGGAAGATGGCAGTATGGAGAGGTGGGGGGCCTTGTCATGGAGTGGAAAATGTGTCCTTATATGGGCAACGGCTTACCCCTTCCACTCCAGGGCTAGTTCCAGACCCAGCCCTCCTTCTGTCTTCTCCAACAGGCTGGTTCCCTGAGATACAAGCCCAAGGAAGGGGGCTTCTAGAAGGGGGTCCCAGCTTCCAGGAGCTCCATGAGAGGGCAGGGCAGAGGGGCTGGCCTCCTCCTCTGCCCGAGGGCAGGCAGCAAGCCGGCATCAACAGAAGAGAGGGTGCTCCAGGCGGGAGAAAAGTTCTCTGGCTCTGCTGTTTGGGGCCTCTGAGCCCTTGGGCAAGCTCCCTGACCTTTTCTGAGCCTGACCTTCACCAGGAACACAGGAATCACAGCCCAACTGAGTGAATGGGCTGGGTTACTTAGTTGTGCCTGGCACGATGCTACGTGCTTTAACTGCTTACTTCAGGTTGAACCACAGCTTTGGCAATACTCAAGTGTCTTTGGCCCACCGCAATTTTATTTAGTTCAGTCTAATGCATGTTAGCTGCCAGTGACGACTGGAAGGACAAATGTGAAAGTGGGAGCAAACTTGTTACTATGGCAAGGACTCAGGCCAACGAAAGAAGGATGCATTGAAATCTGCTCGGTCAAGATCAGAGATACCTGACGGTCATGGCCGCAGGTGGCGCGGTAGTGAGGCTCCAGGGCTCGCGTTTAAATGCCCAGCCAGCTAGTCATTAGCTGTGTGGACTTCAGCAGGCCACTCAGTCCCTCACGCCTCAATTCAGGCTTTTCTACTGCCACCCCACAATCCCCCTTGTCACAGTTACGAATCACCTCTGGATTGCCAAACCCAATGGCCAGTGCTCAGGCTCACCTTACTCTCCTTGGCAGCCACATCCGATGCACTGATCCCATCATTCCTTTCTTACTGAAGTGGCCACCGTTTGGCTTCGGGGATTCCGCTTTCTCCGGGATTTCTTCCTATCCCACCATGCCTATTCCTTCTCGGTCTCCTCGGCGGACCTCTGTCCTGCCCTCCTTCTCTTCCTGCCCCCTCCATCCACATCCACCCTAGGGACCTCGTTCAATCCCAGGACACTCGGTGGCCTCTTGTGTGGACAGCTCCCCATCTCCTGCCTCCAACCCCGACCTCCTTACCCAACTCCAGGTTCATCTAAATGCCTGCCTATGTGACATGCCCACCTGGATATCTGAGGGACATCTTAAACTTCACAGGGGCAAAATTCTTCATTGCCCCGCCCCTTATGCGCCCATCCAGAAAGTAGTACCAGTGTTATCTGTGGTCCTGTATGAAAACCAAGTTGCCTCTCACTTCCCTTTTCTCTCTCCACTTCCAATTCATGAGTAAATCCTATCCGCTCTTACCTTGAGAATAGATTCTGAATCTGATCATTTCCCCCCTCCTGCATGGAGTCTAAGCCAACATCAACTCCTGCCTGGGCCATCCCAGCAACCACCCAGCTGGTCTCCCTGCTCTCCCTCTTACCCATCCTGGGTCTGGTCACCGTGGTCACCTCTGGTCACAATGTCCAGAGCTGGCCCACCACACTTAGAATAACGTCCTGTCTCCTGTCACAGCCCATGGCCTTGCAGATCTCACTGCTGCTCCCCCTCACCTCACTTCCCACCTCTCAGCCGCTGCTCACGGCTCAGCCCCCCAGCCCTTCCTGCTTCTGGGAATGCATCAGGCATAATCTCCACTCAGCGCTTCTCTCTCACCCTTCCCTCTTCCTTCCAGACTCCTTCTGGCTTCTTCAGACCTCTGTTCCACCGTCACTTCTTCAGAGAGGCCTCCCAACCACCATCTCCAACAGTAACATTCCCGTCCCCACACCCTACTTAGCTTCCTTCGTAGCACCTGCTACTGCCCGAGATTAGATGATAGACCTGTTCAACTGTATTACTGTCTCCCCCTTACTGAATGTAAAGTCCCTGAAAATAGGAATCTCCTTTTTGTTCTCTGCTTTTAACCTAATCCCTAAAGCAGTGCCTGGCACCGAGATGAATGATGGCCCACTGGAACATCACCTCCTCCCACACATACGCACAGCCCTCCCTGGTCACAAAGCCCTCAGTCTCAACGGTAGCCAAGGCCAGATGCCCTCAGCCAGGGTGGTTGGGGAAGGACAGCCTAAGCTGCCCTGTCCTGGGATTTTGGCCTACGAAGAGTTTTGCTTCCCCACCTCTCACCTGGGTCTGAGAGGGAATGGGCCACTCAGGCCAGGTTCTGTGTGTGGGGACAGGACTGGGGACAGAGAGACAACCAGGCGAGCAGCCCCCTCCTGTCGGCCCAGGGCAGGCTGCAAGGAAGGATGGAGGGACTTCCCAGTGGGAAGGGCTGTGACTAAGGGAGACCCACATGTCTCAGAGTACGTTCACTGACATGTTATTCACTAGACAGCGAGGCCATGCTGGGTGGTGGAAAGGGTAGCCTCCAGACCCAGACACACCCAGGTGTGAGTCCTGCCGAGGTAACTTATATTCTAACTGGCTCCAAGCACACGGGCTTTGGGATCAGAGACACCCAGAGTCGTCCCTCCACCTCCTGCCCTGTGAAAGTCAGTGTGACCTGGGAAAGTTGCCAGCCCTCGCGGAGCCTCAGTTTTCCCACTGAGAGATACCCTGCCCAACTGTTGTATAAACTCCAACGCACGAGGGTCTCTGGCCACAGCACACCTGGAAGGTCAGCTCTTGGGTGAGTTTTCTGGCAAGTCCTTCCCCACTCTGGGCTCAGGTGGTTTTTGGGTGTACATTGACACTTGCCTCCTGCTACACTTGGAAGGAGCACGGGTAGGACCAGAATTCAGATAGTGCAATAGAACACCCTTTCCCTTGGGTAAAAGACCCCCACAGCACGATTAAGAAAGCCGGACATGATGAATTATAAAAGCTACCGCCCTCTTTCTTTACTATCAGTGGGAAAAACAGGAGTACGGCTAATACTTCGGCTAATAAACCAGAGTCCTCTTTATGAGGCCCTAAAATGTATCATTGAATTGGCCGCAGGTTGATAGTCTTAATGGTGTTTGGTGCCGTGTGAGTGATAGCTCATGACCATAGGGGGCAGGGCCGGCGTGACGTCAGCATGAGCTACAGCCCCCTCCTCTAGTTGAGAGGGACCCTCTGCCCCTTGAGATGGATGTAGTCCTATCCAGAGGCTGAGCAGGCAGCTGAAGTTGGAGAGAGACAGGGAGACCCCACAGCATGAACGAACTTGCAAATTCGGTTACTCCCTAGGGCAAAGAGTTCTTCCATGTACTTTAACGTATGGCTTCTTTCGAGAATAAAACTATGGGCTCTCTCTTCAGAAAAATGCTCTAATCTACAAATGCACAAAATTCTGTATATCATTTCAAAGGGTGCATGGACCGCCCCCACCCCCAGCTGGGATCTTTAAGTGAGGTACAATGGCCTTGGGGAGCAGGGAGAGCTGGAAGGATCAGGGGATGGAAGAAGGACTCCTCAGCCTGGCTGCTGGCTGGCTGCAAGGTAACAGGGAAACTATAGTCCTTTGTCTAGAGGTGGCTCGTGAGGGAGAACTAAAGCTGGACAGGGTAAGAAGGCCACCCACATGTGGGGCACTAATACATCTCCTAGTCCAAGAACACGGAAAAGAATGGGTGTGAAGGGGGCTGCCCTTTTTCTCCTTGAAAAACAAAAACCAATTAACTGAGAGTTATCTCAGCTGGTCTCCCTCCAATCCCTTTGCTGGCTCTTCTCTTAACACCCAGCCCCTAGTCCACAGCCCTAGGCAAAACTAGAGATAAATAAGGGTGATCAAGATTAGGGAGAGTACCAGGGAATCTGGTAGAAGGAGACCAGCCTAGGGGCAAGAAAAGTCCCATAAGTTGCAGAATGAATTCCCCAAACCTTAAAAAAAAAAAAAAACCCAGATGTATTCTATAGGGAAAAGGAAAATTTTATTTTGAAAACAAAGTTTGCTTTTAAAAATAAAACGTCTGCTGTTTCTCAAAAAGGTGCTGACATTTCGCAGATAAGGAGAATGAATTACTATCCTTCCTTTAGCTCGCCATGTAAATAGGACCCGAAGAGTCCAAGGATTCCAAAAGCAGATACCCTCAGGAGCAGGCTGGGCTTCCTTCTAGATTGGTCGGATCCAGCAAGGGTCCCAAGTGAGGGCTGGTAGAAACAGGCTTTTGGGGTCACGTTCCCAGAAACACTTGTTTTTTTAAAACTGTGGCATCTGTCTTAAAAGAAGCAGGAATCTGACCTGGGAGGGTGACAGCCAAGGCACACACAGGAGTACTGGACAGCAGCAGCCCGCACCTAAAGCCGCAGAACACAGGTTTCGAGCCCCACTTTGAACAGACCATACGTGGATTTACCAAATCTGCTCTGGAGACTCAGAGCCCTGGTGACAAACCCAGCACAGAACTCCAGGGAGACCCACACAATCCTCTACCATCTCACCTTTGCTGCTGGCTATTGACTACTGAATTTGTTTTACCACTGTATTTTTTTTTTTTTAATGTCTCTTTTCAAGGCTCTTTTTTCTTAAAAAAAAAAAAAATACAGGTTCTTTTTCTTTTCTCCCATTCCTAATCGATCACCAATCTTGATTTTCATGGCCAGGAAATCTGATTCTAAAGCTGAGAACGGGGACTCAGGGTCCGCATCTTGGGGAATGGCAGGGAAACAGGATGGGACTTCATAACCCAAGTGATTATATTCCGGAGTCAGAAGAACAACAAAGCCTTTGAGTTGCCTTATTTGGATGCTCGTTTTTCACGTGTCACTCATAGTTACTAACCAGGCATTTCAAGGGTAAGAAATTATTTCCCCCACACTATCTTTTTCGACAGTTCCAGGCAAGTAACGAGATAATAAGGAAGGGATCAGAAGGCCCAAGATGGGGTTCTGGCCCTGGCTTGGCCTCTGCTGGACCAGGGAACTTGGAGCAGGATGCTTTCCTTCTCCACGGCCTTGGTCTCCTACCCTTTAAAATGAGGGCTGTAGCCTCGATCATCCCAAGGCTGGTTCCACTTCCGAGGCTCAACTGCTTAACTCCAGACCCAACAGAGAAAGAAGAGTCATGGACACAGTCTGGCCTCAGCCTTTCCTCACTCAGAAACTCCACTCAGACCTGGGAGCCCTTGGCCCCCACGTGCCTCCTCCTCTCCCTCTGCTGAATTACGGTGACTTTTTCTCCTCACAGAAGTGGGCCTGCCCCCTCTACCCCAGAGACGCGGCCTCAACTCACCTCCTCGAGGAAGTGTCCCCACATGGACCTCCCGCCACTCCGTCCTCACCGTAGGGCTGACCTGCCAGCACGGACACTGGCTTGTTGCCGCTTGTGAAATACTATGTAGTCATTTTCCTGTGGGTGTGTCTTTTCTCCTCCTGCCCTGTGCCTGGCTTCCCTACTCAGCAAGGCTCTACGTGTAGGGGTCAGGACTGGGGACGGGATGGGGGGTGGGGACAAGCAGGCGAGTAGCCCCTCCTGTCAGCCAAGGGCAGGCTGCAAGGTCACACAGGGCCATCAAGGGCTGCTCCCCATTCTCCTTTCTGTCTCACTGTTTGCAAATGATGGCTTGACCCCACAAAGCAAATGCCTCCAGAAGGGATTGCAGTCTTGGAGGCAGTTCTGTCAAGGCATGGCTGTCAAGGGAAGGGCTGAGGAGTGGGACTCTGTGTGGCAGTGAGGTGTGGGCGTGACCTACCGTCCACGGTGACTTGGCAGGAGCACTCAGCCTGGCCGGCGCCATTCTTGGCTATGCACTTGTATAAGCCTCTGTCCTCCGGCAGCGCCTTCTCGATGGAGACAGAGCACAGTGAGCCTAGGAAGGAAGACGGAGAACGGTTGATGGGAGCAGGTACAAGCCCGATACTGGCACCTGGAATGTGGCGGGGAAGGGCTATTCACATGAACAACCTCTGGAAGCCCAGAAGTCAGGGGTCCTGTGGGAACCAACCGTCTCTCCCTCCCAAAGGTAGGGTACTTTTTGCTGATAACCGAGGTCCAATATATTCCTTCCCGGGACCTTCTTCCTGCCTCCCAGAGAGCTCTCTTAGGGAGACATCATGGAAAGGTGCCGAAGAAAAGGGTGGGATCGTGTCTGCCTTGGGAGAGCCTCCCACACAGTAGAAGGAGCAGAGAGACCACGAGCCTCAGACTGCGATGCCACCAAGGAAGATGAGAGTTCGCCAGGCACAAGTTTACGGACCTGTGTCAGGCAGAGTGGCAGGAGCAAACGCGACACCCAGTTACAGCAATTATTCTGGGAATGCATCTTAGAGATGGGAATTCTGAATAAAGAGGTGGGTGAGGGAAGGCAGGAGTCCCTGTCCAGCAGGGGCACTGACCTGGGGTGGGGGCAGTCTGCTGGGAGGAGAGGGTATATATAGCCTGGCATCCTGGGGCTGGCTTCTCAGGAATGGTATGTGAGCTGAGAAGCACGGCCAACCAGGGGCACTGGTCTGAGAGAGGGGCACTCTGGGGTGGCCTCCCTTCAGGACACCATCTTTCGGTTGCCTCAGAGAGTGGTAGCGAAGCCTTTCTTCCCTCACGGGTCTCGCCATGCCCAGCACACTTGTCTTCTGTCCTGGTTGGGGGAAGGACGAGTCAGGCTGGGCAGGCACAGGAAGCAGGGGTCTGGCTACTTCTGTGGGATACCCCCTGGGGGGATTTCCCTTAGGGTGCAGGAAAGTCCAACTGAGGGCCAGGACCACTGGGCCAGACAGGAGGGCAGTGGCACCCTAGCGCCTGCCTTCAGACACACAAACAAGCCAAAAGCATGGCGCTCTGCCCAAAGCTGCCCCTGTTGTCAGGGCAGCAGTCATGACACAAGGAAGAGGACAGAGCCAGGGCCACATGTAGCCTGCTGCCTGGAGCTACTGGCTTCGGCCACCTCACTTCCTCCATCTCCTACTCCCCCAGCCAGTGGCTTGGCACAAACTCTAGGCCTTGGGTGGGTTGAGTGGTATGAATCCCAGGTGTGTATGTGGGGCAGCGTGGCCAGAAGGGAGGCCAAAAGGCACCAATCTCAAAAAGTACCCTCACCCCCATTAGGCAGATCCCCAGACTTGACCAACAGATACAAGGATACTCAGAGAACCTCACTAAGGCCAGAAGGGAAAGCAGAGGCATACTAGTTCCCTTTGCTTCTTGGCACCTGGGTAGTATCCTCAACAGGGAAATGTCGTCCTACCAACCACCTCCCTCCTACTTACACAGAGCCCATTTCTCAGGAAAGGCCTCCCTACGTTCTCCCACCCAGGGGGACATCGAGTCGCGATCTCTGCTCACTGCCCTTGGGAGACAGACTTTGCCGACGCTGAACCAGAAAGGACTCAGGCTGGATTTTTAGGAAATCCATCATGGGAGGGAGACTGTGAAGCACAGGAATCTGGGTTGGAGGAACTGTCCTCTCTAGAGAGAAGCTTCTACTCATCTGAGAGGGCAGGAGGATGCTAAGATGATCTCTGGTCCCCGAATTTGAGGCTTAGAGGAAAGTACCCCGTCTTGTCACCACCCTTCAGTCTGAGGCTAAGGCTCTGTGAGCAGACACTCCACTCCTGGTGAATATTCTGCTTTTGAATCCCTGCCGGTCCTTCAGTTTCAGCAACCCCCCCCGCCCCCCCCCCCCCCCCCGGCCCCAGCTTCAGCCTTAAGCCCAAATGGCACCAACTGCAGAGACAATGGTGAGCCTGCCAGAAGTTGGGCATTTAGACCACAGCTCTCAGCCCCTCAGCCAGGAACGCAGCAGAGCGGGGAGCTCTTCCTGCTGCCCAAAGCCAGGACCCCTGGCCACATGCGTGGGCTGGGGGAGGGGCCCCCAGGCAGGCTAGCCCAGATTGAAAAATCTGGTATTTCCTGTGGGGCAGCTTATTCCTGACCTCCAGGAAAAAAACCCTTTCCCAGAGGTTTTGTTTTTGTTTTTTTGTTTTTTTTTTTTCTTTTTAGAGAAGCCTCAGCCTGGTGGGGAATTTTGAGAGGGAGGTGAGGGGGATGGGAGCAGGCAGCATAGAATCAGAGATCTGATAAATGGCTCAGCTTGAACTGTCCCTGGGAGAGCCTCTTGGGGGCATAGGGTCTGAAGATCTCCCATCTTGCTCCAAGTGTGTGGAAAGAGGGGTGGGGGGGGCAGGGGGGTAAAGGTGGCTCAAAGTCCTGAAGGCTATGCTCTGAGGAGGCCCTCAGTGAGCGGTGCCTCCCCAACCTGGTCCCCTAGGAGGTCTGGACAGCACAACTCAGCTCCAGGTCACCTCCTCAGGGATGGTGCCTTCCCTGTCACCCATAAGCATCCCCAGCCACAGACAGCCCTCTTCTGTGCCCTGAGTTTCCCTTTATCCAAACATGTCTCCCAAGGCCATTGCTGAAATGCATGTCTGTCTCCCCCACTAGTTCTCAGAGGGCAGTGACTGTGTCTATTATGAATGTTTTTCCTGAGCCTGGAATGCAGTCACAGTAAAAAAAAAAAAAAAAAAAAAAAATCTGTCATTCTGAGAACAACCAGGGCACATTTTTTATAGCAGGTGATTTTGGGAGGATCTATGCAAGAGAAAGTCAGGAACATTTAGTCACATATAACCTACCATTGAAAAAGACCATATAGGATTTTTTTTTTTCTTTTGAGAGAGAGAGAGAAAGAGTGTGTGTGTGTGTGTGTGTGAGGACAAGCTAGGGAGAGGAGCAGAGGGAGAGGGAGAAGCAGACTCCCTAATGAGCAGGGAGCCTAATCCCAGGACCCTGAGATCATGACCTGAGCCAAATGTTTAACCAGCTGAGCCCCCCAGGAGCCCTGACCATAGAGTTTCTGAAAGGAAACAATTCCGACCTCAGAGTTCTTCAAGCAGATTATGCATACACAATACTGCCTTGCACACAGTAGGGGCTGCAGAAATCCTAGTGTTCTGCAGAATGAACTTCCATAGGTTTTCAAAAAGTCTTTGCCAGGTCCCACACTAAAGGTGATTAAAAATGAATCATCTGTTGACAACAGCAACAAAAGTGAATTCTCACTAGAGTGGGAGCGATGTGGGAGCAATGTTTGCCAGCGAGAGAAGCCTGGCCTGGAGACAGGAAATAGGGCATAAAGATGAAACTGCTTCTCAGGAGCAGCACAGAGCTCCCCTTGGCTCACTGGCCATCCCTCCCACTCTTCAGTCAAGGCCAAGGCCAAAGCCTGAGGAGCTCAGATGCAGAGCCCAGAAGGGCCTGGTGCAGTCCCCATGCGGGCCCAGGGGGCAGGCCCAGCCACTGTAAGTGGACACCATCTACCCTGTGGCTCTGGGAATGCAGAGAGGGGAAGGGTATCTCCACGTGTCCCTCCGGCCCCTGCAAATTAGCAGTCCACTCCAGCCGACTCCTGTCACACCTCTTCTGCTCTCCTTGATGCTAAATGGGGTGGACATGACCACGTTTTGGGGGGCCTGCAGGCTATGAGCCCTATCCAAGCTACAGGGTTCCGAGTAGCCTCGTGAACCTGTAAACTGCGTCCACCAGCAGGAGGTATGTGGCTGTACATGCCAATGGGTGGGGGGAAGGGAGCGCAGGAGTCTCTCATGGCCAAAGGCTGGTGACAACAGTCTGGCAGGGAGAGCAGAAGTCAGGTTTGTTCTTAGATGAGCTAATAGCACAGGGCAGTGCAATGAAGCAAGAAAGATTCCCAGCCAAGGGGTGGGGGTTGGTGGAGAGGGTGCTGAGGGCAGTGTGAGGACGGGGAGACCCCTTAGCTATCCCCTCCACCTTCCCCTCCAGACCACCTCAAACAACCAGCTGACTGCCATTGATACCCCTAGAAGCATGACCCCAGTCACCCAGACCCCAGCACGCAGGGGTCCTCCGCTGCTTCCTCTTCTTTATCCGCCCCCTGCTCCCAAGCCAAGCAACAGGTCTCCTAACTCTGTCCTTGCTTCTTGAACTGGTTGTTTCCTATCTGTGCCATGGCTACCTTCTTAGTCCAGTCCCCTTTACTCCCCCACCTCTTCAATAGGCTCTTTACCCTTAAGCCCCCAGCTTTATGTGCACTGCTCCTCATTCCAAGCTTTTACATTCCTAGTGCCTCCAGAATCGAGTTCCTTAGCGCGACCTAGGAGGCTGTGGGCCCTGCCTTCCTCTCCAGCCCTCCCATGCTGTGAGCAGGCCCACCTCTGCTGCTGCTAGAGCCCCTGCCTGGGAAGCCCATAGGTCTCCTGGAGCCCCGGCCTGGCTCACTCAGCACCAGCCTTTCCTGAGGCCCCAGCACTCAGCTCCCTCTTCTCCTACGCCTCCCAGCTCACCTTCGGCACTTGGCTGGAATAGGTTTATCACTGGGAGTGTGTGTCCCCTCTTTCCAGATCTGTGGAGAGCACATCTACTCACACCTCTCCGCGTGCCCGGCTCCCTGCAGGGGGCCTGCGGAAGAGGTCACGGATAAGGCTTCCAGATGGGCTTTCTCCCTGGGGTCTGGGTCTAACCCAGGCTCTTAAAGACTTGGGAGGGTGAGGCTCTGGAGAAGGGACGGACAGAAAACGGGGCTGGTATTTTCAGACAAGGTATTCTCCCTACTGTGGCAAGGCGGACCGGTCCCTGTCAAGGCCTGCGTCCTCCACTACAGTGAAAATGCCGGAAACTTGGCAGGCCCAGAGGGCCCCACCAGTCTCCCAACCTCTTCACAACTACTGGCAGGGTTGAGGAGTTGACAGGCGTGAGCAGTTTCCCTGGCTGGACAATGCTGCCAGTGAGCGGGTCCTGAAAGCTCTCTCAGCCGCAATGGTGTGTGGACATCTGACAAAAAGGGGCTAAGAGGTAATAGAGCTTAGTGGTCTGGATGTCAGAACTCAACTGCCTACATTCAGACCCCAGCTCTGTGACACCTAGCTGAGCAGCCTTGGGCAAGACAGTGCATTTCTCTGTGAAACGGGCGGGATGAGATGAGTGAGAAGTGTCAGAGCCTCAGACGGTGTCTGGCGCACAGTGTTCAATTCATGCAAGCTATTCTTGGTTTTCAAAGGAGAATTACAAATATTTAGAATATTTTTTAGGAACTGAATTTGGGGCTGTCTCTCTGCTCCTGGTCCTTCCCATATCCTCTCCTTGTGCTGGCCTTCTTTTAATCATGTCTTCTTCCTCTGATTTGGACCTAAACTGCCCCTTTGAGCTGGTTTCTGTGGGAGGTGATACTGGAATAGCCCTTGCTCAGTGACAGGAGATGCCACAGACTCAAGGCCATGGCTCAGGCATGTGTTTGAGACCAGGGCTGAGGTCTGCTTCCGTTGCTCAGCTGAGGGGATGGTTTATAAGCAGCTACGAGTGCATCTACAGGCCCCACACAGGTCTCACGGCAGCTGCGTGGCTCTGGGCACTGTCCTCAGCTGTCCCAACATCAGTTTCCCTGAAGAGGGTGTAAGCACAGTCCTCCCTCCCACTGTGCATATGTCCCAGGGATGGGCACCTGCCTACCATTCATCCTACCTGGAGAGCACCATGGGGTAACCTGGGAGACGCTCCCAGTCAAAGTCTCAGACTGGTTCTACCAAAGGCTTTCCAACTGTGAGGAGCCCACAGGGGTGACAGGGAAAGTGCACCATCCATGGGCCCAGACAGCTCACCCCACTGTAGCTATCCCCCATGCCCACCTGTGTGTGGACCACAGGGAGGCTGAGCTAACAGAGGCAGGGGGGAGCATGGTATGCCTTCTGGAGGACCCTACCAATCTGGAGATATAGCCACACAAGAAAAGTTCTCCTATAAGCACAATAGCAGAAAATGAAGCATCTTCTCTCTCCTGGTCAATCTCCCCTGAATCTTCTAGCGCTTAGATCCAAATGCTCAGCTCTTCCTGATTTGCTGTCTGAGTTGCAGAATGAAGACAGAAATTTCATCCTGGTCTGAGAGGGACAGTGCTCTCTTCAAATGCTTCCTTTGGGTTTCAGGAGGAAGGAAGGAAGCCTGATGAAGGAGGGGAGGTGGGGGGTGCAGTCAGCAGACAGAAAGAGGAGCAGCATGGTGTGGGGAGTTTCTGACAGCTCCGCTGATCCTGATTGCACAGGACCTGTCCACTTGGGCCTCTTCTTGCCTGCCGCCCTCCACCCCTTAAGGGTAAAATGCCACCTCCTGGGGAACTTTGTACCCTGCCCTGTCCAGAACCACCAGTATCAGCCCCTAGCTCAGGCCAGGCTCTGTTCCAGCGCTGGCCACCAGAGTGTGGTGTGGGAAGTCTGCCGGACAGGGAGCTCCCATACAGGCTTGGGATGCTTGGCTGAGACATTTCAAACCAAATTGAAGGTCCAGGGAAAATGCCCCTCTTACCCCCATCTCTTCTCTAGGTATAAACTGGCCCATCTGAGAACTCCAGACCCCAAAAGGCCCCAGATGTCAGCATTTAGTGGCCCCCCCTTCTCCCCACAACCCAAGAATGTGGAACACCAGCAAACAAAAGTCTCATCCAAATTAGGAAGCGAGTGGCTCTGTCTGCCCAGGAGAGTATGCCGTTGGGGCTGTTTGGGGTTTTGGCCTTCCCCCACAGATCCTTTCAAACCCACAATGTTATCAAGACTTAAGTTGTTGTTGACCCCAAATCACAATCCTGTGCCAACCTGTCACTGTACACCCTCTCTAAACTTAAAATCCCGCTGCGAAAGCAGCTCTCAGCTCCGAGCCCTGGGTGGGCTCAGGTCCCCCGGCCCCCTCGTGCCTGCAAACGGAGCCCCCTCCATGTCAGAGCCGTGGAGGTCTAGCTCAGGCCTAGGGCTTCTCTGAGGAGCCACAGCTGGGGCTGCCATGAAGCATCTCACCAGACAGATGCCGAGGCCCAGGCATGTGCCATAGGACCAGACACCCACCTCTCACTGCCCAGTGATGGAGTGTGTGCCTGAGGGCCCGGAGCAGGACACCTCTCCTGTCAGGGAGGGGGCACAGAGGCTGGCATTCCAGCCTAGGCTCTGGGCTGTGAGAGGCAGTCCACAAGCCCAAAGCTCTAGGAGCCTGCAGTGGACCTGGTACAGAGCCCACTTCTCCCCAGCCCTCGCCCTTGTTACCTTCTTGTGAGAGGATGATGAACTTGGTGGTCTTGAGTGTCTTTCCATTCAGTGTCCAGGTGATGGTGGCTGGGGGGTCAGAGGACACCTGACACTGGAGTAGCAGCTTCTCGCCTTCTGTCACACGGACATCTTGTAGCTTCTCCTTGAAGGTTGGGGCTGTCCCTTGGTTCTCTGACCTGTTTTCATTATCTGTGGCTCCTGCTTGCCCCCTCCTACAGTTCACATCATTCTTAACCTCCTTCTTGAGTTCTTCCTTCCCAGCTGGTTTTGGGGTCTCAGCAGGCTTGGCGTTGCCCATGGGTTTTAGGGTCTCAGCAGGCTTGGCGTTGCCTACGGGTTTTGGGGTGTCAGCAGGCTTGGCATTGCCCATGGGTTTTGGGGTCTCAGCAGGCTTGGCATTGCCCATGGGTTTCGGGGTCTCAGCAGGCTTGGCGTTGCCCATGGGTTTCGAGGTCTCAGCAGGTTTGGCATTGCCCACAGGTTTTGTGGGCTCGGCAGGTTTGGTATTGCCCACAGGTTTTAGGGTTTCAGCAGGCTTGGCATTGCCCAAGGGTTTCAGGGACCCTAAAGGCTGGGCATTGCTCACGGCCTTGGGACTTTCTGCTGCCTTGGCATTCAAGGCCTCAGCGCTGTTGCTACCATTCTCTGCTGGTAATTTCTTCTTGCTGCCTAACACCGAGCGGAAATCTGGGGTGGCAGGTTTGGGAGGAGGTGCCTTCTCAGGCACCGGGGTCTTAGGAGTCCCCTTTTTGGCTAGGACCGAGCGGAAGTCGACCTGCTGAGGGCTGTGCACCTTCCTCTCTTCCTCTGACACGGTCTTCGGCTTCACCTGCCGCTGCAGGTTGGCGCGGAAATCCATCTGCTCAGCTGGGATCTCCTTGAGGTCTTCTTCTGACACCGTCTTGGTACTCACCTTCTTCCCCAGGAGGTCACGGAAGTCCAGCTGTTCCACCTCGTGCTGGCGGATGGCCTCCTCGGTATGCTGCCGAGTCTCCACGCGCCTCTTCAGCAGCCCCCGCACGTCCTCGCCGTCTTCCTCCTCCGGCCAACCCTGCCCTCTCGCAGGCCAGCCGGGCCTCAGGGTCCCATAGCAGTCACGGCCACCACCATCAGCACCGGCTCCTGGGCTGCAGAGGCCCTCACAGCTGGCAGGCTCCCTCCCCCTGCAACCAGTGAAGGGAAAAAGGAAAGTAGCAAGAGGAAAAGGGGCCGGGTAAGAAAGAACGTCAGGGGAGAGCAAATCCCTGAGGGAGGGAGGGTAGAAGGGAGGGGGAAGGGGAGGTTGGGGCTGACCAGGCTGTGTTTATAGAAGGGAACATTGGTGAGAGGCTCTTGCTTGCTTACTTGGTTTGTTACATCGGTAATGACTTCAGTAGCCTTATAAGGGTGTGTGCAAAAAAAATAAAATAAAATAATAATTCACCCCCCTCTCCTCCCCTGCTCTCCCTCCCTCATTCCCCTTCCAATCTCTCCCTCTTGGCTCAGCAGCCTCTGCTGGAGGATACAAATAATCTGGGGCTGCTGGGCTGGGCCTGCAGGGGCCAAGAGGAAAGTGGAGCGGGTAGATGGCCTGGGGGCCTGGCCGGGCACCTCCTGGGGGCACTCACCGCAGGGGGGCTCTGGTGGGGTTGCTCTGTAACATCAGTGACACCTGGCAACTGCATTCGCCAACCCGGTTCCTGAAGGATTTGAGAGATGGATACATATCAAGAGGCTCTGGGGCCAAGGGCCTGCTCAGCCCAGGGCTGTGAGGAGGGTGGGGCAGGCAGGAACTTGGCCAGAGGCTGGCCAGTTTACTCCAGGAAAGAGGGGGCCATGGGCTTAGCTGTGACCCCAAATACCCAAACAAGACCTCGATCTAGGGCAGGCCCTGTCCCTCTTTGGTCACCCTCCTCCCCACCCCAGCTCTTGTATAAAAAGGAAAAGAAAAACCTTCTGAACAACAGCTTAGATGGACATGCAGAAGCAGGAATACTTTTCTCTAAGTATATTACAAAAATAATCCAATCACTCAATTTAAATACAATCACTCAACACTGAAGTCTACACCTGCCAGGGTGTGATGGGGCTGCTGGTCTAGTCCCTGCAGCCCTGTGTGGTGACCTGAGTCTGACTCCATGCTCCCTCAACACAGAGGTGGTTCTGTCCTCTCTGCACAGGGTCTCCCCCGCCAACTGCTCCTTCCCCTGCTCAAGAAGTGAAAACACTCTTCCATCCCTCCCCATCAGCTAAAAACCAAACAGATGTCTTCCTGCAGGGATGACCCTTTCTCTCCTTCCTTCAGGTGGGGAGGGCTGTGGAGTCTTTGACCCACTGTTAAAAGTTAGTGTCCCTGTGGTGTGGCTAACTGAAGCTCCTCTGCTCTTGCTCCTGCTTGCGCGCTGCCAGGACTTAGAGCCCTCCCACCCTGCATGGCTGCCATCTGCTGGCGGTTCTGAGCTCTGACCAGCCAAGGTTGTCCAGGCAGGGGGAAAGTCGGGGGTGGTGGGTAGCACTGAGAGCCAGAGGCGACTCTTTATGGTGATAACCTCCCATTAGAGACAGGGCCCTCCACCTTTCGTTTTTGTGCCTAAAATGCACCAGTGACGTATGGAGCACCATTCTGTCCATTTTAAAGGTTCAGGAAGGAGACTCAGGAGTTTCTCTGAGGCTGTGCTGGGGCTCCCAGGTTCTCCTACTCATTCCCCACTGTGTAACCATCTTACTGGCACTGCCGGGCCCAGCACGTGCCTCAGATCCTACCACAGACGAGCCAAGTTCTGCAACAGGTGCCTTACATAATCTGTCTCATTGCATCTCATGACATCTCTGGGAAGCCAGCACTGGTTTTATAAGGAAAACAAGGCTTCTAAAGGTTAAGTCATTGGCCTCAGCTCACAGAGCCAGCCAACAGGAAAAGGGATTGACACCCAGGTCTCCCTGAATCCCGGAGCTGTAACCTTCCCCCCTCCGCCTTGCAGGGCTCGTCAGTACCAGTCTGCTGTGGGGTGTGTAATGTGTGTGCATGTGTGTGCGCGCACGCATGCACATGCCTCTCTGTGGACGCGGCCATCAACAGCACACATGGATACGTACAGATACAGGGCCTTACCTGCTGGCCTACTGCACCTGCAGGGACGCATCTGGAAACATATGCATAGGCACTGTCATCCCTCCACGGACAGCCCCCCAAGCATGTGTTTACACAGCCCTGGCTGATGTATGTGGCTCTCTACCTTGCCTGGCCTGGCCTCCCTCCCTGTGGAGGGCGAGGTCCAGATCACCCACTGGCAGCCCCCGGCACAGCAGATGACTTGCAGGGGATCTGGGGTGGGGGGGTTGCCGCTCATTCCCAGGCAGGGAGACCCATTTGAAACAAGGAGAGGTTGATCTGGGCTGTCCTCCAACCCTCCTCTCATCCGTTGGGGTCCCCTCCTGGCCACCTTTGTCAAAGCTCAGGCTCTCAGAAGGCATCGATTCAAGGTTCAGGGAGCCTCAAAGTCTGGACAGTTGCAAGGGGCCCGCGGCTGCTCCTTTGCTCAGCAAACAGCGGTCAGGTGCCTCCTTGGTTCCAGGCCCTGGGAAGGCTAAGAGGCCCTCAGGACATCCTGAGCACCTGGCACAGAAGGCTCATGGGGCTTTGGGTCAACTTGTAGAATAAACACAGAAGGTCATTTGTGGGTGAGGCCCAGCTCCCTGGCACCCCACTTCTGCCAGGCCGCTGGCCAGTATGAGACCATTCATTCCCTGCTTTTCTTTCCAACACAGGGTGTGGGGCCCACGATTGGTGAGAAGCAGAAGGCCAGGAGGCCAACGGCCGAATTTTCCCCGCTTGTGCTCTCCAACATTGCCCCAGCTGAGTTTCCTCCTGCCACAGGTACGACACAGCCGGATGCAAAAATCAGGAGCAGACGCCAACCAGATGGCCACACTTTACCCCAGCCGAACCCGCCAGAGGCTTTAAATGGTGGGGCAGCCCATCCCCTGGGTTGGAGTGAGCTCTAGCTCCCCATGGGGAAGCAGGAGAGGGCTTCTGTTGCTGTCCACCGCCCGCCCTTAAGGAGGGAGCAAAGGTGGCTTGCTGTTTGACCCATCTCCATGCCTAAGCCTGTGGCACCTGGGGAAGTCTGAGAGGCAGACAGGGGTGGAGAACTTGGGATACCATGGCTGGCCCACTAATGTAGGGTCACCATTTCTGCAGCCATAAACTTAAATCTCTGCTGGGCCTTTAAGACAAATCATGGGTTCAAACAGGGTCTACCGAGGTCAGAAAGGCCTTTGACCTGGGACCCACATACCAGATAATCTAGCCAGCCAAACAGCCTCTTGAGACCATCTTTGGGATCTGGATCAACATATTCAGTTACCAAGTAAGGCCCAGGGCTGAGGATGAGGCCCCATGCCCAGCCCAGGTGCTGCCAAAGAGAATATATGGGGCCAAGACCCCAGGGGCTGCACCTTTTACAAAGTAACGAAACCCCTTCCACTCCTGCCTCCTAAATCCTGAATGAGAAGCCCACTCTTTTGTTACAAAGCCTTGGACCCTGTCCCACTCTGAATCACCCTCCCCTGGAATGGGTTTTACACGTAAAATTAAAGAACTAATTTCCTGGCAAGTCTCAATCTTTCAAATATTTCAGCTGGAATTTGGAACTGACTTTTTGACATTTCCTCTTTTAGTTCAGGAGACAAGCATTAAGGCAGGGGAGGCAGAAACCATCCAGCCACAGCTGTAGCAGGGACAGATAGGACCCCCCCCCGCCCTTTTCCTCCCAGCTATCTGGTCTCCCTCCTTGAAAGGCATTCTGTCCTGGGTCTAGGGCTGATTTCTGTCAGGATGAGAAAAGCTGGAGGGGAATGGGGCCCTTGGCAGACCTGGCACATATTCCCCAGGAGAACTTTCCCCTGACTTGCTCCTTAGCTGAGGACAGAGCCAAGGCCACGGCAACAGCAACCCCAAGGAACGAAGAGGCTGGACGTTGGGGAGAGGGGAGGGGCAAGGACTGAGTGAATAGGGAATCCAGGGCAACCTCCTGGGTTCCCCAAGCTCCCATGCACTTCGGAGAAAAAAGGAAAGGGAGAGAATCTGATTAAAACGATGAGGGTTCCAGTCTGGGCTCTGGGCGGCCACAACCAAATCCATGACCCTGAGACCTTGGTTCCCCCCATCATTAAACAATGAGTCGGCTAGATAACTTCTGAAGTCCCTTCCAGCTGGGACAGCGTAAGTTTTATGACTGTCCCCAGCTGGGCCCAGACAGTCTGCCTGCCGACCTCCCAGTGCAACCCTCCACTCTGGCCTGGCAGACTTCCCACAGCCCTTGCTTTGCTCTTCCCTACCCTTTCTGGCTCAGAGCTTCAACGTGCCCTTGACAGCCAAGCCTTTACTCATTTGCTGAACCTCTGCTTATTGTCCTCAAAATCCCACAAGGAGCTTCTCTCTTCTAGGATGTTTGGCTTAAATAATGTGATTATTGTCCCGTAGCACTACTCCTTCCATGGAGACAAGCTCCAGACTCATGTGTCATCCGTTTCTACCATTTGTACTGGCCTAGGTGAGGAAGAGTGTGTCTCTTCTCTATTCTGAAGGCAGATGTGCCTTCCCAATACTAACTGGTTTGGGTGTAAGGCAAAGGCTGCTGGTGTGTTCTGGGCACACTGCTGATGGTAGCAGGATGACCAGCCAGTCCACAAACCATCTCCACAGCAGACTACATACACGGCATTAGCTCAGCTGAGATTTGCCAAGCCTTACCCAGCTAGGCAGAACTTCCTAGTACATCTAAAGAAATGATAAATGACAACTTTTTTTTATAAATCCACTAAATATTCGAGTATTTTGTTATGCATCAAAAGCTAACTGATACAAGCATAAAGTGCATATCCAGAAAGGACCCAAGTGGCGGGCCACACCCTGGGTTTTGTCATGATTATAGGAACAGGGCTCAATCATGGCAGTAGCTTTTACATGGCACGTAGCTCAGAGCCTCGAACACGATGTGCTGAGTACAGGGAAATGATTTATCCAGGGGAGCAAGCCCCTTGCAAAGGGGCCAGGCACCCGAGCCAGGGCAGCTCCAAACAGCTTTGTCATGGGGCACCACATCCTGTTTGCAGGGTCAAGGTCAGATGAGCACTCTTCAGTGCTTACAGCAACCCGAAGGGCTGGCGCTCTGTCTCTGTCAACCCAGGGCTGGCATGGGATTTTAAGAGTTAGAGCATTTTCAAGGTAGAAGAACATTTCTGGATCACTTTCATTTAACAAACAGTGAAGGCTGACTCTGGGCAGTCACTGTTCTAGGCACTGGGAACAAAGCAGTGTATCTTCATGGAGCTTACCTTCCCATATAATCTAGAAAACCTTAAACAGGAAGTGGGTGGGGGGAGGAATGAACATAGTTAACCTCCCTATAGTGGTTTTAAATGTCTACAAATTCTTTGATACTCCCCTTTCCAAGAGATGGCACCTAATATGGCTTAATAACTTACTTCTAGCAAACAGAATACACAGAAGTAATAATGTGTGACCTCTACGGGGTAATCACAAAAGACATTGCAGATTGTAGCTTATTCCCTCCCATGATCACGAGCTCTGTGGAAGCCAGTTGCCATGTCATGAAGTCATTCAAGCAGCTCTAGGGAGAGGTCCACACGGCAAGGAGCTCCGGCCTCAAGCCAACAGTCCTATGAGGGAGCCATCTTAAAAGTGGACCCTCCAGCCTCAGTCAAGTGTTCAGAGACTACAGTCTGTACCAACAACTTCCCTGTAAAAATCATTCAGCAAAGCTACGTCCAAGTCCCAACCCATTGAAACTGAGGGAAGATAACTGTCATTTTAAGCTGCTTGGTTTTAGAGTAATTTGTTACACAGCAATAGGTAACTAATACACTCCCTCAATCCTACAGCTTTCCCAATTTTAATCCATTCTTCCCTCTTTCATATTCTCCACACACCAGTTCGAGTTTCATGTTTTATGACTGTCCCCAGCTGGGCTCTATATAGACAGTCTACCTGCCGGCAGGAAGACTGTCCATATAGGGGAACAAAAGCCAGGATGGAGTAAGACAGGGGACTCTGGGGAACTGAGCTCAGGATCTGTCAACACCTTCACGTTGAAGCAGGAGAAATGAAAGCTTGTTGGTAGCACCGGGCTTGCCCTTTCTTTCCCTTGAAGCCCAGCCCCACATTACTTTTGGGTTTCCACGGGCTTCCTAATCCCGGGTGGGAACTTTGACAGGAGGGAGGAATGTGGGGGGGTAGTGGGGAGGCTGGACAGACGCACGGACTCACTTGAGCAGGATCTCGTATTGGCCGGCATGCCAAGGCTGCACGTTCTTTAGAACCAGCGTGAACACGCCCTCATTCTGTAGCACCTCGAAGTGGCCAGTGTCTTTGGAGAGGGCTTTGCCATCTCGCAGCCAGTGCACAGTGGGGAAGGGGTCCCCAGCGATGGCACAGGAGATGAGGACACTCTGGCCCAGGGAGGCTGTCACTGAGCGAGGCCTGCTGATGAACCAGGGCTGGGTACCATCCTGAGGCTCTGGAAGTCGGCAAAGGGTTGAATTAGAGAGGAAAGCCTTTCAGCAGACAGGGTCCACTGGGCTCTCCCAGCCAGTAAGGGTCAAAGACTGCACATTACCCAAATAACAGCCGGTCCAGAAATCACTTTTATTGGATATACAGTTACAGCACATTGTTCTCATGGCAAATCTATCTTGCTTATGTTCTCTGAGGATAACGCTGACAAGACGGTATTGTATATCTGAAGCCAGGGGAGGTAGCCTTGCTCACCAGACTAGGGGCAATTGATCTACAATGAGACATGCATAATTTTTTTTAAAGATTTTATTTATTTATTTGACAGCTGGAGATTACAAGTAGGCAGAGAGGCAGGCAGAGAGAGAGGGGGGAAGCAGACTCCCTGCTGAGCAGAGAGCCTGATGCGGGGCTCGATCCCAGGACCCTGAGATCATGACCTGAGCCGAAGGCAGAGGCTCAACCCACTGAGCCACCCAGGCGCCCCAGACGTGCATAATTTTGAGTTGATGTTTGCTTTATGTATCCTTTCCTGGTCTCTCTTCTTAAATACAGGTTCTCTAAAGGCAAGGACCCCAAGGGGCCACAGCTTGCCTCAAAAGCTATCACTGTGCTAATGTAACATTGTATGTTAATGATATTTCGATAAAGGGGGGAAAAAAGCTCTCACTCCCTAACTGTTAAGTATATCATAGGACTTCTCTCCTAGCACTCTATGCAGCGTGTCACCAATGACCCAGAGAACACAAAGACTTCAGAAGGCTCCAGGGCACAGTGGTGCTACTCAGCCAGAGCCCGAGATGGAGCTGGGGAGCTGGCCTTGTGGGCTGGAATGGGACCAGAGGAGCACAGGGGCCGTGGGGGAAACCAAGTAAACTCACATGGTTACCTCACCTCCAGGGTGTTTTGGACAGCCTGGCCTGCTACAGCAGCACCACGGCTTTCCCGCCCCACCGGCACCCACCCCCGACAGCCCCGCAGCCTCACCTTGCACCATGAGCACCGCCTGGGTGCGGACCTCTCCGGCACTGTTCCAGGCTTCACAGGTGTATGTGCCCGTGTCCTCTGGGAACACTTCCTGGATACAGAGGCTGTGCTGAGTGCCTTTCTGCTCAAAGTGGAAGTCCTCCGACTCCTGGATCTCATTCCCATCGTGAAGCCAGACGACCTCAGGGGGTGGGTTCCCTGGAGGAGAGACAGGGCAGGCAGACACGGCAGGAGGTGGGTTCCCTGGGACATGGGGCAACTTTGCCTTTAATAGTGTGACGCTGTACTAAATACAAACCTCTCTATGCCTCAGTTTCCCCATCCGCAAAACAGTCTAACCCTATCTTCTTCATAGGTTTGTTGGGAGGATTGAATAAAAGAATACAGTCCCCCCAGAACTGCCCACTAGAATAGCAGATTAGAGGGATGCCTGGGTGGCTCAGTTGGTTAAATGTCCGACTCTTGATTTTTGGCTCAGGTCAGGATCTCAGGGTTGTGGGATCAAGCCCTACATCAGGCTCTATGCTAAGTGCGAGTCTGCTTGAAATTCCCTCTCTCCCTCGCCCTCTGCTCCACCAACCTAAATAAATAAATAAATAAATAAATAAATAAAACCTTTCGCAGATCAGAAGAGCATCTGGCACAAGGAAAGTGCTCAATGCATATTCATGATAATTATTTAACAGCAGAATTGCGGAAACCAGAAAGGATGGGAAGTGAAAAAATATCGGAACTCAAGCTGCTCGGGAACACGGTACCTGAAGTGCAAACGTTCCCTGCTCCGCCCTGCCCACACAGCACACACACACATCCAGGCAATGCCACGGCGACCTCGTTGTCCCTTCTCTGTCAATTGTCACCAGGAGGAAAAGTCACTTAGCATCTCATTTTGCCACCCTACAAAGGTTGCGTCTGAGGGTGGTCATGGGCGCCAGCTCGCCCAAGATCGCAAACACAGCTCAGGGTGGAGAGCGTTTTCAGGTTTTATCTGTCTGCTCTCCTCGGTAGATTCTAGCAGTTTGGGGGGGGGACATAAAACAATGGCCACCTGAGAGAGCTGCCCCTGCGGTAGCATTGCACTCTGCTTCCTGAGGAGGATGGAGGCTGTGTGGTGTCAAGCTCTCTCTGGAGGAGAGAGAGAGTGGGGTCACCTCTGATGGGTTAGCCAGCATGGATATGGAGCCCAGGAGCAGAGTGCCTCTGATTTCTGTCAGTTTGAGGAGTATGGACAGGGGAGGCAGCCAGGCCTCAGCCTGGGACTATCATGGAGATGCCTCAGGCCTGCAGGTGTGGGGGGGTGCATGCGGATCCTGAAAGGGGGAGCCCATTGGTTTCCCCACTGCTCATCTTTATTATTTCTGCAGCTCAGGATCAACTAAAGCCCAGGAGAGCGGCCTCCAGACTGATCAGTAGTCAGCAATGAACAGGACACTCTGGATAAGCTTGGGCACAAGCTGGTTTAGTAAGTCTGTGCCAGCAGAGTCCCCAGGCTTCTCTTGCTGGCCTCTAGCAGGGACTGAGACAGCTCACGCTGAGCTGCTGGTCAACATGCTCTTGTCACCCGGTGGTTTTAGAAGGACCTCTTCTCTATTTTCTCACCTTAAACTTGAGCAGAGCAACAGGGTATCTTCTAAGATCTGGGAAGTTCTCACATCAGCTGGTTTTGGGCCAGTGTTTGAAATCTTCCAGCTACGGTGACCCCATTATGTTTCCCCACTAATCACCACCTCGCTAGCTGTGGTCATCTTCTTCCTCTGGACCACCTTGAATTAACCTTGAATCCAGAAAATCTTGCCCAGAGGAAACAGAAAAGAGGGACCAGCAGGCTCCACTTCTTTGGGTCCACTGAGAGTCCTGTGCTGACTTTCTGGTGGGGGGATGATCTGAGTAGGACGTGGGAGAGCAATGTGTACACGGCAACCATGCCCGTTTTCACATCAACCCCAAGGACAGAGATGCAGAGACAGACCTGACACCTGGACTGTCATGGTGACGTGGCTTCCATCCATGACTTTGAGGTCGGAGAGGCCCTGCAGGAAGACTGGTGCGACGGGCTTGCTGGGAGCTGCAGGCAGGAGGGACCCGCTCTTCCTGTCGCTCTTCTTTTCTGTGCAGCAGACAACAGAATGGGGGGTGAACAGTCATTTATTCATTCGACAAACACAGACCTGATGACTGCCGGGCAACCAACTATGTCAAGGCTCGGGCTTCCACCAGAGGTAGAAGGTGCTAACAGGTGGGGCACATGGAGAGGGGCTGGAGGTCATAGGAAGGCAGTGAGCCCGTTTCTCTGCTTGGTGTGCCGGTGCCCGTGCCTGGGAACAGGGAGAGGAGGGGCTTCTGTAGGGCCAAGCCTGGCCGAGGCTCTGCTTCCTCCAGAGAGTTTCAATACCTGCCGCCTTAGGAGATTTTTTTTTTAACTTCACTCACCTTTTTTAATACGTGCTACGTTCCCATGGCACCAAATTTTAAAAGTACTAGAGAGCGTGTGTAGTCTCCCTTCCACCCACCCCTGACCTGTGGCCATCAGGCTCCTCTCCCCAGAGGCAACCTATTTTCAATTTCTGGTTCATCTTGCCACAGATGGTCTACGGATATAATACACACAAGCAAATAGGCATACTCTTCCATTTTCTTCTCTTATAGAAACAACAGCACACTCTATGCACTGATGGTCGTCTTATTTTTTCATTTACTGGCGCACCTTGTTGCCTCTCGTAAACCAGAAGTGAAGAGCTTCCTTGTCATTTTCTATGGCCGTGTGAGACTCCACACCCTCCCATGACATTTTAAGTCCCTCAAGAAAGCCAAAAGATACCACACTCACTAGAGGGACTCAAATTAAAAAGACTGGCCACCCCCAGCCCTGGTATGGGTGAGGATGTGGAGCGCCAGGACCTCTCCCACGCTACCCTCCCACGCAAGGGACACACCCTTCTGAAATCAGCATGGCACTTTCTTAAAAAGTTAAACATGCATTTACCATACGATCCAGTCCTTCTACCCCTGGGTATTTGCACAGAAGAAATGAAAACGTGTATCCAGTCAAAGACTTGTACACAAAGGTTCATAGCAGCCTTATTTCTGACGGCCTCAAACTGGAAACAACTCGAGTGGCCATTGACAAGTGAGTGAGTAGAGATTGAGCCGTATTTATGCAGTGGGATAGGACTGAGCAATAAAAAGAAGCAGACTAACAAGAGACACTACAACAGACAAATCTCTGATTTGTCATAATAATGACCCTGAACAAAAGAAGCCAAAGGAAGAGCACATACTGGGTGATTCCATTTATATAAAATTCTACAAAATGCAAAACCTAGGGAGGGCAAGCAGGCAAGCAGATCTGTGGTTGCCTGGGGCTTATGGGGAAGGATTGTAAAGGGGCACCAGGAAGCATTTGAGGTTGATGGAGAAGTTCATTTCTTAAAATTGGGTGAAGTTTTCGTGGGTGAAGGTTTCAAATTAAACACCATGAATATATGCAGTTTGTTGTACATCAACATGATCTTAGTAAAAACTGGGGAAAGAAAATCTCGGAGGGAAGGTGGAAGTATACCAGCTAGTCTAAGACAAGAGCTAGAACAATTCTCTGGGTTCAGTGTTGACCCACTCACCTGTTTCAATTCTCCAGGGAGGTGGGGTCACAAATAGGCTTTCTGTTGTTCTTGGAATGCCCCCCAGGCTGGGCTTGGACCTGCCTTGTGTGAGCCGGAGGGGAGGGGGCAGCAGAGTGGCTGAGCTAGAGTCACCCACGCAGGATGGCCCTGGTGTAGGACGAGCTCGTGGCTATCCAGTCTCTGATCTTGCCCTTTGCCCTGCGAGCCAGGTGGCTTTGACCTTTAATCATTCTGGAGCTTTTTTGTTTTTGTGTTTTGGCAGGGGTAGGGAGGGAGAGGGTTCTCCTCTTAATCTCCTCTAACGATATCTCTAACTTAAACTCCAAGTTTTGGGGGAAAGGGACTCTGGTATTTTGGGTTCTTATAAGCAAGGGCCACATAGACCAAATTCCCGGAAAGCCAGCAGCCATGGGGATACATCTCCACTGTGCTTTATACACCTGAGAAAAATCAAACTCCACATTTGCCACTGAGTTTCTATCTTTTGGGACTAAAAAACAAAACAGGGCCCACTGCAGAGTTGTCTGGGTGCAGCCTCCGGGAGTGAGGATGGGAGATGCTGAGAAGGCTCAGGATGCTGGAGGGAACCATCCCCAGAGGCAGGTGCATTGTGAAGGGCACGGAGACAGGGTGAACCCAGAGTCCAAGACCAGGGATGTGCCCTCAGGTCCTGGTGTTGCCTCCACCCCAGCCCCCAGCATCCCTGCCTCAGTCAGAGGAACAGCTAGGCAGACTAGCCCTTGACCTGAGGCCCTGGGAGTGGGCTCAGGGAGGCCCAGAACGGGAAGTGCAGACATCTCCTTACTCTGCCTAGGCTGCAGTGGCCAGGAAAGCAGGATGCCTCAGGAGAGTTGAGAAATTTCCTGTCCTGCACGGACTAAGACTTGAGGACAAAATGTTTCTGCTTGTCTAGATCCACCCCCCTCCCCCACCCCGTTCCTGCTCCTCTGTTACCTCAGCCAGTCCCCAGTTTTAGAGGTCCACATAGATGGGCATTCCTATGTTCCTACGTGCTGCAGGAACATCAAACACTCCTTTGAGCTGCCGGCGCCCCTCTGTGGCCCCTACCATCTCTCAGATCTGGCCCCGGGCAAGTCACTGCCTCTGTCTTAAACTCAAGGGCCTCACCTGTGTTTAGGGTAATAACAATATAATCCCTGGGCTTTGGGAGCTTTAAAGAGAGAACATGTGAACACACTTTGTAGGTCTACTCAACACCAATGAGACCTTCTGTGTGAAGCTGGCACAGGCACTGACTCGGTCTTACCCGCCGGGGCGGCATTATTGTGGGTTATCAGCTGCAAACAAACAGAGGTGGGGCCCTCACCCAAGGACAGCAGACTTGTTTTGTTCTTACACGACCCGAGGTAAATACTATTAGGAATACAAATGCATAGCTTAAAACTCTCCTAGGATATATGTAAAATAATTTGAGAACAACCCGGTGGCAACCCCTCCAGGAGAGAGATGAATGGGAGGACTGCTCTGTGGGCGCCCGGCCTGGGAGACATGGAGTCCCATGGCACCACGGTCCCAGACCTGCCCTGTGTTCCCCACACCCCAGGCCTGGAAGGAGGGTAAAGGGAAATGATTGGGAGCAAGTGGGCAGAATGAATCTGACCTCAGACCTACAGGCTGGGTCACGTGGGATCAGCGTGACAGAGTCCTGGCTAGGGAAGGGTTAAGTCATGCCTAGCATTCAACCACCCCAAATTCTTTACCAGGTGAGAAACCAACCAGCCCTCCCACAAACACACTTCGCACTGGGATTACGGAGCCATGAGCCATGAGAAAAGCAGTTTTCTGGAAGTGGCCTGAGAAAAGCAGCCCTCACTAGCATCCCAAGACCCTAGTCCCACTCCCACCACCCACTCTCCTGAGAGACCATATCGTGCTCAGGTGAAGTGACCTGCGCGAGGTCACAGGGCGTCATAGGCAGACCTAGAGCTCGTACCCAGGTCTTCTGATGGGAAGGCCCAGATGTCCTGGAGACCATCTCTTGCACGGGAACCACGCTTCTCCGGCGGCAAACTCCCGACAAGAGCAGGATCTTATCTGCTGACCCACAACCTAGACTCTTGTCAGGGGAGGACAGCTAACGCAGAGCAAGGCCTAGCCAGTGGAAAGGGCAAGATGTGTGGACTGCACTGAATTTCAAAGCCAAACAAATTACTGTGTCTCATCTGTGGCCTATGCAGTATGGTGTCCGCTCATGCTCACTCTTAGACAGACTTGGAAACCAGAAGACAGATGGAAGGTGGTGCTCTGAATTTGGAGCTCTGGCTGTCTGACATGACGCAAGCTCCCCAACCCACAGTCTATCAGGTCTGGATGCTACCACGTTGATAAGTGTAACGTCTACACCATCACTATAATGCATGATAAATACCGTAGGGTTGTTAGATGATTCAAAGCAGCAACCTATGTAAGGCAGCTAGAACAATGTCTGACACATAAGAAGTATAAAAATTCATGGGTCTTTTTTGCCTTTCCTGATCCAACTGACCGTTTTTGGTTGGGTGCACTCAATGTGGCCGTACCTACAATGAGAGCCATCCTCCAAACCAGGACATTGCTGTTGAACCAGACAACTCTGGAAGGACATAGAGCAGCCGCCAACAAGGGGACATCATCACAAGAATGGCTTGCAGGGTCTGGCACTTTAAGATTCTGAAGGATGCTCTCAACCCATTCAGCATTATCCTCAACATCCCCAGAGGTAAGGCAGGTTGTGTCCCCACTTCTCTGAGGCTCAGAGAAGGGAGCTGGCCTGTGCTAAGATCCCAGCGCTGACGTGACCCCCAGGGGCTTGGTCTGGACACACTCCCCTGCTGTCCTGAGAACAAAGGGCAGTCACTCAGATTCCCGTGGGAGCTCTCACTCACTGTTGTCCATGCCCAGACTCCCCAGTGCCCCTAGAGAGCTGCACCTCTGGGCTTCAGCTTTGGAGGTTGTCTGGCATAGTCCTGGTCTGAAGCGGGGGTGGGGGGCCGAGTCTGAAGCAAGAGGTCCCCAGTGGCCCAGGGAACCGCCACTGGGAGCCGCCTTCATCTGGGGAGGGCAGGCACTGGTCGTGGCACACAGGTGGCAAGGGAGGGGTCCCCAGGACCCAGAGACAAATGTCTCTGCTCAAATGGGGCCAGACTAAATATACCCCAGGTTTCCCCACAGCTGTGCTTCCTGACACTGCCGAGACCAGGCCTGGAGAGAACCTGCTGTCTGGGATCCAGGAAGGGCCAAGCTCCCTTGATGTACCGGCCTAGAAGTAAAGATGGAATGTGAACTCACCGGGGGCGCCGGTACGCGGTCCCCTGGCCAGTGACTCCGTAGTCACTCACAGACTCACTCTGTCATTTAACTGAGTAGCTAGCTACTGGGTGCCCTGTTCCACCTGGAGAGAAAGGGAACAGACCAAGCCTGCCTCCACGGAAAGACAAGACCTGAGATCAAGAATACTTAGAAGCAGTTTCCCGACAAGAATGATGCCATATCCAATAAAGCTGGTGACAGGACTGGAGACGGGGGAGGAGCAGCAGAGAGGATGGGGCAGAGAGGGGATAGATGGAGGGAAAAGGAAGGACCCCCCCCAACCCCCACTGACCCTCTGATGTCTTTCTCCTTGGCCACTTTTGCTCTGTTTTAAATCATCAGAAACTGTTTCTGAAGACCCCCACATTAACTTCTTGCTCTGGGGAGGCAGAAGCAGCATACAGAGAACCTGTCATCGTCCCTGAGACCCAGCAGGGGCTGGAGTAGCTGTAGGCCTGATGCGGTGGGCAGCCCCTTACCTCTGAGCATGGCTGCTCTCCACCTGTGAAGTGGAGGTCATTCCCAAGGGGACTTGTCATGGGAATGGAATAATTGACAAGCTAGCTTTTCTAACCCATTAGTTGTTTTCTGTCAAAACAACGTTCCTCATTAAAAACACTGATGGTTTAAAACAGTCACATGAACTGGTATTAACTCAGTATTTCATTTCTGAAAAGTTTTTTTTTTAATTCTTTTTTAAGATTTTATTTATTTGATAGAGGAAGATCACAAGTAGGCAAAGAGGCAGGCGGAAGCAGGCTCCCTGCTGAGCAGAGAGCCTGACGTGGGACTCGATCCCAGGACCCTGAGATCATGACCTGAGCCGAAGGCAGAGGCTCTAACCCACTGAGCCACCCAGGCGCCCCATTTCTGAAAAGCTCTTAATTAGAGAAAGAGTTAAATACCCACCCAACAGGTGCACTTTGTTACCATTCTCATTGGCTCCTATGCAATAACCTTTATAAGCTATTTCTCAAAGCTGGAGATATGAACAAAGGCTTTAGCTTCTCTTGGGCTTGAAATTAAGAGGCATCTACAGTCTCTGTCCCCGGGGCTGGCCGTGATCTCAGCCCTCCTTCGACACTACAGTGACCCTCCTGTTCCCCCACTTTGGGTCCTTCCTTCCCCTTCCACCAGTTTAGCAGGAAAAGCACTTTGGGGTTTCTCCTTAGAAGCATTCTCTCCACCTGTCTCCTTTCATCAGCCACCCTGATCGGATCCGAGCTTTCATTAAATACACATGTTTACACTTTGAGTAGCTTGCCTTGAAAATGGCCCTCTGCAGGCTTCCAGCTCATTCGAAACTTATTTCAGATTAGACCAAGAAATTGTGGGAAAGAGCTTAAACAGATGACACAGACACATAAAGAGAGGGTGTTGGTGGGAAACATCCTACCATCCAGGAGCCCCCCTGCTCGCAGGACTCTCCCCTATAGAAGGACTCCTGCCTATTGTCATCAGGGCCATTTACTAAGTCCCACCCTTAGAGCCTCAGACCCTGTCCTTCAGCAGCTTGCCTGCATCCCTGGATTCACCAAATGAAAATGGTTGTGGAAGGCTCTCCCCTACTTCCTAACACCCTCCCTCCTTAAACCTCTCATGGACAGACACAGACCTCTTGCAAAAGCACAGCTGGAAACCACTGCTGAGCTTTTCTGCTTAGTCATTACAACCCCAAATACCATTCCAACAGCCAATCTGGTTCACTCCAAGCCCTGTTAGGGTATGGAAACTCAGTAAATCACCATCTGAAGGGGAGCTCTGGAAGCACAGCCCTCCCTTCTTTCTTTATTTGGTGCTCAAAATCCAGCACGGTCCAGGGATCAGAGACTAGCCTCCTTTCCCTACATGCCATGACGTGACCATTGACTCTAGAGGACTCGTCAAAGGAAGCTTACCTTCACCCAGCCTTGCTATTAGCGGGGCATTTTTGCAAGGTGTAAATCCCTAGTACTTAACTTCTCTTCCAACAAAAGTCTCTCCTAACCAAATAAACCTACTTGGTGATTGGGCAAAACTTCTACTTCTATGTCATAAAAAGAGCTTTGGTCTGTTGGCTTTTCTTCCCTCCCACTGACTTCTCTAGAACCTGAGAAGCAAACGGGAATAGAAGTGTGCAAAGAGAGAACAACAAGAAACAATGACGTAGGACAGTCCCCAAAAGATCTCTGACCAGTAATGACAGGAGTGCTGGATAGGAAGCAGGAATCACTGCCACCACAGCCTTCTGACTGACTCAGAAGTTACAATCAAATATAGGTCAACATAGCTCAACATAAAGGTACAGCAGCCAAAGCTCCCAGCGCTCCTTCCTAAGGAGGGCCTGGAAACCACCGTCGCCATCATACAGTCATAGCGTGGATCACATTTTGCTGTTAGGGACACAAAGCTGTTATTCTGGATGGCGTTCTTGACCAAGGCCTCCAAGCAAGCAAAGGACAGATTCGGCCAACAGTGGGCTGGACAACTAGACAGTTCTGCATCTCTTATTGTCCAATTAGTAAACCGAGGCTTCAGTTCTGTGATATGGACACACATGTACACGCATTCACTCAGAAATCTTCCTGTGGTGCATGACCCCGTTTCTGCTGTATTCAAACTACATTAAACTAGAACATGGGTTATAAAATAATTTAACATTTATCTGCTTGCCTTCCTAGAATTTAAAAGATTTCTGGGACAGATGTGTGTGGATGGGCTAAGGGTCTTCGAAGACAGACCAAAAAAAAAATTAAAACCAAGGTTTATCCTCCTTCAGTACATTTCTCTTTAGCTAATGTAAGTATTAGAAATGTTTCCAGTGCTTGAGAGTTTATCGAGGGGAGACACCACTGGACAGATTATATAGTATCCGAAATTCCCGAGCTTAATTTGGGAGAGAGGTGGTGGTGCGAGGCTGTCAGGGCTCCGCGCTGCCCCACTTAGCACCTGTCAATAACCTGAGCGTGAACTGGGCTTCTACTGATGCTCTAAGTTTCATCTTTTTACTCTAGATAGCAGTTTCTTAAAAACCTTCCCCACATTTTATGTCCTTAGGTGCCTTTAAGGAGGCCCAACAAGCCTTCAGTTAAATAAACACCATTAAGCTGAGACACTAAAGTCAAAATGGGCACAGTTAGTAAGTTAGTAAATCTACTCACGTAAGAATTTTAGCCTTGACAAAGATACTCCAGGGGGAGATAAAGTATTCTAGCCTGAGGAAGTCTCCCCCTGACCCCAATGACTCAGTCCAAATACGCTGAAATATTTACTCCCCTCTCGGATCTTCCTAGGCTCTGCAGGAATGTCGGTTAATCATCCTTTAGTGTTCGTCTTGGGTTGGGTTGGTGGGGAAAGGCTTTCATTGTCTGGTTAACTATTGGGGATTTTTTTTTTTTTTTTAATCCTGGGCTGGGGGGAAGAGAGAAGGAATATTGGCTGAGGGACTGTTGAGAGCTAGCAGGTGGGTTTCTGTCACACTCCAATGAGCACTGAGCCCCCAGGGAAGTCAAGAGGTAAAGTGACATACTTCTAGAGAGGCCATCTACCGCTGTGTGCTTTCAAGCATTCCCTGAACACCGTCTCACAGAGGAGGCCCCGATCCACAGGCAATAATGCCTAAGAAAGGGTCCCTGCCTGCAGGCAGCTTACAGTCTAGCAGGGAAGACAATTAAACCAGCAATTAGAGTGAAATCCCACAGTTAGAATAAAATGTGGGCTCCTTACCCCTAGAGGCCCTGCATGAGGTGCCCCTGCCCCTCTTTCTGAACTCCTTCTCACTTTGCTCCAGCCACCCTGGCTTATCTGCCTGTTCCTTGAATAGGCTGACCTTGCTCCCAATTTTAGGGCCTTTGCACCTGCTGTCCCGCCTGCCTGGAGCCCTGTTTCTCCAGCTCCCTGAAGTTTATGCTCAAAAGTCCTCTCCACCTAGAGCCTTCCTTCACCACCCAATGTGCTCCTCACCCATCCCCCCAGAAGGATCCCTTCCACCTTTCTCCGTCAGAACATGATTAAAGGTAGTGATTATGGCGTGTCTCCCCATCAGAACGCATGCACCCGGAAGGCAGAGCGTGTCTGCCCTGCTCACTGGGGCCTCCCCAGAATGATGTCTGGCCCAAAGCAGGGGCTCAGGACAGATTTATTGGCAAATAAGCACAATGATAGGGGAAGTTCAGCCAGACTCACTCTGAGGTTCCCGGGGAGGGCTTCCTAAAGGAAGGGACATTTGCTGGGGAGAGAGGCAGATTTTGGAGAAAGGGGTTGCAGAGAAGAGGCAGAGAAAGCTGGGTAAAGTGGCCGCAGAAATCACATCAGAGTGCTGGGCCAGCGATTCCTGGGTGATTGCAAAACCTTGGCAAAAGGCTAACGAGGGGAGAAAGAGCACCCACACCTGGCGTTCCGCGGAGCATATGCGGCGTTCTGGGCTGAGCGAGCCTGCAGCACAGCCGCCCTGGAAACCTCCTCCTCCCCGGAAAGCTGATCGCAAGGGCGCCTGACTGAAGGGCGCCCTCTCGTGGCCAGAGCCCCTAGAATGGGGTCCTCCTCGGGCTCTAGCGTCTCTGCCAGGTGCCTCCCTCCCTCTAGAATTCCGGGATTCTCGCTCCTTCCTAAAAACAAACGAACAGGCACACGGATGGACAGACAACCGCCATCCACCCACTGTGGCAAAGTTGGTCCTTTTGTAAAACCGCTTAGACTTGGCATTTTGAATGATTTTACCGTGTGTAAAGGTTGGGGGGCAGTCTGCTGGTCAAAATTGCAACAGCACACATGGAGCCCTTCCTCTGTTCTGAAGACATTCCGTGTATTCGTTAACTCAGTCCTCAGTACTGCGGATTGTAGTAGTACTACAGTATTGTAGTACTGAGTATTGTAGTACTCAGTACTACAGTAATCCTCACTGTGACTATCAGTGTCCCCACTGCATGGAAGAGCAAAGCGAGGCCCTGAGGGTCGAATGGCGCCCCCGTGGCCAGGCAAGCTAGTGGTGCAGCAGGATTCACTCCAGGCCAGTCAGCTCCCCGGCCAGGATGGGACTGTGGCTCGTGCCACACTGAGGGTTAACAGAAAAGCCAGGCCTTGGGCAGCTAAGGAGAGACTGGAACCATGCTCGGTGCAGTGGGAACAAATGTCTCTCCTGCGGTCCCCCACCCCCTCAGACGCCCCCAGAGACCTAGAGCTCCAGGAACTGCCAATAAAGTAAGAAAAAACTCCACAGCTGAGGATGGGGTAGGACATGGCCTTGAGCTGCCTGACCGCCCAGGGCAGGGAGCCAGGGTGTCCCTGTGCCAGGCTCAGCCCGCCTGGCTCCTGTGCCGACAGCCCAGCCCTGCGGCCCGCGCGTGGCCGCGTCTCTCAGCCTGCTTCACCATTTATGGTATCTGAGCCTCTGTTTGGCCTTCACAGGCCAGCAAATCCCCACACCAGGAGGGAGTTCTCACTCACGAGGGGCTGTTCTCAGAGCAAACCCCAAAGGCTCTTGGCAGAGCTCTTGCTGGGGACCTGTTTCTGCTTTAAAACATGTGCGCATGGGCAGTCACCCAGACCCCACTCCTCCCGCAGACCTGGGGACAAGGAGGACAGCCCCAAAGGCTCCTTGATCCTTCATCTGAGGACCCCCACCTCCAGAAGAACTATTAGCTCAGCTGGGTCTCTTTAATCCAAACTAAACCCAGGCAAGTGGGGACAGGCACAGGATTAGCAAGGCCACTAGCTGAAGTCAGTGGGGAGAGTCTTGGGCAATCGACCCATCAGATGTCACTCTGGCCCTCTTGCCCCTTACTAGGCTTTGGAGCAGGCCATGTGGACTTGCAAAGAGAGCCCCCCCTGTTGGGAAGGGGAGGGTCGCTCCTCTGGCCCAAAGAGATGAAGCTCAGATCTCTTTTCGTTTCATTATCACAATTTCCTGAGGCCCTTCAATGAGCCATGAAAGGAGACCTGTAAGGACAAAGCCAGAATTCCAGCTGACAGATTCCAGGGGTGGGGGTGGCCAGAATCAGGCTCCCTCCTGGGTGTGAACAGCTTCCTGGAAGGAAGCAGAGGCCAGGTGATGACTCCACGCTAGCGCCCTTCAGAGAAATTGGGGAGTCCTGGGAATGGGCCTCTTTTTGGCAAAGATCCCCACAGAGCACCAACCCCTAATCCTTATGGGGGGACACTGCCCGGCCTACAGGGCCCAGGCTGTCCCCTTGGGCCAGTGAATGCACACCCTGGAAAAGGGCATAGGACTGAGCACAGGCTTGGAGTCACGAGGATCTGCGTCTGGAAGCCCAGTCTGACTTTACCAGCTTGTGTGCTTGGGCGAGTCACATAAGCTTTTTGAGACCTCCAGACTCTTTGGTCTAAAATAAGGGAGAACGCGGGCCTCCCCAGGCCTGCTGAGGTCTAAATGAGAAAGTATTTAACGCAGTAACCAGCACGTGATTTCCCCCTTGCCCTTTTCGGTGGAACCAGGTCGTGTGTCCTCCCAGAAGGCAGTTGCCCACGTTATAGGGAGCGCCACCCCACACCCCCCAAGACCTGAACCCTGGGGGGCAGAGGGAAGAGACATGGTTTCCTGCCAGTATGCCCGGGAGCGGGAGCCTAGGCCCTGGGAGCGGGGGGAAGGTAGGGAAGCAGGCTTACCTGGACACCCCGGCCCCGGGGAGCATTCCCCCCGCACCATCACCATGCCTGCCGACCCCACAGCCCAGACAGTTCTGTCTCAAGTGCCGTGACTCCCCTGGAACTTCCTGGGACTAAGGGCTGGGTGCGGATCAATGGATGAGCGTGGTAATCAGATTACTGGGCACCAGGCTGCTGATGTATGAAAACCAGCCTAGGCTGGTGGGGAGGAGCAGGGTCAAGGAAAACGGGAACATCCTGGGACCCTCTTGAAGCCCCCAGTGAGGGAGGTAGCACTAGTGAGACCCCCTGAGTCCTAAGGGCGTATGCGAGTACTCCTCCTGGGGTACCTTTCCATGTGAGGGGACTTCTTACCACACTGGAAGCTTCTTGAGCCAAGGGAGCCCTTCCCTCTTTCCACTGCATCCTCCTTCAGCCCCACTGGGGTAAGGGGGTGGGGAGGGGGCCTTTTCCTTGTGACTGTGGACCTCTAGAGGCCATTTCCTCCACCTGCCTGCCTTCAGGTGCAGTGTGCTCTTTCTCCAAAGCAGGTGTCTGCATCAAAGGTGCTTCTAGAGAGGCGCCCAGAGGCTCCTACCATGGACAGTGACCCGGGCGCTGCAGGACACCTGCCCCACGGTGTTCTTGGCCAGACAGGTGTAGATGCCGTCATCTTCCGGCAGGGCGTCCTGGATGTGGAGCTCGGCCACGCCGGCCTCACAGGAGGAGTGAGCATACTGGATGGGCTGCTCTGTGGAGGGAAGCACAGGAAGGCTCAGGCCAGGTGTGGGGAGGCTCCCCGGTGTGGGGCTGCAGCTGTCACATCATCATGCTTGCTCAGATCCACTGCAGGTTGATGACATATTTGGCCGTCCCCTAGCCTGCTGGATAGAGGAAGCCAGGTGTTAGGGAGGGAGATGAAGGAGAGACAGTGATTTTTGGGGCACATGAACAAGTCTGGGGCTGGAAGGACTGTGGGGAGAGATTCTGGAGGCACTGCAAATGCAGGAGGGAAGGGGGCATAGTTCTGTGCATTTTGTTTAAAGGAACAGCCCCAGCATCCATAGCCTAGACTTCACAGAAGTCTGAGCCTGGAAAGAATCTTACAGGGTCATCTGGCCCAGAGCCCAGCCTCGGGCACAACAGGCCTCACCCAGACAACAGGAGGCTCCAGGCTCCTTTTAGACGTCTCCAGAAATAATGAGTCCATTTCCCACTACAGATATTCATCAGAAAGCAAGTGCGTGACCTCAATCTGATGCTGCAATTCGGTGCATTCTGGTGCATTTTAGGGTTCATGGAAAAGATAAATATGCGAAACTAAAAATGACTCAGGCCCCTTCTTTCCAGAGTCCCTGCCATGAGAGGCCCTTTATTCAGGACACTTAAAGTCCTGCATGGAGATAGAAGTGCATGCTATGAACGTCAGTGGTTTCCTTAATGCTATACGTCCCTGGGACTTTATCATTCCAGGATGTGAGCTTTTATTTCCAGGGGAAAAAAAAAACTCTCATCACTGAAGATTCTGGCCTCAGAACAGGAATGTGTCTGCTCACCATATAGGAAGCAACTGTCAGTTGCTTCCCTTGTCAGGCCCCAGGGTCCTGGTTTGCACTTCATAAAACTGGGGGTGGGTAGTAGGGGGGAAGGAGAAAGTGCAGAAAGAAGTCCTCTCCCTGCAGTCCAATGTTTTCTTCTGCACATAGCAACACCTCGTGTCTCCATGACAGTCTGCAGAGACTGCCAAGCAAGCATGCCATAGGGCGGGAAGGAAGAGAGTTTGCCCTTCATAAAGGTGGGGCTGGGAGCTGGGGAAAGGCAGGGGCCAGGATTGGGCGACCGAGAGGACTGAACACTGCTCTTGGCTTTTTGTGAAAAGAAATGACACTCTACAACCTCTCTTCCTTGAAAATACCAGTACATTCCATGACATCTATCAAAGCGCCTCTGCTGTCGAAATGTGCCAACAAAGTGTTTGAGATCTCTTTTGTTACTGGAGCATAACTCACTTTGGCTCTACACACATGGGATAGAATGGTGGCTTCAGAAAGGAGTTGAGGGCTCGCGGCACTCAGAATTGAGAGACACAGAACTCTCCCCACCAGGAGATGGGAAGACTGGTTAGCCGCCCAGAGAACTTGAGCATGATCGCCCTCTAGTGGTAATGGTGTGGAAATGCCAACATTGACCAAAAATAAAAGGTAGGGTGGCTTTTCCAGGTCCTGAGGGGTACAGACCAGGCATCCGCAAACTACTGCTCATGGGTCAAATCTGACCTGCGGCCTGTTTTTGTATAGCCTGAAAGCAAAGAATAGTTGTTACAGAGTTTAAATCGTTGAAAAAAAATCAACAAGAAAATATTTCGTGATCTGTGAGTAGTGTATGAAATTCACATTTCAGTGTCCATAAATAAAGTTTTATTGCAACACTGTCACACTTATTCATCTACATATTGTCTCTGGCTGCTTTTCTGCTGCCACAACAGCAGAGTTGAGTAGCTGCGACAGAGACAATATGGCCAGCGAAGCTGAAAATACTTACTATCTGGCTTTATGGAAAATGTTTCTTGACCCGTGGTCTGGATTCTGAGCCAGAGGGAAGTGAAACTTTCTTACTCAAATCCATTACTAGTCCTTAAATATGTGTTCTGTTCCAGTTGCAAAGAGGCTGCCTCTTTGTAGTCAGTTCCAGGATCCGACAGAAGCTCTGTCCA
Source organism: Lontra canadensis (assembly GCF_010015895.1). Lineage (NCBI taxonomy): Eukaryota > Metazoa > Chordata > Mammalia > Carnivora > Mustelidae > Lontra > Lontra canadensis. The sequence continues at coordinate 5,677,697 of NW_022631032.1, read as the reverse complement.
TAGCGAGGGGCGGAGGGAAGGGTGACTTCAATTGTCACTTATTTGCCCAAGAATATGACACATGGGAAAACTATATTCACCTTTTCTCACTGACTAGAGATAATCTCTAGCAAAGCCTAAGCAAACTATACCAACTAGGGAGGTTCACAAGTAACACCTCAATAGTGTAGAAACAGCTGGGGGCGATTTGGTGCATAGCTGACAGGTGCCACTGTCTGAAAGGAGCCTGTTCTATCAGCCCTGAGAGGTCTGGGTCCCAAACATTCTGTTTCAGCCCATCTCCTCACCCATAGAGAGGCTGATGCCCAGGGAGTGAAGAGGGGTGTCCAAGGTCCCCCAACCCCTAGATGGCAGAGAAGGCTAAGTGCCCTTGTCTCCTGACTGGCAGCTCTTCCTTCATCCTCCCCGTGGATCCCCAAAGCAGGGGCTCCCAAAGCAGACCCCGTTCAACATCAACAACTTGATGGACTGTTCTCTGTTCTTTTTTGTTTTGTTTTTAAGATTTTATTTATTTATTTGACAGAGAGAGTGAGAGAGCACAAGCAGAGGAAGCAGTAGAGGCAGAGGGAGAGGAAGAAGCAGGCTCCCCACTAAGCAGGGAGCCCAATGCAGTGCTTGATCCCAGGAACCCAGGATCATGACCTGAGCTAAAGGCAGATGCCCAATGGATTGAGCCACCCAGGGGCCCCTGTTCTCAGTTCTAAAATTAGAGTTCTCCCATACTTTTGGAATCAAAAGGCTTTTTTACCAAAAGAGTGCTAATATATGACTGCAGATTTTTTCAAAAGACCTAACTTGGCCAAAAAAAAAAAAAAAAAAAAAAAAAAGTTGGAATGTCTCTATAGGACTATAACATTAAAAAGAATTGCTGGTCTACAAATCCCAAAACCAACTGCCACTAAATACAAGGCGAGGTTCAGGGATATTTGGGTGGCTCAGTCGGTTGAGCGGCCGCCTTCAGCTCAGGTCATGATCCCAGGGTCCTGGGATCGAGTCCCATATCTGGCTCCTTGCTCAGCAGGGAGCCTGCTTCTCCCCCTGCCTGCAGCTGCCCCTGCTTGTGCGCTCTCTGACAAAGAAATAAATAAAAATAAATAAAAAATAAATAAAAGGTGAGGTTCCACGAGTAACTTCTAATATGGTTCATTTATTTATTAATTTGTTTACTTATTGACTCAACAAATATTTATTGAGGACCTACTGTGAGCCTGGCCAAGTTGGTTGTGCACCCACGTACATTAGCTGTTTCATATAAAGGTTCTAATTCACTTCACAGCCCCCACCCTGGGAGGCAGTTGACATTATTCCCACGCTGCAGGAGCTCCAGGCTCAGATAGGAATAGCAACTTGCCCGGCGTCCCCTGCCAGCCAATAGCAGGCTCCACAGTCCTGTGAGCTCCCTGTACCCTGCAGGTTCATGCCAAGCCAAGTGAGAAGGCAGGCAGGGCCAAAGGGCCCAGGGGGCTGGAGCAAGGGGAACTCACCATTGAGCAGCCAAGTGATTTGGGGGACCGGGGTCCCCTGCACTGAGCACCGCAGCACAAAGTCCTGGCCCTCGACGACAGTGCAGTCCTTCAGGACCCTGGAGAACGAGGGTGCCACCTCCAGTGCGGCCAGGCCTGCAAGGGCAGAGAACACACGGGCCGTCTCAGACCACAGCGGGTGGGCACAGGCACTGGGCTTTCTCAGGAGCCTGGCTTGGCCTTAACCTCTCTGCATGCTTGGAGGCAGGCTGCACCACAGGTGTGGAGACCTGGGGCCAGAGACGGAGAAACCAGCAGTGGCTTATTCATGGTCACAGAGCAGCCCAGGTCCACAAGTGCTCAGGACATGGGCCTGCCCCCTCCTCTGGGACTCAGGCTCCTCCTCACCTGTCCTGGAGCACCCACAGAGCTCCTTCTTCCTGCTTTCCTGGTCCCCCATTACTCCCCAGCGTCCCTTCTCTTCTTTACAGTATCCCACTGGACCTGCACAATCTTGAGAATCTCTTTGTAACTGTAGAGAAAAACATGCCCACTGGGGAGGACATTTCAATTTTAAAGTGTTATTTTTTCCAATCCCAGGACTGGATCAAACAACAAAGACTCACATGTGTCCTAGGTTTCCAACCTGAGCCAATGGCTCAGGACGGCTGGGGGCCTGGGACTATGCATTCCTAAGTTCCCTCAGGACTCTGAGGCATATTTTCATTGAGAACCATTGAGCGGAACTTTCCAGAAGCCCTCAACAGGTGGACTGGGGAAGCATTTTGTAGATTGGGGTGGGGGGTGCTTAACTAAGAGGAATAGGGATAGATGGTTTCTTCCACAATCAGAACATACTGCAGAAATGTCAAAGTGGCTGGGAGCTGAGAAGGGGGAAGGGATTTGGTGATTAGAAGAGGCCTCCCCTGTGCCCCTCAGAAGCTATTCCATGCAGCGGTGAGAGGTAAGCTATATTGTATTGTAGGGGCTTAAGGATGAAAGCTGGTACATGAGGGCTTACTACATGCCAGGCACCTTCCCACATGAGACTGTGACAGTGACATGAGATTGTTTTCTTAGGCTCATTTTATAGACCTGGTTAGTAGTTTGTCATAGTCTGGCCAGCAAAGGCAGGCTTTACACCCGGCTCTCTACCTCTGTCTCTGGACTCCCTCCTCCACACCAGAGCTCCCCTATGGGCAAGTAGGCCGTGGGAGAGCAGCTAAGTCAGAACAACGGTGCATCTGATTGGGTCTGGTGCCAAGGGAAGGGATGGACTGACTACCTCGAGAGGTGTGGGCACCTCTATCCCTTTCTTCAGCGGGCGTCACATTCCCTCACAGGGAACGGCCTTTGGGAGCCATTGAAAAAAACATGGACTTCATGTCAAGCCAACATGGATTAGAAACAGCCTCTCTTTTACAAGGCCTGTGACCTTGGACAAGTCATTTAACTTCACCACGGCTCAGTATTCCCATCTGGAAAATGGGTGTGACTACAATTAGCTCCTCGGACCGCTAGGATAATAACTAAATGGAACAACAGAGGTAAAGCATTTAGCACAAAGCCTGCCACACTGAGCAGGCTTTTGTGGAGTGTTGGCTGTTACCATCAAGGAGAAGCTACACATCGAGACGAGACCTGCCATGAGTCTGGGGGTGGAAGACAGTGGAGAGATGGAGTGGGAGCTTAAGAAGCCACTGAGCAAAAAGCAGATGTTCTTTCCTTTTTCACCAGAGCATGCTTGCAGGGAGAAGGGAGAGGCCTCTGCATGCGGGCAGGGGGACAGACTGAAGAAATGGTGGGAGAGTGAATCATCATTAAGTAAGGTCTCTGGGGAGCGGGGAAGGGATGGACAGAGAAGTCCTGGTAAGGGAGACAGAGTTTTATGTGGTAACAGGAGAAAACAGAGAAAGAAGGTGATGCCAGAGAAGCGGAAAGAACACACATCAGGGGACTTCTTGGTGAAGTCGTCCAGAAAGGTTTTAGAATACTCAGTGTCTCCAAAGGGAGAGGGAAGCCCAGAAGCACTTTTTTGTAAGCGCAGAGTAAGGGCTCCCGAAAATCCGCTCCTCCACACAAGCAACAAGAACACTGGCCAAAACAGTCAAAATCCACTTTTTCAGAACTCTGGAAATTAACCAAAGGCTCACAACATTCTGAAGGGCATGCGTTCAAAAACCAACAGCTGACCACTGGTAAGAGGAGCCGGCTTGGCGGCATGCGTAATTCCCGCCCTGTTTGTCCCGGGTTCTGTGGGAGCTTTGAAGACCACATTCTCTTTCACCCCAAACTTGCTGCAAGTATAGTCTCAGTGCACAGCTTCCATTTCGTAATAACAGCGGCCACTCCAACATAAGCCTGTGGGTTTTTAGTCTTTGCTGGACATGATGCCGCGGGTCCATCCCCTGCACGGAGCCTCGGCTGAGGAGGCTCGGGCTCTTGGACTTGTGAACCCTATAGGCACTCCCACCTCCAAATAGAATGGAGACTCTTTCTTAAGAAGAAATTCATGGACAGAGTGAAAATGCCAATTAAGAAGTAAATCAACGGGGCACCTGGGTGGCTCAGTGAGGTTAAAGCCTCTGCCTTCAGCTCAGGTCATGATCCCAGGGTCTTGGGATCAAGCCCCGCATCAGGCTCTCTGCTCAGTGGAGAGCCTGCTTCCCCAGATCTCTCTCTGCCTGCCTCTCTGCCTATTTGTGATCTCTGTCAAATAAATAAATAAAATCTTAAAAAAAAAGAAGTAAATCAACAATACGCATGTGGTGAGAAGTAAGACTACTCCCCACCTCTTCCTAAGCATCCCCAGTTTCCTTTCCCTGAGGCAACGTGTGGACCTTTCCAGAAATGTTTAATGTACGCATAAGCATCTCTTTGCACATATCTACACAGATTCTCTTCCTTTTATGCAAATACATGTGACACCTACAGCTCTGCGCTTGGCTCTTCTCCCTTCCTAGCATTTTGGACACGTTTCACCATCAGAGTCCGTAGGTCAGCCATATTCGTTTGACTGGCTGCATGGAATCCCACTGTAGGGATGAACCACTAAGTTCTTCTCCTTTCTTTTTTTGGAAACATCTATTATTGCAAATTTCAAATATATACACTAGGAAAGACAGCAGTACTGTGGATTACCATATACTTGTTTCTCAAATTTAATGATTATCAACTCATGGCCCCTCTCATTTCATTTGTACCCCCACCAGCTCCCACTACACATGCATTATTTCGGACGCAAATATCATCTATCATTTCCACTAGTAAATAACTCATTTTCTATCTCTAAAATACACAGGCATAAAAAAAAACAAAAACAAAAAGACTGCCATCCTATCTTAAAAATGGCACTAATTCCATTCTATCATATACCTTGTGAATGCTCAAATTTTCCTGGTGTTCTCATTAAACAAAGTTTTAAAAGGTGTCTCTATCAGGAGCCACACAAAGTCCATGGATTGTGATTACTGATATCTTTTACGTATCTTTTCACCTAAGTTTCCTATTGGTTGTCCCTCCTTTTCTCTTTTTCTTGCAATTTATTTGTTGAAAAAAACAGGCAAAGGTTATTTATCCATTGAACTTCTAAAAGCCTGAAATTTGCTGACCCTCTCCTTGTAGTTTAATATGTTCCTCGATGGGTCAAGGGTCCCTGAATAGCATTTAAAATAAGAAGGAGGGGCACCTGGGTGGCTCAGTGGGTTAAAGCCTCTGCCTTTGGCTCCGGTCACGATCCCAGGGTTTGGGGATCGAGCCCCGCATCGGGCTCTCTGCTTGGCAGGGAGTGTGCTTCCCCTCCTCTCTCTCCCTGTCTCTCTGCCTACTTGTGGTCTCTGTCTGTCAAATAAATAAATAAAACCTTTAAAAAAAATAAAATAAGAAGGAAATTTTGTAGAGAGATAGATGGGTACAAAGATATTTATCACAGTTTTGTTACAATAGTGAAAAAATGGAAACAATAAAAATATTTAACAGTAAGAGCAAGTGTAATCAGATACACTATTCTATGAAACATTATATGGCCATGAAAATCATGTTTTTGAATAATATTAAGTGATCTAGAAAGAAATCTATAGAACAATGCTCATATAACATGAACAAGGTAGAACAGAAAGCAGTATACAAACAGCACAATGTCGATTTTGTTTTAAAAACATTAAAACATCATTTATTTCTGAGTCATAAAACTGTATTGTGTTTAAATCCCCACAAGGAACAGGCACAACTTTCATAAACAGATATTACAATAAACATAAAAGATGTGGGATCCCACATCATCTCATGTGACTCTCAACGCATATATTTAGTGAATGTTTGATTCTCTGTGGTTAGAAAAGTGAGTCATGGCTCTCCGTGGACAGCTGAAGGGCCCAGAAAAGGAAGCTGTCGCCAGGGCTGGGCATGCTTATTCTGAGGTGACTCTGATGTGAACTCCCTGTCAGGAGTCACCTGTCCTGGAGCAATGACTTTGGGCTTGGCATGTGGGTGGGGATGATGCTTTTATGGGCTTGTACACCCTGTGTGGGGGCGGAAAGAGGAGACACTCCTGCATGGATGGCCCCCTAGAGAGAACCCAGGGTGACTGGAGACTTGTACTCACGTTTCACCAGGAGCGTCCAACCACAGGACACCTGGCCCCGGACATTGGAGGCCGTGCAGCTATAGCTCCCACTGTCCCTGGGCCGCGCTCTCAGCAGGCAGAGGTAATGGCATCCGCCTTCTTCATAAATCTCAACCATGCCTTCTCGTCTCCTCACGGGGGCACCTTCCAGGAACCAGGTCACTTCAGGATTTGGGGTCCCTGAAACTACAGGGCGAGGTGAAGCACGTGAGGCTCCCTGAGAGTGCACTGTGCTTGTGGGGCAGGTGGGATGTTGGACCCAAGGGAGAAGCTCGTTCTGGTGTGAGCTGCCCTCCCCCTGAATAGGCTCTCTTGCCCCTCCCCCTGCACTGTGCATGAGTAAACGTCTCAAGAAGGAGGCAGGGTCCGTGGGGAGGAGGGATGTAGGGCGACAAGTCAGGTCTCCAGATCAGCCAAAGCCAGCAGAAGGGAGGAAAGTGCAGGAGCCCCTGTGGTTTGGTTTTTGATGGTGATGATGGGTTTTCCCCTCTAGGGTGGTTAAGAATTAGGACACAGGGCCAATGCCATACCCAACAATGAACAGTGGGCCACTGCTGGGTGTTCCTGCAGAACAAGGTATGTTGCTAGACTGAGTCCTTCCTATAAGGTGGCTTCTGGGTGGGCTGGGTTCTAGTCCAAGGGGCTGGGCAGATACCACTGCAGGCTGATGGAGGGAGTGACCTCCCAGGGGCTACACTGGTGGGGCAGGGTGGGACCTCGACCTTCCTTAGCTCTACTCACCCTCGCATCTGAACTTGACTGTCTGATCTTCACTGACTTCCTGGCTTTGGGGCTTGCTCTCAAATTTGGGGAAGGTGGAGTCCCTCTGGCTCTCTATGGGGATTTTCCTGGTAGCAACCTTGCTCACCACCTCCTGGCTTCCCAGACCAGTCTGCCTGGTAGGGTGAGTGGCTAGGGCGGATGCAGCTGGCCACTCCCTCTCTTCTCCAGAAGACAAGATCAGTGCTCTGGGTTCCGGATGGACTTTTGCAGCCTGCAGGGTGATGGTACTGGAAGTCTTCTGTAAGATGGGACTCCTCAGGGCCTTCCTGGATGAGTCCTCGGATGGCTCTGGCTGGGACTCCTGCAGGGGCTGAGGCTGGCTACTTGGGGCCCAGGTCAGGGAGCTCCCTCTCTGGGCACTGGAGCAGTTCCTTCTTTCAGTGGCAGACTCCAGGCTGTCCACTTTCGGCCCCTGTGTGGTTCCAGTGGTCACTTCCTTCCTGATATCTGAACTGGGTGCCTTTGTTCCTCTCACCAGTGACCTGTTTGGTGGTGGTTGGGAAGGGCAATGGGAAAGAGTAAGGGGAAAGAGAATGGTTATCTGGTAACTCACAAGCATTACCCATCACAAGCATGGATTCCAGGGATCACAAAAGCCCATGAATGAAGACAGCGGGAGCAAAAGTCTCTCTCTGCAGCTTTCTCAGCTTCCCAAGGCACAGGGCAAGCCACCATTCCTGCCATTTCCTTGCCCCTCAGCTCAATCCAGAGCCTGTTCTATCTGCATTTATCCAGTCTGCCTTTATTCTCCCCCCCAACCCCTGAGCACCACCCCAGTTTCCACCATGCAACCGCCTCACCCCCGGTCCCGGCTGCCCTCTGATCCACGGCCTGCATGGCAGCACAGCTGACCTTCGCTGAGGCGAGAATAAGACCGAGCTTCTCAACGGAGCCCGCAAGGATGCCCTGAGTGAGCCTCTTGGACCTCACCAGACTGTCTGCACGGCCTGCCAGGCTGTCGCCACACCGATGTTCTTCTGGGGCCCCTGGGGGGCCCACCTGGCTTTCATCTCCCGACTTTCACACATGCTACTGTCCTGCTGGGAACACCCTCCCTGCGCTTTTCCTCATCTGGCTAATATTCCCCTGCAAGGGCCTGAACTCAAACATCAAGTGTCCAGGAAGGGTTTCTGCGACCCTCTAACCTCCTTCCTCTGCCTCAGACCTGCCATAGCTTGTAACTCTGGCTTCGGGCAGCTCTGCGGAAAGCCCTTTCCCTCCGCCAGGCATCTGCCCACCCCTCGGACCTAGTGTCTAGCCAGCGCCCTTCCTAGTGACAGCTAACCAGCCTGGCCAGACGCCAGAGAAAGATGACAGCACTGTCTTCGAGTCTCACTGTGCTGGTGAGCCTGCGCCCAAGCCTGTGTGGCCTACCACAGCAGGAGAACAAAACCAAGCCTAACAAGGGCCCCGACTGTCAGCCCTCCCTCCTATGCAGGGACTCAGAAACTCAGGGCATTTCTCTGTTACAACCTCTCTTTTCTTGCAGGGCATGTCAAGATGGAAACAGTGATGACAAATCCTAGACATACCTATTGGCATTGTCCAAACCTGGAAGAAGGGAGAAGGGGAGACTGTTAGTGGACTATCTTATGTACCAAGAGGAGACAATGATAAGACAGCACTGGTTTTCATTTCTTAGGGAGTACTCACCTCCCCAGCTTCTGCCTGACCCCCATCTACGCTCCTCCCACCTTCCCTCTGCATCCCTGGTGCTGAACCGCTTGGATTAACCAGATGAGCTGGGAGCTGGTCAGATACCCAGCTCTGAGACACCATCGAGGCCTCCATTGCTGCCCTGGGCCTTCTCTGGAAGTCTCAGTGACCATACCCTGTGCCATGGAACGTGTCCCGTTCACCAGCCACAGAAGGAAACGAATTGAGGGACAAACCAAAATAAACATCTGAAAATTTCAAACCCAAATGGTTTAAGTTACTTGTGGCCCTCAAAAACAAACCTTCCCAAATGATCAGTTTTGACAAATACGTGCTTTAAAAATGTACGGAGAAAGTGTAATTGGATTCAGTTCTTCAAGGAAAAAAACATACTATATATATATTTCTTTTCCTGATGCATCATTTTTAAAGATTTTACTACAGAAAATTTCAAAATGTACAATAGTAGAGAGGATATAACCAACTCTGAAAGCCATCACTCAGATTAAGGAAATAGCACCATTTTGCCTGTCTTTTTTATTCCTTTTTGTTTTGGATTTCCGAGCGGCTTCTTCTGGGAGTTATTTTAAAACACATCCCAGGCAGCATATCATTTTGTCATTAAGTACTTGGGAAGGGAGCTGTTCTTTAATTCAGAGCTAGGGCAAGTCAGGGGTGTGGCTTGACCATTCTATAATGCCTAACAGCAGGTCTGATCCCACGGTGAGCTGTGAAATCTCATTCTTGGGTCCAGACCAGGACTTTCGGTGGTGTAGAATGAAACAGAGAATACCAGTGTACTGTGTGTGGTACAACTCAGGACTGTTTTAATGGAAACAATGTGTTTATATCCATATATATGGCCTGTGTCACAACACAGAACAAAACTCTTTGGGTCATGAAAAACACTCCAGACAACAGTGGTAAAGAGAGCAAGGAGGAACAGTTTCTGAAAAGAGAAGGGAATGTGGAAGAAAAAAATCATAGGAGAAAGAAAGGTAAGAAAGGGGGAGGAGAGTGAAGGTTGTTTCCCTCCCTGCTTCTCCAAACCCCACCTTGCTCAAGGTTCCCGCTCGATAGAATGATGTCAACCCCCTTCCCCACCCACACTCCTGCTTCCACAGACTGGACTTGGCAGAACCAAGGGGAATGTAAAGAGGAGACAGATTCAAAGAGATTTCCAGGGAAGAACTGACAGGGCTGGATGCCTGCAGCAAGGAGGAGGCAGGGGTCAAAGGAGATGCTGAAAGTCCAGTCCAGATGCAGAGGAAAAGCAGAATCCTGGGGTACACAGAGTTTAAAGTTGAGGGAATGCCCGATGGGAAGGACAGAGAGGATGATAAGTTAAATTTTAGGCAGGTTAAATTTGGGGTCATGGCAAGGTATTTGGAATGTCCACTCTTCTGGTGGCAATCAGAGGTACAAAAAGGAATATGAGTGAGAAAAAAGACACTGAAGACACAGGTGTGGGGCACAGTGCCAGGACATGAGTTCGAGATCCTGGCCCAGGGGGAATGCTTGGAGAGGGGGGTGGATCAGTGGAACACGGATCTGTAACGAACAGCAGGGTATAGACACCAGGCAGGGGCATCCTGTACGAGCCCCCCACCACTTGATACCTTGGATAGAAAGCTCGGCCGACATGGAGGCCTTCCCTGACCCATTCACCACCAGGCATGTGTACACGCCCACATCATCACAGCTGACCTCGTGGATTTCCAGAACTTGTACCCCATTCTTCTCAGACATAGACACACGGGCACTTGGCTGCAGGGGAACCTCTCCCTGTGGATGGCAAGAGGGCAGTGGGTCAGAGAAACCTGCTTACTTCATGGCACCCTCCAAGCCTGGCTGGGATGGACACCAGGCCTGGGCAGCATAATCCTCTGCTCTGGGCTCTGTCAGTGTGCTCAGAAAGCAGTCTTTGGACAATCCACGGGCCCTGACTCGAGGTCCGTGTGTGCGGTGTGGCATCAGGTCCGGCTCAGAGCAGGTGTGTGAGCTTGTTTCAGAGATGCCCTAGTTCAAGGTGGGGAGCCTACATTCCTCACGTTAGCTCTGCTTGGCCACCCTCTCCTCTACTCTTTTCCCAGGCTCAGTCCAGCAGAATTACAAAATAGAGAAAAGGTGTCCCCTCACTCATTTCGGTCAGGGGCTCCCGTCTGTGAGAAAGCTAGTCTCACAGGCCTCAACCCCAAGCTTTCCCCAAGGTTTCTCCCTGCCCTGCTGAACATCCACCCCACCCCTCACACCCCCTGAAGCTGCCACTCCCCTCCTCCAGCCCTTCTGCTATGCCTTCACACCACCCGGCCCTGAATGAAATACTCTCAACAGTATTTTGAGGGAGCTGGCATCATCTCTGGTCTCACAGATAAGGACACCAATGTTCCAAGAGACCAAATGATTTGCCCAGCATCACATGTTTTACAAATGAGGGAGCTGTGGCTTGAAACCTAGTCTTATGACTTCGAATTCCACTCTCTGGAGATGGTCAGGTCTGTTCTGACTCAGAAATGTTATGCTGTTTGGGGAGTGTCTGGATTCTAGGACATGGCGGGCTGAGTTACAGAGGCAGAGTGTGCAAATAGGGGCAGGGACAAGCATGGCTATCGGGCATACAGAGAACCCTGGAGAACCATCTACAGTTGAGCAGAAGGGACTGATCAGACAGACAGACACCCGTTGGTCCAAGGGCCTAACCCTCTCCATTCAGGGTCCCCAGGCCGGGGCCAGAGTTGGGGCAGATCAAATCTCACCTTGAGCCAGGTGACCTGCGGTTGGGGCCGGCCAGTGATCTTGCATGAAAACCGTCCTATCTGTCCTTCTCGGACTATGGCTCGGCCCAACTTGGTAGCAAACTTTGGCGGGCACTCTCCCCAGATGCTAGGACGAGTCTCCACGGCAGGGGCAGCGAATCTGTCCCTAGAAAGAAATGAGCAGAGTCGAGCTGCAATTCAGATCTCTCTGCCCCCACCCACGTCACTTGAGCTGGGTCAGCTACGAGCAAAAGGCAGCCTTCCCAATCCTCTGCCTCATGCACCTTCTGGAAAGGTCCATGGAACCAAAACCTATTTCCTCTACCCCCTGATCATGCAGTGCGACTTCATGTACTAGCCTCCTTTGTGGTAAGGTACACCTGGAGTCTACTGAGCCCTGGCCCAAAGCATGGGTTTGGGCCAACAGGCCATAAGCAAAAGTGATGTGTGCCACCTCCAGGCTAAACCCATAAAAAGCCCCTGTGAGATTCTCCATGCTCCCTCTTGCCCATCCTTCTGGCTGGATGCAGAAGATCCAAGAGAGGCTCCAAGGCCAAGAGATGATGGAACTGCAAAAGGGAAAGAGCCCAGGTCCCTGAACGATGATGGCAAGGTTCTCCGACTGTTCTAGAATACCTAAGTTGACTGCTTGAGCAAGAAATAAACTTTCCCTGTGTTAAACTGTTGCCATTTGGGGGCTGGCATGTTATAGCAACTACTGTTACTTATCTTTACCAACAAAGGTTTCCTTTCCCTAAGAAGTGCCCCATATGGATGGCCTCTTCCAGGTCTGCTTACTTAAATGTGACTATTGCCTTGACTGTCAGAGATCCCTGCCGACTTTGGGCACACAGTACACTCCCTCAGTGTGTAGCAGCTAGACCACTCAAAGGGGCTATCCCTACAGGCTAGTAGGTCAGGAGACACTGTGCGACAGCCACATCATATAACAGGGGGCTTTTGCTATTACAACCCAGGTTGCCCAGGAAGACTTATGCCCCAGACCTGTTCTGTCAGGTCAGCAGAAAAAGCTAATGCCCCCCTTACCCTGGTTTGAACATCCCACAACTTACCCCAAGGTTTTAGAAACAGCAGGCTGACCATGCTTCTTCATAAAGCCCCCTGTGAGAAGGAAACAGAGAGAGAGGCTTAGAGTCGGGTCTGAGCCACCAACTTGGAGCAATGAAGGTCAGGAAGAGTCAACCACAGAAGTAGGGTGGGATAATGCCGGGAAACAGTTCACCTTGACTGAGCCCGTCCTGGGCCAGGCAGGACACCAGTGACATGTATCACTTAAGGCTGGTACTAAGTTGTCCTTCTAGTTCTTAAACAGAAGAGAAAAAGGAGTCATAGAGCCAGTATTAGTGCAGAAACGTTTCCATGCACACCTGTTCTAGATCATTCAACCATTCTGCTGAGCCAATGGACCTTCTACTCTGGGAATTATCGGTGGTGATCCAGAACCTCTCTAGAAGAGGACCTCGGTGGAGCGAGGGAGGGAGATGCACATACATCTCTCTCACCGGATCTATTCACGCTGGATACAATCACCATTCCATCCTCCCACGTGTGGCCCAGCAAACAGCAAGATCTGTCCTGCTGGCGCGGAGCAGACCCCTGGTGCTGGGCTCACCAGAACCCACACCAGTAGCTCTGTGAACACTGCGGATCCTGGGTAAGGTGCTGTCATGCCGGACAGGATGTGGTTAAACAGCAAACCCAGTCAGATGAGGGCATGGAGAGGGACCATTCCTAATGTGACCAGGAACAGGAAGTGACCATAACGTGCAGGGGGAAAGGAGGACATTTCTGAGATAGTGATCAGCCTGGGAGTTGTTCTCTTTTTGCCACAAGCTGGGAATGTTTATAAAACCCCACCCAAGGCACACACAGAAAGCATGGAAGTCATTCTCTGAATATCAGCAGGCAACTGCAATGGGAAATTTGCAGGGTGTTTACTGGAAAGGGTAAACTTCCTTAAATTCCAGCACCCATCGCATCTGTATGAATGCGTAGGAAGATGGGAATGGGGGCTGCGTGTTTCCTTTGGCGTATCTGGCTCAAGGATTAAAGAACCTTAGTGAGAAAGGATTAATAGCAAACGCCAGCATTACATGTAAGCTATGGTTCCAGGCCACTGACAATGATTATCCATGTATCTCTATTTAACATCACTCTGTCACGAGTTGTGTATGGTTTTCATTCCATAATGTGGATTTGGTTCTTGTCACTCAATAGTGTTTTCAAGGTTAAAAGGATTTCTAAGCAGATAAAAGGAGAAACTTGTGCAGGGAGGACCCAACTGACCATCACCAGCAAGATGCTGGGGCCCCTCAGACGATCGCCCTCCAGATGCTGGAGGAAGGACCAGCCAGTCAGTCCTTTTTGAAAGTATTGGAGCTGGGGCGCCTGGGTGGCTCAGTGGGTTAAAGCCTCTGCCTTCGGCTCGGGTCATGGTCCCAGGGTCCTGGGATCCAGCCCCGCATTGGGCTCTCTGCTCTGCCTGGAGCCTGCTTCCTCCCCTCTCTCTCTGCCTGCTTCTCTGCCTACTTGTGATCTCTCTCTCTGTCAAATAAATAAATAAAATCTTAAAAAAAAAAAATGAAAGTATTGGAGCGAATGAGAATCCTAAGCTCTGAAGAGGCTCTGGTCTTAGACCAGCACCTTCCTTTCTGGGGCTCAAAATCAAAGGGAATGATGCTAAAAGTAGAAAAGAAAGTTTACAAAGCTGTTCATTTCAGTCTTGCTGGTAACAGTAAAAATTAGAAACAGTGCAAACGTCATACAGTAGGAAGAATAATAAGGAAAGTATACCATTAAACATGTTGAAGAGTCCACGAGACAGGCAGAAATAGGTCACGATATGACAGTGTTTGCTCTTCAGCACGTTCCACTTGGCCAGTGAGCCTCTGTACTCCCCTGAGCTTGTCCTGACCGCCATCTTGCCAGACCCAGGGGGCAATCCTGTCCCCCGGCACTCAGGTGCTCAACAGCATTTGCCGTGGCGCCACTCCACTCCCAAGTGCCTTCTCCTCCAGACTCTCCTGCTCTCACCAGGTTCCGAGTCTTCTTCAACCACCTTCTCTGTTCCACCTTTGCATTTGGGAGTGCCCTGGGGCTGAGACCTGGGTCCTTGCTTTGCACTTCGTATTCCTGCCCCCCCCCAACAACCCCAGGAGGTCTTACATCATCCAATCACTTTAAATATCACCTATAAGCTGATGACTCTCAAACCATGTTCCCATCAGAACTTCTGTTCATTCAACAGAAGTATCCAGAAGAGTGCCCAAATCCTTACAGGATTCAAATCCTTGTGAAATAAAGGGATTTTTATGAAAAGAAGAGCAGGTTACAACATTATCTATTCAGTGTGATCTTAACTAGGAAAAAATAAAATAAAGTATCAAAACACAGGAAAGCAACCAGAAGAAAATGCATCGAAATTTATTAGTAGTGATTGTTTTGGGGTGGTGGGACTATGAGGAATCGGTTCAGCTGTATTTTTTAAAACCTATAAATATGACAGTAAAGACAAAAACAAGAGGAGGTCTAGTTACCAAAAATAAAGAAAAAAAAGGAGGGGTGGGCAGGTGAACAGGGCCTCTTGCACCTGCTAACACCAAAGCATTCAGCCACACACCCAATCACTGAGGCTCCCTCTGAAAAATATCTACGTACCGTTCACGGCATTTTTTTTTTTTAAGATACCTTTTTTTTTTTTTTTTTAAGCTTTTATCCGTTTGACAGACAGAGATCACAAATAGGCAGAGAGCCAGGCAGAGAGAGATGGTGAGGGGGCCAGGCCCCCTGCCGAGCAGAGAGCCCGATGCGGGCTCAATCCCAGGACCTTGGGATCATCACCTGAGCTAAAGGCAGAGGCTTTAACCCAGTGAGCCACCCAGGCGCCCCTTATCATGCTACCTTATCACTCACTTCATATCGGAGCAAAGATTTGATAAAAATTAGACTGATCATCTGATGAAGGGATGAACAAAATGTGGTCTATATATACAATGAACTATTATTCAGCCAAACAGAGGAATAACATTCTGACACATGTATCGACATGCAAGAACCCTGAGAAAATCTGCTAAGTGAGGAAAGCCAGACTCAGAAAAACGTCTGATTCCATTTTGACAAAATGTTCAGAAGAGGCAAGTGGAGAGAGACAAAGTACATCAGCAGTTGCCAGGGCCTAGGGGAGGAGGCAGATGGGGAAGACTGCTCAGTGGGAATGGGCTTCTGTTCAGGATGATGAAAAGTTCTGGAACTAGATGGTGGTGATGGTCACACGACTTGGTGAATTGTCCTTAATGTCACTGAACTGTATACTTTAAAATGGCTGCAGTGGTAAATTTATGTGTGCTTGAACTACAATAAAAAACAGAGTAAGCATTTTTAAGATTCTTGGGAGCTGAACATCTTAATCCAAACGCTAAAATTCTTTTATTCCTTAAAAAAAAAAAAAAAAGCGAAAATATGGCATTGCCTAAAAGAAGAGCAAAAGAACACTGCTTGAAGGTACTTCTGTATCAGGGCGAGGGCAGTTTATGACTGATCCGAAGGTAACACAGCAAGCAGTCAGCTAGCAATGAAATGGGGTGCTTATTTTAATGTGAGTTAACACCAGCAAGTTGACATCAAAACAAAAAGAGAATTTGGGCTAAGATAACTAACAAGGTCTATTTATAGGCAAAAATTTGAAGTTGCAAGTTGTCAGATAAGGCAAAATTAATTTTGTGAAACTATGAAATCTGGCAGAACAGTAAGTCTACGGAGAAAAATAAGTGGAAAGGGGATTAGGATGGAAATGCCAAAAATAGAAGAATAAGTTAAGAGAATTGGTGAAGACAGGATCGAGTTAGTGAGAGGGGAAAAAAAGGCCAAGGCACTGAAAGTATTTAAACAGTTCTCTTAGGTTTTTCAAGGACGAGTAAAAGAGAGTGCTGGCAGGTTTTAGGAGTGAAAAGTTCAACGGCAGGGGAAACTAGCACTTTTTGTTAAAGCATACAGAGACACTGGGTTGGGACAGAGAATGCTGCCGACAAGGGGAATAATGGGATCAAGATGGTAGGAGACCGAATGCTTCCAAAATACGTGATGATATAACTTATCATCCAAATAGGGACTCTTGACACTGGAAGGGACATAATTAATCATTCTCCCAGGACAACAGGAGTAAACCAGGGCTGTTCCTGGCAAATCAGGGAGCAGTCGCCCTGCTTGCAGCCAACTTAAAAGTGAATTTTAAGGATTTCTTAAAACAGTGGTTTTAATCAGAAAAAATGCCCATTTTTTAATAACAGATAGTAATGTCCCCGTGCCATCCATGGAGTTCACTGCTAACGACCCATGTATGATCTCAAAAAGAAAATAAATGAAAGCCCTAACTAAAATATTAACAAAAGATAAAAGGAAAGTAAATTATAATAATACTTATTTCAATCTGTAAGTGTTCAAGCATGACTGTTTCAGGTTGTAAATGCTCAGGTGAGCGAGAAGATATGATGACACTTGCCCTGACTCATGGCCATTATCTGGATTTAAAAGCAAGTGATCAAGCCATGCAAGGTACTAGAAGTCCAGGAAAATGAAAGGAAATAGGTATTCATGTGGACACTTAAAAATAAAAAGAGTTGAAAAAAGAACTATTTCTCAATAAAGAGAGAAAGAAATTAAAAAGAAGAAAAATATTAGGATAGCCTAAAAAGGGGTAGTGTTAAGATCAATGGCAAAGTGGACATATGATATAAAAAAGAATGTATAAGGGGCACCTGGGTGGCTTACTAGGTTAGGTGTCTGCCTTCCGCTCAGGTCCTGATCTCAGAGTCCTGGAATTGAACTACGAGTCAGGCTCCCTGCTCAGCAGGGAGTCTGCTTCTCCCTCTCCCTCCACCTGTCCCTCCTCCTGCTTGTGCTCTCTCTCTCTCTCAAATAAATAAAATCTTTTTGAAAAAGTGCAAAATAACCTTGAAGTAAGATAATATAGCAAGACAAGTTATAGAGCACTGGGATACAGAAAATGAAAAACAGAAGACCGGGTGGAGTGTGTGTGTTGCGGGGTGTGGGGGGGTTGGTGTCACTAACTCTCTCCCCTTTCCTCAGATTTCCATCTTCCAAAACCTGATCTGCGTTTAGATCTGACTCGTTCTTCCAGGACTAGCCCCAGTTCTTCCTCCAAGAAGACATCACAGACCATCTCAGCCTCCAGAGGTCTCCTTCTCCTCTGAGTTTACAAGCCCATGTGTGGATTGTTGGCCAACAAGCCCATGCTCCCTTGGCTGGAGTTGCGCTTTCTCTTAGTTTTTCACGTGCTGATGTCGTATCTGACCAACCAGGTTCCTGCAGAAAGGATTCGACCAAGTACTGTGTCTCCCACACAACATCCCACATAGTTACCACCTCATAAATACATCCGGATGTTGAATCTTAACAGCAATATAATAATGAAATGTGAGGTGAGTAGAGTCAGTCTCTTGAGGGCAAGAACCAACACTTGCTGCCCTTCAAGCCCAGCAATAGCACAGTCACTACCCTCAGATGAATGGAGAGGCTGGAACTGGGAGCCACTGGTTAAGGGTGGGGGAGGGGCCAAGGAATGAGACCAGGGAGAGTGGGGGTGAAAGGCCATAGCATCCACAGTGACGACCAGAGTGGGCCTGGCCAGGGGTACTGGAAGATGCGGTGGAGTATGGTGACTTTGGGAGTCACCCTCCAGGAGCCGAACAGGGCCAAGGGACACACAGCTGGCTCTTCTGTAGAGCAAGGAAGACATGAGACTTTTGCCGAGATGGTCTTGGCATGCAAATATTTCATGGGCAAGAAACCCATGGGGCACAAAGAACGATGTTCATTTCTAACACATTTTTACTATTAACTTTGACGAGACAGAAAAGGACAATGACTCAGAGCATTTTACAATTCTGACTGGATTGTTTAATAGGGCGCAGGCCCCTACCAAAAGGAAGGGGAATCAGAGTGTGCTAGAAACTGAGAAGAGTTTATACAAAATATCAATGGGTAGTAGAATTACAGGTCTGTAGGAAGGTGGAGAATGTAGATTTAAAAAAGACATTACAAGAGAAATAAGAGCACACACACTAGTACATGGAGAATCACAACAGACGTTCCCGAGGTAGACAATAATTGAAGACTCAGCCACTATAAACAGACGTGGGCTCAAAATCCAGAATCTCATTGATCTAATCCAATGTGAAAATAAGAAGAATCTGAGAAATCTGTCCCTGGGAAAGGGGAGCAGCAAAAAAGGTGGCACAGGAGAGTTTCCTACAAATCCCAAATCCCCCAAGAACGCTGGCACCAGTATAGCCAGGATAGTGGTCCCTAGGGCCACTCTTAGCCCTTATGTTCCACGACATGGGGTCACTCTCCCCAGGCTCGCCGGCTGACCCTTTTTCTCCCACACGGTCAGGGAGCTCTGGCTTGTAGGACAGGGGTTTCATGGGGGTGTAGAGA
The DNA here is from genome assembly GCF_010015895.1 of Lontra canadensis. Taxonomy (NCBI): domain Eukaryota; kingdom Metazoa; phylum Chordata; class Mammalia; order Carnivora; family Mustelidae; genus Lontra; species Lontra canadensis. The sequence goes on along the minus strand of NW_022631032.1, from coordinate 5,658,939 downwards.
GTGGATGCTGCAGGACAGAGGCCCGGGGGACGTGTGCTTGGGTGGGACAATGTGCAGGAGGCCGACCCTCTGGAAGAGGAGTGCCAGGCCGACCTAGCGGGAGCACGGGCCTTGTTTGGAACAGGTGCAACTAAAAGGCAAAGCATAAAACCTATAGATCTTGTCATCCAGTGGTGGATAAAGGAGGAACAGAGGAAAATCTAACTTTCTGGGATAAAGGGATGAAGTAACAAAAGTGAAACAAGGGAAGCAGAGGTGAGAGGGCGGAGGTGAGTTGCTTTGTTTCACTGGCCAATGTGCTGTTGTTAAAAGATACAACACATTGATCCCTCTGGTTTGGATCTGGGACATGCCTTCTACAAGGAGAGGGAAACAATATTGCTCAATTTTCAGGAAATCGACGCTTAAAGACAGGAGACCAATGGCAGCCCCCTCCCCCAACACACTTTGGTGAGATATTCCGCCTAAGTCAAATCATCTCATTTTCTTCCTTGATCCCCTCCAATGGCTTTCCATCACCAGCGTCTATCCCCTGCCTGCCTCTCCAGACATATTCTTTCTCCGCTGACCCCACTAACTCTCTCACTGTTTCTCACTCTAAATGATGTCTGCATAAAGGCCCAGAACTCTTTGTCTGGGCCCTTATTTCTGGTCTCAGGAGCAGACTCAGCTCCCACAGAGGGCAAGCCAGGGTGAGGGAGAGCTCGTGTCTCAGGAAGGAGCCCTCAAGTGAGGACAGACGGAGATCTGGGATGGTGGAGTGGTAAACACTTCCCCCCTTCAGTTAAATCCGCATTCCTAGGGCTACTCTTCTCCCTTAAATCCCATGATGTGAGATCCTCCTTCCTCTTGCTATCACATTCCAGGCCGTCGGTTACCGGCTGTCTTTCTCACGCATAGTCAAGGAGCTCTTAATTCTACTACAAAAGTTATACTTGTTCCTTGGTTATAGTCTCTCTTTCTCAGCAGCAAGTAGATCTCAGGGGGCAGGGACCCTGTGTGAGCCACTCTGCATTTTCGCCAGGGCCTGACCCAGAGAGGAACAGAGCCACGAATAGGGTGACGGATACAGGAATCTGCTCTTTACTCACTGGAGACATTCTATGATGAGGGGGCATATCTTTGGTTTGTGGCAGAGACAAAAGTGGGCAGCCTCAGAACCCTTCACCTCCAGTGGTGGGGGGAAGCTGGGGAAAGAAGTCCATAGCGTGGGAGAAGGAGGATTCTGCTCGAAGGCTGGAGTACGTAGCAGAGAGAGAAGAAAGAGTGATGCTGGCCAAGGCCAGGTCCAGAAAGGAGTGCGTGTGGTGGGGAAGAGGGGCTAGATTTTTGTCCCTTCTATTTATTTCAAAGAAAACTCCCTAAGAGGAGGGACCTCCTGTCTAAATCTACTCCCGAGTGAATACGTATTCATTATTTTAAATTTTACTTTAAAAAAAATTGTTCATTGCATTCTAATGCAGAGTGGTTAATGGCTTGGAATTTATTTTTCAGAGATGAAAATAACCTTGATCCACATCCTCTGAAAGTACTGCTTTTGCTACTCCTCTCCCCCTAGAATACGTCACCCCTATAGCTTCCTCACTGCTCAGGGCACTGGACATGTCAAGCACGGCCAGGATAACCATGTAAGTTATTATCTAAACTGGGATCCTTCTGAAAGTCAAAGGAGGCTCAATTTATCAAGACATTGGCAGAGTAGGCATAAATCAGATAAACGGTCACCCTAATGATACCCGCCATGCCCACAGGGCTGCAAAAAGGGCAAGTTTTATCACGTTTTATGCTCATCGCCATGCCCCTTACAGGTGCAGATGGGAACATGGCTGTACCCGTCCTCAGGATGATCAATCCCAATCTTGCCAGCGACATGAAGGAAGGACTGGATACGGGCTAGCTCTGGTTGTGTCATACCCGTTCTCTACACATCTTCTCCTGGTTTTGTGGCTGCTTTCTCACAACTTGTGTGCACATGTTCCCATTCTGCCTTTCTAGCCCATATCACATACCACTGCTAGCTTTTATAGCTGCCCTGTGTTACTCAGCTGATATTCCAAATGGATAGTTATAAAAGGAGAAATATGTCAGTCAGATTGCATGAAATACTTCGGGGATATTCTGATAAAGTATTTAGCGCTGGTTAATTTTATGCATCAATTTAAGTGAGCTGTGGGGTGCCTAGATATTTGGTCAAACGCTATTTTGGATGTTGGTGTAAGGGTACTTCGGTGTTGTTTTTTTTTTAAGGTTTTATTTATTTGAGAGAGAGAGTGCCCGCGCAAGCAGGGAGGGCAGGGGTGGAATGAGACGGACAAGCAGACTCCATGCTGAGTGTGGAGATTGACCTGGGGCTGGATCCCACAACCCTGAGATCATCACTGAAAGCAAGGTGAAAGCAGGAGTCAGATACTTAACCAAATGAGCCGCCCAGTAGCCCCTGCATGAGGGTGTCTTTGGATGAGATTAACATTGAAATCAGTAGATTGAGTAAAACAGATTGACATCACTAATGTTAGTGGGCCTCATCCAACCAGTTGAAGACCCAAATAGAAGGAAAAAGTGAGGAATTCCTCCCATGTGACTGCCTCTAAGCTGGGACATGGGTTTTTCCTCTGTGGTTACTTAGACTGAAACATCAGCTCTTCTGGTTTTGGAGTCTGCTGGTCTTTGCACTGAAACAACCCCATCAACTCTCTTGGCTCTTGGGCCTTCGGACTTGGATTAGAACTACACCATTGACTCCCCTGGGTCTCCCGCTTCCGGACTACAGATCTTGGGACCTGTTAGCCTCTATGATTGTGCGAGCCAATTTCTTGTAATGAATTTCTTTCTACATATATAGGTATGATCTATTCTGTTTCCTGGAGTCCCCTGACAGTCAGTATAAGCACTAGCCCACCGGTTCTTGAAGCATTGGTACCCATAGGCAGCAACAGCAGCATCACCAAGAAACTTGTTAGAAATGAAAATTCTTGAGCCCGTCCCAACCTACTAAATCAGAAACTCTGGGGCAAGGCCTAGCGTGTGTGGTTCCAGAAGCCCCTCAGGTGATTCAATATATGCTTACATTTGAGAATCACTGTATTGGGCTAAATATGTCACATCGGTCATTGAATCCTTCCTTGTTCTCAAAGTGTGATGCAGGGACCAGTAGCATGGGCATCACCTGGTACTGGTTAGAACCGCAGACCCTGAGGCCCAACTCCAGACCCATGGAATCAGAATCTGCATTTTCAACAAGATTCCCAGGGGGATCTGTGGGTCCCTGTGTTTGCACTCAGCAATCCTGTAAGGTGAGTATGAGCCATCCTGAGGCCTGGACCTCTTCTGGGCCTGCAAGTTTGGCTTACCCTGGGCTCCTGAGCTCAAGTCTTAAAATTAGCCCTCTATTACTTAAAATGACTTAAGTGACTCCCTGGTCCCTGGAACACAATGGGCCTTCTGAGACTCAGACCATCAAGTCTGGGGCACAGCTGTCACTTCAGCCCTGTCCCTCACTGCACCCAAAGTTCTAGGCTCACTCTGTGGAAGTGACTGCCCGGGACCACTCACCACCTTCTTCATATACGTGGATTTTATTTTTTCTCTGTGTAAGTCTTGTTTATCCCTATTCCAGTGGGACCTTCTAGAGCTATGTTGTCCAACAGGATAGGCATTAGCCATATGTGGTCACTGAGCTCTTAAGACAGGACTAGTCTGAATCGAGATGTTGCTGTAAGTGCAAAATATTTCCCAAAGCCTAAAAAATGTAAAATATTACCTTAATAAGTTTATGTTGATTCTATCTTGGATATACTGGGTTAAGTAAGATATTTTATGAAAACTGACTTCACCTGTTTTTTTGAACGTGGCTACTAGAAAATTTAAGATTATGTATGTGGCTCACATTGTGTTTCTACGGACAGCTCTGCTGGAGAACAAGCCTGTGGCCCCTCTATTAGAGAGGCAAGCTCCCAGAGGGCAGATGCCATGTCTCTTTTTTGGTCTGTACCCAGTCTCTGCAAGCAGCCCCCTGGAGGCGGGTGAGTGTCGGGACTGGCCACAGAGAGCCCTTCCAGGGCTCACTGTAGGGCTGCACCCCAGCATCTAAGGCGATGAACAGTCCTGTCATTGAGGCACTCATGCTCATGAAGGATGTTACATGTTTCCTGGCCCCAGATACCAGACAGGAGATCAGACGAAGGAATATATTCCTCTATTCTCCATGCAAAGATTTCTCTCTGAATGTAGTTCTCAGGATATTAACAGCAGGTTCAAATACTACAAGGCCTCATTTACCAGGTACCTACTATCTGCCAGTGCTGCACCGATCCTTACACAACCCATGGGGCAGCTGTGGGTTCCCGTTTACAGAAAAGGAAATAAGGCTCCAAAAGGTCCAAGTTCCCCAGAGTTAGAAATCAGTGGAGCTAAAATCCAAGACCATTTAACAATAGTGCCTTCTGGTCTGAACCACTAGGGCATCGGAAGTCTTCACATGAATTATACTCTTCATTCTAGGACCTCTGCTCTTTCTGAACAAGGAGCATAGCACAGAGTTGGTGAGCAGGCTGCTAGAGCCCCTTTGTAAGAATTCAGGCTTCCTTCCAGACCTGTGTTCTACAGGGTGGCCTTAAGCCACACACCGGCTGAAACTGGCCTTTGGTGCGGAAGCAGAATGCATACAAGCTCACTCACATTTAAAGATGCTGCAGTCTTTAGGCCATTCTCTGTGTCCTAGGATTAGAAGACATGAAACATCTTCAGTGGTCTGGGCCTGAGTCTCCCCACATGAAAACCAAAGGAGAGGACAGGGTTGGGAGCCTTCTTGAGAGCTCTCCTGCCTTCCTTCCTCCCTGTTGCCCACGTCTCAGCTAAGCAGGAAAAATTTTAGTAGGTCATCAGCCCTAACTTCCTCAATAAAGGCAACTGAAAGAAAGATTTCATATTGCTTGGGGTTTATATACCTCCTCTGTATCCCTAACCCATTCCATTCCTTTAAAACGGATCACAGAAAACAAAGGCTAGCACAGTCTACAGACACCACTGAATTTAAACCCTTGATCTGCAGAAACAGAAGTCCAGAGGTTTAAAGTTACACATATGATTGGCAAAAGTTGGGACCAGTCCCTTGGACTCCTGACTCATAATTCCCCATTCCTCCAGCAATAAACAGAAAGCTAGAAAAAGAGTATTATAGACTGAATTTTTGTGTCAGCACCCAAATTCCTAACCCTCAGTGTGACTGTATTTGGAGATAGGGCCTGGGAGAAGGTGATAAAAGTTCAAAGAGGTCATAACGGTGGGGCCCTACTCTAGCAGAGCTGTTGCCCTTGTAAAAAGAGGAAGAGACACTGGGGTGTTCTCTCTCTGTCGTTGTGAGGACACAGGGCCATCTGCAAGCCAGGAAGGGAGCTCGCACCAGAAACCATACCCCAGCTGCACCTTGACTTCAGACTTCCAGCCTCTAGAACTATGAGAACATAAGTTTCTGTTACTGAAGCCATGTAGTGTATAGTATTTTGTTATGACAGCTTGAGTTGACTAATACAGGGGGGAAAGTAATTTTTGTGAGCCTCAACTCAAAGTTTGGATATTGAAAAGTACAGGGGAAAGCACAGTACCGGAACTGTCCTAGGTGAGGGCCATTCAGAGACTCTGCTCAGGGGCCACTTTCCATCTGGAATGCTCCAGCCCACAGGCAGTTAAAGGTCATTGAAAGGAATGAGTCACTCGGTTAAAGAATTTGGGGAAAGCATCCAAACTATGTGCATTCTGTTCCGTGAAACAGCCTGTCTTTCCATGATGTAGAGAAGCAGGGAAAACATTGGCCCAGGTGTACCTCACCCATTCTGGAACCTTTCCTGGCTACCTTAATCCTCACATACAGTGTCCCTCAAAACCAGGCTGGGAACACTGTCCCCTGGGAGGGAAGAAAGTGAGACGGGACTTCTAGCTTATTAGCCCTTAGAAAGGCCTGGAAGGGTTGAGGGAACCTTGTCATACCTCTGAGGGTCTGACAAACCCCCATGTCCTTTTGGACATCAGGCCTTTAAGCAGCAGCCAGTGGTGTGAACTGGAAATGGTCCCTCCAGTGGGGGGGTGGTCTTCATTATGTGGGGGTTACACTAGCGGCAAAAGAAACAGTTTTACTGGTGGTCAAGTATTTTTCCTGGAAGTTTTAAAGTTAATAAAGTTGATAGAATCTCTTCAGCACACAGGGGGGAAAAAAGACAAAATAATTAGTGTTAACACATTGGTATATTTATCTCCTATATATTTTTCTGAGTTTTACAACATTTGTATAGATAGGCGAGTATTACTTTATAAGGAGGATAAGAAACACTGTTCATTCATTCTTCAAATATCTCAGGGTCTATCCTGTGCCAGGAAGTTTTCTAGATGCTAGAGATACAGCATAAACAATATCAAGAGCCTCGCCTCCTAGTTTCTAGTTAGAAGTGAGGGTGGAGGAGAGAATAAAGAAATGAGAAGCAGGAAGAGAGCTAGAAGAAACTATTGAGGGAGTGAGAGGATGGAGAATCCTAGGATTGAGGAGGTCAGAAAGGGTCAGCTAAGGAGGGGACATGTGAGCAGAGACCTGAAGGAGGTGAGGGCTGTGGACGGAGCTCTTGCTTTGACAGGGAAGGGCAGGAGAAGGCTCTGAGGCTAGCTCAAGGAAGGGCAGGGGTCCTGGCCAGGAGTGGTGGATGGGTCTAGAGAGCCAGGAGGGGCAGTCTGGTCTCAGCCTCAGTGTGAGGGGAAGCCATGGGAAGGCTGGAACAGCAAAATGAGGTGACCTGAGTTTGACATGACTCCTAGGGTGTCTCCCTCGTTCCTCGGAATGTTTTTCCCATTAGATTAAATGGTCCTGAATTCAAGGATGGATGTGCTTTCTCTTGTGTGTTTCTCTTCTGCCCAAGAGAGGGCAGAAGCAGGAGTTGCAGGCCTTGGGCAAGTGGATAGCTCATCTCCCACCACAGTTCTCGCTTCCTAAAACTCACCTTCCACCGTCAACTCCACAGTCACCTGGCGGGCACCACTATCATTGGTGGCTTCACAGGTATACTTTCCTTTGTCCTCCTCCCGGACAGCATGAATCACAAGGCTGAAAGCTCCCCGGATACCGCAGTCCAGAAGGAAGCGGCCCCCACTGGTGATGGGTTGCCCATTTCGGTGCCACGTCACGTGGGGCTCTGGGTAACCCCGGACCTTCAAGGAGAAGAAGAAAGGGTAAAAAGAGCTTACACTTGAGAAGTGGTTCCTATGTGCCAGGTGTGGTTCTGAGTGCTTTACATGTCTTAACTCCTCATTAACTCATAACATTCCTTGAAGCAGATAGGACTTCTGCGACATAAAGAAATGGAGGCACAGAGTGTCTTGTGGTAGATTCCTGAGGTCTCCAAGGTAGAGAATGGCAGAGCCAGGCATCCTGGCTCCAGAGCCCACTACACAAGTGATTCAAGCCTGGTTGCATATTGGAATTCCCAGAGGAAGCTTAAAAAAAAAATGCCACCGCCCAGCTTCTACCTTGGACCAATTAAATCAGAATCCCAGAGGATGAGGACTGAGCGTGAGCATTCCAGACCAGTGCTTCCCATTCGGACATGCCAATAAATCACTTATTAAAATGCAGATTCTGCTTCTCTAGGTCTGGCGCGGGGCCTGAGATTCTTCAGTTCAGACAAGGTCTTGGGCGATGCCGATGCTTCTGGTCTCTGGAAGTCACCTTTGAGTTGCCCAGGATGGAAGCCAAGCTAGCCACACGTGGCCGTGGAGCCCTCCAAATGTGGCTGGTCCTAACTGAGCTGTACGGTAAGTATAAATGACACACTGGGTTTTGAAGACTTGATGAAAAAAAGAATGTAAAATTCACTTGATAATTTGAAAATATGGACTACCTGTTGAAAGATCGTATTTTTGACATGTTGGGTTAGGTGGAATATGTTGTTAAAATTAAATTCACCTGTTTTTTTACTTTTTCAGTGGGGTACTAGAATAGTTACAACAACACCGTGCGTTTGCGTGATGTTTTTTGGGAGCAATGTGGCTTTAGACCACTCTGTCTCCAATACTAGTCAGCAGCTAACATCTGTTGAGTGCTAAGTACTAAGCACTCTTGTAAGTACCTGACACAGGTGACCCTTACAGTGACTTGTTTGGAGAGAAGATATTTCCCCAACGAGGAAAAATTAAGAGAGTTAAATTCCAAGAAAAGACATCACCTTGAGTTTCAGACAAAGAAGTTTCCTTTGAGCCCTGAAACTCAACAGGCCCATGAGAGTGGGCAGATCTTCAGAGGAATAGGGTTCAGACTGGCCCATCAACGTGTGGCCTGGGACCCAGAATGAAGAGATTTTAGCACTGGACAGTGCACAGCAGACAACACAGAAGTCTCCTGAGAAAGAAGCTGTTTGCGTTATAAAATGGTGGTAGCAATAGCTTTCATCTGTGTATCCACTGTAAGATAAGAGACGGCGAATATGGATGGAACAAAACCAAAATTTGCTGGATGACCCCAAACGGAATTCACAAAGAAAGCCTTCAATGACCCCCTCACACCCCAGTAAGGTCAGCAAAGATGCTATATTAGCATAAGGGAGAGCATCCAAACTTGGCATCCAAACACAGTGAGCTCCCTGAGCACGCCAGTGCAGAAACAACTGCATTAACAATTTTAGGGGTCATTGTTGGACTGTGCTTGCCTCCCTTCCCAGGCATCCCACTTCCAGCTCATCCTCAAACCCATTTCTCAGTAGCCAGGATGCAGATGTCTTCCTTGGGAAGGAAGCCCGGAAACACAGGGAAAGTCCCCAAAGTGAATAATCCCCTCTTTGGTTATTCCATAGTCACCTGTCAGCACAACTTTATAAATCTCACAAGGCCTGCCTCCCCATCCTCACTAATTAGTAGTCTGGTTTCAATTTAAAAAAAGAACAACAACAACAACAAAACCCAAAAAACAAAATTCAAAACTTCAAATCAATATTGCCCATCTTATTTATAAATTCTGGAAACAAAAAAATCCCTTTCCTATTAAAATCTAAGCCATATTCATGTCAGAGATTGAGTATCTGTGAGGGAATGCTGAGATTCTGAAGTCTATCCCCTGGAAGCAATCAACAGTGTTTGTCACCAAAGCACTCATACCCTCTCTGAGGTGGGTGGTGGTGAGGCATCTCCCTTCACTTGGACAGATAAGCTCTGACATCTGTTACAATATGAAATAAAGGGTTACTGGTGATTGTCTCTGGGGTCTCTACTCTTTTTCTTTACTGAACAATTATCTTCTGGTATTTCTGCAAATAACATACCTGGCATTTGTGAAATTAAAAAAAATGTAAATGAAGATACGTGTTTCCTTTTTTTTTTTTTTTTAAGATTTATTTATTTGAGAGAGAGAGAGAGAGAGAGAGAGAGAAAGAGGTGGGGGAGGGGCAGGAGAGAGACTCTCAAGCAGACTCCACCCTGAGCGTGGAGCTGGAGATGGGGCTCCACCCCACAACCCATGAAATCATGACCTGAGCCAAAACCAAGTCAGATACCTGACCAGCTGAGCCACTGAGGCATCACATTTCTTTTATATCAGCATGTATAATGAATGTACAGCACATTCATTAATTTGTTGAGGTCCCTAAGGGCTTCCATTCCACACAATGGAAATAGAAGCACTCTACAAATAAACACTATGCATCTTTGATGGTGACAAACGTTGTGTACCCATATAAAATCATGTCATCCTGTGATGCTATCTTGGCAAAGGTTCATATAGAGGAACATCAGACAACAACTACTTCATTAAAGCATGTTTTTAGAAAACAACTAAGGAAAGATACACTTTCCTACAAAAGGAAGCCCTTGGAAGGCTGGTGCTATCCTGAGTTTGCGAATCACTGTGATCTTCTCCTCTACCACATTAGGCATAACCAGCCTAACCTCCAGAAGATGATTACAGAGCCTCCTGTGAGCTTCAGAGAAAGGGAGTGTAGAGCATTGTAATGGGAGGAGAGAAATCATTAACTGCACCAAAGGCATGGTTAGCATTCCATTAGCAAGTACTCTGGCCCCCTGCAGCAGGGTGGACTCTGGTGGCCCGCAGGCCTGGGGGCATAAATGATTAACTGGGGACATGGCAAGTGTTTCCGTCCTCAGGAACTGGGCTCCCTCCTTCCTTTGAATTTTCCTTTTGCTTTCTACACCACCCCTTGCTCCCACCAATTTATCTCTGAGATGCCCTATTAAAATAAATTTTAGATTTTTAAAGATCCTGAAACTGGTGCCTCTTAGAAAGTTGCAGTTTCTAGTGGGACTTTTGTACCACCTTGTAGCTGAAGCACAGGCAAGGATTTCTGTGACCTTGCTTGGGTTCCTAGGTCTGAAATGATTTGCAACTCCAGTTCTTCTATTCCCAATAGGAGAAAAACTTGTTCAACCACTACGTAATATTACCTAAAGACAATCAGCTTCACAGAAACCCATTTTTACTGTCTGCCCACTATCCTGGGCTCCTGGGTGGGGAAGAGAAAGAAGCCTAGGCTTACACCCCTGGCTTGAAGGACAACAGCCCTGCATTTCCTGGGAGCGTGAAAGAAAAACTTTCCAAAACTTTCTTTCCGTGAAAGAAAAAAGTTTCCTGCCTTCATCACAGGCCTTCAGCCAAGAAGTCACAGCGAGCATTTTTACGGTCTAGTCCAAGGCCACATGGAAAATCCCACTGATATTTCGTTTTTAGAGGACTTTCACATATAGAATCTTACTTGATTCCTACAAGCCTATGAGGGAAGTATCTTGGGTTGGGGTATCCTGATGCAGGACCTGAAACAGGGGTTTGGGGAACTCCATCTGCAAATCCTCAGCCAACACAGTTGCTGGGAATGGGTTTACTAGCCTGGTGAAGGGGGTCTAGGTGGGGCTCCAACAGTGTCAGTAATGGCACACGAAATCAATCATAGTATTGAACCCAGAGAGCTGAGGAAAGAGGCCCAAAGAAGTCGATGATTAGCCAGTAAATGGCAGATTAAGTGGAGATCTGGAACCACAGTTTTGGTCTCCAAAGTGACTTGATTGTCTATTCCTCATTGTAAATTCATGTTTTTGGTGAGGCAAATACTGGAAAACCTAAAGCAGTGATAATTGTCATTTCCTAAGTGACACTAAATCTCTTCTAGGTTAAAGCAATATCTGTTCCCCACTTTGAGAAAAGGCCAAAGGGTTCATAGAAGATAAGGCTATGCTGTACTCAAGGCTTGGGTCGTTCCCCTAGAGTAATGACAGGGCAGTGCTATAGACTAAACACTTGGGTCCTTCCAAAATTCCTAAGTTGCAACTTAACTCCCCATGTGATGGTATTGGGAGGTATTAGGATAGGGCCTTTGGGAGGTGATTAGGTTGTGAAATTGAGGCCTGCACGAATGGGATTAGTGGTCTTACAAGAGCTATGCTAAAGAGCTCTCTCACCTCTTCCACCATGTGAGGACACAGCACGAGACAGCTGTCTATGAACCCGAAAGCAAGCCTTCACCAGATACTGAATCTAGCAGTGCCTTGATCTTGGACTCCTAGCCACTAGAACTATGAGAAATAAATTTCTGTTGTTTAAGCCCCCCAGTCCATGGTATTTCTGTTAATGGCAACCTGAACAGTCTAAGATAAGATGATTAGTGCCATACATGTGCCCAAGACACTCCTGGGGTGTTCAGTGTGATAAGGGAGGGAAGCTTGAGGGCTGGGCCAGAGTCCTAGGACTGGCTTGGCTTCCTAGCCCCTTCAGGTTGTAGTTCCTTCTTTCACTGAAGAGAAAACAGCTTCCCGATAGCTAAGGGGGCCTTGGGTAGTATACTGAGGTAACATGCCTCTGAATGGTGACCCACTTAGCTTCCCCTTTTTCCCTCCAGTCTCCTCTGGGTCCAGCCCACAGTCTTCATACCCTCTAATCCTCCATACAGGAAAACCAAGTGACCACAAGGAGACATGCTCATGGACACGAACAGGCAGCCCTGACTTCTCACCATAATGAGTTTTTGGAAATAGCCCCACAGAGGGTCATTCTAAGGAGAATCGTATTTTTGCCACAGCAACCACATTTAATTGGAGGTTGTGTTCTTGAATAAAAGCCTGGGATCGAATAAATCAAGAGCATAACCAATAACTTGTCATAAAAATAAAGATACAGTAACCATAACCCCTATAATAATTTAAAATAGTAAAACTGTGCTCCGGCTCCATAAAATGTCCTCAAAAACCTTTACGTCCTCAAAAGGCCTTTAAAGGGAATGGAGGCTCATTGTGCATGTGTTGAATAATGAGGAGAAAGTGGGCAGCCGACTCAGCTGCAATGACACTCGCCTGTCATATTTGAGAGACATTTTCTTCAGAAGCTGGTGTGGTTTTGAGATTTACTTACTGACTGAAAGTGAGACATTCTTAAAGGCACTAAGTCTCTTGGTTTTTCTCTGACGTGTGTGAAGGGCTTTCAGTCTACTCCAAGGTGCCCGAAACGGGCTACCACAGGCTAAGCCCAGAGCAGTGACAGATTCCCTGTCTCCACAGTGCTGGCAGGACTCAGAGTAACACATCCGCCACCTTAGCTTGATGAGCAGTAGGAAGTGGGGGAGGGGATGATGTTGCCTTTTTTTTTTTTTAAGATTTTATTTATGTATTTGACAGAGAGAGAGAGAGAGAGATCAGAAGTAAGCAGAGAGGCAGTCAGAGAGAGGGGGAAGCAGGTTCCCTGCTGAGCGGAGAGCCCGACGCAGGGCTCGATACCAGGACCCTGAGACCATGACCCAAGCCGAAGGCAGAGGCTTAACCCACTGAACCACCCAGGCACCCCAATGTTGCTGTTTTTGATGATCTCCTACAAGTCCTTTGTTCCTGGACAGGTCTGTCCCAGTATGCGTACCGCAATACCAATATATCAGCCAGGTGGGGCAGGAGATGGTCCTGAGGCTCTGTCCCCACTGCAGATGGAGGGAGACCAGGAGGAGAAAAACCAGGACAGCACTAGGGTCAGGGTGAAAATAGGCAACCCGGCAGGACGCTGGAGAGCTTCTCACAGAGAAGCTGTGAGCCATGAGCGAAAAAAACCTCAGGGCGGAAAACAGCAGACTTGAAGTGTTGCCGAGGGATATCTGTTTGAATCTTGTTAAGTCACTGAATTGATGGCGGGAAAGGCTGAGCACAGCAGATGGACATTACAGAAACCGGTTAGGTGGACGTCTCCCCTGAGCTGGAAACATCGATGCTGCCACACAACTGTCTACCTGCTTATAATTCTCTGACTGCCTACAGCACATGACTCTGAACTTCTTACCCATTTTGAGGCAGCTTCCTATATAATAAATAAATTCCCTTATGATCAATGATGACTAGATCGGGGCTGGTGATTTGAAAACTGAAAAAAGAATAGGAAATAGACCAATGGTGCCATGGAGGTAGTTGAAGAAGAAGTCTCTGCCCCAACTGTAAGTCCAAGCTCACTCAGATAATAAATGGATATGATGCCCAGAAAGGAGAATGAAAACACCAATACCCCAAACAAATCAGACCACAAAAAATGTCTATAAAACTGACGTCATGGGTATATTATGAGGGTGAAGACTGAAGGGCGAGCCACGGGCATGGCATGACCACGCTTAGGGGCCTGAGTCTATGTCAGCAACTGGCACGTGGCCCTGTAGACAGGCAGGCACTTTGAATTATCCTGTTGCCAAAAGTCAAAGGCCTTAACTGAACACACAGAATCCATTAGGAAGAGATCAGCCTGGCCAAAAACAGCAATTAGCGAGAGGCTGAGGCTGCTGGATGCAGCCTGCCCCTAGCCCAAGTGGTGAAACAAGGAGGACAAAAGAGGTGCCATGAGAAATGAAATCAGAATGTCAAAAACCATTCCTCAAACTGGCTCAGTAATGCCACACATGTCCTCAGGGTCTGATGCTGAAAGTCTCCCTCTGTGATCACTTTCTACAGCAAGCTTTTTTTTCTGTGGACCAAGACACAGGCACCTCCGCACCCCTATATCTGCAAGTCTGAGAGTGCCATGTTTCTTCCATTGAGAGCACAAGGCAGGTGATGTCTTGGCAGTCTTGGATCACACAAGGCCCTCCTGTATCTTTCCCCCCGAAATTCTATTTCCTTTTATTGAGATCAAGCTTATTAATGCATGCACCTTTTTGATTTGATTCCCTTCTAATGATACAAGCACCTAAAAACCTCGGAAGCTGTCCAACAAAGAAACAGAATCCTAAGTCTCATCAGACACCTGTCACACTGATGATTTCCTAGTTCCTCCAAATTCATAGTTTCCATATAACACAAGCGTCCTCCTATTTGCACTCGAAGTTCCTCTGGGGCGGCTGGGGATTATTCGAGCCTTACCAGAAGCCTCTCTACACAAAGCCCTGGGGTTCTGGCTTTACTAGCTCTCATGATGGCTTTCAAGGACATGGCCTCTCCAGTGGTGAGGTTGGCCTAGGAGCTCACCCTTTCCGCTACTGAGTTGAGACATGCTCTCAGGTATATTCAAATATTAATAGGAGGCCTGTGGCATCATAGACGCTTACCAAGTGAGTTCTCTGGTTTGGTTTTGACTTGCTCAAGGTCTCCTGCCGCATACCCATCCCCCTCTACCCACTACATGTGAGTCAGGTGGGAATGCCAGTCAGCTGCTTCCTGGATGACGTGCATGGGCCCAAAAATGGACATGTGGTCCGAGCCAGAAGATAGAGCTCTTCCCTGCAGTTTTCAGTTAGAATAAAGGGAGACCAAAGCTGTCTCTTTTCACAGAGATCCCAAGCTGGGCAGATGAAAGCCTAAAGCTGTCTAGAGCCGTCCTCTTCCTTCCCTGCCCCCCATCTTCTTGCCCCCTCCCAAGAGGAGGAGGCCATCTGATGAATCAGACGTCACAGACACAGTGAAGAAAAGAGATGGAGACTTTGCCTGCCAGAACTGTGCTGGACCCAGGATCACTTGTATAAGATAGCACATCACTTTTGCTTACCCCAGCTGGAGGTGGTTTCTGTCACTTGCAGACCAGAGTCTTGATGAATATGGCCTCTGGAATCAGACATACCTGTGTATGGATAGTGTCTGCCCCAGTTACCAGCTGCCTGACTGTGGGCGAGTGATTTAACTTCTTTGGCCCTCAGTTTACACAGCTCAAGGAAGGGATGATACCAGTCACCACTGGCACGGAAAGTTTATGACCAAATAAAATAAGCGCAGGTATGACAGCCATTAATAACAACTCAAGGTCAGAGCTTCTCTCTCCTCCTCAAAGTAATTCTTCATAATAAGGTACCCCAGAACCCACTCAGCTCCCAGCTTTATTAACAGTGCCAAAATGCCCTAAGAAATATTAGTCCTTTAAACTTCCAGCCTTGGCAGTCCCCGTCCTATACAATTCACATCCTTAAAGACAACCTCAAGGTATTACACACTCCACTGGATAAAAACCTGACACTTTAACTGAGAACGCCTCTGCTTTAGCCGAATTGGCTCATTATATTTACTGGAGAGGTGAACCCTGCTTGAAAAGAGATCACTGTTTGTTTTTTTTTTTTATAAGATTTTATTTATTCATTTGACAGAGAAAGACACAACATGAGAGGGAACACAAGCGGGGGGTGGGGTGGGAGAGGGAGAAGGAGGCTTCCCACTGAGCAGGGAACCCGATGCCTCAGGGCTCAATCCCAGGACCCTGGGATCATGACCCGAGCCGAAGGCAGACGCCTAATGACTGAGCCACCCAGGCGCCCCTGAATCATGTAACATCACAAAGCACATTTTGAAACGAATATGCAGCGTGTGGTTTTGACTGCCCCATTCATACCCTCCTGTAATACCACGTGCACCTTTGAGGCCTAGACGATCCCCGGCTTTCTGCCTCACTGACTAATGCGGCCCTGGAATTTCAAGAGCATGGTGAGTATCCGAAAGGAAATAAATCTGGGGTAACACATCTGGAGTCTCTCGCCGGTCATGGTTGGACCTGGAGAGAGACAGACAGACATACTTCACAGGCAGAACGGGAGCAGCAGAGGACGGCTCCCCAAAGAACACACACGCTACTTGGCAGTGCCTCCTTACCCCTTAAACAGCAGACCCTGGATCCCATGAGACTCTGAAACTGGCCACAGATCATACTGGAAAGGTCCTCTATGATAAGGACTCTCTGAGAAAGGGAGGTGGTTCTGTTTAAGAGCAGAGGTGGGCAACAATGAGCTGAGGGTCTTGAACCCCAAAAACCTCTTGACTTGGCCCCTTTGGCTTGATTTCTGAGTTTTGGTCTCTCCAGGCTCATCCTCTGACCCAACACCTGCTCCCCCCACACACTAGCACACAAAGCACGCATTCCGCCTGGATTCTCCCACCTGGCCGGCTGCGAGGGGGTGGGGTGCAGCACGTGGGGTTTGGAATGTGGGGATCTTTCCTGCGGCCTGCATCAACAGAGCCAGGAGAGTGTCTCTGGGATGCTGTCAGACGACACCTAGCGCAAGAGGCAGAGAGCGGCCATATGAGTGTGCTACTTTATGGCATGATGTCGTCTCCAGGCTCCAGCTGTCCCAAAGCATCCTGATCTGCAGAGAGATTCATGCCAGATGCAGAGTCAACAGCTGCTTCTCGTGCAATGTCAGCATCTGACTGCCTGCCAGGCCGAAAAACACAATCTAACATGCTTTTTAAAAACTGTTTTTATTCTCACCAAGACAATACATGCACATGGTCAAAATGTCCACTGGTACCATAAGTCATAACAAAAAAAAAAAAAAAAAGTCTCTGCTCTACCCCTCCCACCCCAAATTCCACTTCCTTGAGAATGTCACCTTCAACTCTTGCCGCCATTTCTGAAAGTGTTTCTTTTCTTCCGTGTTTCTAAACAATAGCCCTTACACAATGACTACTTTATTCTTTTTAATTTTAGACATCATTTCCTAACTTCTCTGTGTGGAATCTGAGCTTTTAGCTCTCTAATCCCTCTCCCTCCATAAGCCCTTTCCCAAGCCATAATCATTACATCACAATTTTTATGTCAACGTATAGTGTTTTTTCATTTTAACTTTGCTCACTGCAAAATATGTTACAATTCAATTTCTTGAACTTTTCCTTTTTTCTGGAGTTAATAACTACCATACTTTGGTTTTTCGTCATTCTTTAAGAACCTCAACTTCTTAGGAGAACTATAAACTTCTCAGCAATGGTCAAACACATCCCATAACTAATTCACCACTCGCTTTTATTTTTTCCTCCTTTGGACATATCCTTCCTGGGATATTCTGTCCTCCTCCTCCAGTCTACGCTGGATGCTTTCCCAGCTAGATGCACAGTGGTCCTTCACCATCTCTGGGGCATTTCCTAGTGTCTATCACCATTTTGGATAAACACAGCCTTTTCTAGTGGTTTCTCAAGAATGAATGCATAGAAGATTATAATTTTTAAACCTGGCATTTCTGAGTGTCAATATTCTAACTTTATACTCAACATACAGTTCATCTAGGAATGGAATTCTAAACAGAAATCCTGTTTTCCTTTGGCATTTCAAGGGCATTGTTTCATGGCATTTGAAGGCAATGCTGCTGGGATCCATGTTGCTACTGAGAGATATAATGTCAGATGGATCCCTCACCTCTCACGTGCTGAGTGTGCGTGTGCGTGTGTGTGTGGGGGGGTTTAAACTTCCAGACTCTCCCTTTTTTCTCCGACAGTCTAAAATGTCATGATGATTTGCCTTCATGTAAGTGCCCTCTTTGTTCCCTTATCTTATTGGCTCTTTGGTTATAGGTCTTCTCATTATTGGTAACACGTCTTTCATTTCTTGGAATTTGTGTGTTTTGACCATTTTCTCTCCACTTTTTTTTAAATGTTCTTTTTAAAGAACTACTATGAATTGGCCATTAGCCCAACTAGATGAGCTTCTGCATTTGTTTTCTCACTTACTCTTCTCTCCCTTATTTTTGTTCTCTCCAGGAGCTTCTCTCATTTTATCTTCCAGTTTACCAAAGCTATTATTTTGGCTCTCATTAACTTCAAAAACTTCTTTCTTTTTTGGCTTTTCAAAGCTGTTTTGAATAACATCCTCTTCTTGTTTAATGGAAGTAAAATCTTACCTCTAAAGCAAGATCAAATTTCTTCAAAGTTTTTTGTTTTCTGTCGTCTCTATTTCTACTTGGTTCCTTTTCTGATTCTTCTTGTCTCTCTCACAACAGAGGCTTCCCGTGAACATGTGATGACCCTTCACTGATTCTTCATATGTGAAGAACTAAAAAAGCTCGATGCACACAGGCAGGGCCTTGTCAACTTGTGGGACCTCCCAGCAAAGGGACTGGGTAAAAACCCTCAGCGACCAGTATCAGTGGATGTTTTCTCTTGAGATGATCCATTTCCACAAAGAAGACTCTTGCTGCTTTTCGTGGTAGAAATGGGGACACAGTAATTACATCTGTCAATGAGCATTTAGGATTCAGAGTGAGGGGAGGCCATGAGGCTCTTATGCCGACTTGCCGTTAGCCCTCTCCCTCTCGATTACAACTGCTCACCTCTGCCTTCATTGTACGTTGTGTCCAGGAGTTGAGAGCTGGTCAGGTTGTTTCTTCATAGAAACGTACAGTCTTTCAGGGTGTTGGGGAGGAGCAGTGGCCTGGCACATGGGGCAAAGAAGGGGGCCCGGGGCCTAATGGCTCCTTATTAGACTTTTAATCAACCCTCCAGCTTTCGGCTCCACTCTGCAACCCAGGCCTTTGAAAGTACTTGATGCCTCCTCTTGGTCAGCCATTAAGGAACTCTCTGGCACAAGCTGACTTTTTTTTCTTGCTGTCCATTCCCCAAACCACAGACCCAGCACAACATAAGAGGCTGAAACCCAAGCCCGCCAGTCATCTATTTCACTTTCCACTGGCCACTCACCTGACATCTCTCATCTACTGCTATTTCTGTTGTCATAATTTCATAATTTTCATCTTCTTTTTATAAAAAGACATTTTAAGAATGATCATTATTTAGAAAGAAAAAAAAAAACAGAAAATAACAAGTCTTGGCAAAGAGAAACTGGAATCCCCGTCCGCTGTTGGTGCGAATGCCAACTGGTGCAGCTATTGTAGAAAACAGTATGGAGGGTCCTCAAAAAATGAAAAATAGAACTCGCCTATAATCCAGCAATTCCACGTTTAGCTCTAAACCCAAAGAACTGAAAACAAGGCCTGGAACAGGTATTTGGATACCCACGTTCACAGCAGCATTATTCAGAACAGGAGAAAGGCCGGAAGCAAGTCAACTGTCCATGCAGATGAACGCAGAAAACGAAGTGCAGTACGTACGTCGATTGGAATAGGAGTCAGCCTTAAAAGGGAAGGAAATCCCGACCCATGACACAGTGAATGAGCCCTGAAGACATGATGCTGGATGGAGGAAGTCAGGCACAAAAGAACAAATACAGTTTGATTCCACTTTTTAGGAGGTACCCGGAGTCATCAAAGTTATGGACACAGAAAATAGAATGATCGTCTTTTGGTGGGGGGAAGTGCGGAATCACTATCAATGGTAAAGAGTTTCAGTTTCGCAAGGTGAAAAAAGTTTGGGAAAATGGGTGGTGGCTGTGGTTGCACAGTGGTGTGAAGGTACTTGATGCCCTTGAACTGGACACTGAAGCATGGTCAAATTCATGCTGTGCACATTTTACATATTAAAAAGAAATCAATGCAAAAGATCTGATTAATCTCTGAATTCTGTTTTGTTTCAAATACTTGTAAGTTTTTCCCTTTGCCAAACACTACATTGCTTATCACATGATGGCTTTATGTTAAGTATTAAAATTAAGAAATAAAAGTTTGAAAAAATATAATTCAGACCAAAGTCACTTCTCTATTTAAAAAATTTCCAGTGGCTTTTCATTGCACTAAGAATACAATCCAATGACCATGGCTCACAAGGCCATGGGAGACCTGATCCCTGCCTATGTCTGTGCACAGCGCTTCTGCCACATCGGCTTTCTCTCTGGGCCAGAAAATAAGATGAACGTAGCAGGCCTCCACCCAGGAGTGGCTCCCGGCCGCCTGGATGACAGGGGTACGCACTCTGCCAGAGCATATGATCAGCACCACAAATGAGGCTTGCATGGAGGACTGTGGGAAGGTGGTGGGGAGGAAGGAGCTCTGTGGCTGTGTTGCTGCCAGTTGAGTGGGAATCCTGGGCCACCTCCCAGGACAGCACTCTGACCCAAAGGAGCTAGGCCCAGGGACTAAGAGGGCTGGGTTCCTGAGAAGCAGCCATTCAGGCTTAGAAAGAAGATGGCTCCTCCCTTTTGGTAGCCCTGCAGGGACCCCATGCTGGGATGGGCCAGGAGAGGTGACTCCCAAGCCCAGGAGGATGCCAGGCAGGGCGGTGCAAGTGCAGGCTGCCAGAGCCCTGGGGCCCCCTCTATTCTCTGAATCTCTCCCCACAGACAGTGCCAGTGTAACCAGAGCATCCCTCCTTAGCCACTTCTGCGTGATCTATTCTGCAGCGATGTTCTTGCCTAAGGCATTGTTCAGGGATTTTAGGGCAGGGCTTGAAGGGACACAGGAAAGAGAGGAGAAACAATTGCCAAGACCCTCAAAGGAGGTCCTCATGTGAGCAAGCAAGCCCATGCATGTGGTGCTTCTCCGGGTGTTTGCTGGTGGCTTGTGGGGGGCTGGGGAATACCAAAGGGGTTTGAGTCCTGGTTTAAAATACACATTTAAAGCACATTTAGACTTCTCAGTGCAAGCCATTGAAATTTCTTTTCTGAAGAAGCATCTGGAAAAAATGGAGGGAAAAGCTGCCCAATTATTTAGTAAAAACAAAACTCAAACTTTCCTCCCCACCCCCTCCCACCCCCCACCCAATGTCCCTTTCAACTATGAGATCCTCAGAGACCCACTGGGAACTGGGGCCCAGCTGAGGTGCCGAGCATGTTCATCCCCAGAGGAGACCCGCCCCACAAATGGCAGTTACGGTCACCCACTGGAAGGCTAGCGTACCTCCAACTCCCTGGCGCCTGTGAACAAGGTCAGGGGAGCCTGCTTTAGCCTGACCATCCCCTGGCTGGCGCAGGGGGTTTCAAAGCCAGTCCATCTCCCAAACTATCATAAGAGAAGCTCAAGGGTTTCCCGTGCTGGGAGCTCTACAGCCCAAATAGCCTCTCCCCCGCCCCCGGAATGTCCCTAATTGAAGGAGGATGGTGAACAGGCCATCCACAGAAAGCCTGGGCATCTGCTCTCCTTTTCTTGTCATAGAGAGCTGGAAGGAATGAAGAAGGGGCCGCCATTAGATAAAAGTTCTTGTTACTATTCTGGGTCAAGGAGCCTTGACCCCAAGCAGCACTTGCCCCCACCTCAGTGTGGGTAACTGCTGAGGCTGCCCAGCTCAGAGAACCCAGGTGCAGCTCCAGCAGCTGTTAAAAATGGGTGCGTGTGCTGGCAGGCACCAGCGCTGCCCTACATGAGGCCTTGACCGAATGAAGCACGTGAGCTCTAGGCACCTCCAGGCCTGAGGGGAAGAGGGAAGAATGGGTGGTGTCGGTCCCATGGAGAGTGGCGGGAAGTGGCAAGAGAAGCAATTTCTAGGGAAGGATGTGCCCATGGGATCCTTTTGGGGGAAGCAGGCTCTTGGGAGCGGTCCTGGGGGCTCCTGAGCAATGGTCTGGTTCATACTTTCCGTTGTTTGCTTAAAAAGGTCATCTTCAGGTTGGGTCTGGGAAGGATCCGTAAACTTGTCATGTCCCTAGAAAGTCTACTTTAGCCTAGAAAAGCTTAGCTCCTTCTGCTGCCACCACTCACCTTCTCAGGGAAGCCCCCGACTCTAGGAATTCCTGTAACACGCCCGGCCCGTCCGCCGACCCTGGGGCCCACCACAGCCTGAACGAGTTGGGGGTTCTTGCCCCAGAGGCGGAGGAGGGGAGCCAAGTCAGGCTGCAGCCCAGAGGGGATGGGCATGCCTGGGGCCCAAGCGCTCCTGGCCCCCCGCAAGCGGCAGGATGCAAGCGCAAGAGCAGTGTTTATTCCAAAGCTGCTTTCTGTTTCAAGAGCCTCACAGCTGGGTCCAGGGCCAGGGTCCCATTTCCAAGGTTGGTATTTTTTCCTTCCTCTTGCTGGACAAGGAGAAGTGGAAAAAACCCATATTCTTTGGCCCTCAGCTCCTTTCGGGCTGATTTTGCTGCCCCTAGCAGGGTTTGCCACCGGGGTGCAAGCCACAAACACAGGCCATGGCAGAGAGAATTCTCAGGTCATCTGAGGCGAAGACCCATGGAACAAAGGGAACCCTGCCCCGGCATGACTCACCAAGGCCTGTCCTTAGGCGAAGACCACGGATAACACTCAGGGCTCAGGGCGCTGCTGCTCCTGACCCCTGGCCACCAGAGGGCCTAGTTCTCTAAACACAGCTGCAGATTGGATACTGGGGACAGAGCTCCAGGTCTAAGCAGGAGCCCAGAAAATATCCCAAAGTCAGAGCTAAATGCCAATACTACCAATTCTCAGTTATCTCCCTCTTGCCAAAGGAGATGATTGTAGTTTTATCTCTATTTGTCTACAGACAAATAGACAGACCTGTATTTGTCTATTTCTTTTTGTCATACAACTGCCTTATCATCCTAGTTTTGTCCTTTCAAAAATGCTCACCAGACACGGTTAGGTGAACAGGATAGATGCCCTAGAAATGAGCATGGCTGGGGGAACCAAGCGAAAAGCAAATCCAAGACACTCCATCTTTTCCCCCTCTCTGCCACTCCCCCAGGACTGCTCACTCCCTCTGGAGAAATCCTCTTCAACTACCCAGCCCCCTCTGATCTCCCCCACCTTCCAATATCCTGTACTTACACTATTATCCAAAGTAACTACGTTTTTAAAACCAGCAGACACTTAACCGACCACAATACAGCCTGTTTAAAATCAGGCCTGCCTCAGAAAATCTGGGGCAACTCATCACCATTACCTCACCCTTCAGATTTCCTTCATCCCTACAGCAAGCACAGGGACAATATTTTCCATAAAACCAGGATACGTTATCTGACAGGAGACTTATGGGCAGCCTCCAGGTGCAAGAAGGAGTTGGTGTTCTGAAAGTTTCAACATCAAAATATTGGAACTCCAAGGATATTTGGATGACTCTACTGGAAAAAATGAGACTATTTTCAGTCAGAAGGGCTCACAACAATCTGGGATGACAGCACCTACACAGCTAGCACGGGTTACACTTCTGGCCATTCCAGGCACGTTTGGCACAACTCCCTGTGAGACTTGGAGTTACTCGAGAAGGGGAACTAGACATCACGCCTCCATGCCCCGCATGGCCACTAAATCCACTATGGAGTGGACAGCTGGCCCAAGGGTCATTTCAGAGACACCTTCCTCGGTTTCCCAAACAAGGTCATGGAGTTACGCTCTCCTGGCACTCTGTCATCTTCCTTCACAGTCTCCTCACAGTTTGGAATTCATTCTATGCGTGGTTGCTCTTGTCTGCCTCAGCACCAGCCGGCATCTGCCTATGGAAAGAACTATAATGGGTTGGCTCACCAGTGAATCACCAGCTTGGCACCCTGCATGGTACACAATAGATGAGCAATAGGTATTTTTAAATTAATGACACAGTCTCTCTGGGAGGGCCCAGGACCCCATGTTTCTCTTTTGCTTCGACATTCTTACTAATGACTTGAATGAAGATGGCAAGTCTGCTCAAGAGAACTGGAGTTGGCATCAATGCCGCGGGGCATAAGGTGTTAGCTCACAGAATCAACATTCTGAAGGAACAAAAGCCCAACTAAAAAGACGCGGAAAGAGGACAAGTCATGTGAAGGTTCTAAATTCTCAATGGGACAAAGTCTGAGGTGCGGGCAGCTCACATGTAAAGGGAGCTGGGCAAGAATCTCCTACAGAAACTTTATTCACTCCCAAGCCATATTATCAGAGTACAGCATCCAGATGAGGAGAAGGCCATCCCGTTCGGCCTCACCACCACTGACAGAATGCTTCCAGGTACACGTGCCACACGTGAACAGGACACTGAGGAAGGGGCTCACGGATCTGTGAGGTGATCACTGCCCAGCTGACACCTTACGGGTACTCAGCAGATAGTTACTGAAGGAACATAAAGATTAGTGGATGGAAGTAGGTATGCTTAGCCTGATGTAAAACACACCAGAAGAACAGCGTATCTGTCTTTAGCACAAGGAGAGTTCTTGTATAGAAGACTCTGTGTTGTGTAGCTTAAGAAGTCAGAACAGGGATGTATGGTTCCAACATCTAGGGAGGCAGATTTAGGCTCATACAAGGAAGGATCACAGTGCCGGAATAATCTGGAAAGGGACCAAGCGTAACATGGCAGATCCCCATCCATGGAAGTGTCCATAAGGAGGCTAGAGAATCATCTGGCTGGGATGTTGTCAAGGGATACCTTCCAATCCCAATCCCAGTTTTCTAAGAATTTAACAGAACTGAACACATTAAGGTGAGAGAGAACATGAAAGTAATATTCCATTTACACTATAAATAACCTTCGAGCTACAAATACTGAGCTTGGAATGATGTGTTTCTTGGAGGGTTTTATAAATTTACTCACAAAACTATCTGGATCTACCATGTTTTCAGGAGATACTTCCTCAACCTTTCTAGTTTCTTCTACTAAATTTTTCACATTCCCAATTTCTTCTTTAGTCTTTTTGTGTTTTTCAATTTTGGCAGCTCCTATTTTCTTAGAAAAAAATCTTTTTCTTTCAAGATTTTCAAATGTATTCTCAAAGTTGAACATGAAAAATCTCATTTTTTGTCAACTCTAGATCAGTGGTTAGAGTCTCACTTCTAAATTTTATGTTTTTCTTTGCCTGGCCAGGTTGGGTTTGCCTATTTCCAAAACTATTCCTTAAATGTATTAATTAAGATCATTTTCCTACTTTGTAATGAACTTATTTCTGCTCTTATATAAATATCTTACTTCAGCTTTCCTTTGGTTTGTTTTATCCTTTGATTTTGTGAATTGAAAAGTTGGTTCATTAATTTCTAGTATTTTTTGTTCAGTAATAAAAGCATTAAAGGCTACACATGTATCTCTAATATTGGCTTTAGCCTGTTATAAACTAACCACTCAAAAGGTAAGACTGTTTTCATATCCAGTAGCTATTACCAGTTAGAAAAAGTATACAAACATACATACTTCATCCAGGAATAAACTTACAAAGTGCAAAGTTCCCATGTAATGAAAGTTTAAAAACTTTCTAAACCACATATGAGAAGTTTTGAAAAAATAATGAAAAGTACTCTGCCCCTGGATTAAAAGTGATCAGTGGTATTATACTATTAGATATGGTATTATACTATTAGATATACTATTAGATACAGTGGTATTATACTATTAGAAATGTTAAAAAGCTACAATAATTAAAACCATTTTGGGTCTGCTACAAGTGTGTGTGTGTGTGTATATATACATATATATATGTGTGTGTGTGTGTGTGTGTGTATTGGTTAATAAAACAGTCCAAAATATCCTAAAATAAATTATATACATGAGACTTCAGTATATGATAAAAGTGACTTCAGAAGAATGGGGGAAAAGTATTATTAAGTGCGGATCACTTGGGAAAAAATCATATTTAGGATCCCTACTTCATACTATACACAGAAACATCCATTTTGATTAAATATTAAAAATTTTAAAAAAGCTAAAAGAAAAACAGATATAATCTTAGAGATTCCAAGCTTGACACCAATGGCAGAAGCCATAAAGATATGTACACTCATAAATGTGGAACTTTGTGCAAAAGTAAAATTATGATCAAAATTAAAAGGTAATCACACTAAAAATATCTAAATTATATACAGAATATAAAGATGGAGATTCTTAATATGTAAAATGTTTATATGGCTAAATAAAAAGAACACATAAATGAATAAGCAAAGGATATAAACAAGAAGTCATGAGGCAGACAAATACATAAAAAATGTTTAAAAGTGACAAGCAAATGTAAAATAAGATGTGATATCTTTCATTAAAGTATGTTAATAGTTAAAGTAATTACTAGCACTTATGAGTGTAGGGGAAAATAATTTTTTTTTTTTAGATTTTATTTATTTATTTGCGAGAGAGAGAAAGAAAACACAAGCAGGGAGGAGGGGCACAGGGAGGAAGAAGCAAACCCCTGCTGAGCAGAGAGACTGACTCTGGGGTTCAGTCCCAGGACCCTGGGATCATGACCTGAGCTGAAGGCAGACACTTAACCAACTGAGTCACTGGGCACCCCCAGAAAATTAAATTCTTAAATGTTGCTGACATGAGGGTAACAATCTGAGCTTCAGTTTTCTTACCTATAAAAATTAGCATAGTAATGGTGATCTTATATGGCTATCTTAACAATTTGGAAATAGCTATCAAAAGATTTAAAAAGATTCACGAAGTCAAATATCTGTCTTAGGAATTATCAAAGATGTCCATGATCATGGATATAAGTTTAAGTTATTTAAAAGACTAAAAATTAGAAATACAAAGCCAAATGCAGTCTATTTAAAATACAATACAATAGTAAGATAAAATACTAAACATTATTAAAAATTATAATCTTGAGACAGGTAAGAAAATGTTCATTAAATAATAAGTAAAAAGGAAGCTTATAAACCATAGTTTTTAGTATGTATTATATGATATTTAATAGATATAACTTTCTAGAGGAAAGTCTGGGGGGCTCAGTTGGTTAAGTGGCTGCCTTCAGCTCAGGCATGGTCTCAAATCCTGGGATTGAGCCCGAGTCCAGTTCCCTGCTCGGTGGAGAGTCTGTTTCTACCTCTCCTTCTCCCTCTGTCCCTCCCCCTGTTCAAACTCTCTCTCAAATAAATAAAATCTTAAAAAAAAAAGTTGTTTTAAAAAAAAAATCAGAAGGAAATTTACAAAAATGGAAAAGCTGTTATCTCTAGTGGTGGGAAAAACATTTCCATGTTTTCTGTATTTCCAATTTTTATTTTTACAACGAATATATTTTACTTTCTTGAAAAGCACCAAAACAGTTGAAAAACTTAGTGAGGTTTGAATTATGCAAATTTGCTAGGAGCACATTTTCATGAAAACAAATAAAAAAAGACTCGCTGTGCCTCGAAGTCCCCTCAGAAGAGAAGGCTGAGAGAACGGCACACCATCCTTGAAGAAAATTCAGCTGAAGTCGGCATGGCTGCTGACCAGCTGGAGTAAGACCAAATGGGCTGTGGCTGTAGGAGAGCAGGCAGCAGGCTAAACGGAAGGCCCTTCCCAGAGAGCGGGAGAGGCTTCCACGTGGGTGCTTCGAACCATGTCCTCGAGCCCTAGCTGGAGCCCAGTGGGATGGCTGAGAGGACTTCAAAGGACAACGGAGTCCATCTGCCACTTGGCTGGCCGGCAGCCCGCACCTCTGCCCAGAGAACCTCATAAGAGTTAACTCATCCTGCAAGGACCTGAGTCAGCGGTTACCTCCAAGCCCTGGAAGAAATACTGACGGGCAGTCCCGGCCAAACCCTCCTGGTTTAACTGGTTTCAACCTTGGAGCTGGAGTCTGCAGCTGGGCAGAGCCACAGCCCATCCCCTGCTGAGGCTGCCAGGGCCCTTGGCAGAGTCCTGGGGCTGAGCTCTGTCCACAGAGCGAGACAGCTCTGGGGCATGGAAAAGCAATGGGAGGCTGAGGCTGGGCGCCAGCCTCCTCCCAGCTGTTTTCAATAAGGCTCCACTTCTGAGGTTGCTGGCAGACCTCTGGAAAGATCTGAACCAACCGCACATAATGTTTTCCATCAAGCCCACAATGAAGTGATATTCTCTTAACTCATGAACTGCACACAAAACCTTTTTCCTGTCACTTCTCAGCTCCTCTCCTAAGCAACCTATGAGCACGTCACCCTGGGGTTACAATACTTCTGCGGGGTTGCTGGAGACCACAGGAGGGGCCTTCAGAGGCAGTGAACCACTCCTGTTCCTGCTACACGGGACAAAGGAGATGGACACTCAGCCTCATTTGTGCACATCACTACGTTCGATCTCCCCAGTAGCCCTGGAAAGTCAGCATCGCTATGCTAAGTTTACAAGTAAGAAAAATCAAAGTCAAAGCCAGTTAACAATTCATTAGTACAGCGTCCTCCAAACCCATGCCTTTTCCCACTAGAGTAATAGGATCACAGGCAAGAAAGTTCCAGATATCAAAAAGCTACTCCAATACCACCTAGTCTTTTGACAAGATTTTTCACCTTTGCCCCCTCACTCCCAGAGAATACTCTTGAGAGCATAATTAAGGACCACATTTTACTTCGTGATTGAATAAATTAGTGACCTCCAGGACAGCCCAAGATGGAGCCCACCTTCTCTGTGAGGTCTGGGGAATGCTTCTTGCCTCTAGATTTTGTCACATATTTTACAGGATTTTATACTCTGACCAGAGAGCTTAGGGTTTTGCTCACTAACTGATGTTTGCTCATTCACTCACTTGACAAAGGCTTGTGGAGCAGCCTTCCCAGGTACTGTGCCACACTTGTAGGAGACAGAGAGACAATGAAGGGCTAGTCACCATTCAGAGAGTGCCTACAGTTACGGGAGAAACAGAGAAGACGGAGTCAACATAGCAAGTCTTACATGAAAATTACATGAAAGTTACATGTGCGCACACAGATCACCTCAGGCAGGCTGCCTCAAAGCGAAGACCAAGAGTCCAGTCTTCAGTGTTTCCTGCCCCACAGGCCCCAGCCCATGCCTGCTGCACACCGATGTCAGAGTCAGCACAGTAGACGCAGCCCCTCCCTTGGAAGCACTCTGTCTCATGGGCGGGGGGCAGTGTCCACCACTAAGGGCTCCTTGTCTGAGATCCAGTGAAGACACAGTGACAGATACTCTGAATAAGGAGGTGATTCAAACAGAAAGATTAAAATTAATGAATATGTAGGTCGGGATTTGATGTGCAAAGAAGAAAAGAGAAAAAGAAGAACAAATTGTAATTCAAGACTTGACCCTGGGTGGCTAGAGGAATCTCTGAACTTGAAACTACAGCAGCTATGCCATCCCTCTCTAGTCAGAGTCTGACACCAGGACCAGGAGGCCAGCACCAGGAGGTTACGCCAAAGGACCGAGGCACACCGGGGCCCAGGGAAGGAGTCTTGCTCCGAGAGCAGTTGGGCTGATCTCAGGAGAACCAGACAGTGAGCTGAGGCGGGAAGATGCTGGTGGGAGGGCACGCTGTGTGGACAGACTGGGTATGCGTGTCACAGACCCAGGAGCACATAGACCACGAAATTGGGGGCCTCTGTCTCATCCTTCATTGACGGCAGGGCGAGCCAAAGACTAGCCTTTTGGAAAGTACTTGAACTTAAAAATACCCAAAGCCTTTATTTATTCCAGTAATTCCCCTACTATAAACTAAGCAAACCCAAGAAAATAATATTAAATAGGGGACTGAAGGCTTCCTATTTAAAATTTGTTTAATTTATAAAAGGAAATATTACAAATCATCTAAATGACCACCAGTGCTGTAATGACTCAGTACATGGTAGTATATCAAATTTAATGGAATATTAACCATTAAAATTATGTTAACAGTGATTTGAAAAATGATTATATTGGGGTGCCTGGGTGGCTCAGTGGGTTAAGCCTCTGCCTTCAGCTCGGGTCATGATCTCGGGGTCCTGGGATCAAGCCCCATATCGGGCTCTCTGCTCAGCGGGGAGCCTGATTCCCCCCTTTCTCTGCCTGCCTCTCTGCCTCCTTGTGATCTCGCGCTCTCTCTCTCTCTCTCTCTCTCTCTCTCTGTGTCAAATAAATAAATAAAATCTTAAAAAAAAAAAAGAAAAATATGTTGGGTGAAAAAGGCAGGGTACAAAACAGTATGAATGATTTTAATTATGACTACAAGTTATTAAGCACTTATTTATATGACACTGAAGCAAATATGCTTTCTTTCTTTTTTTTAAAATTTTATTTATTTGACAGACAGAGATCACAAGTAGGCAGAGAGGCAGGCAGAGAGAGAGAGGAAGGGAAGCAGGCTCCCCACCGAGCAGAGAGCCCGATGCGGGGCTTGATCCCAGGATCCTGGGATCATGACCTGAGCCAAAGGCAGAGGCTTTAACCCACTAAGCCACCCAGGCGCCTCAGATATGCTTTCTTTAAACAATGCCACAATATGGGTAGTAGTATCCCTATCTTATAGATAGGACAGGGACTTTTGAAGTAACTAGGCAAATTACCCCAGGTCACAGCTAGTACAGGAGGGGCCTGGATTTAAGTCTGATCCCTGCCCCTATAAATCCTACAGTTATTCCTACATTGACAACAAAAGAAATCCCCAGCTTAGCAAAAAAACCCACAAGAACTATCAGACAAACTCACCATAGTGACTGTGGAGCAAGGGAGAACCATATGCAGTCCGAACCATTTTTCTACTTTTGTTTTTCTAAGTTTTCTTAAATAGCGTATTGTATTTTTTTCTTGAAAACATTCTTCGAGCAAGACTTTTAGTGTTATGGCAGACCAGTGATACTGATCATATGACTAGTATAATTCCTATCATTTTATCAGGCAGCTACTATGTGCTGGCCCACTTCTGCTATGGGGCGAGGCCTCCCTCCCAGTCATGCTGTGATTTAGGACTTACTATGCCCAGCTCATCTATGAAACTTCGAGAAGTTAGTAGCAGCAATTCAAAGCCAGCTCTCCTGGCTGCAAAGCCTGTGTTCTTTCTACTCCTTCCACAGCCCCACTGCACAGAGGTCTGTACACAGGTTTTTGGTAACAGGCCTAGACGTCTTATGACCGTTGGAGCCCTAGCAAGCTCATGTTTACAAGCACAGGGCTATCCATCACTCCCTGAAGAAGAAGTCAAGGTGAACTGGGCCTCCCAAAGGCATCAATGCATCTTTGGCCACGGCTGGAGTCCTGTCTACCTATCCGGCTTCTACCCTTAAAACCTGAGACAGGTCATGCCTCTCACCTGGCTGGGAGCTCTGAGAGGTCCAGGGACCATCAGAGAGTATCGAACAGAGATCTCAGGGCCACAAAGGAGAAGAGGTGAAGAAAAACAGGTGAAGGCCTGAGCCAGTTTGGGAAAAGCCAGTTTGAGTTCTGAGGTGGAGAGGATCACAGGGCAGAGGACCATGACAGAGGCAGGACCCTCTGCTCTTCTGTCCCAATAGCATCTTTCACCACCTTTAAAATCTAGATCGCTCCTCTTTTTACACACAGATGAATGTGTACATATCCATTGGTTCACACCACCTGGAGAGTTCTTACTATTTATGTCCTGTCATGCCATCTCCTGAGCAACTGGTTTCCTTTTTAAGGACATAATGGTCCTTGCACCTGATCACGATTTTTGGGAAGGTTATAGTCAAACTGACAGCCCATCTTTAGCAACTATACAGAATGTATGACACTC
Organism: Lontra canadensis; assembly: GCF_010015895.1. Classification (NCBI taxonomy): domain Eukaryota; kingdom Metazoa; phylum Chordata; class Mammalia; order Carnivora; family Mustelidae; genus Lontra; species Lontra canadensis. The sequence goes on along the minus strand of NW_022631032.1, from coordinate 5,627,588 downwards.
ATTTCTGTGTGTCATTCTTAGCCCGTATTTCCCCTTTGCTCTTTTCTGATTCCTCACCCCCGTCCCAGTAGAGGATTTTAACCATCATAAAACTTAATCTAGTGTGGGGGTAATATTACCCCAGGCAGGTGAATTTGGGGTTGGGGAGGGGAAGTGGGGTAAAATCTTTTTATGTACCAACCCTATGCTTATACACTCTGTATTTGCTTATGCACTAAATGTGCATATAGGCACCTTAGCAAACACAGAACAGATCTCTGAGATCCACTGACCTATATGAGTCAGCCATGTGCTCGAGCAGCCCATCAATGAAGAGAACACCTTCCTGATCATCAGATACATCTTCCCAGAAGACTCTACCTCCTTGTCCACGGCTCTGGCCATTCCCACATACTCCCCAACGTGCCGCGAAGCCTGCAGCCATAACCTTTGATTGCAGTGGTCTCCCTTGGTGGCTTAAAGAATAACCTGTAGAGGACGTGGGTGTAGTCAGATGCAGATTTCTTGGTCTTAGCCCAGTGGGTTCAGAAGGACCCCTTGTAAGTAACAATTCTACATGGCGTGTCCACTGACCCTGGCACCTGGGTGTCCGGATTTCATCCCGAACTTGAAACAGCCACACCCTGAGTGCTGAAACTGAAGAAGTCAAAGTGGGGCAGCGACTCACTTGATTTTATTATAAAAGAGCTTTGTCCCAGGTGAGTCACCAGTCCAGTGCCAGAGCTCCTCAGATGTGTGTGGGGGTGACCAGCATGAGGTCATTACGCTCACTCCTCCCAGAAACCGATGTCTCTGCTCTCCTTCCTGGACGTAACCTTGGCAGGTCACCCCGCCCTCTGGCGTTCTGTGCGGTGTCATCTGTCCCCGAGTAGCCGGGCTGTGGGGGCCGCAACCAAGGGATACCTTCCCCACGGCCTCAACTTCCCCTTGCTGCTCACAGAGGACACAAGCCCCACATGACAGGCTGTGGAAAGTATGTTCAGGTGCTTGGCTCCTCTCAGCCTAATGCCTTTTAAATCAGGATCCAGATTTGATTTGCTTTTCCTTGCCTTCCTGGCTCCAACCCTTCCAGCCTCATTTTTTTACTCCCCTGTCAGGCGTGCCAGGGTTTGGGGCTGGGTGAGCCAAGTCCTTCACACTACGCAGGCAACCCTGCCTCCCAAGCCTGTGCCTGCCATCTCAAACACCAGCCCTCAATAGTCACCCCCTCCCCACACTGCCCCTCCGCCCCACCCTGCTCCCACTGCTTCTGGCCTGCCCTACACCCTGCTGGAGTCTTCTGAGAGGGGTGGACCCGCATCTCTCTGGAGTTGCTCAGGGACTCAGCACCAGCAGATGAGAGAACACAAGGGGCCAGTTTCCTCCTTACCACCACTCAGACAGCTCTGTCGGGACACAGGTGTCCATTCCCTGTCATTGTGCTCCTGCTTCTTTATCCATCCATAGTGCTCTATAAGTGGCAGGAGACAGATATCCAATGTGAAGGAGCCCTCAGGTGTGACAAGCAACAGGCGAACTAACTTCCTACCTTCCCAGACAGTACGCCAGTGTTCAAGGGCGCGTGGGGCGGGTTTGAAGGGGTGCGTGCGCAGCCTCAGTTGTTTGAGAATGTGAATCCCTTGAATGTAGGGACAGTCTCTTGGTCCTCTCTGTCATATTTTCATCCCAGGTGTACCAGACAGCCTACCTGTAACTCATGTTTCCTCAACTGAATTAACCAGCCAGTGGAGTGGGACTTCCTAAGTGTCACAGCTTCACGGAGCACGGTGCACACTCATGAAACCATGAGTCGTACCCTAAAACCTCATTTAAGTTTTATTTTTACAGCAGAAAGAGGCTTCAGAATCTTCTGGTCTAACCTCCTTGTTCAGAGATGAGAAAATGAAAGCCCAGGGCCAGAGAGATTTAAAAGCAAAGACCCCGGCACTTGCCTCCTACTGTCCAGCCCTACTGTCACACTGGTTCTAAGAGAAACCAGTTCCCTATGACAACCAGCAAATTGCCAAAAGAAGACGTTTGCAAAGGATGAAATCTGAGCATCACCAGGCTGACTGCAGTGGCCCGGTGTATTTAAATCCACCCTTATTAGCTACAATCTATCTAAGTGTTCCTGAAAACCTACCATGGGCAGGGCACCATCCCAGATGCTGTGAAGAATGCAAACATGAGTAAGAAATCGCTCTCAAGGGGCTCTCTTGTTCTAGTGACAAGCACAGAAATAACCAGCACATAAAGCCAAAGATATACAGTGTAAGAAAGGCTCAGGTGACTCAGAAGGAAGACCATAAGTGGCAAGGAGAAGCAGGAGGGTTCTCTGGAAGAAATTGAGTCGGGGCGCCTGGGTGGCTTAGTCAGTTAAGTGTCTGCCTTCAGCTCAGGTCATGATCTCTGGGTCCTGGGATCAAGCCCCAAGTTGGACTCTGCTCAGTGGGGAGTGTGCCCCTCCCTTTCCCACTGTCCTCTTTCTCATTCTCTCTCAAAAAAATAAATAATATCTTCAAAACATTTTTTTAAAAGAAGTGGAGTCTGGAGAGCGCTCTTACAGATTCGGGGTCCAGACTATAGTAGAAAGATGACAAGTCAGAGAGGCGACGAACTCCCAGGACCTGCTCAGGGATGGTGGGGCCCAGGTCCTAGGGCAGTCAGGAAGAGCACTAGACCGACCCCGCACTGTGGAGAACAATGAATGTCAGGAAGGAAGTCCAGACTCAAAACCATGGGAGGCTTCTGGGCTGAGAAGTGCTCAGAGAAGAACCTCGCAGCCGATGAAGCCTGGCGGGGGCTGGGTGGGGAGGGCCTGGGAGCCCTGGCAGGTGACCCCAGCCCACTCGTGCATGGGCTGATTTAACCCAGGCGAGGTGGTTAGAAACTTGGCCAAATCTTCTGTGTAGGTCTCCCTGAGAGAGTTCTGCTCTGGGATTCACTGGGCCTCCATTCATACATTTCATTCCATTTAATTCTGCCTACCTTTGCCCAGCTGCTTAGAAATGAGAGCTGAAGTAACTAACACTTTCTACCCTCTAAGAAACCCAGAAGGGCTGTGTGCACTCTAACATGCTATAGAAATGTATAACGTATTACGAAAACTAAGAAGTTCCACTGATGGGTGAGTGGATAAGGAAAATGTGGCACAAATATATCAGAAAATATTATTCATCTATAAAAAAGAAGGAAATCTAGTCATTTGTGAAAACACAGGTGAGGGCATTATGCTAAGTGAAGTAAGTCAGACAGAGAAAGACAAATACCATAGGATCTCATTTATATGTAGAATCTAAAAACAAGCTCATAGGTACAGAAAACAGACTGGTGGTTGTCAGAGGTAGGGGGTGGTAGGTAGGTGAAGTGGGTGAAGGCATTCAAAACGTGCAAACTTCCAGTTACAAAATAAATAAGTCATGGATGTAATGTACAGCAGGGTAACACAGTTTATAATACCATATTGGATGGCTCAGTCGGTGAAGCATCCCACTCTTGATCACAGCTCAGGTCTTGATCTCAGAGTCATGAGTTCAAGCCCCACACTGGGGTCCATGCTGGGCAAGAAGCCTACTTAAGATAATAATAATAACAATAATAATAATAATAATACCGTTTATTTGAAAGTTAAGAGAGTAGATCTTAAAAGTTCTTATCACAAGAAAAATAATCTTATAACTACATATGGTCATGGATGTTAACTAATCTTATTGTAGTGATCATTTTACAATATATCTAAATGTTGAATCATTATGTGTACCTGCAACTACTATAACGTGATATGTCATTCTATAGCAACTTAAAAAGTAAGACATGATTATGGGGCGCCTGGGTGGCTCAATAGGTTAAGAGTCTGACTCTTGGTTTTGGCTCAGGTTTTGATCTCAGGGTCATGAGACTGAGCTCCATGTTGGGTTCTGTGCTCAGCACGGAGTCCACTTAAGACTCTCTCTCCCTCTCCTTCTGCCCCCACCCCACTCTCTAAAAAAAATAAATCTTTAAAAAATAAGACATGATAGGAACAAATTACAAAGAAAACTTCAACATCAAGATGTTGGAACTGATTAAAAAAACAAAACGTGGGGCACCTGGGTGGCTCAGTGGATAAAGCCTCTGCCTTCAGCTCGGGTCGTGATCTCAGTCAGGGTCCTAGGATCGAGCCCCACATCTGGGCTCTCTGCTCAGCAGGGAGCCTGCTTCCCTCTCTCTCTGCCTACTTGTGATCTCTCTCTCTGTCAAATAAAAAAATGAAATTTTTAAAAAAAATAACAAAAGATGGCAACAACTGTCAAGATGATTTGGTCCAACTCCTAACCTGATTTGTAGATCGCAAATACTACAGACCTCACAAATGAGAGTCCAGCCTCCTTGAACACTTCCTGTTCTAAACTGATACAGTGCCTGGCTCAGAGTAAAGTGCTCCATAAACATGAGTTAAAAGAAAACATGAATTAAATGAATCAAACTCAAACACCTGAAGTCTACCATAAATAAAAACAGAACATTAATGAGGTAACAGATTAAAATTGAGAAAATTCATAAACTGAACAAATAATCTTCCTTTCCTAGGCACCCACCAGGAGCTGGGACCTAAGTGTGTTTTTAACAAACTCACATATGAAGTAAGGAACATACCCGACAGTATATGGATCATAGAATTTCAGACTGCAAAGGGCCTTAATGGACATCTAACTTGTGATCTGATACAAAGGAGTCTGAGACTCGGGAGGCTGAGTGGTTTGCTAAAAGTTTTAAGGCAACTTCAGAGAAATGAGAACCCAAGTCCAGTGTTCTTTCCAAACATGTTATGTTAATCATCTAATTAAATTCTAAATTGTAGAGTGCAGAATACAACCCTTCTAGAACGTGGCAATGGAAAAGAACACAGGGAGTTGGAAGAAGCTTCAGAGAAGAGAAAAAGTCTAATTTTCTGTAACCAAAATTGATAATCCATTAGTTGCAAGATTGCTGCTGGTGGGGATCCCATTTTATTCTTCCTTATAGTCCCAGTGTCTGGGCTACACAGAGAGAACTCGACTCATGTGAGTCAATTTTTAAGAAAGCAGCATCTTCATTATTAAAGTTAGAAGGAGGTTGCGTATTATAAGGAATGTGAACATCTCAGGTCCTGCAGAAACTGTCTCTGCCTGGCCATACTGATGTTTCCCATGACTCGGGTCTGATGAATGCCAAGCCTGGCATTCACTTCACACCTCCTCCATCGGGCCACCATAGGCACACAGAGTAAGAAGAGCCTGATCTGGTCCCTCAATCTTTCATTGCTCATTTTGCCACAGAACTTTGTTTCCATTTCAAGCAGACAGTCGAGATAATCGGAACCATGTTAAAATAATAGGTGCCGGGCACCTGGGTGGCTCAGTGGGTTAAGCCGCTGCCTTCAGCTCAGGTCATGATCTCAGGGTCCTGGGATCGAGTCCCACGTCGGGCTCTCTGCTCAGCAGGGAGCCTGCTTCCCTCTCTCTCTCTCTCTCTGCCTGCCTCTCTGCCTACTTGTGATCTATCTCTGTCAAATAAATAAATCTTAAAAAAAAATAAAATAAAATAATAGGTGCCTAAAAGCCTCTTAGGAAGGAGACAGATGCATCCATTAGCACCAGCCTTTTCTCTTGCTCCCTGACAGGTAAACTATCACTGTAAAATTTTAAAAATATAGACACTTAGGGGCGCCTAGGTGGCACAGTCCTGCAAATGTCCAACTGTTGGTTTCAGCTCAGATTGGTGATCTCAGGGTCATGAGATCGAGTCCCTTGTGGGGCTCCATGTTCCATGCATAATTGACTTGAGATTCTCTCTCCTTCTCCCTCTGCTTCTCCTGCTCATGCTTGCTCACACGCATGCTATCTCTCCCTCGAATAAATAAACCTTCAAAAATAAGTCAATAAATAAATTTTTAAAATAAAAACTACAGATGCTGAAAGAACTTACAACAAAAAGATGTCTATTTACATCATTCCAAACACTCTCCCAGTTTTAGGCAGTGATCATGTAGATGCTTTTATGTGATAGGATCGGACTGTGCATGGTATCTTTGCTCCACTTCTCTTTCCACTTTGCATCATTCGTACACATTCCCACTGATGGATATCGCTCCCCAAAAAGATAAGTATATGACTATGCGATATCTGCCATATTGACATGTTTATTTAATCATCTTCGTTTGAGCAAAACCCGTTCTTTTTTTTTGTTTGTTTAAATAGTGCTCTGAACATCTTTGCACCAATTAATTTTCCTTCTCCATTATGGGTAGAATATGGTGTTAAAAGCAGAATTCTTGGCAAAACATCGATGGTTTGGTTGTCCCTGTAACATTCTGCCAGTGTGAGCCCCAGAAAGGCTGAGCCAAATGGTGCTCCCAGCAAAGGAAACCTTCACTTGTTTCCTCTTAGGCCAACAGTGAGCTCTCGGTGTCGTTTATGTTGCTGGTTTTCAGGCACACACATACTTGAACTTCCATTTGTTTAATTGCTCGCACTGCCATGCAATGTATTTTGATGCAGAGCTATATACTTTTTGACACCCAGACTTTGCGTATGTTTCTTTTCATGTAAACTGTGTATTCACCTTTGACCACTTATCAGATGGAATCTGGACACGAGCTCAGATAGATACACCAAGCCAGGGACACCGGGGTGGTTCAGTCGGTTAAATGTCTGCTTTCGGCTCAGGTCATGATCCTAGGGTCCTGGGATCAGGTCCTGAGTTGGGCTCCCTGTTCCATGGGGAGCCTGCTTCTCCCTCTCCCACTCCCTCTGCCCTCTCCTGCTCGTGCTCTCCCTCTCTCTCTCTCCCTCTCTGACAAATAAATAAAACCTTAAAAAAAAAAGATATAACAAGCCAATTTTATTGTGCTTTTTACAAACTGCAGAAGCAATTTCCATCTATTGTTTAAAAATTCAAGCAAAAAATGTGTCTAAAGTAGAAGGTGAAAGTTGAAGGCAAAAAAGTTTCTTTCCCCTCCCTGCAACAGTATCACTCTCCAGATAGAACTGCTGAAGTCATCTTTCTATTCTTACCATTCTTATCTTTAATTCTAGATAGAACACTGTGTCTATTTCTTGATTTAGGAATTGAGATAGCATTTAGCAGATTCCCACTCTGAAGGATGAGGAATTTTGCTTACACTGCCTCCCCCCACCCCTCCACCAGTCCTATGCTGATTGTTAAATCTTCCATTGGACGTTGATGGCCAGATCACAAATTCATATGCCTATGGAGTCTGGGCAGGACACACAAGTACAGGAAATGGGTGGGGACAAGAAGTGTCAGGAGGTCCTCTCTGCCCACCTTTCACTCTCCCACTATTAATACCAACATAGCTAGGGAAAAGACAAAGTCACAACTGGCAACAGAGTCTTGGCCGTGTGTTGGGAGAGGACTAGGAATGGGGAGGACCATAGCAAGCGGGCAGAGACTCCCTTAGATGCAGGTGGTGGTCCCCAACATGGAAGCACTACCAAGTCTTACTTTGTGAGCAAAGCCATTCAGAAATGAAGTGTTTGTGTGTGGGCTTTTCATTTGTACATCTTTGCTCAAATTTTTGAAGAACACTGCTGGCCAAACACAAAAGATCTCTGTGCTGAATATGGCCTTCTGGCTGACCATTTTTGGCCTCTGTCATTATGGTTTTAAGTCATGGACTCAGACTTATTACTGGGTCCATCTCTTTTAGATGGCTTCTCCTCACCTCGTACCCGGTAAACTGAGGACATTAGCGTCCTTAGTTTTCTCTTCCTTTCTCTTCCCACCTCTACCTTACCAGTCACAATTCTTTTACTTTGGGTTTTCCAGAGCTTACAGAGTTTGCTTCCTGTTCTGTAACCATGACTAACACTTTTGAGCTTCATCTATGATTTTAAAAACAGGACAATTTTCCGGATAGCCATATTATATTGTATAAATATTTTCTTCAAACTTCTGGTGGCCATGAGTGAACTGTTCACAATCTGTAACTGAAGAACTCATTTCCAAATGTAGGAAGCTGGTGAGAGTTTGCCATTCCATGGTTATAGTCCTGTCTCTCCAAATGAGGGACCCGAATGCAAGCTCAGGGAACCTGAGCGGGACACACCTACTGGCAGGCTTCACTCAGAATGTCTGGGCAGACAGCACGGCCAACCATTTCACCTGATGGCCAAGTAAAAAGATGTTCTTCTGAAATCCCAATATCCATACCATGAGCTTTAGTTTTCTCCATATGGATATTAAGTATACATCCTTTAACCACCCTGACCTCTGTCCTACAGGCCACTCTTTGTCTCCACAAGCTTTCACCTCGCAAATGGGGCTCTCGCTTCTGCTGAAGCCTCACCCCTCAGATGCGATGGCAGGCAGGGCCGGGAGAAAATCACTCACCCATTCGCATCCCCTCCCCTGTTCTCAGTACAGCTCTAAATCAATTATCTTTGTAACTTTATATGTGCATATCAGTGGCATTCTTGGAGGGAGGAGAAGTCAGCAAGTCTGTTGAGTCTGATGTCCTGAGCCAGAAGTGGCCTCCTGCTAACAATTGTAGTAGCTTCCGCAATGCTTGTCCTGTCATTCTCCATTCTGCTGCTTTCCTGGTGAGTACTGCAGAACTCTCTAACACCCCACAGCCCACCACCAGACTCCTTGCCATGCAAATTTCTGAGCTACCTGGAATGGACAGCTAGGGAAACTTTGGGAGCCCTTCAATTTGGCCCAGATACCAAGATCACCATTCTTCAACAAAAATGGAAGACAAAGATACTTTGATCAAGAGATTACATTTTTCTTTGAATTGAATCTTATGCCCTAAGCAAATGCTCAAGAATTTAATGTTTTGATGAATGGATAAAGAAGATGTGGTATATGTACATACACACACACACATACACACACACGCACGCACGCACACACACAATGGAATACTATTCAGCCATCCAAAAATGAAATCTTGGGGCACCTGGGTGGCTCAGTGGGTTAAAACCTCTGCCTTTGGCTCAGGTCATGATCCCAGGGTCCTGGGATCGAGCCCTGCATCAGGCTCTCTGCTCAGCAGGGAGCCTGCTTCCTCCTCTCTCTCTCTGCCTGCCTCTCTGCCTACTTGTGATCTCTGTCTGTCAAATAAATAAATAAAATCTTTAAAAAAAATGAAATCTTGCCATGTGCAGTGATATGGATGTGTCATTACAATAGAGTGTATTATACTAAGCAAAATAAGTCAGCCAGGAAAACACAAATACCATATGATTTCACTCATATGTGGAATTTAAGAAACATAACAGAGGATCATAGGGGAAGGGAGGGAAAAATAAAACAAGATGAAATCAGAGAGGGAGACAAACCATAAGAGACTCTTAATCATAGGAAACAAACTGAGGGTTGCTGGAGGGGAGGTGGGTGGGGGGTTATGGGCATTAAGGTGGGAGGTGGTTATGGGCATTAAGGAGGGCACTTGTGATGAGCACTGGGTATTATATAAGACTGAAGAATCACTGACATCTACCTCTGAAATGAATAATATACTTTATATTAATTAACTGGATTTCAATTTAAAAAAGCAAAAGAAAATCAGTCAGCTGTAAAAAAAGAAAAAGGGACATTGAATATATGTCTTTGTAACTAATGCAACAAAAATATCTCTGAAAGATTACATGTTTATTTATAAGTGTTATAAGTGTTTATTTATAAGATGGATTAAATAAATTTATAAAACTTCATTTGAATTAGAAGTATTTTTATACTAAAAAAAAGAATTTAATGTCTTATTTCTATTGCAAATGGAATGCTACTTTCAATATATCTTCTGGCTGTGGGTCTCTGGTTTATGGGAACTGAGTTAAATGGAAGAGTAGTCCTGATCATCCTTGTCCAACAGCACTTTCTGTGATGACAGAAATGTTCAATAATCTGTGTGGCCCAACCTGGTAGTTACTAGCTCCATGTGGATAAGGAACACTTAAAATGGGATGGCATGGCTGAAGAACTGAATCTTAAATTTTATTTAATTGTAATTAATCTTAACCTAAACTGAAATAGCCACGGGCGGCTACCAGCCTTTCTACTGGAGAATACAGCTCCTGACCTTGGGTAACTCATTCTCATGGAGAAGCAAAAGACAATTAACAACAACCGATAAAACTGTAATCTGATCAAAGTAAAAATGAGTCATACATGGAAGTATTAAAGGAATCCAGAGAAGGGAAGCACAGAGTGTTACAAAGTTCATGTTTAGATCTATGACGTAGATGTATGTGCCAATATGAAAAATAAATGCCAAAAGATGTGAAGCAAAAAGGCCAAGTTGCAGACCAGTACACGTACATGGGCCCGTTTGTGTGTGTATATATATATAAGCAAATGCAGATACTTGCTTCTGTGTGCATTGAACATTTCTGGAAGGATACCCCAAGTGTAGACAATGGTTACCTCTGGAGAGCAAAGTATGCGTCAAGGCAAGGAACTTGTTTACGTTGTTTGAATTTTTGTTTTACAAATAGTTTAACATTTAAATCATTTTTTCTCTATAACAAAATTATTTTAGATAATTAACAAATAATATATTTTTTAAAGGCCAAAGTAGACAACTCTTTCCTGTAGTTATTACTCACAAGTGATCTTATATGATTATTGGAAATATTCCACATCCTATGACCATGGCCCTTCCGTACTCTAATAAGATGCTTTAAAAAGAAAGCATCCTTAAGGATGAGTAGCCTGAAGGAGGCGGAATTGAATTTGGACCCGTATGCTGGATGAGGTGGAGAGGAGGAGAAAGGGCATTCTTGATAAAGGCACAGCCTGAGGAAGGGAAGGGGGCAGGGATGCAGGCGTGTGGGTAAACAGTGAGGGCTCTGGAAGGGCCAGCCAGAGACTGAATGGGATAAGCGGAGCTAAGACCCTATAAGAAGCATAAGACCAAGTCCCTATGAACCTGACTGGCAAGAGGTCTGGAGCTTTAGACCCTACCAACCTGGTTCTTGGGGGGCACTCAACATGTACTGAGCACACATCAGGCGGCTGGCATCAGGCCACTCCCAGGGCGTGATGATGAGTAAGAAACAGAGTTCCAGAAACCAGATGAGACATGAGACAGGGATGGCATCATATAGTGTAAGAAATACAAGATTTGGACCCCAAAGTACTGCCTTTATCACTTACTGACAAAACCTTAACATGATCTGTAATCATTCTGAGCCCCCCAGTTCTTCCTCTATTAAAAAAAAATGGAGAGAAGGCCACCTTACCATGAAGATGAAATGACTACAATTACACGTCTGACCCCACAGGACACCAATAAATGTTACTTCTATCACACTCTGTCCCCATTCCTAACCCCAGCTGGAGAGGAAAGATAAAATACTTTTCGTATTTCCCTTTTTCCTCAAAAGTGAAAGCAGAACAAAGTCCCCGTTTTGTGGACTGCGGGCTGGGTGAGCGGGGTTAGGGCTGGCTGTGTTAGGGGGAGGAAGGCAGGAGAGCAGGACAGGGCTGGGCAGCTAGGAGCTGATTGCAAAGGCCTCGTAGGCAGCGCTGAAGAACTCCCAAGCAAGGCTCGGGGACATGAAGCAGGGGCGGCCCAGTCAGACCTGCACTACAGGAAGGACAAACTGCAAGGACAGAAGTCAGGAAGCAGGAAACAGGTTTCCAAGCCACCGCAAACCCTGTCTTAATCTCCTCTAAATTCCTATAGTACAAGCAATTTGTTCAACTATTTCAAGCTTCTAATTATACACTGTCATATCCTACTGTTTTACATAGACGCATTTTCCTCCAGAACTACACCAAGACTCCTGAGGACAGAAAGCACCGAAGTTAGCAGATACTGCCCTCGAATTTCTCACAGTGGCTGAGCACTTCCGAGTTAGAAGTGAGCTGGGAAGAAGTCAGTGTGGGAGGGATACTACTGTTGGCTAAATGGAAACTGAGGAAGTGCTCATGCTCTCGTGGGTCAGGTCTTCTCCATTCCCTTCCTCCACCCTCCACGGCTTCAACAGGGACCCCCTGAGGAGGTGGGGCTGGCCCTTCATCGTGAAGCCCACTTCAGTAGGCACCGAGCCCCTCGGTCTGGAGGAAAGCCCCATTTGGGCCGGACTTCTCAAGAGACACTGAAGTATCAGCTCATTTGACTTATAGCACAGCCAGGGCTATCACTATGTTTGCTTTTTCTGGTAAGAATGAATTCCAGGGCGGAGGGGAAGAAATCTCCAGTCATGTCAATATATTTCCCCACCATCTTGCTCCTTTCCTATTTGACTCGGTGTCGGGAAAAGCGGCCTATGGGTGCTTTAGTCGCCCCTACGGGAAACAGAAGGTGGAACAGTTTCCATCAGCCCCTGGCATTGGTGTGGCCCCAGCTATCACGCAAGGAGGCCCCAGAACCGGGGCCCAGCAATGCTGACCTGTGGTGGCACAGTCCGGCGTACTATTCTTCTCACCCTCATGGTGTCCTGCACTGTGGGGGTCCCCTTATACATGTGGGCAGACAACAGAGCCCCAAATCTGAGTTACGTCTACTGTCTTGCTCCCCCAAGCAAAAAGCTGCTCCCAGACCACCCTGCTCAGGCCTAGCAGGCCTTTTCATGCAAAGAGGCCCACACAGGCGTTGGAGTGGGTTCAGGGCCATTTGGTAGACAATTCTGGGATCCCAGGTCCTCAGAACCTGGGGGATAGTGTGGCTCCATGGGCACAACCTTTAGGCAGATAGATCCCCTGCTGTGGGGTAAAGATACAGCCAGATGAAGGAACAGGGGTTTCTAGAATGTGGGTTCAGGTTGCCTGGGTCTAGAGGTGGTACTGATGAGATACAGATCCAAAGTTTTATGAGTTCTTAAAAATATAATCTCCAGTTGACAGACCCAAGAAAAAATTTTAAAAGGTAGGCTGCTTTGGCTACATCAATAGACCCTGATTGAATAGTGGTTTTCTATAATGACATTATAGAAAATGTCATTAACAGTTACATGATATTAACTCACCTCCTAACCCCATATGGTTGACTTCCTCTCATAGATCCTAGACTCTGTCAGTTCAGGCCAGATGGCCAGAGCCAGGGAGGAATGAATTCTTCTAGAATGCTTTAAGGGCCAGGCCACCTTCAACTCAGAGTAAGGTACTCTCATCACTATTGGTGGATTTGGTAAGGGTCTGAAAGAAGTTTTTTTTTTCTTTTTCTTTTTTTATTGCAATATAACTGACCTATGACATGTTAGGTTTGGGTATATAATAAAATGATTCTATTTATGTATATATTGTGAGATGATCACCACATTGAATCTAACATCCATCAAAACACAGTGATAAATTTTTTTCTTGTAATAAGAACTTTTAAGATCTACTCTTTTAGCAACTTTTAAATATACAACAGCGTATTGTAAACTACAGTCCCCGTGTTGTACATGACATCTCCATGACTTATTTATTTTATAACTGGAAGTTTGTACCTTTCTGCCTTTCTCCATTTTGCCCACACCCCACCCCTACCTCTGGCAACAACCAATCTGATTCCCTGCATCTATGAGTTTGGCTGTTTCTTTTTCTTTTTCTTTCTTTTAGATTCCACATATAAGAGAGATCATATAGTATTTATCTTTCTCTGTCTGATCTGAAAGTTTTTTCATTCTTTTCTGTGCTATGTCTTCTTCCCTATTTATTTCCATCAATTAAAGAGACAATAACTCCACAGGCATCTCATTGGGAGTTTATCAGTTAGGAATACGTTTTTGTAAAATTTCCTGTATGAATAACCACAGCCAAAGATCCTATCTAAAAAAGTATTTAAGTCCTAGGATTTTTTGTCTCTTAGTTTCTAGTGATTATGTTCCCTCCACTGCTGTACCCACAACCCATGCCCACCTCAGCCAATCCTCAATGTTCTGGTTTGCCTCATGGTTTTAATATGGCAGTTGAGCACCAGACATCATATCTGCATTCGAGGCAAGAAGCAGAGGAGGGGTGGAACATGAGAGCACCAGTGATTTTTTTTTTTTTAAATCAGAAAAGTAAGAGCTTTCCTGGAAACCAGCCAGAATGTGTCACTGAGCCACCTCTAGCTGGAAGGGAAACCTCCACAATGGCTTCTAGAGGAGAACAGGTCAAAGGCAAAGGGAAGTGGTAACGGGTTATGTGTTGGCTGTCCAAAGGGTCTGCCATAAAGTGGAAAAGCCCTGATGGATATGAGGTACTGAGACTGAACATCTCAGTTTGGGGCTTCTCAGAACAAGACATGAGCCACAAGGGTGACCTGTGGTTCCACCTTAATGTCTCCCAAGTCTTCTTGATAGAAAGAGGGGCTTTATTGGAGGAAAAGGTTCATTAAGTCCTTAGCCTATAAATATAGGTAAAATAAGGAAATGAAGGCAGGGCAGCAACCATTTTATCTCTTTTAGGAATAAAAACAAAAAGCATAAATTTGAACCCACTTCCGATTACTGGCTTCAGAAGGCAGCAAGGAGCAAACCTTTCTAACTTTCTCACATCCTGGTAGCCACTGCATTTCTCTCCAGTGATGGGCAGGTCCTTCTGCCCTGTTCAGAAGAAGGTGGGACACCCCAGGACCCACCACACCAGGCATTAGCACTCGGGCTGGTGGTGGCAACTTTACAGAAGGGAGTAGACGGAGCCCCTGTGGCCGCCACAAAGAAGAGAGGGCTATGCCTGCTGCAGTGACCACCAGCCTGGGCCTAAGCAGCCATTCAAAAGAGATTCTACATGAGCCCAGTTAACGAAGAGCTGAGAGCCTGAGGTGGCTGTGACAGAAAACCAGAGCTGGTTTGGTGCAGAACGAGCATCTGAACAGGATACCACCTGGAGGGACGGGTCTGCTGCAGGCAGGGTCAAGTGCTGCAGCAGGCACCGGAGGCAGAGAACTGCTGGCTACAGTCAGTGGGTAACCCTGTTCGGAGCTCAGTCTTTTATAACAGCAACTCCCGCTCAAAGCCCTCCAGGTGAACACCACCTTACTTCTCTCTTCTCTGAGGGCATCAGATCAGGAACACTCCCTGTTCAACCGCATCTCTGGTAGCAAAACAACCAGCGTCCTCATTCTGGAATCTTCTGAGATGGCTCTTCCCTAATGCAAAACATCCTTCTGTGCCCTTTGCTATGGTGATCACACACACTTGTGGCATGCTCGTTTAAGAGCACTTTCGAGGAGAGCCTCTCCCTCTGTATTTCCATTTGTAAGCTCTTGGATGGAGCCAGACACGCCATCTAAGTTCTCTCTGTAACTGTCTTCTGCCAGCATGCTGCCCAGGTGTTGTTCTGCATCAGTTCAGGCAGGCTGGAAAGGGTAAGGGAGCTCTGCAGGCTGACTTTCAAGGAAGGCATTCATTTCAACATATAATTCACATGCAACATAGAAAGTCAACTTTCATCAATATAAGCAAAATAAAATTCCCGGAGAATGCCGTACTTTCAGAACACTGCAGTCAACACTGTGAATGCATTCAGTCCACTGGGTTGTTATTTATGTTATGTGAATTTTACCTCAAAAACTACAATGTTACTATACTTTTTAACTTTGGGAAGTGGTTTTACCATTTTCTTCCTCACCCCACTTTCTTTTCACATTCCTGGAGGCCAGAAATACAGAAACCATGAGTTGTGTCTTCTCAGAGAAGTAAACCCAGGTCCATGGAAGGTGTGAAGCCACTGGGAGGGTGGCCGAGCTACAGAGAGCTCAGTGTGCTGATGCCTGGGCCAACGCTCATTCTACAAGATTCCAGAGCAAATTACTCAAGGGCATGGTCCCTTTGTGACCTCCAAAGGCAGCAAAGGAAGCAGAAGCAACACCATACTACAGAGGAAGCTAAGTCCTCTCTTCCTCCCCGTGTCTGCCAGAATTCGAGATGGAGTTCATCTCCCCAAGACAGTAGGGCAGGAGGGAAGGTACTGGAGATGAGATCAGTTTTGCTAAGCCATTTTTTCAAGTTCATTTTTTATATTTTATCTTTTAAGTATAAAGTCAGTGTTGTATAACACCTTCACAGAGTGGTCCGGCCACCGTCGCCATCTCATTCCAGAACATCTCCATCATCCCCAGTGGGAACCCTCCAGCCATTAGTGGTCAGGCCCCATGCCTCCTCCCTGGCCCCGCAACCACAAATCTACGATAGCTTTGCCTGCTCCGGACATCTCATACCCATGGAGGCATTCAGTGTGTGACCTTATGGGCTGGCTTCTCTCCCTCAGCAGTCTTCTCGGTGTGCATCCAAACCACAGCCTGTATCACTATGCCACTCCTTCCCATGGTGTAAGCCATTTCTAAGTCCTCAGGGATTTTTTTGCTGCTTCTTTCCTGCCAGCTGCAGGAATGTGGGACCATAGTCAGGGCAAAAGAAAGGAGCCCTCATTCTGGCAGGGCCCAGAAAGAGGACAGAGACCCCTCAGCAGCGTTACCAACATTCCCCACTATCTTCTTCTGGGGGAAGGGGTGACAAGGACTGTTACGTCAGCCCCGCTGGCCAACAGCCCTCACTATAGGACCACGTGGAGCACGTACCACAGTGCAGCCCTGCACTATCCCGATGGTGAGGGCCATCCCACACAAGGCTAAACCGGGTGCTTCAACAAAGGCAAGGCCCAGCACCATCTTGGATGAGGGGTGTGCTTGAGCCCTTGCTTCTGTACTCGTGCAGGGGCCTGCTCTTCAACTGTAGATTCATAACACCACCTAGCCTCTACAGTGTTTCCTGGGGTAGGTCCCCCATGTATACCCCTGGACAAATAATACTCGCAAATGTCCTTGACGTCCAAGTGCCTCTCCACGTCAAGCTGACGACGTGACTTCCCGGGCGCCTGAACAGCAGCTCGCGACAAGCCTCTCACGTGGGCCTAACCTCAGTATTCTTACAGTTGTTCTTCCATGTCCCTGTCTTCCTCTCCTCCTTTCTAGCATGAGGTAGACAAGGGATTACCAGGCCCAATTTGCAGAAGAAGAAATGGAGGCCGGGTAAGAGCAAGAGACCAGTATTCATTAGCGAAAGTGACTGAATGGACAAGGGGTCCCACCTCCCACTGCACTACTCTGGATATGCCAAGGGAGATACACGAGAGGGCCAGTTAATGACACGCTCCTTGGGGGGGAGGAAGTGAAAGAAAAATGACAGTGTGTTCTCAGCTGTCCAGATTGGAGGGCACATATGTCGACCCAAACTGCCACCAGACCGTGTCATCTTCTACAATTAGACAGCACTTACCCAGAACATGACTTATGTTAACAGCCCCGTTCCACCCCCAAGTTCTCCAACACCGACCAAAGTCACCATAAACCAAACAAGTCAGGGAAACTGATAGATAGTCCCTCTATGTGTAGGTCCGAAGAAAACCAGGCTTCCACAAGATCCAGCCTGCCAGGGAAAGGGGTGCCAAAGTAGGGATGACCCTGCCCCATCTCCTCTCCAGCCTCCCCTCCGGCCATGCTTCTTACCCTCCCTTCGAACTTGGCGGCGGCTCCTTCTCTGATGCAGAGATTCCGAGGGGGCACAATGAAAGCAGGGGCCTCGGTCAGGGGCACGGAACCGGCTCTCGAGTGATCCACACTGATGGAAGCTTTAGAAACCTGTGTTGAGGCAGCCAGCTTCACATCCCCCATGGTCTGCGAACAGGAAGGAAGACCAGGTCAGACGAGACAAAATGCTGCCCTCATTCCTGCGCATGGCCAGCATTCCAGGTGCATTTGGGAAGCTCCTCCTTCCCCAACTTTCCAACAAATCCCTTCTCTGCTAATGAGAGCCAGAGTCTTATAGGGAGGTCAAGGCTGGGAACAGAGGCAGAGATGAGAGAAGCCGGGTGGTCAGATCCCAGGCAGTCAGTGGACACCCACAGCCACCACTTGGAGGCTGGACCAGCTCAAGACTAGGGACCACGTCTTACTCACAGTGGTACAGTGGTGTCAGGGGCATGCAATTAGTTTGTTTTGTAATAGGGTACTCCTCTGTCCGACAAACCCAGATTTCTCTTTGGCTGGTAAGGTATTAGCCATGCAAGCAAAATCTTTTCCAAGTGATAAGACTCACAGGTTCACAGCAGTAGATAACAATATAAGCAAAACTTCTCTAGCACTTCCTATTCCCCAGGAACTATTCTAAGCACGTGTAAACAACAGCTCATTTGCTTCTCATATAAACACTAGGAGACAGTTAATCTCATCATCCCCATTTTATGGATCAGAAACGGAGGAACAGCAAGATTAAGAAATTTGCTCAAGGTCACGGCATTTAGTAGGAGCCAGAACTGGCACTTGAACCCAGGCGTCCAGCGCCAGAGCTCCTATTCCTAATCAGGGGCCCTCCTGCCCCCTGTAAACAGTCAGAGCTGGCCAGTGGCAAGGGGCTGTGAGGGCAGAGGAGCCAGCGAGGGAGCCTGCACATTTACATGTAAAACTGAGGTTTTCTGCAGGTCAAAACATACCATCAACAGCACTGAAAGATGGATGGGATAAAGTGTTTGCAGCAAAAACAAAGGATGAGAATACTTCACAACTAAGAAGGAAACAGCCCCGCAGATAGATGGGCAGAGGCTATGACTAGAGCAGTTCACCGAAGACTGACTGACAAAGGGACATGGCCTGGCCTTGGTGAGAATCCAAGAATACAAAGTCAGAACAAGCCATTATCATTTCTAAAAAACTGACCACACCGACATTTAAAAAGATAACATAAAATGCTTGCCTCGGGGGATGGGTGCATATCAGTTGGTGTGATCTCTCTGGAAAGCAATTTGGCAAAGAGATTCTGGGAAAAAAATCCATCTCTCCTCCCAGAAATCCTACATTTAGCAATTTTTTTTAATTTGAGGAAGAGAAAGAGAATGAGCAGGGGGATCAGTGGAGGGAAAAGGAGAAGCAGGCTCCCTGCTGAGCAAGGAGCCTGATGTGGGACTCGATCCCAGGACCCTGGGATCATGACCTGAGCCAAAGGCAGACACAACTGACTGAGCCACCCAGGCGCCCCTAGCAATGTATTATTAGGGAAGAAATCAGAGATGCAGCACAAAATTTATATCTAAGGAGGCTAATCACATAATTTATAGCAGAAGAAATAGAAAAATAATCCTAGGAAGTAGAAACACAAAGAAAGGCCCAGCCAAGTGTCTAACAGTGAGAACTGGTGGAACACAGTGGAGCTATCCAAGTGTATGTTTACAAGGAGAATAATGATAGGAATTGATATAGAAATTTTAAATTCAAAAAAAATTTTATTATGGAAAATTTCAAACATACAGAAAAACAGAAAGAATGATAAAACGAGCACCTTAAGTATCCATTGCCCAACTCCAACAATTACCATCTTGCCATATTTCGATCACTGTGTTTGTGTATGTTTGCACAATCATTTTAAAGTCATTTTAATGGAAAAAATCAGGACACACTCATTCACTCAATTAAAACAGATTTCTTGAACACTGATCATATGCCAAGCTAGGTGTTGGAGATACAGCAGTGAATAATCATATGTGTGTGGCAAGTGTGGTAGCCTGGTAGTAGGGAAGGAATGGGGTTCTCAAATCCTGCAGAACCCCCAGGACCATACCCTCGAGGGCACTCTGCTCCCTTTGGCCTCCTCCAGTGCCACAGAGACACTCAGCACGGGGTGGGCTCAGAGTGAGGGCAGGAAACATGAGGCTCAGACCCTGCCACAGATCCAGCCATGAGCAGCAAGGTACTTCCAGTCTCTTGGCCTCGGTTTCCTTTTCTGTAAAATGGGGGTGATAACCTCAGCCTCAGAAGGCTGCAGGGAGGATCTGAGTGAGAGCCCATACAAAACACACAACACAGCGTGAAAGGGGTTCAATCAGTAGTAGCCGATCAACATTGTCATCATTCCATTCCCAAAGAGAAGCCGGTCTCCCCACCCTGTAGGACACAGGTCCTCTTCACCGAGGACAGCAAGGAGCCCAGTTCAGCCCCATCACCTTCAGGGCAAGGGGATCTGAGTGGGATTACTGTGACCAGCAGTGAGAAGCAGATGGCCGAACTCCATGAGGAGGCAGGGAAGGCAGGCCTGAGGCCCACAGCAGCCTCCCTCAGCACGGTCGCGTCTGTTCTAGCAGCTCAACTGACTGAGGGCAGTCCCCACAGTCCTACAAGGCATTTCTGACTACGCTTCTCTCACAAATGACAACACCGAAGCTCAGAGATAACACCTGTCCAAGGTCACAGAGCTAAGAAGTAGAAACCAAAACCAAGTCTGACCCCTGTCCTACCCTGTAGGCCTCCTAGAGCACCCCTATGACCCAGACAAGGCATTTCCTACTGTCCCCAGTCAAAGGAGATAAAACAGGCGGAGGCTTGGGAGTTTCACAGAGGATGGGGGACAGGCAATGGGCCTCTGCTTCTGCTCTTAGATTTGGGTTTGAAAGACACAAGACTCTTCCCCCTCTGCTTTCTGGGGAGCTGAAAACTAGAAGTAGGTATGCAGGACCCTCTCTGCATACCACCCCGATCCAAGATCATCTAAGGTCTGTCTAAATCTCCCAAATGTCCTGGATGCTAGCATCAAAGGGAAAGTACTTGGCTTCAAGAACACAAAAAACAGAAGTCATCTACCCTCAGGGGAGGTCTGGCTTCATGGGTAGAAAAGGAACAGGCAAGTCAATCCAGTCAGGAGACATCCAGTCCCCCACAAGGTGGTTTCAGGGGTAGTAAGTTAACTATCAGGCGAGCAGGACCAGAGCCCAGGCGCAGGCTGGCCAGAGACACCAAACAGCTCCGCTCAGCCTATCGCCCCGCCCACTGCCATCAACAGCATAAACAGAATCCATCCACACTGGCAAGTAATGGTTACTGACATAACTGAGATGCTTGTCAAAAAGTAATAATAAATTAGGGGTGCCTGACTGGCTCAGTAAGTGGAGCGTGCGACTCTTGATCTTGGTGTTATGAGTTCAAACCCCCATATTGGGTGTAGAGATTACTAAAAAATAAAATCTGTAAAATAATAATAGTAACAATAAATCAAACCAAACCATCCTTATTCCCTTCTAATCTCTTGTCCAGCCTGATGACCACATTCCAGTCAAGAACACCAGAGGGACTGGGTATCTCTCACCGTAATTTCTCTACTGGCAGAGCTGGGCTCAGTGGCTGGAAACACACCCAGCTTGGCGGTTCATTCAATCAATACCAGTTAAACGCAGATCAAAGGACGGAGAATTAAAAGGAGAAAACAATGGAAGACGGAGGTCCAAGAGAGCTGGAGGCAGCCCCCTGTACACAATGCTCGGGCCAAAGCTCACCTCCAAATAAGGTTTTCGCAAGTTAACATAATTTGTTAATCATCCAAAGCAGCCCTAAGTTAACTTGACCTTAATTTGATCAAAAGCATTTTAAATTGTTTCTTGAACCCAGAAAAGAACATTTTCAACTGTGGCCAAAAGACAGTGAACTCTGAGGCAAAAAGACTCAAAAGAAATGTTAAAAATTAGGGATGGCAGAACAAGTTTAGAGAAACCAGCTGTACTCTTCCCTACCCAAAGTGCACACATTTAAAATGATCGTAGTCTTTAAGCACCTGACCCTGCAAGCAAGGCATCCTGGAAATCACACGCCTTCCCTCTAGGGCTGGACTCCCAGCAGGCTCTGCACTGGCAGCCAGCCATGAACCCACCTCCCACCTCCCCGCAGGCCTCGGACGCAGCAAACCACCCAGGCGCAAGGGCCCCAGGCAATGACAGCTCTGCTCTCCCACCTTCATCTTCTCTCTGTGCTGCGCTCAGATCCTGACCCATTCCCTGACAGTGCCTACTGCCTGAGTGAGCAGCTCCTTGGCCACGGGCTGTGCCAGGTGGCCTTGCTGTGACCCACAGGGACAAGCCGTGGGGCAGAACCATAAGCCCAAGAACCGATGTGCCTTACCGTGGCCTCTTCCCCGGGCAGCTCTCCCATGAGTCGGGACACACGGGCAGCCACGCTTTACCACTGGACTGCAGAGAATCCTGTCCAACGTCCGTCCGTCAGAGGAGGAAGAACACGAAGGAGAACCAGGGACGCGGTGGAGCCCAGGGCTAGACTGCAAAGTTAAGGGGCGTCTGCCTGACTCTGCTCGCAGATGTTGCAACTTGCCTTCTGCGGGGCAGCCAATTTCACTCAGTCAGGGAGCTCTGTTGTTCTAATCCGCCCAGCTGGGGTGACCTTTGAAACCCCTGGCTGCCAGCTGTAGAGGCTCTCCATGGAGTCCCGCTGAGACCAGGAGTGGAAGCTCACAGGTTTTTCCTCGTTTGGGGCTGCCGAGGCCAATCTCAGTGCGGAGCAAAGGGAGGACGCTGTCAAGCAGAGAGCTGAACCCCTGGAGGGGCTGGGCACACCCCCAGCTCCACATCTGTCCTGGAACGTCACTCACCCCTTGGCACATCTGGCATGGGATTACCACACAGGGCTCATGGGATATGTGCCTCCTGAGACCCTGCCCTTTTTTCCTTCAGCTAAAGAAGCCCAGCTTATGATCCCTGCAGTGGGAGGGAAGCCCAGAGAACAGAGGATGGGGAACTCCCGTGCTGCAATTGTCTTAAGGAATCTGGGCTGCGATCTGAACCAGGCTCCAAGCATTCATGTTGCGCACAGGACCCAGCAGGGCTCCTTCTAACCCCTGGGGAGCTTCAGGAAGGGTCCTTGGTGCATACCTCTAAAGTATGGTAGCACGGTGATGCCCAGCCCAGTCCTTCTCCTCCGGGGGAGAAAAGGATTTCTGTAGTTCCAAAGGGATCTCTCTTGCTGTGGCAATTCACACCACGGGACAAACTGTACATGTCTGAATCAGGAATGACTTGGCTTTAAGCTTTTCCATGGGGCTCTGTCTGATCGTTGAGAAACTGGTATTCATTCTTCTAAGACCTGGGGGACCCTTTACTCTCTAGCTTAGGAGTTCTCAAATTTCTGGTCGCAGAGCCCCTTTATGCTCCTCTAAATTAGTGAGGATATCAAAGAGTTTTTGTTTATGAGTTATTGCTAACAATATTTACTATATTCAAAATTAAACCCGATAATTCATTCAAAAACATCAATAATATGCCATTGTATGTTAACATAAATAACACTTTTAAAAGAAAAAATGTATTTTCCAAAACAAAAAAGAAAGCTTAGTAAGAATTGTACACTTTTGTAAATTTCTTTAATGTCTGGCTAATAGAAGACAGCTAGATTTTCATATCTGCTTCCACATTCAGTCTACTGTGGTATCACTGCATTTGCAGCTGCTGGGAAACTCCACTGGAGAAAGAAAGAGATTGAAAAAGGTGAATGTCATCTTATTACAAAGATGATTTGGACCTCTGGGCTCTTAGAAGAGTCTCAGAGACCCCAAGGATCCCCTGGGGACACACTTTGAGAACTGTTGCTTTAACCCATCCCCTCTCATCCCTTCACCATCTGCTCTCATGTCTGTCCTCCTAACAATCCACAACTAGAAAGCGAAAAGTGGTTCTATAAGAGTAATGGAGTGTGGCTTTGAGGAATGGGTGAGAAGGAGGGTGAATCGCTATCTAATTTGGTTCTATCTTTTCTTCTAAAGAGAATGGTTAAACAAACGTGTACCTGAGAGATACGAAGCTGAAACAGATACTGATAAAGAGAACGACTTTAAGTCAATTAAGTCCTTGGCCAAGACAGAATATAAACCCAGACCTCTGGAAGACATGGTAGATACTTGAAAATCTTATGGCTAAGAAAGGAAGAAATAAATCAAAAAAACAACTCTGTTCACCACTGAGGAATGGAGTTAAATTCGGATCTAAGTCTTCTTGGATGGAGATCTCTGGTGGCAGAACAGGACTGGAGAGTCCTTCTGAATTGGATAGAACTAAGGACAACCATGTGGTAAAAAACAAGGGAGGCATGTCTATCAAACCTGTGGGTTACACCAAGCAAGTAGGAACAGCTAACATGCTAAACACAGCTAGCATGTTAAAATACAGCCCTGAAAGATCAGCAAAATGGACCAGAGCTTGAGAGGAAACTTAAAAGAACAATTTTTAAATTGAATACTTGGGCTCAGGAGCAAAAACAGGGGTGCTTGGGTGGCTCAGTCAGTTAAGCATTGGGCTCTTGGTTCCAGCTCAGGTCAGGATCTCAGGGTTATGAGATGGAGCCTTGTATCAGGCTCTGCGCTCCGCTCTGAGCCAGCTTGAGACCCTCTCCTTCTGCCCCTCCCTCCCTGCCCTCTCTCTCTCTCAAATAAATAAATAAATCTAAAACAAAACAAAACAATACAACTACCCAAGTCCAAAACGGCTGATTGGAAATGCTGCACACAGACCTCTGGTCCCACAGAGATTAGGCTAGTCCCATGTTAGCACACACCAAATCCCCTATTCCTCTTTGTCCCACAGCTCACAGTTGAAAGTCACGGAGTTGTGTGTTTCTATGATTAACATCCATCTTCCCCACTGGAACACAAACTCCCGCGTGTTTCACTAACTGCTGTATCCCCAGTGCCGACAATACTAACGAACACATGATAAGTTCTCAACAAATACTGTGGGGATACATGAATGAATAGAAAGTTGGGCTAAAAACGTATTGAAAAAAAAAAATCTCTTCCGAATGAGAACACCACTTAACTTTATCATATCGGGAATCCTGAGAACATTAGAGGATGCAAGGCAAGAAGCAGGTGAACAGGTACCGCCAATAAAAAAAAAATCCACCCCTCTGCAGCCTATAGGAATTTGGCTCCAGACACATGGGTGTCAGTCTGGCTTTAAACCAGAATAAAAATAGGGGCACCTGGGTGGCTCAGTCATTAAGCATCTGCCTTCGGCTCAGGTCATGATCCCAGGGTCCTGGGATCGAGCCCCACATTGGGCTCCCTGCTCAGCGGGAACCCTGCATCTCCCTCTCCCACTCCCCCTGCTTGTGTTCCCTCTCTCGCTGTGTCTCTCTCTGTCAAATAATAAATAAAATCTTAAAAAAAACAGAATGAAATGTACTTTAAAAATAAATAAATAAAAATAAAAGTGAAAATAAACCAGGCATGTGATTCATGCATCCTTTGAACACTGCTTCTCAGTCTTCCAGTGTATGAAATGGGCGCGATGATGTTTCAGTCTTGGTGCCCTGGATGGACTGAGTTTCCTGCTGGCATTTCCAGGTGACTCGGGTCCAGGTCCCTGGCTTCCCAAGTGAAAGCACTCGAAGACAGCCCCCTCTGTCCCCTCCAGCTGATTTCTGCCCTGAGCCCCAAGGCAGGTGGCTGTCCCCTGGGCTTCCTGGGCCTTTCCTCTAGAAAAGCACATTAAAGGAGGGGCTGGGTTTTCTGCAGGCAGATGAGCTGCCCACGTCAGCCCGGCCACATCAGCAGAACAGCAGACCATGGGCAGGAGGAGGATGCCGGCTCAGCAATCCTACTCCAAGTGCCCACAGTTTTGGCAGAAAGTTATTTTTAAATTTTCTTAAAAGAGGACACTGACATATATGCACACACACAGAGATCAGATCAAATCAACACACCCAACCGCACACACAGTGTGAATGAGAGAGGCCTGGTCTCCTGGAGCTGCTCTCTTCCTGTTGGGATTCTTGCTTAATTTGGGATTTAATGAGTACAGGCTGAGAGAAGCTTTTTGCAATAAAAGTCACATGCAAAAAAAAAAAAAAAATCAAAGCCAGAACCAGAAACCCTGATTATAACTAAATTAGCAAAAAGCACATTTCCATCACAATTAGCAATAATCCTAATGTTCATTCATTTTGTTACTAGGAATTATTGCTACAGAAGTAAATCTGGGATCCCCAGTCTGCTAATCCAATCATCCCCTTCTCAAACACCATGGCTCCTCTCTCCATTCTGTTAAGTCACACCAACTGAGCCGAGTTTTTTAAACCCCAGGAATGATACTCCTGTAGGGGTGGCCCCCACCACTTTCAGTCTGTGGGGGTGCTGAAAATCACCTCGGGGAACAGAAACCATGCTCAGGGTTCCCATCCCCAGGATGCCTCACAGAGAGGAACAGAGTGCTCAACAGTCAGATGTTACATTCTCCCCCACGAAACTGTGTGGCCTGAGCCACGTAAAAACCTCTGAAAGTCTTAGTTTACGTAGGTGTAAAACAGGGCTCCTGCTAATACCCCACTACCTATGAGGCTGCCACGAGGGTCGGCAATGTGTATGAAAGGCAGTCCAGCCCATTCTCTGGCAAGAGTAAGTACTCAATCCGCAGCAGCTGCTGTGGTTAACATCACTGTTGTTTTAAGATCTCTCAGAAATTCAGAGGATAGAGGCAACCTTGGCCCCAGTGGGGGCCACCGGAGGGTAAAATGGCATCAGAGAGACAGTCAGCAACCCTGGTACTCACTGTGGCTGCGTCCTGGCCAGCCATGCTATCTTAAGAAAGTCACTGCCCTTCTCTCTCTATGGTCCTCTCTCTGTGTGGCTTGATGGGTCTCTCTGGACACTTCCTGCCCGGGGACACCTGTGTCTCTAGCCTCCATAGGACACCTGGGCAGGTGGGAAAGGTTCAGCAGAGGGATCCAAGCCCAGAGCAGGAACACGATGCAGGACACCAGGGGAGGAGGAAAGAAATTTCTGCTCCCAGCCCACCATGCAGGGCTTCATAGGCTGGGCGGCCGAATCAGACAGGCACACCTGTCGCCAAGGCACACCTGCAAGACGCCAGCACCTGCCATGAGGACAGAGACGGAGCTAATGCTAAGCATGGGCACTAAGTGATCATTCCAGCTTTGCAGCCTCTGGCCAACTCCCAAGCTGAGCCTTTGATTCCATGAAGTCCGTCCAGAGAGAAACTGGGGCTGAAAACACTGAGAGGAATCCCCAGGGAAAAAAAGGAGGAAAAAGAGGGAACCAATAATAGCTACTATTTAGTGAGTGTGCACTAGGCATCAGCAATATTCCTGGCGTACTTAAGGTGACTTAGCTCACTGAATGCCTTAGAAGGGCAAATATTAACAGCAAAATTAATGGGCAGAGTGTGGGGGAGTATCATTCATAAAGTAAATGGAACATATTCCTTTTCTTTCTACTACTTTATTCTTCCCCCACCCCCCACCTCAGTCCAGCCGACATTTAGTAACTTCATGACATAGGGAAGAGGGAAGATCTAGAAAGGAGAGGGACAAGGAGTAAAGGAAAGGTCACCATTCTGTACTATGAGTCTGCCTGCCCCTCCTCTCCTGCTCTTCAGAGAAGCCTAGGCAAGCTCTGGAAAAGAAGGCCCAGGAAGGAAGTGAGCCTCATGACACTGCTGACCACTCCCAGCCCCAGAAGGGGCTCTGAACAGCTTCTCTAGTCCCAGACTGGCATGTCCCATCCCTTCTTTCTGCGTCTGCCTAAAGCACATGCTACCCACTCTGCTTTCTGCAGGGAGCTGGAGTGTGGCAATGAGCTAAAGGGACAGGCCTAAGGACTTAGGTTCTAAGAACACTGATGCACATGAAGGATGAACAGAGCTCGCCCAGGCCTGGCTGCTGAACGTGGCCCCTGCACTCTGCACACAGTTTCGGGGAGATACCAGCATCCCCTGGATCATTCACCCTGGGAGAATAGCTCTGTGGTTGGATCAACTTCAGGCTGAGTGGAGGAGAGACTGATCTAAGGAGACAGGTGGGGCTGTGGAGATGCGGAGCGCTGACGAGAACCAAGACAGAGTCTGAAGACTCTCTCCAGCCTTGAGCTGTCCACAGCCCCTGCAGGACCTCCTGGGGCCCGGGGCAAGGCCGTCGTCCATCTGCCTCTGGCATGTGCGTGCTTGGCTCAGACTTCCCTGACTGAGAGGCCTGGGGACACTCCTCTTGCAAATCTTCTCCCTTGTGACACAGCACAGGAAAATGAGGCACGGGCCAACCTGATGTGTCAGTTCCCATGGGCCCTGATGTGAAATCCAAGTTTGCAGCTGGTTTCTAATTACTCCCACCAACACAATCTGTCTCCTCTGGCTGAAGCCAAAGGCCTGGCAAACTGTTACAGATTTCTAGGGTTCCTTCCACCCTTGACTAGCACCGAGACAAGAGGGCAGGTGCGAGAGAGGCAGAATGAGGAGGGAGCCAAGGCTGGGTGTCTCCAACACGCCGGAGGCGGGAGGGTGCTAAAGCCAGCTGGGTTTTCCCCGTGAAGATTTCAGGCTGGCCGATGCGGCTAGAGAGAAAGGACCAATTCCTCCTCTGGGGTCAGGGCCAGTACTGTATCAAAAACACAGCTGGGGTAATTGCCAGTCCCAGGATGAGAGTAACAACAAATTGGCAATTTAAGAGCAAGCTAGGGGGTGACAGCCAGCCAATGGACGTCGGCGAGGGGACCCATCGCAGGCTCTGTAGTCAGACCAAAATGGCTGCACTTGAACCTGCCTCTGGTACTTAGTAGCTGAATGACCTTGGGTGATTTACTTAAGCTCTCTAAACCTCAATTTCCCTGTCTGTACATCTGTTTTGTGGGGCTCTGTGGGGATTAGAAGCCATTTCTAATATCTAACCCAGAGTAAATACTTGGAATACCCAATATATAGTAACTGTAACACACAAAGAAACTTCTAACGATGCCAGGCACACAATCCCTCCCTCGGTAATGATTATTAAATAGTCGACCATTCTTTATCAATTGATAGTCAATTATTATGAAGAATAAGAGGTATCACATTTCACTTCGATGTTCTAATTCAGTTATATATTGCTGTAAGTACTGCCCTGTTGCAAACAGCGGATTACTAATTCACGTTTCCGAGTGTTGAGTTGTGTGTTTCAGTTACTTGTAGACAATTGCATTGCTCTCACCCTCCCAAATTCTGGATCACCAAACGTGAGGGCTGGAAGGGGACCTAAATCATCTATTTTTAGATGATTTTACAGATGAAGAAACTGGGGCCACACAGGTATCTGCACAGACGGGTGCGGGTATCTCCGAGGTTTATTTTACAGATGAAGAAACTGGGGCCACACAGGTATCTGCACAGACGGGTGCGGGTATCTCCGAGGTTTGCGTGGCCCGGCCCAGGGTCTTTGGGGCAGGTGAGCCCCGTAGTAGAGAGATGTGCCAGAAGTAGGGAGATGATCATGCATGCCTAAAAGCAATGAAATGCATCTGAAAAAGTGCCGTTTTTGAGTTACAACGGATGGTTTGAGTTAAGAGAAGTTTAGAGAGTTACAGTCTTTAAACTGATGGGAGACTCGGTTGCGGGGGCATGTAGAGGACGGCAATGCTCTTCGCTGATGCTGCCAAAAGGGTTTTTGTTGAGAATTAACATTAAGCTACTGACGATTTACAAAATGCTTTTCCAATCCTGACCTACCTCCACTTCGCCACACGCTGAGGTATGTTCTAACCCCATTTATTGCTGGGACTAAGACCAAGTGACGTGTCTGAGGTCAAATAGCTAATAAAACAGGAGTAGAATCCAATCCTTCTTAACTCCAAATCCTAGCTCTATGTAGGAACACGCTTGGGAGGAATTCGTCAAGATAGGTTAAATCTTATTATCATAATGAATACCATGCCCAACAGGAAATTGCCAGTGTAACAACTTTGGTGATGTTCTCTGAGATTTATCGGAATGCTATCTGACGGGTACAAATCTGACTAATGTAGTCAATCCCTTGGCCAGGGAAAGCCCCTTATATTTGTCCTAAACAAATGGGTGACTTCATTTCAACCCCTCATGCCTGAGAGAGGGTCCAGGCATACTGACTAATCTCTAGCAAATCTATGCAGGGCCTGGACCAGCACCCGCAGATCTGCCTCCCCTCTCCGCCCCCCACCGCTCCTTCCACACAAACAGATGCTCTCTCTTCCCATTCACAGGTCAGAAATCTGTGTTCTCCCCCCAAAGCCTGCTGCTCTTTTCCAGGAACTCCACCTCTCTCCTCCCATTGGCTGGGCTCAACCCCAGACCCTGGCCTTGAGTGCTGCCTCAGAACTGCTAGGAGGATGCCTTGGCAGTGTAACAAGTCCCATGTCTCCACATGCAGTTCACCCCTTGCCCTCACCGGCCCTCCTGTGATAGGAGGGCCCATCCCCAGCACAGCTTCCAGGTGCAGAAGAGAAACAATGGCTTAGTGTTTCCTGGAACTTACCTGGGGTGATGGAGGGCTGCCAACCCAAACCAGCCAGGTCTATCAGCCCACAGGCCAAAAGTCAGGCTCAGACACAGCCCTGCTCCTCCAGCCTTCTTTGTCCTCATTTGCAGGGGCTACATCTTCTCCCTCCTTTCTGCTGCTTCCACCTCTACCTAACACACCCCCTTCCAACTAGGGGCAGGGGTCCAGGGGAGACTGCCCTCCAAGGGTCCTTCGCGGTTCTTGTGTACCACTAACCTTAGGTGGAGCTGGGAGGGATCTTAGAAACGATGCAATCCCACCTCCATCCCCACAGGAGCGCCTCTGTGTGCCCTTTGGGGACACTTGAGGCCATCTTATCCCAGAACATCAACTATACTCAAAGATTTTGGGGGAGGGGGTTTATATTAAAACCAATGCATTCTGGAGCACCTGGGTAGCTCAGGTAGTGAAACGTCCGACTCTTGGTCATGATCTCAGCATCATGGGATTGAGCCCCACAGTTGGGGCTCCTTATTCAGTGGGGAGTTTGCTTGGGATTCTCTCCCTCCCCCTCCCTGTCTGCCCCTCTCTCCCTGCTGTCATGCTCTTCCTCACGTGACGTGCGCCCACTCTCTCTTAAATAAATAAATAAATAAATAAATGGGGCTCAGTCGTTAGGCATCTGCCTTTGGCTCAGGTCATGATTCCAGGGTCCTGCTCAGCTGGAAGCCTGCTTCTCCCTCTCCCACTCCCCCTGCTTGTGTTCCTTCTCTCACTGTGTCTCTCTCTGTCAAATAAATAAAATCTGAAAAAAAACCAAAAACAATGTATTCACATTATGGCATAAAAGGACAACTATAAGTAGACTTACAAATAAATGTAGGGCTTCAAAGAAATGTGATGCTTTCCACAAGCTGCTTCAGGCTACGCCCCCAAGCCCCTACCCCTGAGCACATGTTCTTTCTCCACTTCCCTTGCAGAGGGCAAAGTGGGAGAAGCACGGGTCCAAACTGACCCTCCTGTTTCACAGAAATGGAGCCTCAGGTTCAGACACACGAGGTGACTGTGATGTACAATACCTATTGTTCCAAACAGAAATAACTCATCCATTGAATGCTTGCTGGGGGCCAGCTACTGTAGTGAGGAGTTTACCTACTTCCATTTCCAAGGCAACTCTAAAGATAGGCATTCTTTTCATTTTGAAGAAAAGACTCAGAAGTTGAGCAGTACATTCAAGGTCACAGAACTAACAATAACAGCTACTTCTTATCAGCTGGCTTTAAACCCAGGTCTCTGGCTCTAAGGTTCAGACCCTTGGGAACAGTGTCAGGCTGTTAGAGATGCCACAGGGAGGATTTGGGAAGAGGCTGGAGTCCAAGGTCCTGGTGTCTTGTCCTGGCTCTGCCACTAGATTACTCACACCCACAGACACGAGGGGATGTTTGCTGATTTTTGCAGTCTATAGATAAGAAAACCAAGGCCCGGAGAGAAGGGCTGACTCAGTCTAGAGCCACCAGATTTCAGGGATGGGATCTGCTAACAGTGGCCCCTGGGAAAGTAGCCTAACCTTGCAGGGGTTAGAAGACCTCTAGCATCCCTCCTGGCTGTATGTTATCTGTCTATACAGATGTCCATGATTTCTAATCTCATGTGCACATCCCATCTCCCTCTGTGAGCCCACGCACCTGCGGGGCCCTCCCCCACTTTGGTCTGCAGAGAGCAGCTCAGGCCAGCTGCCCTTAACCTCTCTTCTCAGGGACCTGGATGCATGTGTGAAGGGAACTTGTGTGAAAATCACCAGTCACTTTGGGTTCCGAAGCGATTAGCTAGTCTGCTAGTCATTAGGTAAGTCTTGTACACAAGGCAGCAGAACGTATACCCAGGAGCCAAAAGCCACAGCCACAAGCATGCACACCCCTCTCAAGTAAGGAAATTCCAGAAGTTCATTCATTCCTGTGGTTCACATCTATAAGAATCTTCTTCTAGATCCCAACTTCTCAGGCCCCGGATGTTTGCCTGCAAAGTCTATTCCACAGCTGGATGAGAGCACGTGGACACGATGCAATGCCCTCTTGACTCCTTAGAACCTTGACATTAACGGGGCCACATGCTGATCATCTGGGCCAATCAAGCCAGGTTCATCAAGTCTGTGCTCCCAGCAGAGAAGAACCCCGGCACAGGATCAAAATGCACAGTCTGTCTATACCCACCACTATGTGCTTCTATGATGGCCACTATGAGCATAAATAAGGTGAGTGGTTAAACAGAGCGTGCTAGACATTACGTCCTCCCCAAACGATGACAGAAATGCTGCAGGAAGAGTGAGGAGACACCCTTCCTTCTGCCCTCACTCTGCTAGTGGCCTCCATTTGCTCCCATGATCTCCCTTCCTCACCCCTAAGTGCCCTCCCCACCCCTGCCCTGCCTCTCCTTCCCCACTGAAGCGGCCACTCTCTGGGTGAAGGGCTTAGTCTCCAGTCCCTGAGCACTGCAGGTGGATGGGGTGTCCTGTGGGTCTGGAGCTGGTGTTGGCTGAGCCTCGGCCTCTCTAAACCTCGGCCTCAGGTTTGGACTGGCAGTGTGTCAGCGGGAGCACAGCCAGCTATGACTGCCCTTCTGGAGAGAGGAACCTCTGCTCGGAGGTGTCAATTCAACAGGCTCTCCGTGGGGGGAAGAGAGCATGTGCCCCTCCCAACCCTGTCTCAAAAATGGAGATACTCACATGCAGGGGGAAAAGCCCTTCCCCACAGGAGGCTCCATCAGCTGCCAGAGGAGGAAGTGCAAGCAATAGGAAGATCAGTGGGCCACTGCCAAGGACTAGCTGCGGGAGCACAGAGCTCGAGGACCAGGACCTCGGGGTCCTCTTGGAGAGGCCAGATTGGCAAAAAACGATAGAACCACAGAGGCCAGGAACAGGGGGTTGGAAACAAAACAGCTAGTGGAGCACTGGCCTGTTCACAGGCCCTAAAACCCTCCCTGGTTTTGACTCCCGAACCCAACAATTCTCCATCCTGTATGGGACACTCAGCCAACACAAAAGCACCACTTTGTTCCCAGCTTCAGCATAGAGGGGAACACAGCCCCAGTATCTACTGGGTGTTAAACGTTCTCTCCTCCCCAGGAACAAGATCGGCACAGGACTCTGATGAGAAGTAGCTGTCTGCCATCACTGCAAATGGCCATTCTAGTTGTGGCAACATTTTCTTCTGAGCAATTTAGGTAAGCTTCTATCCAGTGGGCACAGCAGCTAGACATGGCTGGTTAGGCCCAAAGCAGAGCTCCCGATGTGCTTATCTGTACCAAATACAGCTATTAAGTTAACAATGTACTTCTGATTACTAAGCTGCATTCCTAACAGTTTCATAACATTTAACGAAATGCTGTCATCTGGAGCTTTTACCACTAATGCTTAATGCAGAGAATCAGTTTTGGCTCTTGGTCTGGGGTTTTAGCATTACCCAAGATGACACTTTTCTTGGAGAAAGCAGATTCTGGGACTTCCCTGAGCCCCAGGTCTGATGCGGGGAGATGCGGGACATGACGCTGAAGAACGCTTGCCATCCACTCTGCTCCGCCTCATGCCTGTCAGTCCGGGCTGGGTTCCATTTGTCTAGTGGCCTTGTCCCTCTTGGTTTCTGGGCTCAAGTGAAAAGCAGAACTTCTCTATTGAAGGCGCCTGCTCCCTGGGGCACAGGTAAAACGCACTGGCATGGAAAAGACCAGAACTATCCTGTTTGTACTGGTTTCCATTTAAGCCTTCACAGTGGTACTGTACTTTCTCCCCCATGAGAAGGCTACCAGACCACTCTGGGAAGCTGGGCTTTGAGATGAGCACCTGCTTGCTCAGGCGTCCTCTCTCGGCGGACCTCTGAAGGTTCCTGTCAAGCACGGACAGCCAGGTCTCTCTCTCTTAAGGGAGGCCACGCTTTTCATTTTCCCTATGTCTTACCTGAAGAGTTAAAAGTATCCAGGTGCTAAACCGTAACTTCTTGCTGAAGTCCAAGAAAAGTCAAAGAGCTTGTCCCCACACTCACCACTTGTATCCCTCCACCAAACAGCAGGACCAAGGTCTAGACACCTCCTCACTGAGGCAATTCCTAAGGCATTTATCTGTTTGTTCATGTACAAAATGAGCTACATCCATCTGGCTCCTCCATTGTCAGGAACGCCTCTGGGCTGAGACCGTCTTCGATGAGGTGAGATGCTGCCGAAAGAAGCTCCTGTGCCTCTTCCGTCCCCATCCCATGATGTCCATCAGGCTGGGCCTACCTAGGCCTCAGGGAATCTTAATTCCCTCATTCTTCAGTGCTCAAGGGGACTAGCTGAGCAATTATCATCAACCTAGAATGGACTTCTCCTTCCTTTTCAACACCTAGAGTGATCACGTGACACATTAGCCAAATCAGGACTCTTGATGGTGACAAGGGATGTTATTAATACGCTGGGACGGTCCAGAAGAACCAGGATGGACGGATGGCTCTCGTATTTCCACGACCTCCCAGTCTACATGTGAGACAAGTCTTCATAGATGTCTTCCCTGGCCACGTTCACCCTATCCATGCTTCACCTGCCCGTGTGACTAACATAACGATTTCAGCCCAGGAAATCGTTATGTTAGTCACACGCTGGGTCATGTTTGGACATGTTCTCATAGGTCTCCTTCCTCCTTCCCAGACAGGGTCTTGACTGCTGACTCTCTGCATGAACTTTGAACTCACTCTGGGCCCCGTATTCCAGGCTCTTCTTTGTTCATAAGCAGCATCTGCTGAAGATTTGGTTGTGCAAAGGGCTACAGATGACATTTTTCCTGACACAAATAACATTTTTCCAATCTATTTCTATGTAGGTACCTTTTTTTTTTTTTTAAGATTTTATTTATTTATTTGAGAGAGAGCACGGACGCATGAGCAAGAGAATGAGAGAGAGCATGAGCAGTGGGGGTGAGCAGTGGGGAGGAGCAGAGGGAGAAGCAGAGAGCCCGGGGCTCGATCCCAGGATCCTGGCATCACGACCTGAGCTGAAGGCAGATGCTTAAGCGACTGAGCCACCCAGGAGCTCCCTATGTAGGTGCCTTTCAAAACACAGTCGTATTTATGCGTTATTATTGCCTTCATTTTCGTGCTTCTCTTCAGGCCAAGCCACAGACTTTTCCTGGTTATGGAACACTCTTTATAAGTCTCATTTTTAATGACTGTGCAGTACTTTGCCAAGTGGATAAACCATAATCTACCCAATCGTGCCCCTGCTATTTACCATTTAGGTTGCTTCCAATTTCACTAAAACAGATGACATCACAAGTCACAGTTTCGTGAACATAACTTTTCCTTCATTTGAGATTATTTCCCCAAGATAGACTTCAAGAATTTCACTTACTGAGTCAAAGTGCATGAGATTTTTATGGCTCTTGAATCTGGATCCTCCTGATTCATGTCAGCCTGCTCCCTGGGCTGACTCATGGCCCCCCAAATATTCTTCTCTCCTTCCTCAGCTCCGGTTTGAGCTTGAGCTCCTTGATCTGGTGCCAGAGCTCGGGCAGGAGCCGGGCCCAGGGATTCCTGCACAGTTTGGA
The DNA here is from genome assembly GCF_010015895.1 of Lontra canadensis. Lineage (NCBI taxonomy): Eukaryota > Metazoa > Chordata > Mammalia > Carnivora > Mustelidae > Lontra > Lontra canadensis. The sequence continues at coordinate 5,592,081 of NW_022631032.1, read as the reverse complement.
GGGATGGGCACTTGGACACCCAACCAAGTTAGGCAAGGCTTGGGAAGTAAGGCAAGTGTTGAGCAAGGCAGGAGAGGATCCAAGTCCAAAGAGTCATGAAGTTCAAAACTGCTGTGATCGAGCAAACCTTCCAGGCCTTCTGCCCTCCCCTATATGATGTTGCCAGTGGGGCAGCCCTGGAACGCCATGGGGAGTCTTTCCCATGCAGCTGCATCCTGCTCTAATCTCAGAGTCCCCACTGCTCAGGGGCCTTGCCAGCAGGGCCTAGGACACGGGCTCAGGAGCACCCACCCAGGTCCCCACAAGTCTGTGACAAAATACAAAACCGAGGAGGGCGTGTGGTTTTTCACATACTCAGTGTGCGTAGTTTAAGAGACGGTCCTTCAATCCTCAGGTCATGCCCTTCATACTTCGTGGTCACGAACATATTCTCTCACTTCTTTGTAAAAATGTCCACGGCTTTGTTTCATCGGCAGTTCCATTCATTCACCACATACTGTTCTGAGAGCTCACTACCAGCCTGGTGCGAGTCCTAACCCCGGAGACAGACGGCAGTGAATACAACGAAGGCACCCTTCTTGAAAACACCTGGACAGTCAGCTTTTCCGACTCTACTGTAACTGCCTGACATTAAGCTTCTGATTGCCCAGGCATCCACCTCAAAGACATCCATCTCGGACAGTCGCATGGCCAGCTACAGGATGAGATGAAGAGCCAAGTCGCCCCGCCCATGAGGTTCCCTTTTTAGAGAGCTGTGGTTGACTTACACAACTGGCCCTTTGACCGCTTGCTTCTCCCTTCCCACACTTGAATTCCTGCTCTTATGTTTTAAAGTCACCAATAGAGTGAACCTGTGAAGCCTTAAGCCCCCACCTTTGGCCCCAAGAAAAGCGGAAGCCACAAGCCAGCTCTCTCTCTCTCCCCCCATGACCTTGCTATGTGGCCCCAGGCATGCTGTGTACCCTCTAAGATATAAGTAACAAACTTTGTCTTTTCTAAGTTCTCCGATGGTTGTTGCTGAGGGCTGGTCCAGCTACAACACTGGCTCTAATCAGGGAAACTCTGTGGGGGCTCGCCACAAGCAGTATGGGCCAAGGTGAGTGACCGCATTTGTATCTCTGTATCTCCATGATAGAGTGTCCTTCCTGCACAGTAAGTTCTTGCAAAAAATTTGTGGAGGACAGGGCTTTAGAAAGATAGGAACACTTCCCGGTGGGTGAGTGGGGATCCTGGCCACATGTACAGCAGGGGGCCCACAGGCAGGTGGGAGCGGGTGTGAAGTCAGCCAGCTGCCTGCCCTCTAACTCCGGCTCTGCTGCTAGACCTTCAGCAAATTCTTTCATCTTTGGGTCCTCACTTGTGAAATAGAGAGGATGGTGATGGTACTTGCCTCAAGAGGCTGTGAGGACTCAAGGCCCCAGCCAGCACTGGGCACACCAGAAGCCCTGCAGAAACACGACCTACTTGTGGCAGAAACGGTGGCCTCCTTTGGGGGCTAAGTCAACCAGCTGATCGTCTGGATGTTAAGTCAGGTGAAAAGGCCACAGCCCAGAGAACCAAACTGAAATCCAAGATGCACTTCACTGGCCAGAAAAGTTAAGGATATAACAGAGAAAATTAAATTTATATACAAAGAGTCGGGGGAGAGAACTAGCCAGACTTGCTCTTCCTCCCCCATGGATGTCAATGATAGGAACTGATAAAATTTCATTTATGTCAATAATAGAAACATGAGAAAAGGCTCCTGCCAAACCCAGGTCTCGCCAATGGAGGACGCATGCCAAAACCTAACCACAAGTGGCCGAGATGAGTTGGGGGAAGTGGAGCTCGGATACATAGTTCAGGGACTTTCCTAAAGTATGGACATTCCACAGACAGATCATTTCCGGTGCCACAGAAAGTTCTGGAATTTAAGAAGTCTGAGGGAGGGCGGGTTAGGGGAGAAAACAGAGCATTGGCCACAACCAGCAGAAAGCCAAAGGCCCATGTTTGCTGAGGTTACTCTTCACTCTGGGACTGAGATGGAATGCTATAGAGAATTAATATCAGTGCTGCAGATAAAATAATGTCAGCAGACTGGATAATTAAAGATTTCTGGCTCACTCCTTCGCCCTCTCACTTTCTGGAGGGAGGATAAGAGAGATAGGAGATGGGTCCAATAAACCAAGAATTCCTCCAATTTATGAGTGTATTTTTAGTTCCTCTTGACATCTGGGGTAGCAGAGGCATTATTTCAGGATCGGACCTGATTGTGCCCTTTACACGGGGCTAACATCACTCTCTAAAACACTTTGATGAAAATGTAATTATTTTAAAGACATACACAGGCTAATTGAGACCATACTGAGGAAGTCTTCAGCTTCCAAACGAAGACGTTTCTGGCTGAGTGAAACAGATGCCATTAAGCCACTTGCCGCCACCCCTCACTCCTCCCCATCTTCCCAAATTCCTCCCCAGACCTGCATCTGGACCAGACCTGTTCCACTTAGGATTGGAGCTGCCCAAAACAAGGGAGTGACCATGGAGTCACAGCCCAGCTCCTTACGGAGCAGCACTGGATCCAAACACTTGTTCCCACTTGCTTTTTAAAGCACAGGCTATTGACAAGGGAACAGTGAATCACAGGGCCACAGATGCAGTTAAGAGACCACAGAGATCTTCTAACTCAACCTCCTACCCAGTATAGGAATCCTGTTCCGTCCCAAATTGGGCAACAGTGGGCCTGGTGTGGACACTTGCTAGGGCCTAGCCACACCAGGAGGCTGACAATTATAGGCTGGGAGATGGATGGAATCAAACCCAGCAGAGTTAGAGGCAGGACTGAGCCAAGATCCGGGCGGGTCTCTCCATGAGACAGACCAGGCCTGCAGCCGAGCCAGACTCTTTCAGTCCCTGAGAGTGGACCAGATTCCCCAGTCAGGACACACTATTTCCATGCACAAATCCCCTTTGGGCACGTCTAACAGTGGAGAATTCTCAGAAAGGGGACAGGGAGGGATGGCAAGGGAAGGAGTTTGGGTCACTGTGTTCAGGAGGGTCTGCTCTCTTAGGAAAAGCCTAGAACACCTCATTAACCTCCTCCTCTACCTATCGAGAATAGAAACGGAGGTGTCTACCAGGGGCCATTGACAGATCCTAGCCAGGGCATCCCAAAAGGCAATCTTCCAGAAAATCCTGCAAGAAGAATTTCCCATACTCACAAGCAGCCCATTCCATCGTGGGTTGAGCTGTGACATGCGTCCCCCTAACTGGACCCCATTCTGCCCCTGAGGGTCACATAGAGTGAACTGGAGCCTGCTATAAGACATATCTACAAATATTTGAAGACAGTCACCATTTATCCTTTATCCTTCCACAGAAGGACACACATGGTCCTTCGACCCTTCCAACCAGGCATGGTTTCCAAACCCTTCTAATATCCTCAGGGCACACACTAGTTTCACCAGGACTCCCCCGGCGTGACCCCAAGGACTGAAGAAAGCATCCTGGGATGCTTGTCACTCTTGCCTCACCCTCCACTGTGAACACTCAGTGGGCCTCTCATAGTAACCACCTCACCCCACAAAAGGTGGGGGTGCTTGGCCTGAGGGCCATGGCACGGCTGAAGGTCAGCGGGATGCCAGCTGGAGTAGTTCAGAAGAAGAGCTAAGAACACCACTGACATCATTCTGGGAAATCTGGCCTAGAGCTGCTGTAGCTGCCATGAGAGCAAGCTGAGGTCTAGGCAGGCAGCTGGATGAATGGGGCAAGGAAGTGTAGATACTACTGTCAGTGTATTCTGGACTCACCTCAGGCACTCAAAAAAGAACACAGTTGGGGATAACATTATGAAATACCATGTCAACTCACCCCAGGCGGCTTAGTGGGAGGCCGGTAGATATGGAAGCTGTCAGTGGTTCCAAAGCTTCCTCACACACCATGGGATGTGATCTCTACCCCCTGCTCCCCATACTACTTGTTCACATCAAGGATTCATGAGCTTTCTAGCTTGTAGACAGCTTTTGGCTATTCAGCTAAGCCACCAGTGATCTTTTTTTTTAAAGATTTATTTACTTGAGAGTGGGGGGAGGGAGAGAGAATCTCAAGCAGACTCCGTGCTGAGTGTGGAGCCCAAGGTGGGGCTCGATCTCACAACCCTGAGATTATGACTTGAGCCAAAACCAGGAATCGGGTGCTTAACGGACTGCATCACCTAGGCACCCCATAAGCTACTGGTGATTTTTACAGGTTTCTCCCTTGAGTACTTTCTTGCATTTCGTAATTATCGTGTCCCTCTCCACTACAAAACTGGGTATACATAGGTCTCAGAATCTGATATTAAGGTATAACTTAGTATTCTTTTCTAAAATAAACCAATAAATCTCTTGAATTTTAATGCTTTTCCCTTATTCTTCTTTTTAAATTACTGTCTAAAGATTCCTTACAGTATTTTTAAGCATGACAGGGTGTCCCAAGATGTCCACATCTGGTCATATGTTAGTTGCAGAACTGTGGCATAGTTTTCTTTCTTTTGAAAAATAATTAATCTGTGATAGTTCTGATGACTACCGAATGAATAAAAAGAGCTTTTATCTTAACATAATTTTAGCAGCGCATTTGGACTTTATCAGGCCCCATGATCAGGATCGCCTGGAAAAACGGAGTCATTAGGTTCCCAGGATAGTTCCAGGGGATAGACCCTTGACTTGCAGGCTTATTACCAGTTTAAATTCTGCAGGGCCAAGGATCTCCCCTCAACTCACAAGCAGGGTCTCCTTTATGTTGTTGAGGGCTCTCAACTTCTGGGCCCATCTCCTCAAGATGGCCTCCCATCTCTTCAAAACTCTGTGCCCCAACCACAAACTATTCCTATGCTTTCCTATGATCCTATGGGTCCTCTGGTTTTGCTATGTCCCAGGCTCCTGATAGCCAGAAAGCTCATGTGCCTGCCCCAGGGATGGACAACTTCACAAGCAGCTTCTACAAGGAAATGTCCCTCACTAGACAGTCCAGCCACAGCTTTAAGTGGCTCCAAGTGCAAGCAGGAGAACACTGAACTAACCCCTGGCTTTGGTGAGTTCCCAGTCTAATGGGGAGAAGAAAAGGCTCACAGGCACATAAGAACCCAGGCAATCATCCAGAGGACACTACTCCCAACCTGACAATGCACTTAATGCTCTCAGCTGTACCAGCACAGTCAGTCACCTCTCCATCTGGAGAGACTCTCTTCTCTCCGGATGGGGAGAGGGGATGTGCTCTCCTCTCTTTCCTCCTACCCTCTTTTCCTGGTCTCTAAGTGATGGGCCTGCTCATTCCTCAGGGTTCAACTCAAGTTCCATGGTTTTATATGTCTTGAGAGGCCAGAGATTCCCAAACATATCTCCTGTCCTAACCTCCCTGCCAACCTTCAGAATTTTATATCCAAATGTCTACTCCACATCCCACTGGTTTAGAAGATGTAACAAGATCTCTCAACGTTCTCCAGCCAAATGTGCTCCTCCTGCAGCATGCCTCTCAACCCCAGACCAAAGGCTTCATCAGCCACCTGAACCCTCAGGCCCAAGAGCCATCTCACAACCTCCCTCTCTCTCCATCCAATCCATCAGCAACTCCCACCAGTTCTACCTTCATTCTGATCATGGCTCATTACCCCTGTGCCACCAGCCATCCAAGCCACCAGCGCCATGTCCTTTGACCCCTGCAGCAGACCAACTACATGCCCATTGCCACACTGCCTTCCCCATAGTCAGTTCTCCATTCAGCAGCTAGATCAGGACACTCCCCCACACAGCACCCTCCAGTGACCACCCATTACCCATGGTCTAAAATCCAAACTCCCTACCACAGCCCGTAAGGCCCTACCTGACCCAGGCCTGCCTATTGCTCCAAACTCACCTGCTGTCATGCTGTGTCTCACCCTCCTCTCCAGAGCTGGCTGGCCTGCCTGCTGTTCCTCCAACCACATCAAGTCCATACCTGCTATGAGGCCTTAGCAATGGCCAGTTTCTCTGCCTTGAATAGAGTTCTTCCTCCAAATCTGGAAATTCACTCTTACTTCATTCTGTCCTCTGCTCCCATCTCACCTCCACAAAGAGGCCCTCCTGACTACTTGGTGATCCTATGTAAAATAACCCTCTGCCCTAATCCCTCCATCCCTTTACCCTGCATTACTTTTCTTCATTGCACTTCAAAATCAATTCCAGACAGGGGTGCCTGGGTGGCTCAGCTGGTTAGGCGTCTGCCTTCAGCTCAAGTCATGATCCTAGAGTCCTGAGATGGAGTCCCACATGGGGCTCCCTGCCAGCAATGACCCTACTTCTCCCTCACCTTCTGCGCAACCACTCCCCACTCTCTCTCTCAAATAAATAAATCTTTTTTAAAAATTAGAAAAATAAAAATCAATGCCAGACATTATTGTCTTCCCTCTCTCACTAGAAGGAAAACTACCCCAGAACAATCACTTTGCCTCCCTTATCACTCAAGGACTATCTGATAAGTGAACAAATGTCATGTCTGATACATTAATTACATCAGTGTTCACCACATTGACATGGACTATGTACTTTTCTTGGGAAGGGGACCGAATTTCTCATAGAAACAATGGTATAAGGGATGGTTATAATATGAATCAATTCCCTGATGCCGAACTTTCAAAGAAATATGATCAAATCCAATTCTTAATTACAAGTTATATATCAAGCACCATAAAGCTTTCTAAAATACATGTGCTTTCGTTACAAGAGTCATAATGTAGCCTCTATACATGCAATATGATGTGATACAGCATCAGGGTTCAAAGTAATTTTGCCAAAAGCAGAAAGAGCATCTTCATTAAGGGCATGGAATTCAGAAAAGAGATATATCCACAGGCATCTCTGAAAAAAAATGTACAGACGTAACTAACAATTACTTGCCCTTTTGAGAACCTATCAAGTAACGTTTGTATCTTGCTAAAGAGGCCGGAATGAGCGGCCCATGAGCCTAGACTTTCAGGGACTCACAGAGCCCCAGCCTGACTGCACTGACCAGGGGTGTCTCCACAGCTCTGCTCTTTAGGCCCCCTTTCCGCATCAGTGCAGGGAAGGGCGTGCTGGCTGATTTCTGCAGTCCTGTTTGCTCTAGGTTTTACAATGCAACTTGGACTGTCTTCTCTCCTTGCAAATTTCTCTGTCATGTGCATAAAATTGGAAACTCCAGGGGCGCCTGGGTGGCTCAGTGGGTTAAGTCGCTGCCTTCAGCTCAGATCATGATCTCAGGGTCCTGGGATCGAGCCCCGCATCGGGCTCTCTGCTCAACAGGGAGCCTGCTTCCCCCGCCCCCCGCCTGCCTCTCTGCCTACTTGTGATCTCTCTCTCTCTCTCTGTAAAATAAATAAATAAAATCTTAAAAAAAAAATTGGAAACTCCACTGAAAGGGGTCCTTGCATAGCCCACTCCTCAGCACCAGCCACTTGGCCTTCATCCTGATTTTAGCCAAGGCAACCCTGTCTTGAAAATAAAGGGACTTGCATTAATCTTTACATCCTTTGATCTCCCCCTTCTGCTGCTGCGCCATGTCAGAGTGCCTTAAGGCTTTGCCTCTCGAGGGAGCCAGGCTCGTGCATATGCAGGGTTCACTTTGATCCAGCCTCCCCTGAATTCTAACATAATACCCCCCACCCCAGCCACATGTTCTGTATCTTCTTTCAGGCGGTGGTAGTAGGACACTGCCTTCCCCTTTATCTGCCACTTTAGAGTCCAAACTGATAGTCACTTTTTACAAATTCTTTTAAAATTACAGGATCTTTTTTTTTCTCCCACAGAAGGACAGAACCCACACACTTAGTTTTGTTGCTAAAGTAGCTAAGAAGATATTCTCCTACGTTAGTGATGGCGCCATGCTTCAAAGCAGCTTTAAAACCATGGGGGAAACAATCAGTGTTGTAAGATCATAGGCTATGCTTCTTTGCATGACCTCCTCATTCGCCTTCCTCCTTCTCACTTTCTCAGCTTCACTGAATTGGTTGGGGCTCCATCAGCCTCCTTCACAGTGAGAGTAGACAGACTGCTCCCAGGCTGATGGGGGCCAAGGACCCCCACAGTGCCATAATCATGAGACCCTAAGGGGAGGGTGGAGGGCAGCAGAAGGAAACCCATTGTGCTCACTAGCGAAAGGTACAGAAAACAATGGACCCCCACCCCCAAATTTCACTCAGGAAATCCCAAAGGACCACCCAGACTTTGAAATATTATTGAGAATATTGACCTCTGTATAGCCACCCACAGAAGGCACTGTCTTTGTGATGCAGACTCACTCTATGCTTACTCTCAGTGGGATTTCTCACTCAAGAGTGCTGATGATCACGTCTGTGGAAGGCCAGTGGGGGCTCTTGACCAGGACCTGGAATAACTCGGTCTCACAGTTAACACAGAATTTGACCTGTGCTCCCACCCCAGCGATGGCTGCTTGCATGGAACCAGAGACTCAAAGGGAAAAACAAAACCAAATGCAGTTAACCAGAGCAGCCTCCTAGGGCATCAGGAGAAAGAAGTTCTGGGACAGTCTGGAAGGATGGAGGACCAGTTTGGCAGGGTGAACAGTTTCTGGCAGAGGCCAGGGCACCCAGCAAGACACTTTATCTTATTTCCTGGCTGGCTCAATGACAGTTCTCACCACCTTTGCCAGTTCTAGAATTCTGACCAGTGAAGCCAAGGTCAACAGATAATGCTAAAGCATGCTGATCTCACTCCCACCTGTTTGGGCACCTGGCTAGGTGTCATCTCACCTTGTGGGCACTGGTCTCTCCTGGCCACCCGGTTCCCCTCCCGCCATCTCCTCAGGGTGGGCTGAGGAGGAACGGTCGACAGCATAGTTTTAATCCTGCTTACTCACCAACGTCTCCTCTGCTATTTGTTGTGGCAACTGGGCTGGGAACACAAGGCAGGATGTCCTGGAGGTGCGCCTCCCTGTGGGCTTGGGGAGCCCCTGACCAGGAAACTCCTGAGGTTGCTCGGGACTGCAGCAGGGGTGGCCGCCTGGGAGCCTCTTGGCCAGTGCCTGGTGGGAAGGAGGAAAGGAAAGCCAAGTCAGGGGCAGACATGCACAAGGGAGCAGGAGCGGCTGGTGGGAGCACATCACTCAGAGAGGCTGTGTGGGAAGGTGGAAACGTCCTAAGGACCATAGGTGATTTTATTACTACGTGTGGGGGGTTGTGGGTTTAGGGTTCAGGAATAATAGTTACCAGGAGAACAAGAACTAGCTGCTTCCTTCCTCCACACAGGGCAGATGCCGAAGATCTGAGAGTGGCAATGTGGTGAGGTCACAGGGTCAAGGGAGAGGCCCTGGCAGGGGTGAAGGAGGAAGGCCAAGGCCACAGAGCAGGTAGTGCTTGTTGGGTTCTCTGGAGGGAGCTGGCACCTGGGCAATCAGGGGCTGGGCTCTGGGGACAGAGCCAGGGCAAGGAGGAGCTAACAGAACAGGGAGAATGTACCCAAACCTGGGAAAGGACTCCCCCATACCACCCAGGGCTCACCCTGCTCCCCAGAACCCACACTCAGGCAGCCCACAGGGCCCACCCCTCAACCTGCAAAGGTTCCTAAACTTCACCCCATCTCCTCCCTTCAGAAGCTTCCATTTCCCTCCAGCAGCACCCCTCAAATACCTCAACTGGTAAATCCATTCTCTCAAATTATTTGCTACCTTCCCAGAAGGTGTACTGATTTGTAAAGGATACTTTGTAAACCCAAAGGGAATCAACCTCTCACCATGGAATGTCAACAGAGAGACTTCTAGACTGAAAAGTCCCGACACATCCCTTCCTTACACAGGAGATCTAGAGGGCGGGCACCCTCAGTCCAGCATGGTGGTCCCCGGACACTTGGAGGCATACTCCGAAGAGGAAATGGGAGTAACTGGGCCCTCAGAGGAGTGGTGGGAAGGGTGGAGCCCCGTCTGCACCCAGTTGCTCCTGGAGATCTCTCTGGCCACAGAACCAAGAGGGAGCCAAATCAGGACAGTGTTCCTGTAAGTAATGGTTTCTGCTCCTCTTGTGGGCTAAGCCAGTCAGTCCAGGCAGAACTTTTCTAGACCCAGCAAGCTCCGTCCCTCTGCTGCAAAGACCCTTCCACCTTGGTGAGCACTCAGGGATACCTGTGGCTCTTTGTTCCCTGACCCTTACTCCCCTTCCAGCTTGAGCACATCAGGCACCTCATTCTCCCCAGTGATCTCGGTTGCCGCCAGCAAGAGAGGCCCCTCGCCTGCGGCTCCTCCTGTGTCTCTGGCCCATGACCCGCCCCTTGTCCCCATGAGCCCCGCTGCTCCACCGTATGACGCTCACTGGGCTGACTGGGCCACTTATGCCTATAATCCTTCATTGCTCAACCTGTACCAAGCACGGCTTCTAAAGGGAACTGAAGTCACTCACCAGAAAATGCAAAATTAAGCTGCTGATTATTTAAAAGTTAAAAGTGTATAAAAGCTGATAATATAAGCAAAATGGTTTTCTGTGCTAATTTTTCAATCCTATCAAGCATTATATCTATCCCTGACCCTCATGACAAAAAATAAAAAAACAGAAGAAGGAAACAGAATGGGTCACAGAATTCTCCTTGGCAGACAAAGAGGCAAAGCCATTTCATCAGGAAACAGGGGCCCTCTGGTGTGTTTCTCTACAGAGAAGGGACTGAACATCATGACGGGCAATTCCACCCAAAGGGTTTTCAGAAAGAAATATCCATGATTCAGTCACTTTTTAATATCAACATTTAATAAAAGCAAGGAAAATATTAAAACATGACTGAGGATTTTAGCAGGTCACTAAGGCAATGTGGCTTGGTAAGGGGTTTGATAACAACACAGGACACGGTGTTTTTCAGGGGAAAGCGTGCTGCTCTCATCGCATTATGCAGGGAAACTGGAAAGGGGACGGCTGCAGGAGGGGGGCTCTGGGATGTGTGGTGGGATTACTGATTGCCACAATGACCAAGGACAGGGAAAGGGGGAAAGGATGCCGAGTATCCCACATGAAACAGTTCTCATTATAAAGAATGGTCTCATCTAAAGTGCTAATAATGCCTCTGTTGAGAAGCCCTGGGAGGTGAATCAGAAATTAGCCTGACTCTTGTAAAACCTGCTCTTAAACACGGATTAAGTCTTCACAGGGGGCTGACAGCAATGGCAGCAGGGATGTCTGCTCTGGTGAGTCCAGACGAAGGGGGTGCAGGCTTATGATACATCAGTCCTCCTGGTGGTGACACGCATATCATCTTACAAAGGGGCTAGAGCCTAACAGGCCCTATTGGCTAGACAGACAGCTTGACACTGGTGAGCAAGAGGCATGCCTGTGGAAAGGGCCAAACCTCTCCTGTTTTTTTTATTTTTTCCTGTGTCTAAATGAGGACACAGCAGAGACACCAAAACTGGAAAACACGTCACAGGAGAAACTATTTTAGTCCAGAGCACCAGTTCTCGAAATGTGTCTCCAACTCATCTCACCTCGGAACAAAACACCCCAGACTTGTGAGTCCAAAACTCTGAGGGTGGGACCCGGAACCCATGTTTTAGTAAGCCCTCCAGGTGAATCTGATGCAGGCTCAAGTCTGAGAACCTCTGGTCTAGAAAGTTTGGGACTAAAAATGCCAATCAGTCATGAGAGACAGGTTAGAAATGCTACTTCATCCCTGTGTAGCATTTCTATGACACTCTGAGAAGGAGGGGCATGTTGGAACATGTCTGTTACTGGCAAATGACTAGACATGGAAGGCATGAAGAGGGAAGATCTAAGTGAGGAGAAATGAGGGAAAAGAGTAAATTATGCAGGGCCAATCCAAGTATCCAGTTTGATTAACTACCCCAGAAGGATTCTGTTTTTACTCTAACTTGTATTCCTCCTTGAAGAGCCAATGTAATTATATGGTTCAAAACTCAAAAGAAACAAAAAGGTATGGAGTAAACAATCTTATACCTGCCCCTTCTCCTAGGTACCAAGCTCAGAGTCAACCTTGCCTTCAATATCATCTAGGGGTATGTTATGAAAGCACATTTTTTTTTTTTTTTTGAGAGGGAGGAAGGGAGGGAGAAAGAGAGAGAGAGAGAAAGAGTCAGGGGAAGGGGCAGAGGGAAAAGGAAAGAGAGAATCTTAAGTAGGCTCTGACAATCCTGGGCTGGATCTCACAGCCCTGACATCATGACCTGAGCCAAAACCAAGAGTCAGATGCTCAACTACCTGAGCCACCAGGTGCCCCAATACACACACATTTTTATCTCCACTTTTTCTTAAATATAAGTAACAGCTTATACACACTATTCTAGACTTTGTTTTTTTTATTTAATATTTTTTGGATAAATAAGAACCACTGAGAAGACTTCTGAGCTGCTGGAAACATACAATGCCCCTGGGCACACATGTGTTCACTGCAGAGAAGGACCATCTGCTAGGACATCATGGGATTCTTGTGGACTTCTTGGTGAACACCCCGCCCCCCCAAAACACACACACACAGGGAAACTGTCCTGAAATTCTCAGCTTGGAGAACTTGCCCCAAGTTTTATAACAGAAGGAGGTGATGTGCAAACTCTTAGGTCACTAAAGTCCAAGAGTGACACTGCCAGATAACAGCAACACCTAGCGGATTAGGCATCCTAGAGTACACAGTGGAGGGGAAGTTGAACCCTGGAGAGAACCCAAAGTGATAAGAAGACTTGGAACATTTTTATCTATAAGACTAATAACTATAAATCACATTTTATCTATAGGAGTTAACAAAATGCATAAAAGGATAAAGATAGGAACTAGACAAGAACATTCAATAGAGTCAGTTCTTAACACTTAGGATAAGATCTAGAACACAGAATAAAATATATAATCTCTATCCTTCTACCAGTTTGAGTTACGGTAACATTTCCTTCAGAATTACTTTTTGTTCTTTCACCATCAGTAAGATGTCTTGTTCCTCCTGATTCCCTTCTGATTTTTATCAATGTAGCCTCTAAACCTAAACATGAATGTTTCTTTTTAAGAACAGCTTTACTGAGATATAATTCACATACCATATAATTCGCCCACTTCAAGTCTAAGATTCAGGGACATCTGGGTTAGATCTAACTTAAACCGTTTAGCAAACAAATAGGGACCTAATTCTTCTCTTACCTGAGAGGATGCATAATGTTCAAATTCTTTTCCAAATATGCTAGGTGTATTTTTATTAAAAATCCATATACTAAAAAAAAAAAAAAAATCCATATACTAGGGTGCCTGGGTCGCTCAGCTGTTAAGCGTCTGCCTTCGGCTCAGGTTATGATCCCAGGGACCTGGGACGGAGCCCCACATCAGACTCCCTGCTCAGTGGGAAGCCTGCTTCTCCCTCTCCCTCTGCTGCTCCCCTTGTTTATGTTCTCTCACTCTATCTCCATCAAATAAATAATAAGATCTTTAAAAAAATTTTAAATAAAGTGTATGATTCAATGGCTTCTTAGTATGGTCACAGAGTTGTGCAGCCACACCTCAGTGCACTTTAGAACATTTCCATCAAACCATAATCCCCTAAGCCCTAGGCAGTGACCAATCTCCTTTCTGTTCCTGCGGATGAAGAACAACTCAATAGGCTCATTGGCAGACTTAACACAACTGAAGAAACAAAATCAGTGATCCTGAAGATAGGTCAACAGAAATGATCCAAAATGGTACACAAAGAAAAGAGCGTGTGTTGGGGTGGGTGGGGGAAGAGAGACAAACCATCTAAGAGCCACAGGATACTATATAGGATACTATGAAATGGTCTAACATATGTGTAACTGGTATCCTAGAAAGAGAAGAAATAGACAATGGTCAATAATTGCCCCAAAATAACAAAATATATCATATCACAGATCCAATAAGCTCAGAGATTCCAAGAAGTATAAATACAAAACAAACAAAAACAATCAAATACACCTAGACACATCATATTCAAATTATTGAAAATCAAAGACAAAAAGAAAATCTCAAATGTAGTCAGATGGAGAGGGGAAACATTACCTGCAGGGTAAGAAAGACTAGTATTAAAGCACATATCTCATCTGAAATGATGCAACCAGAAAATAATAAAATAGCATCTTAAAGGTACTGAAAGAGGGATGCCTGGATGGCTCAGTTGGTTAAGCATCTGCCTTCGGCTCAGGTCATGATCCCAGGGTCCTGGGATGGAGCCCCACATCAGACTCCCTGCTCAGCGTGGGGTCTGCTTCTCCCTCGCCCTCTGCTCCTCCCCCTGCTTATGCTCTCTCTGTGTCTCTCAGTTAAATAAATAAATAAATAAACTCTTAAAAAAAAAAAAAAGGTACTGAAAGAAGAAAACTGTCAACCCAGAATGTTAAACCCATGAAACTATCTCTCAAAGATGAAGGAGAAATTGCAATGCTTAAAAATAAATGAGCTTGAGAGAATTCATTACTAGCAGACTTGCACTACAAAAAAAAAACTATTAAAAGAAGCTCTTAAAGCAGAATGAATACACTGAACTGAACTAGGATCTAGATAAACTAAGATCTCTAGAAATGATTTTTAAAAAGGTAAATATAAAAGATATTTCAAGAAACAGACTCTTAACTATAGAGAACAAACTAATGGTTACCAGAGAGGAGGCAGGTGGGGGGATAGGTGAAATAGGTGGTAGGGGTTAAGGAGTGCATTTGTTGTGATGAGCCCTGGGTGTTGTATGGAAGTGCTGAATCACTATATTGTACACCTGAAACTAACATTACACTGCATGTTAACTAACTGAAATTTAAGTAAAAACTTTTTAAAAAGTTTACCTACAACCCTATTTTATTTATATCTATTCAATTTACTTGTTCTTAACCATTATGCTTAGGCTACTCCCCAAAACTTCATGAGGTATTAGACAAAGTCAATCATTATTCTCCTTTTTTTCCTAGCAAATTTTGGAACACAAATATCATTAACTTATTTGACTTAGTAAGCATAAGCAAAATAAAATTTTATTTTTAAAAAATAAAATAAGGGTAAAAATAAAAGAAATTTAAAATGTTTCTGAATTGCTCAAAAAAGATAATTGTTTAAAAATAGTGGTGGGGCACCTGGGTGGCTCAGTGGGTTATGCCTCTGCCTTCGGCTCAGGTCATGATCCCAGGGTCCTGGGATCGAGCCCCACATCGGGCTCTCTGCTCAGTGGGGAGCCTGCTTCCTCCTCTCTCTCTGCCTGCCTCTCTGCCTACTTGTGATCTCTGTCTGTCAAATAAATAAATAAAATCTTAAAAAAAAAAATAGTGGTAACAGGGGCACCTGGGTGGCTCAGTGGATTAAGCCTCTGCCTTTGGCTCAGGTCATGGTCTCAGGGTCCTGGGATCAAGCCCCACATTGGGCTCTCTTCTCAGCAGGGAGCCTTCTCTCCCTCCCCCCCACCTGCCTCTCTGCCTACTTGTGATCTCTCTCTGTCAAATAAATAAAATCTTTTTAAAAAAATAGTGGTAACATCCCATGGGTTTATAGGAATCATAAAAGGAAAATGTACAACAATACAAAAGTTGGGAGGGATGAACTTGGAATGTAATGTTCTAAAGTTTTTATAACAGACATGAAATGGTATCATATTATTTGAAGGTAAGCTGTGATTAAAGAATGTATGTTGTAAACACTAGAGACAACATTAAATTTTTAAAAATAAGTATTAGGAATAAGTAAGCCAATGATGGTGATAGAAAGAAATAACAAAAACTCTCAATTAATACAGAAGCAGGCAGAAAAAGATAAAAGGAAAAAAGAAGATGAAACATCTAGATCATAGATTTTAGTCCAACCACATTGACTCTGACATTAAATGTAAATAAATTAAACATACCAATTAAAGATTGTGAGATTGGATAAAAAAGCAAAACCCAATTATATGCTGTCTACAAAAAAGTCCACTTTAAATATAGAAATTGGCGGGGGGGAGGGGGCTGCTGGGATGGCTCAGTCAGTCAAGTGTCCGACTCTTGATCTCAGCTCAGATCTTAATCTCAGGATGGTAATTTCAACCCTGCACTGGACTCTATGTTGGGCATGGAGCCTACTTAAAAAAAAATTAATAAATATATAGATTGGTTAAAAATAAAAGGGTTTTCAAAAGGCATAAATGCAAGTAGTGATCAAAAGAAAACTAAAATGGTTATATTAATACCAGACAAAGTAGGTTTCAGAACAGGGAATACTATTAGGGATAGAGAGAGTAATTTCATAATGATGAAAAAAATCAATTCACTAAATGTAACATTCCCAAATATGTATGCACCTAACAACAGGACTCCAAAATACTTTTTCAAAACTCTAAGGCCTGAAAGATGAACTAGGTAAAAATCCATAATTATAACTGGAGACTTCAACACTCCTCTCTCAGTAATTAATAAAACAAGTATGTAGAAATAAATAAGGATGTGGAGGAGCTAAACATCACTATCAACTAACTTGACCGAATTGAAGTACACCCAAAAAGGCAAAACACACATTCTTTTCAAGCATACATGAAACATTCACCAAGACAGACCATATTTTGGGCCACCAAACAAACCTGTATAATCTTTAAAAAGTGAAATCATAGAGAGATGTTCTACAATCATAATGAAACTAAACTAGAAGTTAATAACAGAAAGACATCTGAAAAATTCCTTAAATAAGGGGTGCCTGTGTGGCTCAGTCAGTCCAGCATCTACCTTCAGCTCAGTCATGATCCCACAGTCCTGGGATCCAGCCCCACATCTGGCTTCCGGCTCAGCAGGGAGTCTGCTTCTCCCTCTGCCTCTCTCCTGCCTGTACTCTCTCTCTAATAAATAAATAAAATATTTTTTAAAAATTCCTTAAACATTTGGAGACCAAACAACACACTTTGAAACAGCCCATAGATCAAAGAGGAAGTCATAGAATATTAGAAAATATTTCACATTTGGGGCCCCTGGGTGGCTCAGTCAGTTAAGTGTCTTCCTTTGGCTCAAGACATAATCTCAGGGTCCTGGGATCAGGTTCCCACATCAGGCTCCCTGCTCAGAGGGGAGCCTGCTTCTCCTTCTGTCTGCCCCTCACCCCAAACAAAACTTTAAAAAGAAAGAAAATATTTCACATTGAAATATGAAAACACAATGCCCCAAATTGGGGGGGGGGCTGCTGCTAAAGCAGCTAAATTATAGAAGGAAACTGACAGCATTAAGTAATTTTTTTTGAGAGAGAGAGAGAGAGAGAGAGAGAGAATGAGTGGGGGGAGGGGCAGAGGGAGAGGAAGAAAGAGAATCTTAAGCAGGCTCCATGCTCAGCATGGAGCCTGATGTGGGGTTCAATCTCACAACCCTGAGACCTGAGCTGAAATCAAGAGTTGGACACTCAACCATCTGAGCCACTCAGGTGCCACAGCATTAAACACTTATACCAGCAAAAAGGGGAAAAATCTCAAATCAATGATCTAAGCTTCCCCTTTAGAAAACTAGTAAAAGAAGAGCAAATTAAATTCAGATGGATCAGAAGGAAGGAAAAAATAAATATAAAAGCACAAATCATTGAAATTAAAAAGAGACAAGAGTAATAAAGCCAGAAGTTTATTTCCAAAAATACCAATAAAATTTATGAGCCTTTAGCCAGGTTGAGAAAGAAAGAGAGAAAAGAAAAAGAAGGAAAGAAGAGAGAGAGAAAGAAAGGGAGAGAGAGAGAGAGAGAGAGAGAGAGAGGAAAAGGAGGAAAGAAAGAGAGGGAGAAAGAAAGAGAGAAAGAGAAAGAAAGAAAGAAAGAAAGAAAGAAAGAAAGAAAGAAAGAAAGAAAGAACAAATTATAATAGTCAGAAATGAAAGAGGCGATATTACTACAGATCCTACAGACATTAAAAAAATCAAGTAAATATTGGCCACGCTCCACCTACTGGCCCTTGGTCCCAACCAGCCAATTATCCCTACCAGGCCTCTGGTCAAGGTTTCAACAGCCCCCATCAAAATGCTGTCTCAAATGGAACTTGCCATGGAAACTATAATGTTCATGTTTCACAAGTTTGCTGGGGATAAAGGCTACTTAACAAAGGGGGACCTGAGAGTACTCATGGAAAGGGAGTTCCCTGGATTTTTGGAAAATCAAGACCCTCTGGCTGTGGACAAAATAATGAATGACCTTGACCAGTGCCAAGATGGCAAAGTGGGCTTCCAGAGCTTCTTCTTGCTAATGGTCGGCTCACCATCACATGCAATGACTATTTTATAATACACATGAAGCAGAAGGGAAAGAAGTAGGCAGCATTAAGCAACACTCCCACCCAATGAGAGTTCTCCTGAAGGGTCTCTGAAGGAATCTGTCCCACAGCTTCCCCCTGTATAAAGGATTCCAGGAGAAGATTGGGACCCTCAGAAAATGTACAAATGAAATCCAACCCCCATTTGAGAAGCAGAGAAAGAAAAGTCAGATAAGCTTTTGATTTTTATTTGCTTGCATCCTCTTGCTCTCGATAAACAAATTCCTTTTTTTAGTTACTCAAAAAAAAGTAAATATTATGCATGATTCTATGCCCATAAATTCAACAACTTAGATTAAATAGACAAATTCCTTGAAAGGCACAGATACTAAAACTCAACCAAGAAGAAATAAATAACCTGAATTAAAGAAATTTTATAAGGTCAACATCACTTGATATGAAAATTAGACAAAGACATTACAAGAAAAGAAAACTACAGGCCAATATTCCTCATGAACATAAACACAAAAATCCTCAACAAAATACTAGCAAATCACTCAGTAGTATAAAATAATACATCATTATAATGTGGGGTTTATCCTGCAAATGTACAGCTGGTTGAATGTTTGAAGATCAATAAATGTAATTCATCATATCAACTGACTGAAGAAGAAACACCATACAGTCATTAAATGATAAAAACAAAAGCACCTGACAAAATTCAGTTTCCACTAACAGTTCTGAGTAACTGCTTTATTTTTTTTCTCTTGTGTGTGTGTGTGTGTGTGTGTGTGTGTGTTTTCTGCTTTATTTTTTTAAAGATTTTATTTATTTATTTGAGAGAGAAAGAGAGATTGAGAGAATGAGTGGGAGGAGGAGCAGAGGGAGAAGCAGACTCCTTGAAGAACAGGGAGCCGGATGCAGGGCTCCATCCCAGGATCCTGGGATCATAACCTGAGCCAAAGGCAGATGCTTAACCGACTGAGCCACCCAGGTGCCCTGAGCATATGTTTTACTAAGAATGTAAAAAACTGGGGCGCCTGGGTGGCTCAGTGGGTTAAAGCCTCTGCCTTTGGCTCAGATCATGATCCCAGGGTTCTGGGATTGAGCCCCACATCGGGCTCTCTGCTCAGCGGGGAGCCTGCTTCCCTCTCTCCCTCCCTCTCTCTCTCTCTCTCTCTGCCTGCCTCTCTGCCTACTTGTGATGGCTCTCTGTCAAATAAATAAATAAAATCTTAAAAAAAAAAAAAGAATGTAAAAAACTGGGATGCCCTGCTTAAAAAGGTACAAGCTACTTGAGGGATCCAGAAGAGCTCTCATGAGAAAGGTCTCAGGTACTGTTAGAAGGTGAGTGTGAGGGGCGCCTGGGTGGCTCAGTGGGTTAAGCCTCTGCCTTCGGCTCATGTCATGATCTCAGGGTTCTGGGATCGAGCCCCACATCAGGCTCTCTGCTCAGTGGGGAGCCTGTTTCCCCCCTCTCCCTTTGCCTGCCTCTCTGCCTACTTGTGATCTCTCTGTCAAATAAATAAATAAAATCTTTAAAAAAAAAAAAAGATGAGTGTGAAGGGACAGATATATGTAGAGTCTTTAATGTGTAATGGAATCACATTTAGCTTATAGTTTTTCCAGAGAGAGCTGGTTACATTTAGGCAAATACCTACTGAATAAAGGAAGAGCTTCATTATCATCAGACCTCTGGGCAATGGCAGATGCTTCCCATTTGAGGTGGTGAGATTCTAAACCACCAGTGTTCCAAATGTCCTAGACAGCTTTCTGTCAGGAATGCTGTAAAGTCTACCTTAGATGGTAAAATGGACTCAATGACACTGAAAACTTCTTTCTAGTGCTAAGACAGAGTAGGGGAAAAAATCCAGTTGTCTTAACTACTGTTCTTTAAGAGTCAGGTAAAGTAGTATGAGATTAATCTACATTTTAAAAATCATTCTGCTTATACACTAGTAATTTAGTAGAGATATATATTTCTATAGTATACCACGTAAAAACATTTCTTTTCATACATTTCTCTCTCCCTGGTACTTGCTCTAAAAAGGCTAAGTGATAGATTAGTCTTGAGCCCATGAATATCTTCAACCATTTACATTCTGTCAGTTCCCTTCTCTCTGTCTCCAGACATCCTTTCTTGAAAAAGACCCACAATTAGACCTACTGCTCTTTCCAGCTACCACACTATTTCTAGACTTCCTTTCCATTTAAACGTTTTCAGTGAGTCATCAACACCTCCTGCCACAATTTCCTTTCCACCCACTCTCTCTTTAACCCTCTGCAATCCCCCAGTTCTTAAAGGCACCACATGCATGGTCAAAATGCTGGGGATTAGGGGGGACTAAGAGTATCATCAGAAAGACACAGCATTTGCGCTCAAAAAGCTACCCAGAAAAAATCAAAATAATGTTCCAATTATCCATTAGGCAGAGATTGGAGGAAGGAGTTGGAAAGAGAGCTGACATTTATTAGGTATCTTCAGTACACTGTGGTGTCAGATTGTGTCCCATAATGGCCATCAATAATTTCTCCTTTCCTGTGCACTCATTTCACTCCAACTCCAACTGTATCAGAAATAACAATAAATGTAACTGGACCAAATTCATTAGTTAAAAGATACATACACTCACTGATGTAACAGTTACATGCTTTTACAAGATGAATCTAACACACAAAGAAGTTGGAAGAAATGAATGGAAAAAATAAGAAAATACGTCAGGCAAAAACTAACCATAAGAGAGCTGGAATAGTAAAATTAATGCCAGACAAAATTGACTTTAATGTAATTAGACAAGAGAATCACTATAAAATGATAAAAGGAATGAGATAAAAATATAGAAGATATTCCCACCATTGGCCTTAGGAAAAGGGTCCAGTAAATACAACAGCTCAGAATCAGAATTCTACAAAATTTAATTCAATCCCACAATTATTTGCATAAAAGCTCTCAAGTTTGTTACCATGAGCAACAATCTTGATCTAACAGACATATGTAGAACTTTATACCCAATAGTTATAAAATATGCATTGCAAGCATACCTCATTTTACTGCCTTTTCACACATATTGCCTTTTTTACAAATTGAAGGTTTGTAGCCACTCTGCATTGAGCAAATATGAAGACATATCTTCTCAACAGCATTTGCTCACTTACATCTCTGTGTCACATTTGGTAACTCACAATATTTCAAACTTATTATATTTGTTACAGAGATCTGTAGTCAGTGATCTTTGATGTCACTATTATAATTGTTTAAAAGGTGCCACAAACCACACCCATGTAAGATAGCAAACTTAATTGATAAATGTTGTGCATATTCTGACTGTTCCATTGACCAGCGATGCACCTGCTTCTTTCCTTCTCTTCAGGTATCCTTATTCCCTGAGTCACAATATTGAAATGAGGTCAGCTGATAATCCTACTATGGCCTCTAAGTGTCCAAGTGAAAGGAACAGTCACAATGTCTCTCACTTTAAATCAAAAGGTAGAAATGATTAAGCTTCATGAGGAAGGCATGTCAAAAGCTGAGACAGGCCAAAAGCTAGGCCTCTTATATCAAGCAGTTAGCCAAATTATGAATGTAAAGGAAAACTTCTTGAAGGAAATTTAAGGTGCTATTCCAGTGAATACTCAAATGATAAGAAAGTAAAACAACCTTATTGCCAATGAGAAGAAAGTATGAGTGGTATGGAAAAATCAAAACAACCATAGTATTTCTTTAAGCCAAAGCCTAATCCAGAGGAGTGCCCTAACTCTCTTCAATTCTAGGAAGGATGAGAGAGGTGAGGAAGCTGCAGAAGAAATGTTGGAAGCTAGCAGAGGTGGGTTCATGAGGGTTAAGGAAGGAAGCCATCTCCGTAACATGAAAGTGCAAGGGGTTGAAGCAGGTGCTGATAGAGAAGCTGTAGCGAGTTCTCCAGAAGATCTAGCTCACATAATCCATGACAGTGGCCACACTAAACAATAGATTTTCAATATAAAACCTTCTGTGGAAGAAGATGCCATCTGTGACTGTCATAGCTAGAAAGGAAAAGTCTATGCCAGCTTCAAAACCTCAAAGGATATGCTCTGTTGATAGGGACTAATGCAGTGAGTGACTTGAAGTTGAAGCCAATGTTCATTTACCATTCTGAAAATTCTAGGGCCTTCAAAAATTATGCTAAATCTACTCTGCCTGTGCTCAAAAAATGGAACAACAAAGCCTGGATGACAGCACATCTGTTTACTACATGATTTATTGAATATTTTAAGCCCACTATTGAGACCTACTGCTCAGAAAAAAAAAAGATCTGATGGAAGAGGTACAATGAGGTTAATGTTGTTTTCATGGCTGCTAACACAACATCCACTCTGTAGTCCATGGTGTGAGAAGTTATTTTCAAACAACAAATCCCACAGAAATACAAACAATTATAACAGAATATTATGAAACCTATATGCCAACAAACTGCACAACTTAGAAGAAATGGATAAATTTCTAGAAACATATATCCTACCAAAACTAAAGCAGGAAGAAATAGAAAATTTGAATAGACCAATTACAGGCAATGAAATTGAATCAGTAGTTAAAAAACTCCCAACAAAGTCCAGGACCAGATGGGGCAAATTCTACCAAACATTTAAAGAGGAATTAATATGTATTCTTCTCAAACTATTCCAAAAAACAGAAGAGAAAGGAGAGCTTTCAAATTCATTCTGTGAAGTCAGTATCACCCTGATACCAAAACCAAATAAAGACACCACAAAAAAAGAGAGATATAGGACAATATCTCTCATGAACATACATGCTAAAATCCTCAACAAAATACTAGCAATTCAACAATACATTAAAAAAAATCACACCCCACAATCAGGAGGCATTTATTCCTGGGATGCAAGGGTGGCTCAATATTCACAAATTAATCAATGTCATATGTCCCATCAATAAGAAAAATAAAAAACCATATGATTACTTCAAAAGATGCAGGAAAACCATTTAACAAAGTCACTTTTTAATACAACTTTAAGTCTGGAATTGTGACTCATGTGGAATTTAATTAGTCACAATTCCAGACTTAAAGTTATATTAAGAAGTGACTATAATTAAAACAGTATGGTACTGGCATAAAAATACACAGAGATCAATGGAATAGAACAGAAAACCCAGAAATAAACTCATAATTATATGGTCAATTAATCTTTGACAAAGGAAGAATGAATACACAATGGGAAAAAGATAGTTCAACAAATGGTGTTGGGACAACTGGACAGCTACATGCAAAAGAGTGAAACCAGACATCTTTCTTTCACGATACATAAAAATAAACTCAAAGTGGATTAAAGACCTAAATGTGAGACTGAAACTATAAAAATCCTTGAAGAGAGCACAAGCAGTAATTTCTCTGACATCAGCTATAACAACATTTTTCTAGATATGTCTCCTGAGACAGGGACATAAAAGCAAAAATAAACTTTTGGAACTATATCAAAATAAAAAGTCTCTCCACAACGAAGAAAAAGAACAACAAAACTAAAAGGCAACCTATGGAATGGAAGAAGATATTTGCAAATGACATATCTAATAAAGGGTTAGCATCCAAAATACATAAAGAACTTATAAATCTCAGCACCCGAAAAATAAATAATACAATTAAAAAATGGGCAGAAGACATGAACAGACATTTCTCCAGAGAAGACATCTAGATGGCCAATAGACACATGAAAAGATGCTCATCATCACTCATCATCAAGGAAATGTAAATCAAAACTAGAACGAGATATCACCTCACACCTGTCAGAATGGCTAAAATAAAAAATACAAGAAACAGGTGTTGGCAAAGATGTAGAGAACAAGGAAAATTTTTGCACTGTCAGTAAGAATGCAAACTGATGTAGCTGCTGTGGAAAACAGTATGGAATTTCCTCAAAAAATTAAAAATAGGACTACCCTACAATCCAGTAATGACACTACTGGGTATTTGCCAAAAAAATACAAAAACACTAAACCAAATGGATAAATGTACCCCTATGTTTATTGTAGCATTATTCATAATAGACAAACAATGGATGCAACCCAAGTGTCCATTGATAAGTGGGTAAAGAAGATGTGGTGTATATATATATATATAATATCACACACAATGGAATATAATTCAGTCAAAAAATTATTAAAATCTTGCCATTTACAATGATATAAATAGAGCTAGAGAGTACAATGCTAAGTGAAATAAATCAGTCAGAGAAATATAAATACCATATGATCTCCCTCATATGTGGAATTTAAGAAACAAAACAAAGGAGCAAAGACAAAAAAAAAAAAAAAAAAGAGAGAGAGAGAGACAAACCAAGAAACAGACTCTTAACTATAGAGAACAAACTGATGGTTACCAGAGGGAGGTGAGGGGAGAATGGGTGAAATAGGTGATGGGAATTAAAGAGTACCCTTACCATGATGGAAAAAAAAAATCCACCCCCAAACTTTAGATCAAGCCCTATTATGAGCTATCATGGTGTGAGTAAAAAGTATATGGAAAAAAATTAAAAACTTAAAAATAAAAGACTGGTTGACAATCTTCAAATTTAAAAAAAAAAAGAAGTAACTTCAACTTTCAAGTCTTATTATTTAAGAAATACATTTCATAAGGCTATTGCTGCCATAGACAATGATTCTTCTGATGGATCTGGACAAAGTAAATTAAAAACTTTCTGGAAAGTCTTCACCATTCTAAGTGCCATTAAGAACACTTGTGAGTCATAAGAAGAAGTCAAAATAGCAACATTAACAGGAGACTGACTCCAACTCTCATGGATGACTTTGAGGGGTTCAAGACTTCAGTGGAGGAAGTAAGTGCAGATGTGGGGGAAACAGCAAGAGAACTAGAATTACAAGTGGAGCCTGAAGATGAGGCTGTGATCTTATGATACAACTTTAACGGATGAAGAATTGCTTCTTATGGTTGAGCAAAGAAGGTGGTTTCTTGAGATGAAATCTACTCTTGTTGAAATGACAACAAAGGAATTAGAATATTTAGTTGAAGGGGCGCCTGGGTGGCTCAGTGGATTGGCTCGGGTCATGATTCCAGGGTCTTGGGATCGAGCCCCACATTGGGCTCTCTGCTTGGCAGGGAGACTGCTTCCCTTCCTCTCTCTCTCTGCCTGCCTCTCTGCCTACTTGTAATCTCTGTCAAATAAATAAATAAAATCTTTTTTTAAAAAAAGAATATTTAGTTGAAAAGCAGCAGCAGGGTTTGAGAAGACTGACCCCAATTTCTAAAGAAGTTCTATGGTGGGTAAAATGCTGTCAAACAGCATCACGTGCCACAGGGAAATCATTTGTGAGAAGAAGAGTCAGTCAAAGCAGCAAACTTCACTGTTGTCTTATTTTAAGAAATGGCTACAGCCACCCCAATCTTCAGCAACCACCACCCTGACTGCTTAGCACCCATCTTTGGGGCAAGAACCTCTACTAGCAAAAGAATTATAACTCACTGAAAGCTCAGATGATGGTTAGCATTTTTTAGCAATAGAGTGTTTTTTAGTTAAGGTATGTATGTAGCTTTTTTTAGACATAATGCTATTGCACACTTAATGGACTACAATATAGTGTAAACACAATGTTTATATGCACTGGGAAAACAAAATTCATTTGACTTGCTTTATTGCAGTGGTCTGGAACCAAACCTGAAATAGCTTGGAGGTATGCCTATTCTCTGCAAACGTATGGGAAATATTTTCATAAATTAACCTGCAAGAGACCGTAAGACATGTCTCACTAAGGATCATAAAGTCAATATTTACAGAAAAGATCAAGTTGTCTGTTGGCTTTCACTATTAATATCTCATCCCTCTGAAACTCCCCTATTCATTGTTGTACTTCTCTCTTTTGACATTGTATGTGGAAGTTTTATCTACTCATTCAGTTATATGACACATCGTTATTAAATACTTAAATACCCTTCACAGTTCTTAGCATAGGGAATACACTAATGGACAAAAGCAAAACAGCCAAATATCCCCCACCCCCTTTGAGGAGCTTACAGTCTAGAGTCACTCAGTCACCAGACCACAGGTGCCCTGAGGTAGGACCATGTCTAGTATAGATTTGGCTGGCTTCAGGGTGCTGTTGGGCCAGACACTATGCTGGTCCCGTCAGGGTAGGATGTACAGACTCTGACAATTGAAGACAAAGAGCTTGGGGGGCTTACTATATGGTCTTGGGCTACTGCAGTGGGAGTGGAACATGGCTCATCGGGGAGAGAGCTGGGACCAGGATGAGTGGCAGAATCTGGACACCCGTCACCACCCCGATATTGGCATTGCTAATAACTTAAGTCTCAGTGTTCCATGGTCAAAGCAGACCCAAGTCTAGGAACCAGATCATCCAAGTAGAGCTGCAGAAGGCCAGATAAATGTCAAAGTTGGGGGAAGCCATGAAGTTTAGAAGGGACGATCAGCCAGACAAATGAAACCAGACAGATTAGAAAAACATAACATCATATCTCTTAATAAATCCTTGCAAATTGGGGTGTAGCTTAAAGAGGCCAGACAAGCCCACTGACCAGTGGCACATGACCATAGCCTACAGGTTAGCCTGGTTATAAGGCTCTGTTATCCTTCCCCTGTGAGGTAGGACAGCTGGACTTTCTGAGCTAGCAGGACAAAAGGGAGAGTATGTATGGCTTACTGCAAATAGATCCATGTTCTAAGAGGCAAAGGGCAAGGAGACTGGCTATACAGAGAACTCTGTTCCATTCCAGAATGGTAAGTTCACAGTACTCCCAAGAAGGAAAAGGGCCTGATAAAGAGAGACACCTCTAGCTACTGCTGCTTCTTTTCTTCCTCCTTCTCTTCCTCCAACTTCACTTCCTCCTCCTCCTTCTTAGAGTATATAATGTGATGGTTTGCTATATGTATACATTGTGAAAGGATTGACAAAATCAACTAACACATCTATTACTTAACGTGTGTGTGTGTGTGCGCATGCACGCATGTGTGGTGAGAACACTTCAGAAGTACCCTCTTAACAAATTTCAAGTATACAATATGGTATCTATTGGGTGGTATTTTAGGTCTCCAGAACTTATTCCTCTCAAAACTGAAAGTTTGTACCCTTTGACCAATTTCCTACCTAGGCCCTACCTCTAGCCACTGGCACCCACCATTCTACTCTCTGGCTCTACAAGTTTCATTTTTTAAGATTCCACATATAAGTGAGATCATACAGCACGTGTCTTTTTCTGTCTGGCTCATTTCACCTAGAATAATAACCTCCAGTTTCGCCCATGTTGTCAAATGGCAGGATTTGCTTTTTTTTTTTTTTAAAGATTTTATTTATTTATTTGACAGAGAGAGATCACAAGCAGGCAGAGAGGCAGGCAGAGAGAGAGGAGGAAGCAGGCTCCCTGCTGAGCAGAGAGCCCGATGCGGGGCTCGATCCCAGGACTCCGAGATCATGACCTGAGCCGAAGGCAGCGGCTTAACCCACTGAGCCACCGAGGCGCCCCAGGATTTGCTTATTTTTAATGGCGGAGTAATAGTCACGGGTGTATGTATGTGTATGTGCGTCCCACTTGCTCTAACCATTCATCCATCAACCAACACTTCGATTGTTCCCATACCTTAGCTGCTGTGAATGCTGTTGTAATAAACAGAGAAATGCGGGTATCCCTTCCAGACACTGATGCTCTTTGAATCTATATCCAGAAGTGGGATTGCTGGATCCCGTGGTCATTCTATGTTTAACTTTCTGAGGCACTGCCATACTGTTTTCCATAATGGCTATACCAAATTACATTCCTTCCAACAGTGCACACGGGTCTCTTTTCCTCCATGTTCTCACAAGCATCTGTTACTTGTCTTTTTAATAATCACTATCCTGAGAGGTATGAGTCATTATCTTACTGCCATTTTGATTTGTACTTCTCTGATGATTAAAGTGATGCTGAGCACCATTTCATATACCTGTTGGCCATCTGGATGTCTTCTTTGGAAAAATACCTACTCAGGTTCTTTGCTCATTTTTTAATTGGATTATTTAGAGGGGTTTTGCTATTGAGTTGTATGAGTTCCTTAATAAATTTTGGATTATTAATCCTGAATTAGATATATGGTTTGCAAATATTTTCTCCCATTCCATAGGTTGCCTTTACATTTTGTTGATGGCTTCCTTTACAGCACAAAATTTTTAGTTTGATGTAGTTCCACTTGTTTATTTTTGCTTTATTTTCCTGAGTTTTGGGTGTCATATCCAAAAATCATTGCCAAGACCAAAGTCAAGGAGATTTTTTTCCTGTTTTCTTCTAGGAATTTTATCATTTCAGGTCTTAAGTGTTTAACCCATTTTTTTAAAAGATTTTATTTATTTATTTATTTATTTGACAGAGATCACAAGTAGGCAGAGAGGCAGGCAGAGAGACGAGAGGAGGAAGCAGGCTCCCACTGAGCAGAGAGCCTGATGCGGGGCTCGATCCCAGGACCCTGATATCATGACCTGAGCTGAAGGCAAAGGCTTTAACCCACTGAGCCACCCAGGCGCCCCGTGTTTAATCCATTTTGATTTGATTTTTGTGTACGGTGTAAGATAAGGTCCAATTTCATTCTTTTGCATGTGGATATTTATTGAAAAGACTCTCTTCTCCTCATTGTGTATTCCTGGACACCTTGTCAAAGACTAGTTGTCCATATATGCATGGGGTATTTCTGGACCCTCTATTCTATTGGTCTATGTGTCTGTTTTTATGTCAGAACAACACCATTATGATCGCTATACCCTTGTAACACAGTTTGAGATCAGGAAATGGGATGCTTCCAGCTCTGGTTTTCTTTCTCAAGATTGCTTTGCTAGTTGAGGTCTTTTGTGGTTTCATACAAATTTTAGAATTGTTTTCTTTTTTCAATTTCTGTGAAAAAAATGCCATTGGAATTTTGACAGGGATTGCACTGAATCTATAGATTGCTTTGGGTAGTACTGACATTTTAACAACAGTAATTCTTCCAATCCATGAACACGGGCTATCTTTCCATTTATTTGTGTCTTCCATTTCTTTCATCGATATCTTAGAATTGTACAAGTCTTATCTCTTTGGTTAAATGTATTCCTAAGTACTTTATTCTTTTTTGATGCTATTGTAAATGGGATTTTAATTTCTCTTTTGCATAGTTCATTGTTAGTGCCTCCAGCTTCTGACATAGGTTTTAATGAAGACCAGTTCCATCTGCAGCGATGCACCCCTTTCCAAAGGCCACATCAATCCAGAGAGAATGACCAAAACAAAGGCCCCGCAGCAAGAAACAGGAAGGAAGGGAAGCTATTCAAACTCCCTGCCCCTTGCCTCCATAGTACACAATAGCTGAGTCCTCTCCTGGAGAATCATGGCTCCAAAGGAATCCTTATGACCTGGTGTTTTCTGGGATTTAAACCTCTGTTTGAGCACTGTCACTATGGTGACAAGTCTGGGATGCTCTGCTTTAAGTGAGGGAGCTTATCCCTTCAAATATGCTTCTTGAGTTAGCAACAAAGGAATTCACTGAACCTCAACTAATCTCATATTCTTCTGGGAGACCTCTCTCAAGAGGCACTTTTCCTCCCACTTGCCCCACAAACCTCCCAGGTTTACACTCTGTTCAGCCTACAACCACATTTATGTAGTGATTTATAGTTTACTTTCACTCACATCATCTCAATCAAGCCCTGAGGAGTCCTCTTCAGTTACCCAAGCCTCTTTACAGCAACCAAACAGAGACAAAGTGAGGCCCTTGGTTTTAGAGAGGCCTCCCCAGGCAGGTCAGCAGACATGAACCCCGCAGCTGGGATGGGATGGAGGAATTAGGGGTGGGAGGAGTGAGCCGACCCTTGTAACTTCTTCTTTTCCAGAGGGAAGAGTTCACAGTGGCTTGCAGCCTCAACAGGCCTGATGCTCACCTCCTTTTCTCACCAACCACCACCAAGCTCTTCTCAGCCTGTTCCGGGCTGCTGTAATGCTTGGCTCATGTTCTACATCATTCCTAGCCCCAGCTGTTCCAAGAGCGTCACTCAGCTCCAGGGAATTTATCCTGCCTTCAGAGGGGTCTTCCTTAATTATGAGTTCTTGGAGCCATTCCTGGCTTCCTGGAAGTATAAAGAGAGAATTCTCCTTTGTTTTTCTCCACTTATTTCACTGCTGGTCACCAAATGTGTGTAGGTTTCTCCCTCACCAAGCAATTCTCAGATACTAGCTGGATGTCCTACAATTTAACTCAATTCTGATACTATCCACCTGGAGATAGCCACCATTTCAGATGCCAAGTACAAGTTCAGGTTGTTGTTACCCATACTTCTGACTGACTGGCTATAAATCAGAAGTCCCCACAACTCCCTCCTTGGGTTTGATCATCTGCTAGAAAAGCTCACAGAACTCAAGATAACAGTTTACTTACTGGATTGATGGTTTATTACAAGAGATACTAAAAGACAGGAATGAATAGCCAGATGAAGAGATAAGTAGGGTGAGGTCTGGAAGGGTTCCAAGCCCAGAAGCTTCTGTACCCATGAAGTTTGGGATGCATCACCCTCCTGGCATGTGGATGTTCACCATCCTGGAAGCTCCCCAAGCCCCATCCTTTTGGGTTTTTATGAATTTTCATAAAAGCTCTTATGGGTTTTCATTACATAGGTATGATTGGTGATTGGTGATTTACATCATAGGCTATTGGTGACTTAAGTCTATCTCCAGTCCTTCTTGTTCCCAGAGGTCAGGAGGTTGAACTGCAAGTTCTAACCCCTTAACCACCTGGCTGGTTCCTTTGGCAACTAGGCCCCTTCCTCTGGTTATCTAGGGGCTTTCCAAAAATCACTTCATTAACAGTCTCAGGTGTGATTAAAAAGGGCTTGTTGTGAATAACAAGAACATAACCCATTTCATCTTTATGGCCTAGAGCTATTTCAGGAGCTGAGAACAAAAGATGCCCTTATAGCTCTTATCACTTAAGAAATTACAAAGTTTTTAGAAGTTACCTCCAGGAACCATGGACAAATTTATTACAACATAGTATCACAATAGGCCTACCTCTTATTAGTTTGGTGACCTTGGGAGAGTCATTTAACTGTTCTAACCCTATACCCTTTCTAAGCCTTACCTCATCTGTAAAATGGGGGCAAGTACATCTATCCAGAGGGTTGTGATAAGGATGGAGGGACACAGGTGCCTGGGTGGCTCAGTCAGTTAAGCGTTTGATTTGATCATGATCCCAGCCAATTCCAGGTCAAGCCCCACATCAGAATCCCTGCTCAGCGGGAAGCCCACTTCTCCCTCTCCCACTACCCCCACTTGTGCACTCGCTTGCTCTCATTCTCTCTCTCTCTGTGTCAAATAAATAAAATCTTAAAAAAAAAAAATGTATGGAGGGACACAGAGGCATTCTATAACTCTTAGTTTCCTCACCACCCGAGCCCACTCTGCTGTCAGGGACAGGCAGTCTCCAATCCAACGAAAGTTCATAGCAAAGTGATGAAAAGATGTACCAACCTGAACTTGACTTCTCTGGGTTTGGTGTTTTCAGTCACCTAAACCATTTCTGGGTGATATATAACAATTTCCCTCTGGTTTTCAAAACAAATAAGGAGACTGTTCAACCTCCTTTGTCTTTATTATGAGAGGCAATGAGGTTGAAAACAAAGAAAAAAAAATCCTAGGAGAAAAATCTTCTGGGTTCCAGTCAGCTCTGCTCATTGATTTCCTCAGCCTTGCTGGCCTCCAGGTTTTCCTTTTGAAATAACGCCCCTGCCTTACCTCCACTCAGAAAGAGGCTGGATAGGGCGCTCTTTTAGGGCCCCTTCTGGCTGTGAGATCTTTGAACCTTGGGTGACTAGCGAACAACCCAATGAATGGGAAAAAAGTCAACTTCACAAAGAGACTAGTCTTGCCTTCTAAGAGTATGGGTTTTTTTTAAAGATTTTTATTTACATATTTGAGAAAGCAAGCTTTTAAAAACCTATTTGGAAACAACTAGATTTTTAGAAAAGTTGCTAAGATGGTACAGAATTCCTTTAACTAATTATCCCTAATGTTAACAGCTTACATTACCATGGTACATCTGTCAAAACTACAAAACCAACACTAGCGCATACTATTTACTAAACTCCAGACTCCATTTGGATATCACCAGTTTTTCCAATAATGCCCTTCTTCTGTTCCAGGACCCAATCCAGGATACCTCATTTCACTTAGGATAAAATATCATTTAATGGTGAAAGATTTCTAACATAGAAACAAACAGATCTTTAATAAAAAAGAACATGAGATATACTTATAGCTCTTTGCAAACCCTCTCTTCCCATTTCATGGCCTTTCCTTTCTCCCCAGAGATAACCATCATCATAACCTCCCCAGTGATCATCCTTAGGCATGTTTCTATAGATTCATAAAAAGACAATATAAGCATAAATACCATATATTATTGTTTTCCAGGCTTTAAAACTTACATAAATACTATTCATATCCTTCCATAACTTGCTTCTTTCATTCAACATTGTTTTTGGGATTAATCTATTAAGAAATACAGCCATAGTTCCTTTTACTGCCGTGCATAATATGTATGGTATTTCATTCTATGAGTACACCGCTATTATTCTCCTTCTGATGGACATTCAGTCTGTTTCCTATTTTTCTGTTGTAATAAACATTTTTTTTAGATTTTTATTTATTTCACAGACAGATAACAAGTAGGCAGAGAGGCAGGCAGAGAGAGAGAGAGAGGAGGAGGCAGGCTCCCTGCCGAGCAGAGAGCCCGATGCGGGACTCGATCCCAGGACCCTGGGATCATGACCTGAGCCGAAGGCAGAGGCTTTAACCACTGAGCCACCCAGGCGCCCTGTTGTAATAAACATCTTAATGCATGTCTCCTGATGCACACAAGAAAGATTCTCCATCTAGGTTTGGAATTTCTGGGTCAAAAGGTGTAACCAAATTGTTTCCTAAAGCTGTTGTACTGATTTACACCCCTTTCATGAGTGAGTAAGTCTGTAGCTCCACATCCTCATCCATACTTGGAAATGCATTCATGTTACATGTTACAAATTAATCTGGGGAGTATTCGCATCTTTTAACAAGTCTTCCAGTTTATGTACACAGCCATCTTCTTCAATTAAGCTTCTTTTTTTCCTCTCAGTAATTACAATTTTCTACCAAAAAAACTCATACATTTTTTTAGTTAGGAGTACTTCTAGGTATCTTGAGGCTTTCATTACTATTGAAAATGAGCTCCTTTACTGATTTTTCTAATTGGTTATTACTGATGGATACATTTTTGATATGTTGATTTTGTCTACTGAAACTGACAAGCTCTTATTATATATTTTATACTTAAAAACCCCAGGAAAGGGGCGCCTGGGTGGCTCAGTGGGTTGGGCCTCTGCCTTCAGCTCGGTGATGGTCTCAGGGTCCTGGGATTGAGCCCCGCTTCAAGCTCTCTGCTCAGCAAGGAGCCTGCTTCCCCTTCTCTCTCTACCTGCCTCTCTGCCTACTTGTGATCTCTCTCTCTCTGTCAAATAAATAAGTAAAGTCTTAAAAAAACAAAAAAACAGAAAACAGGAGAAGGGGCGTCTGGGTGGCTCAGTCCTTAAGCATCTGCCTTTGGCTCAGATCATCATCTCAGGGTCCTGGAATCAAGCCCTGCATCAGGCTCCCTGCTCAGCAGGAAGCCTGTTTCTCCCTCTCCCTCTTCCCTGGCTTGTGTTCCCTCTCTGGTTTTCTCTCTCTCTCTCTCAAATAAATAAGTAAAAACTTAAAAAAAAAAAAAAAAGAACCAACAGGAAAATCATATTGTATACAAAAAGAATATTTTGCCTTTCTAATAGTCACATAATTTTTCTTATCTTACTGCATTGGCTAGAACTTCCTGTACAATGCTGACTATAAATGGTAAGAAAGGGCATCTCTATATATCTCATGACTTTCCTGAAAGGGAGCCATAGTCTTATTGTTAAGGATAGTTTTTGCTATAATATTTTGATAGTTGCTTTTTATCAGATTAAGGAAATGTACTTCTATTCTTAGTTTCCTGAAAAGTCTCTCTTCATCATGAATAAGCACTAAATTCTGACAACTGCTATTACTGTATTTTATAAATTATAGGTATTATTGACCTATTAATGTTTTATTACGTGAATATATTTTCTTATGTTAGATCACCTTAACTTCTTGCATAAACTCTTAGTCAGAATGTAAATATTTGAAATAGATTTGCAAATATTTCATAAGCATCTATGTTTATAAATGAGATTGATCTACAATTTTCCTTTCTTGTATTCCTCTTGTCTGATTTGGATATTTAGGTTATATGATCATTGTAAAAGTAAATAGCTTGTCTTAATTTTCTATTCTCTTAGTTTGTCAATATTAGGATAACCTACTTTTTGTAAGTTGAATAAAGTAGAGATATAAACCATCTAAGCCTGATATATTGTGGAGAGGAAGTTTTTTCCATTTTCAGTTTATGTTCTTTAACGGTTTTTGCTTTACTGGAGTTTTCCATATCTTTTGAAGTAGTTACGGCAAATTATATTTACCTAGAAAACTATGTCTTTTCCCAATCCAAATTTTGGCATAAAATTCTTCAGAGTATTGTCTTCTGATTTTTATGATCTATTTCTTATGTGTAGTTATATTTCTCTTTCATTCAAAATATTATTTGTGGATCTGGGGGGATCTTACTAGGGATTTATCTATTTTATAACTTTTTTGATCCCCAAAATTGTTTTCTATTTCATTTCATTTGTCCTCCTTTGTTTCCTTCCTTCTCTTTTCCTAAAGGATTATTTTGTTCCTTGCCTATCTTCTTGAGATGGACATGTATAGACAATAATAGTTGCCTACACGATATCTATTCTCCATTTGTTCTTACTAACATAACTCCTATTTAGTTTAGGAAGGCAACATGCCAACCTATAAAACAGGCAAAGTATGCTTCCCAAACTCCCCTGCACCAAGGAACTGGTGTATGTCACAGTTCTCACCACTGATATATGAGTGGAAGTGACAGGGTAGGGTTTTCAGGAAAGCTCTTTAATTAAAGACAGCACACCCAGCTGATGCATGCCTCTTTTACAACCTGTCCTTTTCCCCATCATTCTTGGAATGTGGATACAAAGCTGGAAGTAAAACAGCCATCTTTCAACTATGAGGCAGCAGCATGAGTATAAAAGCTAAGTTGAGATGAATGGGAAGTTAGAAGATCCGAGGCCCTGAAGGCATCATGGAACCCCCACATCTGCCTTGGACTGTCCAACACCAAACTTCTTGTTACTTCTTGTTCTCTTTGATACACAGCCCAATACAACTTTAAATTATACAGTACTTGATTTATTTTTCATATTTCAAATTTTGAATAAACTCATTTAAGGTCATAAATTTTCATTAAAGAATACCTTTATGGACTAAACTAAGAGCTCAACTGCGCTGACCCAGACCAGAAAGAAAATCTAGCCAACCTAGAGAATACTGATATAAATAAAAATGGCCATGGTTTAAGTTTTGGGGTGGTTTGTTATGCAGCAAAAGCTAACTAATACAGAAGTGAAGAGTGGGGAGCTGCCATAACAAAACCTAAAAGATGTGTCTAGGACAGTAGCTAGAAAAGTGGTAAGGAAACCGTGTGCAAAGGCTGGAAAATGGAAAGAGAGCAGGGTTGGAAATGATGACTCATGTTACATAGGGACAGAACAATTGGTAAAACTGAAGCCTACAGTAACTTAAGAGGGGGAAAAATGAACCCACTGGACTTTCAGTTACAGCTAACTATATCTCCAGATAGAATTTGGAAAGTGTTAGGTGTTCTTAATGGTGTATGCTAAATTATAGCAAGACAGAGATGAGCTAAAGAAGGAAACGTTCAGTTTGCAGCCAGAATTTTAGATGGATACAGAAGGCCCAAGACCTGCTGTGTTGGAAAATAAAATTCTCTCCTGTCTCCAGTCTCCTCATATTTAAATAGTCTTCAAGTAAAAGGTTCTCAAAGTAATAGGAGACCTTAGGACAAAGAGCAAATTGAGGACATGGTGATTTAAGACCTCTGACTGATTTAAGGAAATGCCTAGTGTACTTTCTTAGCAAAAAAGGAATCTAAAGAGCATGACAAAAGCCTAATGTCAAATTGCAGTGTATAAATCAAGAGAGAAAAACAACTGTGGGTGTGGCTTTTGTTGAATCAGGTGGACTACAATCTGTTATATAGAAAGCCCAAATGTTTTAAAGAAAACTATACTAGTGAAAAGTACCATCAGCTTGGACTAGAGGGACTCAGGTTGACTGAACAAAGAGATCTTGGGCTCTTAACTATCTATGGGCAAGAAGTCAAGTGAGAAAGCTATTGAACTGAACGGTGAACAAGGCCATTTCTTACGGAAATTAAGGAAAGACTTCTGGAATGGTGGAGAAACAAAGGGGAGGGAGAATGGAGTTAAGAATTTGGGAGAACAGGGATGCCTGGGGTGGCTCAAGTTGGTTAAGCGACTGCCCTCGGCTCAGGTCATGATCCCAGGGTCCTGGGATCAAATCCCACATCGGGCTCCTGGCTCAGTGGAGAGCCTGCTTCTCCCTCTCCCTCTGCCTACCTGTGCTCTCGCTCTCTCTTCCTCTCTCTCTGTCAAATAAATAAATAGAATCTTAAAAAATAAATAAAATAAAATTATTTAAAAAAAAAAAAGAGTTTTGGAGAACAGTGGCCTGGGAGGATTCTCCCAGGAAGCAGAACGGAGCCCTAAGCAAGAGTTAGCTCCGGGGGAATTCTAGATCAGTGATTGCTAGGTATCTCCTGTTACTCCATTTTTTGAAGGGAATTATCTATTCAGTTAACCAGTCCCTGTCTCACCACTGCATGTTGGGTGTGTAGAGAGCAAGCAGGTGACTTATATTAAATTCACAGATCTCTGGATCAAGAGGAGTCTTACTCTGGGGTGCCTGGGTGGCTCAGTCGTTAAAGCCTCTGTCTTCGGCTCAGGTCATGATCTCAGGGTCCTGGGATGGAGCCCCATATCAGGCTCTCTGCTCCACAAGGAGCCGGCTTCTTCCTCTGTCTCTGCCTGCTTCTCTGCCTACTTGTGATCTCTCTCTGTCAAATAAATAAATAAATCTTTAAAAAAAAGAGGACCCTTACCCTAAGAACTAGGGTGAGGAGCCTCATTCACATCCTGATGTGATAAAATCTTGAGGTCAAAGTCTTCTAGGCTGATGCTATAAGTACGATGAGACAGAAAGCCTGGAATGAAGATTAGCAAATTTTGCATGTGGGAGAAATGTGAATAATTTGCGGCCAAGAAGCAGGATGTAGCAGATTCGAAAAGCAGCCACAAATATTTTTCTCTTACAGAGGGGTGGAGTCTATTTCTCCACCCCTTGAACCTGGGCTTGGCCAGGTGACTCCCTTTGGTTAACAGGACATTAGCAAATTCATCACAATCAGAAGCTTGAAAAGTGTTTGCACAGTGAGGCTTGCTTTCTGGCTGCATTTGGAAACCTATACTACTGTGTGAACAGTCCCAGAAGACAATACAGCAGATGAAAGGCAATTTGAAAGAGAACTAAGGCAACCAGGAGACAATCAACTTTCAGAAATAGGAGTGAAACTATCCTAGATAATTTAGCCAGCTACCTGCTGATCACAGATGTACCATTGCATCCAGCTGAGCTAGTGCAGATTTTAAAAACTGTCAAGCTAACCCAAATAATCAGGAACTAAATACGATGGTGTTTAAGTTTTATAGTGTTTTCTTATTGTAGCAAAAGTCAACTGATACAACTATATTTTTTTCCTATAAAATCTACAAATTATCATCTTTCCAACTCTGAATATGGTTTTGATGTTCCCTTCCCCTCTTCCTGCCCACTGAATGGCCAACCCTGTATTGCTACTATTGACTAGTTTTCATTTTAATTGTCATTTTTAAACCACACACACACTTAGAAGTTTTTTTCATCAACTGTTAAATAAATATAAACGTATTTCATCAATTTCTGTGTTCATCATTGTTTCTTATATTGTATATCTTTTCCTTTGTTGATTTTTTTTCTTTCTAAAGTACATCTTTTATAAACTATTGGAACTACATCAAAATAAAAAGCTTCTGCACAGCAAAGGAAACAATCGATGAAACTGGAAGGCAACCTACTGAATGGGAGAAGATATTTGCTAATGACAAATCTGATAAAGGGTTAGCATCCAAAATATAAAAGAATTTCTAAAACTCAATACCCAAAAAGTAAAAGGTCCAATTTAAAAATGGGCAGAAGATATGAACAGACATTTCTCAAAAAAATACATGCATATGCCAACAGACACATGAAAAGATGTTCATCATTCCTTTTCAACAGGGAAATGCAAGTCAAAACTACAATGAGATTATCACCTCACACCTGTCAGAATGCTTCAGTGGTATCTAGGCACCAGTACTGCCTATTACATCTTTATTTCAATAACTACATTTTTCACTTCTACATTTTTTTAAGATTTTATTTATTTATTTGACAGAGATCACAGGTAGGCAGAGAGGCAGGCAGAGAGAGAGAGGGAAGCAGACTCCCTGCTGAGCAGAGTCCGATGCGGGGCTCTATCCCAGGACTCTGGGATCATGACCTGAGCTGAAGGCAGAGGCTTTAACCCACTGAGCCACCCAGGTGCCCCTCATTTCTACATTTTAACTTTTCTTTAAAAATACCCAGTCTTGTGTTATTTATGCTTTTTTCATAATTCCTTATTTTTTTTTTAAAGAAAATAATGCCCTTTTTCTTGAAGGGGTACATCCTCTACCTACTCACCACAAAGTTGTTTTCAGACTATTCCATAAAATGAATTTCATTTGGGACAATTTCCTATTCTTACAGTTGATTCTCTTACCTGTATTGCTTGAGTTGTCATTTGCAAATTTGGAGTTGCAAGCTCCTTTTGAGTTTGTTCTTCCCCTTTTGTTTTTTTGTCCCCCTCACTCCTCACCCACTTCTTCTTGACCCTGCAGGGCTCCAGTGTAGAAGCAAGCTGGGGGTTACACAGGAATATGACAGCCACAGTCATTGAACCAATAAGCAGCTGGGTCAGTTCCTGGTAGCAATGCCATTTACTTGTTCCATGCTTTCCTCAGCCCAAAACAACATCTTTTTTTTTCTAGGTGCCAACGTCTGACTGTTGTAGTCTCAACCAGCAGGCTGACGGTCCTTCCTTCCTTCCCATCCCCAGGCTTCTTTCATTACGTGGTGAGCTTTCCTTCAGCCTCTGGCTTCAAGCTTGACTCCAGTCAAGTCCAGAGCACTTTTGGTCCCTCTATTTCATAGTTGCTGAACTCTAAGCCACTGCTTCTCTCCGACTCAGAGCATAGCAAGCATCAGTCCCTGATCACCTTTTCTGCAATTCTCATTTTTATGATCCACAGAGATGATTACTTCATATCTGAGGCTGGTTATATCCAGTTTTCTTTTTTATTTTCCTTTTGTCCATAAGAGATATGAATTTAGAGTAGAAATGGTTTTCAAAATGTAAACAAATGTAAATTCCCAATCTGGTCCTCCTTCCCAAAGTTGCACATCCCCCCAAAATGAAATTTTCAAAAGGGAAAAGGGGATCATTTATGAATGCCAATCGTTTCTCTCTGGACCTACAGAAGCACCATCACCTCACTAAAGGCTCTCTGTCCGAAAGGTAAGCATGGTGATGAAGGCAAACAGACCCAACCCTGCTCTCTGCCACCACCCACTCTGGATATTTGGAAACTCCTCCTTTGACATCAAGCTTTTCACAGATCAAACCAACTAAAACGGAGGACTTTGGCAAGAACTCAAAAGACCGATATAATCTTTCCCATTCATTCCAGGGTGAAAAATTTTAGGTAGAAAAATCAGATGGGAAGGGGAAACAGTAATTACTGTGATGTGTCCTATCTCCAAACTACAAGTCCATCTTTCCAGGACAGAACTCGGTACTTTGGGGCATGGACACCTGAGTTTCCAACATCTATGATGTTGTTCTTATACAGTTGTTAGACAAATAAAGAAACTTAACTTAGTCTGGAACTCATAAATGAAGAACCCACAGCACTGAAGTAGCTTTCCTTCCCTTTGACCTAAAAAGGAATTCTTCTTTGCCTGTAAGAACGTAAGGAGAAATTTAGCTTCTATTTGGAAAGTTTTCCTGTCATCTACCACTTTGACCCTCTCACCTGTGTATCCACTAGGATCTTCCCAGTCCTAGTCCCACCAGAACACCAGATAGGAGGAGAAGACGCACTCAATCTCAGTACTAACCACCTCCAGAAGCTTACTTTGTCTGCGTGAGAAGTTTCTGCTTTTGCTTTTGTTAGTCTGCCCTAACACAGCCAGTTTTCCTGGCTACATTTAGCTACACTACCCATTCAAATAGCACCTGTTGAAAGTGGTAATAACAGGTCCTATTTAATGGGGACCTTCTATATGCACCACAATACATTTTAAATACCCATTTAATCTTCCCAGCAGTTTATCATGCAAAGTAGGTCACGTTATTCTCATTTTTCAGTAACAGAAACAGGCTTAGAGAAAGTCAATAATTTCTCAAAATCACACAGGCTGGAGCTTGAATTTGGATAGGACTCCAAAACCCATACTGTTTTTGTCATTGCCCTCTGATACCTGTTCTTCGGTATATAGAAACTGTGCTGCGGGCTATGGCCCCAAGTTTTCAACACTGAGGCAAGGTCAGGCTAAAACAGCCTGTGCTGGGGCCACCACCTTGGTCTGTATATATTTGTTTCCCCCTCCCATATCAAGTCTGTCATGTGCCCGTTGGTGGGGCAGGGGGGCGCGGGGGGGGGGAGCCTTAGCCTGACAACTCTAAGCTATAAGCAGAATGCAGACAGAGGCACCGAGAACTTCTGGGTCCCTACTGGTATTGGATTCTGGGCCCTTCTCAGTCAGTGCCCTGATGCTTGGTAGTTTTATTGCTGCAGCTGGAGCTCTGGGTTTCTGTCTGCTTGTGAAGCTTATTTTTATCTCTTGCAATGGTGCCCAGATTCTGTGGTATTGGCCTTGGCCCTGAAGATGGCATAATAGCAAAATGCGGAGTGGAACTTGGAAGAACTAAGAGGTCTCCAGAGTAGGAAAGGCCTCAGAGTACTAAGGAAAAGAAAATTGGAGCCGGTTCCCCAGAAATGTGGATGGGCTCTGACTTTTCGCTCACTTCTTCAGCCTCTTTTTTTTTTTTTTTTTTTAAGATTTTATTTATTTGACAGAGAGACACAGTGAGAGAAGGAACACAAGCAGGGGGAGTGGGAGAGGGAGAAGCAGGCTTCTTGCTGAGCAGGGAGCCCTGAGTAGGACCCTGGGATCATGACCCGAGCCGAAGGCAGATGCTTAACAACTGAGCCACCCAGGCATCCCTCACTCCTTCAGCTTCTTACGTAATTCCCCAGACAGCCTGAGATAGCCGTAGCCTTCAGTCCACCAAAATGCATCTCCCCAGCCCATACCAAAATCTCTTTTCCAGCCAAGCTGGCTTCCAAAAGCAACCTTTAAATCTTCTCTCAATGACCTCATTGGATCCTAGGAGGTGGGCTGGGCAGAGGATATCAGTCCCATCCAAATAATAAGACTCAGAAAGGCTGATATATTGGCTCATTAGCAGCAGAATTGGAACAAAAACTCCGAACTCTTGACCTAAATCCAGTGCTTTTTGTTTCTCAAACTGGGACATTATTTATTGCCCTTCCTCTGATCTGATCTTAGCCTCCATAACACCTACCTCTACAACTGCCTTGGATTGGGGCCTCATTTTTCACCTGGATTACCCCAAATACGTACTTAGCGCCTCTACAATCCTAGCACACCAGCATCCATCCTCATGAAGATCCATCCATCGTTTTCCTCTTCAACCAAGAGATCTTTGTGAAAAGCAAATCTGGTCACAGAATTTCCCCAGGTAAGAACTTTCCACGGTTCTCTACAGTTTTGCAGGATGAAATCCAAATTCTCTAGAATGGTGTAATGTGACCTTAGCCCAACTGGTTTCATTAGTCACCACCCACATCCTCACACATTCCCTCCCCTCTGTACCTGCTGCTCCATCAGTTTGGACTGGATTCTTTCCACTTGACCTCCAGAAACATCCTTACCTGTTGTCTGTGGAATCTGTCTTACAGTAAGTTCTCCCAGAGTGCCCTCCACCTGTCTTGTTTAGGAAATGCTCATAGAACCTTTCTTACATATCTCATCCACTTCCGAGAGTTCCTTGAGGGTTGTATATTGTCCTTATCTGGGTCCCCAGAATGCAAACGAAACTCTGGACTACACAGTAGTGGGTTAATAAATGACATCTGGCTGAGGCCTAGGCTCCTCAGCCTTTGTGTGTCCTTCCTTAATATGAAGCTTTGGATTTGCATTTCCCAAACCTTCAGGTGTTTGATGCAGGTCTTCAGACGAAACCAACACAACCTCTGATCCAGCTCTTTCTGAGAGGCTTGCCAACCTATTTACTGGAAACTCTGGCTGGAGAGTCCAGAATCAGATTAAATCAGTATGTGATGATCACCCACTGTGTGCCATGAACTCTACTGTCCCCTCCAGTTCAACAGGCATCTCTTAGAAGACAATGTGTGGAAAGGTCAAAGACCGCAGCCCTTTTAGCAGTCAAAACAACCCCCTGAAATCCCTCTAAGTAATTATTTGTGTGTACACAGAGATTCTCTATCTATCTTTCCTGGTCTTTACTTTGAGGCTATGTCTATAGTAGTTTAGAGGACACCCTCTGCTTGGTTTCAAATCCTAGCTCTTCCATTTGCTAGCTGTGTAACTATGTGTACCTTAAAAAACTCCTCTCTTTCTTTGATTTTTTTTTTCATCTATAAAATGGAGATAATAGTATTTGCACCTTATAGGAAGCTGTAAGGATTTAATGAAATAATGCGTTCAGAGCACTTAGCAAACTGGGCATTGCAGTCACTCACTAAATGGTTGCGAGAGTAGAAGCCCTTCTAAATAACTTGCCCTTACCAGAATCACCTGTATCGCCAACACTCTTCATTCCTCTCTATAAGATACTAACCAAGGCCGGGGCGCCTGGGTGGCTCAGTGGGTTCAAGCCTCTGCCTTCAGCTCAGGTCATGATCCCAGGGTCCTGGGATCGAGCCCCGCATCGGGCTCTCTGCTCAGAGGGGAGCCTGCTTCCCTTCCTCTCTCTGCCTACTTGTGATCTCTGTCTATCAAATAAATAAATAATCTTAAAAAAAAAAGATACCGACCAAGGCCACATGATGCTGAATGCTCAGGGCTGGTAGACTATTCCCTAATTCTCTAGCGTACCTGCACATTTCTGCCCTCTCCAGATAAGCTGTTTGCAAGACTGAGCTGGCTTGTCCCCAAAACCCTATGTGCTGATTGTACTTATTACTAAAATGTTATAACCAAATTTATATATAATTTAAGTATTATATAAAGTAATTAAAATATGAATATAAAAGAGAAGTTTCTGTGAAAATTAAATGATAGAGAAAAACTACTAAATGATAGAAAAACTATCATTTAAATGATAGTTAAAAAAACTACTATTGAGGGGCGCCTGGGTGGCTCAGTGGGTTAAAGCCTCTGCCTTCGGCTCAGGTCATGATCCCAGGGTCCTGGGATCGAGCCCCACATCGGGCTCTCTGCTCGGCAGGGAGTCTGCTTCCTCCTCTCTCTGACTGCTTCTCTGCCTACTTGTAATCTCTGTCTGTCAAATAAATAAATAAACAAATAAATCTTATTAAAAAAAAAAAAAAAACCTACTATTGAGGGATACCTGGGTGGTTCAGTCAGTTAAATGTCCGATTCTTGATTTCAGCTCCGATCATGATCTCAGGGTCATGAGATGAGCCTCGTATTGGGCTCTGCACTGGGTGTGATGCCTGCTTAAGATTCTCTCTCTCCCTCTTCCCCTCCCCCATTCACACAGGTGTGCACAAATGTACTCGCTCGCTCTCTAAAACAAAGGAGAACAGAACAAAACTATTGAATTGGATGAAACAACTGTAAAAATGTGAGAGAAAAATTATAAAAATCTAGAAGGTTCTGCATTCCAATTGCTTCCAAAGTATCTAAGTTCCAAAAAAAATAAAAGGGGGGGTCTAAGTTCCATTCCACACTAAAAAAATTACGACTGGAAAGTATAGAAAATGTGTTATAGACATGGTGCATCCAAGAAAGATAACACAGACTCCCACTGGGGGGATTCACTGGCAAAGAAAAGGTACTGACCCCACAGTGAAAGTTTGGCAACTGCATGTTTAATATCATGTTTGAAGTTAAAATGTTTAAAGCCTGTATGCTTCAAGTTTTCGTCAGCTGTTTCAA
This sequence comes from Lontra canadensis, assembly GCF_010015895.1. Classification (NCBI taxonomy): domain Eukaryota; kingdom Metazoa; phylum Chordata; class Mammalia; order Carnivora; family Mustelidae; genus Lontra; species Lontra canadensis. The sequence continues at coordinate 5,547,650 of NW_022631032.1, read as the reverse complement.
ACAGTCCATCAATTACTCATCCTCAACATGCCTTCAACACAGTCTATTCCTGATTATTTTGCAGACTCCAAATCCATGACAGGCTTAAATTCTTCCAAACATATGGTTACTAAAATAACACCGCTGAAGTCAATTCAGCCTGAATCAATCACGTCACATGTCAGCCATTTCCAAAAATCTAACCCATGTTCAAAAGATGAAGCTGTGCCATAATGCAAGACATTAAAAGGATGGTCCAGGGGAGCCTGGGTGGCTTAGTCAGTTAAGCGTCTGCCTTCAGCTCAAGTCATGATCCCAGGGTCCTGGGATCAAGCCCCACATCGAGCTCCTTGCTCAGCAGGGAGTCTGCTTCTCCCTCTGCCTACTGCTCCCCCTGCTTGTGCTCTCTCTCTCTCTGTCAAATAAATAAGTAAATCTTAAAAAATAATTTTTAAAAAAGGACTATTCAAATATCACTAATCATATAAAGAGCTTCTGTAAGTTAGAAGAAAAATAGCTTGAGAGAAAAATGAGCTAAGGACAAGAACAGACAATTCACGAGTAGCCAAAAATCACAGAAACAGGCCCAATTTCACTAGAGGTAAGTAAAAGTTAAATTAACAATGAGATAGAATTTCTTATTCATTTGATTGACAGAAGTTTAAATGAGCAGTGTCATCGGGCTTTGGACAAGGATAGGCATCAAACTGTTACTAGTCACTTCCTGTAGGTAGGAGAAGCAATAAGTTCATAGCCATATATAAGTTAAGTGATGGGATTTCCAATATTTTCAGATGCAGCTCAATAAAAACCAAAACTCCCCCTCAGAAGGAAGGACACCAGGCCTTAAATGCAATTCTAAAGCTAAATTTCCAAAGACATTTGAACAATGGCAATGTTCACTGGAGTGAGAGGGGACGATATGTGCTCTTCAAAGAGGATGATTTTGAAGGACATGAGTGATTTGGACTCTGACTTCCGGCATATGGGACAAAATACCCTCATCCAACTCCAGTCCCTTCTCGGTGGGCATGGTGGCACTCTTCCCTGGGACGCCCAGCACAGGGCTCCTGACCAGAGAGAGGCTTGATGGAAGCCATTACCCTGAGCAACAGCCCCACTCTCTCCTCAACTTGTGGCCTTTCCCCACACCCTCCTGCGCAAGGCTTGGTCTGCACCGGGATAGATGGCGGGCCTCTCACATTCCTTGATCAGAGCGCTGCTATGTCTCTGACCTCTCATGCTTGAAACAGACCCGCTGGTATTTGCGCCTTTAGGACACCCAGCACCTACAATAAAACAGAGAGACTCAGCTTCTCTTGGAGACCCACTGAGCCAAGGACATAATGTTCTATCTATACAATGAAATGCAGATTTCACAATAAAAGGCAAAATTCTTGACTTCAGGAGGTTGAATAGGATGGAAAAGAACTCCAGCTGGTTAAATTTATGGCACTGAAAAAAGCCCTGTCTGAGAATAATTCTTGTGTCGGAGCCCAAGATGCTGTAATCTTGCCACAGATTGTTAAAATATTCACTCACAGCATGCTCTGATCCTCAAAGCTGTGCCCTGAGACGGTCTAAATTGGTCAGTAAACACAGTGGGTCGGTCTTGCTGCCTCCGCTTCTGAAATGAAGAATATTTTAGCTGAACAAGGGCCAGGGCAAAATGTACAGGAGGCCATATTTAGTTAAAAACTGGCTGGATGCGATGTGATTACATGGTAAGATCATGAAAGACGTGTCCTCCTTCTTGCTCTGTATTTGCCAAGAGGAAAGCTATAAACTACTAGCCAGCTGGGCCCTGCAGGCCTCACATGGTAGGCTCTGGAGCAAGACTGCCGGGTCCATAGCCTGGGACCATCGCTTCCAGCTACATGAACGTGTATAAGTCTCCTGCTGTCTCCATCCCTTGGTTTCCTCGTCTGAAATAGGGTTACTGATAGAGCTCACCCCATGGGGTCATAATCAGGGGCAAATGAGCTCATCCATTTAACATGCTGCCCTCCCAGCAGGCACTCAAATTTTAGTTAGCACTACTGGAAGGAAGGAGGTGGTGGGGTTGGAAATGCACAAGGGCCAGCGTGTCTGTCACTGTCTGACAGCCCCACGAGGAGGCATTTGTTCATTCATCTATTCTGCTCAAGCTGTCTTCTGGCCATTCCACGTGTTTGGCCATTTATAAAGCTGGTGTTCACCGCATAACTCTCTGTGAGCGTGTCTTCTCCTGAAGCAGATCATGAGCTCCTTCCTGGAAACAGGGGCAGTGTTCCAACCTACTCCGTGAACACTTGGTGGACCCTGCTTCCTGTTCATAGGCAAAGCAGACTGGACTCAAAATACTGATCATACAAACTCCACCTAAACAGGCAGAATTCTCTAGAAGCGCATCTAGATCTTGCAGGACATGTTCATCAAAACCAGAGACAGATACGGGTTTCTGTGATTCACTGGGCAACACCACCACGAAGGGGCCATTCTTCCCGCAGGCAGGGGTGCTCTCTTACTCACTGTCGGGGAGCTCTCTGCTCGCTCTGAGCCGCGGCATCCCTCTGCCTGCTCCAGAGCTCCAGGCCCGGGGCACCCCATGCAGAATCCAGGCCCTCTGTTGGTGTCCTTCCCACGGCAGTCTTGGAGGCCATGTTGGCTCAGTGCCCGTTATGTGGACTCCCCCTGGTGCCACCAAGAGGACTGAGAGATCAGCTCCAGGTCATAAACCTTCCTTCTAACTCTGGCTTTAGGGCCATGTGTTCTAAAACTACTAAATTGTACAATTTAAGCTGGAGAGAATTCTGTGTCTCTGGAGGTCATCTGTTCAGTCAGCAGGCTTCCCTGAGGGCCTGCTATACTCCTGGTACCGAGAAGGAAGCGCAGAAATGCAGCGGCTGCCTTGAGCTCGCACAGTGAGGGAGCTGCAGGGCTGGGACCAGGCCTGCGACCAGCCTTGCCTGGCACAGCACAGGCACTGTAATCAAGATGCTTGTTGACTCCCCTTGCCTCACTTACTGTCTCTTCTCCAGCTTTATGGCTCTTGCTCATGTCACACTTACCACCTAGATTCAAAGGGTCTAGACTAACTGGATCTTACCCGTTTCAAAGAGTCTTCTGGACCAGTGTGGATGTGATAGGGTACCAACCCCTGATGTCTAACAAGAACAGTGAAATTCAGGCTGGACTTAATCATGTCCCCTTTCAGCACAACCTGCCTCTCTCCTTCCTGGATTGGCTGCTGCCTCCCTTCTTTTTCTACCTTCTCCCTCATGTGCCTGGTCAGGTATCACACAGGCTCCCCCCTCCCTTCTTTTTCTACCTTCTCCCTCATGTGCCTGGTCAGGTATCCCACAGGCTCCCCAACTCAGCCCCAAACTGAACCTCCTCTCCTCGGTTCTCTGTCTTGCTTTACAGTGGGCTGCCTCAGATCAAAAGCCCCAGAGTTTTTGGAGAGGGAAGGTCATAGAGTACAGTGATGAAAAATTCTGGGTTCAAATCCTGAGTCTGTCTCTATCTGCCATAGGATATGAACACATTACTTAATCTACCTCTACCTCGGTTTCTCTATGTGCAAAATGAGGATAAAAACAGTACTTAATAGGGGCACCTTGGTGGCTCAGCCAATTAAGTGTCTGCCTTCGGTTCAGGTCATAATCCCAGGGTCCTAGGATTGAGTCCCACATCAGGTTGTCTGCTCAGTGGGGACTCTGCTTCTCCCTCTGCCTGCTGCTCCCTCTCTCAGTATGCCTGCATACTCTCTCTCTCTCTGACAAATAAACAAATAAATAAATAAAATATTTAAAGAAAGAAAGGAAATCTTTAAAGAAATAAAATCTTTAAAGAAAGAAAGGAAAAACAATACCCAACAAAAAGGAAAGTATTTTTCCAACATATGGGGCAGAAATAACTGAATATCCATAAGAGGAAAAGAATCTTGACCCCCCCACCACCACCTCACATCTCACACAAAGATTAACTGGAGATTGATGATAGACTAAGCATTAAAAACTAAAGCTATAAAGCTTGTAGAAGATGACCTTTATAATGAGAGGGTTTCCAATTTTCTAGGACACAGAAAAAAACAGCCTTACCAAAAATAATGATAAATTAGACTTCACCAAAATTTATGCCGTCTGTTCATCAAAGGCACAATTAAGAAAACGAACAGGATATAGGAACTAGGAAGCCACAGTAGGAAAAAGATTTGTTTATCATGTATCTGACAAAGAGCTGGTATTCAGAATAAAGAAAGAATTCCTACAATTCAGTAATTAAAAGATTAACATGATTTTTAAATGGGTGAAATACCTGAATAATACTTCAGAGAGAAAGATCTATAGGCTGTCAATGAGCACAAGAAAAAGTGATTAATATAATTACTCATTAGGGAAATGTAAAATTACAGCCATTTTGGAACACTGCATTCCAACAAACAGAAAAATTAGAAATACTGACAACACCAAATATTGGTGAGGATATGGGGCAATGAGATTCTCATACATTGTTTTTGGAAGTGTAAAAATGGTATTACCATTTCAGCAGTTTCTTACAAGACTAAACCTAGACCTGCTGTATGGCTCAGGGATATTTTTCTGCTAAGTATTTACCCAAGAGAAATGGGTATAACCTCTAAACTGTCAGCCTGCATAAGGCCCTGGCTTTCTAGCCTTACTCTATTATGGCCCTACGGAAATGCTTTGCTACCATCAAACCAGAGTATTGCTTAACCCATGACACAACAGAGACCTCTCATCTCCACACCCTTCTCTCCTCTCCAGGAGCCGATTCCTGGGTAGCTAGAGCTCAAGCCACAGGTCTGAGCCATTCTGCATATGACCAGAAGCTGGTCAGAAAACTTTTATCCTCAACAGACACACGAAAAGATGTTCAACATCACTCATCATCAGGAACATACAAATCAAAACCACAAGGAGCTATCATCTCATGCCTGTCAGAATGGCTAAAATCAACAACACAAGAAACACCAGGGGCTGCTGAGGCTTTGAAGAAAGAGGAACCCTCTTACACCATTGGTGGGACTACAAACTGGGGCAGCCACTCTGGAAAACAGTATGGAGATTCCTCTAAAAGTTAAAAATATAGCTGCCCTATGACCCAGCAATTGCATTACTGGGTATTTACTCAAAGAAAATAAAAATACTAATTTGAAGAGATACATGCATCCTGATATTTATAGCAGTATGATTTACAATAGCCAATTATGGAAAGAGCTCAAATGTCCATTGACTGGTGAATGGAAAAGGAGAAGTGGTATATACATATACAATGGAATATTACTCGGCCATCAAAAAATGAAATCTTGCCATTTGCAATGAGGTGGATGGAACTAGAAGGTATTATGCCAAGTGAAAGAAGTCAGCCAGAGAAAGACAAATACCATATGATTTCACTCATATGTGAAATTTAAGAAACAAAACAAATGATCACAGGGGAAAGAAAAGAGAGAGGCAAACCAAGAAACAGACTCTTAACTATAGAGAACAAACTGAGGATTACCAGAGGGGAGGTCAGGGGTGGGCTAGATGGGTGATGGGGATTATGGAGGCACTTGTCATAGTGAGCACTAGATGTTGCATGTGAGTGTTGAATCACTAAATTGTACACTTGAAACTAATAATACACTGTAGGTTCACTAACTGGAATTTAACTAAAAACTTTAAAAAAGGAAAAAAAAAAAAAACTTTCGGCCTTGGAAGATGCAAGATCCCAGGCTCCTGTAGACACTCGACAAGGCTACGCTGCACAGAAAGCACCTATCCCCTTGTTCCTTCATCCATTCCTCTCTAAATCACTTGCTAAGTACTTACGATCTGCCAGATAATCTCCTGTGGGCTGTGAAAGAGGTAAAATGACAGCTTCCCACCCTGAAGAAACCCAGTGAGTCCAAGAGTGAGATGGAAGAGTCCTAACTCAGGATGGGTCCTGGCCTGAAGGTGGCAGCACCAGAAATCTCACCCCAGGTTCTCTCCAGGCTGAGGCTGGTGAGACTGTGGTTCAGTCTCTGTAGCAGTTCTAAAACCCGGCCTCAGAATCTCTGACACTCCCCTCATCCAGGCAGGGAGAGCGGATGTTCCCTCCCCCGTGAATGTGGGCAGGTTTGTGACTGCTTTCACCAAGAGAGTATGGTGAGAGGGACACTCTGTGACTTCTGAGGTCAGGTCATAAAAAACCAGACAGCTTCCACCTGGCTCTCGTGGAATGCTCATTCTCCAAATCTCCTCCTCGGGACAGTCCCTCCGTGATCCCAGTCACTGGCGGGGAGGGGAAGCCCAAGCCACAAGGAGAGGCCACATGTGGGCGCTCTAGCTACATGCCTCCCCACTGAGGCCAGGATCCAGGTTGTAAGTGAAGATGCCTCCAGAGGATTCCAGCTCCCACCCATTTGAGGCACCTAACCCATTCACATCTTCCCAAGCCATCCCACCACATTCTGTTCAAATTCCTGACCCACAGAGTTCCTGAGCATAATAAAACAAATGCTCTTCTATGCTGCTAAGATTGGGGGTGTTTTGTAACTGGCTTTGGATGACTGGAACAACACTTTCCAAAGCAGGAGCTACTCATGGCAGGGCCCTGGGCAGTTTAGGCTGGGGGCTTGGGGGCGACAAAGAGTGACATCCCTCCAAGATTACATCCTTTTTAAAATGTCATCCCACTTATCAATTTGACGATATCTCCACTTTCAACAAGTATGTACTTAATGCCTGGAATGTGACAGTCACTGTACTACCATTGCATAAAATCCCTGCTCTCTAGGAGCTTACCATCTGGTAGAGAAAAGAGACAATAAGTGGGACAAATAGGCAAAATAGAAATCATGCTAGACAGGGATTAAATACAAGGAGAAAAATGAAAACCAGGAGAGGGAACATGAAATACTGGGGGTGGGGGTGACATTTTAGAGTGTCCAAGAAAGACCTCATGGAGGTGACTTGACTGAAGTCGTGTTGGAGGCCTGAGCTGGGAATTACCAGGCCCCTTCTGTTGTCCCCTCCCTGTATCAGCTGCTTATTACACCATGTGCCTAGATAGACCTCACGATAATCTTTAGGGCCAAGGAGGTGGGGCTTCTCTAAAAAGTCAACTCTCAAATAAGAATGATATGATGCCAAAGGAGAAGGTCCCTCAGAGCCACCTCATCCTTCAGTGGGGACGCTGAAGCCATGGTGTTCCAGCTGGTCTACGACTTAAGGTGAGATCTGCATATCTGCCTGTTTCCATGCTCTTCATCCTTCTCTCTACTGGTTCCTCGAAAACCACTTTCCCTTGGTAACTAAGTTCTTAGTCTGTTGGCTGCTTCAGCTCTGCCAGACGCACCTGATTCTCCACAGCAGTTCTAGACAAGAGTCTGGAACCAATGCTCAGGGTGGGTGGGGCTGGGGGGATCCAAGATCAGAAGCAGCACTGGTCCTGGACAATCACCAGCATTCCCACTAGTGGCACTACCACTGCCCTTAATGTCTCCAGCAGCATCCCCTCCCCAGTGCAGTATATGATGTGGGAAATGGATATCTTCTGTTTTCTCTTTTTAACTCCTCTGTTGTGGGTTGAACTGTAGCCTCCAAAAAGTCATACTGAGATCTCAACTCTACCACCCACCTGTGAAAGATCTTATTTGGAATTAGGGTCTTTGCAGATGTAATCAAGTCGAGATGAGTTGATACTGGATTAGGGTGGGTCCTAGTCCAATGCCTGGTATCTTTCAAGAAGAGTGAAATTTGGACATAGACAGAAAGAAGGCCATATGAAGATGGTGGTGGAGATCAGATGATGCAGGTAGAAGCCAAATCATGCCTGGGAATGCCAAGGATTGCCAGCCCACCGTCAGAAGCTAAAAGTCAAGGAAGTGCTCTTCCCTAGAGTTTTAAGAGGGAACATGGTCCAGACTTCTGGCCTCCATAGCTATGAAAGAATAATTTTCTGTTGTTTTAAGCCTCCCAGTTTGGGGTGCTTTTGTTATGGCAGCACTAACAAACTAGTACACCTTCATATACAAAAAGTCTGGAGCCACCCATGGTCCACGGACTCACGGTCTTTCTCCCTGCATGTCCAGGTCCACAGCTAGGGAGCAGCTCCTGCCTCCCCCACTCCTTCAGACCTACCTGCAGTGCATATGCAAAGATCTCCCACAGAGCCCAGGAGAAAGCCAGTGAGGAGCCCCACAATCCCCAGTGTTTTCGGTACAATTTGCTGATCAGTTGGTCTGGGTCTTGCTATAGGCGCAATCTAGTTTATAAGGTTTGGCTCCAACCAGTCTAGAATCTGTTTGTAACCCTCATGAAGACTGACTGATGGGGGCGCCTGGGTGACTCAGTCAGTTACGCGGCTGCCTTAGGCTCAGGTCATGATCCCAGCATCCCAGGATCAAGTCCCACATCGGGCTTCTTGCTCCACAGGGAGCGGGCTTCTCCCTCTGCTTCTGCCTGCCTGTACTCTCTCTATCTCTCTAACAAATAAATAAATAAAATCTAAAAAAAAAAAAAAAAAGACTGACTGATGGGCTCTCTGAAAGGTCTCAGGGAAGTACCACCCATGGGAGATGGGTCACTCTCATGGGTCCCATTGTGGCCTGTTAAATGGGAATCATCTCACTAAAAGGCTATTGGGCAACATGGACCAAAGACAAAAAAAGAGGATCATACCTTTCGACCTGGTAATACTCTTCTTGGAATACAGTCCAAGGAAATGACACAACGGAAAAAAATAAACCATTTGCACAAAGATAATTATAGCTATGTTACTCACAATAGTGGGATAAAAACTGGAAACGTTTATGGCAGAACAGTTAAAAGAGAGTACCTATAATAATACCTAACATTTCTCAAACCCTGAATATATGGCAAGCATTGTGCCAAGCACTTCCCTTGGATCATCTGGTATAACCTTCACAAAAACACTGACATATCTGTATTACCCCCAATTTAGAGATAAAGAAACATGTTCAAGGGTCAAACAGCTAGAAAGTGGCAAGGGACTGCTATCTCATGTCCTCCTCTTAGAGTCATGACTATGGCTGGCCATGTGAAATTGGGCAAGTTCTTTTTAATTTTCCTAAATTTCAGGCCATCAGGTATAAAATGGGAACATGAGACCATGGCCCGGGAAAGGGGTCAGTCAAGCCCTTTTGGAACACCAGCACTGCGCCAGCATCCGGATGTCTGCATCCTGGACCTGGCAGCCGCTCTACCAACCACAACCCTCAGGAAAAGGAGAGTAATTAGGAAGCAGCGCCCCACAGACTGAAGTCATGAAATAAACTGAAGTCATGTTTCCAAAGTGGCCTCCAAAAGGAGAGACGAGCCTCTCCTGCAGTGACAGCGCTTGGGCGCAACTCCTCCATACCACACCTCCATTTCCTCTGGGTCCCTGATGACACTATAAAGGGCATTTGGAAGAGGTACCACGAACACGCATGGCTGTTTCCATCCAGCCCTAAATGTTTAGAGCCCTCCAGTATGTGCCTGACGGGACATAGGAGGTGGTACTATTGAGGCCCTCTTCCTGGGAAGCTCCCAGCTCGGTGACAACACAAGCTAAGAAACAAAGACTGGACCAGGTACAGACCAGATGTGCTACACTAAGCGGATTTACCTAGAGGTTGCAAGGCTGGTTCAATATCTGAAAAGCAGTCCACCTAATTCACCATTAGCTAAAGCAGGCAGGCATAGGCAAACTATGGCCAAATCCAGTTTGTTGTCTATTTTTGTAAACAGTTTTATTGAAACATGGCCAGCCATAGTCATGACTCACTTACATATTATCTACGGCTGCTTTCCTGTGACAACGGCATGACTGAATACTAGCGATGGAAGAGGGATGGCCTACGGAGTTCAAAATAGTTATCACCAGCTCTTTACAGAGAAAGTTTGCCACCCTTGACTAAGTCCTTGGGAGAAAGCCCTCTCACCCATAAAACTGCAGCAACTCCAACTGCCTCTACCCCTTCCTCTACACATCAGGTCCGGAGGCAGACAAGCATTAGGATCCCAGACTATCAGAGCTGGAAGAGCAGACCACCCTTTTCATGAGGGAAGTAGTCCAAGGTCTGACTTCTGCTCCTCCTTCCCACTGGTCCCACCCACAAGCTGAAGCCTCAGGGTACTCGGCAAGAATCTGGCACATACTTTTACTAAAGATCTTATATTAAATGCTTGGAGGTGGAAAAACTTGTTCTACACCTCCGTGTTCACCTTCCCAATCCAATCACCCCAGAAAAGAAGAATGCTGGAGGCTTATGAGAAAGAAAGAAAGGTCTCAAATCAGTGATCTAAGCATCCACCTTAGCAAACTAGTAATGAAGAGCAACTAAACCAAAGCAAGGAGAAAAGAAATAATAAAGATAAGGTAAGGAGTCAATGAAATTGAAAACAGAAAATAATAAGAAAAAAAAATTAGTGAAACCAAAACCCAGTTCTTTGAAGAAAAAAAAAATCAATAAAGTTGAACAAACCTCTAGACAGAGAGCAAAAAGATACAAACTAAATATCTGGAATGAAAAAGGAGACAACACTATAATCTGTAAAGACATTAAAAGGATAATAATTAAACACTATGAACAACAGCTGCCCATAAATTCTACATTTTAGATAAAACAGACAAACCACCCCAAAATCACAATCTATCAAAAATCACTCAAGAATTTCTTCTTGGGGGTGGGGGTCTGCTTCTCCCTGCTTCTCCCTCTCCCTTTGCCCCTCCTTCCTGCTTGTGCTCCCTCTCTCTCTACCTGTGTCTCTCAAATAAATACTTTTTTTAAAGATTTTTATTTATTTATTTATTTGACAGGCAGAGACCACAGAGATCACAAGCAGGCAGAGAGGCAGGCAGAGAGAGAGGTGGAAGCAGGCTCCCTGCTGAGCAGAGAGCCCGATGCAGGGTTCTATCCCAGGACCCCGGGATCATGACCTGAGCTGAAGGCAGAGGCTTTAACCCACTGAGCCACCCAGGTACCCCACTTTTTAAAAATTAAAAAAACAAACAAACAACTCTCCCACAAATAAATTCCAAATTCAACTACTTTCACTGGCAAATTCTACCAAAAATTTAAGGAATAGGTAATAACAACCTTATACAAACTCTTCCAGAAAATAGAAGAGGAGGGAACACCAAAAATATGAAATATATACAGCTATAAGGCTAGCAAAATATGTTCAATATTGATATCTGAGAAACTATAAAACATTGATGAAGAGACCTAAATAAAGGGAGAGATATAGCTTATTTATGTATCGGAAGACCTAATGTTGTTAAGATGTCAATTCTCCCCAAACGGATTTGTAGATTCAATACAATACCAATCAAACTGCCAGCAGGATTTTATATAGATGCCAGAAAGATGATTCCAAAATATATTTGAAAGACAAAGATCTAGAATAGCCAAAACAACTTTGAAAAAGAACTAAATCAAAGGACCTATACTACCTGATTTCAAAATTTACAATAAAGCAATAGCAATCAAGGCAGTGTGGTATTACTGAAAGGATAAACACATAAACCAATGCAACCAAATTGTCAGAAATAGACCTATACTTACATGCTCAACTGATTTTCAACAACAATACAAAGGCAACTCAATAGGGGACAGATAGTCTCTTCACTACGGTGCTAGAATAATTGGATATTTATATGCAAAAAAGAAACTCTATCTATACCTATTCACCATGCACAAAAAATAACTCAAAATGGATCAGACTTAAACATAAAACCTAAAACTATAAAACACTGCAAATAGAGTATCAGAGGGAGAGGTTGGAAGATGGTGACTGAGGAGGAGGACCCTAGGCTCACCTCATCCCACAAATAGAACTAGACAGCTATCAAGTCATCTTAAATACTCCAAAAATTGACTTGAAGACTGGCAGAACAAAATCCACAACCAAAGGTAGAGAAGAGGCCACACTGAAAAAGGTGGGACCTGCAGAGACATGGTGTGAAAGAGAAATGGATTATCCACTGCAGTGAGGAGGGAGCTGTGATTGCAGAAAAGGGTAAGAGATAGACCTGCACAGAGGGGAGTACACAGGAAAATGAATCCCCATAGCAGTTGGCTTGGAAAGTGGGAGGGGCCAAATTCTGTGAGTTCTTGCAACCAGCAGGGCTTAAATCTGGGAATTTAGAAGTCATCAGGTGTGGCTAGGACAGAGCCAGAGGGCAAACGCATTCTGCATTTGGAGAAAAGGCAGGCAAACAATCCAAGGACATACAACATGGAAACTGGGATCTGAAGAAGCCTTGGGCACAAAATGGGGAAGTTATTTGGTCATCCCAGAGCACAGTCCCAGAGAGGCAGCATTCACAGAGGGGTCCCTCTGGGAACAAAGCAACTGGCTGGCAATATCTCCCTGCTCTGCTCCTCAGCAAAAACACAGAGCCACCTGCAGGAACCAGCACAGCACTGACACCTGCTACCTAACTTGCTTACACCAAGCCCTATCTTGCTCCCCTGCACTCCAGAACCACCCTCTCCAGTCACTCTTGCCTCAGTACCAGCAGAGTGGGCCTCTTCCCCCGAAAGACCTGCCCAAACACCTGCCACACCTGTCTTGTGATGCAGGAATTTTATAGAACCTTGGTTCCAGCAGCAGTGGAGACATGTCTCATTTCAAACAGACCAGAGCACACCTTCAATGTCACACATTCAAGCCAGGGACTAAAATACTGCCCATAACAGGCAAGGAGAGCCTCTGCAGATGACCGGCCTGAAGGATGAAGCAGCAAGGACAAAAGAGCACAGCCTATGCCACACACATTAGAGACATTCCCAAAAGTGCCAGGCCCTGGGGATGGCATATGCAGGACATTACAGGACCTCTTCTTCATAAGGCCTTACCCTCAGGAACCTGAGACATAGTTGATTTTCCTAATTTATAGAATCAGGCACAGAGACTTAGACAAAATGAGAAGACAGAGAAATTGATCTCTAGGACAAGGCCATAGGCAAGATCTAAGGGAAACAGATATAAATAATATGTCTGATAGAGAATTTAAAGTAATGGCCATAAAGATACTCACTGTGCTTGAGAAAAGAGTACCAGACAGGAATGAGACTCTTGACACAGAGATAAAGAATAACATAGCAGAGATAAAGGGCTTGACAAATAAAATGAGAAACATGCTAGATGGAATGAACAGTGGGACAGAAAAAGCAGAGGAACAAATTACTGACCTAAAAGACAGAGTACTAGAAGGTAATCGGGTCAAACAAAAAAGAGAGAAAAGAACTGTGCAAAATAAGAGTAGACTTGGGAAACTCAGTTACTCCACCAAACACAGTAACATTCGTATTATAGAAGTCTCAGAAGAAGAGAGAGGAAAGGAGGCAGTAAATTCATTTGAAAAAATAATAGCTGGATTTCCCCTAATTTCAGGAAGGAAACAGATATTCGGGGGCAGAGAGAACTCCCACCAAATAGACAAAACCAGATCCACACCATGACATATTGTAATTAAATTGACAAAATATAGTAATAAAGAAAAAAATTAAGCAAAAACACAAAAGACATCAACTTACAAGGGAAAACCCATGAGGCTAGTAGGAGATTTTTCAGCAGAAACTTTGCAAGCCAGAGGGGAGTGGCAAGATCTATTCAGTGTGACGAATAAGAAAAATCTGCAGCCAAAAATATTCTACCCGGAAAGACTATCATTCAGGATAGAAGGAGAGATAAAGGGTTTTCCAAACAAACAAAAACTAAAGGAGTTTATAACCATTAAACCAGCCTGCAGGAAATATTAAAGGGCACTCATTGAGTAGAAAGGAGAAAACAAAATTGACAGTGTAAATATAGGAAACACAAAACCAGTAAAAAAATGGTTATTTCTTTAAAAAGTCAGTCAAAGAACTCACAAAATAAAAAGACATAAAATATAACAACATATACCTAAAACACGGGAAGGGAAGAGGTTAAGGATGGGTTCAAACTTAAACAACCATCAACTTATATAGACTTGTATATGCAGAAAATGTTATATACAAACCTAATGATAACTATATACCAAGAACCACTAATAAATATACAAAGAATAAAGAGAAAGAAATCCAAATATATCAGTAAAGAAAATCAGTAAGACATGAAAGACAGAAAGACAGGAAAGGATCAAAGAAAATATTCAGAAACAATCACAAAATAACATGAATATGTATATTTATTTTATATATAAATCTATGTACATAAAACAATAATTATTTTGAATGTAAAATTAACTAAATGCTTCAGTCAAAAAACACAGGGTGGCAGAATGGATTAAAAATAAGACCCACTTATATGCTGCCTACAAGAGACGGATTTCAGACCTAAAGACGCCTGCAGATTGAAAGTGGGGGCGGAGAAACATCTGTCATGCAAATGGATGTCAAAAGAAAGCTGAATAGCGATACTTACATGGGACAAAAAAGACTTTAAAACAAAGACGGTAATAAGAGACAAAGGACAATGTATAATCATAAAGGGAACAATCCAACAAGAAGATATAATAATTGTAAATATTTATGCCCCCAACTTGGAAGCACCCAAATATACAAAACAATAACAAAAATAAAAGAACTCATTGATAATAACACAGTAATAGTAGGGGACTTTAACAGCCTACTTACATCAAAGGACATCACATAAAGGGAAAATTAACAAGGAAACAATGGCATTTAATGACACATTGAAACACAAGGATTTAACAGATATATTCAGAACATTCTATCCTAAAACAGCAGAATACACATTCTTTTCAAGGGCATACAGAACATTACCTAGAAGAGCTCCCATACTAGCCCACAAAACAAGCCTCAAAAATTCAAGAAGATTGAAGTCATACCATGCATCTTTTCCAACCACAATGCTGTGAGACTTAAAGTCAATCACAAGAGAAAATTTGGAAACACCACAAATACATGGAAGTTAAATAATAAGCTACTAAACAATGAATGAGACAACCAGGAAATAAAAGAAGAAATTCAAAAGTACGTAGAAACCATGAAAACGAAATGATCCAAAACAATGGTCCAAAACTTTTAGGATATAGCAAAAATTGTTCTAAGAGAAGTATATAGCAATACAGGCCTTCCTCAAAAAGCAAGAAAAATCTCAAATAAACAATGTAATCTAACACCTAAAGGACCTAGAAAAGGAACAACAAACAAAACCTAAAACCAGCAGAGGGAAGGAAATAATAAAGCTTAGAACAGAAATCAATGATACAGAAACTACAAAAACAAGAGAATAGGTCAGTGAAACAAGGACATGGTTCTTTGGAAAAAAACAATAAAACTGATAAACCTCTAACCAGACTTAACAAGAAAAAAAGATAAAGGACTCAAATAAATAAACTAACACATGAAAGAAGAAAAATAACAGCTAACACCACAAAAATACAAATAATTATAAGAGAATATTATGAAAAATTATATGTCAACAAATTGGACAAGCTATAAAAAATGGAAAAATTCCTAGTAACATATAAACTACCAAAACTGAAACAGGAAGAAATAGAACATTTGAACAGACTGATAACCAGTAAAGAAATTGAATCAGTTATCAAAAAATTCCCAACAAACAAAAGTCTAGGACCAGATGGTTTCACACAGGAATTCTACCAGACATTTAAAGAAGAAATAATATCTATTCTTCTCAAACTATTCCAAAAAATAGAAAAGGAAGGAAAACTTTCAAATTCATTCTATGAAGCCTACATTAGTCTGATATCAAAACCAGATAAAGACACCACAAAAGAAAGGGAACTATAAGCCAATATCTCTCGTGAACATAGATGCAGAAATTTTCAACAAAATACTAGCAAATTGAATTCAACAATACATTAAAAAAATCATTCACTGCCTGTGCTCGCTCGCTCACTCTCTCTCTCTAACAAACAAACAAAAAAAATCATTCACCACGGGTGCCTGGGTGGCTCAGTGGGTTAAGCCGCTGCCTTCGGCTCAGGTCATGATCTCAGGGTCCTGGGATCGAGTCCCACATCGGGCTCTCTGCTCAGCGGGGAGCCTGCTTCCCCCTCCCTCTCTGCCTGCCTCTCTGCCTACTTGTGATCACTCTCTATCAAATAAATAAATAAAATCTTTAAAAAAAAAATCATTCACCACAATTAAGTGGGATTTATTCCTGGGATGCAAGGGTGGTTCAATATTCACAAATCAATCAATGTGATACATCACACCAATAAAAGAAAGGTAAGAAACATATGATCGTTTCAATAGACACAGAAAAAGTTTTTGACAAAGTACAACATCCATTCACTGTAAAAACCCTCAACAAGTATACTTAGAGGGAACATACCTCAACATAATAAAGGTCATATATGAAAAATCCACAACTAACATCATCCTTAACAGGAAGAAAACAGAGCTTTTCTCCTAAGGTCTAGAACAAGACAAGGATGTCCACTCTCACCACTTTTATTCAACATAGTACTGGAAGACCTGGCCACAGCAATCAGACAACACAAAAAAATAAAAGACAGCCAAATCAATGAGGAAGAAGTAAAGATTTCACTATTTACAGATGACAGGATACTATAAAAAGGAAACCCTGAAGACTCCAACAAAAAATTTCTAGAACTAATAAACGAATTCAATAAAGTCACAAGATACAAAATCAATGTACAGAAATCTGTTGCATTTCTATATACCAATACTGAAGCAGCAGAAAGAAATTAAGAAAACAACCTTATTTACAATTGCACTAAAAACAATAAAATATCTAGAAATAAACCTAATCAAAGAGATGAATGACTTGTACTCTGAAAACTATAAAACACTGATGAAGAAATTTTAGACAACACAAAGTAATGGAAACACATTCCATGCTCATGGATTGGAAAAACAAATATTGTTAAAATGTCTATACTACCCAAAGCAATCTATACATTGAATGCAATCCCTATACAAAACACAAATTTTAGGATTGTTTTTTCTAGTTTGCTAAAAAATGCTGTTAAACAACAGCATTGCACTAGAAAAACAAACTTAAAATTTGTATGGAACCACAAAAGACCATGAATCGCCAAAGCAATCTTGAAAAAGAAAAACAAAGCTGGAAGCATCACAATTCTGAACTTCAAGTTACATTACAAAGCTGTAGTAATCAAAATAGTATGTTACTGGTACCAAAACAGACACATATATCAATGAAACAGAACAGAAAACCCAGAAATAAGCCCACAATTATATGGTCAATTAATCTTCAACAAAGCAGGAAAGAATAGCAAAAGGGAAAGGGGTAGTCTCTACAGCAAATGGTATTAGGGAAACTGGACAGCAGCAAGCAAAAGAGAGAAACAACCATTTCCTCTCACCATACACAAAAATAAATTCAAAATGGATTAAAGACCTAAATGTTAGACCTGAAACCATAAAAATCCTAGAACAGAATACAGGCAGTAACCTGTTTGATATCAGTCATAGCAACTTCTTACTAGACATGTCTCCTGAGGCAAGGGAAACAAAGGCAAAAATAAACTATTGGAACTACATCAAAACAAAAAGCTTCCGTGCAGCAAAGGAAACAACAAAACAAAAAGGCAACCTACCAAATGGGAGAAGATATTTCCAAATGACATATCCACTAAGGGTTATTATGCAAAATATGTGAAGAATTTATCAAACTCAACATCCAGAAAACATATAATCTGATTAAAAATGGACAGAAGACATGAACAGACATTTCTCCAAAGAAGACATACAGATGGCCGACACACGGAAAGATGCTCAACATCACTCGGCATCAGGAAAATGCAAACCGAAACTATAATGAGGTATCACTTCACACCTGTCAGAATGGCTAAAATCAACACAAGAAACAACAGGTACTGGTGAGCATGTGAGGAAAAAGGAACCCCTGTGCACAGCTGGTGGGACTGCAAACTGGTGCAATCACTGTGGAAAACAGTATGGAGGTTCCTCAAAAAATAGAACTACCTCACAATCCAGCAACTGTACTATTAGGTATTCACCCAAAGAATACAAAAACACTAAGTTAAAGGGATACATGTACCCCTAAGATTACAGCAGTATTGTTTACAATAGCCAAGATAAGGAAGCAGCCTAAGTGCCGATTGATGAATGGATAAAGAAGATGTGGGGGGCACCTGGGTGGCTCAGTGGGTGAAGCCTCTGCCTTCAGCTCGGGTCATGATCCCAGGGTCCTGGGATCGAGCCCCGCATGGGGCTCTCTGCTCGGCGGGGAGCCTGCCTCTCCCCCTCTCTCTCTGCCTGCCTCTCTGCCTACTTGTGCTCTCTGTCAAATAAATAAATAAAATCTTAAAAAAAAATGTGGCATATAAATATAATGGAATATTATTGGCCATAAAAAAGAATGAAATCTTGCCATTTGCAACAACATAGATGGAGCTAGAGAGTATAATACTAAAGGAAATCAGTCAGTCAGAGAAAGACAAATACCATATGATTTCACTCATATGTCAATTTAAAAAACAAAACAAACAAGCAAAGGAAAAAGGAGAAACAAACTAAGAAACGGGCTTTAACTAAAGAGAACAAACTGATGGTTACCAGAGGGGACGTGCGTGAGGGGAATGGGTGAAACAGGTGACTGGGATGAAGGAGGGCACTTCCTTCTGGGTACTCATGATGAATACCCAGTGATGCAGAGAATTGTCGAATCACTACAATGTACACTTGAAACTAATATAACACTGCATGTCAACTAACTGGAATTAAAATAAAAACTTAAAATCAAAAAACATATTGGAGAAAATCTTAATGACCTTGTATTAGGCAAATAGTTCTCAGATACAACACCAAAAGAATACATTTTTTAAAAATTGATAAATCACACTTTATTAAAATTAAAATCTTCTGCTCTGCAATAATAAACATGGTTGAGAGAATGAAAAGACGAGCCACAGACAGTCAGAAAATATTTGCCAAACAGGTACCCGATAGAGGACTCACATTCAGAATATAAAAGAATTATATATATCTCAAATCCCAACCATAAGGAAACAATCCACTAAAACCCAGGCAAGAGATTTAAACAGATACCTCACCAAAGATACAGAGATAGCAAACAGGCCAAATAACAAAGATGCTCAACATCATTATCATGTGTCATTAAGGAAATCCAAATTAAAGTCCCAAGGATAAAGTTTATATATTAGAATATCTAAAATTTTTTAAATCTGTCAAATACTAAGTGCTGACAAGGATGTGGAAACTATACCCTTACACGTTGCTAATGGGAATGCATAAAGGGACAGCCACTTGGAATAAACTTAATCAGTTTGACATGTTATTGTAATACACTTACTTTACTATCAGTAATCCCTCTCCTAGGTATTCACCCCAGGGAAAAGAAAATCTATGTTCACGTAAAAACCTGTATGCTTATATGAGTGAATTATTCATTATCACCCCAAACTGGAAACAACCCAAATGTCCTTCAGTTGTGAATAAATACCTTGTGGTACTTCCACACAACGAAGTAAAACTCAGCAAAAAGGGGCCAACCTACTGAGCACCCAACAAAATGGATGAATCTCAAACACGGTGTGCTAAGTAGAAGGCGGCAGACTAAAAAGGCTGTAGACCATAGCAATCCAATTATATGGCATTCCAGAAAAGGCAGAACCAAAGGGACAGAAACTAGGTCAGTGGCCCCTCTTCCAGGAGGATAAGGGCTAACTACAAAAGCACAGGAGGCAATCTTCTGGGAAACCAACCCTGCATCTCCATTGTGATAGTGCTTATGAGACTATATATGCTGTCAGAACTCAGAACAGTACTCTAAAACAGGTGGATTTTATTGCATGTAAATTATACCACAAGTTTTTTAAAATGAGAAAGAAAGGGGCGCCTGGATAGCTCAGTCAGTTAAGCATCTGCCTTCAGCTCAGGTCATGATCCCAGGGTCCTGGGATCCAGCACCATATCGGGCTCCCTGCTCAGCAGGGAGTCTGCTTCTCCCTCTCCCTCGGAGCTCTCTCTCTCTCTCTCTTTCAAATAAATAAAATCTTGAGAAAAAAAAATGTATCTAAAAAGATTCCATCATGAGGCAGCACTGAAAAGTTACTGCGTATCTAAAACAACACCTGCTTCTTGTCAAGCAAGGGAATCAAACAGCAGCAAGGACTGCCCAATTTACCAGAATACAGACTTTTTCAAAGCTAAGAAAAGTTGGTATTGCTGACTCATGTGCCACCTATGATCAGTTGGGTACTGAACAATAATTTTTTCAAAGCTCCCAGTTGACTTTCGGAAGATATTTGACTTTTAGCAACATGATTTACTTCTAGAAAAACCTGAACTGTAAGTCTGACCTAAAGGAAATGCAGATAAAGCTCTGGTATAATTTAACTTTCCTGAGAATTATTCTGTTAACCCTCAAAAGGCCAAAGATGTCAAAATCATGGTCACATACAAAACTGGCTAAGGACAGCAAAGACAATAGTTATGGGTCTCACTTATGACCATAAATGCAATAAACCTAATAAAATTTTAGAAAATCAAAGCCAACAGGGATTTAAAAAAAAAAAAAAAAAAAAACTATACATATACATCATGACCACGCATTTACCCAAGAACTTATCCCAGGAATTCAAGGAGTGAACACTGGGGGCGGGGCGCCTAGGTGGCTCAGTGGGTTAAGACCTCTGTCTTCGGCTCAGGTCATGATCCCAGGGTCCTGGGATGGAGCCCCGCATTGGACTCTCTGCTCAGCGGGGAGCCTGCTTCCCCTTCTCTCTCTCTGCCTGCCTCTCTGCCTACTTGTGATCTCTGTCTGTCAAATAAATAAATAAAATCTTAAAAAAAAAAAAAAGGAGTGAACATTGAAAACTCATGAACACAGATTATGAAAAACAGCCTTTCACCTTGAAATCACATGTTAACTGTAATAGACAAACACAATTCAGAAGGGTCTCTGTATTTTGATTGTGATAATGATTAGGAAAATGGCATACAATTTTATGGATAAAGGCATGCTGTCATTTAGAAAATGTTCTAAAATTGTGTATATTAAAAGAAGTGCTTTATTCCTGAGAAACTATACAGTGATAGGAATCTTATAGCCCAAGGTGACTTGGAATCAAGAAAATAGCAGTGTTATCTCCTTTCACCACACAACAATTACGTTTTCCTCATTAGCTAGCCTGAGTTGGTTTCGTTAATTTTAACAATCCTTCGTAATATACAAATCACAGAAATAATTGCATAATGAAAAAGCCACCAAAATTGATCCCCAAATCTGGTTGACGCAAGAAACACCTGGGGAGCTCTGGCAAAACAGAGATTCTCTGACCCCACCCAGGTAATCTGGGCTGGCGACTGGGGAGGCATGCATTGTTTTGCAAACAAGGCTCCCAAAGGGACTTTGTTATCAGCTAGTTCTGGAACCTGCAGCCTGAGAAAATAGAGGCGTGAGACACATCCTTCCTTTGAAGTTTTTTCAGTGTAGTTGTAGATCTAAAATTTTGCCATAAAAAAAAAAATGAAACAAAAGATAAAAACATTCCATAATAATAAATGATTTGTCACCACCGAAAGAGTTTTGCAGGGACTAATGGCTACAGAAGTCTGAACAAGGATAAGAATTTGAAGCTGAAGAGGTTAGAGGCAGACTCGATGTTGGGGCAGCGCCTGACAGGTATTGGGAACTTAATGAATTCCCTGAACAAATATTTAAGGATAGAAGGGCTTGTTAGTGAAAGAGGCGAGTGAAGAATGTTCCAGGAGAGGATATACTCATAGCCAAATACAGAGAGGGAAGTGAGTACTTTGGGTTCAAGACAATGAGTGAACCAATCTCTCTGGTTTGGAGGTCAGATTATGGAGGCTCTAGAGCTTCAGGTTAGGATTGGCCTGTGAGAAGAAGGGAGCCACTGAAGGTTTCTGAAGGTGGTGTGAGGCAGTCAACCTGGGCTTTAAGATTAACAAAGCTGGGGTGGCTGGGTGGCTCAATCGGTTAAGCCTCTGGTCATGATCTTGGGGTCCTGGGATCGAGCTCCCCAGCTCGTTCTTGTGCTCGCTCTCTCTCTCTCTCTCTCTCAAATAAATAAATAAAATCTTTAAAAGAAAAAACGGTTAACAAAGCAATGCCACAGAGAGGCTATGTTTAATACTCCAAGGTCTGGTTAGAAAAAAGAGCAATACCACAGTGAAACCAAGGGATTTTCTGTGGGAGATAACCAGAGGGTCTCCAGGAGGAGGGGCTGAGGGGCTGAGGGGCTGTGGTCATCTACGACCAGCAGGAGCCCTAGATGGTTGCCCAGTCACAACCAAAGGCCTAAGAACTCCCTAAAACAGTACTGGTTGAAAGGCCATGGAGTAAAATCAAGAGCAAGTGCATTCACTGCATCACGCCCACCAGGGGCCCCACTGTGAAGACAAGTTTTTGGGAGCAGACCGGGGCAAGTCACAGGGTAAGGGCTGTGTTCCCCCAGGCACTCTGAAACAACCTGCTGCCTCCTCATTTACACATTCATTTCCACAAGCTCAGCAACCAAGTGGCTAAGCAAAGGATCAGTCCACTAATATGAAAGCATGGAATGGGAACTTAACGTGGAAAAAGGGGAAGGGTAGGAAGAGGTCCACCGTGGGCACGTTCTAGGGCTAGGTTTAGCACTCAGCTAGAAAAATGCATAAAGTTCAGGAGAGAAATTAGAAGGGTTATAACCCCTGCAAAGATGGTGGATGAGTAGAAAGTGCCTTCTTACAGAGTGGCAGATGGGAAATCCCTTAGAATCTTTTGTGGAGCATTTCAATTCACCCCACTAGCAAGTCCTAGACTGAAGAAGGCAGCCTTCCAGACTCTGGAGAACCAGGTGCAGATGATGGAACCAAACTGAGTCTGACCTCTGGCCTAGGTCAGGCCCTCGCACCCCAATACCCCCTCCCATCAGAGTGGGGTGATTGAAACTCTGGCTGCTTCCAGTTCTGCCACCCAACAGCTTGGCCTCTGAGACCAGGGTTCCCCCCTCAGTGGGATGCAGGTGTCAGCTGGACTGGTCTCCTCCAGCCCTAAAGCCTGCCATTCCAGAACTGGGAAATAAGCTACCATAAATGAAGCACCAGAAAAGGACATAAAGCTCTGGGAACCCAAAAGTCTTCCATGGGTCTGGGCTTTCACATTGGCTGTAGATTTGCTTCTCATTATTTGTGATCCAGTATAAAATTAAAACAAAATTTTTTCAAGAATATTCTGGGCAGCGGAGGGAAAAACAAGCTTGGAATGAAAACCATCCCCCCAATAAATCTCAGAACAAGCAGGCCTGCATGGTTGAGAGCTCACCACAGGGTCAAAGGTATAGTTCCAGGTTCCAACAGAAGAGGAGCTGGAGCTTTTGGACACTCGAGCCAAGTGTTCCCACCCTCCTCTCTGCCGCTCAGTACCCAGCCTCCCTTCAGGGTCCTGCTCACACCCACCCTCTGTCCCCTTCATCTTTGAGGCCTTCCCTGACCATTCTGGCCTGAAAGTTCGGCTACCCTTAAATTCCCCTCAGTCTGTACCTGGAACTTGTCTCTGTTTTCTTCTTCATAAATGTTAGCTTCCCCCCCCACGTGAACCCAAAGTCTCTTGGACATACCACCTTTGTTTCATAAACCTCCACAGGGCCAGAGGGAGGACAGGTCTGTAATTAATGTTTGTTGGCTGAGGTACAGGTCATTCCAGAGACAAAGAGAACACTACTCAGTATGTATGGTAATAGTTATTTCTTCTTCTGTGACTCTTATGTTCATATATTGAATTTTCATAACCACCCCCGTCATCAGATGAGGAAACAAAAGTCACTCACAGAGGTTAAGTACCATGCCCAAGAACCAGAGCTAGTGAGTGAATGGCTCTGAACCTAAGTTTGACACCAAAGATCACACAATACCCTCATGCTGCTTCCTCCTACCAGAAATCTGAAGGAGAGCTACTCTGAATAGAAATCTCAGTCTCCAGGGGCGCCTGGGTGGCTCAGTTTAAGCCTCTGTCTTCCGCTCAGGTCATGATCCCAGGGTCCTGGGATCGAGCCCCACATAGAGCCCGACATCGGGCTCTCTGCTTGGCAGGGAGCCTGCTTCCCCCTCTCTCTCTCTCTGCCTGCCTCTCTGCCTACTTGTGATCTCTGGCTGTCAAATAAATAAATAAATAAATCTTAAAAAAAAAAAAAAGGAAGGAAGGAAGGAAGGAAGAAAGAAAGAAAGAAAGAAAGAAAGAAAGAAAAGAGAAGAAATCTCAGTCTCTGAAAACAAACGCAAAAATTACAAAAAGATCCTCAACTATGAAAACCCATAACTGCAGATGATTGGTTCCCCAAAGATTATGAGCAATAACTCAGAAGATCCTAGATTAACAAATTAGCTTCAGATCTGTTGCCCCAGAGTAGAGGCAGGGGTAAAGAGGCAGATCTAAAAAGAAAGGGATATCTCTCCTCATTCCTTTTGTCTCCAGAGGGCTCTCTAAGGACCCAAGAGAAGACGAGAGGGGAGGAAGGGGACGGAAGTACCAACACTGGGGGGATGGGGACAATGGTGTGAAAAACCGAGAAGCTGCATCTATACAAAAATCCCCACAGCTCCCTAGTGGGGTACCCACTAAGCCTTCACCCTCAGATATCAAGGGACAGTGAGAAGGAGGACAATGAAAATCGGTGGTGGGAGCATCTGGAAATCCAGCCTTATCCCCATGAGCTGCAAAGAGGGAGTAGGGCTCACGGCCCTCTTGCTGCCCCAGCCCCACTGGGCTGGCTGGCACTGTCCATTTCACACGAGCCATAACCCTGGCACACCACGTACATACACAGCAGGAAGGACGCACCTGCTGGTGTGTAGTGACAAATGCCAAAGTCTGCTCACCTTGAGACTGGGAGAATTGCATTTACTCAATATTCTGGCTTAAAATGAATAGAAAAATAGGAAGTCAAAGTTCAATTAAAAAAAAAAATAGGAAGCCAGAGCTCATCTGCAGAATGGCACAAGCGGGAGAGGTGAGTGGCTGGCCCAGCAGATCCCAGCCCAGTACGTTCACCTTCTTGTGCCTGTGGGGCACAGAATGGGGAGTGTAGGGAAAGGGGCAGAAGTCACATGGCAGGTAAACCATCCAGTGACATGGGCAATGTTCTCATTCTGGATTAGTGCTATTAGGGCTGGATGGTTCCTTGATTCCAAGCCCATGTGCCACCCAAGTGTCCTCTTGTACATTTCTCATGCCAATGGTCCTCTCTAAGGTTCTCTGGGTGCACCCTCTGCCAGTCAGAGGAAAATGACACAGCAGTCAATAGGCAAAGACAATGTCTTCTAGGGGTCAGGGAGAAGTTACTTTCTAAGGCTTGTTCTCTAAACTGTACTACATTTACAGAAAGGGTAGGCAGGTAACTTTTAGGAATGAACAACTTTCCAACCTGCATGTGTTGGTTTGACCTGGGGTAAGGGCAGCTAGGCTTCCAAGTGGGCTTGGTGTATATTTCCAGAATACCAAGAAGTGTTGTTTCCAGAAAGATACTAAATAAAACTTCACATGTTCATGGGTACTCTGGACCCCTACCTGCATTCTGAGCCTCTTAAAAGGCAAAGAGCCAAAAAACCAACTAGTCTTACTACAGACTCATATTTTGGGGGGAAACAGCAAGGGGTCATTCTTGGAGACCCTGAGTACACGAAGACTCCAGAGTGTTCACTTTCTAGTCCTCTGAGGCTGGTAAAGACCCCTGGGGAAGGATCTAGACTCCCCCCTTATCTCCGGCACTGCAAGAGCCCCTCTCTTCTCAGCACTGCCATCAGCCTCATTTTCTGACAAGTCTTCCCAGCAGACTCCCGTACAACTGCCAGCTTGGGGTCCCTGCCTTGCAGTGAATGGACCTGTGTGTCTGCTAAGCTCCAGGCAGGAGGTGCACCCACCTGACCCTGACCTTACCAGTTAGACCAGGAACTTCCCAAGGGTCTAGCCTGCTTGGCACATACTCCCTGAGATCTGGCCCCTGGAAAAATCGTCTCTTGCTGCGGGCGTCTGCAAACCTCACATGAAGAAAAACTACCACAAGGCCCCACAAGGCCCCAGCCAGCCCCCTCCTCAGTTAGCCGGGGTTTTTTGTTTGTTTGTTTTTGTTTTTGTTTTTTTATTAAGATTTTTATTTATTTATTTGACAGACAAGAGATCACAAGTAAGCAGAGAGGCAGTCAGAGAGAGAGGAGGAAGCGGCTCCCCGCAGAGCAGAGAGCCCGATGCAGGGCTCGATCCCAAGACTCTGGGATCATGACCTGAGCGGAAGGCAGAGGCTTAAACCCACTGAGCCACCCAGGCGCACCTCAGTTAGCCATTTTTGTGCGCGCGCGCGCGCACACACACACACACACACACACACACCAAACAGACCCACCAAAAAAAAAAAAAAAATGAGAAAGGATGGACCAGCACAAACCCTCCACCACCATGGAGTGGCTCTCTAGGCTCATGCCTCGTGGTGTGTGAGGACCAGCATTGTTTTGTATCATCAATAAATGAAGGAAAAGACATGCACACCCTAGTGAAAAGGTTCTTGGGCAAGTCCCCCCGAGTCTTCACTACCCAATCCAGCATCCAGTGTCCAGTCACTCCCCACCTAGAACCAACTCCCCAGGCCCCCAGCTGCTCGGGTTCAAGGCCTTTGGCCCACTGAGGGTGGGAGACAAAGAGGGAACCTCACTCTGCACACCAGGAAGGGAACATTCCATGCTGGTCTAGGGCACTGTAGCATCACCCACCATAGTCCCTGCAGTGTGAGGAAGAGACAAAGACAGGCTGGCAGAAGAGAGAAGGGAAGAAGGCCAAGAATGTAAGGGAAAAGAAAAGAGAGGTAAAGAAAAGGATAAAAACAAAATATTTTATTTTACTAGAACTCAAAATGCCCTTTAGGAACCCAATAAGTTTACCAGAAGCACCTACAGTTCCCCCAGACTCTCGCATTGTGGATACCTGATGCTTTGAAGTGTCAAGGGTTCCCCAGAGGGGAACCTCCCCATTTGGAGACAACTTATTGACAAGTTATTTACTTTGACATAAAGGATTCCAATAAGTCAGGGAAGAACACATAGCCCCACTTAGAAGTTGGATTAAACTCTAGGGCAGGCACCTAAAAGCTGGTGGAGGGGACATACCCCTCACCCCATCTCACCCCACCTCACCCCAGCTCCAGGAATTGCAAGTGGCTACTTTTACCCTCTTTAGGCCCCAAAGACCTGGGTCTTTTTCCTTCAGGTTATGAAATATAGGGTGCTTCCCCTAACCAGAAATGTCCTGGAAAACCTCTCCCCATCAGTCCACCTTCCCCTCTGCAGTACCACTGCTAAACATTCAGTCCTTTGGGGTCTCTAAGAGTGTTAGCAAGCCACAAGTTCCAAGGAAGTGTTCTGCCTCAACCCCTGACAGCTAACTCGTTATCCAAAATTCTCTAACCACAGTAATCTGTGAACAAGGGTCCGGCAGCCACCGAACCCCAGTAGAAGCTAAGGAGGCAGAGGGAGGGGCGGGGCTTGAGTAAAAGGCTGTAAGTGAGAGCAAGACTGCAAAGCCCGACGCCCTGGTTTTGCCTGGGACCCCACGGCCGCCTCCACTGCCTTACTCTCCCAGACTCACTTTTGGGCTGGGAGGACCTTCACATGGCACCCTGAATCCTCCTGCAAAGAGCTAGGGAACTGGGAGATGAGCCTACCTTTCTTCCTTGAGGGCTTCCGCGATAAGCACCCCTCAAATCGAACGCACCCCCTTTCGAATAACGCCTATCGAAACAACTGCATCACCATTTCCCAGCACCTCACCTCCCCAAAAGAAAACTCCTGGCTGTCTGGAGTCGCTGGGGTCTTTCCCTTACGCCCCACGCCAACCCTCCCCCCACCCCCGAAAAAAAATCCTTCTTGCCGCACGTAGGAGCCCCTCTCCAACTGGGGAGCCCGGGGAGGCTTCCGAGCAAGGGTCCCTACCCCCGACCCCCACCCTCGGAAAGTGACTCCCAGGGGCCGCGCCGGGACAAAAGCGCGGGGCGGGCTCACTCACCCGCGCGGCGGAGGCGGCCGGGTAGCCAAGGCACCGCGCTCGGCCGGGGAGCCCCTGCCGCAGGCGCGCAGCGCGGGCCCCAGGCTCGCTCCGCCACCGGCTGCAGAGCAGGCGGTGCGGGGAGCCGGTGAGGCGCGTCCCGGGCGGGCCGGAGGGGACAGGGGTGAGCGGCCGGCGACAGAGCAAGTGCGACAGCGAGGAGCGAAAGCGCGAGTGTGCCGACACTGAGAGCGCGGCACTTGGGGTCGGATTCGGACTGCCGGCTGCGGCTCACACGCGCTGATTTGCATGTCGTTTGCATAGCGCTCCGGGAATGGACCTGAGGTCCTTCCCGCCACGCCCACCGTCGTTGCTCCTCGGAGCCCGGAGTCCAGATCGCGGAGCCAACCCTGCTCCAGACGCCGTGCCGCCCCAGCTCTCTGGGTGAGGTCAACGCGTTGTCTCGATTTGTTTTGTATTTTCGCCTGTAAGACCACCCGATACAGGACAAAAAAGGACTACACACTGGAAAAACGCAGCGTAGACTTCAAAATTAATTCCCTTTCTCTCTAATGTTGCGATCAAGAACAATGAATAGAGTAGATCCCTCAAAAGAATACAGTTTTGTTTTTTGGATAAAGTATCGTGAAAAACTTAACTCGCTCACTTTTAAAATTGAACAAGTTTTGTTCAATAGTTGAAGAAATACAAAATTGTAGGGGCGCCTCAGGTGGTTAAGTGTCTACCTTGGGCTCAGATCATGATCCCAGAGTCCTGGGATTGGGCCCAGCATGGGTCTCCCTGCTCAGTGGGGAGCCTACTTTTCCCTCTCCCTCTCGGCTCCCCCTGCTTGTGCTTGGTCTCTCTCTCTCTCTCTCTCTCTCTCTCTATGTCAAATAAATAGATAAAATAAATAAAGAGAGAAAGAAAAAGAGAGAAAAGAAAAAGGAAAGAAAGAGAAGGAAGGAAGGAAAGAAAAAAAATACAAAGTTGCATTGGCTAGGATAAACGAGTTCTTAAAAATGCAGATTCTGGAACTGTGAACCCTACACTTTCTAGCTGCCCAACCACTTTGAGCAAGTGATCTGTTACTTGGTTTTCTTACTTCTAAAATGGGGTTAATGTAAGTGCCTGATAGGAATGTGAGACTTCAATACAGATACAGCGGGTAAAGCTCTTAGGAAAGTACCTAACGTACTGTTACTGTGAACTTCTTTTTAAAGGTTTTACTCATTTATTTATTTGAGAGAAAGAGAAAAAGAGAACACGTGCACAAGCAGGGGGAGGGGCAGAGGGAGAGGGAAAGAAAGAGAAGCTCAAGCAGGCTCCACAACTCAGCAAGAAGCCCAAGTTGGGGCTCTATTCCAAGACCCCGGAGATCATGACCTGAGCCAAAATCAAAAGCTGAAGCCTAACCATCTGAGCCACCCAGGTGCCCCCAGTTACTATAAACGCTTAAAAATGCAAGTATGATCCGATACGTGTCTCCTAAACCCAGAGTCAATCAGATCAAAGAGAGGCAAGAGGGAGAGAAAAGGGGGAAGAAGCTAAAGAAGGCAAAGAGAAAGTGCCCTAAGATTAGATACAGTCTCTGGAAAGTGCAGACTGGGATTTCCCACCCAACTCCACTGTCAGGCTAACTAGCCCCAGCTCTGAGAAAGCAGTTCTGCATCTTCTTTCTCCCCAGAAGATCCAACTTTGAATGCATTCTTTGAAACATCCTCTTGGGAATGTTCTGGAGAAACATAAAAAGTTCAACTAGCCACTTCTTGAAAAAAAAAAAAAGAGAGAGAGAGAGAGAAAGAGAAAGAAAATAATTGAAGTGTAAAGAAAGCAAAGTCTGTGTTGTGGTGGCAAAAGCCCCAGGTGGGCAGACCTGGATGTTAAACCTGCTTCTGGTACTAGCTTTGTGGAGCTTGCAAGAGACCCTTATTGTTTCTGGGCCTCAGTTTTTATATCTGTGAAATGAGGAGGTTCCATGGAACTTTTTTTTTTTCCACCCTGGGCATCTTTGAAACTTTAGCTCCAGGGTTCCTCTGACAGCTTCCCTTTGTTCTGTTTTAGTTTGTAGGATACCTACAAAAAATTTTTTTTAATTCCTTTTTTTTTTTTTTTGGCTCATCTAATACTTAGTTTGCACCTGAAACAAAATCTACTGTAGAATTTCCTGATCTGTTCTCTTGGATTGTGAGGTAAATATCTTTGCAGTCACCACCCAAGTCAACAGAGAGAATTCTGCCAGCCATCCTGGAAGACTCTCCATTGCCGCAGCCCAATAAGAACCCCCATCCTGGGCGCCTGGGTGGCTCAGTTGGTTAAGTGACTGCCTTTGGCTCAGGTCATGATCGAGTCTGCTTCTCTCTTTGACCCTCCCTCCTCTCATGCTCTCTCTCTCTCAAATAAATAAATAAAATTAAAAAAAAAAAATCCCCCCCATCTCCTTTTTCCCCAAAAGCAACCACTAGCCCAGCTTTTATGGACTCACTTTTGCTAGTGTCTTTACAATATTATCTCCCAAGTGCATCTTGCCCTTTGTTTTTGCTTTTGTTTTTAGCTTACTGTGCCTTTTAAGTCTTTGTTAAAATTATCATTTGAAGAATTTAGGCCTTTTGACCTGTGGAGTTTCCCAGTCTGGGAATTGCACTTCTATGGGGCAGTTCAACATATTCCTGTCCTTTGCATTTCCTGGAAATTGGGAGCTGACCCAGAGGCTTCATCAAACAGGTTTCATCCCTTTTACAAGACCATAGGTAGGGGTGTTCTTTGATCAAGAGGCACATGATATTTGGTTTTGCTCTTTTCTAAAATTAGCAGCTGTTACGGCTCAATTCTTACATCCACGAAGTCTGTGAGGGTAACAAAATGGTATTTTAATTTTGCCGTTCGGTTTTTAATTAGCTGAATATATTTACAAGGAGATGTTTCCTCTCATCTAGTATTTGGTTACCACGAGATAAATTCATATAGGAAATGGATACATATTTGCTTCTTTCTTTCTTTAATTTACCCGTTTTCAAGATAATCTGGCAAGATATTCTGTCATCCACAGAAATTAATCTGTAAGTTTCTTTCTTAATATTATTAAAAACTCATGGATTTAAAGATATTTGATAGATTTCAATCTATTGCGATTTTAATCCTTATAAAGCTCAAACTGTCCCATCTTTGTCCGGTAGATAGCTTCCTTGCTACCTGATACTGCAGGATGTCCTAGGCTCAGCAGATACATTTCTTGCCCTAAACATGGAATCATCCATTTCTCCAAGAAGCTCTATTTTCCTTTCTTGACATTTTAAGATGATAATATGGGAACTAGGGGTGTTCATTACTACCAGATCGGTAACTGTTTCTATGCCTCTTCAAAAGATAGAACTAGGATAGAATACTTCATGAGTTCCTACTAATATTTCGAATTCAATTTCAGGACTACAAGGTTTTTACTTAATGTCCTCTGTATTACATTGCCCTTTCTTTCTTTCACATGGAAAATTCTGGTTCTCAAGGATAATTGGATTAGAATATTTACTAATTTGATGTTTACTACTTGCTTTATTTTACATTAAATATATAATAATCTCAAAGTAATACTACCACCACTGATCATTATTCTTGAAAAGTTTTTTGCATATAGTATCCATTTTATTATAGTTGTACTCTTTCTAAATTACTAACTGCTATAGCCATTGCATACTGTCGTATTTTTCATTTAACTCATTTGATCATAGTTTTATGGGTAAATATACACTTAATATTCACCATTAGTTCCTTATTTCTATCTAGTCATTTTGATGGTGTGAAAGCCTGTCCTCTAGTAGATTCCTTAGGAAAGGAAAGACTTATGGAAACAGTATTCTCTGAGTTTTTGCATATTAATTACAATTTGTCTGTGTCATTTGCAGGTCCATTTTGCTGATAGGAATGCTCGGCTTGCATTTTTTTCCTTGAAAATTTAAATATATTTTGTAACTTATTTATGGCATAAAGCATTGCTGTCAAAAAGTCTGATATAGTCTGCTTGTCTTTCACTTGTAAGTTAGATTCTTTTTGCATAGATACCCAAGGAACTTTATCTTTTTTTTTTTTAAAGATTTTATTTATTTATTTGACAGATAGAGATCATAAGTAGGCAGAGAGGCAGGCAGAGAGAGAGGAGGAAGCAGGCTCCCTGCCGAGCAGAGAGCCCGATGCGGGGCTCCATCCCAGGACCCTGGGACCATGACCTGAGCCGAAGGCAGAGGCTTTAACTCACTGAGCCACCCAGGTGCCCCTATCTTTTTTTTTAAACCCAGTAATTTTACAAGACTATGTTTGTTGTGACTCTTGTTTGATATTTCCCAGGTAGCAAGTGTGTTCTTTCAAAATGTAGTCTCAAATGTATACATTTAATTTCAGAAAAGTTTTCTTTAATTACAGTTTTTAATATTTGTTCTGTTCCCTTGGTTCCCTTGCTTTGGATTGCTTCCCTAGGAACTTCTATTACCTGAATATTGGACCTCTTTGGCCCGTCTTCAATATTTTTCATCTTCCTCAAGTCCTTTTCATTTCTTTCTTATTTTGAAATTTTCCCTCCTGGGGCGCCTGGGTGGCTCAGTGGGTTAAAGCCTCTGCCTTCGGCTCAGGTCATGATCTCAGGGTCCTGGAATCAAGCCCCACATGGAGACCCACATCAGGCTCGCTGCTTCCTCCTCTCTCTCTCTCTCTCTCTCTCTGCCTGCCTCTCTACCTACTCGTGATCTCTGTCTGTCAAATAAATAAATAAAATCTTTAAAAAAAAAAGTAATTATTGATATAGTTGGATTAATAGCTATCATATTTTCTACTTGTTCCCCTCCTACTTTGATCTTCACTATGAGAATGAAGTTGAGCTAATGGAGCTTAGAAGTGTGGACCCCTCCCTCTCCATGTCTGGGTTCCTCTAAAGGATTTAATTCTCAGACTTGTCCATACTGAGCTTCCATAAATTTGTCAATTACAGTTTGGTTTGTCTTATGCTGTCACTGGTTAGTGCTTTTGCTTCTGGGTTTCTGCTATGGTAAGTTATGATTCTCTGTATCCACTCATCTATCTCCAATATTGGAAACAGCAGTTTGCCCTGTGAAATCACTTCTCTCACAGACCTAAGAAGAATTATTTTTTTGTTTGTTCAGCTCTCTACTTGTTATGATTTCCAACCTTCTTACATGACAGACCAGAAACCAAAAGTTTCTCATCAGCATTATTAACTCTCTGGGATTTTTAAATTTTATAATGACCATCTTAGTGGGTATGAAGTATATTCCATTATGGTTTTGATTTGCATTTCCCTGATGACTAAGGATGTTGAGCATTTTTTCATGTGCTTACTTATCACTTACATAAATTCTTTGGAGACATGTCTTTGCATTCTTTTGTCCATTTTTTAATTGGATTGTTGGGGGGTTGTCTTTGAATTGTAGTGGTTCTTTATATATTTCGGATATTACTCCATTGTCAAATACATGATTATAAATATTTTCTCCCATTCTATGGGTTGCCTTTTCATTCTGTTGATTGTATCCTTTGATGCACAAGAATTTTAAATTTTGATGAGGTCCCATCTATATTTCTTTTGTTGCCTGTGCTATTTATGTCATAGTAAAAACAATGCAAAATCCAAGGTCATAAAGATTTTCTCCTATATATTCTTCTAAAAAATTTATAGTTTTATCTCTTATACTTAGGTCTTTAATCCACGCTGAGTTAGTTTTTATATGGTATTAAGGAAGAGTCCAACTTCATTCTTTCACATATGGATATCTGGTTTTCTCAGCACCATTTGTTGAAAAGGCTGTTTTTCTCATCAAATGATCTTGGCACCCTTGTCAAAAATCAGTTGACCAAATATGCAAGAGTTTATCTCTACTATCTATTCTATTCCATTGGTTTGTATGGCTGTTCTCATATCATTATCATGCTGTTTTGATTACTGTAGCTTTGTATTGTTTTAAAATAATAATGTGTGATTCCAACATTGTTATCTTTTTTTTTAGATTGTTTTTTACTATTAGAGACTTCCTTGAGATTTCGTGTAAATTTTAGGATTTTTTCTTTTTCTTTTCTACAAAAACTGACGTTAGGATTTTGATAGGGATTACATAGATTGCTTTGGTAGTAATGTTATCTTAACAATACTGTCTTGCAACCTATGAACATGGGATGTCTTCCTATTTATTTAGGTCTTCTTTAATTACTTTCAGCAATGTTTTGTAGTTTACAGTATATAAGTCTCACCTTCTTGGTTATATGTATTACTAAGTATTTTATTCTTTTTGATGCTATCAAAACTGGAAGTGTTTTCTTAATTTTCTTTACAGATTGTTCATTGCTACTGTATAGAAATACAGATGATTTTTTGTTTGTTGATTTTGTATCCTGCCCTATTATATCAACTTTATCCCACTTCTAAAAAGTTCTTCTTAGAAAGAATCTTGTCCTGAAAGAGAGAACTGGCTGGTCATTTTCAAGAGTTAATGAGAACTAAACTGCCCCAGTCCTAAACTCTGGTTAGTGACAAGATGAAGAGGGTTTACTCAAGGTTCTAGGAAATATATCACTTAGTCTGAAAAAGATTGTGGCCCAAACACACAAACCTAGCACATATACCTGGTTTGTCAAGAAGAAATAAATCTGCTCCAGAGAGAAACATGTTTTTAGTTCCCTTAGATGTCCTGAAATAATAATGCAAGTTAGCTCCATTGTCCCAAAGCAAGAAACTCGTTGTAGAATATATTCTTTTCCTTGGTGGAGAAGGGGTGTCTGCTTATCTATACTGCCTTCCCAGGAAGCTTAATCTTCAAGCCCTGGTCTCCATCTGTCTGTGCATACCCTCTGCACTTCCTGCCTATCTCTGGATCCCTTCCCTGTCCTGGCCCCCTTCTCTGCTGGGTCCTTTTTAGGAAAGCCAAAGGAGAAGGAAAAGGAAAGAAGAGAAGGTAAAATGTCACATTTTATTAATCTCTCACAAGTATAGAATAATAAATAACTCAACTTATTAAATCCCCCTACATCAGCACTGGTGGATTCAGGCTAACGACTTGCTGGTTTTCAAGTCTGGCTGCATGCTAGATTCACCTGCAGAGCTTTTTAAAAATATTTATGTCTGGGTATCCTCCTCCAGAAATTGACTCAGTAGATCTGGGATGCAGTCTGCGGAATGATTTTTTTTTTTTAATAATTCCCCATAATTCTGACATGAGACCAGAGTTGAGAACTACTTAAAGCTTAGGTAAAATCCATAACAGAAAAAACAATTTAGAAATCAACTGCTGTGCTTCTATTTGCTTTTCAATCCTTAAGGCTAATTTTTTAAAGACCAGTGTCTTGACCAGAGGAATTAACAAATGAAAATATAGAATATTGAAGTCCAGAAAGTGTTTGTAGACTTTTCCTGTAATAAATATCTATAAATTGATTTTCTGTACAGTTTACCCTTGAACGAAAAAGGTTCCAACTGTGTGGGTCCACTTACATGTGGACTTTTTTTTACAGTCCAATACTGCGGATGTATTTCTCTTCTTTGTTAATATCATTTTCTTTCCCCTAGCTTACTTTACTGTAAGAGTACAGCATATAGTATATATAACACAAAAAATATGTGTTAGTTGACTGTTTATGTTATTGGTAAGGTTTCCAGTCAACAGTAGGCTATTAGTAGTTAAGTTTTGAGGGGAATCAAAAGTTATACATGGATTTTCAACTGTATAGTGGGCTGGTGCTCCTAACCTGCAGCACCCCCCCCCACATTGTTCAAGGGTCAACTGCACTTTACTTTTGTTTTTTTAAAGATTTTATTTATTTATTTATTTACTTACTTACTTACTTATTTACTTATTTTAGAGAAAGACAGTGGGCCACACAAGATGGGGGGCGGTCAGATGGGTAGGAGGAGGGAAGGAATCCCAGCCGACTCCGCACCAAGCAGGAGCTCCACATAAGGTTTAATCTTGGGACCCTGAGATCATGACCCTGAAATCATGACCTGAGCTGAAGCCAAGAGTCAGAGGCTCAACTGACTGAGCCACCCAGGTGCCTCAAGGGTCAACTATACTTTACATCCTATTGTTTCATGCATTACCATTATGTAATTGAAAAAGTTAGTCTTTGGGGGGAAAATAAAAAGCCAGTAATTAAAATATAATTCCTAATTCCAGAAAAATGTTTAATTTTTTAACCATAAAAGCCACAGTCCTAATCGCTAGGAAAAGAAATAAAGGAAAGAATAGTAGAGTAGGTAGAAAATAAAGGGTAGTCATCATCTTGCCCACAGCTACACACTGCAATCCCCTGAGTATCCTTTACTGAGAATTTCTTGGGTATCTTTCAGGAAAGGGCTGTTTCATTAGATCACTTCTTATAATAATAACAACTCTGAAATTCAGTCCAAGATGTTATGATTAGTATGTTAGAAACATACTAATTAAAAAAAATTTAATCCAAATCAATGATTTCAAGCTGCAGAAGCACCAGAATTCCAAGAGGTGTTCGGAGTGGATGAAATGGGGACTCGGGCCAGGCCCCCAAGCATCCATGCACACCTTGTCCAGAGCAGCTCTGTTTTTCTTGATTTTATGTACTAAGCTTTCATGTATGACTTTGTAGAACACTTAAATCCTCTGTTTTATAAAGTCAGAAAGAATAACAACAGTTTAAATAAAGACAAATACGGACTTAAATGATCACTTTTTATTATTTCTCTTTCTATCATTCTCCCTCATTCTACTGCTAAATCTATAGGCTTTCTATTTTCTCCCCCTCCCCACCAAACAAAATGTAAAGGTTTATCTTAGAAACCACAGAGGGAAGTGCTATAAAAACCCAGCACAGCAAAGACCACATTTAATGACAAAATGAGCACATGAAAATCATAGCTGAGAAATCCATCTACTGTGTAAAGCAAATTTGGGGGCATTCTATTTGTTTGTTTGTTTATAAGATTTTGTTTATTATTTATTTGACACAGAGAGAGAGAGAGAGCACAGAGGGAGCAGAAGAGGGAGAGGGAGAAGCAGGCTCCCCATTGAGCAGGGACCCCCAATGTGGGGCTTGATCCCAGGGGCCACTTGGCAGCATTTTATATGTTAGTCCCTTGATTTATAAATTCCATAAACTCAACTTTCTGCATTATGAGACTTTACAAACAGATGATATTATCTACTAAAATTTCTTCAAGGGAAATGGAGGTGAGAGGGTAAGTTGTATATTTCTACCTCAAATTCTTTGTGTGGAGGAAATATAATATAGTGGTAAGATCTGAGTCAGCCCCTTGGTTTCCACTGAAGCCTTGTCATTAAACAGTTGTTTGGACAATTTAAATTCTTCTGGGCCTTAATCTCCTAACTGTTAAAAATGAGATACAAGTGAAATAAACCGTGTCTGCTCTATGGGGTTGTTTTGAAGGTAGAATGAGAAGACATACTCTGCAAAGCATACTAGCAGAGTGCTTAATACATAATAATTGTTCCACAGATGGGAACTGTTATTCTGTGGAGTATCAATTAGATAGTCAATCCTGCCAATCCAGAGGGATTGTCATAAATTCTTCTAAGTGTGAGGGGAAAAAATACAGGAAAATGAGTATAACATGACCCATTTTTGTAAAACAATGATCAACTCCCTGAAATCTCTATGAAGAGCAGAAACTGCAAGATCTATATAGGATTTTATGAGCATGGAGAAAATACTGGGTTATGAACATAGGCTACAGGTTAGGGAATAGGAGAGGCATTGATATGGGAAGAGGAGGTGAAGAGGGAAGATGCTGATGAAAAAAATAGCAAGCATGATATGATCCTATATATATAAGTTTACTTATGTGTATGTATATCGTATGCATAATGAATGCTTGAAAGAATAACACATTAGTCTCAGGTTGATGGGATTTTTGGTGGAATTTACTTTCTACATCTACATCGAATTTCTACAATAATAATTTTTTTTTAAAGATCTTATTTATTTATTTGAGAGAGAGAGAGAGAGCATGAGCTGAAGGAAGGGCAGAGGGAGAGGGAGAAGCAGACTCCCCACTGAGTGGGGAGCACCAATTCAGGGCTCCATCCCAGGAGGGTGAGATTGTCACCTGAGCTGAAGTCAGCAGCTTAACTGACTGAACCTCCAGGTGCCCTTCATTTGTTTTTTTGTATGATCTGAAAAAATAAAGGCATTTTCACTGTGGGGAAAAAAAGTAAAAAAAAAAAAAAAAAAGAAAGTGATTTATCATAGTAGCAAAAGCTAAGGTACTTGTGAATAAATCCCACAAAATTATAACAAGATCTTTATGGGGCAAATAAATGGAGCAGGAACAATATTAATGGATTAAAGTTCTCAATATAATAAAAATGGCATTTCTCCAAATTAAGCTATAAATTCAAAGCAATTCCAATAAAATCTCAAGAGGATTTTCACAGAGCTTGACAAACTGATCTCTGAATTGACACAGAAGAGTAAAGGGCCCCAAATAGCCAAGACGATTTAGAAGATGAATAAGGAGAAAGGATCACCCTATCAGATATCAAGATGTTATAAATCTGCAATAATTAAAAGCATCGTATTGCACAGAGGCAGATAATGCCTAAACGAAATAGACTTGAGAGAGTAGCAACAGACCCACAAATACTGCAGAAACTGGTGAGGGACAGGTGACATCACACAGCAGTGCAAAGGACAAGATGGCGAACAAACGTGGGTTGCTGGCCCCTTTCCAGAATTTACCTTAAAATTGCTACAGAAGTGATGGATGGATTAATGAATAAGAGAATACAGGAAGAATGGAAGTGGTTTTGTTCCAATATGTATATGGGAAATGGTAGCTTAGAATAAAAGAAGGTCAGGCAGAAGGCAGGTTGTAGAAGAACAATTTTATTGTCTTTTCTTCCTTCCTCCACACTGTTCTGGGTGAGTCACTGCTCCCCTCAACACCTCTGTGGGGCAGAAGTAATGCCAGCACAGTGCTACTTGATATAAGAATAATAAGGGACACCTGGGTGGCTTAGTGGGTTAAAGCCTCTGCCTTTGGCTCCGGTTGTGATCCCAGAGTCCTGGGATTGAGACCCACATGGGGCTCTCTGCTCAGCGGGGAGCCTGCTTCCTCCTCTCTCTCTCTCTGCCTGCCTCTCTGCCTACTTGTGATCTCTGTCTGTCAAATAAATAAATAAAATCTTTTAAAAAAAAAAAGAATAATATTACGGCAGAGCTGGGATCTGGCTGGTGGAGAGTGGCTAACAACAAGTGCAGGTCAATGTTTTTGACCCCTAAGCAGTCCTTACTCCTCTCCCAATCCTAAGAGAGGAAACTCTTGAAAAAGTGCTGAGGGAGGACACAGGAAAAGCCAATTCTTGTGGGTAGGTAAATAGGGAGTGATCACATCTAGACTGAAAACAAGTCATCAGTTTAAGGACTATTTCCTGCCCTTATGACCACCACCTCACGACACCTCACAACATCATATACGTTGTATGAATTTAAGAGAGGTCTTAGATTAGAGTATGGATTTCAGTCTTTTCTCCCAAGTATGCATTCCCTGTCTAGGTAGCTAGTATTCCCAAGGTAGTGTGAAATTATATGGAGAAGCAATGATAAACAACGTGCACATACTTAACGGTCCACGCTAAAGGGAAAAGAATCAATAGATCAGACAGGCAAAGATTTAAAAGAGACATAATAAATATATTGAACAAGATAGGGGAGAGTATTAGAAATATGAAACAGGAACAAGCAATTATAAGGAAGAACAAACTGTTCCTCTAATATAACAACTGACATTAAGAATTCAGTAAAAGAATTTGTCAGCAAAATAGATATAGGTGAAGAACAGATTAGTGAGATGAAAGACCAGATCAGGAAATTTTTCATATCTTTAGACAAAGAGATGGCAGAAATAAAAGTTAAGAGACATGAAGGTTTGAAGTAAAAACTTAGTTGAGATCACAGAAAGAGAGAGGAAAACAAATTACAAGGAAATACTGGGAGAAATATTGACTGAGAATTTTCAAGGATTAGAAAAATATGTAAGATTATTGATTTAAAGAGCTCATAGAGCACTAACTGGAGACATTAAAAAACATATAGACACACATACAACACTGTCTTATTCTTTAGAGTGAAACAAGATCAAAGCCAGAGAAAATTCTAAAGGCTTCTAGAGAAAAAAATTATATCAACCTCGAAGCAGTAAGGATCTGTTCTGTGCCAGGCTTCTTGATGGCCACATTGGGAGCCAGAAGACAACAGTGTAGTGTCATATGCAAAGTGTTGAGGGAAAATAAACCTGAAGCTAGGGTTTTATATCATAACTATGTTTTAAATTGATTGATTTTCCCTTCATTTCTTTTTTTTTAAGAGATTTTTTTTTAAGATTTTATTTATTTATTTGACAGAGAGAGATCACAAGTAGGCAGAGAGAGAGAGGGAAGCAGGCTTCCTGCTGAGCAGAGAGCCCGATGTGGGACTCGATCCCAGGACCCTAAGATCATGACCTGAGCCGAAGGCAGCGGCTTACCCCACTGAACCACCCAGGCGCCCTTTCCCTTCATTTCTGAGATGGCTTAATTTTTGCCTTTCATTTCTTCCCTAAGCTTTATTAGCTCCTGCTTCATCTCTTATTGTCTCATGTTGTCTCTAAAGTCTTGCTTCTTTGCTCAATGCTGTTGATTTGAGTAAACAGCTATTTATAATTCACTTTTAAAAATTCATGGTCAAGAGTATCTGGGTGGCTCAGTTAGTTAAACATCTGCCTTTGGCTCAGGTCCTGATACCAGAGTCTTGGGATCAAGTCCCATATGGGGCTCCCTGCTCAGCAGGGAGTCTGCTTCTTTGTCCCTCCCCTGGCTTGTGTGCACTCTCTCTCTCACTCACTCTTTCTATCTCTAATAAACAAATAAAATCTTTAAAAAAATTTTTTTTCTGCCAAATATTTAGCCACAACTTTTTTTACTCTCTGGCACCATTTTTCTGATAAGTGTTTTTTAATTTACAGTTTCATTTTCCTATTTCTTTCATATGTTTCCCCTCAAAATATTTTAGTTTAGATCCTCTGCTGGTCCTTCTTGATGACTTAGTTTTTGAAGCACATGAGGAAGGTTTCCCTGGATTGCCTATCTGCAGAATGCTTGTGTGTAAGAAGGGTTGGAATTTTCCTTAATACTCAAGCGTTCTCTGCCCTGATTTGTTTAGTGTTTCTTCTTCACATGGTAATAGGCATCTGTGGGTTTCCCCCCAATGGATCTTTTTCCCACGTCATAAACTAAGGATTCAAAACTTCTCTCGTTGGGTGAGCTATTCCTCATTGAGAAAGTGTGTGCTTTGCTAGCTCTTTCTGTATCTGGAGTCCTAGCATCTACGCTATATTCCCTCTCATCTGCACCCTGCCTGAACACCCCCGCTTTTGGCAGTCCTAATCTGTGGCTTGTTTTAGAGTTGTCTCTTACTTTCCCCCACAGATGGAGTCTGTACTCCTCTTGTTCATTTTGATTTCTACAAAAGGGAAAAGGGCAACTGTACACTACCATTTTCACATTGATATCCAATGGGAACTGTTAAGTGATGAAATATTGTTTAAAAGGGTGAAATTAAAATATTCAAGTCCTCAGACGGGCAGCACAAAAATTTACTCTTTGAAAGTGACATCACCCAGGAGAAAAATAAGCAGGGAGGACACCTAAGATATGAGTACTAAAAGAAGAAAGAAACAACAGCAATGC
Organism: Lontra canadensis; assembly: GCF_010015895.1. NCBI lineage: Eukaryota > Metazoa > Chordata > Mammalia > Carnivora > Mustelidae > Lontra > Lontra canadensis. The sequence goes on along the minus strand of NW_022631032.1, from coordinate 5,505,991 downwards.
AAAGCTAAAATTCTGTAGGATGCCAATACGGTTTGAGTGTCTGTCAGACCTACAGGCCTAGTTCCTTTGCTATTGGAAACTCCTCCTTGGAAAACAGCATTTTGAGCTGGAGAGAATTTGAGATCATATCTCCACATTTGGCAGTTTTGGGGGCCTTGGGTCCTTCAGAGGCACACTTTATCTAATTTACCTTTACAGGCTCAGTGTGTAGCACACAGCAGAGATATGATAAATCATAAATGAAGGTCACATGGAATATGAAGACAGTCTCTTGATCAACTAACTTGTGATCCAGAGCTCTTGCTCTTCTAATGAACCGTAATTAAAATAAACCTATCCACAGACTTAAATATCATTGCCTCAGTGTCTTATACTCATTAATGATCTATCATGACTTTTTCCTCAAACTTTGGCCAAAGATACAAAACTACAATTTAAACTCTCATACTCTTTCTGGGTAACTTAGGGGTTGAAGGAGTTGCTTTACATGTTAGTCATCCATTATTACAGAAATCTGATCAGATAGATTTTTAATCCAATTGGGATGGGGGGGGGAAGAGGTGATGACAGAGGCTCAGTTGTCTAGTGAAAAAAAAATGATCATTAGCTTTGTGGTGGAGAAAGAATGGAGGGGTGGCATATAGGTCATTGCTGTAAATAGTGAAGACCTACTTACTCAAATATTTATTTATTGACTTGCTCTAGTTTGTGTCTCATCTTCTACCAATCTTCCTATCCTAAGACAGCCAGTCTGATGGTACTGACCTAAAAAAAAAAATTTAATTTTCTCTCCATTCATTGAGGTTCTGGATTTGAAAACTTATTTTTCCTTTACTCCTTTCTTCTCTCCAAACCACAAACAAACGACTACCCTCCAAGAGGGTCTGTTCTGCTTGTTTTGGAGCTGCTGACTTTGAAAATATTTGATACTGGTATCCTACCCCATTCTGGGCCTAGAGCTCATAGCCAAGTGCAGAATAATCTGGAAAGGATAGTAGGGTAAAAAAAATGTACCTTGGCTGTGTGCTCCCTACTGAGCAGTGGACTTTTCTTGTTATAGATCTGAACAAGTGTGTAAGCCTACAGCTCCAAAGGGGACCAAATTTCCCCCCTGGATATAGTTTGTGATACCTCTATGTATCTTCTTGAAGTGCCCACGGAGAAACGAACCCTTTTACCCTCTGGGCAGAGCAGATGGTAGTGCTGGGGTCCTGGAAATGTCAGAACTCACTGTGAATGCCAGTGTCGATAGGAGAAAAACTCATGGAATTTTCTCCATCTACTTTAAACACAAGCTTTTTTTTTTTTTTTCCTAAAGATTTTATTTATTTGAGTGAGAGAAAGTGTGCGTGAGAGAGCAAGTGAGCTTGAGGGGGTGGGAGAGGGCAGAGGGAGAGGGAGAAGCAGGGTCCCTGCTGAGCAGGACTTGAGATCAGCAGGTCCTGAGCTGAAGGCAGATGATTAAACGACTGACCCACCCAGGAGTCCCTAAACACAGGTTTAAATCGTGATTTTTGATGGAATTGGCCAAGTGACAGGTGGGAGGATTGTTTTACTAATATTATGCCACATGCTAAACAGATTTTTAAAATATTGTGTGCCTTACATAAAGCAAAAGTAAAACCTTGAGTATCTAGTACAGTATATACACATGTATGTGGATCAATTATATATATAGTGATAGTATCTTCTATTTAGTGTTCACAATTCACAAGGCAGTTTTTACTTACCTTATTTAATTCTCATTATAAATTCCAGAGGAAAATTCCTTATTAGACTATACTAGTAGAGAAAGAAAGGCACACAGCTAGATTCTGGTGGCAGATTTGGGACCCCTAGGGCCCAAGTGGTCATGAGAGTTAACTGCTATCAGGGAGACAAAAGATAAAGTAGGCTGAAAAAATCAGCATATCTGTTCAAAGAATTAGCTGTGTGGTTTTGAGCAAGTGTTTTTAATATTTTTTGGTTTTAGTTTCCATATTCTAAAAATAAGATTGGACTAGAGAATCAATCATAAGGTCCCTTTTACCTGTAAAAGTCCTGTAAAAAATAAAGCAAAAGTTATCCACAATCTTTTTTATACCAGGAGTACTTCAAACTTCTGAGTAGAGAATATTAATAGAGAAATGGTGATGTTCAAAAGTTAGTCCTGAGAAAGAATTAATAGATACCAGTAATATTGCAACTTTTTTTTTTTAATCAATAGGTGGCAAATAATGACCTCCCTTCTATAAATCTTCTCTAGAATTGGCAAGACCATTCTGTTGACAGGGAAAAATGACCTGTGTACTTCATATAAAGTTCTAAATACCCTGAGCAGTAGTCGAAATTGAAAGATGCCTAGTCAAAATGCTAGACTGCAATTACTCAATGGGATGTCAAATCATGGGGTCACCAAAGAACTTTCAGTCAAATCCTCACATTTTGTAACTGTAAAATAAGGTTCACACAGAAAAACAGTAGCAGAACCTGAACCTAGGTCTCCTGGTTCCGTCTGCCTCTTTTCACCCATTCTTTGCGGCCTCTAGCAGACCTGGCTTCACAGGTGAGTTTGTGATTAAGTGGGAACTTTGCCTCTGGGGCAGCTGAGACCACTTGCTTGGTCAGAACCTGAGCTTTGAGGAACGGTTCATTTCTAACCAGACTGGAAGGACCTGGGCTGCCCTGAGCTGTCCTAACATGATGCCACTCAACACCAAGAATGACAATGCGAATACCATCTAGAAAGGAACTATAGCCCTAATATGATTTGTAATGGAATATAATGGCCAAAACGTTAATAAAATCATAGGAAGTGGTAATCTAACTGTAATCTTTTTTTTTTTTTTTTTAATTTATTTGTCAGAGAGAGAGGGAGGGAGAGAGTGTGCACAAGCAGGGACAGTAGCAGGCAGAGGGAGAAGCAGACTATCAGCTGACCAGGGAGCCAGATTCGGGACTCAGTCCCAGGACCCTGGGATCATGACCTGAGCCAAATGCAGATGTTTAACTGACTGAGCCACCCAGGTGTCCCTCTCACTATGGGCTTGATAACTTGATAACAATTCTGCTTGATAACATCACATCTGGAGTTCCTCTGCTCATGGCTGGATTTAAGTTTTAAGACACTGACAAACTGGAGGACATCAAGCCAGGGAAAGCAGGACGGTGAGAGCTCCTTCAGTGTTTATGTAGTGATTATGTAGTGCCCTGGCTTTCAAAGTGCTTTGCCTCCATTTATCCCTCCCACAAACTGGTAAGGTAGGCTGGTAGGATAAATTATCCCTGCAACGGTGACAGAATTAAATAAATGTTTCACCCTATATCCCCCCCACAAATATTAAAAAATCTGTGGTTTCTTCACAACACCAGTAGTGTGTGGATATTTGCTAAACAAGTGGATTTTGCTTCAGAAGTTAACAATGGGAATAAAGAATAAAAAATACAGGGAAGCTAATGCCAGGAGCTTAGGTATGTGTAATAAAGCTACAGACTGTTCCGTGAACTTACCAACACCAATGGAAAATCAAGTGAAGCCGAGATGACCATTTGCCAGGGACTTAGCGAAGTCCAACATTTGTTATTAACTGTCTACTATATGATAGGCACCAAATGCCATAAGAGGTGTCAAGTATGGGGGCGCCTAGGTGGCTCAGTGGGTTAAAGCCTCTCTCTGCCTCCGGCTCAGGTCATGGTCCCGGGGTCCTGGGATCGAGCCCCACATGGGGCTCTCTGCTTAGCGGCGAGCCTGCCTTCCCCCTCTCACTCTGCCTGCCTCTCTGCCTACTTGTGCTCTCTTTGTCAAATAAATAAAATCTTAAAAAAAAAAAAAAAAGAGGTGTCAAGTATGAACAAATGCTGGTCCCTGCCCTTAAGAAACATACAGAGAAGAGAGTCTGGGTTGGGAGTCTCAGTCAGTTGAGTGTCTGCCTTGGGCTCAGGTCATGGTCTCGGGGTTCTGGGATCAAGTGCCGAGTCCGGCTCCTTGCTCAGCAGGGAGCCTGTTTCTCCCTCTGCCTGCCACTCCCCCTGCTTGTGCGGTCTCTCTGACAAATAAATAAAAATCTTTTTTTTTTTAATATTTTATTTATTTATTTGACAGACAGAGATCACAAGTAGGCAGAGAGGTAGACAGAGAGAGAGAGAGAGGAGAAAGCAGGCTCCCTGCCAAGCAGAGAGCCCTATGCGGGACTCGATCCCAGGACCCTGAGATCATGACCTGAGCCGAAGGCAGAGGCTTATTAACCCACTGAGCCACCCAGGCGCCCCAATAAATAAAAATCTTAAAAAAAAAAAAAAAAAAGCAAGCAGCATACAGGGTAGGAGAGGTTGACATGGAAACAGATAAATGCATCGACAGAGGCATATACAAAGTACAGTAGTAGTACCATGGGTATGAAAAATGAGTAAGAATAGGTCTGGAGGAATGAAAGGGTGGTCCAGGCAAAAGGAATACATACGGTGCACTTGAGATCCTACCAGTTGCAGGTATCACTGTAGAATGGATTCCTTCTTTGGGTATAATGAGATAGATGACTTTTATTAAAGTCCCTTCAAAAACTCAACTTAAGCCCCCCCCTTTTTTTTTTAAAGATTTTATTTATTCATTTGACAGAGCGATCACAAGTAGGCAGCGAGGCAGGCAGAGAGAGTAGGAAGCAGGCTCCCTGCTGAGCAGAGAGCCGGATGCGGAGCTCCATGCGGGGCTCCATGCGGGGCTCCATGCGGGGCTCCATGCGGGGCTCCATGCGGGGCTCGATCCCAGGACCTTGGGATCACCACCTGAGCCAAAGGCAGAGGCTTTAACCCACCGAGCCACCCAGGCGCCCCTCAACTTAAGTCCTTTATAAATACCTAACATCAGGGCGCCTGGGTGGCTCAGTGGGTTACAGCCTTTGCCTTCCGCTCCCGTCATGATCCCAGGGTCCTGGGATCAAGCCCCACATTGGGTTCTCTGCTCAGCAGGGAGCCTGCTTCCCTCTCTCTCTCTGCCTGCCTCTCTGCCTACTTGTGATCTCTGTCAAATAAATAAATAAATAAAATCTTAAAAAAAAAAAAAAAAAAAAAAAGAAGTCCCTAACATCTTACCATCTCTGATAATTCTCAGGGAGGTCCTGTTCAGGCCAGCTGCTTAAAAAAATAAAAATGTGCCCAGTTCTCTACAAGTGGTATACTACAACATCAAAATATAAGGCAAATTTAAGCAATTCTGAGCAGAAGGAAACTGAGAGTTAACAGATCTAAAACATGATTAAGGGAGTTTTAACTCACAAATCAAATCCAGCTTTATCTGGTGACATGCTTAAATTCTAGACTGCTAAACATAATTTTTGAGAAGGGGCTTCTTAATTAAATAATGGAAACTTAAGTCAATTCTGTCATCTTTGGCCTCTTCCCATTTTTTTCCTTCACAGTACTTAACACTCACGTTCCTTTTCTTGTGTCCCACTATAATGTAAGCTCCTTGAGGGCAGAGAAGATCGTATTTACTGTTGTATTCTCAGAGCCCAGAACAGTACCTGGCAAATATTAGAGCTTTCATTTCATTTATTCATTGAATGAAGGAATCTTTAGCTGAAGAGGTTGCCCCACAATGTGAGGAGTAAATACTTGGTAAATGGTGACTTGGCCACATGCCCTTTCTATCTAACTGGGCATTGCAATTCTGCCCTCCTTTCCAAGGGGTTGAGGCAGCCTTTATGAATTTTAAGGCACTTGACATAAATGTCATTAGTGAAAAGAAAAGATTTTTGCAAGATTTACTCAACTCCAAGGGGGAATAAAGGAAGAATGTGTACGAAGTACTTCTTGAGTTTTTTTTATTCCTTAGGATCTCTAAACTTGGTCACGGAACCAGATTCATCTTTGGTATTTTCATCACAAATACCAAATCAATTGTGATGTTTGTACATTACCTACACCAATCCAAGACAGGACAGAACAGTGACAAAATGCTTGAGAACAATTCTTTTCCCATCCTACACCCAATATTTATCAAGGAGACGCTGAGTTCACTCTGTCAAGAGGCTGGGGGATACTCCACTACTCTGCTTTTCACACTCTGGAACATCTGAAATGGCTTTGTGAAGAGGCTGGGATTTGGAGCCAGACTGACCCTTCTGAGACTATGAAGAGGCAGTTACACTAACTTCTTGCGTGAGGATCTAAAGAGGACTACTGAGAACAGGCATACTTTCTCTCCTTTTTATCCCACTCTTCAATTATCAGTACTGTTATCAAGACTTGGAACTTGACCACGAAATTTTTCATTTGAGATGTTGCTCAGTGTGACTTAAACTGATCAAATTGAAGAACTTGGAGTCATCTTTGATTTCTCTCTTTCATTTTCTGTTAAGTCACCAAGCCTATTGAAAAATTTTCTGTTTCTCCTTTTTCACCTTTATTACCAAAGGCTTGTCAATTTGCCACCGCTTTCCAGGAGGTTTCCAGCCTCCCCCACCTCTACTCTTTAGGTACAATCACCCCATGCAACTTTGAGAACACCCAGTTTATCTGGTGGTCCTCAATTAAAAACAAACCACTACCACCAAATATACCCAAACACTTAAGACTTCATGGTTAATGGTTATTCCTCAGCCTGGAGCTCAGGACATTCTAGTCTGACCCTAACTCTTCTAATTGTGCTCATCATCTACTGCTACCATTATCATATACAGTTGACCCTTGAATACAGGTTTAAACTGTGCAGATCAACTTATACATGATTTTCTGGTAAATATAATATCGCATTGTGAATATATTTTCTAGTCCATGTGATTTTCTTTGCATTTTTTCTAGCTTAGTCTAAGAATACAGTATATTAATGCATATAACATAAAAATGTTAATCAACTTTATGTTATCAGTGTTATGCCCCCCCAAAATGGGTCTGTGATTAAAGGTGCAAGACTGATATAAAGCGAAGGTCAAGCAAAGCTTTATTTCGCGCCAAGCGTCAAGAATCAAACTGACCGGCCAGGGCCACGCCTCTTACAGAGAGGGCGACCTTTCTCTGTTCCCCAGACTAGCTTTTAAGGGCAAAGGCCATGCAGTTGGGCCTGGCCACGCACAGGTAGCCAATGAAATTGTAACACACAGAGAAAGCTGCACAGTGATGCTAGGTGACCAACTCAATTACAATTTACCCTAGTAGACATTTGAACCAGCTTATCACCTTGGTCAGAATTGGCGCCCAAAAGGTGCCCAAAGAGAGAGGCCCATACTCCTTGGTAACTAGGGAGACAGTATGCATCTCCCCACTAATCGGATGTCTCTACCTGGCCTGACACACCCTTGTATTTGAGCTTTTGTTACCTGGGGCTGGTTTCCGGGACTTGTTTTTAAGAAGTCCCCTGAGGGAATGGGAGCAGGGACAGTTTAAGGGTTAAACAACAAGGTTATTGTTTAACCTTAATGGAAGCCTCTTGCTAGATAGGTCCTTTATATTCAGCAAGGATTCTAGATTACAGCAGGCTATTAGTAGTTAAGTTTCTCAGGAGTCAAGTTATACATGGATTTTTGATCGTAGAGGGGGTGTTGGGTGTCCCTAACCCCTGTGTTGTTCAAGAGTCAACTGTAGTAACCTTGATCCCTCTGTTAGTCAGGTTGGTGTACTTACCATTCTCTTAATATACTACTTAAGCCCCACGTTTTGATGATACTTTCTTTACCGGGTAAATATTGTGAGGATATTCGCAGGATATTCAAATCCTACACGTTCTTAAACATCAGAATGAAGTTTCTTCTCTTCTAGGTCTTTCTGTACCATTTGTAGGCTTCCTTCTAGTCTAAACTTTTGTAAAGCTCATTGTCTATCCCATCCTTTTTGCTAGAATCATATTCTACGTTGAGATTTAATCAAATTATTTCATGTTTCTATCCCATGTGTGTGTCTTATATTAAATAAATAGTAAGTAGTAAGCTCCTGGTAAGGTATCCTGAGGACTTTACCAGTCTCATTTGTTTTCTTTTCTTTCTTTTTTTTTTTTAAGACTTTATTTATTTGAGTGAGAGAGAGAACAAGAGAGAGAGCACGAATGGGGAGGAGGGGCAGAAGGAGAGGGAGAAGCAGGATCCCCACTGAGCAGGGAGCCTGCAGTAGGGCTGCATTCCAGGACCCTGAGATCATGACCTGAGCTGAAGGCAGACACTTAACTGACTAAACCACCCAGGCGCCCAAAAGATTTTATTTATTTCAGACAGAGAGAGAGTGAGAGAGCAACAAAGAGAAAGCACGAATGGTGGGGAGGGACAGAGGGAGAAGCAGACTCCCCACTGAGTAGGAGCCTGATGCAGGGACTCCATCCCCTGGGATCAGGACTTGAGCTAAAGGCAGCTGCTTATCTGACTGAGCCACCCAAGGGCACCCTCATTTGTTTTTCAGTCACATTGTTAACCCCTAATTAAGTGAATCCATAAACATTCAATACTTTTCTTTGCACAAAAGCATGCTCGCCCTATGTTAAGGGCAAAATACAATACTCTTCTTGTATTATCATATAATAATCTTAAGAATTTACTTCTGCATATGAGTAACAACTGAATATTTAGGAGTAGAACGATGTTTTCTTCCTTGTGTTTTATATTTCTGAGCTGTACTTTGTAACTTATGCTGTTAAAGAACTGTGGCCTGTTACCTCCGAATACCCCAATGAATTAATTTATGAATACTGGAAGAAACGTTAAAATATTAATGGACATGGGGTTATGGACATTGGGTAGGGTATGTGCTATGGTGAGTGCTGTGAAGTGTGTAAACCTGGAGATTCACAGACCTATATCCCTGGGGGAAAAAAAATATATGTTTATAAAAAATAAAATTAAAAAAAAAGTATAAGCAAGTAAAAAATAAAAAAATATTAATGGACAATTCTATGACAAAAACTAAAAGTTCATTTAATATTTTTAGACATAATAAATCTCTACCTATAAAATCTCGACATGTCAAAGAGATTATATATGGGTCCTTCAGAAGTTGTAGCACCAACACTTAAAAACCAGGAGGAGGAGGAGGTCCTGGTGCCGGCAGAACTCTTTAATGCTGAGGCCTGCCCAAACAGTGTGCGGGAACATCCGCCGGAGACCAGGAAGCATCAGTGATAGCACAGCGCTTGGGCTTCTAACAGCTCCAGTGTGCTGCTTGCACGGACGGAGGTGATACTGAGTAGTTAAGGAGTTGCTAGTAGAGAGAAGCAGAGACTAGCTTAGTTCATATTATTCATAAAACAGAGAACATTCTCAGCTCAAGGGCTGAAAAGGAATTAGTCCAGAAAGGCAGAATTATAACCAGTGCAAGATGTACAAACTCCTTTATGTTCAAATATAATAAGGACAAAAAACAAATATTTCTCATTTATTTAAAACAAACCAAATTTCCCAAATTAAGACTTATCTATTAGCATTTCCTTATCAGTTGGACTTTACTTTTTATAGGCGTTAAACATCCATGAAGGATAAAAATAAATAAAAATGACAACATTTTAAGAAACCATATGCTAACTTAGGATGTTATCTATATTCTCTTGGACCAATCAACGTTTTTTAAGAGATGGAGATACTGGCATTTTTCTCTTAAAAGAAATGTTTATATGTCTCACCACACCAACAACACTAGTCTGCAGCACAGAGCATCCCATATAAAAATACAATGCCATTAAAAAACAAACAGGAATCCTGAAAGAGAAAAGAAAGCCTAGTTTGAATACAATAAATTATACCCAGAGACTCCCTTCCTACCATCTGTTAGGACAACCAGAGAGTCCTTCTGTCCTGGACCCTTAGTCCAGCAGGATAAGAAAAAACCTCCAAGTGCAAAGTACTAAAATAAAATATTACTTAGAATACTTAACCAGTTATCTACAACTCTCCTCTCTTAACAATTCTTAAGATGACTTGTTTGTATAAACTCCAGAATGTCAATATATTCCAATAATAAATTTATTATTCATACAATTAATTGTCATACATAATATAAAACATCATTTCTCTACAGAAATTTAAAATATACATTCAATGTAGCCAAGGTCTATTCTTAAAAAGAAGCACTCCATCCCTTTTTCTTCTGAGTTCATTTTTCCAGGAGACCCATCCTTAAGGACTTCTGGAGTCTGGCAATATTAGCATCCAGGGCTGCCAGGCCGTTCCGGAAATCTTGTTCATCGCGAGAAGTAAACGTTGAAAAAGAAGACAAGCTCCAGTCGGAAGTCAAGTCCGAATTTAAAAAGCTACCATCGGAGACAGCACTCCCCCTCACTTGGACGCTGCTGCTCTGACCCGTGCCGGGGCGGGGACACACAGCCAGCCCTGGCGGCTCCTCGGGGCCAGCCGGGATCTTGCAGATGGCTTCCTTTATTTTCTTGAGGAGCTGCTTGTCTTCCATATCAGCTGTCCCGGGAAGTTTCTCAGGTGCATCTTCGGCTTCCTTTCTGGAAGAGGAACAGACTCCAGGTGCACGCAATTTGTTTTCTTTTTCAGAGGCAAGTCCGCCGTTGCCGACCAGCTGTGGCGAAGCCACAGTGATCTGTGGCTGGGGGGATAATCTCGTAGATAGCGGTGATTTCTTTTTAGAAGTGCTTCTAGCAAATGGAATGTAAATTGTATTATCCAAAGTACACTCATTGTCTATTAGAGTTGTGATTTCACTCTCCTCAACAGTATCCTGTTTTGAAAGGGGAGAAACGATCCCAGGGGCTGCTTCTTCCTCCGCGTTCCTTGTGTGACTATGCTGAGGGCCTTTGGAGGGCAGAACGCTTTCATAAGGTCTATCTGGCTCCATGTTCTCCTCATTGTTGACGGCAGAAAGTGGCTCCGAATGTGTAAAAGTGTGATCTGTTTCTAACTTATTTAGGTAGCTCATTATGGAAGTATGAGCAGGGATTGGGTCATGTTGAGGTTGTTTTTCATAAATGTTCAGAAGTGATTTGGTAAGATTGTTCCCGGACTTGGAGCGAGCACTGTCCATACTAAGATCTGAAAGAAGCCTTGCCATACTGCTCTGTAAAGTTCTGTTAAGAAGAATTTAGTACACTAATTATTCTTTTTTTACCTGTTTGTTTATTTATACGTCATCTTTAAAAGAAAGGATCTGAAGTAAGCACCTGGTTTGTAACACGGAAAAAAGCAACTAAAAGCACAAAATCACAGAATGCATCTGGAATTAGTAAATTACAATAACAAATGATGAAAAGATCTTGGTCTATATTAAATCTAATATAATGATATTTAAAAATACAGGCTTAGGAACTTTTTTCTCTTAGGGTATGAAATGCTTTATTCTTTTTTTTTTTTTTTTTTAAGATTTTATTTATTTATTTGACAGAGATCACAAGTAGGCAGAGAGAGAGGAGGAAGCAGGCTCCCGTGCCAAGCAGAGAGTCCGATGTGGGGCTCGATCCCAGGACCCTGGGATCATGACCTGAGCCGAAGGCAGAGGCTTTAACCCACTGAGCCACCCAGGCGCCCCTGAAATGCTTTATTCTTGAGCAACATTGCAAAATGGTGTGGATTCTGTTAGTAATGAAGTTATTTTTCTCCATTCAAAATATATATGCAAAGGGCACGGAACAATCCTGGGGAAAAAAGGGTCATTAGAGATAGTTATAGGGTATAATTAGGTATGAGCAACAGCTAGGTACCAGGAGAAGTGTGATATAAGAAAAACCACTCAGAGTCTGAAGTCAGACAGGAATGGAATCTAATCCTATCGCTAGCTGTGATCTTGGGCAAGTCATTCAACCTTTCTGAATCTCAAGTTCCTTAACTGCAAAATGAAAATATCTACTTCAGAATTACAATGAAAATCAGGTAAGATCAAATAATAAACTATGAGGGTTAAGTGCTTATTAGCACTGCTTCAGGATCTATGGGTGTTCATTTGAAAGCAGCTTTTTTTTTTTTTAAAGCTTTTTTTTTTTTTAAGATTTTATTTATTTATTTGACAGAGATCACAAGTTGGCAGAGAGGCAGGCAGAGAGAGAGGAGGAAGCAGGCTCCCCGCTGAGCAGAGAGCCCGATGTGGGGCTCGATCCCAGGACCCTGAGATCATGACCTGAGCTGAAGGCAGAGGATTTAACCCACTGAGCCACCCAGGTGCCCCTTGAAAGCAGCTTTTATTAGTAGTCCTATTAAAGCCATTTTATACCAAGCTTTTGGTCTTTTTGAATTGAATCCATATGAAGTTTGAATCCATATAAGTTCTTATATATCAATAAGAAATACATCAAATTTTGAAAGGATACAGAGGACATCAACAGGTAATTTTAAAAGATTACAACTAGCCAGTAAGCATGTTTTAAAAGTTTTAAAATGTGATTTTTTTTTTTGGATTATCAAATTAACATGATAAAATAAGATTAATACCCACTATCAGAGAAGTTTGAAGAGGCAGGTACTACTAGTGGGAGTGTATACTGGTATAACCCTTCCAGGGAACAAACTGGCAATACGTCAGAAGTCTTAAATATTTCTACATCCCACATTTTTGGACCACTAATTTGCACTTCTAGGAATTTATCCTACATATATACATCAAGAGGCTACACCCAAAGATATACTTACAAAGACAGAATTTATAACAGAAAATAGATGGATTGAGTATCTTTATCTTCAAATACAGTAGAATGATTGAAGTATGCTGTAATCACACCACAGCCATTTATAGTTGTGTCGTAAGGAATATTCACTGATGGAGAAATGTTCATTATATAAGATTAAACTTAAAAAAGCAGACAATAAGTAATATGGATAGAATACTATTTTTGTAAAAATAGTCACACATATCCAAACAAAATACTAAAAGGAAATCTCTATACTAAACAGCAGTGGTTATATCTCTGGATAGAGAATGAGTGGGTTTGTTTTTTTTTTCCTACAAAAGGAAAAACAAAATTTTTTTTTTCTTCCAACCTGGCTTACCCTGTCATCTTAAACATAATTTGAGTTCTGACTGCTCTTCAAATGGCAATGGCTCCTAACCACTTTTTCTCATACCTCTCTCAAGAAGCTAATGAACTGTTATTAAAGACAAAAACTATGTTATATGAACAAACCTTTTAAAAATGCTGTAATGAATAATTGCCCACTAATTAATTCGATCTGACTATACACTGGACTTTTCATTTTATTTGTTTTTAGTAAGAATACTTATATTGAGATTTCTTTCCAGACTTAAATAAAAATGTTATATTTGCTGTGAACAAAATCAGTGACAAAAAAGGGAAGAAATGGACATGACATTAATAAGTTTAATCTCGGGGCGCCTGGGTGACTCAGTGGGTTAGAGCCTCTGTCTTCAGCTCAGGTCATGATCCCAGGGTCCTGGGATCGAGCCCTGAATCAGGCTCTCTGCTCAGCAGGGAGCTTGCTTCCCCCCGTCGCCCCCCACCCGCCCTCTGCCTGCCTCTCTGCCTACTTGTGATTTCTGTCTGTCAAATAAATAAATAAAATCTTTTAAAAAAGTAAGGTTGACTCTGGAAATTAACCGTAATTACTAAGCTTCTGATTTAAACAAAAACGTCAATGACCATTGTCTCTGAAACTAAAAGAAAAATCTCCGTAAGTAAAGAAATGACAGTATGTCAAAACTTTAAAGGAAGAGATATAAACACCTGAATAGCTACAAAGTAGATTTATTTCTATTTCTATTATGTGGGATATACCTAAACACGCTGATTTTTAATGCTTAGAAAACTGACACATCTTTATAATAAGACATTCAAGGTTCCTTCTCAGCTATTTATAAAAATATACTAATTTAAATAAGTATCAGCACTGGTAAGAGTGTTCTTAGAAGCTATGAGAATATTTACCACTTGTTTAATGAAAGTATATTAATTTTCCTTCACATTTTAATGGTTTTAGAACATGTAGTAAAAGTTTGAAAAAGTGATAAGGATGTATTTCAAAATTACTGAAGGTTGGAGAAAGGAGAGATGGTTGAGGATATTTTTTAAGAACTGGTTTAGGATATTTATTTAGAATTCATATATGTACCTTCTAGTCCCTTTATCCCTCCTCAACAACCTGAGAAAGGCACTCAGAAATTCTGTGAAACCTTTAAGAGACTATCTAAAACACATACAAAAAACAAACATCTATCTTACCGAGGCATATGACTATGGGGAAGAAGGATGGGCTAGTTGAACATGAAGATTTAGCTGTATTGTCAGATACTGCTGCATTACCCTCTGTCAGAAGTTAACATGGTCACAGTAGCCCAGCTATAGTTTGGAGATGCTCCTAATTAACTAAGTTGCACAGGGTATCACCAAACATACTATCACCAACGTGGGTGAATTTAGCTCAAATATGAACTCTGTTTTGTTTTGACAAAAGCAAAAATTGCCATCTGTGGGTATACTTAGATTTTGAAGTTGTTACTGAAATCTTCAGAAAATGTAAGGGTAGTACTAAGCCCTGTAAGACGTTCTGTATTTCTATAATCATTTCACGAGCCCAGTTAATCTAATGGGTGAGTTAGTAGTCCTGGTGCAGGATTTATGCCCAGCGTGAAAAGCAAAGGTCCTTGACAACAATGGAAAACACATGACAGGAAAATCTCCAGAGTCTTAAGGAGACCAAAACATTTCCACCTAATATTTTAGACACAGGCTCTTCTAAAAGCAGATAATATACAAGAAGTAATGACCCTTTTCATTTCCTATGCTTCTATGTTAGGGTAAATGTTAAGAAAAGGCTCTAGTTGCAAGTGAATCCTTTTCATTCCTAAAAAAAAAAAAAAAAAAAAAAAAACACTAGAAAAGGCAGATTGTTATTTTGAAAGAATGAGCAGGTACAAAGGTATCTCTTACAGAGATAGAAGAATCTCTAAAAAACACTTCCTCTTCTGTCAGAGAGAAGCTATGTTTTCTAAAACAGAAAGCAAGGGCCGCCTGGGTGGCTCAGTGGGTTAAGCCTGTGCCTTCAGCTCAGGTCATGATCTCAGGGTCCTGGGATCAAGCCCCACATCAGGCTCTTTGCTCAGCAGGGAGCCTGCTTCCCTCCTTCTCTCTCTGCCTGCCTCTCTGCCTACTTGTGATCTCTATCAAATAAATTAATAAAAGTCTTTAAAATTGAAAAATAAAACAGAGAGCGAGGCTGAAGAGGGAATCTAAAATCTTGGCTCAGGTACCAGCTTGGGAACCAATGAGCTATGAAAATCAGGCGAGTCCCCTCATTTCCTTGGGCTTCAATTTATGCTAATTTCTACAATAATTATACTACTACTATGAAAATTGCCCTTACATTTTTATTATTAATTTTCTTCACAAATGCACCACACATGTTAAATAGTATTTAGTCAAGTTTATTCTTTAAAAAGGATGTATCTTCCTATATCCATCTCAAAGTGCTAGAATAAGCTTTTAACTTGATGACATGGATATTCAGCAACTAAAATTATTTAATATTTTTGTATTTCACACGTATATATCTGGAGTATAATATACAATAAATGTTTGTTGAATAAATGAATAAGCAAATGAATCCACCTTTTTATTCCTCCATCTCTCAGGTTAAAAAAAAATGCTTTACGTTTCACTTAGACTAAATTAGGCATGGAGTTGTTACCAGGAATAAACTATTTTAGCTAAGGACATGCCACGTGCAAGAGTGAGAGCAAACCTGACTAGGGATTAAGAGATGTTTCAGTCCCAGCTCTGCTACTAACTTTCTATTAACATTGAACTTGCATGGTCCCAGTTTTCCCATCAAAATGCAGATATTACAATCTTTTCATCATAGATGAGGATCAATAAAATAATAGATATGGGAGGGAGAAGACTTTGGGGAAAAAAATCAAAGTACATAATAAATAAAAGATTACATCAGCTTCTGATTTCATGCTCACAAAGGAGCTAGACTTAGTAGTATGAAGTAACGACTGTGAGACTAAAAGCAAATTCTCAGGCAATTAGATCCTCTGTTGCATTTTCTTCTAGACGCTGAACACCATGCCCCTTATATAAGGAGATGGCCCAGGGACACCTACGCAACCACTCATGGAATCTGACCATGCTGACTTGCTGTCCTAGTTTTCTTTTCCAAATGGACAATATACCAAATGCATTTTCAAGAAAAAGTTTATATCCTATAAAAGTCACCCTCTTAAGGTGTATGACTGAGTTATTTTTAGTATATTCATAGAGTTATGTAATTGTTACCGCTATCCAATTTTAGAACATTTTCACCACCTAAAAGGAAACCCTATACCCACTAGCACTCACTCCCCACTTCTTCCCCTCTTCTCCCAGCCACTGGCAACCACTAATCTATTTTTTGTTTCCATGGGTTTGCTTCTTCTGAACATTTCTTATTAAATGAAATCATAAAATGTGGTCTTTTGTGACTGGCTTCTTTTACCATAAAATTTATTTTACCATAAATACTTGATAATAACAGAGTTTTCATTTCATTTCATTTTGAAACAGAGTTTCAAAAAGAGGAGATGCTTTCCTTTGGCGACTTTATAAAGGCTTTCATTAGGAGGAACATTCTCTCACTTTACTTTGAACAAGAGTGGTATAAGTCAACATTTTAGAAACTTTGACCAAAGCCCAATTAATTATAACACTACATGGATATATAGTGTCTTTTGCTTGTCCCCATTGTTCAATAAGAGTTTGAGTGAAATATGAATGTGGAAAAAATCATTATTTCTATATTAACATAGCTTACATATAATCATTTCAAATATGCTTATAAAACTAAATTAATAAATTATATATACACATACATATCACTATTTCATCTATTTTCCTAGAAGTTCATAATTCAAAACAGATCTTCTCATTTGAAATATAAAGGAGATCATTTTATATTCAAAATTGTTTTGTATTTAGAACTATGAACCCCCCAGGACCATTCAGATGCATGGTCAGATCTGATGATATTCAGGCCTAAAATCACTGACTTCTCCTCTAGTATTTAAATAAGTAGTTGGAAATCCAATTCCTAATAAATGTCTCAAGAGAAAACTGAACTTTTAAAGTGCACATCTTATAAAAATTGGGGTGATTTTATTGATTTAAGAAAAGACATGTTAGGGGCGCCTGGGTGGCTCAGTGGGTTAAACCTCTGCCTTCAGCTCAGGTCATGATCTCAGGGTCCTGGGATAGAGCCCCGCATGGGGCTCTCTGCTCAGCATGGAGCCTGCTTCCCTATCTCTCTCTGCCTACTTGTGATCTCTCTCTGTCAAATAAATAAATAAAATTAAATTAAATTAAAAAAAAAAGAAAAGGAAAGACATGTTAAGGAAGCAAGGGCTCTTAGAGTTGCTGCCAACTCCCTCACTTTCGTGATGAAATGACTGAGGCCCAAAGAGGCTAAGTGGCTTTTCTGAGATCGTCTGGCCTGAGGGTTTCTGTGTTCAGAGCGTCACGTGAATGATTTCTTCGTGTTCCCATCAACCCTAATCATGCCCCACTTCACAGCTGAGGTTTACAGAGGGTCAACGACTTGCTTAAAGTCACAGCCAGTACATGGTAGAGCTGGGATTCCATTCAGTTCTCTCTGGCTTCAGAGCCAGCGGGCTCCCCACCATTTGCTAAGTTAGTCTTCAGCTTACCTACAAAAAGCTAAAGCTCCTTACAAGAGCCCTTTTCCTGGAATCACATGGTTTAGAAAGGCACTGAGCCAGGTTTGGCATTTCCATATCTAACTGGAGCTGAAGAAAACATCATCAGAAATTACTGACAAAATGAGAGCAAAGGGGGAAAGAGAGCCGGCTAAAATGATTTCTGAAGTCTATAATAATCTGACAAGAGGTATGTTAGTCAAAAAAAGTCAGTGTTACCTGGTTAATTCTCTCAGGCGAGCCACCTCAGCATTGCGCTGACGTAATGTTATTCCCAAAATTTGATTTTCCTTTTCAGCAGCTTCTAACTTAAACCGGGAGCTTTTCACATTGACTAAGGCTTCCTCCAATTCTGAAACCACAAAAAAGTCTCAGTTTCCTCATTCTTTTTAAAAACTGTGGCCATAACTACAATTCAAATACATACCAATTTTTATTCTTGTTGTCTCAATGTCAAATTGTTGTTTATTTTCAAGTAAAGTCTGATCTTTCTCTTTAAATATACCAGCAAATTTTTTGTTTTCATCTTTCTGATTTTCAATCACTTTTAAAAGTTCTTCATTTTTACTCTGTAGTAATTCCTGGCTCTTCAGTGACTCTTGTAATTGGTTTTGCAGGGACTTGTTCAATGACTGAAGGGAAAACACTGCAAGACAAAACAGATCAAAGAATTGCTGCCTGAATTTAAAAAGCACAAACCTGAAAAAGATCTGCTTTTAAAAAAGAAAAGATCTGGAATTTACTGATTTTGCTTAAGAATTATATGCTGGAGCAGTTCTATGTACTACTACATAGTAATTCTATGTAAATACTAAATACATTTTTAATATTTGATGCAGAAGTCATACTTTTTTTCTCCAATTGATATCTGGGGCATTAACATTTTTTTACCTTTATTAATGAAATAATAATACATGCACAGAGTAAAAAAAAATTCAAACAGGATGAGATACCAATGATACCAAGTGATTCTCAATGAAGAGTCTTCCTCACTACCCTACCTCTGCTCTCCTCCTAAAGGCAATCACTATTAACTTTGGTATCTTTCTGGAAAAATACTCGTGCATAAAACGTACATATTTAAAAAGAGATGAATCATACTGTACCCATAGTTTCTAACTGTGCCTTTTATCCCCCGTAAGACTGATATGTACGGGGCAGAGATCTATCACATTCTCTTTAATGGCTATAAAAGTATATGGCACAATTCACTTAACGAATAAAGACCTATGTGTGAGGCATGGTGTTAGAACCTGGACGTACAGTGATGATTAGGAGACATGGTCCCTGTTCTCAAAGAGCTGATAGCAAACAAGTAATTATAAATAGCAATAAGTGCTCTCAAGAGAACAATAAGGTAAATGAGCAGAGACTAAAAAGAGATTAACTACTTACAATGGCAATCACCAATCTCCCCACTTCCTATCTTAGCCTCCTTTCCCACCCATCCTTACCCCCACTGTTTATTCATAGGGGAACCAGAGTGACTTTTTCCAAAATTACTCTGGTGAAGATGAGCAATTTCATGAAGTATGTGTTCTGCTGGGTGATCATATTTTTCTTACTGCTTTGCAAGAGCTATTTATATGTTAAGAAAATTAAGCCTTTGTCATATAATATATTATGAAAACATTTTCCCCATTTTGTTGATGTGCTTTAAATGTGTTTATAATTTTGCTGTGCAGAAAAATGAAAAAAAAAATTCAGAGGACAAATTTTATCATCTTTTCCTTTCTGGCAACTGAGTTTTGTCAGGCTTAGGAAAAGATCCCAAGAATACAAAAATAAACAAACAAACAGTTCTCATCTTTTCCTCTGCTATAGGTTTTTTTCCCCCTTTTTTCTATTATTTTAAACTCTTTGATCCATAAACATAATTTGGCAATATCTGTCAAAATTGCAACTGTATATATCCTTCGATTCAGTAATTCTACAACTATAATCTACAAAATGCTCACAATGTGCACAAAGACATATGTGTAAGATTTTTACTGCAGCACGGTTTGCACTGGGAAGATACCCTAGATAATGATCATCAGAGAACTTCAAATACCAATAGAGTATTTGAAGGATGGAACCACATAAGCAGAATATCCAAACAGTTCTTAAACAGAAAGAAAAATGCCCACTATAGGTTTTATTAGGGCATTAGGGCGGGGAGCTAAGACGATGGCATAGCAGGAGGACCCTAGGCTTGCCTCATCCCTTGAACACAGCTATATAATTATCAAATCATTCTGAACACCCAAGAAATTTATCTGAGGGTTGACAGAACAAACTGCGCAACTAAAGGGAGAGAAGAGGCCACATGGAGGAAGGGAGGGAGTGCAGAGGCATGGTTTGGGGGAGAAGAGGGTGGCAGGTATTACAGAGGGGAGGGAGCGCTGGTTGCAGAGAAAGGTATGGGAAACTGGAGCGCACAGGGATACCTACAAGGAAACCAGTTCCCCAAAGCCATTGGCTAGGAAAATAAGAGGGGCTGATTTTTATGAGTTTTTGCTACCAGTGGGGCTCAAAGACTGGAGTTTTAAAGGTCCCTGGGCTTGGCTGGGATAGAGATCTGAGGGTGCAGCCCTACTGCTGGAGAGAAGGCAGGCAAGCAATCCCAGGGCACACAGCACGATCTGAAGAACACCTAAGGGGCCTAGGGAAAGGCTGTTTCTACTTCCTGGAGTGCATCTGAGAGGTGGTATTGCCTCTCTACAGGCAAAAGAGCCAGCGGGCACCATTTCCCTCACCCACCCCTAAGCAAAGGTGCAGCGACACCTGCTGGACACCTGCTGAGGGCAGCTACCCAGGACACTGGCTGTTTAACCAGCTTGCTCCAAATCCCACACCCCTGTCCTCTGTCACGACTGCCCTTCTGGTCAAACCTGCATTAGTCCCAGTGCAGCGAGACCCTCCCCCAGAAGACCAGCACAGGTCTCTACCACACCAGGTCCCCAAAGTTTGGAGTTTTAAAAGTCAGCAGACTTGGCTAGGATAGAGCCCAAAGTACACTGCGCTGCTCCAGGCAGGCAAGCAACCCAGAGCGTAAAAATAACAATCTGAAAAATGCATAGGACACATAAGGGGAAATTATTCGCTCTTCTGAGAGGGCCTCCCTGAGAGCAGCAAGCACCGACTCCCTTCTCTCAGAACAAAGGGGCTGGCTGGCACCGTTTCCCTCCCCCAGCCCTCAGCATAAACCAGTTCCATAAGCAGCACAGCACCAACACTGGCTGCCTAACCTGCTTATACCAAGTCCTTCCCTGTGCTCTACTGGTGCTGCTTTTCTCGGGCAAGTGTGTTAAAGGATCAGGTCCAGCAGATCTTCCCAGAAGATCAGCATAAACCCCTGCACGTATATGTCTACCAACTATAGGGTTCTGCAAGGCTTCATTCTAGTGGAAGTAGCATCAAGTCTCATTTAACAAGCAGTCCCTAACTAAAACTCGTCACACTCTGGCCAAGTTTCAAGCACTGTCCATGGCAGGTAAGGAGAACCTCCGCAGACAACTGACCTGAGGGACAGAGCAAACAAACACAGCACCTGAGTGCATGCGGCACACATCAGAGATGCTCTCTGAAGCACCAGGCCCTGAACTAAACATTATATGACCTCTTCTTCATAAAGGATTACTCTCAGGAGCAGAAAACATCACAAGCTTTCCTAACACACAGTAGAAGAGACCTAGATAAAATGCCAAGATAGAGGAATTCATCCCAAAAGAAAGAGCTTTTGAAAAGATCATGGCCAGAGCTCTAATTGAAACAGATTGAAAAAAGAAAACATATATAAGTAATATGCCTGAATGAAAACTTAAAACAATAACCATAAGGACACTTGCTGGACTTGAGAAAAGCATGGAAGACTTCAGGAAATGAAATGAAATGAAGATTTGAAACCAACTGGATGTAATGACCATAAGAATGGAAGAAGCAGAGGAACAAATAAGTGATACAGAAGATAGAGTTATGAAAAATAATGAAGCTGGACAAAAGAGAGAAAGAAGAATGATGGATCACAAGAGTAGACTTAGGGAGCTCAGTGACTCCATTAAATGTAATAACATTTGCATCACAGCAGTCCCAGAAGAAGAGAGAGAAAAGGAGGCAGAAGATTTATTTGAAGAAATAAAAGCTGAAAACTCCCCGAATTTGGGGAAGGAAACAGACATCCAGTAGGCAGAGATAACTTTCACCAAAATCAACAAAAGCAGGCCAGCCCCAAGACATACTGTAGTTAAATCTACAAAATCTAGTGATGAAGAAAAAAATTCTAAAAGCAGCAAGACAAAACATGTCCCTAACTTACAAGGGAAGACCCATAAGGCTAGCTACAGATCTCCCACAGAAACTTGCCAGGCCAAAAGGGAGTGGCATGATACATTCAATGTGCTGAATGGGAAAAATCTGCAACCAACAGTACTCTATCCAGCAAGGGTATCATCCAGAATAGAAGGAAAGACAAAGAGTTTCCCAGACAAATAAAAAGTAAAGGAGTTCACGAACACTAAACCAGCCCTCCAAGAAATATTAATGGGGACTCTGAGCGAGAAGGAAAGACCAAAAGTGACAAAGACTAGCAAGGAACAGAGGAAATCTCCAGAAACAATGACAAAACAAGTAATAAAATGGCACTAAGCACATATCTATCAATAATTACTCTAAATGTAAATGGAATAAATGCTCCAATCAAAAGATATAGGGTATCAGAATGGACTAAAAAAGAGACTCAATTTAGACCTAAAGACACCTGCAGATAGAAAGTGAGGAGATGGAGGGGTGCCTGGGTGGCTCACATGGTTGAGCATCCCACTTTTGGTTTCAACTCAGGTCATGATCTTATGGGTCACGGGTTCAAGTCCCGGGTCTAGGTCTGCACTCAGCAGGGAGTCTGCTTAAGGATTCGCTCCCTCTGCCCCTCCCCTGACTTCTGCATGCTCTCTAAGGTAAATAAATAAATCTTAAAAAAAAAAAAAAAAAGAGGAAAGAAAGAAAGAGAGGGGAAGGAGAAACATCATGCAAATGAATGTCAAAAGAAATCCAGAGTAGTAATACCTACACTGGACAAACTAGACTGCATTTTTTTTGTTTTACTTTTTTTAAAGATTTTATTTGAGAGAGAGTACGAGCACACAAGTAGGGGGAGGGGCAGAGGGAGAGGGAGAAGCAGACTCCCTGCTGAGCACAGAGCCCCACTTGGGGCTTAATCCCAGGACCCTGAGATCATGACCTGAGCTAAAGTCAGATGCTTAACCAAATAAGCCACCCAGGCAACCCCAAACTAGACTTTAAACCAAAGACTGTAACAAGAGATGAAGGACGGGAAGCCTGGGTGGCTCAGTAGGTTAAGTGTCTGCTTTCAGCTCAGGTCATGATCCCTGGGTCCTGGAATTGAATCCCACATCAGGCTCCTTGCATAGCAGGGAGCCTGCCTCTCCCTCTGCCTGCTGTTCCCTCTGCTTGTGCTCTCCCTCTCTGACAAATAAATAAATAAAATCTTAAAAAAAAAAAGAGAGAGATGAGGGACACTATATCATAATAAAGGGGACTATCCAACAAGAAGATACAACAATGGTAAATATTTATGCCCCCAACTTGGGAGCATCAAAAACATAAAATAATTAATAACAAACATAAAGGAACTCATTGATAATAATAATGGGGGATTTTAACACCCTACTTGCATCAGTGGACTAATGAATCTAAGCAGAAAATCAACAAGGAAACAATGGCTTTCAATGACACACTGGACCAGATGGACTTAACAAATATATTCAGAACATTTCATCGCAAAGCAGCCGAATACCCATTCTTTTCAAGTGCACATGGGACATCCTCCAGAACAGATCATACACTAGTTCACAAATCAGGCCTCAAAAAGCAGAAAAAGATTTGCGGATCACACCGTGCATACTTTCTGACCACAAAAGATATGAAATTTGAAGTCAACCATCTGAAAAAATTTAGAAAGACCACAAACACATGGAAGTTAAACAACACATTACTAAAGAATGAATGGATTGACGAGAAAATTAAAGAAGAAATTAAAAAATACATGGAAACACATGAAAATGAAAACACAATGGTCCAAAACCTTTGGAATGTAGCAAAAGCAGTCCTATGAGGAAAGTATATAGCAATACAGGCCTTCCTCAAGAAGCAAGAAAAATCTCAAACAACTTAACCTTACATCTAAAGGAGCTAGAAAAAGAACAACGAACAAAGCTTAAAGCCAGCAGAAGAATGGAAATAATAAAGATTAGGGTAAAAATAAATTAAATAGAAGCTAAAAAAAACAGTAGAATAGATCAATGAAACCAGGAGCTGGTTCTTTGAAAAAAATAGTAAAATTAATAAACCCCTAGCCAAACTTGTCAAAAAGAAAAGAGAAAGGACCAAAATAAACAAAATCACTAAAGAGAAATAACAACCAACACCACAGAAATACAAACAATTATAAGAGAATTTTATGAAAAATTATATTAA
This sequence comes from Lontra canadensis, assembly GCF_010015895.1. Lineage (NCBI taxonomy): Eukaryota > Metazoa > Chordata > Mammalia > Carnivora > Mustelidae > Lontra > Lontra canadensis. The sequence goes on along the minus strand of NW_022631032.1, from coordinate 5,481,970 downwards.
CAAATTAGACAACCTGGAAGAAATGGATAAATTCCTGGAAACACATAAACTACCAGAATTGAAACAGGAAGAAATAGAAAACTGGAGCATACCAATAACCTGCAAAGAAACTGAAGCAATAATCAAAAATCTCCCAAGAAACAGAAGCCCAGGGTCAGATGGTTTCACAGGGGAATTCTACCAAACATTTAAAGAGTTAATACCTATTTTTCGTAAACAATTCCAAAAAATAGAAATGGAAGGAAAACTTCCAAACTCATCCTATGAGGCCAGCATTACTCTGATTCTAATACCAGACAAAGACTCTACTTAAAAAGAGAACTGCAGACCAATAATCCCTGATGAACATGAATGCAAAAATTCTCAACAAAATACTACCAAATTGTATCCAACAGTATATTAAAAGAATCATTCACCACAATCAAGTGGGATTTATTCCTGGGCTGCAAGGGTGGTCAATATTCAGAAATCAATCAACGTGACACACCACATTAACAAAAGAAAGGCTAAGAACCATATGATCCTCTCAATAGAACGCAGAAAAAGCATGGAACAAACTACATCTTTCATGATAAAAACCTCCAATAAAGCAGGTTTAGATGGAACATACCTGAACATAACAAAGGCCCTATAAAACCCACAGCTAATGTAGTCCTTAGTGAGGAAAAATTGAGAGCTCTTCTACTACAGTCAGGAGCAAGACAGGGACATCCACTGTCTCCACTGTTATTTAACACAGGATTCTAAGTCCTAGCCTCAGGAATCAGACAACACAAAGAAATAAAATTGTTCCAAATGGTCAAAGAAAAAGTCAAACTTTCACTGTTTTCAGATGACATGATACTGTATATAGAAAACCCAAAAGACTCACCAAAAAATTGCTAGAACTGATACACAAATTCAGTAAAGTCGCAGGATACAAAATCAATGTACAGAAATCTGTTGCACTTCTATATACCAACAATGAAGCAGCAGAAAGAGAAATTAAGGAACTGATCCCATTTACAATTGCACCAAAAACCATAAGATACTTAAGAGTAATCCTAACCAAAGAGGTAAAAGATTTGTATTCTGAAAACTATACAATACTAATAGAAGAAATTCAAAGTGACACAAAAAAATAGAAAAATATTCTATGGTCATGCACTGGAAAAACAATTATTGTTAAAATGTCTATACTCCAGGGCACCTGGGTGGCTCAGTTGGTTGAGCATCTGACTTCGGCTCAGGTCGTGATCTCAGCGTCCTGGGATTGAGCCCCATGTCGGGCTCCGTACTCTGTGGGAAATCTGCTTATCTCTCTCCTTCTCCCTCTGCCCTTGCCCTGCTCATGCTCTCTCTGTCTCTCTCTCTCAAATATATAAATAAAATCTTCAAAAACACCGTCTATACTTCCCAAAGCAATCTACACCTTTAATTCAATCCCTATCATAATACTACCAGCATTTTTCACAGAACTTGAAAAAACAATCCTAAAATTTGTATGGAACCACAAAAGACCCTGCATAGCCAAAGCAATCTTGAAAAAGAAAAGCAAAGCTGGAGGCATCACAATCCCAGACTTCAAGTTATACTATAGAGCTACAGTGATCAAGATAGTATGGTAGTGGCACAAAAACAAGACATAGAGATAAGTGGAATAGAACAAAAAATGCACAAATGAACCCAAACTATATGGTCAACTAGTCTTCAACAAAGTAGGAAAGAATGTGCAGTGGAAAAAAGTCTCTTCAACAAATGGGTTGGGAAAACTGGACAGCCACAGGTAAAAGAATGAAACTGGGCCACCTTCTCACGCCATACACAAAAATAAGTTCAAAATGGAAGAAAGACCTAAATATGAGACAGGAAACCATCAAAATCCTAGAGGAGAACACAGGCAGCAAACACTTTGACACTGGATGTAGCAACTTCTTACTAGATAGGTCTTCTAAGGCAAGGGAAACAAAAGCAAAATAAACTATTGGGACCTCATCAAAGTAAAAGCTTCTGCACAGCAAAAGAAATCAACAAAAGTAAAAGGTTTTCCTTTGGAATGGGAGAAGATATTTCCAAATGACATATCTAATAAAGAGTTAGTATTCAAAATACATAAAGAACTTATCAAACTGAACACCCCCAAACCAAATAATCCAGTTTTAAAATGGGCACAAGATGTGAATAGACATTTTTCCAATGAAGATATACAGATGCTAACAGACCCATGAAAAGATCCTCATCACTCAACATCAGGGAAATCCAAATCAAAACTACAACATGTATCCTCACACTCGTCAGAATGGCTAAAATTAACAACACAGGCAACAACAGGTATTAGTGAGGATGTGGGGAAAAGGGGGACACTCTTTCACTGTTGGTGGGAATGCAAGCTGGTGCAGCCACTCTGGAGAACAGTATGGATATTCCTCAAAAAGTTGAAAATAGAACAACCCTATACCTCAGCAATTGCACTACTAGGTATTTACCCAAAGGACACAAAATATAGATTCAAAGGGATACATACACCCCAACATTTATAGCAGCATGATCAATATCCAAATTATGGAAAGAGTACAAATGCCCATCAACTCATGGATGGGTAAAGAAAATATGGTGTATACACACACACACACACACACACATACAGAATATGACTCGGCCATCAAAAAGCATGAAATCTTGTCATTTGCAACAACATGGATGGAGCTAGAGAGTATTATGTGAAACAAAATAAGTCAGTCAGAGAAAGACAAATACCATATTTCACTTATAAGTGGAATTTAAGAAACAAAACAGATGAACATGGGGGAAAAAAAAAGCAAGGCAAACCATAAAATAGAATCTTAACTATAGAGAACAAACTGAGCATTGCTGGAGGGGAGGTGGACAGGGATGGGTTAAATGGGATGAGAATTAAGGAGGGCGCTTGAGCACTGAGTGTTGTAGGTAAGTGATGAATCACTAAATTTTATACTTGAAACTAATATTATACTGCATGTTAATTAACTGGAATTTAAATAAAAACCTGAAAAAAAAAGAAGACTATCCACTACATATTAAATGAATAAATGCAAGCTTCAGAAGACCATATGCAGTGTAATCTCATTTTTAAAAAAGAAAAAATACATATATAGTTCTTTTAGTGCCAGGCACATGGTAGGAACTCATTATTTCTGAAACAGATCAATTCTATATGAACAGGAGACATGTAAAAGGAAATAGAGCCTTTTACAAAAAACAAAACAAAACAAAAAAAAAAACAACCAGGGATGTCTTATTGGGATATAATAGCACAGAGCTTTTTTAAAAAATTCTTTTATTTGGGGCACCTGGGTGGCTCAGTGGGTTAAGCCTCTGCCTTCGGCTCAGGGTCATGATCTCAGGGTCCTGGGATGGAGCCCCACATCGGGCTCTCTGCTCAGCGAGGAGCCTGCTTCCCCCTCTCTCTCTGCCTGCTTCTCTGCCTACTTGTGATCTCTCTCTCTCTGTCAAATAAATAAATAAAATCTTAAAAAAAAATTCTTTTATTTAAATTTAATTTAGTTAACATATAGTATATTATTAGTTTCAGGTGTAGAATTTAGTGATTCATCAGTTGCATATGACACCCCATGCTCATTATATCACATGCCCTCCTTAATGCCCATCACCTAATTATCCCATCCCCCCACCCACTGCCTCTCCATCAATCCTCAGTTTGTTTCCTAGAAATAAGAGTCTCTTATGGTTTGCCTCCCTCTCTGGTCTTTTTTTAGTTGTTGTTTTTTTTTTAAAGATATTTTAAATTTACTTGATAGAGAGCAAGAGGGAGAGGGAGAAGCAGGCTCCCTGCTGAGCAAGGGGCCCAATGTTGGGCTCAATCCCAGGACCCTGGGATTATGACCTGAGCCAAAGGCAAACACTTAACCGACTGAGCCACCCAGGCACCTTCCCTCTCTCTTTTTATCTTATTTTATTTTTCCTTCTCTTCCCCTATGTTCATCTGTTTTGTTTATTAAATTCCACATGTGAGTGGAATCATATAATATTTGTCTCTTTTTTATATATGGTATTTGTCTTTCTCTGACTTATTTTGCTTAGCACAATTTCCACTAGGTCCATCCATGTCATTGCAAATGGCAAGATTTATTCTTTTTGATGGCTGAGTAATATTTGTGTGTGTGTGTGTGTGTGTGTACACCATGTTTTTTTTTAACACCACATCTTTTTCATATTTTGGCTATTATGGACATTACTAATACCACAGATCTTTTATTTTTGTTTCTGTGCTATTTTAATTTTTAATAATAAGTATTATTCCTATTTTTTCAAATGTAAATTAAAAGTCTTCTTAAGACAAAGTAATTAAGAAAGCTCCATTCTTTACCAGTATTTCTAGAACAAAGAATTTACTATCAGTTCTTAAAGTTCTTTTACCTACATTCAAGGTTGCATTCCAGAGCACCAGTTGCCTTTTGGGTTTTTTCTTGTTCTCTAAGTTGCTGGTTCAAAATTCTCAGTTGCCTAAAGGAAATAATAAAGAAACATGATTCCAAGAAACCCAAACTCATTTAACAGTGTACGTCCAACAGCCTATTAAAAAAGATAACAGCTCCTCTCCAGGAACCATCAGTTTGTTCTCTATAATTAATAGTCTTTTTCTTGGCTTGTTTTTCTTTTTTCCCTTTGCTCATCTGTTGTTTCTTAAATTCCACATATGAGTGAGATCATATGGCATTTGTCTGACTGACTTATTTTGCTCAGGTGAGTGGGGGGAATGGGGAAAAAGGGAGATGGGCATTAAAGAGAACACTTATCATGATGAAAAAGATTAAAAAATGAAAAATGAAAAAGACAAAAGATGGTACTCACCAGGACTGCAGAAGTCCATCTCGTCCCCAAAACAAAGACAAAAACAAAATAAACAAAACAACAAAACCACATTGCTGCTCTTATTCATAGGGCCTGAGATAATTTTTGAAAGATTGCCTGGGACAGCATAAACTGTCCTCTCACAAGAAAAAAGATGACTTCTCTTAGTTTTTCCCTTTTCTGTTTTTGTTCTCTCAATGATTTCCTTGTCTTTTAAAAAAAATTTCTTTCATTTCCTATCTCCTCCTGCTATTTTCTCCTTCTGTCTCCCTTCTCTGCATTTTCATTACCGCACAAATAACTTTTTTTTTAAAAGATCTGTCGTAACTATGACCTAGAATACCTGCAAGGACTGACTGCTATCAGACATGCATCTGCTTGGTTTGTCACACATTGAAAAAACTGGGAAATGCAAACCTATGCTTCTAATAATTTCTTTATTAGATGGAAAAGTTAATGACCTTATTTTAAAAAAGTGAACGCTAATTAGCAGCAACTTCACCCTACAATAAACTTCACAATTTGTGGCCTCTTTACAAACTGGAACATACAAAAGGAATTACAAAAATGTTTCTTCTAAGAAGCTGACGCTTAAATAACTTTCACAAAGTGAAAGTTGTCTCTATTATCTTTCTAGAATTAATTACGTGAAAATATTCTGTATTATTTATTTGTTACTAAATTTAAAATGATAATGCCCTTCCTCATATCATTTACATGTACTAATTCCAGACAGATTAAGGAAATAAAAAATAGACAAGTAAGACCAAGTATAAAAGTTTTAGTGGAAATCTACAGAATCTTGAAGTGGGGAAGGCATTCCTAAGCAAGACTCAAAATCCACCAACCATCAAGGAAAAGAATGAAAGATTTAAAGATATCAAAATTTAAAACTTGTCCTAGAATTAGGAATCTGGAAGCAAATACCTGCCACACATATGAGACCAAAAATCCACAACACTTAAAGAGCTCCTGCAAATCAGTTAGAAAGGCAATAAAAATGGGCCATTCACATAAGAAATAGAAATGGCCTATAAGCATATAAAAAATGGTTGGCTTTCCTAATATGAAGAAATGAAAAGTTAAAACAGGAGATATTTTATGGCCACAAGATTGACAAAAATAAAAGGAAATAGTATTTTTTGGTGAGGCAAGTGAATTATCTCAATCGGTGGGAATCAACTGATATAACCATTTGAACGGCAACTTGACAGTATCCAACGAAACGTAAAATGTTCATTATCTTTGACAAGATAATCTGGGTTATCTAGCCTCAGCAATATAATCGAGCCTTGAACAACACAGGTTTGAACTGTGCAGGTCCACTTATACACAGATATTTGATAAATACTATATAGTACTATAAATGTATTTTTTCTCTTCCTTAGGATTTTCTTAATATTTTCTTTTATCTAGCTTACTTTATTGCAAGAATATGGTACATAATACATATGACATATGTATTACAATATTATAATACATATAACATGTATTACAATATATTATAATACATATAATTATAACATAATACATATAACATATGTATATATGTATTATGTACTGTATAATATATATGTTAATCAATAAAAACATTCAATGTTATTGGTAAGGCTCCAGTCAACAGTAGGTTATCAGTAGTTAAGTTCTGGAGGAGTCAAAAGTTACACACAGATTTTTGACTTCATAGAGTGTAAGCGCCCCTAACTCCTGCATTGCTTGAGAGCCAACTGTAGTTGTACATGCGCAAAAGCATCTACAATCTTTAGATATATACAAAGATGTTCAAACAACACTATTTAATAGTAATAAGTTAGAAACGACTTACAGTGCTACATAAATTAGGGTATATCCATAATGAGAAAAACACAAGTAGTTTTTTAAAAAGAGACATCTAGGGGCACCTGAGTGGCTCAGTGGGTTAAGCATCTGCCTTTGGCTTAGGTCGTGATCCCAGGGTCCTAGGATCGAGCCCCACATTGGGCTCTCTGCTCAGAGGGGAGCTTGCTTCCCCCACCCCCCCACCTGCCTCTCTGCCTACTTGTGATCTCTGTCAAATAAATAAATAAAATCGTTAAAAAATTTTTGAAAAATTAAAAAAAAATAAAAAGAGACATCTAAATGTACTGACAAGGAAACATCTTCAAGACTCATTGTGAAGTGGAAAAAAGCAAGCTACAGAAGAAAAACAGTATAATACAATCCCATGTTTGTTTCAAAAACAATTCTGCTTTTCTGAAAAGTTTCCCCTTTATACCAAAGAGTGCAGATCTAGAAAGGGCAGCATAGACTTATAATCTACAACTCTAACTGGAATGATTCTTTTGGTATTTTCTAGGAAAACAGAAAGTACTAAGGTCCTCTTACACACCAAGTGTGTGGAAGAAGCTTTGCCTGACAATAATCTTGTACACATGTCCCTAGTCAGATTCTTCTCTTCTCTTCCCCTTTATGGCCGGCCTAAACTTTCAACCCTTACTGTAAGCCTCTCATTCCTACCCTCCTCCTCTCAGTAGGATACTTTCATATTTTCACTAAAAATAACATGGCTTGGGGACAAACTGTTACCCTTCTGCCCCAGGGCATACAAATTTACCCATATATATACATATACACTAATCTCACTTCTTTCTTCTAGTCTTAGAGACAGGGAGCCTCATCAGCTTCCTGGATCCCACTGTCTGCTCTACCCTTAAGGACTCTGCTCCTATTCCACTTCTTTTATCTTCTCTACCTGAAGCTTCTTCTTTACTTGTTTATGTCCTAAGCCAAGAAGCGTAATAAAAGCACTCCCATATTTAGGAAAATATGCCCTCCAACCAAACTGTACCATTAGCTACTCTTCTTCCTTCTCATTCCCAGCTTTCAGGGCCAGGCTTTTAAAACATGATTGTTCTGGGGCGCCTGGGTGGCTCAGTGGGTTAAGCCTCTGCCTTCGGCTCAGGTCATGATCTCAAGGTCCTGGAATCGAGTCCTGCATCGGGCTTTCTGCTCAGCAGAGAGCCTGCTTCCCCCTTTCTCTCTGCCTGCCTCTCTGCCAACTTGTGATTTCTCTCTCTGTGTGTCTAATAAATAAATAAAATCTTTAAAAAAAAAAAAAACCATGATTGTTCTGGGTGCCTGGGTGGCTCAGATGATTTAGCATCTGCCTTTGGCTCAGGTCATGATCCCGGGGTGCTGGGATGGAGTCCTGTATCAGGCTCCCTGCTTGCTCTGCCTCTGCCTCTCTCTCTCTGTCTCTCTCATGATTAAATAAATAAAATCTTTTAAAAAAATGACTTAAAAAACATGATTGTTCTATTAAAAAATGATACATGATAAAAAACAACAAAAGATAATCTTTTAAAAATGGATAGAGTCACACACACTTTTAACAAATATTATGTATTATATGTTCATGTACTTGATTTAAACAAAGGAAAAGAAGTGCTGACATTTAGGCAAATACTTCTTTTTTCTTTACTGTTTTAAAATATGGCTCTACTGAAATGAAACATATAATAAACTGCACATTTTATAGTAAAAGTATATAATTTGGTAGTTTTAACAGATGATGTGATGAAACCATCACCATAATTAAGATATTCATCAGGCCTCCAAATTTCCACATGCTCCATTTTCATACCATCCTCTTCCCAAACAACTGATTTAGAGATTACTTTGCATTTTCGGGAATTTTATACTATATATCATACAATGCATTCTTTAGCCTGCCTGCCTTCATTCAGCACACTGATTCTGAGATTCACCCATGATATTGCACGTATCGATAGTTCTTCCGTTTCCACTGTTGGGTGGTATATTTCATTGTGTGGATACACCACCATGTGTTTATCCATTCACCTGTTAACAGACATCTGGATTGTTTCTGATGAACATTCACAAGTAAGTTTTTGTTTGGACATATGCTTTTACTTCTCTGTGTACATACCTAGGAGTGAAACGACTGGATCATATGGTTTATGTTTAATTTCTAAGAAACTACCAAACTATTTTCCAAAGCGGGTGTACCATTTTATATTCCCACCAGTAAATTATGCAAGTGCCAGTTCCTCCACATCATCATTTGGTAGAGTCTTTTGAATTTTAGTCATTCTAGTGGGTATGTGGTATTATTTCATTGTGGTTTTAGTCTGTATTTTCCTAATGACTAACAGTGATGAGCAGATTTTCATATGCTTATTTGATACCCATCCATCTTCTTTGATGTAGCGTCTATTAAAGTACTTTGCCTGTTTTTTGAGTTGCAACAGTTCCTTATACATTCTATATGTACAAGTCCATCAAATACATGTATTGCAAATATTTTCTCTGTTGTTTGCCTCTTCATCTTTAGTAATAGTGTCTTTTGAAGAGCAAATTTTAAATTTTGATGAAGTCCAACTTACAAATTCTTTTTACTTATGTTTTTTGTTATATTTAAGAAATCTTTCCCGGCGCGCCTGGGTGGCTCAGTGGGTTAAAGCCTCTGCCTTTGACTCAGGTCATGATCCCAGGGTCCTGGGATCGAGCCCCGCATCAGGCTTTCTGGGAGCCTGCTTCCTCCTATCTGCCTACATCTCTGCCTACTGGTGATCTCTGTCTGTCAAATAAATAAATAAAATCTAAAAAAAAACCCAAACAAACAAAAAAAAAACTTTCCCAACCCAGGATCCCTAAGATTTTTTTCTTATGTTTTCTCTAAGTTCTATTTAACTTATTTATTAAGTTTTAACTTAATAGATATTTAACTTAGATATTAACTTATTTAACTTATATATTAAGATTTGTGATTCAAGTTAATTTTTATATATGGTGTGGCATTAAGGTTGAAGTAATTGTTCTTTCCCTCTCTCCCTTCCTCCCTCCCTTCCTTCCTTTTACTTTTTTCCTTTTTTGTGTATGGCTCTCCAATTGTTCCAGCACTATTTAGTGAAAAGATCCTTCTTTCCCCCATTGAATTTCCTTAGCATCTTTGTAAAAAATCAGTTACCTTTATTTTATTATTATTGCTTTTTAAAGATTTTATTTGAGAGAGAGAGAGGCCAAGGGAGAGGGAAAAGCAGGCTCCCTGCAGACACAGGACCCCTGAGATTATGACCCAAGTTGAAGGCAGATGCTTATCCTACTGAGTCACCCAGGCCCTCCTAAAAAATCAGCTACCTTTATATGTGAGTTTACTTCTGGACACTATTCTGTTTCAAGTATATATCTATCTATCTTTACACCAATGCCACATTGTCTTGATTACTATAACTTTATGTCTTGAAAAAGGATAGTACCAATTTTGTTCTCCTTTCCCAAAGTTGTTTTGGCTTGGCTATTTTAGATTCTTTGAATTTCCATATAAATTTTAGAATCATCTTTCTAAAAAAAAAGATGCTGGGTTTTCTCCAAAATTACACAGAATCTATAGATCAATTTGGGGAGAACTAACATGTTAACAATAATAAGTCTTATAATCTATGTGTCTAGTTTATTCTCATTTATACAGGTCTCCTTTAATTTCTCTCAGCAATGTTTTATAGTTTTCAGTATACAGGTCTTACACATTTTAAATCAAATTTATCCCTAAATTGATCATATTCTTTGATGCTACTATTAATAGTATTGTTTTTAAACTTCACTTCAAATTGTTCATTTCCAATATATAGAAATATAATTGCCTTTTTTGTATATTGATCTCATATCCTGCAACCTGGCTAAGCTCATTTATTAATTCTAGTTGCTTTTTTGTAGATTCTGTAGGATTTTCTACAAAGCCTATCGTATCATTTGTGAATAAGACAGCCTGTACTTAAAAAGGTTTTCTTTCCTTGCTTTATTGCACTGGTAGAACCTGCAGCACAATACTAAATATAAGTAATAATCACTACTTGCTGAATATCAATCAGACATTTTTTAAGCCTATACAGAGAGAAAAAATAAGCCAAACTGATATTACAAATTTACAAATATTATTACAAATACTATTTTATAATATCATAAATATTTTTATAAGCACTATTTTTTATACTATTACAAATGCCATTTTACAATATTACATATGGAATTTAGGATTATGTGATTTTATCTGAACGAAAAGTAACAACTGAAATCAGAACTCATGAGCTTTAGACAAATATTTCTCTACTTCATAAAATAATATTCCTAAATAAACTTAAATAAAGGAAATAGGTTAGAAAAACATTAATTTTGGAATTTTTATTGTCAAGATAACAAATTCTATTCTGTACCTTAATTCCCACAGTTGTTTTAGTTCTATGTATAGATTCAATGTTTATCTCTTTATTTGTTTTTTTTTTTTTAAAAAGACACATTTATTCAGCGTCATGATCAGACTATTACATTTAGCAATCAACAGCATGGGTGCAAAAAAAAATCTACATTAAAACCCTTTGTTGGAATGCTTTACACTTTCCACAGAACAGAAACTAAAATAACCTGTTATACAATTAGTCACAAATACAGTCCTCGAGTTTTTTTGCCCATACACATGAGTATTGTCTAAAACATGTCTTCTTTGTAGCAGCTAGGCCCTGCCACCACTGTGCTTGGCTGAGTTCACAAATCTGTTATAACCTGTAGCTTCCCTGTCACTTCTCTGGCTCTCCTCTCCTGCTAAGCTTTGTTTCCTGGCAGTAATTAAAACCTTCTGCCACTGCCGTAGCTGCTGCTGCTGCTGGAACCACCATAGCCACCTTGGTTTCGTGGTTTGGCAAAGTATTGGCCTCTACCACCATAAGGGCCAGAGCTTCTGCCTCCAAAATTGCCTCCTTTCATGGGTCCAAAATTTGAGGATTGATTGTTGTAATTGCCAAAATCATTATAGCTTCCGCCACCTCCAAAGTTGCTTCCATCATTACCAAATCCATTATAGCCATCCCCACTGCCACCATATCCACCACCACCTCGATTGCCACCAAAGCCCCCTCGACCACTGAAGTTTCCTCCGCGACCAAAGTTGTCATTCCCACCAAAACCACCTCCACGACCACCACCAAAGTTTCCAGAACCACTTCGACCTCTTTGGCTGGATGAAGCACTAGCCATCTCTTGCTTAGAGAGCGCTTTCCTTACTTCACAGTTGTGGCCATTCACAGTATGGTATTTTTGAATGACAATCTTGTCTACAGAATCATGGTCATCAAATGTTACAAAAGCAAAACCCCTCTTTTTGCCACTGCCTCGGTCAGTCATGATCTCAATCACTTCGATTTTCCCATACTGTTCGAAATAATCTCTTAGATGATGTTCTTCAGTGTCTTCTTTAATGCCACCAACAAAAATCTTTTTCACAGTTAGGTGGGCACCAGGTCTTTGAGAATCTTCTCTTGAGACAGCCCTCTTTGGTTCCACAACTCTTCCATCCACCTTGTGTGGCCTTGCATTCATGGCTGCATCCACCTCCTCCACAGTGGCATATGTGACAAACCCAAAGCCTCTGGAGCGCTTGGTGTTTGGGTCTCTCATTACCACACAGTCCGTAAGTGTTCCCCATTGCTCAAAATGGCTCCTCGGACTCTCATCGGTTGTTTCAAAGCTCAGCCCTCCGATGAAGAGCTTCCGCAGCTGTTCAGGCTCTTTAAGAGACTCTGACTTAGACATGATGGCGGTGGGAGGGGAGACTTTAACGATGCTTACTCTGCGGTGTCCACGAGCAGCAATCTCTTTATTTGAATTCTTCTCTTGGTTGATTAGAATTTGCCATTCAACAATTTTTTTTGTTGTTTTTAAAGGAATCCAAGGGTGCTGTATTTTCTAAGTTCTTGCACACCTGAAAGTATGCCTTTACACCAAAATGATTGCTGGGCCACATATGAGATCCTTGGGGCATACTTTCTTTCCCTTAGATTTTTGTAAATAATGTTCTATGATCTTTGGGCAATGAATATTCCTGTGAAAAGGCTGAGGTATTTTTCTCTTTATTTTTCTCTTTACACATTATTTGCTTTTATTCTGAACGTCTATAAAAGTTAATTTTATTTTGTCCTTAGGATGTGCTGACTTTATTAGCTTGATGTGGTGACTTTATTAGCTTATGTCTTGGTGTTGATCATTTTAATAGTTTTCCTGGGATCCTGAATGTCCTATTGATCTGCTAACACAGATTTTTAGTAAATTTCCCTTTATTTACATATCTTTTAACATTGTCTTTGATCCACTTGTTCTATTCTCTTTATCATGAACACTCATTATGTCAAATTTTGCATCCTTTGTTTCTCTTCCATATGTATCTTCTTTACAATAATTTTTAATTATTCTCTTTCTATTTTGTTTTGATTTCTTCAACCTTACCCACCATGCCTTCAGTCATTTAACAAACATTTATCAGAGTGAGTGTTAGGCACAATTCTCAGCACTGGAAATAACAGCAGCAAACAAAAGAGGCAAAAATTCAGCCTTCTCTAATTCACACAGACAGAAAAGAGAATAAATGTTCCCAGAAGCTAAGGGGAAGGAAGAGAGGGAATTACTGTTTAATGGGTACAGAGTTTATTCTGGGATGAAAAAGTTTGGGGAAATAGATAGTGGTTATGGGAAGACAACATTGTAAGAGTATTTAATGCCCCTCAAATGTATACTTACAAAATGGTTAAAAAGGTAAATATATGTATTATATTTTATCCCAAAATAAATCAAGAAATTTTTTTTAAAAAGCGTTTGGTACGAGGAATAAGTTAAAGTCGGTAGGAGACATTGAACTACGAATTTAGTGGCAAATGAAACAGAAAAATTGGAGGGGGGGGGAAGCAAAACCCCCCAAACAACAAAATCACCATTCATATTGTTTAGGTTCTAATGGAATATAAAAACCCTAACTTCATGTTTGTTTTCATTTTTGTAAGATGTTTTGCTTCTATTTTCCTGAGCTCATCTAATTCACTTTCCTTCTCCTTTGTAGTCTTTTTCCTTTAAGCATTCTCTTTTCCTGCCTCTAAGAAGGATTGTATTATCTTTAACATATGGAAACTATAGAATACTGTTTCAAGTTTTCTTGGGTTTTCTTTGAGCAATTCATCTGGTGATGTTTATTCTCGACTCCTTTTTATCTTTTCTGTCAGTTTGTTTATTCTGAATGCTATGCAAAGATCTCTCATAAATTCTTTCTTCCCATGGCTTTTGTGACCTCTCTCTCTTCTGGTTTTCCTGCCACTTCCCTACTTGCTCCTCTTTGGGTTTCTATCAGAGCTTCCTGTTCCTGTGTTCTTTCCTTAAAAAGCTGTTATTCCCCAGTACTTCACCTTTGGTTGGGTCATACTCTATGCCTTCCTGTTGAATTTACCACTTATACGCTGGTAACACATCACTTGTTTTCAATCACCATTGTCTCCAGTGCCTACAACAGTGCCAAATCTATAGTAAAAGCTCAATAAAAATGTGTTTAGTGAATTTCTATCCTGGATCTTGTTCTGTGTTCCACTTACACCATATTTATCTCCAGATGGGCTAAATGATAAATTTGGCATATCTAAATCTTAACTCACTGGCTCTCCTATATCTTCTATCTCAAAAATAACATTAAAAAAAAAAAAACAAATAAACAATATATTCTTCCTTTAGTAGCTTCCATCTGGGAGAATTACATTACCATCTGTCAAATGTTCAAGCCAAAAGACTGAATGCCTCCCCTGGCTCCTCCCTCTCACTCCTATTTCATTTTTTTGTTCTGTGTGAGGACATAATGGTCTCATATTGGAATCTACAGTCAGGAAGTGGTCGTGAATTCTGTCTTGCCCTATAAATATTAAGGAACTCTCTACCTCAGTGGTTCTCAAATGGAAGTAGTCCCCTCCCAACCATCATGCAGGGAATTTGGGAATGTGTCAGGGCTTTTGGTTGGCACAATGATTAGGGCATTAGAGACATTTCGGGGGTAGAGACCAGGAAGGCTAAATGTTAAGCTTTTTCTCAGAAGTCCCAAATAAAAACTGTGCAGCCCAAAATGCCAAAAATGCGGGGCGCCTGGGTGGCTCAGTGGGTTAAGCCGCTGCCTTCGGCTCAGGTCATGATCCCAGGGTCCTGGGATCGAGCCCCACATCGGGCTCTCTGCTCAGCGGGGAGCCTGCTTCCTCCTCTCTCTCTGTCTGCCTCTCTGCCTACTTGTGATCTCTGTCTGTCAAATAAATAAATAAAATCTTTAAAAAAAAAAATTTAAAAAAAATGCCAAAAATGCCCAAATGCCTTAGAAACATTGCACCTGGCTTTTTTCTTAAGCCACAAGATGGCAATAAACTCTAAGAAGTCCTGAAAGATCACTTTTCTGGCTAAATAGAAACACATAGTTTCTAAATGTCCAAACAAGAAAAAATGTTTTTTTGATTGAAAATGCTGAAAAACACTTTCGAATGAACCTATGTATTCCAACTTCCATTTGTAATGGAAATTATGGATGATTCTTTCTAAATTAAGTTATCAAAGAGGCACAAAAATTCCTACCCCTCTGCTGGAAATCTCATTCTACTAAAAAGACAAACTGACAAATTCTTTGTTTTTCAGACTTTTCATTTTTAGAAGGTCAAGTAAACAGTGGGAATAGCATGTTCTTCTATGGACATAGAGTCCTCTATAGTCATAGAGCCAAAAGGATCTGGTGCCAAGTCTGAAGAATAAGGTTAAACATCAAACTAATACTTTTTTTTTTTTTTAAGATTTCATTTATTTATTTGAGACAGTGAGAGAGAGATGAGAGGGGAGAAGGTCAGAGGGAGAAGCAGACTCCCTGCAGAGCTGGGAGCCTGATGCAGGACTCGATCCCGGGACTCCGGGATGACGACCTGAGCCGAAGGCAGTGGCGCAACCAACTGAGCCACCCAGGCATCCTCATCAAACTAATACCTTTTTAAAAAATTAAAACAAGCGGTGGACCAATAAAGTAGTAAGTCTCATTTTCTTGAGTAGCTTATAAATTAGCTCCCAAAACAATTCTAAAATGTTCTAAAGAAGGGAAATAAACAAGAACCACTGATACTTCCCACGGGCACATGTTAAAACAGATAATATTCTGAGACTAAGTTCTGGTATGCTTATTTAAAGAAACCAATTAGATGACAGTCATACCTTTAAAAACATGCTTCTTTCAAATAGCTTACGGTATACAGTATACAGTCTGTTATTCCATAATTACACTTAAATATTGAAGTATAAATAAGTTGGATTCTACTTCCTCGCAGAAGCAATGCAGAATGTAGAAATTAAGATAATTTGTTCTCTAAAATCAAAAGACCCAGTTTTGAATCTTTCTATGTATGTGACTTTGGACAAGTTACATAACCTCTCTGTGCCTTGGTATCCTCATCTATAAATGAGAGTAACATATTACCTACCTTATCAAGCCATTCTGACAATTTAAAGAGATGACATATATAAAGGACATAGGCTGGCACATTAGAAACATTCAATAAATGTTAGTGGTAGTATTAGCTATTACCATTACTATTAGATATTTATGATTGTTCTTTAGTTGAAAAACTAATGCTATTGTAAGTCAGAACTGAAGACAGTATTATTAGAATTTAAACCCAGCAATCCCATCTTATATCGTAGGATCTTGGAGACTAATGACCTTTAGAGAAATAATCCTAAGCAAGTAAATCTCACTAGGTGTCATGCCTTTGCAGTCGCCAGATCCATAAATTTGAGCTCCTCTCCAACCTGGAATCTTATCTTATTGTTTTCTGATTTCTTGAAAATGTTTGTGTAGGTTCTTGCAGTTCCTATCTGGTATGACATCTACAGGTCATACAACTATAATCCCCACTCAGGGCGCATGCACACTGCAGGGCCGCAGAAGCACAGACACTGTATTCTAATTCTCTGCGAAGTATAGACCTTACAGTCACGGCCTTGGTGGCCATCACTAAAATACTCAAAGTTAGGATCTTGCGAATAATGGGTAAATGATTTCCTACATAAGTCAAAAATAGCCAAAAGAAAAAATATCTAAGAATTTAAATGAGTTTTTTTCTATGTCTGAGTGTGGTGGGGCTACTGGTGCTCACCCCTATCAGGTTCTCCTTTCCTCCTGGACTGTATGGGCAGTACAGGAAAATTTTATGCCCCAAATCTTTCTATTAGGCAGGGCCATATGCCTCTTTTTAGCCTACAAAACAGAAGTAGAAGCAAGACTATCGCTTCTGGGCTGGAGTGTATAGAGTTGATGTGCCAGATTCGTGTTCTCTTTTCCCTAAACATGTCTTATGAGACAGTGGCCTCATGAGATGGAGGAAACTTAAACCCTGAGTTATAGGATGAAAGAGGGTCTTTTGACGACCCACACTGGTCTTGACATGAGGGCGAAAGAAACTTTGGCCGTGCTATGCCGCTGAGATTCTGGAGTGCTACTGTGGCACAGCCCAGACTAGTCTGACAAATGCCCCAAGGAACTTCATTTTTCTCTCTACGCCCAACCTACCAAGGGACAGTGGAGGCAAAGTGGGAGAAAATACTAGCAAACAGAAGTAATGGAAGAGAACTTAAAGAACACTGGCAATGTTCAGAAATGGAGAAGTAAAAGTAGAAATGCAGTAAAACAGCAAATCTGTTTTTCTTACAGAGTCCTAGAGAGCTCATTTGGTACCTTTGTTCTGGCCATAGGACCTCTTTGCGTATGACAAAAATATTCAGAGAATGATTCATACCTGCGTAACTGAGCATTCTCACTTCTTAGTGGCTGCATGGCCAGTGCTATTTCAACTTGAATATTTGTGTTTCCACTTAGCGCGGGAAGTAGAGATATACACGTCTCCAATTCTGTAATCAATCTCTGAATTTCTGAATCCTCTATAAAAAGGAGAATAATAACAATAATGTAAATTGTTTTTGGATAAGATTATTCATGTGTGTTACTAAAAAAGAAAATTCTGCAGATATATACATATTTGCTATAAATAGACAACTTAATTACTTATAAATGTGATAAAGAAATCCTATTTTCCTCTTTCCTGCTGCTTGCATTTGCTTATTCAAAAGAATTCTAAAGAAATTAATTCAATAGGGCGCCTGGGTGGCTCAGTGGGTTAACCCTCTGTCTTCAGCTTGGGTCATGATCTCAGGGTCCTGGGATCAAGTCCCGCATCGGGCTCTCTGCTCAACAGGGAGCCTGCTTCCTCCTCTCTCTCTGCCTGTCTCTATTTGCGATCTCTGTCAAATAAATAAATAAATAAATAAATAAAAGAAATTAATTCAATAAACTAAAGATTAATCTTCTATCATAGGACTAGTAGTGATTTTTTTCAGTTTAAGAGTATAGTAGGAAGATAGCTGACATGTCTCCTGGCTCACACTCCCAAAGGACTATTAGACTCCTATCACTGCTGAAGGGTTTCCTATAACTGATTACAGTAATAACATTTACAACACAACCTTTGATCCTGGCATAAGCATATAATTCACTTTAGGTGATTCAATTTGGCAAAATATTGAAGAAGGATCTACTCTGATAAGGTTTTATTATTTAATTTTATAATGTAGACTCAAAACAACCAGCCACACCTCATTTGGTTGCCACATCAAAGCAGTGCCATTTCTGCTATTAATTGCAGGGAATGGATGGTTTGGGAGGTGGCAAACAGACACAGGGAGAAGGTGGATTTGCAATCTTTTGTCCTTTTATAATTGCCCTTCATTTCCATTCAAATTTTCTGTGGACTGAAAACATTTAATAATTATAGTATTCACTCTCTTATAACCAAAAGAGGTAGAAAGTTTACTCTAAATTATAAAACTTTACTCAATCCCATGGGTATTTTAACACCCTGATGTAAATAAAGTATATCTTTATTTACACAGTAAACATCTATGACCAACTACTAAGAAGTTCCCTATCAATCCTTTGTAGAGTAGTTTAGCCCATAAGCATTGGAGGCAGAGATCTGGGCTCCACCATTTCTAGCAATGGAACTTGAGTCAAATTACTTAACTTCCTGAAGCCGAGATTTCTCAATAATTAAAAGGAGATAACAATAACTCACAGGATTGTTGTGAGGATTAAATGAGATAATGCACATAACACACTTAACACAGTGCCAGGCACATGGTAAATACTAAATGACACTTAATGTTGTTAGTGTTATTATTGTTGTTATTATGATTAAGTATTTGCTTAAGAGAATAGCAATAAATTGAAGATCTGAAAACACAGAGATTTTAATACATTAAGTCTTCAGATTAATAATGCTATGTTCCTAGAACACATTTTAAGATTTCAAATTTCTTTTTGTCAGTCTGCAAATATTAGGTAATCAGTCAGTGCTTCCACAATCAATTACCTTGGTTTCTAAGATGACAAATCTGTAACTCACTCCGAGTGAAAGCTATTATTTAGCATATACACATGAAAACAGATTAATATGACTTGGCTCAAATATCTCATAATTCTACCTAAGACATTGTTCTTGACTTAATTAAAAAAAAAAGTAGGGGCGCCTGGGTGGCTCAGTCGTTAAGCGTCTTCCTTCAGCTCGGGTTACAACCCCAGGGTCCTGGGATCAAGCCCCGCATCGAGCTCTCTGCTCAGAGGGGAGCCTGCTTCCTCCTCTTTCTCTCTCTCTGCCTGCCTCTCTGCCTACTTGTGATCTCTCTCTGTCAAATAAATAAAATCTTTAAAAAATAAATAAATAAATAAAAAATAAAAGTGCTCACATACCTTGCTCTGCGAGCAGGGCCTTGAGCTCTCCCAACAGATACTTTATAGTTCTGGCTTTTTCAGCACTCTGGTTCACATTTTTTGCCTTCTGCACATCCTTTGTTCTTGAATCTCGCATGTGAATGTTTAAATCCCTTCCTTCACTTGTGACTTCTCCAATTTGTTCTTTGGCACATCTGTCTTCATTATTGGACAGGAAAGTTGACGGCAACAGAGGGGGGCTACAGCGAGTCTGACTGTCTGAATGAGAATGCAACAGATTCATGCATGTTTGAAAGCTCTTCAGTAGGTCTGGTTCCTTAGGAACTCCTTGCTGTGGCAGAATTCCATTAATAAGACCCAGCTGCTGAAATGGTGGAACAGTTGGTTTGTCCGTTCTGGGCAGGCTACATGGAACTCCAAGACCAGTACTGAAGGAATTCCGTAGGACATCAGTACAGTTCACAGAAACTGTTGTACTTTGTGATGCAAACTGGTTGTTGCCATCAGTCTGAACCTCCTACAGACAGAAAAAAAAACAAGGTAAGCCTTCAAAATAGGTGAGCACCGACTTGTAGGCATTAACTATGACAAACTCAAACCAGAAATATTAGAAAACGACTTCTGCAAGATGGGAGTTACAGCTTACCAGTGAATAAGCTGGATTTCCCCTGAGCACAATATTAGTTTTTTAAAGCTTGTTAACTACTTCACTCTGCAATATGAGCACATTATAAAGCCATGACTAAAATAAACTGTTTGCAAATATCACACATATTTTAAGGACATCAAAAATCAATACCTTGGGACTAAAACAAACTTCCACTTTGGGAAATTGCATTGCAAGAAAATAGGCTCAAACATACAAAAAGCTTTTGCACAATCATGTTTACAGAAATGTTATGGTAGTAAAAAACTGTTACTTAAATGTCCTACCATAGGGGAGTAGTTACATGGACTATAGTATATCCACTAGACTATTACCATATTAAAAATTTATAAAAGGTATATATTAACTGAGAAAAACGTTTACAATAAAATGCTAAGGAAAAAAGGTAGCACATGAAACAGTATAATTTAATTATGACTATATATATATTTTTTAAGATTTTATTTATTTATTTGACAGAGAGATAGAGCACAAGCAGGGGGAGTTGCAGAGGGAGAGGGAGAAGCAGGCTCCCCACTGAGCAGGAAGCCCAACATGGGGCACAACCCCAGGACCCTGGGATCATGACCTAAGCCAAAGGTAGACACTTAACCCACTGAGCCACCCAGGTGCCCTTATGACTGTATTTTTAAAAGAAAGCAAACTTAGGGGCACCTGGGTGGCTCAGTGGTTGACCCTCTGCCTTTGGCTCAGGTTATGGTCTCGGAGTCCTGGGATCGGCCCCCCGGAATCGGGCTCTTTGCTTGGCAGGAATCCTGCTCCTGCCTCCCCCTCTCTCTTTGCCTGCCTCTCTGCCTACTTGTGATCTCTCTCTCAAATAAATAAATAAAATCTTAAAAAAAAAAAACCAAACTTAAATAAAAACAAGAAAACAAAACCAGAGAATTAAATGATTGGCAATATGTTAACAGCAAATATGCTTAAGTGGTAGGTATGCGTGATTTCTTTTTCCTGCTGATCCTTCTCCCTTTCCCACCCTTACCATTGTCCTTCATGAATGGGTAAAATTTTTCTGGTAAAAAATTATTTGAGGGGCGCCTGAGTGGCTCAGTGGGTTAAGCCTCTGCCTTCAGCTCGGGTCATGATCCCAGGGTGCATCGGGCTCTTTGCTCAGGAGGGAGCCTGCTCTCCCCTCCCTCCCCCTCCCTCCCTGCCTGCTTCTCTGCCTACTTGTGATCTCTGTCTGTCAAATAAATAAATAAAATCTTCAAATAAAAAAGATTGAAAAAATAATGCATTATGATCCAATCAGTAAATTCAATTTTCTCTCTTAAGGTGATGATTTCTCAAAGTAAATAATTACTTGCATAATGTATAAACTGTACCCACAGAATGAACCACTGGAGGGCAGGATGGATGCTGAAGTAACTGGACTGGGGTGGAGGTAGATAAGCCATAACTAGAATGTAGAGTTGCCTGAGACTCTAAAAAGTAAGAGGGAGAAAAGTTATCACATCTCATACTACTTTAACAATAAGTAGGCAACTTAATTAGAGTTCATAGTCATGCTTTTAAAAATATCATTCATACTAACCAGAATCAGACACGGTGTGGCAAGGTACAGCAGGAATTCCATTAGGGTTGTTCTTTGAAGCCAAGTTATTCATCAGTGACATTTGAGTTTGCACATGCTCACACAGGGCTTGGTATATTATCGGTGAATACATTCTATAATGATCTTGCAAAGACCAATTTTGTGGTATATCTGATGAGTCTCTCTCATTTCTAGCAGAAGCTTCATTAGGTATATATTTCTTACTATTTGAAGATACTAATATGGAAGAAGGGAAAACAAATTCTTGAAATATGATTCTTCAAAAACTTTTACCTTATTAATGGAAGAAAAGACTCTGAGAAGTAGCTCATTTTATCATATACTTTATAGAAGGGCTTTACCGCTCTCAGCCCCTAAAGAAAATCACCTCAAATTCTCTTTTAAAGGTAGTTAATGAATTGTGTATGTTCTCCAGTCAAAAATTATCTATACCACGACTTTAAAATCTCTATTAAATGGTATTTGTAAAATCTCTCCTTCAGTTACAAGACCCCTCTTTAAGGATGTTATTTCTACAATCCAATAAAACTCACCTTGCTCCTCTCACCAGGCTCTTAGGGGAAAAAAGAATAAGAGAGACAGGATACTCTGTAACGATTTTGATACTTGGACCATTAAAAAAAAAGCAGAGCTTTGAGAGCAAGAATAAAAGTGTACTTAATCTACACCTTGGGCCCTCAGACAAAATCTTAACCTGGCATTTAAAGTAGAGTAATAAAACTACTTACAATATATACACATAAAATGACTTTAGAACAATTAGTATCTCTAAGTATGCACGAAACAACAAATTTGTGGTTAATTATCAAATTAAGTGGCAAGGAAAACAAAGCTAACTCTATATATACCTTCTAAATGTCATTCTGAGTTTGAACCTTTTCTTCTACAAAATGCGATCACTTTTTCCATTTTTCTTCTTGGGAAAGTGATGGTAAACAAAGTACGCAGTTAGAAGTGGACTAGAGGGGTGCCTGGGTGGCTCAGTGGGTTAAAGCCTCTGCCTTCGGCTCAGGTCATGATCCCAGCGTCCTGGGATCAAGCCCCGCATCGGGCTCTCTGCTCTGCGGAGAGCCTGCTTCCTCCTCTCTCTGCCTGCCTCCCTGCCTGCTTGTGATCTCTCTCTGTCAAATAAATAAATAAAATCTTAAAAAAAAAAAAAAGAAGTGGACTAGAGATAGACAAGCATAACGCACACATACTCACCTGAATAACCACATATTATTAAAATGAAAGACCAACTGCATACTCTCAATAATTTATCAAAACCTTCAGAATTAAAGATCATATGTATTTTTAAGATTTTGGTTTTTTTTAAGTAATCTCTATACCCAACATGGGGCTCAAATTCACAACTCCAAGATCAAGAGTCACACGCTCCACTGACTGAGTCAGCCAGGAGCCCCAAAGATCATATTTAAACAAAAAAAGAAAAAATACTTACAAATTTCCTTCCGAACTCCTGAAGGAACATGTTTTTCATGTTCTTTCTTTTTAGCTCCAAATCTTTTGCCTTCTAAGGATCTGGGATTAAATCTATTTTCTGAACATGCTGTTTCTGAACCTATTAATAATTAAAACAAAAATTCATTTGCATTAAGAGAATTATTTGAGAAAAAGTGATTAGCAAAGAGGTATTTAAAAAATTTAAAACCTGAATCTTCATTTCTCAAAATATCCCGCAGCAAAGAAGCACAACCATCAAGCCCTTGTACAGTTCCAGTCTGTAAGGAAAAAGTCATTTAGAAAAGCATAGATGAAATTTTAGTCCAGGGGGAGAAAAAACAACAAATCGTGTAGTTTTAAAATTTCGTTTTTCAGAATCAACTTATTATTGGCAGAAAACATATTTTAAAGCAAAAAACCTTCAATAATTTACCTCTGAATTTTTATTCCCACTTCTTAGCTTTTATCTGAAGATTAATTAAAATAGTGTATATTGTATCTATTCAGTTTAATCTTACCTGACTTTCTGAATCAGAATGGATAGCATAGCCAGAATCTGCATTAAAACGTGATATCTTTCTTAAATTGGTCCTAGAAAATAAGTTCATTAATATTTTCACAAATACTACAAAAATTTTTTCCAAAATATATTAATAAGTAGTATATTTTCTTCCTAGCAAAAGTTGGATAAGAAAGCTTGTTCATAAAATGGATTTATATAGGATTTTATAATGATTATAAGAATTGTTAAACTAAAATGATCAACATGAGTAGAAATATGGAAGGTTCCTCCCCAGAGTTTGTGATGGTAGAGACCCATCTAGTTTTCTGGGATAGGCAAAATTTAGTGCAGTCCAAAGACTGAAAAGTTTCTTGAGATTTTCTGGAGTTGTAAACTTCTTTAAGTACTTACCCTTTCTTTCCATTTGTTAATTTAGCAGGTCCAGGGTGTTTTCCTGAAGATAACACCTATGATATAATGCATTATATTATAGTAATATACAAATATTGTTCTAATACATTCTTAGTAGACTGTCTTGACAAAACCTGAAATGTTGTTTCCTTTCTTTTTGTGGTAAAAACGTGACATAAAATTTACCATTATAGGGCACCTGGGTGGCTCAGTTGGTTAAGCAACTGCCTTCAGCTCAGGTCATGATCCTGGAGTCCCAGGATCGAGTCCTGCACTGGGCTCCCAGCTCCGTGGAGTCTGCTTCTCCCTCTGACCTTCTCCCCTCTCATCCTCTCTCTCACTTTCTCTCCCAAATAAAAAAATAAAAAAATAAATTACCATTGTAGCCATTTTTTAATGTACAGTTCCATGGCATTAAATACATTCACACTGTACAACCAACACTACACTCCATCCTGCTAGAACCACCCTTCTAATTGCTGTCTCTATGAATCTGACTACTCTAGGAAGTTTAAATAAGTGGAATCATACAGTATTTTTCCTTTTGTGACTAATTTATTTCACTTCGCCTAGTGTCTTAGAGCAAGTGTCAAAATTTCCTTTCTTTCTAAGGCTGAACAATATTCCACATGTATATAGCATGTTATTAATTTTTTTATAAATGTTCTATATCCTATAAATCCATTACAACTGAACTCTTATTAATAAATTGATTAATAAATTGTTTGCCAAGAAAACAGCACATATATTTGTTCCTCAAGTCTGTGTAAGCTGAAAATGAAGCTGAGGTATTATCTTAACCAGAAGTATCTACTACTCTAAGTTTGGATGATACGCAATCTCTGAACATGTTCTACATTCCCCAGTCTTCAAAATATAAAGTTAATTCAACATATATCACAGAGTTCATAACTCTGATTCTATTTATCCACATTATTTAGAATGCCTGACAAGACCAGCCCATGAAAACTCTTTATCTACAACTCATTCTTTTACTTTCTTTTCAAACTCATATAATAGTATTTTTAAAAACAATTTTATTATTTTTAAATATTAATAATTTTAAATCATTATTATTATTAAAAGTAAAATAAATGGGCTACCTTTGTGTATGAGAAAGGAAAAAAATGCACTTGCTTTAACATGCATCCAGTATCTTGAAAGTTAGCCAAGTAAAAGTTCATGGTGTTTGCCTCTGGGGAGGGAAACAGAATCTAGGGGACAGCGCAAGAAAGAAAACTTTCCATGGTAACTATAATCTCTATTTAAAATATAATTTTCAGGGCGCCTGGGTGGCTCAGTGGGTTAAAGCCTCTGCCTTCGGCTCAGGTCATGATCCCAGGGTCCTGGGATCGAGTCCCACATCGGGCTCTCTGCTCTGTGGGGAGCCTGCTTCCTCCTCTCTCTCTCTCTGCCTGCCTCTCTGCCTACTTGTGATCTCTGTCTGTCAAATAAATAAATAAAATCTTAAGAAAAAATAAAAATAAAATAAAATATAATTTTCAAAAGACTTTATTTATTTATTTGCCAGAGAGAGAGAGAGAGAGAGAGAGCACAAGCAGGGGGAGCACAGGCTCCCTGCTGAGCAAGGAGCCCAGTGTGGGACTCAATGGGATTATGACCTGAGCCGAAGGCAGACGCTTAACCTACTGAGCCACCCAGGTGTCCATAAATATAATTTTTAAAAGGTGAGTTAAATTTTCTACTCAGTCCCTCATTTCACCCTTCAAAAGTAGTCACTGTTGGCAGTTACATTTATGGTTTTTCTTGACATGTTTAATATTTCCTCCCAAGAAAGCTTTGAGCAGTAACTACTAAACTATCTGTAGTTATATGCAACTGAGAACACATTTTAAAAATTGGGTGAATAGAGTTATACTTCTCTTTGAGATAACTTGGGATATGATGGGGTCATAAGGCCAGCAAAGAGACCCAGCACTGTAGGAAAGAAGACCCTATGTAGCATTACTCTGCTGGTCCCTGCAGGACACCATTAGGGTCCTTCCCTTTGGTACATACGTATGTTGGTGTTCTGGGCAGAATCATAACATAATTCCAAACCATGGTGCTGCATGCTGCAATGTTCTGGACCAAGTCCAGAAATAACTACCATAATTATTATATTTCAAAAAATTTTTAAAAAGTATACACAGGTAAACATATGGCCTAACTGTAGGATTACGTATTTCTCCAAAAAACACACATGAGGTTATATTACAGAAAACAAGGCAACGAAAATTACCCAGGATAAAAGCACCCTGCAACAGTAACTATCATATTGGCACATTCCCATCAAAGCTTTTTTTGGTAATTTTTATTTTGAAACAACAGTACAAAGAATTTCTGTATACACTTTTACCAAGATTCCCCAACTGTTGCTATTTCACTATATCTGCCATGTTCTCTCAAAATATATATAGTAACACAATATATACAACACGTAAAATATATATATAGTATTATTGTTTTTCTGAACCATAGCAGGGTAAGTTGCAGGTATGATATTAAATATTTATTCCTAAATATTTCCCAAGAACAAGATCTCTTATATAACCACAGTATAATTATCAAAACCAGGAAATTAATATTGATACTATATTATAAACCATAGATCTTATTATTCACATCTTGCTGATTATTCCAATACTGTCCTTTATAGAAAATAATGCTAGTCCATGTGCAATGCAGGATCCTATGTTGCATTGAATTGTCACACCTCAATAGTCTCCTTTAATCTGGAATAGTTCCTTATCACTCATTGTCTTTTATAAGCTTCACCTACTTAAAGAGTACAAACCAATTATGTTGCAGAATGTCCCTCTGGACATTTAGACTTGTCTGATTTTCCCTCATGATTAGATTCAGGTTGGACATTTTTGGCAGAAAATACCACAAAATATACAAAAGTGAAGTTTTGTCCGTCTTAGTAAATGAGTAAGCATATGGTATATTTGTCCTATTACTAGTGATGTAAACTTTGTTATTTAAGATGGTGTCTGCCAGGTTATTCGCTGTAAGGTTACTATTTTTACCTTTGTATTAAGCATTTAATGGGAAGATACTTTGAGATTATGCAACCTTCCTAATCATTAGACTTTCCCCAGTAGTTTTAGCACCCATTGATGATTCTTGCCTTAATCCACCTGTTTGTGAAATGGTGACTTGTCTAACTTACATCATTCCTTCTACATTTCTTAGTTGGCATTCAACTCTAGGTAAGCACTTTTCCTTCATTGTTTGTTAGTTTGGACTCATTTTATTCAGTGGATTATGATCCATTATCATTATTTAAAATATTTTGATGTGGGGTGCCTGGGTGGCTCAATGGGTTAAGCCTCTGCCTTTGGCTCAGGTCATGATCTCAGGGTCGTGGGATGGAGCCGGGGGCCTGCTTCCTATTCTCTCTCTGCCTGCCTCTCTGCCTACTCATGATCTCTCTCTCTCTCTCTCTCTGTCAAATAAATAAATAAAATCTTTAAAAAATAAAAAAAAATATTTTAATGTTCCAATTGTCCCAGATTCCATCAGTGGTAGTCTTTTCAAACTGGCTCTTATATCATTTTAACATGTTCCCATTATTTTTTGAGTAATTCCTTACTTTCTGCAACAAGGTGCTCTGGGTTCATCCTTTGATTTTTTGTTTTTTCCATTGTCGTAAGAACACTTAACATGAGCTCTACTTTCTTCACAAATTTTTAAGTGCACAATACCATACAGTTAACTATAGGCATGATGTTGTAGAGCAGATCTCTAGAACTTATTTATCTTGCTTGCATAACTGAAACTTTATACCTGTTGAATAGCAACTCCCCAATTCCCCCCACCTCCAGCCTCTGGCATCTACCATTCTGCTCTCTGCATCTATGATTATGACTATCTTAGATCCCTTATATAAGTGAAATAATGCAGTATCTGTCCTTTTGATCAGCTTATTTCACTTAGTATAATATCCTCAAGGTTCACCCATGTTGCATATGGCAGGATTTTTCTTTTTAATGCTGAATAATATTCCATTGTAGGTATATAGCACATTTTTTTCATCCATTTATCCATCAATAGACATTTAGGTTGCCTTCACATCTTGGCTACTGTGAATAATGCTGCAATGAACACAGAAGTGCAGATATCTCTTTAAGATCATATTCTTTTGTATAAAAACCCTGGAGTAGACTTTCTGGATCATTTGAGGTGTATTTTTAACTTGCTGAGGAACCGTCATGCTATTTTTTATAGCAGCTGCACCATTTTATATTTTCATCAACAGTTTATAAGGGTTCCAATTTCTCTACATCGTTGCCAATGAGAACTGCCATCCTAAAAGGTGTGAAGTGATACCTCATTATGGTTTTGATTTGCATTTCCCTAATGACTAGTAATGCTGAAATCTCTTCATGTGCTTACTGGCCTTTTATAATTCTTCTTTGGAGAAATGTCTACTCAAGTCCTTTGCTCATTTTTTAATCAGGTTATCTGGTTTTTTGTTACTGAGTTGCAGGAATTCCTGATATAGATTGGATATTAACTCTTTAGTAGATAGAGGGTTTACAAATCTTTTTTCCCCACTCCATGTAAGTTGCCCTTTCACTCTGTTGTTTCCTTTACTCTGCAGATGCTTTTTATTATGATGTATCCAGGCTCATCTTTTTTTTTTTTTAAAGATTTTATTTATTTATTTGAGAGAGAGAGATCACAAGTAGGCAGAGAGTCAGACAGAGAGAGAGAGAGAAGCAGGCTCCCCACTGAGCAAAGAGCCCAATGCGGGGCTCGATCCCAGGACACTGAGATCATGACCCGAGCCGAAGGCAGCGGCTTAATCCACTGAGCCACCCAGGCACCCCTCAGGCTCATCTTTTAATTTTCCTGCTTCAGCTGTGGAATTGACCATTCCTCCATGAAGTTGTGGTTCCTTTTAGTGGACGATGATATTTAGAAACCAAGATCTAGGCACTAGGTATTCCTACTGAGACTTCAATCTTTTTTCATTTTGTATGATTAACTTAGTCATGACTAGGTAGTTACAAAAAAGTAAATCTTATGGTTTTATTTTTAAATGTTTCCATATTAGCCCTTCAAAATTTTTAAGGCTGTCCTAAGCCTTGAGGATATAAATTGTGTAGTAAATGGGGCAGACAGATTGGCAACACCTCTAACCTGAAAAGCAGTTTGATCATGGTTAACACCAAGCACCAAGTATTTCCTTGAGTGGAAGTAACATAACATGTCCTCGGTTTGCTTCATATTTTTCACAATTTCACAACTGGAAAACAAGCCTGAGATAAACCTTTGAGTATACAGAAAAAAGCCTTTTCATAGTCAGGATTAAAAGCTTATTTATTTGATGAAAGGCCATTATTCATTTAATAGCCCTTGATAAACAAATTACAAAAATATTCTCCAAAAGGAGTTACCCCAAATCACAATGCATGAGACAATCATTTTGCTTTATCTCACATTTACTTCCACTGGGTATTATCATTAAACTATTCATCTCTGCTATTTGAGAAAAATATAAGCATTTCTTATAAGTTGTATCTCCTACAATAAGTACAAGATAAAATTACGTTTGTGGAATAATTTAGAGTATCCCTAAGTCTTTCATGACTTCTTATTTCTGTGAAGTAGGAACCTATATTTCAGAAAGGAGGCTTGTTCAAAGTCATACATCTGATTAAATACAGTGTAATATATAAAAGAATGGACTCTGGCACCAGCTTTGTGGGTCTGAATCCTGCTGCACAGCTAAAGAGTTTTATAGCTGTAGGAAAATTATTTGAACTCTTCATCCCTCAATTTCCTCATCTATAAAATGGAAATGATAATAGTATCTACCTCATAAAGCTATTACGAATATCAATTTTGTGAACTATGAAATATGAATTATGTGTACTATGTAAAAATACTTAACAGTAGCACCTGTCACACAAGTGCTACCTAAATGTAAGCTATTTTTATTGTTAAGATGGTTGCAAAATGTTTTAAGGGGACCAAATTTTGTCGCAAGAGTGAAACAGATGCTTTTACCAGTTTCTCTCATTTAATCTCCCCAATTCTTTGAGACAGAATGATACCTATTTACACCTATTTTATAGCTAAAGGAAAGGAGGCTTAGAGAAATAAAAAGTACTTTGCTTAATATCACTACCACAGTAGTGGCAGAATTGGAACTTGAAATCTGTAGGTGACCATGATTATAAAAACCATGTTTTCTCCCCCTTTCTGCCTGCCCATACTCTGAGTTCACTCAGTATAAGAGAAAGATCTATAAAGGTGATGGTCAGGAAGTACTCCTCAAGAAAGTCTTGAGTCAGGTCTTGAACAAGAGCGTTTAAGATTCACATAATGGGGAAGACAGCATTATAGGTGAGTTGATAAATGAAGGGAGATTAAAAAAAAAAAAACCAGAGAGAGAGGTGGATATATTTAAAGAGGAGTAAGATCACTCTAGGGAGTGAGTCTCTGTGAGAAATAGTTGATTCATTACCTGAAAATCTACTATATGTCAGGTGTTGTCCTAAGCCTTGAGGATATAGAGATAAATTGTGTAGCAAGGGAGGCAGACTAGTCTGAAAGGCAGTTTGATTATGGTTAGCACCAAGCACGAAAGGGGCGGCAAGGAGAACCCAAACAACGGGAATGTGCGAGTGCTAGGCAAGCCTTCTATAAGCGGCCCTTGAGCTAAGGAGATGGAGAGTGTAAGTACCAGGAACAGAAGGACATTCGAGACAGGACAGAAAAGAAAGTGCAAAGGCATGGAAGCATAAGGGAGCACGGGGCATCCAGGACACCGCAGAACAAACAGGTGATCTGTGTTGGATACTTTTGGGATGGAGGCGGGGTCTGGTAAGGAATGCACAGGTGGGATCAAAAAACGGCTATGCTGACAGGCCGAAGAATAGATCTTTTTACCTCGAAACCGAAGTGTTCGTGTCTATTTTTAAGCAGAAAAGTGCATCATTTACTTACAACGAGGGGCGTGCATTTGAGAGAGGTAAGGCTGAAGGCGCGGACACTAATTGGGAGTCGTTGGTTTTTACTAGTGGTAAAATACCAGCAATTGTGTCGGAGGGCCGGCTAATAGCGGCACTAGGTGGAAAAGCCGAGAACCTGGATTTGATGGGACAGCGTACTGAGCCTTCAACAGGTCAAGTCACCCCACCCAGGGCGGAGGCTGGACTCGAACCCGCGTCCCACACCAAAGCCAGCACTCTGGAGGGCTACTACGATCAGAACAGAATATACGTCTACGGACAGAGCGGCGGTATTAGGATGTTAAGATTGGGTGTCCGCCCAACTCCCCCTTCTCAGCATTTTTAAATGCCGCCGCACAGTCTTTGTGTTTACTTTTGTTCAGAGTTTTGCACTTTTCCCGGCACCAGAAGCCCCTCAATCCCTCTCTACCCCTATGGTGGACGCCTCAGATTCGCAGCCCTCACCTGGCCCGATCGAGATCCGGACCTGACCATTTCTCGCAGCCTCAGAGAAGCCCAGACGGAGGGAAGTAAAGCCGCTCGATAAAAGGAATTAACCGCCGCGGACTCCCGGCCCCCTTTGGCCCGCCCCCCAAGTTTCCGCTTCCGGGAAGGAGCCCGCCGAATGACGCGCCTCATAGTTTCTGGACTGCGGGCGGACGCCTCTCCAGTACTCCCAGCACAGCGCTCTAGGCGTGCGCAATAGACCCCTCCCAGCCGCCGGCTCGTCACACACAGGCAGGGAGTGTGGGAAAAGCCCACAGAACGCTAACGGGGCAGGGCGGGGCCGGGGCGGGCCGGGGCGGGCCGGGGCGGGCCGGGCTGGAGGGCGGAGCGGGGGCGGGCCCGGGCTTGGGGCGGGGGCGGGGCCGGGGCCAGCCGGAGGGGGCGCGGAGTGAGAGAGCCGGGCGTCTGAAAGAACTAAGTTCACTTCCCTGTTGGGAGGGATTCTGGTGCAGGAGCGCTGCCCTGAACGACTTAGGGGAAGTGGCCACAAGGACTCTCCAGGGCCAGAGGAAGGGACTAAGGGAGAGGGCTGATAGGTTTGAAAAGGAATTGGTTCTGCTCTGTGTTTTGTGTGCCATTTTGAATGACTTTGTTTTTGATAGTCAATAAAAATCAATGAATCTTGGAACACTATATCAAAAACTAATGATATGCTGTAGGTGACTAACATAACACACACAAAATAAATAAATAAAAAATTAAAAATCCTCTGTTTGGTTATCTTTGCGTAATTCTGATGGCAATTTAAAAATTACTCACTGTGGCCCTTGATCTCAGAATGGTGCTCATTAGTTGGGATTTTTGTTTTACTTCCATGCATAGTTATTTACTCTCCAATCGAGGTAATTACTGTTAATGAAGAATAACTCAGTGTTCCTGTATTAGCATGCTTCACGGTTTTTAATGGGAATTAGTCTTTGGTGTTTAAGGCATTGAGTTTTGGGTTAATGTTTTAAATCAAATTGGGGAGAAATTAAATAACCCAACTGATTACATTTTTAATAGGAAGAAGAGCTATGTTTTCAAAGCCTTAGTTACAATGAAGATAAAAATCCAAAAACTAAAAGCATACTGATTTGGGGAAACAAGACATTTAATAAATCTAGATTTGTATTGAATTAGACTCTCCCTTCTTCATCCCTCTCCTATAAGTGTTTAACATAGTTACTTGAGATTACAAAGTTTCTTCTAAATTGACTTGATTTTTAGAAACTTACAATGATTTTTCTTAATACATGCTTATTTTAGAAAATATAGGTAAGAACTGAAAAATCACCCATAATCTCAGAGAGTACCACTCTCAGCAGTTTGGTGCATTCTAGATTTTTCCCAACTGTGTATATATGTTTAAGTATATTGATATGATGCATTTTATTATAACATGACAGTTTTAATATCAACATGGCTTCTCAGTAATTTACAATTACAAAATGGCTGCCTGATGTACCATTTCCCCACTGCTTGGAAGTTTGTGCTCCTCCTTGTGTTTTTGTTTGTCTGCTTTTTGGTTTTTCCTTTTACCCCCCTCTTTTTTATTTTTTATTTATTTTTTTATTTTAAAGACTTTTATTTATTCATTTGACAGAGAGAGATCACAAGTAGGCAGAGAAGCAGGCAGAGAGAGAGAGAGAAGTTGGGGGAAGCAGGCTCCCTGCTGAGCAGAGAGCGGGATGCAGAACTCGATCCCAGGACCCTGAGATCATGACTTGAGGTGAAGGCAGAGGCTTAACCCACTGAGCCACCCAGGTGTCCCCCTGCTCTTTTTTAGTTAAGGTTATCTCTTCCAGTGTTTTTGTCCTTATTTTCTCAACTTTGTTTTATTGTGGTAAAATAAACAAAACATAAAATACACATCTTAGCCATTTTTAAGTGCACAATTCAGGGGTGCCTGGGTGGCTCAGTGGCTTAAAGCCTCTGCCTTCTGTTCGGGTCATGATCCCAAGGTCCTGGGATGGAGCCCCGCAGGGTATTGGGCTCTCTGCTCAGCAGGGAGCCTGCTTCCTCCTTTCTGTCTCTGCCTGCCTCTCTGCCTACCTGTGATCTCTGTCAAAAAAAAAAAACCAAAAAAACTTAAGTGCACAATTCAGGTGCTAAATACATTCATAGTGTTGTGCAACCATCACCACCATCATCTCCTGAACTGTTTTCATCTTCTGAAAGTCAAACTGCATACCCATTAACTCCGCATTCCACCCTCCTGGGAAGCCTCTGGCAGCCACTATTCTACATCCTGTCTCTATGATTTTGATCAAGTATCTCATATAAACAAGATCATACAGGGGCACCTGGATGGCTCAGTTGGTTAAGCATCTACCTTAGACTCCGGCCATGTTCCCTAGGTCCTGGGGTGGAGTCCTGGGTTAGAGCCCCAAGCCCACTGCTTCTCCCTCTCCCTCTGCCTGCCATTCCCCCTGCTTATGCTCTTTCTCTGTCAAATAAATAAATAAATAAATAAATAACAAAAAACAAACCAAAAAACCCACAAGATCATACAATGTTATCCTTTGTGATAGGCTTATTTCATTTGTCTCCCAAAGTTCATCCATCTTACAGCATATGTCAAAATTCCCTTCCTTTTTAATATTTCATTGTATGTATATACCACATTTGTTTGTTTATGTGTTCATCTGTTGATGGACATTTAAGTTGCTTCCACATTTTAGCATTGTAAATATTGTGGCTGTGGACATGGGTATACTATTATCTCTGCCAGACCCTGCTTTCAATTTTGAGGGGAATATACTCAGAATTGCAGGATCATATGGTAATTCTATTTTTAATTTTTTGAGGAACCACCATACTCTTTTCCACATGGCTGTATTATTTTATATTCCCACTAACAGTGATAAAGTTCCAATTTCTCCATATTCTCCCTAACACTTATTTTCCATTTGTTTCTGTTGTTGTTGTTATTTGTTTTTGATGACAGCCGTCCTAGTGGGTGTGAGGTGGTATCTCATTGTAATTTTTTTTTTATTTTTTAAATTTATTTTCAGCATAACAGTATTCATTGTTTTTGTACCACACCCAGTGCTCCATGCAATCCGTGCCCTCTCTAATACCCACCACCTGGTTCCCCCAACCTCCCACCCCCAACCCCTTCAAAACCCTCAGAATGTTTTTCAGAGTCCGAAGTCTCTCATGGCTCACCTCCCCTTCCAATTTCCCTCAACTCCCTTCTCCTCTCCATCTCCCCTTGTCCTCCATGCTATTTGTTATGCTCCACAAATAAGTGAAACCATATGATAATTGACTCTCTCTGCTTGACTTATTTCACTCAGCATAATCTCTTCCAGTCCTGTCCATGTTGCTACAAAAGTTGGGTATTCATCCTTTCTGATGGAGGCATAATACTCCATAGTGTATATGGACCACATCTTCCTTATCCATTCGTCCATTGAAGGGCATCTTGGTTCTTTCCACAGTTTGGAAACCGTGGCCATTGCTGCTATAGACATTGGGGTACAGATGGCCCTTCTTTTCACTACATCTGTATCTTTGGGGTAAATACCCAGTAGTGCAATGGCAGGGTCATAGGGAAGCTCCATTTTTAATTTCTTGAGGAATCTCCACACTGTTCTCCAAAGTGGCTTCACCAACTTGCATTCCCACCAACAGTGTAAGAGGGCTCCCCGTTCTCCACATCCCCTCCAACACATGTTGTTTCCTGTCTTGCTAATTTTGGCCATTCTAAGTGGTGTGAGGTGGTATCTCAATGTGGTTTTAATTTGA
The DNA here is from genome assembly GCF_010015895.1 of Lontra canadensis. Classification (NCBI taxonomy): domain Eukaryota; kingdom Metazoa; phylum Chordata; class Mammalia; order Carnivora; family Mustelidae; genus Lontra; species Lontra canadensis. Next base: position 5,446,750 of record NW_022631032.1, on the reverse strand, counting down.
ATCTCCCTGATGGCTAGTGATGATGAACATTTTTTTTCATGCATCTGATAGCCATTTGTATGTCTTCATTGGAGAAGTGTCTGTTCATATCTTCTGCCCATTTTTTTATATGATTGTCTGTTTTGTGTGTGTTGAGTTTGAGGAGTTCTTTATAGATCCTGGATATCAACCTTTGATTTGCATTTCCCTAATGGTTAGTAATGTTGAATATCTTTTCATGTGCTTATTGGTCATTTGTGTATCTTCTTTGGAGAAATTTCTATTCAAGTCCTTTGCCCATTTTTTAACTGGGTTGTTTATAGATTTGTTGATGAGTTCTGGAGTTTTCTACATATTCTGTATGTGAATATCTTATCAAATGTATGATTTGCAAATATTTTCTCCTATTCTGTGGGTTGTCTTTTTACTCTCTTGATATTGTCTTTTGATATACAAAACTTACTTTCATGAAGTTTTCTCTTTGCCCATTTTCTCTTATTGCCTGTGTCTTTAGTGTCAACTCTAAGAAATCAGTGGCAAAGCCAATGTCATGAAATTTTGCCTTAGGTTTTCTTCCAAGATTTGTATAGTTTTAAATCTTATATTTACATCTTTGATTTATTTTTAGTTCGTTTTTGTGGATGCTGTCAGGTAAGGCTCCAACTTCATTCTTATGCGTGTAGCTATCCAATTTTGCCAGCATTATTTATTCAGGAAACTATCCTTTCTCCACTGAATGGTCCATTGTCAAAAATCATTTGATGATATATGTGAGGGTTTATTTCTGGACTATCAATTCCATTGGTCTGTATATTTGTCATTATCCCAGTACCACACTGTCTTTATTACAGTAGCATTCTAATAAGTTTGAAATCAGAAAGGGTGAATCATCCAGCTTTTTTGTTCTCTTTCAAGATAGTATTGGTTGGGGTGCCTAGGTGGCTCAGTGGGTTAACCTTCTTCCTTTGGTCAGGTCATGATCTCAGGGTCCTGGGATTGAGCCCCACATCAGGCTCTCTGCTCAGTAGGGAGACTGCTTCCCCCTTCTCACTCTGCCTGCCTCTCTTCCTGCTTGTGATCTCTGTCTGTCAAATAAGTAAATAAAATCTTAAAAAAATAAAAAAATATAGTATTGGTTATTCAGCGTCCCTTCAGATTCCATATGAATTTTAGGAAGATTTTCTATTTCTGCAAGAACTGTCACTGGGATTATGATTGGGATTAAGCTGTAATACTCTTTGGATAATATTGAAATCTTAATAATATTAAGTATTTCAATCCATGAACATGGGATGTGTTTGCATTTATTTATATCTTTAATTTCTTTTATCATTGTTTTGAAGTTTTCATTGTATGTCTTTTTTTAATGTTTTATTTATTTGTTTATTTATTTTATTTTTAATTAACATATACTGTATTATTTGCTTCAGATGTACAGGTCTGTGGATCATCAGTCTTACACAATTTACAGGACTCACCACAACACATACCCTCCCCAATGTCCATAACCCAGCCACCCTATCTCTACCCCCCTAACCCCAGGAACCCTCAGTTTGTTTTGTGAGATTAAGAGTCTGTTATGGTTTGTCTCTCTCCCTAGTCCCATCTTGTTTCATTTTTCCCCTCCCTGCCCCCCATGACCCCCTGCCCTGCCTCTCAAATTCCTCATATCAGACAGATCATATGATAACTGTCTTTCTCTTACTGACTTAATTTCGCTTAGCATGATACCCTCTAGTTCCATCCACGTCGTCGCAAATGGCAAGATTTCATTTCTTTTGATGGCTGCATAGTATTCCATTGTGTATATATACCACTTCTTCTTTATCCATTCGTCTGTTGATGGACATCTAGGTTCTTTCAATAGTTTGGCTATTGTAGACATAGCTGCTATAAACATTCGGGTGCACGTGCCCCTTCGGATCACTACGTTTGTATCTTTAGGGTAAATACCCAGTAGTGCAATTGCTGGGTCATAGGGTAGTTCTATTTCCAACATTTTGAGGAACCTCCATGCTGTTTTCCAGCGTGGTTGCACCAGCTTGCATTCCTACCAACAGTGTAGGAGGGTTCCCCTTTTTCCGTATCCTCGCCAACATCTGTCGTTTCCTGACTTGTTGGTTTTAGCCATTCTGACTGGTGTGAGGTGGTATCTCATTGTGGTTTTGATTTGTATTTCCCTGATATCGAGTGATGTGGAGCACTTTTTCATGTGTCTGTTGGCCATCTGGAGGTCTTCTTTATAGAAATGTCTGTTCATGTCTTCTGCCCATTTCTTGATTGGATTATTTGTTCTTTGGGTGTTGAGTTGGCTAAGTTCTTTATAGATTCTGGACACTAGCCCTTTATCTGATATGTCGTTTGCAAATATCTTCTCCCATTCTGTTAGTTGTCTTTTGGTTTTGTTAACTGTTTCCTTTGCTGTGCAAAAGCTTTTGATCTTGATGAAATCCCAATAGTTCATTTTTGCCCTTGCTTCCCTTGCCTTTGGCAATGTTCCTAGGAAGATGTTGCTGCGGCTGAGGTCGAAGAGGTTGCTGCCTGTGTTCTCCTCAAGGATTCTGATGGATTCCTTTCTCACATTGAGGTCCTTCATCCATTTTGAGTCTATTTTCGTGTGTGGTGTAAGGAAATGATCCAATTTCATTTTTCTGCATGTGGCTGTCCAATCTTCCCAACACCATTTATTGAAGAGGCTGTCTTTTTTCCATTGGACATTCTTTCCTGCTTTGTTGAAGATTAGATGACCATAGAGTTGAGGATCTATTTCTGGGCTCTCTAATCTGTTCCATCGATCTATATGTCTGTTTTTGTGCCAGTACCATGCTGTCTTGATGATGACAGCTTTGTAATAGAGCTTGAAGTCCGGAACTGTGATGTCACCAACTTCGGCTTTCTTTTTCAATATTCCTTTGGCTATTTGAGGTCTTTTCTGGTTCCATATAAATTTTAGGATTGTTTGTTCCATTTCTTTGGAAAAAAAAATGGGTGGGATTTTGATAGGGATTGCATTAAATGTATAGATTGCTTTGGGAAGCATAGACATTTTCACAACATTTGTTCTTCCAATCCAGGAGCATGGAACATTTTTCCATTTCTTCGTGTCTTCCTCAATTTCTTTCATGAGTATTTTATAGTTTTCTGAGTATAGATTCTTAGCCTCTTTGGTTAGGTTTATTCCTAGGTATCTTATAGTTTTGGGTGTAATTGTAAATGGGATTGACTCCTTAATATCTTTTTCTTCTGTACTGTTGGTTTAAAGAAATGCAACTGATTTCTGTTCATTGATTTTATATCCTGACACTTTACTGAATTCCTGTACAAGTTCTAGCAGTTTTGGAGTGGAGTCTTTTGGGTTTTCTACATATAGTATCACATCATCTGCAAGGAGTGATAGTTTGACTTCTTCTTTGCTGATTTGGATTCCTTTAATTTCTTTTTGTTTTCTGATTGCTGAGGCTAGGACTTCTAGTACTATGTTGAATAGCAGTGGTGATAATAGATATCCCTGCTGTGTTCCTGACCTTAGCGGAAAAGCTCTCAGTTTTCTCCATTGAGAATGATATTTGCGGTGGGTTTTTCATAGATGGCTTTGATGTTATTGAGGTATGTACCCTCTATCCCTACACTTTGCAGAGTTTTGATCAGGAAAGGATGCTGTACTTTGTCAAATGTTTTTTCAGCATCTATCGAGAGTATCATATGGTTCTTGTTCTTTCTTTTCTTAATGTATTGTATCACATTGATTGATTTGCAGATGTTGAACCAAACTTGCAGCCCTGGAATAAATCCCACTTGGTCATGGTGAATAATCCTTTTCATGTACTGTTGGGTCCTATTGGCCAGTATTTTGGTGAGAATTTTTGCATTTGTGTTCATCAAGGATATTGGTCTGTAATTCTTTTTTTGATGGGATCCTTGTCTGGTTTGGGGATCAAGGTAATGCTGGCCTCATAAAATGAGTTTGGAAGTTTTCCTCCCATTTCTATTTTTTGGAACAGTTTCAGGAGAATAGGAATTGATTCTTTAAATGTTTGGTAGAATTTCCCTGTGAAGCCATCTGGCCCTGGGCTCTTGTTTGTTGGGAGATTTTTGATGACTGCTTCAATCTCCTTAGTGCTTATGGGGCTGTTCAGGTTTTCTTTTTCTTCCTGGTTCAGTTTTGGTAGTTTATATGGCTCTAGGAATGCATCCATTTCTTCCAGATTGTCAAATTTGCTGGCATATAGTTGCTTATAATATGTTCTTATAATTGTTTCCATTTCTTTGGTGTTGGTTGTGATCTCTCCTCTTTCATTCATGATTTTATTTGTTTGGGTCCTTTCTCTTTTCTTTTTGATAAGTCTAGCCGGGGGTTTATCAATCTTATTAATTCTTTCAAAGAACCAACTCCTAGATTCCTTGATTTGTTCTATTGGTTTTTTTGGTTTCTATTTCATTGATTTCTGCACTGATCTTTATCATTTCTCTTCTCCTGCTGGTTTTAACTTTCTTTGTTGTTCTTTCTCCAGCTCCTTTAGGTGTGGGGTTAGGTTGTGTATTTGAGACCTTTCTTGTTTCCTTTTTTTTTTTTTAAGATTTTATTTATCTATTTGACAGACAGAGATCACAAGTAGGCAGAGAGGCAGGCAGAGAGAGGAGGATGCAGTCTCCCTGCTGAGCAGAGAGCCCAATGGGGGACTTGATCCCAGGACGCTGGGGCTTGATCCCAGGATGCTGGGATCATGACCTGAGTCGGGATCATGACCTGAACCATGATCATGATCATGACCTAACCCACTGAGCCACCCAGGCACCCTGACCTTTCTAGTTTCTTGAGAAAGGCTTGGATTGCTATATATTTTCCTCTCAGGAGCTCCTTTGCTGTGTCCCACAGATTTTGAACCATTGTGTTTTCATTATCACTTGTTTCCATGAACTTTTTCAATTCTTCTTTAATTTCCTGATTGACCCATTCATTCTTTAGAAGGATGCTCTTTAGTCTCCATGTATTTGGGTTCTTTCCAAATTTCCTCTCGTGATTGAGTTCTAGCTTCATAGCATTGTGGTCTGAAAATATCCCGGGAATCATCCCAATCTTTTGATACTGGTTGAGACCTGATTTATGACTCAGGATGTGATCTATTCTGGAGAATGTTCCATGTGCACTAGAGAAGAATGTGTATTCTGTTGCTTTGGGATGGAATGTTCTGTATATATCTGTGATGTCCGTCTGGTCCGGTATGTCATTTAAGGCCTTTATTTCCTTGTTGATCTTTTGCTTAGATGATCTGTCCATTTCACTGAGGGGAGTGTTAAAGTCCCCTACTATTATTGTGTTATTGTCCATGTGTTTCTTTCATTTTGTTATTAATTGGTTTATATAGTTGGCTGCTCCCATGTTAGGGGCATAGATATTTAAAATTGTTATATCTTCTTGTTGGACAGACCCTTTGAGTATGATATAGTGTCCTTCCTCATCTCTGATTAGAGTCTTTGGCTTAAAAATCTAATTGATCTGATATAAGGATTGTCACCCCAGCTTTCTTTTGATGTCCATTAGCATGGTTAATTGTTTTCCACCCCCTCACTTTAAATCTGGAGATGTCTTTGGTTCTAAAATGAGTTTCTTTTAGACAGCATATTGATGGGTTTTGTTTTTTTATCCATTCTGATACCCTGTGTCTTTTGATTGGGGCATTTAGCCCATTTACATTCAGGGTAACTATTGAGAAAGATGAATTTAGTGCCATTGCATTGCCTGTAAGGTGACTGTTATTGTATATTGTCTCTGTTCCTTTCTGATCTACTACTTTTAGGGTCTCTCCTTGCTTAGAGGACCCCTTTCAATATTTCCTGTAGGGCTGGTTTGGTGTTTGAAAATTCTTTTTGTTTTTGTTTGTTCTAGAAGCTTTTTATCTCTCCTTCTATTTTCAATGATAGCCTAGCTGGATATAGTATTGTTGGTTGCATGTTTTTCTCATTTACTGCTCTGAATATATCATGCCAGTCCTTTCTGGCCTGCCAGGTCTCTGTGGATTAGTCTGTTGCCAATCTAATATTTTTACCATTGTATGTTACAGACTTCTTGTCCCGGACTGCTTTCAGGACTTTCTCTCTGTCGCTAAGACTTATAAATTTTACTATTAGATGACAGGATGTGGACCTATTCTTAATTGATTTTGAGGAGGGTTCTTTGCACCTCCTGGATTTTGATGCTTGTTTCCTTTGCCATATTAGGGAAATTCTCTACAATATTTATCTCCAATATACCTTCTGCTTCCCTCTCTCTTTCTTCTTCTCCTGGAATCCCAATTATTCTAATGTTGTTTCATCTTATGTTATCACTTATCTCTCGAATTCTCCCCTCGTGGTCCAGTAGTTGTTTGTCTCTCTTTTGCTCAGCTTCTCTATTCTCTGTCATTTGGTCTTCTATATCACTAATTCTCTCTTCTGCCTCATTTAACCTAGCAGTAAGAGCCTCCATTTTTTATTGCACCTCATTAATAGCTTTTTAAAATTTCAGCTTGGTTAGATTTTAGTTCTTTTATTTCTCCAGAAAGGGCTTTTATTTCTCCAGACAGGGTTTCTCTAATATCTTCCATGCCTTTTTTGAGCCCAGCTAGCACCTTGAGAATTGTCACTCTGAATTCTAGATCTGACATATTACCAATGTCCGTATTGATTAGGTCCCTGGCCTTTGGTATTGCCTCTTGTTCTTTGTGTGTGTGTGTGTGTGTGTGTGTGTGTGTGTGTGGTGAGTTTTTCTACCTTGTTATTTTATCCAGATAAGAATATATGAAGGGGCAAATAAAATACTAAAAGGGTGGCAAAGACCCCAGGAAAATGTGCTTTAACCAAATCTGAAGAGACCCCAAATCGTGGGGGGAAGAAAGGGAGTAAAAAGAAGTTCAGAGAAAAAAAATTCAGAAAATAAAAAAATAAAGAAAAAATATAAAAAAGAAAAATATATATATATATATTAGACTGGTGAATAGAACAGAGTCACCCACTTAATTTGGGGGAGTATTTTGGTCTCTTAGAAGAAACTATCTCCCAAAATTTTAAAGAATGAAAAACATATATAAGGATAAACATGATGAAGGGATGGAATATGACTATAAAGATGAACAAAATTTTTTTTTTAATTTCTAAAAAGGTAGTTGATAAGTTGGTTGGGAGAATAAAGAAAAAGAAAGTGGAGAGAATTTGCTCAGGCTGGAGACTAGAACAAAGCCCTATGCTAGATTTAGGTTATATTTTGATCTATTAGAAGAAGTTGTATCCCAAATTTCTTTAGAAGAAAAAACCCTATATCTATAAAAAAAAAAAGTTAGATACAATGAAGAATAAAATATGACTATAATAATGAAGGTTCAAAGGATTTTTTTTTAAAGGTATTGTTAAGATAAACTAGTTAAAAAACGTTAAAAGAGGAAAGGGTAAAAGTTAAAAAAAATATAGTGGAAGAAAAAAATAAAATTAAAAAAAAATTAATTAACTTCGCCAGACTAAAGAATCATGGGGAGAAAGCCATGAATTCCATGCTTTGCTTTATCCACCTCTGGAATTCCACTGTTCTCCTTGGTAAGTGAACTCGGTCATGGCTGGATTTCTTGCTGATCTTCTTGGGGAGGGGCCTGTTGTAGTGATTCTCAAGTGTCTTTGCCCGAGGAGGAATTGCACCACCCTTACCAGGGGCTGGGCTAATCTGCTCGGGTTCATTTTCGGGAGCTTTTGTTCCCTGAGCACTTTCCATAGAGTTCCAGAGGACTCAGATGAAAATGGTGGCTTCCCAGTCTCCGTCCCGGATGAGCCAAGAGCTCAGGGCCCCACTCCTCCGTGCGCCCTTGGAGAAAAGCACTCAATCACTCCTGTCTCCCTGACCTCCGGCCATGCTCCAAGCTCACCCAGCCTATGACCAAGCATCTCTGTCTCTGGCACACAGCCCCGCCTGGAGTCTCCAAACCCCGCAGATCCCTGTGCTCTTCCGGGGGGGGGGGGGGTCTTCCCGGATCTTGTGGGGTCCCCACTCACAGAACAGTGGTCTGTGCCACAGATCACAATTTAAGGTAACCCTGAGTTGAGAGCTCACTCCTTGACTTTGTCTCTGTAGCCGGCTTCCCCGCTGTAATATCCGTGAGCTCTGCGACAGTCGGACACTCGCAATCCTTCTGTGACCCTGCGGGACCTGAGGCCATGCTGACCCCGCGTGGGCTTCACCTTGGTTTAGCCTGTGGAGCGATGTCCCTCAGTGGAGCAGACTTTTACAAGTTCTGATTTTGTGCTCCATTGCTCCGCTGCTTGCCGGGAGCCGACCCCTCCCTGCGGGGTCTATATTCCCGTTGCTTTGGATTCACTTCTCCACCGGTCCTACCTTTCAGAAAGTGGTTGATTTTCTGTTTCCAGAATTGCTGCTCTTCTTCTCTTCGATCTCCTGTTGGATTTTTAGGTGTTCAGAATGGTTTGATAAGCTATCTAGCTGATCTCCTATTACCTGATGTCATCTCAGCCTGCTACTTCTCCGCCATCTTGATGACTCCTCTCTGTGATTTCTTTTTTGGTCCATTGGTTAAGAGTATGTTATTTGATTTCCACCAGTTTGTGACCTTTCCAGTTTTATTTTTGATTTCTAACTTCATCCTGTTGTGGTTGAAGAAGATACTTTGGATGATAGTCTATCTTTTCATATTTATTGAGACCTAATTCATGGTCTAACATCTGGTCTCTTCTGCAAAATGTCCTATGTGCATTTGAAAAGAATGTATATGCTGTTGTTGGTTAGAATGTTCTGTATATGTGTTAGATTTACTTGGTTTATTGTGTTACTTAAGTCCTGTATTTATCTTCTAATTGTTGTATCCATTATTGAAAGTGTAGTATTTATGTCTCCAACTATTATTATATGGCTGTTTATTTCTCCCTTCAGTTCTGTCAGTTTTGCTTTATATATTTTGATGGTCTGTTATTAGGATTATTCAGGACTCAGCCCTCTGAGCCTGATTGGAGCTTTAGGTCCCTCTAGTGTCATGCTTAGTGACTTTGCTTGGTTTCATAATTTAGAGTATTGGGCCAATGACTTTTCCCATTGGTTCACTTCTGAAGTATGAAAGACTCTATTCCTGTTAACCAAGCTCCAGTTTATAGAAAACAGACAAAATTGCAAAGTATATGAAAATGTAAAAACACAATTAAGATATATAGCCATGATATAAGATTCAAAAAGAAAGAAGCTGTGGACTGGATTATAAATTAAATATTGGAAAAATGACCTCAGTTCTGCTTATGAAGATTTGAGGCTGCCCTGTTGCTTTTCCTCAAGCCATTCTGTGCCTTCTGGAATTATTTCTAATCCAAGGGTTCTTAACCTTTTTTGATCATATACAATTTTGAGGATTTGCTAAAAGCTTTCTATTTTTCCCCAGAAAAGTGCTAATGTGCTCATTTCATATATATGTATATATATATACATATATATGTATATATATATAGTTAACTAAGGATAGTTAGAGAAACTACACGATTGAACAATATCAAGGAGAGAGGGGGCATGAAGAACAGAGAACATGGAATTGAGCCATAATCTTTGCATTTCCCAATGAAGCTTTAAATGTATCTGTAGTCTTCACTTTAATCAAAATAGTTTAATTTAGGAAAGAAAGAGCCCACTTCTTTATCTTTATAAAATCTTGATTTTATTTCTTCCTGAATGTTTTTTCTTTTTAAAGGAAAAATATAAACCATATCTTTCAGGGGTCTCAGACTGACAGCTTAACTGAGGTCATGCTAAGATTCAAATATTTCTTTCTGGTCATGATAGGATGGCCAATGGGATGGATCTGACAAGGGTCTATTAGCAGCAAGGATGAAGAAAGTCCCTTTGGAATGATCTCATCATGGGGAAGAAACTGCTGGTTTGGGACAATGTGTCAGGTTTGAGGGTTAAGTGTGATTTAAACACACATAGGTCACTTACTGCCCTGAAGCCTCTACTGACTTGAGTTTGACCCAAGGAAAGAAACAATTGTGATGAAAACGCTAAAATTTTGTTTTATTAAACTCTCTGTAAGGCATTGTAGAAGATGTTGGTGATACCCTATGCCAATGCCTTCAAAGGTTCAAAGGTTGGTTTTGGTAAACACCTATGACTTTGAACCTGAGAGCAATTCTTCTGCCTCAAAAGGAGAAAGCTCACACCTTAAGCTGGGCAAGCTGGAAATGCCAGTAAATTAATGCCTCTGGAAACAACCCTCAGTCAATGACAGATGGGAACTTGGTAAGGAAGCAGCCCTTAGCCGATGATGAAGAGCTTCCTCATCCCTCTGGTTGGAATAATTCATAGATGTGTTTTGTCCTCTCTCCCAGAGTCCTCCAGCATGACTGGGCTTTATGGATAAGTGGCTTGATAACACACTGTTTATTGGTTTTCTTTCCATCATTATCTTACTTTTCCTCCTCTCTTTCCACTCTTCCTGGTATTGCCTCCTGTATAAACTACTTGCACTTAAATCCTTATCTCAGAGGCTGTTTCTGGGGAGAAACTACTAAAAAGCGCACTGAGCAAACAAGGCAGCCCAAGCTTGGAGTCAGACCTGGATTCAAACTCCTCTTACCAGTGGGAGTGAACAACTTAATTTCTCTAAGTCTGTTTCTTCAACTATAAAATGGGGACAATAACATTGACTTTGCAAGGTCAGGTTGTAAAGGTTATTTTTGACCATGTATAGAGAGCCTTGTGCATAGGGGCTGCACATAGTAAGTGCTTCATACATGCTGGTGACGAACATTAATACCATCTTTATAATACTGTGAATATAGAACGGCATAGGTGGAGGCCAAAGCTGGTTTTCAGCTTCGGGATGACCTCTGAAGTAGGCTAATTTGGCAGCTGTGCTCTAGGATCTGTTTCTAATGAGCATCTGGGGCTTATCAATCTCAGTGGCTTAGAGGAAGACTTGCCACAGACAGCCAAAGCAGGACAGAAAGATAGCAGACATCACATGATGTGTTAGAAGCCGAAGAGGTGGCACCATCAGTTATGCTGAGTTTCAACTGGGGGCCACAGTGTCATCAGTGACTTTGTATCTGGGTCCTCTATTCACTCTGATGGTTGTGGTTTCATTAGCCTCACTCTTGAGGGATTATGCTCAGGGCTACTGAGGTTTGGTTTCTAGTTTAATCTGTTTTCTCAAACATACAAAGGCCTCTTCTGCTTCTATTATGTTCATGACCTTGTTTTAGAGCCTTTCAAATTGGGGCTATTCCCTCTGCTCCCCTTCACTCCCCACCCCCCGACAAGATCGTATTGGAATTCTTTGATCATAGTGAAAGAAATGGAGAGACTGGGGCAGGTTAAAGGGTTTCACTCATTCTTTAACGCCAATTTATTCCAGTGCCAGGATTTGCCTGCAGGGCTGCAGCCTTTTCCAACAGCCGAAGGTGCCAGGGTGGATATAAATGATAGACTGCTTTGGCTAAGATGGCAGACAGCTGAGGGAATTGGTTGTTGCCCGCCCCCTGCAGGTGTAACTGGATAGCCATGGCGGGTAGAGTGTGTTTCAGCTCTTTTTAGTACTTCACTCTAAGCCAAATTAAAGGACCTATGGTGATGTTCCTTCACAATATTCTTTTACTGATTTAGACACTAACAGATGAATTTCTCGCCAGTTCAGAAGGAAGATACGTGTAAAGGAAAAGGCATGCTAACATGATTCTTATACCAAAACAACTTAAAAAAAAAAAAAAAACTTTCAAGAGAGAAGAGTATGGCAGAGAGAAGGAATCCAGCAACCTTGGCACACCTGACCTTAAGAACAATAACCCCACAGACTGTTCATCTCATCTGCTTCCTGGAAGAAAGATAAATCTTTCAGAGACCTTGTCAGAGGTCTTAACGTCATGTAGGGCAATTCCCAAGAAGGTCCCCTTACATCTGTATATAGTGTCAGAAAAATCTGGGGACATTTCCCCTTTAATACCAATCTCTGTAACACATAATGGTACCTCTCAGAGTGACTTGCATTAAAATGATTTGAGTTCAGGAGTGCTTTGGTGGCTAAGTCAGTTAAGGGCAAGCTCAGGTCGTGAGGCTGAGCCCCAGGTCAGGCTTTATGCTGCACATGGAGCCTGCTTAAGATTTTCTCTTTCCCTCTCCCTCTGTCCCTCCCCACCCCCGATGTGTGCTCTCTTGTGTGAAAAAAAATAAAAGGTGATTTGAGTTCACGTCTTGCGTTCATGTAAGATGGTGAGCTCACTGAAGGCAGAATTCAGATATGATTCATTTTTGTATGTCCAGAAGCCAGCATAGTTCCTAGCTGGGGTTGCCAGATTTAGCATGAAAACAAAACAAAACAATACTGAAAAGCTATTCGCTTATTCAAAATTCAAACTTAAGAGGGTGTCCTGTATTTATCTGGCATCCTATTCCTTGCACTTAGCGAACCTTGGCAAACATTAGCGAGTGCGTGAGTGACTAGCACCATCCCAACAAATGGAGAGCCAAACTGGTGAAAATGTGGATTGACTACGTAGAAGATCCTTCATAATCACAAAACATCCAAACTGTGTCTGGTTAACATGCTACCTGTGAAAATCTTGACAGCCTGGCTTTGACTTGAGACACATTTTTTACCCTGCTTGGTTAGCCATTCTCAGTGTCCATGTGGGAAGGATACGCATCTTCTGTTCATTTAAGTGTTTTGTTCCAACAATTTTACATCTTAATTCCACACATTTCTTGAGTTCATAGGTTTGCTTAATTGTTTATTGGTGTGGACCAGTTGTACAAGAAAATTGACATTAGATGATGCGTGGGGTTCAGTCGTTCTGAAGCACAATCAACTCTGTTATCTTCCTTTAAAATGGCCCAAACTGTGCTTTTACTCCAGCCGAACCCTGGGGTTTTGGGTAAAGTCATTGACTTTGATTAAACCATCAGGACCAATTCTGTTTGGGAAAAATATATATCTGGGGTTAGTTCGTTGAACAATCAGTTTTAAGAAAGACAGTATATTAACTCTCTCCTTCCAAATGAATTCTTTGTGGATCCTGCCCTCAATGCCTGTCTTTTTCTTTGACCTTGGCAGCCTGCTCCTCCTCCCCCACTCTTACCTTACTACCTAAAATCTGAGTGTGAGTCAGTTACCTGAAGGGCCTGCTAAAATGCAGACATCTGGGTCCTGCCCCTGAGTTTGTGACTGGGTATTTTCAGGTGGCAGCCTGAGAACTAGCATTTCCAACTCATCACCGGAATCACTGTCCTACACCATTCTTCCCTGGCCTTTCCCTTTCTCTTTTGGGTCCTTAGTTCTTTTTCTTCATCACATTTTTCTGTGCCCAGAGCAGTAGAATATAGCAAACTTGCTATATCATGGCCTGCTAGGTTTGTTTTCCCCGTATTCTTTCCCCTCTGATGGGTAAAAGTTTACTTACACTTCCTGTTCAATGTAGTTCAGCATTCGGCTGACATGTGAGGCAGAGATCTCCCCGTCCACCTCAGCAATATATGTGTAGAGAAACTGGAAGGTGCTAAATGGGATCCGGGGAGGTCCACTGTCATGGTCAGATGATAACACCTCGCACACTATCTTGAGGGTTTTGGCAATGGTCTATAAAGGCATAAGATAAAATGAGAAAGTCATTATTTCAAACTAAATTCCTAAGATCAGTTTAAAGGTTTTATTTATTTAACTGAGAGGAAGAAAGAGTGTGTGTGCACCCACACGCAGGAGTGGTAGGGAGGGGTGGTAGAGGGAGAGGGAGAAAAGGACTCCCCTCTGAGCAGGGAGCACAGGTGGGGCTCATTCAATCATGACCTGAATGGAAGGCAGAGGCTTAACAGACTGAGCCACCCAGGCATCCCCCCCGCAAGATCAGTTTAGATAAAAGAAAACAAATAAAAATATTGCTCTCATAAAATGAAGCGAGAATAATGTAATATTCTGGAAAGCTTGAACTTTTTACACCCAAACATCATTGAATTCCATCTAAAAAACATTGATGTACTGGGTTTCTTTCTTTTTTTCCTTTCCTTTCTTTGTTGGAGGAATACTCTCAAGGAATTAAGTTTATGAACTGAATATTTTAAGATATTTATTATTTTCATCAAAATAACCTCCCTAAAGGAGAATTTGATTTTACATTCTAAAAAATTAAAATTATTTCTTATTCTTATTGCTCTCCAATCTTACGTTCTGAAGAGTTGAGGTAATTAGTCTAGCTCATATGCTCCTGTGGGACTTGGAGCAATGCCACAGTGGGGGGGAAGGGAGGAGGAGAAGGGTCAGTCCCTGGGAAGACAGGAGTCCCAGATACAGGAAAAGTGACACTGGACATCAAAACCAGTTCTTCTAAAACATGTAGATCCATCTAATCAGAACACCTTGGTTGTTTTTTGTTTTACACCTTGTATTTTATATGACATGACATTCACCTCGTTGTTGCCGGGGAAGAACTAGGAGATGATGGATGCCCAAAGGTTTCCAGTATAGGAGCAAACCAATGAAACTTCCAACATCAAAAGGTCATGTTCAGAATTAGCTTTTACTCACCTGTGTCTTTCCATAAACCTATTCTTTACATAAATTTCTCAAGTGAATGAGTTGGGAAATTACAGGGGTAAAGGAAAGAAATGATTTGAAGAAAGGATTGTTTAGTTCTGAATTAGCAAACATAGGTCAGCGTGTCTACCAGGGCAGTTCACCAAAACAGATGATGTGTAGATTGTCCTTAAACACCTTCCAGGGACCAGTGAACAGTGAGTCCCGAGTGGTGAACTAGGTGTGCCTGGGAGAAGGAAAAGGCAGCTGCTGTTATCTCCCCAGAAGGCTGGCTGGCATTGCCCTTCCTCTGCAGCTGCTGCGGGCTCCTCTGTTCCCTTCCTCCCCCTGAATATAACGGATGTCTACAGGATGCCTCTTTAACTTGTGTGTGTTACCCAGGGGTGTAAGCGGGGAGGTATCAGGAAGTATATGAGGGCGCTGAATCAACTTGGCCATCTTCCTAGAAAGACAGTTTTACCTGATGACAAGTGATTTAAATATTGTTTGCATTAGTTATTAACTTTAATTGATTTAATTTTTACATTTTGTTTCTTTATGTTGATAAACATTGCTACCTTATGAACTGGAATCATCAGGGTACACGAATTTTAAAATAGTAAAACGCATGATGTCAAAGAGATTTGGGGTTTGCAGCAGGTCCCTTTCATTGACCCTCCTCTGCCCTTGGGAGCCCTGCCCTGGAAACTGCTGTGAAGTGCCATCTGTGGCAGTGTGCCACACGCTTCCAGGAAGGAGGGTGAGTGGCAGGCAGACCAGAGGCTGGGGAAGAGGCTGTCCGTGAGATGGTGGGGCATGTGCGGGATGCGAGGTCAGCATGACGGGGGGTTTGGGTAAATTTGTAAGCTTATGTGCAATGAACTCCATCATCTCCACTCATAGCTCATCCTCTCTGCTTCCCTTTCTTAAAAAAAAATCCCCTCTGCCTTTGTTCTGCTGTCCTCTTCCTGCAGGCTCATCCATATTGGGGTGCTGTTAAGGACTGAATTGTGTTCACCCCAAATTCATATGCTGAAGCCCTAACCCCAGGACCTCAGAACGTGATTCTATTTGGAGATAGGGCCATTTTAGAGGTAATTAAGTTAAAATCAAGTCTGTGGAGTGGGCCTTAAAATAAGATTGCTATCCTCATAAGAGGAGATTAGGACATAGACATGCCAGATACATACATACCCAGAGGGACAGCTATAGGAAGCAGCAGGTAAGGGCGCCTGGGTGGCTCAGCCCGTTAAGTGTCTGACTCTTGGTTTCTGCTCAGGTCATGATCTCAGGGTCTTATGCTTAACCCCCTACACATTAGGCTCAGAGCTCAGCAAGGAGTCTACTGAAGTTTTTCTCTTCCCCTCTCCCTCCCTCCACTCACTCATTCTCTCTCTCAAATAAATAAATAAAGAAAAGAAAGAAAGAAAAAGAGAGAGAGAGAGAAACAAGGAGACAATGGCCATTTACAAGCCAAGGACAATGGCCTCAGACACCTTAATCTTAGACTTCTAGCCTCTAGGACTGTGAGAAAATAAATTTCTAGTGTTTAAGCCACCCAGTCTGGGGTACTTTGTTCCATCAGCCCTACAAGCTAATACAGGTGCTTTCTACCCCAAACAGTATCTTTTGTTAATCAAACACAAACCTTTAAGTTTTATTGTCCTCAACATTTTAAAATATTTCATACATGGATGAATGGATAAAGAATTCTCTGGACTAGAACTTAAATAAATCTAAAGTAAACAAGGACCTGAGTTTCGTTGCACAAGATTTTTTGATCAGATGGGGATCTGCTTGATAAAGGGAGCCTTAAAGCATCTTCTGAGAGTCACAAACCCAGAGGTGAAAGCCTCAGAAAGCGAATTATTTGCTAACAAAACATGTCCTTCCTTCCTATGGTCTTCCTTTTCTACAATCAGTCTCCGTGGAACAGGAGGGAATAGAGGCTAGTCTAGAGGAAGGAGTGCTGAGAGGGAAGAGAAATATAGGTCTTCATGCCACAGTCTTTTGAATCCTGGGTGTAGATTGGGAGAGCTCAAGAAAGTCCCTGTCATTAGACAAAAGGAAGGAACTGGTTTTTCTAAGTGGCACCGAGATCATGTCTGACTGGTGAATTGGCAAAGGAAGGAGAAATTCCTGCGCTTGCCTCTAAGGGTATATGTATATATATGGAGATTTTATTCATTTATTTGAGAGAGAGAGAGAGAGAGAGAGAGAGAGAGCACGAGCAGGGGGAGGGGCAGAGGGAGGGGGAGAGGCAGACTCCCTGCTGAGCAGAGAGCCCAGAGCAGGGCTCCATCCCAGGACCCTGAGATCACCATCCGAGCCAAAGGCAGATACTTAACTGACTGAGCCACCCAGGCATCCTAAGGATATATGGTTTAACTAGACTGCAAAGCCTCTACCAGATTGTTGACACCCTCACACCTGACATTTAAGTTCGCAGCAATAGTCCAATGTGAAACAGATGGGTATAATGGGCCTGGTTCCTGGATTCACGAGGCACCCTTTATTTACAGACTAGCCCTTCAGGCTGACTTCACCTTGAGGTGTTCTGTGATGTTGGGGTGATGAGGGGCACAGTTAGATACCTGATGACCTCACTGTTATCCAAAGTCAGACCTGAGGGTGTCTCAGTAGAAATAGAGAAGGCAGACTAGAATCATAGTCTGTCAGAGATGAAGGAACTTTTGGAACATCTAATCCAATCTCCCTGTTTTGGAAGGGAGGTAAAAGATACAATTCACCTCATGGTTTCCCCATCCCCAGTGTGGGAGACAGACATACCAAAGTAAACCTAGCAGCTGCACTGTGAACTCAGCAGAGGGAGGAGTGGAATTTAATATTCTGTAGTCACTTTTTGTTACGGCAAGGCATGTGGAGGGAGAGGACTCATACATCTCACAAGGTGGTGAGGGTCTGTGAAGTAGACCACCGGAGCCAGGGTGCCAATGAAGGCAACCTGAAAGGGTTCAGAGAGGCCCTCAGAAGCCACCAGAATGATGGGGGTTGGGAAGGAGCACTGCGCTGTGAGAGAGAAGAGACCTAGGACTTAGGCTGCAAGCCCCTGAGACCACACAGACAGTATTTATTCCCATGGATTTCCAAGGACCAAGACATGTAGGAAATCCTTTGCTTGGTGGTTGTGTGGTCCTGGAGTCACCATTTCCCTATTACACACTCTGCTGCCATCTTGAAGAGTAGAATGGTGTGGAAAAATCTGAGAGACTGGGCATTTATGTCAAAGCTGTTTCTGGCACTGCATCGGACTAAAATTCCTGGATTGAACTGAATCTACTTACTTTCCTACTCAACCCTCTGTGGGTGGAGTAGATCAGGAAGCTCAGAATTAACTACAGATAAAATAAAGTACATTCCCTCCTCCCTACTCCAGATATCTCTGCATGTAGTGTGAGTAAATTTGTGACCCTATGGGAATTTAATAAAATGTGTCTATTTTTAATTTGTCCTCCTGGATTTCCCCCCAACCTTTGGGGCTATTTTCACAGAAGTGTGATAGTGCTGATAGGCAAAACTTCTGCACTGGCTGCATTTTTCCTCTCCTCTTTGGAGGAAAGCAATTTATTCATTATATCGTATTACTATACAGGACAATGAAGATAAAAAAAACTGTGAATGGCTTCACCTCTCCTTGTCTCTAAAGAAACAATTATAATGAAAGTTGCAGGGGAAGCCTATAGGAAAAGTTGAACTTGCTAATATTTCTCATAATTTTTGTCAAACAAAAATGTCAGATATGCATCCCATGTGTATTCTAGATGAAAGAAAAAGATGGTAGTTAGAGTTGTTGACTGATTCAGACTTTATGTACCATTTGCTTTTGGCAGAGTCAATAATTTTCTCATTAACTTTCAAACTTGCACATATTCCAGGATTTAAAAAAAAAACATGTTTCTGATTCATTTTCATTTAAGCTATTATAAAGGTGTTTAATAAGAGTGAGTCCATATATAAGATGACGCCCAAAGCTTTTAAATAAATGTATGAACTGGGTGCAATATCTTTTTCTTTAAAACAGAAACATTCCTTTTCCAATTGTAAATCAAGTCAAACTTAGAAAAAGCATGAATTTGTATGAGCATCCTACATCCGTGATGATGTTGTAACGGTAAGTCTGGAAATAGCCTCATTTCTCCTTTCCTGATCTCTCAGCTCTGATTTTTGTATCCAATTATGCTTATCAAATAGTAGTTTTCTGTAAGCCTGCATCTCTTTTTCAAAGGCCCCGTTGGTGTATCTTCTAGGTGTCTGGAACCCAAGTAGAAGCCAATCTCTTACAGCCGGCTGTTGGTTATCTTTGGGAATATGAGTGGAGCGGTGACGGAAATAAATCTGAAGGCAATGATTGAAATTCATAAATAATCCAGAAGCCACATTCTAGTAAACTCTCCCCAGGGTCTGATGACAGGTTTCCCCTCTCTCCTCCTGCCCCTGCTTCTGGCTGAGAAGCAGAGGAATGACCTAATTCAGAGGAAGGGAAGTAGACAAGACAGGTACGCTTGTCCTCGGCCCAGAAGACGGACTGTGTGTGCAGAGGTACTACTCTTCCAGGCCCAGACAGAGCTTTTCCGGTAAGGAACAGAAAGCAGTAAAGCTCACTTACGACTCCAAGAGAACTGCAAGCAAGAGCTAAAAACTTCAGCCACTCGATCTCCTCCGTGAAACGGCCCACATTCATCACACTATTAAACAGGTCTGTTGGGAGACTCAGCACCTTCCACATCTGGGCCAGCTCATCTGCGTGGATAATCAGTCTTCCAGCAACCTGGAGGTCAGGGGACAGACGACGGACAGGGAGGGACAGGATGAGAGAATGCCCCAAGAGACACTGCCCAGCAAGGCCCACATTTTCCCAGCACCCAGCAAGGGGTTTGATGGCGGGGGTGGGATCAGGGCAGGACTCTGGCCATCCTCTTTGTAAGGGTAGAGAAATATTCAGTGTAGTGTTAAGCGTGCTGAAGTATGATGCAATCATTTTAACTCTCAATGTCAAGATTATAGGGAAATAATATCTTTATTTTACATTTTAATTTTTTTCTGATACTTTTATTGTCTGCTGTTTTATCCCTAGGTTGTGCCTATAAGGGAGATAGGGCAGCCTGCAAATGAAACCCAGGAGCTGAGGACTTGTCTGAGACCAGTAATCAGTAGTGAAATTAGAATTAGATGTTAAGTCTCTTGCTTCTAGGTTCTGTGGAGTTCTTTGCACTAGACTTCACATGTAACCCTCATGCTTTTCCAAGACTAATAAGGGATCTGTGGTCTGGATGCCTAATATTGCTTGGTCCCAGGTATGTCAGATCTCTGATCTCTGCCATGTCTGTGGCATAAGGTGCTTGGTGGTTAAGAGGAGAAAGGGAACAAATGGCCATTCGTTGGCCAACAGTGTGATAAGGCTACAGATGCCCTAGTGAAGCACACACCTTCCCTGGCCCTCTGATTCTAGTGAAATGCTAAGCCTCTTGGAGCAAGGTAGTTGGCTGTCAGTCCTCAAACACCCCAAACCTCTCTGTCCTGGATTTTAAAGCAGAGTATAGTGGTGCTAAACCATATCCTGGGAACTGGCCAAACTACAACTCTCTCAAGTCAGACCTTCCTCATCCATTCACTGGAAAGCTCCCAGCATGATATGGCTTTGAAGAGAGCGAGGATTTTCCCTAAAAGCTAGGCTATGTCTGCATCTGGGATAGCTGGGAAACTAAATTATGCCCCTCTCCAAACTGAATTGCCATCATATTATGTTCTTGATCAATAAGAGTGTCACAGTCAAGGGACTGTGGACCTGCGCTTTTCTGGAGAGAAGGATTATGATTGAGTTGATTCCCTGGACATCCTGCCAGCTTCAGGGAAATCTGGGATAACCCCACTAATAGCTCAGCTTGGGGCCCATTTCAATATCATTCCTATCCCTAAGAGAAGATTTGCTTTCAATGAACAGTTTAGTGGATTTTATGATATTGATTGGCCAGGGCCAGCTTTTGTCTGTGCCCACCTGGCCTCGGTATTACCCCATCTTCCCCCTTGATGCTCTGGTACAGCCCTTACCCGAGAATGCAGGATCTTTAGCAGCTCAGGTGTAAGTTCTGCCCAGTTAGACAAAGCCACTCGCTCAGACCGCTCTCTCACTGGAGGAATCTCTCCACGGGACATAGCCCCGAAATAACTACAAGAAAAAAAGTTAGGGGGTAGGGAGAAAATCCTACATTCCAGTGGTCTCTGGCTGCTTTGAGAACCCCCTCTCCTTTTTCTTGAGGGCAGGGGATGGAGGAAAGAACATTTGTTAGGGACTCCTATATGCCAGACACTTTGTTTAGATCGTTTATGTACAGGAAAAGCCCGAATGTGTTACCTGCCATTCCAGGTATAAAGAACACTTAGTGAGTAAAAAGATTTGTTTGTGTCTAAGGATGACAAATAATCAATAAAAATTTTGGTATGGAATTCCCTGAAGCATATAGGGTCTGGGATTTTTTTTCCCAGTCATCCCTCCTAAGTGTTTAATATACACATGTGTATGTGTGCAACCACACATTACATACACACATATACATATATATAATAGGAGATACAGAATATATATGTATTATACATTATATAGAAAAGAAGATATTATATATGACATATACACATAATACATATGTAATACATCATATAACAGTAATTTGTGTTTCTCCTCTATTTTATAGAACACATATATTATATAATATATAATATGTACATGTACATACACATATACATAGATTATATATTATATACATTATATATGATATAGTATATATATAATAGGAGGGAGAAAAAGATCATTGTTATTTTAAATCCCCACTTTCTTTTAGGGAAGAAGATTCCTGGTACCTAGAGGAACTGTTTTTTAATCATAAAATCTTTATTTCCAGTAACATGGCTATTGACATACTTAAAGTTGATTATTAGGTAGTGAGTAATATGTAATACGTAATATGTAATAGGTAGTCTCGGTAGTGGGTAATCTAGGTAGTGGGTAATGTGTAATCCTGGTAATATGTAATAGGCAATCTTGGAAAAAAGTTGGAAGAGCACTAGAGTGACTTGTACAAGAAAGGGGAGGAGAAGGAGGTGCTCTCGGGATGAGCAAAGAAACGTTTCCAGCTGGAGTTCGTAAGGCTTTAAGGGGCTTTAAGGGGAGAGAGAAAGAAGGTTGGCAGGGCACTCTGAGGGAGGCTCAGGTGAGAAGACAGGCCACGGAAGGGGAGAGACGATCTTATGTGGGGGTGTGTGAAGTAAAACTCTTCTCTATCTTTCCTCAAAAATTGTAATAAAATCTTCCCACTCACTGACATTTTGTGGAGTGGACTCTGGGTGCAACATGGAAAAAGTACTGAGTCCGGTTTCAGGATTGATATTAGACAAAAGAGCTGGGACGCCTGGGGCTCCGTTGGTTAAGCATCTGACTCTCTTGGATTTAGCTCAGGTCCTGATCTCATGGCTCTTAGGATGGAGCCCCCGTGTTGGGCTCCTCAGTTGGCAGGAGTCTGCTCGAATGTCCTCTCCCTCTGTCCTTTCACTTGTTCTATCTCTCTCAAATAAATCTTTTTTAAAAAAGATAAAAAGGGCTGCCTGTAGCAGGGAATGGACATAGGAGTTGACACATGGGTCACCAATGCTATCTGGAAGGGTCTGTCTCCATCAAAAGCCTTGTTATTAAGAATCCCAGGATCATGCACCTCTGCCCCTCTCTGCTTTAGTTTTCATGAATAAATAGTCTCATTATTTTTCTCCAGATCCAGGAGAATAAAAAGAATAACAGAGGGAATTTTGTAGAAGCCCATACTAAGGTCAAGCCATACAAGGATAGGGATGCACCACTACCTGTCTCTAGGTTCCAGAGCAATGTAGAGCTACAAGGACCAAAATAAGACCTTCCAGGTACTGCCTTGGAGGTCAGCAGCAGGGAGGGCAGAAGAAATACTGTCTGGATGTTTACCATGTGCACGAGCAACCTCCACAGACAGATCAGTGTTGGGATACGTGTGGGTTCAGGGTGACAACAGGAGTGGGCTCTAATAACTTGGGCAGCATAAACAGAAGAGATAGAAACGCAGCACGTCATGTGGCAGAAGTGACTGCCCAAATAGAGAGTGATACTCAGCAGCAATGTCTTTGGACTTTTTAACCAAGTTGGTGAGAGAATGTGGAAATGAGGCTGAAGTCAGGAATTTAGTACTCTGTGGGTTATTTAGCTTCATTTGCAATGAACAATTCCACGGTTGTTCACATACATTACAAATCCATGCGGTCACACATACCACAAGACACGTTTATATCCTGCAGATGTCTGGGAGGTGATTTCTTCTCAGACAGCACATATGCAGGGAAATTCTTGCTTGTGATGAATTAAGCACATATTTTGTCTTGGGAATACTTTGTGGAGTTTCTACAAAGTGCTACGGGCTTGTGAGTCTCATAAAACCATCTGATAAATGCTTTTCATGTATTAATAGATGGAGAGTGCTCTGGGATCATGCTTTCCTTTCTCATTGTAGCTAAACTACAAACTGATTCTTCGTGGATATCTAAAAAATTTATAGCACATGATACAAAAAGGGAGCAAGCAGGCTACAACAGTGGAATGTTTTCTCCCATAAATGTCAGGGACAATGGCAAGAAATGTCATTTTCCTTGTTATAAAGCAGCGGCATAATAAAATGGGGGGTTAAACTATTGTGTGGTATAAAACAAAGTCTGTCTGAGTATGCCAAAAGAAATTAGTCTTCTGATGCCAAAACACAATCTTGGAGATAATATATAAAATTTAGAATGGAAAACTAAACAGTGTTCATTACTAGCAAAGCAACCCCATTATGTCCCTTATTTACGAGCACCACTGGCTTATTTTCCCTCCATCTGTAAAAGGTTCATCCTGACTCAACCCAGCACCAGGAGTGCACTGGCTGTGACTGTGGGGCTGATCTTGGATAACATTGTGTGCTTTCTCAAGGTGTCCACACCTTCCTCCCACCTGCTCAATACACCTCATGCTGAGGACATTCTCCCTTCTTCCGGCCCCCCCTCACCCCACCAGCTAGGCATCTCTGACTCCCCTTCTCCCTCTGAAACGCTACTAAGGAGGTCATCCTTAAGCAGTAAAACTAGCCTGAAAATGATCCAGGAGGTATGGTTAGTTCTCGACCCCTGCCTCAAGTCCCGGATCCCCAGTGTCAAGCGGGCATGTGTCCCTAAGAAGCCATTTCATAAATGAGAGGCTTTCGGTGCAAAGCTGTTTCAATCCAGGCCAACAGCTAGCTCTCGCTGTGCAACCTCTTTCCATGGAACAGCCTCCGGAGGTCGCCCCTGAAAGGGGGAACCTGAGTTTGAGGCGCAGTGTTTTCAGCCTGGCCCGCTTTTCCTGCCCTCGGCACTCAGGGCTGCCTTCTCTCTCCAGAGTGCAATGTGCACTGTGTGGACATGTGCATGTTGAAGGAACAGACGAGTTCAAACAAACACGAAATAGAATTTGCCCAAAGACAAGCCACAGAATGTCTCTGGTTGAGGCAAGAATGAGCTTGATCCGCAGTGGAAGAAGAGGGGTGGGTGGGTAGGGGGTGGTCCTCAACAAGGCGCAAGCGCAGAGGTGAACCCACTGGGACCGAGCACACACAGCCCAGCCCGCGGCCTCAGCGCCCGGCTCCCCGAGGCGCGCTGCTGCTCTCTAGTGGTGAGACCCGAGACCCGGCCCTATATCGGACCAGGGAAGGCAGGCGGGGCTGCAAGAGCCCACCCCCCCTCTCCTCCCCATCCTACCCCCGCCCCCCGCGCCTGTTTCCCCTGGGACGGGGGAGGGGGGCGCAGGGACCGCACCAGGTGCGTGTGCGGCCGCGTTGTGGGACTCTAACTCCTGCTGATCGCCCCAGGAACCTCGGCCGGTTGCTCTGGGGTCCTATCGCTCAGTCTGGGTCGCTTAGGGGATGGCGACCCACCCTCACCCAGCGTGATGTATTTATGGGTGGATTTTAAAGCACCAGAGCAATTCGAGAGCTGAACATCATAAGATGATGCTAATCGGTCCCGACTCCCAGGCTGCAGCCATGACAACCTCCTCAGTTTTCCCGAGGACCTCCCCTCCTCCACGCCCCGCCTCCACCCGCAAGGGGCACCCGGGGCTGAGGTGAGAACGAGTACGTACTCTGCAGCCCACTGGATGAGATCCTGCGGCTGGGTCCGAATGGCAGCTTTGGTGAATTGCTTCAGCAATTCCGGCAGCTCCGGGGGGATGCATATTTGCTTATCTGTCTGAGGCATTGCTTGGTCGACCTGATGGCAGGGGAAAGATAAATAAATAAATTGGGAATCTTTGAATCATAAAATGAGAGGGATCCTGGGCAGGATACCACCCTGCCTCTGTTTGATACTCTCTATACTGGGTAGAGTTCAGTCCCTCATAAGGTGTATGCATTCTGTTGTTACACAACTCTGAAGTTAGAGAATGAGTTACTAATCGTTACTTTTCGTTCTTGTAAATAATTATGTCCTTTACATAAAAACCACACAATACTTCTTCATTTAAAAAGTAGACATCAGGGGCGCCTGGGTGGCTCAGTGTTAAGGTTAAGGCTTTTGCCTTCAGCTCAGGTCATGATCCCAGAGTCCTGGGATCAGCCCTGCATCGGGCTGTGTCTGCTCAGCAGGGAGCCTGCTTCCCCCCCCCCACCCTGCCTACCTCTCTGCCTACTTGTGATCTCTGTCAAATAAATAAATAAATCTTAAAAAAAAAAACCAGTAGACATCAGCAAGAGGTAAACAAAAATATCCCTTAGTGATGTCACCCCCAAATATTGGATATCTCCTTCCAGAATTTTTTCAGTGTAAATATACATGTGTTTGTATAAATAAAAACGGGGTTACGAACATCTTCCATTTCTCTCTCTCTCACACACACACACAACTGTTATGGAAGAATAAATTGTAGCAAAATTTACTCTGTGAATCCTTTATTACTTGATATTAGGTTATTTCCAAATAAAAATAATCACTAAACAGCCATGTGGTGAATAACTCTCCTTACACCTGCATGTATTTATCTTTTTGATTGTAAAAGAGGAAACTTGTACATTTCATTCAAAAGTTTCCAGGACAAATTGAAAAAAATAATAAAAATCCATAGATAATATGCAAACAGCAAATTAAAAGATTTTGCCTGATGTTTGTAGAAAAAAAGAGACTAGATAATCCAAAAAGCCCCCATCTTCACACCTACACGTTAGACAAAACCCAGCAAACACACCTCTCAGATTAGATTGTCTTGCTGAACTTGAAAAAAAGTGAGAGAAATCCTTAAGTTCCAAACAAAGCGAGTAAAGCAGAAAGGAGACTGGTAAGCAAATGCAGAAAGTAAGGGGCAAATGTAGATGCCAGGAAGATGAAACTTTCATACAAATGATCAGACAAGTTGAA
Organism: Lontra canadensis; assembly: GCF_010015895.1. Taxonomy (NCBI): domain Eukaryota; kingdom Metazoa; phylum Chordata; class Mammalia; order Carnivora; family Mustelidae; genus Lontra; species Lontra canadensis. The sequence continues at coordinate 5,420,804 of NW_022631032.1, read as the reverse complement.
AACAGACCAGGTAGTAGGCCACAAAAGTGAACAAATGAACTGCTGGACTGAGACCCTAGAGGATAACACACCCTCAATGTAAGCAGTAAAAATATGTGCCTACAGGCAGGGGGAAACAACCCAGAAATGTGTCTTCATTGCTGCTTCTTGTTGGGGGCAACATAGTTTCCCACAAGTCTGTTTGCCATGAACTAAGTCTAAGTTTTAGATTTATACCACTGTCCCTGTTGGGAAATTCCAAGAAAATAAACTAAAGTGGCCTCAGGTTGGTGGTAAAGTGGCCCCAGCCTGGTGGTATTCCATTCTCCTTTACTGAATGTTCTTTTGTTTGAAGGAAGAAGAGTTCAAAGATGTTGATTGATTTCAGACTTTGCAAAAAGTCAAGTATGCATAGTAAATTTCAAGAGTAATTACTACAGAAATTATATAACCACCAAACCAGAAGAAAAGAGAAAAAGACTTAACAACAAGAACAAAACAACTTGATCAACCCACACGAAGGCAAGAGAAGAGTGGGGAGAAGAACATAGAAAAAGTGGATGAACAACATGATAGAAAGTAATCCGTGTATATCAAGTAATCATAATAAAAAGCAAGTGTGGCCATCAAAATGCAGAAATTATCAGACCAGATTTATAAAAAATCCAACTATGGGCACATCTGAAAAGACCTAACGACACAGAAAGACTGAAGGTGAAAGGATATATGGATAAATAGGCAAATAAAACCAAAAGAAAATCAATGCAGGCATGTTAATACCAGAAAAGAAACTTCAAGGCAAAATGCACTATTAGGAGTAAGGAGGGTCAGCACGTAATGATAAAAGCTTCATTGAGAAGACAACAGAGTTTTCATTGAGTAGGCCACAGACACCACCATGGGTGAATCTAGCAATGTTAGATGGAAAGGAAAAAATACCGTTTAGGATTACATGTATATGCTATTTATTTATTTAGAGAGCAAGTGGGGGGAGGGGCAGAGGGAGAGGAAGATAGAGAATCTCAAGAAGACTCTGTCCTAAGCACAGAGCTTGATGCAGGGCTCGATCCCATGACCTTGAGATCATAACCTGAGCCAAAATCAAGAGTCAGACACTTAACAGACAGAGGCACCCAGGTTCTCCCATGCATTTTATTTTCTATGTATGAAGTATTTCATAATTTAAAAGTAACCATTAAGAATGTATTGTTCTGGTAACTTACCAATCTTTTTTTGCTCCTATTGTCTGGAAATGTGTATATATATATATATATATGTATATGTGTATATACATATATATACACACACACACACACACACACACACACACATATATATAAAATTGTCATTAAATATACGAAATTTACCACTGTAACCACTTTTAAGTATATGGTTCAGAGGCATTAAATGCATTCTTCTTGTTGTGCACCCATCACCACCAACCATCTCTAGAATTTTTCATGGTTCCAAACTGAAACTCTGTACCCATTCAACAATATGTTTCCATTTCCCCACTCCCCTGAGCTCCTGGCATTCTGCTTTCTGTATTTATGAATTTAACTACTCTAGGTATTTCATGTAAGTAGATTCATACAGTATTTCCTCTTTTGTATCTGGCTTATTTCACTTAATATAATGACCTTAAGTTTCACCCAGGTTATAAGAGTGTGTCTGATTTTCCCTTTTTAAAGCTGAATAATATTCCATTGGATATATATACCACAGTCCTCTGTTGTTGAGCGTTTGGATTTGGTTTTGTTTTGTTTTGTTGGTGTTTGTTTTTTTTGTTTTTTGTTTTTGTCTCTTGGCTACTGTGAATAATGCTGCTACGAACTGGGTATACAAATATCTTTTCAAGTACCTGCTTTCAATTCTTTTGGACATATACCCAGAAGTGGGATTTCTGGATCAGATGGTAATTCTATTTTGGATTTTTTGAGGCAGTGCCATCCTGCTCCCTCAAAGAGGTTGCATTTTAGACTATTTGTATATATTTAGAACTTTTAGTTGTACAATTGTCTTATTTCTATTCTAAAGATTAAAATGGCCTTATATAAGTGAGAAGATGGCCCAGCCCTAATTAACTAGGCTTCCAGGATGACAATAACAATGATAACCCTTGGTCAGTACAGAGCAAATTTAAGCAAAGCCTTTACCCCGTGCCTCTTCTAAGAACATTCCGTGATCTCTCTCCATTTTTGGCCAAACAATCTCTTTTTCTCCATGATTAGTCCGTCTTCAACCTCTTGCAGTTCTTTCTGCTCTCCTGCCCCACCATTTTCCCCTTAAAATCATCAGTTGCATCTATTAACTTCTGGTCTGTACCAGATGCTATGTTAAGTATTCTGCATACATTTTCTCACTTAATTCTCGAAATATCCCTAAGATGTAGATTTACCACCATTTTAGAGATGATGAAACTGAGAGAGAGAATAAAACTTTTGAAATGACATGTAGCCCGTAAGTGACAGAGGCAGGATTTGAACACACACAGTCTGATGCGGGAGGCATGCCATTAAACATGACTGTCCCTTCCTTCTTGAGGCTTTCTCTTCCTTTGATGGCAGATACCATTCTTGTTTTTCTATTTTCCTTCACATGCCTCCTGTCACCGTAATTTTTCCTCTTTTCTTGTGTTAAGCATGAGTTTGCAATCTTCCCAAAGCTCAGTCTTCAGCATTCTGAGTTTATGTCTTTCTGTCACTCTTTTTGGAGAGCTCACATCCCCTCATGGCTTCCTCCACCGCAAGATGGTGGTGATTATACTTGTTGTCCATCCCTGTCCTTTCACCTGTGCTTTTGTTGTTCACTTCTTACTGCTTCCAGGATACATCTCCACCAAAATTTATTCTCCATCTCCTATCTAAGTCCCTTTCCCAACTTTGTGTCTGAAAATCACGCCACTATTTTCTCAGTCATTTGGCCTCAAAGCCTGGGCCATCCATTCTCTTCAATGTGTTGAATCTCATGAAATCCCATGGATAAATATTTCCTCTGAAATGTGTCTTCCTTTCATCCTTTCCTCTCTATGTCTACTTCTTTTCTCCTGGTCCAGCCCCTCACCACCTACTGTGCAGGCTCCTAACTGGTGTCCCTGTCTCAGGTCATTCCCTGGTCTATTCTGAGTGTGTCCAGATCAGTCTTCTATGCTGCCGTTAATAGATGTGAGAGCCCTGTTCACAAAATGGCAATCATATCCATCCTGACTTTCAAGGTTCTCTATACTTTACACACAATTTTAAATTAGAAATTTTCTGCTAGTATTTACCAACACAAATTTCCAATGTGTAGTCTACTCTGGCATCCTTCCAATCCTTCCAGATTATGTATCTGAAGGTTGCTCATCCATTGTTAACAGAACTCTGTCTTGCATTTCTAGTTCCCTCAGGATGTTGCTAATTCTGGCAGGTTTACTTGGAAGTGCTCTCTTTTTTTCCCATCTATTCAAACTCCACACACCCCTAAGGTTCATCTTGAGTTCTACTACGTCATAGGTCTTCCTAGAAAACTCGGGGATCATCAGATATTATGTGTAATACACATTTTGCCATTTCATCCCATTCTGCCTTTTACAGATCTCTACAGCTGAGCTTTCCACAAGTGGCCATGGCAGAATGGGTTACAGGTGTCTCCAGGAGAGATGGATGGTTGTAAACTTTTTATAGTGATACAAAATTTACAACCATTTTACAACGATTCACTGATTTGTAACAGTTGAAATTATATTCGGAAATAGTTGGGCTCAGTCAGTAAACCTCCAGATTTCAGTAATTATTGTTTTTGTGCTTAAGGTTCTATGCATAACACCTGCCAGAGGAGATGCTTGTATAGGGTTTCCCCCTTTATCCATCATGTTAGAACCATCTCTGTGAGTCTGCTTAATATCGCTTAATTGTAATGTGTTTATTACCAGTGATAATCATTTGGGCATACATTTCAAATGTGTAGTGCTTTCATTTAATTTGCTTTTATTTTTTATATTTTTCTCCCAACAAAGAAGACATATGTGCTTCATCATTTTCATCACCACTTGCTCATTGTTTGAAATTGTGACTTGATTTATATATAGTTATTTATTCTTGGCCTTTGATGTAAAATATTCAAAATCTGATTCTCTTTTTTTTAAGATTTTATTTATTTATTTGGCAGAGAGAGAGATCACAAGTAGGCAGAGAGGCAGGGGGAAGCAGGCTCCCCGCTAAGAAGAGAGCCCAATGTGGGGCTCAATCCCAGGACCCAGAGACCATGACCAGAGCCAAAGGCAGAGGCTCAACCCACTGAGCCACCCAGGTGCCCCCAAAATCTAATTCTTAATGAAATTTTGTAATGACATTACTTGTTTGTAGAAATAAAAAAGTTTCTAAAAACAAATAATAGAAAATAATTTAATTGGTTTAGAAAAGGGGTTTGGAGCTCTTCAATATTCTTTGAAAAATATTTTCCAAAATATTAACTCCACTTCATTATAAATAATTGCTTATATTATTAGAAATCTAGCACTTTGGGGTGCCTGGGTTACTCAGTTGGTTAAGTGTCTGCCTTCAGCTCAGGTCCTGATCTCGGGGTCCTGGAATTGAGCCCCGTGTTGCCCCATGTGGGGCTCCCACTCAGCCAGGAGCCTGCTTCTCCCTCTCCATCTGCCCTTCCCCCTCCTTTTGCAAATGCTCTTGCTGGCTCACCCTCTCTCTCTGTCCCTCAAATTAAAAAAATATATATATATATTAAAAAAAAGAAATCTAGCACTTTGATTATTAAATCATATTTTCAAAATTCCACCTTATCTATCAAATGCTTACTTTTTCAAAAATTTTATGCAATTTATTTTAAAATCTTCATAAGGAAATGGACAACCTTATCTTCTTTGCAAATTGATTTGTTATGGTCAAAATGGCCCATAGTTGCCTTAATACTTTCAATATATTATTTATTTTCCTACCATAAAGTATAATTTAAGATTGAGTAGTAATCATTTTTATTAATATCTATTATTTTTAGGATTTTTCAGATTTAGATTTGTTTGCTCTGAAAATTTTTCCTTTGTCTGCCTAAATATCTTATTTTCATGGAAAAGTTATCAAATGAAGAAACTGGTGCCAGGAAAAGTATGCCAGGGCCTCAACAGAAAACGTCTATGTTACACAGATAGTTTCTTAAGAGGATAATTCTTTAAGTTTCTGGTCTCTGGACGCTTTAAAAGTTATTGAAGACCCCCAGGAGCTTTTGTTAATATGGGCTTTATCGATCAATATTTATCATTTTAGAAATTAAAGCAAAAATGTTTAAATATTAATTTTAAAATAAAAATAAATCCCTTACATAATAAGCAACATTTCAATGTAAAATAACTATAGTTTCCAGAAAGAAAAAACCCCTTAGTGAGAAAAGTGGCATTGTTTTACATTTTTTGCAAATCTCTTAATGTCTGGCTTAATAGAAGACAGTCAGATTCTCATATCTGCTTTGCATTTAATCTGTTATGATATCACACATCATGTAGCTTCTGGAAAATTCCACCGTATACTCTTAAGGAAAAGACCGAAGAAGGCATATCATGTCTTAGTATTATTACAAAAGCAGTTTTAACTTCATGCACTCCTACTTCCTAAAGTCTCAAGGCTCCTCTGAAGTCCCTGAAACCACACTTCGAAAACCACTGTTTTAGGAAACGGTTTACAACGGTATTTACAACAGTAGTTTACATCCGACTGGATTGAAGAAGCTAGTTAAAAGGTCTCATAATTAGGAACTAAAGCCAAAATGTCTCCCACAATTATGGGCTAACTCATTTTACCAACCTGCCAGGAAAGTGAGCACACATTTGGGACTAAATGAAGCCAAGGAAATATATAAATGTTACTCTGGAATAATACTATTAGAAGATGCATCAATGACATTCTGTACAAGACTAATTAATCACAGCATTTCCTTGCAGAATGGTGAACCCACAGATGTTAAGTCACTGTGCTCAGTTAATCGCACTAGTTAGAACCCCTGGGGAGGAATGCTTGGAAGAATATGGATTGTGTTGCCAAAAAGTACCAAAACAAACCACTCAGGATAATGTATGTGGAGTAACTAAGCACTTTAACACAAATCAGATGTTCTAGATTATGCAAGCCCAGCAGTTCCTGCACTGGTGGGAAAACTGTGACGACAGGAAGGCAGGAAGGCTTTCCATCTTATCTGCTCTCCATGTTCTCAATGCCTGAGACGTAAGTGAAGACATTGTTTTGTCCACAATAAGCTCTTGTCTGGAGTTCCCTGTGAATGTGAATTCCACCTTAAAGGATGTTACTAATAAAATCCAAGCCATCCTGGTTCTGTTTCCAGCTTTATGTGAAGGGACTGTTTGCTGTTTCCTACCAAGGTACCTATCAAAGGAAAAGCTCTTTCTCTGGAGATTAGGAGCTAAAAGAAAATTTGAAAAAAAAAAAAAAGTCAATGATCTTTATTGCAGAGTTATCAAGGAGAGTATTGTCTTCAGAAAATTGGCTTAGTTGACATTTTTGAACACCAGAATGAATTTAATCAAAATCTCAGGAAGTGTGTGAAAATAAGTATACCAACAACGCTCATGGGTTGAAAGGAAAAGTGAGATGACATGCAGTTCAGTGGGGAGTTTAACTGATACTCTAGCTTCAATCCTAAAGAAGACTAGCAGCAAAACATCTGTTAAGTGTCACATTATTTGGAAATACATGATATGAAACACTTCAAGCGCATTAGAAATCTATTCATGTAATCACGAGAGTTTCAGTGAAAGAAAGAAGGAACTGAATGATCCAGATTCTGGTTAGTAGTGAGAAAGGAGTTTCTATCAACTGGAGAAAAATCAGTAAATACCCTTCTACTACTTGCCAAGATGCATCTGTGAGGCAAACTTTTCCACTGATGGTAGCTAAAAGAATTTGAAGAGAACATCATTACAAGATTGTTGTTGGGAACCTCATGTATTTGTTTCAACACAAAACTTGGTATAAAGCAAACTCCTGATAAGAAAGCAAGCTTGACTTCTCTTTAAAAAGCTTTAAAATGTTTATTTGGGAGTTTCATTCAAATTAAACAGTTATATCTTTACTGTTACTCTGTATTCTATTTTTAATTATAGTTATGTAATAAACCTATATTGAATTTTTGTATAAGCTCCGTATAAATCTCCCAGTACCCTGCAGTTTGCCCCAGTGTGCATTACATATATTTCTTTGTGTGCTAGGAATGAAAAAGGCTGAGGAAGCTCAAGTACTTCTGTTGAAAAGCTTTTAAGTTTTCTTCCAGTGTTGAAGTTGTAGTGTTTCAAAGATGAAATTTCAAAGAAATTTCAAAGATGAATTTCAAGGAAATCCTGCTGGTTATTGAGATCAATTTCTAGTAAAAGCTGAGAGTTATATATTAAAAAATGTTTATTAGAAAGTAAACTATAAAAATACTGCTTGTTAAAGGAAACATTAGCTTCTAGCTTAAATTGCTCACCTAGAGTATTAGAAGCCAGCAAGAAAGTTTGAGACAAATTAGCAAAGGGAATAAAATAAAAATATAAAAATAAAATAAAAATTTGAAAAATTAGCAAAGTATAAACTTCTTTCGATTGCAGGGAAAGAGAATTCACAGAATATCCTACAGACTAAAGACAGCTGGTACTTTCTAAAGAAAAGAGGAGCCAAGAGAAAGAAGTAGGAACATCTGACTAATGGCTAGCAGAAACTCCTTTACTAAGGAAGCATTCGGAGGCAGTGGAACTTTGCACTCATTTATTAATAGGAGCTGGGGTCCCCTCTTGAGAATTGAAATTGCTTGCTGGGTTGTTAAGGGGGGATAGTCCTTAAGATTTCTGACACCTAGGGGCACCGGGGTGGCTCAGTGGGTTAAGCCTCTGCCTTTGGCTCAGGTCATGATCCCAGGGTCCTGGGATCGAGCCCCGCATCGGGCTCTCTGCTCAGCGGGAGCCTGCTTCCTCCTCTCTCTCTGCCTGTCTCTCTGCCTACTTGTGATCTCTGTCTTTCAAATAAATAAATAAAATCTTTATAAAAAAAAAAAAGATTCTGACACCTATAAAACACCAAAGCATGAGCAAATTTTAAGATGGTCATATATGATTCTAAGATTGAGATCTGCTGATTGAATTTGAAAGAACAGAAAATTTCTAATCTATTACAAATGTATTTTTATTTTATAAAATGGTAACAGCATAATACTCTTTACAATATCATTCAGTGCAGCACAGTCCAACAACGCTTCACCTCTACTCTCAAACTCCTTCACTCCTGCTTCTGCCTGGCTTGATCTTTACATTCTCCAACAACATGATTCTATTTCTTATTTAATTTTCAGTGGATGACTTTCCGACCAAGGCTGCATCCCACCCAACTATCATCCTCACTTGGAGAACATGTAGCCATTCCCTACCTGAGTGAGACCAAGGAAGTCAGAATGAATCCACACTGCCATCCTTTTGGCATGCCCCATGTTTTTTAAATTATATGTTAGATGTCTAAAAACTAAAGTGTGCTTGGGGTGCCAAAAATTTCTAATCTGTCATGCCACTGCTGTTTGACTACCAAAAGCCTTGCAGGTTTTTCCCTTTCCCCCAATATAGTTGCTCTGCAAGGGTCAAGCACAATCCTTAGTCCACAGCCAGGGTTGGCAAATGGCCCCAGGGGAAAAAAAATGGCTTGTGATCCTCTGCTCACCTTGGAGGGGCTCCACACCCTCCTGGAATTTTAATCCATCTACCTCATTGCTTCTAAAGCTCTCCACTCTTATCTACAACGTTTTTAAAAATGTATTTTCTAGGGGTATGTGGGGCTCAGTCGTGAAGCTGTCTTTGGCTCAGATCAAGATCCTAGGGTCCTGGGTGGGGAGCCCCTGAGTGGGGAGTATAAATATATACATATACATATGCATATACATATACACATATATTCTAGAGTTTTAAAAGTTGTTGTAGTTGAACTCTAGAGCTACTGCACCCTACTATCTTCTAGCTGGAGATAAGGCCCATTTTCATGGCTTCAACCAGAGCTCCATTCTGATGTGTCCCAAATTTCCCAAGGTAGGCTCCCAACTACACGGCAATGTCTTCACCAGCTACCTACTATAGGGTTCTCCTCTCCCATAAAAGCGCCCCAAACAGACTTTTACTCTCTCAATTGCCTTATCTGATGTATCATGGCCATTTTTGATCCATCTTTCTCTTTCATTCCTCAGTTCAGTCCTTGATGAGCTTTTTTTAAAAATATTTTTTAAAAGATTTTATTTATTTATTTGACACACAGAGAGAGATCACAAGTAGGCAGAGGTGCAGGCAGAGAGAGAGAGAGGGGGAAGCAGCCTCCCTGCTGAGCAGAGAGCCCAATTCAGGACTCGATCCCAGGACCCTGAGACCGTGACCTGAGCCTAAGGCAGAGGCTTAACCCACTGAGCCACCCAGGTGCCTCTTGATGAGCTTTTTTAAAGAAAAGTGCCTGTCAGGAAAAGAAAAAGGAACACCTTTTAAAAAAGGAAGGAGTTTGGGGCGCCTGGCTGGCTCAGGCAGTTAAACGTCTGTCTTCGGCTCAGGTCATGATCCCAGGGTCCCGGAATCTAGCCCTGGGTTGGGCTCCCTGCTCAGCAGGGAGCCTGCTTCTTCCTCTCCCCACTGTTCCTGCTCTCTCTCACTACCTCTCTCTCTCGTTCTCTCTGTCAAATAAATAAATAATCTTTAAAATAAATAAATAAATAAAGGAAGAGTTTGGCTTACATTGTTTACAAACAAGAGAACTCATGTACAGAGAGGTGGAGTGACTGGCATAGGGTAACAGTTTACATCGGAGCAGATGCAAGAATCTGGGTCTACATACACCATTGCTCTCTCCATGCTACATCTTACTGCCTCCTTCTCTCTAAATAATAATAATGCACTGACACATGGATTTTCTCTAGGACAACCCTTGTCTCCAATATTATGTCCTGCTGTCTCCCTAAATCTTGGATATTCCCTTTTGCATCATGAAAAGTATTTTTTTAACACACTGAAGCAGAACAAAAATTATTTGCCAGAGTATGTCTTAATGTTTTGTCCTGAAAATATGGTAATTAGTCCAACTATGTTCCATACAGTTGCAAAGAATGGAAGGATGGACAGAATAAGAAAGGCCTACGAGCAGTCATTCATGTTCATTCACTATCTCATTTAATCTTCACAACACCTTATGGGTGGGAAGGTTCTAATATTATAATCATTTTCCCAAAGCCAGGAAACTGAGGCTTACTTTTCCCAGGTAACATGTCTTCGCCACTCATATTATCACATCACTCTCAAACACCTTTAGAGGATCTTCATTTCTTTTCTCATCAAAATGATGTCCTGTCTGACTTCCAAGTTTGCCACAATTCATCTTATTCATATTAGCTTTGCCTCTCCAACTTTATTTCACGGAAATCTGGATCATTTTCTATTCTGCGCTTAATCCATGGTCAAGCCAACCTAGCACTGGATGCCAACAGCAATATTGCTAAGAGCTGTCCCCCCTGACCTTGTCCTTTTTTGTTGAGCAGGAGTTTTTGGCTTTGTTAGCAGCAAATTTATCAAAATTGCTTATATATCATGCTAATACCACCTCTTGGAAATTATATGAGTTCCACATATTCATCATTTCACAAGTGAACAGGTATCCCTTTTCATTTATCTTAACTCCTATTTTAAATCCTCCATGTACATATCATGGTCCACAAGCCCAGGGACACCATTTACCGACTGCCCTATTGACTGTGTTCCCAAAAGTTGTGCAACACGTCCCCTAATATGGGGATCTGGCGTACAAACCTGGGGCCACCTTAACACTGTCTTTAATTAGTTTATTAGGCTTCGTTTTTTCAGGGTGAAACGTCAGAATATCCTCACATCATTTTCCTCCTTTTACTTGTCCTTTGAACTTCTGACTTCATTATAGCATTCCTATGATTCAGAAACTCCAATATGAGGGGGCTCGGAGGGAATGCACTATAGTTTTCAATATGAAGAGAGGGCTATTGGGGCTCCTGCATGGCTCAGTCAGTTAAGCATCTGTCTTTGGCTCAGGTCATGATCCTGGGGTTCTGGGATCAAGCCCCCAGTTGGGCTCCCTGCTCAGTGGAGAGCCTGCTTCTCCCTCTGCCTCTGCTGCTCTGTCTGCTTGTGCTCTCTTTCTCTCAGTCTATCTCACATAAATAAAATCTTAGAAAAAAGGAGGCGGCTAGGGTTTTTTTTTCTTGTTTCCTTAACCATTCCTGATTATGTTCAACACTGTACTTGTCTCTTCCAACACAAACTGTCCTGCACAGCTAGGTGAGCTGTAACATCCACAGAGCAGAGCAAATGCTAGTGAAGAAGCACTCCTGGCTATTAGACAGGAGACCAGGATTCTGGTCCTGGGCCTGTCTTTGACTAATTATGTGATCCTGAGCAAGTAATTAATCCAATCAAACCTTATGTATCAGGACTAGTGCTGAATACTGGAGTACAGAAATAAATGAGTCATACACCCTGCCGTCAGAGAGCTCTTAGGCTAGAAGAGACTGATAGAAAACTAAGTGATTAAAATAGGACAAGTGTTGGAGTGCCTGGGTGGCTCAGTGGGTTAAGCCTCTGCCTTCGGCTCAGGTCATGATCTCAGGGTCCTGGGATGGAGCCCCATATCAGGTTCTCTGCTCAGCAGGGAGCCTGCATCCCCCTGCCTCTCTGCCTACTTGTGATCTCTGTCAAATAAACAAATAAAATCTTAAAAAATAATAATAAAATAAAGTAGGACAAGTGTTAAAAATGCTGTCCTAGATATAGGAAAACAGAATCTCCCAGATAAGACATCTAACACTGGCCGGTCAGAGAATGTCATCAGAAAATACTTCCATAAGAATGATGATATTGAACAGAGACTTGTGGAAACCTGGTTTGCTCATTGCTGTATTCTTAGTCCCCAGAAAAGTGCTATGTATATAATAGGTACTCAATAAGCATCTGTTTACTGGTGAAAGCATGGAGAGAATTTATTTGTGGCCAGACTCCTTAGACAAAGGTGTGGAGGCATCAGAGAGTGTGGTGAATTCAGGGGACTGGGAATGATTATGGAGGATTAGGGTGGGCAGAAGTGGAGTAATTGTACCTTGGCCTGGAACTAGAGCCCAAGACAAGAATATAGAAGGCCTGGTATGCTGTGCTAAGGCTTGAGAACTTTATCTTGAAGGCAGTAGAGAGCCACTGGAAGATTTAAGCACTAGAGTCACACAATCAGATTTGAGTGTTAGCTTGATAAGCCAGTTACCAATTTACTGCTGCTCAGTTCCAAAGGTACCCTGCATGCAGCTAGCAATGCCCAATGGCCACGAGCTTCCCTTGGCCCCTCTCTGCCCAAACTCAGTGGCAAAGAGCAACAATCACCCATGTTCATGTTCTTTTCATAAATGGCTTCTTTGGGATTCTAGACTGCGGATTTTTGCCTGCCTGGCACCTCATGAACCCTGACCACACCCTTGTTGACAGGCTCGTGGGAGGTCAGCTCCTTCTTGGGTGATCTGTCTCAGGGGTAGTGGTTGCTCCTTATGTTAGTGATACCTGTAAACTTTAGATCTCTCTTTACAGCTTGCTAGCCAATCTTCCATTACTCCAATCCCATTGTAGTTAAAAATTCCTTATGTTGAAATTTCTTGGTTAAACTTGTATATTATTTCTCTCTCTTGGACTCTGGAACACACACTGATTCATCAACAGCCGCATAGATGGGCTGAGGGGAGTGGAGTGAAACTTTAGGCAGGGTGCCTGGTTAGAAGAATATGGCAGCACTTTTGGCAACAACTCTTGAGAACCTCATTGCCTTTTAGGAGGTGCAATGGGGAGGGATAAGAGAGGCAGGAGTAATAGGACTTGGTAACCACTGTGGGAAGAGGACAAGGAGTGTAGGGTGACTCCCCACTCTTCAGGCTTGGATGACTAGGTAGATGGTGATACTGTGGTACAAATGGAAAACACAGGAGAAGGAGCAGGTCAGATTCTCCTGCCATGTTCCTTTTTACTCTCAGGAGTTCCATGTACTTTTGAACCACAGAGACTTAGTTAGAATCATAGATTCCTTAGGTTGAAGAGGCACCAAAGCCCAACTTTTCTGCCTTTGAGCAATATAGACTGTTCACATCAGATAAAAGAAGTGAGGAAAGGCCCATTCTATCTTAATAGTCCATGATTCTAATGTTTTATAAAGTGCTTTTCTGGGGCTCCTGGGTGGCTCAGTGGGTTGAGCCTCTGCCTTCGGCTCAGGTCATGATCTCAGGGTCTTGGGATCAAGTCCTTCATCCTGCTCTCTGCTCAGCAGGGAACCTGCTTCCTCCTCTCTCTCTGCCTGCCTCTCTGCCTACTTGTGATCTCTCTCTGTCAAGTAAATAAAATCTTTTAAAAAAATAAAGTACTTTTCTACTCTTAAAGCTCTCAGTAGGGTAGGTCTTCTCATTTATTTATCCCAGGCCCCCACAACTCTTTAAAATTCAACAGATTTCCCTTTTTTTGTGAAGCCTACAGGACTCCCAATGTAGAATGGCAGGTCAACACATATGTGTTGGATGCTGAAGTATATAGGTCTTATCAAATATGTAGTATAGATTTGTTCCTGAAATTGCTTTATTTTTGTTTTATTGGTGTAGGCTAGACAGAGCTTCAGTTATAATAACGAAAGGCTGTAGTTACATGAATAAAAGCCTCCAACACCAGAATCTCAGAGGCAGTTGCTATGAACAGCTCTTGGATCTAAGGACCAGGCAATTGTATAAACTTGTTTGGGGTGGAATAGGAGATGGTGGGTTTTAGACACATGGCTATCCTTGCATGGAATGAACCTCCCACTCCCCCCCCCCTTTTTTTTTTTTTTTTGCCTTTTTCAGCACAGTTTTCTCTGACCTGTCAGTACCATTACACCTTCTCAGAGCACCACTTACCTACCTCTCCTTAGCAGCATGTAGCTCAGCTCTAATTTTACAGTATTTGTATCATTCTTCGATTAACCTCTGCCACCCCCAAAAGACTAAACTTGAGGGTAGGGACAATCAGTTTCTGCTCACTACGGAATCCCCCAATGCCTAGCCTGGAACACAGTCAGTGATCAATAGATATTAGGAAAATGAATGATTGATAGCAGCTGTTAAAGTTTTACTCACACCCATTAATCCTCATGACAATCCTCCCATAAATATGGGGGGGAAAAGTGGTTTCGCTAGTCTGGAGGAGTCTCTGATCCCAGATTCTGTTCTAGTTTCAAATCACTGCCCTCTGTGCAAGAAATCATAAAACAGTAGCTTTGGGAACAAAATACATACTTTGGGCAGAGAGTAATAATCACCCATGATCACATTCTCTTAAAGACCACAGCCCTCTTCTCTTGCTCTGTGAACAAGGAGGGCTTCAGAATCCAGATGGGCCCATGGTCAGGACTCTTTCCTCAGACCTGCGCAGCCCTGGAGGCGCTCAGAGCACTTCCCTCCATCCACTTCCCCTCTAGGGTAGCTACCTGAGGCTCGCTCCCAAACCGGCTGTCTGATAAGAGGCGACACCTCGCGTCTGGCCTCAGGCAGGAGGTGTGGGGACAGAGCCAGTCCCACGCACCCTTGGCGGAGGGGAAAGCCGCAGAACCCGGGCGGGGAAAGACGGTACCGGCTTCGGGCTCAAGGGACCGGGGAGGTGGGGTGGGACCAATCGGGCTTTGTTAGCGCTTGGCCTTCGCCTGGCAACCTGGACGCTGGCTGCGCTGCCTGGCAACCGCGGGGGTGGGGCCCGGGCGCGCCGTCACAGAGCCGCCCCCCGCCCCGCCCCGCCCCACCCCGTCACGCCCCGCCCCGTCCCACCTTGTTCCCTCCCACCCTACCTCCTAGGGTTTCCAACAGAGACTGGGTTGCGGAATGTTCGAACCCACCAGGAACTGTCGGGGTTTTGCTCGGGGTGGGAGGACCGGATGGCCTGGCTGTTTAAGGTTAGGGCCGGGGGCGTTAGGAAACCCGGGGGATTTACAATGGGCTTTGGCAAAGTGGCAGTTTACAGTGGGCTTTGTATATTAGAGAGCGGAAGTGGAGGAGCTTAAAATGATCTTTTGGCTTGTGGAAAGTGGGTAGGTGAGGAGGAGGCAGGCGAATAATAGTAGCCAGCATTTGCAGTGCTTTTGTGTGTGTGCCCAAATGATTCCTAAGTGCATGACACGTATTAACTCTTAAAATCTCCCCGTGAGGCAAGTACTATTACGATCTCCGTATTTACAGGTGAGGAGAAGGCACAGAGAGGTCAAGTAAGTTGCCTAAGATCACAGGAAGTGGTAGAGTTAGGATGTGAACCACGTTGCGTAGTTCCAGATTCCCCTTTCTTTATCTCTATAATGCTAAAACAGGGGACAGAGTTAGTGTGGAATCCACAGAGCTCGAGATGCCTGAGGCCACAGGGAAAGAAGGAAGATATTCACCAAGGAGAATGACATTAAAGTCTCACACAGTAACTCTGGAGGTAGGTATTAACCTTCAGTTTAGAAATAAGAAGTAGCTTCTGGGCGCCTGGGCGTCTCAGTTCGTTAGGTGTTCTATTCTACTTCTCTGAGGTCTTGATCTCAGGGTCATGCCTTAAGTCCTGCTGCGTTGGGCTCCTCGCTGGGCATAGAGTCTACTTAAAAAAACAACAAAAAAAAAACAAGGTTAGAAATAAAAAATAGGTTCAAAACTTTGAGTAACTTGCCTGTGGTCAACAGCTGGCAGTAGGGACAAATTTGATTTCAGGTATTCTGATTTCAAGATTTTTTTTTAAGCTCCCAAGGAGGCAAGAAAAGCCCCGTCTTTTTCTGCTACAGCTGTTGTCACTTAACACTCATTTTTAAAGTGGCCCTTGCATCATCAGGTCTTTCAGTCCTTTTACACACTAGTGTGTGCTAGTCTAAATCATTGAGTTAGTTCATCCAGGGCCTTCAAAGCTTTCTCTAGTTGTGAGATGAAAGCCGTTGTCTCTCCTTAAAGCAATTTCAAGCATCAGTGAATAGGCATGGGGGCTGGGTGTTTGGTTTATGTATGCAGAAGGCTTTTCAGAACCTGTGGTCATCCATTTGTGAAGGGCTCAGTCTGTTGGCATTTGTCAAAGTTTTGCAGGTCCTCATTGTATACCTGGAGAGTCCTGGCTGATCTGGGGATGGCCACTTGCCCATAGCTGATTTGGGGATAAAAGGAACCTAACCACTGGCCATCACCTGCCTTCCTGAGCTTGTATGAACGGTCTACCAGGTGTTGGCATCTGCCTTAGGAATAGGGCGAGGCTGGAGGTTTGAGTGCTGCAGGGGCCTCTTCCAGGAGAAAAAGACCCCAGTGGGGTCCATTTTGTGTCATAGGAGGGAAGAAGTTGTGCTTGTCTCTTCCTGCTTTCATGTGGAGGACGTTATACAGAGAGGAATGAATAATAATGATCTTCATGTCAAAGAAGGAGTGTTTCTGGTAAAGCAGTGGCCCGCTGGAGATAGAAGATGAGAAATGGACTTTTAGTGTGGCAGGAATTTTGTGATACTGACCAAGGTGGTCTGATGTCTGCCGAAGGTAGGTTGAGGGACAAAGGTGAGGTCATCCTTGATCTATCAGTAATAAAAGGAACAGATTATGGTGAAGAGAATATGACTTTACAGGAAATGATAACCATAAAATTCAGGAAGTTGCTTTCTTTTGAGAGGCCTGGGGTGGGAGAGCAAGGAGCCCATAAATGGAAATGGTTGGTGGTGGTCGTTCTTGGTGAGATTGGTGGTTTTGTGGGTGTTCATTGTGCTTCAGAATTTATATGTTCTCTCTTATGTTTCAGCTATTACATAAAATCTATGTAAACTCATCAAATGGGTCACACTATTTCTATTTTCTTGTGTAATTGAGAATTGACTGTATACATTTTCATTATTTAATTTTCCCTTCATTCCCATCAATGTCCAGGTACGCTCTAATTTCTCCCATCATATTCCCCTGCAGCTTTGCCCCACTGCTCTACTCCCCTTTACTGCAAAGCTCGTTTAAAGAGTTGTCTGCACTTGCTGCCTCTAATTTCTCTTTCCAGTCTCTCTTGAATCTACCTGAATCAGGCTTTCAGTCTCATCACTCACTGAGACTATTCTTGTCAAGATCCCAAAATGACATGATGTTAAATCGAAGATTATCTCTTAGCCTCAACTCAACCGTCAGCAACACTTAACCCTGATGATCAGTCTCTAATCCTTGAAACCCTTTCTAGGACATCACACTCTCTTGGTTTTGCTCCTTTCTCACTGCCTCTTCCTTTTCATCTCTTTTGCTAGTTGCTGAGGACTCAATGTTTGTGCTCCCTCTCCCAAATGCATATGCTAAAGCCCTAAGCCCCAATGTGATGGTATTTGTCAGGAGGACTTTTGGGAGGTAATTAGGTTTAGATGAGGTCGTGGGAGTGGAGTTCCTATGATGGTCTTAGTGTCCTTTTAGGAAGAGAGACCAGAGCTTGCTCTCTCTGACATGTGAGGATACAGCAGGACAGTGGCTCTCTGCAAATCTTGATAAGGGCCCTTCCAGGAACCACGCTGCCAGCACTTTGATCTTGAACTTCCAGCCTCTAGAACTGTGGGAAATTAATGTCTATTGATTAAGCCCCCCAGTCTGTGGTATTTTGTTATAGAAGTCTGATCTCTGACCCTGATTCTTTCTTCTCTCTGTGATACCTTAACGTCAGAGAGTTGCAGGATTTACCCTTGGACTTCTTCTTTATCCACATGTACTCCTTTTTTTTTTTTTTTTTATCTCATCTGGTCTTATGTTTTAGATACTAAATTTATATCTCCAGCCCCAATTCTTCCCTATGCTCCACACTAGAATATCCCATTCTCTACTTGATAACATCACTGAGTGTCCAATAGACTTCTCACACTTAATATGTCCCAAACTATACCCTTTTTAAAAAAAGATTTTATTTATTTATTAGGGAAGGGGAGAGCACAGAGGGCAAAGCAGACTCCCCACCGAGCAGGGAGCCAGTTGCAGGGCTCAGTCCCAAGACCCAGAGATCATGACCTGAGCCAAAGGCAGATGTTTAACCAACTGAACCACCCAGGCACCCCTCCAAACTCTACTCCTGATATCCCTTTCCAAACCCTACACCCTTCCAGCTCCTCCTCTGCTTTATTATCACTCCATACTATATTTTTAAATTTTTGTTTTATTTTTTAAAGATTTATTTATTTGAGAGAAACGCAACACAAGTAGGGGATTGGGAGAGGGAAAAGCAGGCTTCCCTCTGAGCAGGGAGCCCAACACAAGTAGGGGATTGGGAGAGGGAAAAGCAGGCTTCCCTCTGAGCAGGGATGCTTAATGACTTTTGGGATCATGACCTGAGCCAAAGACAGATGCTTAATGACTGAGCCACCCAGGTACCCCCAATTTTTGTTTTATTCATTGGTCTATATTCTCTCACTGGAGTGCATGGGTTTTTGTTTTATTCACTGTATGTTGCTGGGGCCTAGGATAGCCTAGGATAGGGCTACACATGTAATGAACCCTATAAATATTTGTTTGCTGAATAAAATTCTTTTTTTCTTCCACCTTTCTTCCTTCTCCTTCCTGATTCTAAAAGGCCCTCCTGAGAAGTGATACATCAGTATCTGTTCAGATTTGCTAGCTCAGTATCTGAGGGTCTAAAGTTATATTTGGCCAAGGAAGGGACTGATCTGGCACCAGGGGTAGGACTCCTGACCTGCCTTAGGGCCATGGCCATCTCAGCTCAGATGGTAAGTTCTACCTATCCTGTGTGGCTTATCTTGCGGTGATTTTTCAGATCTTGAGTTGGCCATTTCCTAGGAGGAAATGAGTTATGGCCTGTAGGGTCATGGGGAAGCTGGGACCAGGGAACAGCAAGGGTCACACCGCCATCAGCCCTCCCAGACCCCCCCATACTTATGGAGCTCAGCTGTGTGGTGTTGTTTTCAGTCTCCTCATGGAGCCAGGCCACCCTGTGGACATAGTCTCTCTTCATTTATATATTAGTTTTCTCTTGCTACATAACAAATTACCACAAACATAGTAGCTAAAACAACACATATGTATGATCTCAGTGTCCGCAGGGCAGGACCCTCTGCTAAGGGTCTCACCAGGCTAAAATATAAGTGTTGGCTGGGACTATGAGCTTGCAGGAGGCTTAGTGTTCTTTTTCACGCTCACTGATTGTCGGCAGAATTCAGTTCCTTGTTGTTATAGGACTGAAGTCCCGTTTTCTTGTTTGTTGTTGGCCAGGAATCACTTTCAGCTCCTACAAGCCTCCCTCTGGTCCCAGCAATGCAGTTCTTTCATGAGAGCTCACAACATGGCTGTTTGCTTTCTTTCAGTTGGTTTTAAAGTCTCAGCGGATCAGGTCAGGCTGGCCCAGGACAATATCCTTTGTGAGAAATCCAAAGCCAACTAATTAGAGACCTTAATTACATTTGGAAATTCCCTTTTGCCACATAATCTTAATCCTGGGAGTGATAGCCCATCACATCCACAGGTCCCACCCATACTCAAAGGGGTGGGATTATATAAAGGGTGTACACTAGGGGCTAGAATTTTGAGGACCATCTTAGAATTCTGCTTACCACAAACTCTATCTTTGTGAGGGGGAATAAACACATGAAGGTCCACCATCTTTCTTCAGAGAGAAGGACTGACAGAGAAGTATGGCTACCCTTTGTTGGTCTGGATCCTCAGGTCTTACTGCTGCCTCTGTGTGTAACCTTTCCCTCAGGACTCTAGGGGAACAACACTTCCTCACTTAGGAAGAACAAACTGTTTGGTCCATGTCAGTGAAAATTTCCACCTAATCAAAGTCGACTTCTTTCAGGATTTGAGTGATTTAAGAAGATAGAGGACTGTTAACTCTGTGGGAGCAGGGGGTGGAAAAAGCTCCGCTCTTGTCTTGACATTTGTGGCTTCTGTGGCACTGTTGATTCTCCTCAGGACTGCTCCCACATTAGAGAAAGGAGATCTCTTGTAGTAGACATAGCCCTGGGGTGGATGGGCTGGTGAGAGGGACAGTCACTGGGCTGAACTGCTTTCCCCCACAGAAAACTGCCTGGTTTTCCTGCCTCTGGTGCCTGCTATTTCCATCTCACATTATTCTAAATATGCACATCACCATGTCCCCCGCCAAAAAAAAAAAAAAAAAGAAAAAAGAAAACTTCAGTGGTTGGCTTCTCCACCTTCCTCCCAGAGAACTTCTATCCATAGGAGGAGAGAAGCCTGTCTCTCTGTAGATGACTCAAATTCGCACCTCCAGTCCCAGCCTCCCTTCTCAACTTAGTCCCTTGTCTAAACGCCCCAGGCTTCCTTCAAACAAGTTCACAGAAGACATCATCCTTCCCCAAGGCCAGCCTCACACATTCCTAGCTCTGCCAGTAGAGACATCATCCTCCTTGTTATCCAGTCTACAAACCGAAGTCACCTTCTGGCACCCCCTCTGCCCTCCTCATGCAGCCTGTCTGCTTCCCCTACACGGGGTCTGTGGCATTGGTCCTTTCCTTGTCAATATCACTGAGCGACACTGGTTCCAAGCCCTTGGTGTCTCCTGTCTTCACTGTTTCAATAGTTTTCTACCTTCTTAACTCTCTTTCCTTTCCTCTCCCAGTGATTCTCAGTTAGGGGCAATTTTGTGCCCCCCAGGAGACATTGGTCAGTGTCTGAAGATACCTTCGGTTACCACACCTGGGAGTGGATGCCAGCATCTGGGGGTAGAGGCCAGGGATATTGCTAAAGATCCTACAGTGCTCAGAGCAGTCCCCAAACAAAGCCTCATCCAGCCCCAAATGTCAATAGTGCTGAGACAGAGAAACCCTGCTTCGTGTCCATTCCTCCATGTTTCCTGAATGTTATAGCCTAACTCTTCTTAAGAAAATGCACTTTATATACATTACTTCCTGCTAGAAAAAAATTTAAAAATTCCCATTTCCCATATATATGCCGGGCTTCCTCTACCTCAGATGCCCTTCCCTTTCATCTCTATGCCAAGAAATCTCCCCTTTCTCTTAAAACTTGTAGCATGGTGTCCAGCTTGTAAACTGGGTTGGTCCCTCTGGGTCCACTCTCTGCTCTTCTCTCTCCTTATCTGTGCCCCAGGACTGTGTCTCCTGGCTCCCTTGACCTCTAGTTCCTGGCTGGGATTGGCCTGTGGGAGGTATCTGCAGGTGACTGCAGGTTGGGTCTTTGCTTCCCAAACTCAACCTGAGCTTCCTGTCTGTCTACAGCTTCAGCTCACCTAGAGCATCCCCTCTTCTATTGCCCCCACCCTTGTGGGGCTCCAGTGACACCATCCTTGCCTTATGCCTTCAGGCCAATGGTGGCAATGACTTCCCACTGTTGCCAGTCCCTGCATTCACCACTGTGCTGAGTTGGCTTATGTTCTGCCCACACCTCAGTCAGTATTTCCTTAGTTAAACTCTCTCTAGTTAAATCCTTTGAGTGTGCCATCTGCTTCCTGCTGGATCCTCAGTGCCTCGGCAGTCACTTGAGAATTCGCCTTTCCCTTGGTGCCCACACACAACTTACAGCTGGGACTGCTCCCATGTCACTCAGGGTGTACTCCTGATACTGCTGTGATCCATTTACATCTAGAATCTCCTGTGTTTCCCAAACACATCGTAAACTCCTGTGGGTGGAGGCTATTTTAATATGTCATGTACAGTCTCTTGGCGTAGAGCCGTCTCAATGAATATTTGCCAAGGAAAATCATGGTAAAATGTGTCGAAAAATCACCTGATTTCATAAACAAAGTGTTCTGAATTTAAATTACTTAATTTCATACCATAGGTGTTTGGAGTGATTTGAATCAACTTTTACACCACATTTTAAATCCAGTGGAGGCATGGGCTTTGAGACGTGAGACTGGCTGCTCGGTGGCTTTGTGTCCTCACTTCCTGGTTCTGGTGGCTTTCTGTGTATTCATGGCTCCTGAATGAGGGACTCGGAGTGAAACTGGGGGTTTCTGCACTGGCTTTCTTCCTTGAAAGCAAGATGCTCTCCCTTCTGAACTCTTTCCCTTCAGAACTCAGTTATTCTATTGCTGGTCTGCAGGGATCAAATGTTCTACTTGCTGCTGGAGTCTAAGACTTGGTGCTGTGTTGTGCCCAAATGTGTGCTTCGTAAACGCCATTTTGTCCCACAATTCACTTCGAGTTTTTATTTAAATATTTAATGATGCAAAAATTGGTGTAAGTGCCTCCCTAGGGAATCTTGGGAAAGTACAGGGATGTAATCAAATGGTTTTGCAAATTGTACTTATTTATTTATAACTCTAATTTGAAAAGAAGGACCGGAGTTATTAAAGAGGATATTTGCATTTCACAGACACCTCATCCTAAGGAATGAGGGGTAATCATTCTTAAGAAGAGGGGGAAATGCCAAGTCATTTCTTAGAGTTATTGCTTCTTATCCTTCCTGTGTTGTAATGGTTGTTTGTGTGGGCAATTAAAAAAGCTATTTCTTCTGCTGTCTGCTAAATATGTCTTCATCTGCCTAATTCTGCTGTGGGGTCTCAGTCTGACCTAAGCGTTAGTTATTTTCATGCCAAAAATCCACACCCAAGTTCTGGGTGGTTTGTTGTTGTTGTTGTTTGTTTTGTTTTTTCATTTTTTGTACTAGAAAGATGAAGAAGATGACTAGAGAGGAGTGGTAAGCGTTCTGGTCCACAATCCACCTTGACTTCATGGAAGGGCTTAGAAAATATGAGGCTGATATGGATTGATCAGGGTCACGTTATGGTTTTCATGGGCCTTAAGCACTATTGCCTTCATGACAGAAAAATATGAAAGCTTATATTTTATGACTGTGTTGACAGAATGACAACTATATTATCCATTAGAACATTTCTGTGGACCTCTAAAAGTATTGTGGTCCCTAGGCACCATGTCTCTTATGCCTAATGAATGTTAGCCCTGTAAATAGACAGTGGGAAAAGAGGGTGGCTTGACTCCCTTTTTTCAAGATCTAAAGATACCTGGATTCCAGTCTGTTCTCAACAGTGCCTACATTGGGAGATTTTGACCACAAATAAGGTGAATGAATGATCTTCCTTTTTTTTTTTTTTTAAAGATTTTATTTATTTATTTGACAGACAGAGATCACAAATAGGCAGAGAGGCAGGCAGAGAAAGAGAGGGAAGCAGGCTATCCGCCGAGCAGAGAGCCCGATGCGGGGCTTGATCCCAGGACCCTGGGACCATGACCTGAGCCGAAGGCAGAGGCTTTAACCCACTGAGCCACCCAGGCGCCCCAAATGATCTTCTTTTGACAGACCTGGGGTCTTTGGAGGGATGGGGAGCAGTAGATCATGAAGCTCAGCCACCTCCCAGAAATGGGCTGCTTCCCTCTCCAACTTATCCAAGGGTGACGTCACCTTCTGTACAGGTTACAGGTGGTGTTATAGTCTCTACTACGGGAGGGTCCAGGGTGACTATTCCATTTTACAGATGGGGAGCCTAAGGCATGATAAGATGAGACTGTGTGGCTTCTTCACTAAGCTGATTCAGATTCTGATGCCTTGCTGCTTTCTTGGCAGCGGAAGGAGGAAACACTTAAAATAATTTTTTCTGACTATAAAAGTCATACTTGTTTTTTATGAAATTTGGAAAATAAAAGAAATTGAAAGAAGATTAAAAAAAAAAAGCTAAACTTTTTTAATCCTACCTCCTAGAACCAACCACTGCCCACTGCTCCCTGAAGTTGTGCAAATGGGTGAACCAATGCCTAGTGGGACAGAACCACTCAAGTTCCCAGGAGCCAACCCAGCAGTACTGGTCATTGCTGCTAATTCTGCCTGATGTCACCCTCTACTGCAAAATGACAAGATTTCACTGCACCCCTCACCCCCCCAGGCTTACAAATTACAATGTTAACTAAAAGAGGTAGATTATAAAATTTACATACAATATGACCTCAGTGATAGAGAACCATGCATAAAAAATTGAGGAAGTCAATAGATCATTTTGTCAGCAGTGGTGCTACCCCACAGAAGCTCTTTTATCCATGAGGGACAGCTTTCTGGGGGGGGGGATGGTGGGTTTTCAGCACCACACAAACCCTCCCTCACAGGCAATTTCCCATGCACGGGAAATTTCCCGTGCAGTTTCCAGGCAGCTTCCTATGAATAATAACACAGCCCTAGGAGAGTTCACTGGGGTGGCAACGCCTCCATGCATCAACCCCAGACCTTTGGAGAGAGCTGTCCTCCCTCATCTCCTTTTCCCTGTGCCCACCCATGAAGCAGCATTTTCAGCAGGCTCCTATTTGTATTCCACGGCTAGCAATGGGTTTTCCTAGCTAATTTCCTAGGAAAATGATTCTACTCTCTACATAAAAGCAAGGATACAATTAAAGCTACGCATCCGAGAGCAATCAAGGGAACTAACAACTCCATGTTACTATGAAGAGGATGCCACTGAATGAGGACAGTTTCTGCGGCAGCAAATGCAGGAGAGAAGCTCCTGATGCCTCTGTGGACCCTCAGAGGCAAAGCCTTCCCAGCAGGCAGGAATCCGGCTCCTCCCGGAGAGATGGGGCAGACAAAATATATGGTCTTTTGCAGCGGCCTGGTCTGATATCTTATAAGGTTTCCCTTAGTTCTCACCTAAACCCTGCCTGTTCTGCTCTCATTCCAGATCTGTTTGCCTTGTGAAGACAGAATGTTGGCCTGGGTGTCCTCATCTGATAACCTTCTAAAGCTGGAGGGTGGATTTCCTCTGAAGTGTCTCCATCAAGCTCAGAATTTTAGAATACCATGTTAAGAAACTAAGATGGGGGCGCCTGGGTGGCTCAGTGGGTTAAAGCCTCTGCCTTCAGCTCGGGTCATGATCCCAGGGTCCTGGGATCGAGCCCCACATCAGGTTCTCTGCTCAGTGGGGAGCCTGCTTCCCTCTCTCTCTCCCTCTGCCTGCCCCTCTGCCTACTTGTGATCTCTGTCAAATAAATAAATAAAATCTTAAAAAAAAAAAAAAGAAATTAAGTTGAAATGGCATATCCGACCATTTCATTCAAATTTTTTGCTTGAGCACCTACCATGTGTCAAGTCAGGAAGAACTAGGCAGGGAGACACAGGCTGAACCAGAGATGCCATGTTGAGAGCATTCTCTTTAGGTTTTTAAAGTGAGATTTGAAGGCAGATAGACTTGGGTTGAATCCACTTACTCTTTTAGGGCAAGAGTGCTCCCCTACCTGAGCCTCAGTTTTGTTACCTACACATGGGGATGAAAATCCTGTTTCAGAGGTTGTACAATAAGTGAAATAATTTGAACAAAGCACAATTCCTAATAGTGGAAGACATCCTATCAATGCTGCTCCTTCCTTCAGGTTTTGTAATGATTTGGTAATGGGGACACCAGAGATATTGGGTGCAATAAGAAACTGGGTTTTGTTTTATAAATGTGAATTTTTATATGTATTGCTGACTTTCTGGATCAGCTATAATTCTTTTTTTTTTTTTTAAGATTTTATTTGTTTATTTGACAGACAGAGATCACAAGTAGACAGAGAGGCAGGCAGAGAGAGAGATTGGGAAGCAGGCTCCCTGCTGAGCAGAGAGCCCGATGCGGGACTCGATCCCAGGACCCTGAGATCATGACCTGAGCCGAAGGCAGCGGCTTAACCCACTGAGCCACCCAGGCGCCCCTAGGATCAGCTATAATTCTTTATTGGCATTCCATAAACCCAATTATGACCTGTTCTTAATATGCCAACATTCATTCACCCAATGAATATTTTTAAGTATCTTTGATGGTATAGTCAATGTATGTTAGGGGAACAACACCTACCTTTATTATAAGCTTGGTCTAGACATAATCAGGAAGGGAAATCTGCCAGGAAGAAAATCCTGTATGGAAGGAATTTCCAGGACAGCGGAAGATGGGCTCAGAGAAGCGCAGCTGCCATCAGAGACATTTCTCAAGTGCTGGCAAAAAAACTCCTAACCAATGCCTGACGGCAGAAGAATCCTGGGAGCCTGGACTTGTCTCTTATTCTTGAATTGCATTTATTCTGGGAACCAAGCAGAATGCTGTGTCAATCCGCTAAGAGGGAGGCAGAGTTATAAATAGGATATGTGCTGGAAATAGGAAATAAGATGAAAGATGGCATTTGGGGCTTTCACGGCTTGTCCCCCCACCTTAAGCAGAGGGAGAAAAGCCATCCAGTTTGGGTGGGGACCAGAAAGTCAGGAGCCGTCATTCCGAGAGAAGTGGAAGGGAGAGAGGAAGTGGGAAGTATGACGGTGGTGGAAAGTGGAGCTGTGGGAAGAACTGAGTGAGCTGCCAACGGAGGGGTAGGAAGGTAAGCCATCCCCCCAGGCAGAGGACATGACATCCAAAGAGAAAAACCCAGTGCCAGGACAAAGACTGAAGATTTTACCCAGCCGGACAGAAACCTGAAATAGCAAGATAGTAATCATGCATGGGAGAGAGATTAGGTAGGGGAAGAACTAAAAAGCTTAAGCCATAAAAAATGGCATTAGGTGGCAAGGTAAATAGGACTGTGGCCAAGAAGACCAGGCATGATCAGTAGCATTCCCAGGTAGCTCCACTGACCCCCTTCCCCAACACCCAGGCTGGATATCTTCAAAGGCATCAGTGAATCCATAATCGGGGAGGGGAAAGGGTGTTCTAGCTGTGGTTGAGGGAGGCTGTCATGGAAAAAAGTCTTGAAATTGGAGGCAATTCTAGTTCCAACGTTGCCATCAACTAGGCATATGACCTCAGACTTAGCTGACCTCTGTGAGCTGGGTTTGAATATAGACTCTGCTATGAACTGACCATTTGAGCTTGAATGATTTTCTTCCCTTATCTAGACTTCTTTGTCTTTTTCCTTACAGCAGTATATGTAGACTGGGTCTTAAAAGCTGCTGCCAGGTATAAAATTTGACACCTTAATCCTTGGATAATTCTTGGGCTCGGAGAGAAGAGTAATGCCTAATTCGATCTGCTCTACAATGGGGAAGAGCTCTGCTAGAGAACATCCGGCTTAGATGCTAGTTGAATGGATTGCCTTAAGCCCCTTTCTAGGCAGAGTATGCTCCCTTTCAGTATTGCAGAGTCATGCCTTTACCAGCTTTCTGTTGCACAACTGCCAAGTTTGGATCTGTGCTATTTGCATCAGGGAGGTCCAGCCACATTAGGCCATGCAGGAGAGTTTTTAGCAACTACCCACCCAAGGTAAGGTAGGAAGGAGGCCCATAGGTAACATGAAATGGAGGGTCCTCAAAGAGGCATTGAGACATTGAGAAAGCGCTACAAAAGCACTCTGCCAAGAAGATGAGAGATACCTAGTTATCTTGCAAATAGAAGGTAGGGAACTGTAGGTGTGGTTCTGCTTCATTTTCCCAAGTGATCTCTTTCTGAGACTGAAACAAGGGTGTTGGGAAGTCATAGGTCAGAATATACCCAAGTACATTCATATTCAGAAGTATACTATCAGGGAGTTTTGCCCAAACTCATTAATCAAGAAGAGCCATGTGGTATACATGGAAACTTGCCTCCTTTTACCTTACAAATTACATTATCAATTGACTTCAGGCCGTGATGTGTCCTCCCATTGGTCCATGTGCTTAACTAAAGTTTCATCAGCCCTGTAAAGACTCTTTAATTTACCTACAGAGATTCTGTTGCTTCTACTCTGCCCTCCTGCCCATGTCATCCCTTCACTCCCCAAAGGAGCAAGTCTATAAAACTGAATCCCCGTTAGAGAGATCAAGTTGAATCTTATCAGCCTTTGTTACCTTGTCTGGTAGGCGAGTCCTGAAAGATTCGAACCTTACAAATTTTCAAGAATAGGTATGAATTTGGGTCCTGGGTCACTTAGCCACTGCCTGGGGGTGGGGAGTATAAGCCTTGGATGTTGTCCTAGGAGTCCTGGAGATTCATTATTATATTAAGGATTGTAAAATATAACCCCCACTCCTCCCCATATTGGGATGAATGTGAGTCTTGGTCAGAAACCATCCTTGTGGGAAACTATGACCAGAAGACAGAGTGTCTCCTCTGCTATGGGTGTTTAGTCATAGTGACAAAGTGTGGTGCTGTGGTTGACTTATTGACTACCATTTCCTCTTTGGAGGTAAGCCTTCCTCAGGATGAATTGGTGGCAGGATCAGACTGAAGATTGCTTAGGATTAGAGCTATACTTGAGTTAAGGGCTTGTTCCTCCACCTGCTTTCCTGGATAGACAGTGGCAGTAGTGCCTGGGAGCTTGTCTGAAAAGCAGAGGCTCAGACCCCATGCCAGGCCTCCTGGATCAAAATTGCATGTGATGAAATTCCCGTGTGACTTGTATGCCCATGGAAGTTTAAGAAGCCTTGGGTTAGGGTGCTCCTTTACAAAGAATGTAAATGTCTCCTCTAGAGGGTTTCTATAGGCCAGTCATTTAATGTAGTGAGGACAGCTTAATCGGATTACTTCTCATTTATTCCTTAACTAAAATAAGCCAGGATGGGAATTTTGTTGGAAAGAGAAGGAAAAATGACCAAACTCCCAATCTCTGACCCAAACTGTAATCTTAGCTCTCACCACAGAGATCTGGCACATAGTAGGACTCAAGAGATTTTTTCGTTATTTGGCTAAATAACTGATTCGCAGTAAGAAAGAGTTTGTGGTTTTGTGGTTTAGCTCTTTGCCATATGTAAAAGGTGTGGTAGGCAGAATAATGGATCTCAAAATGTCCATGTCCTAATCCCTGGAACCTATGAATCTATTACCTTATGTGGCAAAGGGGAATTAATCAGCTGATTGTCAGGAAGATGATCTTGGATTACCCAGGTAAGCCCGATGTAATTATAGTGGTTCTGAAAAGTGGAAGAGGGAGGCAGAAGAAGAGGTCAGAGTCAGGGAAAGAATGTAAGAAGAACTAGACCTGCCTTTGCTTGCTTTGAAGCCAGAGGAAGGGAGCCCAGAGTCGAGGAATGCGGGGCATCTGCAGAAGCAGAAGGCAAGGAAGCAGATTCTCCCCTGGAGCCTCCAGAAAGCCCTGCCCACACTTTGCTTTTCTTTTCCAGTGACACCTGTGTTAGGCTTCCTACCAACACTGAACTGACACTGAAGTTATCCTGTTTTAAGCCCCTAAATTTGTGGTACTTTGTTGCAACATCAATAGGAAACTAATATACTACACTGGTAGTATAGTTTATTTTGAATATGGAAACAAACACAGAAACAGCATGTGTGTATACGTGTGTGTGTGTGTACATGTGTATGTGTGTACTGATCATCCGTCTATAACTGTTTTCTTCTTATATCCTTTGGAATTCAGGTGCATATGCTTGTATTAATCCCATTCTCAGTTCACAGAATATAATCATCTGTCCATGTATCCATGGAAGGACTCTCTTTTTATAAGAAAAATATGTTTGCTTTCTTGTTTTTTCCCTTCATCCACCATTCCCAATCTCATTGCCCTCCTCCCCTAGGCATCCATTCAAATTTATTTAATATAGTCTTTCCAATCCATCTGACATGTTTATTTAGCTATATGAGCACCCTTACAAAAATACACAAGACTGTTTTATGTGGGTGTGTAATATATAAATGGAATCATGCTATGAATTTAATTCTGTTTTACTTTTTCCTCTCAACTCTGTTCTTGAGATCAATCCAGATTGCTATGCGGAAATCTAGTTCATTATCCTGGTGTATTCAGATACTACGTTTTACTTGTACATTCCTTAGAGATGGACACCTAGGTTACCCCCGACGGTGTGGCAGTGAACTTCCTTCAGTACATCTCTTTGTGTTCCTAGGAGAACTTCCCCAGGTGTATACCCAAGGGTCAGCTTGCTGGATTTTAAGGTCTTTGATTGCCCTTCAGAATTGCTATACCAGAGTGAATGAGGGGCTTGTTTCCCCAGGAGGGGAAAGCCTTTCAGTCAGGGAGGATGTGTGCAGGGCTCACAAGTGCTCTAACTGATCACCAATGAGTGGTCCTCAAGGGCAGAAGAGATCTCCCTTCTTCTGAGTGCAGCTGGCTGGCTCTCAGTCCACTCTGCAGTCTCCTACCCACCCTCCCACCCAATAAAGAGGTCTTCTCTGGACTTCGCTGAGGACATGAGGGCTCTCAGCTTCCAACTCCCTCCCTTCTTTAACTCTCTTTGCCATGTTGTAAATGTATACAGTTTGACAAAATGTATACAATTGATGAGTTTTGACAGATGCATACCCCTGGGAAATCACCAGCACAGTCAACACATAGAACATTTTCATCATCCCCCAAACATTCCCTGTCCATGTTTGCAGTCCACCTTTCTCTCTTTCCCTTGCCCCACAGATCCATGGATCTGCTTTTTGTTACTATAGGAAAGTTGGCATTTTCCAGAATTCTGTATAAATAGGATTTTTAAAAAGATTTTATTTATTTGAGAGAGAGAGAGAGCACGCAAGTGGGGTGAGGAGCAGAGGGAGAAGGAGGGAGGGAATCTCAAGCAGATTCCACCCTGAGCACAGATTCTGCTCAGGGCTTGATCATGACCTGAGATCATGACCTTGAGATCATGACCTGAACCTTAATAGGAGTCTGACACTCATCCAACTGGGCCACCTAGATGTTCTGTTTATAAATAGGATTTTATAGTAGGTACTTTTCTGTGTCTGAATTTTTTTTCACTCAATATAATTATTTTGAGATTAATTCATCTTATTGACATATCAATAATTTTTCCTTTATACTGCTGAATAGTATTTCACTGTATCAATATACGACATTTTCTTTATTCAATTGTTGACAAACATTGAACTTATTTTCTTTTTGGAGCTATTATGAATATTCATGTAAAAACTTTCATGTTTGGTTTAGTTCTCTTGGATACATAGGAGTTCAACGACTGGATCAAATGGCAGGTAGATGCTTAACATTTTAAAAAACTGATACAGGGGTGCTTGGGTGGCTCAGTTGGTTAAGCAGCTGCCTTCAGCTCAGGTCATGATTCTGGAGTCCAGGGATTGAGTCCCACATCAGGCTCCCTACTTGGCAAGGAGTCTGCTTCTTCCTCTGACCTCTCTCCTCTCATGCTCTCTCTCTCTCTCTCATTCTCTCCCTCTCTCAAATAAATAAATAAAATCTTAAAAAAAAAACAAAAAACGGATACACGCTTTTTCAAAGTGCTTGTACAATTTTACATTCTTAACAGCATTGTTAGAAGAGTTCCGGTTGACCCACATTCTTGCCAACAGTTGGTATGGTCAGCTTTTTAAAATATTTTACCATGTGAATGGGTGTGTAATGGTGTTTCATTGTGGTTTTAATTAGTATAATGACAATATACAATACCAACTAATGATGTTGAACTTTTCTTATGTGCTTATTAGCCATTCATATATGTTCCTTGGTGAACTGTTGCTTCAAATTTTTTGCCCACAGTAAGATTGTTTTGTTTGTATTTTTAATCATTGAGTTGTAAGCATTCTTTATTAATTCTGGAAAAAGTCCTTTGCCAGATTTGTGTATTGCAAATAATGTCTCCCATTCTATGGCATAACTTTTCATTTTTTTAAACCATCTTTCAAAGACTAACATTTAAAAATTTTGGTTTAGGTCCAATTTATCAACTCTTTTTTTTTTTTAATTTGTTCCTGTTTTCTGTATACTAAGAAATCTTTGTCTACCCCAAAGTTGCAAAGTTTTTTTTCCCATTTTGTTCTAGAAATCATATAGTTCTAGATTTTATATCACTTATGTGTAATTTTAACTTCCTCCTTTGACCCCTGAGATTCTTGGATCCATGGGTTTTTCATTATTTGTAATGGGAACAAACTTCAGCTAGAGTCCCATGAAGACATCATCAGCCATTTGGGTTCAGAGGTGCACCAACATATAGAAAATTTTTTTTTTAAATCCCACTGAGTGGCTTTCCCCTATGTAGCTACTACAATGTAGACGATTTATAGCTGTCTGATCTGGAGCCTCAAGGAGATTCCTATCTCACTGAAGAAAAGTTGGCAGGTGTGCCAGGGGTTGATTTGCGTAAAGGAAGAGGGAAGGTTTTTGTTTAAGTTTCTGGGGAAAAAAGGGGGAATCAGGAGGGGGCATGGTGTCTCTCCTGGGTATTTATGATGAGCCAAGTTCTAACAACTCAAGCAGGATCTGAAGAATAGGATCTCATGACTGCTGTTGTGAGCAGAGGAACATAAACAGAGGTGCTTGGTAACCCTGGGGTAAGTGTTCTACACAGGTGAAGTGTCCCCACTGCATGTAGACTCTGTAAGACTTTAACCAGGGAGGACTCTGGGGAGTATAGGACCATGAATTCCTTGAGGTTTGTAGCTCTAGGAGCTCCTACAGCCACCAGCCTTGGTACAGACATCAGTGTGGTCCCAGAAAAAATAAGTGGGAACAGAGATGAAAAACAAGAGAAAAGCTCTTGAGTGCATAAGAGACTTCCCTTGGACTTGAAAATCTGTAGGAGTAGAGGGTTATTGCCAGTAACAAGACAGATTCCCATGTACCACCTCTGGGGGAATGTGGCTTCCTCCTACTTTTGGCTTTTGAGAATCACTGCTTATAATGAGAAATAGCAATGATGTGGAGCCAGAAGAAAGTCTGAGAGACACTGCATCAGGGGAAAGAGGAAGCAGTGGCTACCTGTGTCCTTGGCTCAGTCATCTTCTTGGCCTGGGACTATGGGCTCAAGTTCACATTTAGCATTGTATTGTACCTCAAAAATACCTGAACAGTTTCTCGGAGTGGGGGTAAAGGTACACGTAACTTCTTTCCAATTTGGTTTCTGTCTGGAAATATGGAGCAAGTGTTAAGAGATACAGAAGCAAATCCATATCACTCAGGCCTTACCATTTCAGTGTGCTCCACACCTCCTCCTCCTGCCAGTATTTGCATCTTGGTGCTTGAAGACCAAGCATCTGGAAACCTGGAAGGTCACTAGACCTGAGATCCATGGCGGTTCAGACATTCTGGAAGATTAATTGTCCCCAATCCCCCAGAGCATCTTTCAATCAATAAGTGATGGGAGCTGATGCATAAATATCCCGGCAACCTCATCCTTTGAATGGGGTAATTCTGAGTTGTACGTTTTATACCATGCCCTAGCAAGATTAAGCAATAGTTGTCCACTGTGTGGTTGGCTTCATAATTCACTTTTTATTGGCTGTCTTCCCCTCCCTGACTCATTTCCTCACTCTCTTGCTGGTATTTCCTTGGATTAAATCCCAAATAAACTACTTGCTCTCAAATCCTTGTTCCAAGGTCGGCTTCTAGAGGACCCCAAACTAAGACAATTCTCCAGGATAAGTTAGCATCACTATGCACACATTGCTGGAGAGCTGCTGAAGAGAGCCACACTTCCTTTTATTCCTGTCTTCTCATCTAAGGCAGTGGGGCTTGCATCCAGAGATCTGGGGGTGTGCTGTGCGTACTGTCCTCTGGGCAGGCCTGGTATTGTGCAAACATGTTCACAGGTGTTGGGGAATCTCCTCACTATGATGTGATGTGAAATTTAAATGAAAGAAGGAAAGAGTTGACTGAGATGTTGTACTCATTGGGGCTAGGGGAGCCATCTTTATGGAGAGTAGCATCTCCTAAACTGTGTTCCATGGTGTTCTGGGAGATGCTTGAGAGATGGAAACCCAAAATTCAAGTTCCCATGGTCATGCGTTTAGGAATTGCTGGGTAAATCAGAGACTATTTTATGGTAGGGCTTCTCAGGATCTTTAATACAAAAAGGTGCATTGTGATCTCTGAGAAATGGAGTTTTCCAAATTTCTTTGACCATAAACCTTCTGAGAAAACATCTGTTAATACCGCCCAATAATAAAACAGTTTGGGAAGTGATGGCAGAAAGATGTGTATTTTCCCTTTTCCAAATGCATGTCTTTCACTCATGAGTGTTTTGAAGAGTTCAGACTTTCATCCCAGTGGTTCAAATGTCTTCTCTCTTCTCTCTTCCCTGTGAAGCTAGACTTTAGTAGGGCTGTTACTCCTTCTTATATTTAAAGTACCATGATCATCATAAGACCCAGCAATTGCCTGGCCTTTGCCATCTCCAGACCGTGTTCCTATATATTAATTCTCCCAACAACCCAGAACATTGGTCCTCTAGATCCTTATTTAATAGGTGAGGAACTCTGAACTAGAGTTCAGAGCTTTTCCCAGGATCCCTTGGTAGTACATCAGTGCAGGCAAATTGGGATTTGAAGAAAGCAACGTCAAGCAGGGAAACTCTGATTTTCTCTACAGGGTCTGAACTTTGAGTAAAGATTCAGTTAACAGAGCAGACTTTTATAAGGCTTTGGGGTTTGAAAAGGTTATTGGACCGGGTCCAGAAAGAGATGAAAGCACATCCGATCTCAGAGTATGTTATTTGGGATTCATCCAGGTGGTCTGTGGGCTACCTTCATTACACCACAGAAGAGAGGTGGCCCTGTAGATAAGATCAGGGCTTCCAAAGCAAACCCTGGGTTTGAATTTTTGCTCCATCATTTACCAGCAGTGTGGCTTTGGACGAGATACTTAAACAATCTGAACCTCAGTTTCCTTATCTATAAAACGGAGAGAATA
Source organism: Lontra canadensis (assembly GCF_010015895.1). Classification (NCBI taxonomy): domain Eukaryota; kingdom Metazoa; phylum Chordata; class Mammalia; order Carnivora; family Mustelidae; genus Lontra; species Lontra canadensis. The sequence continues at coordinate 5,386,308 of NW_022631032.1, read as the reverse complement.
ATATTTCTCATGGGGCTGCTGTGAGGATTTAATTAGAGAGGATATTGAGCCCTCTTCACTCAGGGAGTGCCTGGCATATAGTAGGAATGAAAAAGAAAAAGTAGCCATTACTAGTAGAAGCGTATCCACAATTTTTACTTTCTGGCATGAATTAATCATTTAACAAAAACCAGACATCATCTTTGTTGGTGCCTTACTAGAAATAGTGCTGTTTGCTAATGACTTCTGGCAGTAGTTTTTAAAAATTGTTGTTGTTTGTTTTGGGTTTTATTTTGTGTAAAAATAGGACTAAGCAAGATAGGTCTTTACAACTTTTTTTTTTCTCCAGCTACACAGCTCGTCAACATTCCCTCGCACTCCACCCCACCCCCTGAAAAAGAAGGAAAAAGAACAAATTGAGAACGTATGGAACCACATCTCAGAAACCTGAGCGTTTTCCATTTCAGCTTCTCTTGGAACAATTTGATGGAAAGCCTGTGCTGTGGTTTTAAATGGCATTAGGGTGCCCATCTTTTGTCCCTACCCCTAAGCTCCTGAACATGATTTATATTTCCCTATTTTAAGCTAGTGCAGATTTATGAGACTTTAAACACCATAGTTGAAGTTATTGGAGATTTAAAGAGATTAAGCTGGTCCAGCAATACCTGGCGGGGGTGGGGGTGGGTACTAGTTGTTTAAAAGATTCATCAGGATTTCCATGTTAAAATCCACTTTTCAAGGATTCTCCTAGCTTGGGTCTGAATCTATTTATTTTGGGCAGAGGAGTGAATCCCTACCCCGCCCCCAAGGAGTGAATTTTTAGGATTTCTCTTAGATGGAAAAAAAACCAAACCCATCCTCTATTGCTTACTGCTTTGTTTTGGGGGCTGCGCCTCTGCCCTTCACCTCTTCATCTTTCATGTCTAGCTTGCTCTGTCTTCTCTGGGGTTTCCTTTCTTCTGTTCCTGTCTTCTCTCAAGCCGTTAATCTCTTGGTATTCCTCTATGTTCATGTATTCACAAGTTCAGCCTCTGACCCAGGAACCTAACAGCAGCTGGAATGAGTCTGACACTTCCCTACTCTTGGATTCTTGCTTGAGGGGGCCAGGGGAATCTAAAGCCTGGTGGGGGGGTGGGGGGGTGGGGGTGGGGATGGTGCGCTGTGGTGGGCAATAGATGGCCTTGGAGGTGGGAATGCCTCAGGCCACAGGGGTGACAGATCCCCGGGTTTACACCAGAGGGTGCAATGACTCCGTGGCTGAGAGGGTCTGGCTGGAGTCTGGAGTTTCCAAATAAAGTGCCCATTCAAGGCAAAGAGCACAAAATTCCTAGGCAGTTATTGAGTGACATTGAAAATAGGTTCAGGTCACAAAGTGGGCACACACTCTTTGTCATATTCTACTAATGCCGTTAAGAGCCAACATTCTTCTCATTGCCAATTATATTCTCACCGGCCTCTGCTTCTTACCTCTCAGATTTCTTCCAAGTCCTAGCTCTGCCCACCTTGTCAAATCACTGTGGGTGTAGGGAACATGAACTCATTTTAATATCAGCCTGAACCAGACATCACTGGGAAGGAAATCGGAGAAGCTATTCCAAAGTCAAGTAAAAATAACTTTGGTGGGTGCATTCTCTATGATTCTGTTCATATGAAAACCCTACAAAAGACAAATCTAATCTATAGTGACAAGAAGTAGATTGTTGGTTGGTTGGGGCCAAGAGAGGGCAAGATTAACTGAGATGGGGCACAAGAGAATGTTTTGGGATGCTGGAAATGTGCTTTGTCTCAATTACGGTGATGGTCACACAGATATACAATACCTTAAAACTCATTAAAATGTACAGTTAGAACAGGTGTAAATTATACCTTGATTTTTAAAAATGTATCTTCTGTGCATCCACACTCCTCATCCCTCTATTACCACGGACAATGGAGAGTTGAGTACCAATCTTAGATGGTCCCCCAATGTGCGGATGGTTGTTCAAACAGCCTGTGCTGTTTATCTATATAGGGCATGGAGATAATCCAGACCAGTAGATAAACACCCAATCAGTTATAATTGACTTTGAAATGCTTTCTATGCCTTTATATTCCCTGCGTACAACCTGACTGACAGGGCAGGAGTGAGCAGGCAGCCAAGAAATGTGGTGGGGAAGCCAGATTAAACAATCACCAAGGAGAGACAACAACAGGGTAAATGACCACACATGATAACGAACTGTTGACTTTGTAATGTGAACTGTGCATTGTATGAAAGAGGGAAGAGGGGGAGCAGAGGCTCATTAGAAATCAAACCAACCATGCTGAATGGTCCTGGCATCTGGATAGCAGGAGGGCTTCAACAATTCCATCTTTTCCACATCTATAATTAAATTTTTGATATTGCTTAAGGTAGGCACAGTGCCCTATTCATTTTGACATCCAAATATCTACTTTAAAGTTGGCCAAGCTCACCTAGAGGATGATGTAAATAGATCAAGGATGGAGTTAAGATTTAGGACATTGGAGTTTTGTCCCTGCTGTGTGACCTTCTGAAAAACCACTTAGCTTATTTATTTGTTCATTTATTCAATAAAATTATAGAGCACCTGCTATAAATCAGGTGGTTTGCTGGAAACTAGGGACACATGACTCTAGGCATCACTTTACTCATTTGTAAATGCTCCTTCTGGGATCCCTGCACCATCCCACCACTGCATTGATGGATCATATGGGTAGTGATGTAGTTGGGCTCTTAGCCCCTCAAGGTTGTGCTTCAATGACAAAGCTGACCAGGAGGACACCTTCCCTTCTCTGATCTGTATCTTTCCAGAGGGTAATTCTAGGCTACTTGGAGCATCTTTGCCATAAAAAGTTCCATGGAAATAAAATTAAGCATTTTAGTTTTATTTGTTGAAAAAAAATTGCCCTTAAAAAATCCTTCTTAGGCAGTTTTAAAATTATTTCTTATTGCTTCAAAGCACAAACTCATATATAGTTACAAACTAGGTTTACATTTGATCTAACGCAGAGCAGTAGACCAAGGCTTTTGTCCAGCCTTCCTTCTGATTTGCAGCATTCTATCCACCCCCTCCCCAGGCAAGATTTAGAAAGCAACAGACACTAAATTGCTTTTCTTCCTGCAGACGTTCTCACACTTACCTTCAAGCATACAAGATCTGTTCCTTTTCTGGTCACCAAACCAACTCAGAAGAGTCTGACAGAGTAGGATTCAAATTCTACTCTGTCCATGTATGATATGTGACCCTGGGAAAGTAGCCTAACCTTTCTGGGCCTCATCTGGAAGTGGGAATAACAATTTAAATAACAATTTGAATTGTTAAACAGTTTAAATAGGATAATGGATATAAAAATGACTAGCATGGTGTAGAAAACCAACTGGTAGTTGTTATTAAAGCCTACCAGAATGGAAGACTGTGGACTGAAGGGGGAAAAGCCCCCCATAGAGTTAGAAGTATTCCACTGGTTCTTGGAATGGAGGAACCAGGATCCTCAGCCATGTTGAGTGGATGGTGACTATGGGGAATAGGACCATCGGATTGTTAAATTCATACTCCCAATCTGGAAGAAGGGTTGACATTCTACAAGGTAAACTAAGTCATCCATAGGCCTTTGACGCAAGAGTAGAGGAGTTTTTCTCTTTAACCTAGCATACAGTTGTAGGAGGATTGCAAATGGAACAATGATGGAAAAAAAGTCATGTCCCAGCTAGCTGTGATAGCCATATCAGTAGACGCCACAGTCAGATTACTTCCACATTCCCCCAGAAAGGTTCAGATCTCCCAGCCTTTCCAAAGAAGGCACTGTTCCACCCAACAGGTCAAAATTAGTGTCACAAAGAGGATTGAGAACCCGAAGATAGAGTATGCCTGCTGATCCAAGAACAACAGACAACTGGCTCAGGCTGTGATTAAAGTTGGTTGGAATTCACAGCCGGCAGAACAATGATCACATTCATGAACTGAACTTCTGCTTACTCTCCTATTCCAAAGTCCTTCATCTTCCTTCCGCACAGACAGCTAGCTGTGCTGAGAGATTTGTGTGTTAGCACCTGGAAGTGTTGGATGGACTTGATTACTGTGTAATAGAATCTAACATGAATGACTTGAAAGTATAGTTAAAGGGTGCAAACCTATTTGTAATTGCTGGGAACCCCCCCTCCACACACACACAAAGAAAAGCCTGCTAGACTATAGAGATCCCGATGGGCAGGGACCATTTCTGTCTTTTTTTTTTTTTTTTTTTTTTTTACTGCTTTGTACCCAACATCAAACACAGAGCTTTTTGGAAACCAACCATTTTGGTTTGTCTGGGACTCTCTGGTCTTAGCATTAAAAAGTCCTGCATCTCAGGAAACCCCTCTGTCATAGGCAAACTGGGATGATTGGTCACTTTAGGCTTGGCACCTAGTAGATGCTCAAGAACTTCTTGTCAAACAACATAAATTAAATAAATTATTGGAATCATAATGTAATACATTAACTTCTGTGGATAGGAATCTACCTTTAGGAGATACAGATTTGAAGTTGAGTTTGGTGAAACCAGCATGCTATTTTGATGGTATGTAGGTCCAGTCTTGCTTTAAATATCATCTCCTTTCCATCCCTTCTTTTGAACTTAGTTTATACATCTGGGCCTTCCATCAGCAATAGACTGCACAGTTTCAAAACTGTCAAAACATAGTGAAAATATGATGGGGATTTCTAAAGTCTTTTCCCACTGGCTAACTTTCTCACCCTATCTACATAGAATCCAGGTGTTTTAAATTGACCCACAATATACACTTGGGAAGGAAGGAGCATTTCTCCAATCAAAGTAAACAACCTTTTATTGAGTGGCTGCTCTGGGCAATGTACTGGGTGCTGCAGGGCATTCAAAATGAGTGAAATAGAATCCTTGCCTTTAGCAGATCTCGACCTAGCAGGGGTGTTTGTGAATAAACATACATAAATATTTATGACATCAAACAGGCTTGATACATCCATGCTATTTTAATGATTTCAGTTGTACCCTATGTGACTATGAGAGAAATGTCATAGAATGTCTTCCCAAAAGAGGTGGGATTTAAGGTGGGCTTTGGAGAAAGCATAGGACATCTAAAATTGCCTATGGGGTGAGGAGAAAGCAATTTTCCAGGTAGAAGGAAGAGTAGGGGTATGACAAAGAGTTGCATTATGCTACTCATCAATAAACCTGACTCTAGGGCTTTAACTAAATGGAGGCATATTATTCTCACAGAGCAAGAAGTCCAAGACTGTGCAACAGCTCCAAGATGGCATCAGTCCCCCAGGCTCCTTTTCTCTTTCTGCTCCACCATCCTTAGCTTATGGCTTTGTTGCCTCCTGGCCTCAAGATGGCTGTTTTACCTTCTGCCTCCTGTTTGTGGACCAGACAGGAGAAAGAAGAAGGAAGGAAGGAAGGAAGGGAGGGAGGGAGGGAGGAGGGAGGGAGGGAGGAGGAAGGAAGGAGAGAAAAAGGAGAAAGCCATGTGGGAGAGAAAGGGAGGGTCTGCATGAAGAAGGCAAACACTTTCCCCAACTCCCAAGCTGACTCTCTCTGAGTCATGTCTCATGACAAGTAATGGATTACATGACCACCCCTATTACAAAGGAGCTGGGACAGGTGAGCATTTTAGCTGGGCACATTGTTCTTCTGAATAATATGACCGTTCTCGTAGTGAGGAGGTATGGATTTGGGGAGGTAACTAGCAGTGTCTGTGCCTTTGAGCAGAAAGTTAGGGATGGGTTCAGGGTAGGGACTGCTGGATAAGTGAGAATGAAATGTAGAATCTTGTGCAAGAGGTGAAGCATGAGTATGTGTGTAGGCAGGACAAGATAAATGGGGATGGCTATGGACAAGATAGGGAGGGTATGGGAAAGAGTCATCTGAAGAAGATAAGATTGGAAAAAAATAAGCCAAATGGAGGGGACATAGGGATTTTATCTGCCTCTTTAATTTCTCTGCAGAAGGTTCAGAACAGCCTAGATGACCCTGTTTCAAGTTGTGTGAGGTGGCATTCTTCCTTTGCTCTCAACCTTTGTCCTCCTAAGTCTCCAGTATCAAGCGTGTTGTATAGAGGTCCAAAAAACACCACTTTCAAACTGGTACACTCATGTCATAGTCATGGAAACCCTTAGACTATTTTCTTTCCTTAAATTTACCTGTTATCCATATTTCAATTTTATATCATTATTATTCACATATTCTATTGATCAACTCCTTTAATTCCCTTGGATACCATACTAAACAAACTTTCTACCATGGAACAGTTGGAAATTGTGTACTGCTAACTGCTAGTCAGAAAAAAATGTATATCAGAAATATAATACTTAGAAACACACACATATATTTCTGTATATAGATTTATGATTAGTATTTAGCAATGCTAAAATTATATTTTCCACACACATATTTCCCATCCCTAACAGTCTTTTGAGAGTCAGATTTGTTCTTCAGCTTTGAAATTTCTTTTGTATCTTGGTGAGATTTGCTTTGGTCACTCTCTAAGCTATAGCTCTGAATAATTTTCCCATTGCTTGGCTCCAGCCTTCGTTTTTTTTCAGCATAATAGTTTTTGAAGGTAACTTTTAGCATTAGGAACAGTTGAAGAACCATGAAGAGTTCACTAGTATTAGAGGAAATCATGACATTATTTATCACTCTAAGTTAGGAGTCATCAAAACTTCTTCCTTAAAGGACCAGATAGTAAATATTTCCAACTTGGCAGACCCTATGGTCTCTGTCACAACTCCTCAGCTCTGCTGTTACAGCACAGAAACAGCCATAGACACTAATTAAATGAATGGGCATGCCTGTGTTTGAATAAAACTTTATTTATGAGATTCTGCTCTAACTGAACAGCAGGAAGAAATTCTCTCCCTTGCTCCGCATCTTTCTCAACAGCTCTCGCTCTCCTATCTTGTTTTCTTCTTATCGACAGCTCTCTCCCACTTTTGTTTTTATTCCTTTTTTACCCTCATCTGTTTCTCTTTCTTTTCAACGTCTTGATTTCTTTCTTGTCACTCGCTATAAGATGTGTCCCCAAGGTATGCTTGGCAGATCCTCCTAGCCTCTGAAGATGGCATCAAAGAGGAAACTTTACTCTTCACTGAGTCTACTTAGTGACAAGAGAGGCTCCTGGGGCTGACTGGATTATGTATCTGGTGACTACTTAAAGTGCTTGTAACTTTTCTTAGGTAGCTTAAAGATACGCTTCAGTTTATTAGCTGCAGAATTCTTTCCAGCTTCCTCAGATCTGAATCTTTGAGATGACCAAAGAGGTCCTTCTCTTACAAAATCAATGGAAATCCAGGTGCATTTGCATGTTCCTTAATCTTTTGGAGTACCCCACCTTTTCAGTGTAGGCAAGGCTGGCGGGGAATGTGGGTATGCATTCTATGGGGACAACTTCCTTAGGATCTGGAAGAAATCCATATTACTTTACCTGCTGCTAAAATTATATTTTCCACATAAAATTATATTTTCCACATATTGGATATGTGGAAAATATATTGGATATATTGGATATGCTGCAGATTTCCTCATCCAGTCAGGTTTTTTGGCCACCACGGGCTTCTCCTCGAAGACAGGATGAGAGGGAATTCGCTTCAGTTGCAGCAGGGAAGATTAAGAGTAGAGGTCAGGAAGAACTTTGGTTCTGTCACAACTGTACATTGAGCAAGGCCAAGACCAGGGGATGTTTTGGCGTTCCCTTGGAATTGTTAAAAGAAAAGGACAGATTATTTCCTATGCTTACTCCAAACAGAAAATAGTGTGACAAAGGAAGCAGCTTTGTGTTAGAAATTTCCTGTGCCGCATGGGCTGAGGGCTGGGAATCAAGATTTGAGGCCCAAATATCTTCCACCGGCTTCCTCTACGCAGGCCAACCCTCTGGATGCTGACTGATCACTACAACAGGAAGGTCACCTGCCCTTCCAGTTTTGGAGGGACTCTGATCATTCTCCAGCTTCAGAATTTTCTCTTTCCCTCTTTTTCTCTCAGCTGTCTTTCAAGTCTGCATAGCTAGCTTCATTCTGAAAACTGAAATGGAATGAATATTTGGAAACTTGATCATCCTGGTGAACTATGCTGTCTGTCTGTTTGTCTTTCTTTACTGCCCAAACTTCATAGAAAGATGATTTAGCTCTGCTGCTTCCAATCCCCTCACCACACGCTGCCCACCCCATCTGCAGCCAGGTTCTGCCCTCCACTTTCTCTCTCCAGGCTGCCTGTAGCCTGCACTCACCAAATCCTGTCTCCATGTCCCAGTCCTTGCTGCCCCTCACTTCTCTGTGGCATCTGACATTTTGCACCCATCTGCCTCCCAACACAGTCTTGTCTCCTGTCCCCATGGCCAGTGTGCTCCTGTGACTTTGTCTCCGTTTCTTTTGGGTATTGGCTTTATTTCCACACCTTGTCTGGGGAAGCCAGTTGGCAAGCTATTGTAGAAATTTAAGATTACAGAGCCAAGGACTGGGCTAGGATGGCGTCGGAGGGAAAAGGGGCAATGGATGCCATTTCAAAGGAAAACTTTGGCCTACTGACAGCATGGATGCAAGACGTAGAGGAGGCAGAGGGGCCAAGCAATCTCCCAGGGTTTGAGTCTGTGACACTGGGATAATGAAGTCAGAAAAGTCGGGAAGAGGAGCTGTTTCCAAGGCAAATTTAATTTGAGTAGAAAGCAGGACATACAAGTGGATAATATAGCTAAAGAGGGAAAGTTAATGGAAATGGATAGAAAACATTTTATCTCATTTGCTGTTGCTGCTTCAGCCAACTCCTGACTCCTTAATCAATATTTCCAGCTCCCAAGCCATCCCAGGGGCTGCACTGACTGTTCTAGTTGCTGGTAGGACATGAAAACCTGGATGTCCCTCACTCCTCAGACTCCTCAGGTAGGAGGACACGCATTACGGGGAAGCAGCCTGGAAAACCGGCCTAGGAGTCATGAGTTCTGGGGTCTGCCAGGTGACGGGGGCAAGTCATTTTACTCTCCAGTTAGCAGTTTTCTCATCAGTGAACCGAGGGGTTAGACTAAATAATATCCTATTTAATTGCTTTCCTCTTTTTCCCCAGTGTGGTTTCTCACCCAGATTCTTTTTCTTCTGTTAGTTGTGCCAGCATTCCTCCAGTGGCCTCGTGCCCAGAGGTGTCCTGAACTCCTGTTTCCCACCACTCCCTCTTTCCTGCCCACATCTTCTCCAATCCAGATACAAGCCTTCAACACATGCTACTGCTCCGTCCTTCTCATTGACTTCCACACTCTCCTCCTTCCCTCCTCCTTGACATGCTTACCTTCTGCTCCTAAACTGTTGGTATGGACTCCAGACTCCTCCGGCCAGTCTTTTGGGCACATCTCCCTTCCTAAACATTTCTTCCACCTTGTCCCATTCTTCCCTTCCTCTTTAAATCTTCAAAGAGGAGTGGAGAGAAGGGAGTGTCTGTCAAGGTTGAGTGGTTTTTTTTTTTTATTGCTCGTACATGAATATATCTCCTTCATCTACTGTGACGTTCTTGTGCTCCATGTAAGAAAGACTCTTACATGAGTGATGAGTCTCTTTCATTGTAAAGAATCATGTTATGGAATTTTAAATGTTTAAATATAACGTCTATATTTTGAAACCATGAAAACCCCATTTAATTCCCACAAGATAACTTGCTATTTCCTTGTAAGCACGTAGAGTTTTACTACATTCTTTTTAACAAAAATTAGCATTTTTAAAAATAGCTTTATTGCTAAATGTTTGACGTTTTTTACATTTATTTATTCATTTAAATATTTTATTTATTTATTTGACAGAAAGAGAGAGAGCACAAGCAGGGGGAACACCAGACAGAGGGAGAGGGAGAAGCAGGCTCTCCGCTGAGCAGGGAGCCCAATCCCAGTGTTCTGGGATCATGACCTGAGCTGAAGGCAGATGCTTAACTGACTGAGCCATGCAGGAGCCCCCGACCTGGATGTATTTAAAGTGCACAATTTGATCAGTTTTGACATAACCATACACTTATGCAATCATCTCCACAATGAAGAACATATCTGTCACCTCCAAAAGTTTCATTGTTCCCCTTTGTCATCCCACCCTCCTGGTCCTCCTCACCCAGTATGCCCCTCTGGTCATCTCCAGACAACCAGTGATCTGTGTTCTGCAAGCATAGGTCACTTTGCTGCATTTCCTAGAACTTTATATAAATGGAATAATTTAGTATTTACTATTTTTGGTCTGACTTCTTTCACTCAGCATAACTGGTTTGAGTCTTACCCATGTATTGTTGATATAGGAATAATTCATTCCTTTTTATTATCCAGTAGTAGTCCATTATGTGTATTTATGGTAATTTGTTTATTCTCTCACCTGTTGATGGATGTTTGGATGGCTTCCAGTTTTGGGCTATTATAAATAAAGCTGTTATGAACATTTGTGTGCTGGCCTTTGCATGGATATATGCTTTTATTTCTCTTGGGTAAATATCAAGAATGAGTTATATGGCAAGTGCATGTCAAACTATTTTCTGTCAAACGATTTCTGTCAAACTGTCAAACTCTTTTCTGAACTGTTTGCACCATTTTACATTCCCACCAGAAGTGCAAGAGAGTTCCAGTTGTTTCACGTTTTCACCAACATTTGAGATGAGCAAGTTTTCTTAATTGTACACATTTTATTTTATTTTATTTTTTTAAAGATTTTATTTATTTACTTGACAGAGAGATCACAAGTAGGCAGAGGCAGGCACAGAGTGGCGGGGTGGGTGGGTGGGTGGGGGAAGCAGGCTCCCCGCTGAGCAGAGATCCTGATTCGGAGCTCCATCCCAGGACCCTGAGGTCATGACCTGAGCTGAAGGCAGAGGTTTAAGCCACTGAGCCACCCAGGCGCCCCAAATTTTAGACATTTTAATAGATTGTGACATCTCATTGTGGTTTTAATTTGCATTTCCCTAAAGACAAATGATGTTGAGTATTTTCTGAAGGGTTTATTTGCCATCCATACATCAGCAAAGGAGGGATCCATTTTAAGTTAATTTTTTGTATATTGTATCAGATACTGATCTAAGTTAATTTTCTTTTTGCATACAGGATATTATGTAGGGAGAATAATAATACCCTTCCCCAAACATGTCTATGTTCTGGCCCCCAGAACCTGTAGATATGTTGTGTTACATGGCAAGTGGGAATTAAGGTTTTAGATGGAATTAAGATTGATAATCAGATGACCTTAGAATAGGGAGATTATTCTAGATTTATTTGGGTGGGCCCAGTGTAATCACAGGGATCCTTAAGAGTGGGAGGGGGAACTGAAAGAGAACCAGAGAGATGGCAGTGTAGGACAGACTTGGCCTGTATTGCTGGTTTTGAAGATAGAAGGAGGGAGACACAAGCTAAAGAAGGCTTCTAGAAGATGGGAAAAGCAAGGAAGCAAGATTCTCCCCTAGAACCTCTAGAAAGAATGGAAATCCCTGTTAATACATCAATTTTAGCCCAGTGAGATGTGTTTCAGATCTCTGACCTCCACAACTGTAAGGTAGTTACATCTGGCTTGTTTTAAGTCACTGCATTTGTGATAATTTGTTACAGGGTTGCAGAAACTAATACTGGTTTTCAGTTGTTCAGACACCATTATAATGACTATCCTTCTAACACCAATTCCCTTTGATCATTGTTGAAAATCAATTGAACATAAGTGTGTGGGTTTGTTTCTGGACTCCATTCTATTTCATTCATCTATTTTTCTGTCTTTATGCCAAAATCACATTGTCTTTGTTACTGCAATTTTATAGTGAGTGTAGAATTTGGGTAGTGTAAGTTCTCCAACTTTCTTCTCTGCTGTTCTGGCTTTTCTAGTTTCTTTGCATTGGATCAGCTTGTCAATAACTACCAAAAACAAAATAAAGTAAAAAAAAAAACCAAAAAAAAACCAAAAACACCCTCACAAACCCCTTCAGGGATCTTACTTGGGATTGCAATGAATCTACAGATCAATTTGGAGAAAATTGATGTCTTAAGCATTTTGAGACTTTAGACTCATGAGGCTGTATTTATTTAAATCTTGTTTAATTCCTTTCAGCAGTGTATTATAGTTTATAATGTGTGGGTCTTGCATATCTTCAGTCAGACTTAGCCTTCATATTTAATATTTCTCGAAGCTAATGTAAATAGTGATTTTAAAATTTCAATTTCTAAACTTTCAATGCCAGTGTAGAGAAATAGAATTTATTTTTTTAATTGGTCTTATATCCCAAAGTCTTGTTAAAGACATTATTATTTCTAGAGGTATTTTGATAGGTTTCATGGAATTTTCTAAATAGACAATCATGTTATCTATGAATAAAGACAGTTATACATTTTACTCTCTAATTTGGGTGTCTTTAATTTCCTTTCCTTATCTCATTGTATTTGTTAGAATATCCAGTACAATCTTGAATAGGAGTCAGAGTGGACATCCTCGCTTTGTCCTGATCTTAGGGGAAAAACAATTTTTCATCGTCAAGTACCGTACTAACTAAACCTTTTTTTTTTTTTTTTGGTAGATGCCCTTTATTAAGTTGGGGAAGTTCCTTCTTTTCCTAGTTTACTAAGAGCTTTGATCAGAAATGAATACTGTATTTTGTTCAATGCTTTTCCTGTATCTATTAAGATGACCATAAGTTTTTTCTTTTGTAATATGATATATTAATTTTCTGGAGCTGCTCTAACAGAGTACCACAAACTGCATGGCTTAAAAGAACAGAAATTTATTTTGTCACAGTTCTGGAGGCTAGAGGTCCAAAATCCAGACGTCAGCAGGGCCATCCTCTCTCTGAAATTGCATAGAACCCTTCCTTGCTTCTTCCTAGCTTCTGGGGGTGACCATCAGTTCTTAGAACTCCTCAGCATGCAATGCATCGTTCCAACCTCTGCCTCTGTTGTCACGTGGTGTTTTCCCTGTGTGTCTCTATCTTCACAAGTTTTTCTCTTATGAGGACTGACCCAAGTCATATTGGATTAGGACCTACTGTAATGATCTCATCCATAATTGATTACATCTGAAAAGACCTTATTTCCAAAGTAGGTCATATTCACAGGTACTGGGGATTAGGATTTCAATTTATCTTTTGGGGGGGACACAAAACCTATGACATATGTTTTACCAATTACATTGGTAAATTTTAAAATGTCAAACCAACTTTACATCCTTGAGAAAAACCTACTTGGTTATGATGTATTATTTTTTTAATTTTTTTTTATTTTTAGAGTGGGGGAGGGAGGGTACAGTGGTGCAGAGGGAGAGGGAGAGAGAATATTAAGAATATTAAGCAGCCCCATGCCCAATGTGGAGCCTGACATGATGCTTAACCAACTGAGCCACCCAGGTACCCTTGTATTATCTTTTTTTATATATTATTGGATTTAATTTGCTAAAGTTTTGTTATGAATTTTGCATTTATGTTCATGAAAGATTGTGGTCTACAGTTTTCTTTTTTTTTTCTTCTTTTAATTGGACTTTATTTAGTTTTGGCATAAGATTAATGTTGGCTTTACAGAAATAGTTGGGAAATATTTCCTCTTCTTCACTTTTCTGGAAAAGTGGGTATAGGATTGGTATTATTTTTTCTTTAAATGTTTCATAGAATTCACCAGTGAAGCCACATGGATCTTGAATTTTCTTCATGGGAAACTTTTAAGCTACAAATTTAATTTCCTTAATAGATATATGGCTATTTAAGTTATCTGTTTCTTCTTGAGTAAGCTTTAGTAGTTTGTGTCTGTCAAGGAATGCGTCCATTTTATGTAAGTTGTTAGTTTATTGGCATACACTGTTCATAATAGTCCCTTTTATTCTTTTAACATCCCCATTATCTCTAGTGATTTCACCTCTTTCATTCCTAATAGTATTTTGATTCTTCACTCTTATTACCTTATTTCAGTCTGACTAGAGGTTTATCAATTTTATTGATCTTTTCAAAGAGCTCACTTTTGGTTTCATTGATTTTTCTCTCTTTATTTTCATTTATCTATTTCATTGTTTCTGCTCTTTTAAAATTCTGTTCTTACAGGTTTCATTTGCTCTTAAGGTAGAGCAGGAGATCACTAGTTTGAGATCTTTCTTTTTCAAAGTAGATATTTTAGTACTCTAAATTTCCTTCTAAACACTGCTTTAGCTGTTTCCCACAGGTTCTTATATGGTGTGTTCATTTTTATTCACTTTAAAATGCTTTCTAATATACCTTTTAAGTTCTTAGTTGAACATGGGTTATTTAGAAGTATGTTATTTGGTTTCCAAATATTTGGGGTATTTCCCATATATTTGTCATTGATTCCTAGTCTAATACCATTATGCTCAGAAAACATACTTTGTATGATTAAAAAAAAACAAAAATTGAGGTATAATTTGCACAATACCACTTTGCATTGTGTTAATTCTTTTACATTTGAGACTTGTTTTATGGCTTAACGTATGGTTTATCTTGTTACATGTTACCTGTGTACTTGAAAAAAACGTGTATATGATATTGAGTGGAGTCTATTCTATAAATGTCAGTTAGGTTAAATTGGTTGATTGCACTGTTCATATTCTTACTGATGATCTGTCTCCTTATTCTATCAATTATTGAGACAGATATTAAAATGTCTGACTATAATTATGAATTTGTCTACTGCTCCTTATAGTCCTATCAGTTTTGCTTCATATATTTTGAAACTCCCTTATTAAATGCAAAAGCTCTTTGAATTGTTACGTCCATCTGATGAATTAGAAATGTCCCTCTTGATCTCTGGTAATACCCTTTGCTCTGAAATCTTCTTTGTCTAATAATAATATAGCTACGAACACTTAAAATATTTAATAAAAATTGCCAAATTTCCTCTCAAAAATTGGTATCATATAAGGTTGCCCCCATTCTAGTCCACATTTATTGAGACTTTGATACGAACCTTCCTCTAAACATGTAACGTTTCTTCTGAATTTGGGATCAGCTAATACTCTTGCCAGCCTTTTGGTTCTCAATATGCACAATGGTGGCTGTTGATAACAGTTCCGTCATTATGTGTGGTTGTGGGAGGATAGCCAGGGTTTAGGCAAGAGGTTAAGGGGAGGCAAAATTTAGAAAAGACAAATAAGAAATACTTTCATTGTCAAAGAAGATGGCAGACAAGGGATTGTCTGGATGCTTTCAGGCATTTCAAGATACCAGGGGCAGATGAATTAGATCTCATGGCAGTGATCTCAAAGTCACTATTCATAATTTTTAAGAAATGAAACCTGATAGATGTATCCAGGACTGAAGACAGGCAACTGTATTTATATTTTTAGTGGGTTAAAAAAAAATGTGTGACATTCAGTAAAGAAAGTGATGAGTACAGGGAGCTAGAAAGGATTCACTAAAGATGTCATTAATTCATTCTATTTGCTGTTAGAGGTAACCTCTCAGTAGATCTGGAAAGGTCCCAGGAGCTTTGATTCAGAGAAAGGTAGAACCAAATAGGTTGCTAGAGATAAATAGATCCAGGAGATTCTGGCTGGTAGGTAGCAGGCCATCAACTTTAGACCAGGACCTGGTTTTCCTATTACGTGTGTTTTAACACATTAGGTCAGGACACAGCCTCTCCATCTGCCTGGATGAAACAGCAGCAACACCTCCCAACACACCACATTAAGTACTTAGGTCTGTAGGCTCTGCAGTCACTAGAACTATAAACAGAATACTGGCTAATTATTGTTTAATTATTGCTTAAAAACCAATTGGCACAATACAATCACTGCATTAATTACCCCATACAGCATCTGCTTTCTTTTTTGCTGTCATCCCCATTCCTCCCTAGCCCCTCTTCCCCACTTTAATTGAAATTCAGCTTGCTCTAACACCTCCTTTCTCCTGGCCAACTGGATCTCTCCGTTCACACAAGGGAGAGGAACAAAACAGAGAAGGCCCCCGGGGATTAGGGAGTTTTGACAGCTGTCCAAGAGGAGCTCCGAGATACGGGCCAAGTGCTGAGGCAGGGCAGAGACAAATGAGAGACAGAAGAGAGTGACGGGGGAGGGAGAGATGGGCAGGGAGACATCGCAAGAGGAATGAGCGGGACAAAGAGTCACAGAGACAGGCAGAGATGTTTAAAGGGGCGCTGAAGAGGGGGAAAAGGAAACGAAAGGCTCTAAAAGAGAGGAACTAAGGTGAGATGGTGAGGAAAATGCGAGAGGCTCAGGAAGGGAGGGAGACAGGCGAGAGCTTTGTCAGGAAGGAGGGGGAAAAGTCCAGCCTCTAGGGACAGGTCAGTGCAGCTCCGGGACCGTCTGAAGAGGACGCGGGCGGGCAGCGCGGGGTTTCCTTCACACGCCTGGGTGCGGGGTGGGGCGGAGGGCGGCAGCGGGGGAGGAAGCACGAGCGCGCGAGCCGAGAGACTAGGGCGCGGGGCCGCGGCGGCGGAGCCCCTGGGCGAGCCCGGCGGCCCCGCACTCGCCCGGCGGCCCCGCCCCCTCCTCGGCCGCCTCCTTCGCCGGGGCTTTTCCTGCGGGGCTCAGGAAGCCGGCCTAGCACAGCCCCGAACAATAGCTCGCGGCTCAGGCTCGGCTCCGGGAGAGGCCGGCGTGCGGCCACGGGGGAGGGAGGCGTCTGCGCCGCGGGTGGCCCGCGCCGAGCGGCCGGCCGGGGCCGGGGCTTCAGTTCGGCTTCGCGCTGCCCGGGTCATTGTTGGCCGGGACTAGGGAGCGGGAGCCGGGGGAGGAGCCGGAGAGGCGGCGGCGGGAGCCAGAGGGGGAGCCAGAGAGCGAGGGAGGGAGGCAGCGAGCGAGAGAGCGAGGGAGGGAGGAGGTAGAGAGACAGGGAGGGTGGGAGGGAGGAGGAAAAATAAAGACGAGAGCAGAGCAGGGCTGAACAATAGAGACAGGCAGACGGTCGAGGAGGAGAGCCAGCTGCCGCTGCTGAGGGAGAGCGGGCGCCCAGGCAGCCCGGACCCCGGCCCCAGCCCGGCCCCGGCCAGACAGCAGGCGGCCAGCGCCCGCGGGGAAGGAGGACCATGGGGGAGCCAGCGGCAGGCGCCCCCAGCCCGCCGCGCGCCTCCGCCTGAGGGAGGCTGGGCGTCCTCTGCCCCAGCCCTGCCGCCCCAGCCGCCTGAGCCGCCCGAGCCGCCCGCCCTCGAAGCCGCGAGTCCGCTGGGTCTGCGGCCGCGGCCGCTGCGCCCCGCGCCCTCCGCCCAGCGGGCGCCCCGCAGCCCTCGGCCCCG
Source organism: Lontra canadensis (assembly GCF_010015895.1). Taxonomy (NCBI): domain Eukaryota; kingdom Metazoa; phylum Chordata; class Mammalia; order Carnivora; family Mustelidae; genus Lontra; species Lontra canadensis. Next base: position 5,369,138 of record NW_022631032.1, on the reverse strand, counting down.
GGCTCGGCCGGCCCCGGCTGCCCGCGGACGCCTCCCCCAGTCATGAACCCCCCGGAGGGGGCAGCGGAGGAAGGAGGAGCAGCCGACTCGGACGTGGACGCCTTTTTCCGGACAGGTAAGCTGGGCAGGGCGCGGGCGGCCCGGGGGAGGGCTGCTGCCTGGGACGCGGCGCGTCGGACAAGTTTGGGGAAGGAGGGCTGTTGCTGGGGTGTGCGTGTCGGGGGTCAGTCCTCGTCGTCGGGCTGGAGTTGCCGAGGTTCTTGTTGTTATGGCAATGCTGCTTGCGTTTTGCGGAGGGGTGGGGGCTGGGAGACAGGCACCCCTCGGCGTTCACCCCACTTGCGGGAGTCAGTGTTGGGGAGGCGCGAGGCGGTCCCCTCGGCCGCCTGCTCCCGGAGCGCGGGGATGGGGCGATGTTGGATCACTTTGCAGCGCGCGGCGCAGCTACCGGCGTCCCCGGCCCCTCCCTCGGCTCCCCCCTCCCCCAGCGCCTGTCAGCAAGCCTCCGGCCGCCCCGGGTGGGCACCCCTTCTCCGGCCAGGGGCCCGGGGCCCTGACGCGTAGAGTGGGGCAGCGGGGGACCGGGAGTCGCGCACGCTGCTGACAGTCAGCAGCCTTGCGGACCAAGGACGGTCATGCCTGGTGCGTGTGGGGAGCCGGCGTCTCCCACTTGAGAGGCAGACGGGGCTGGGAGTGCAGTGGGCGCCTCGGACCTCCTCCGTGTCCTCCTCTTTTCCAGTTCTGGGAACGGATGAGCTTTTCGTAAGAACCACTCATTCCTGGAAGTGTGAGTTAGCGTCCTCCTCATACACACCCACTGAATCTTTGCTTGCCTGTGGTATATAGAGCCCCAGATTTGTCTTTACAGCTGTTCGAGGTTCCTGCCCCCTCCCATTCCCCCAGGTCTGTAGCTCTTCTTGTCCCCTGGCTTCACAGCCCCTTCCCCAGAACAGACCCCCTCGTCTCCCACCACCTGTGGCCCTGTTTCTCCGCCGGCCAGGGATTCCCCGTCTCCCATTTACCTGTGGCTTCCAGCAGTTCCTCATCTCCCACGTCTGGAACCATTTTGTCTGGAATCTTTGTCCCAAGGAGTCCGATAAGTTATGGGGAGGCTGCACATCTGCCCTGTCTTTCCAAAAGTTGGATTAGAGGACATGAACTGTTGGGGTCAAGGATCAAGTTAGCTCTGAAGGCTCTCTGCACATCCATCTGTTTCCTAATCTCGTTGCCTTGCCCTAGAGGTCATCTCTAGGGAAGAGGGTGGGGTGCTTTGCTGGGGAGACTTGTGGCTTTGGAAGTCAAGACTTGTTTGGCCCATATGTTCATTTTCTGGTTGGTCAGAAGAGGAAAGAACTGGAGGACAGGAGCTGATTGATGCCAGGACCTGGAAAAGGCAGAGGAAACCCCTGTTATGCTCTCCTGCTTCCCAGGGCTCAGCCTCACTTCTTTCCCTCCTTCCTTTTCCCCAGACCTGCATTCTATATATGCATTCTTAACCCCCACCCCACCCCCCCATCAGTCTTTATCTCTTGCACTCACACACTCACTCACACTGCCCAGGACCCAAACATGGTTTCTAAGGAGGCTCTTGACCTAAGTTTATAACCTGGCATCTAAGGGAAAGGTTCCCTGGCCTAAGTGATAATTGGAAACACTTGCCAGGAGGTCTCCCCTGACATCCTCCCCCACCCCCACCCCCCTTGCTTCCCATCTCTGGCCAAATCTGTCTTTTCTTAGCTCTAGAGGAAAAATAACTCTTGGAATGTGAGCCTTCCCACCTTCCTTTTCTGGACCCCACTTTCATCTTTTGGCAACCACTCCTCCTTCCCCTTTCCTCCCAATCTAAATACTAGTTCCTGTCCATTCTCTGTCCCAGGCCCTTGGAGCTGAGTTCTGTTTCTGGAGGTTTGGTAATTTCACACAGTGTTAATGGTGTTAATGGCCTATAATGGTCCAATGTGTTACTTTTCCCAGGGCCTTACAAAATACAATGTGTGATTTACATTGATTGTCTAGCCCTGGCTCACATCAGAGAATAAATATCAGACTGGGGTCTGTCTCTTGTGGTACTCTTGTTGAGGATATTCTCTTTCCTCCTTGGGTAGCCTTTTTTCTTTTCTTTTTCTTTCTTTCTTTTTTTTTTTTTTTTTGGTTGGGGGTGGCCTGGAGGTCTGATGTGTACTTAGAATCAGAGAAAGGTTAAATTCTCATTGAATAAGGCTGGAAATGTATGGTGGCCTTTAACAAGTTGCAAGTGGGGTTGTATACTGCCAGGGGCTGCGTCTAGGACTGTCTCCCTCCCATCCCCCAACAGGGGTCCTCTGTGCTCTGCTTCCTGATCTTACCTCTTCTAATTTCTAGCCGGGGCTCTTACTAAGGATTCTTAAGCCTGGAATAAGGCCATATTTTGTAACCTTCTCCCTTCTGATTCTCCATCTTTATGGAACAGAGCGCTGCACCTGGGAGTCCAGACAGATTATACATTTATTCAATCGAACCACCGAGAAAACTTCAAACACATTTTCAAAGTCCCTAGCACTAAAGTTACCCCTTACTTCCTGGTGGAAAATTTTACATGCATAGTGACCAGACTGGCAATTGCTTTGCCAAAACCCTGGCATACTCTGCTTCTAATAAGGCATGTTACGAGTAATTCTATCATTTTGATCCCTTACTTGTCCTCTTCTGATTATTTTGGTATTTCAGTTCTCTTGACCAACTGAGTAAGCTAGATTCCCTAAATCTCAAGTCCCTGCATGTGCACACGCACACACACGTGCACACAGGTACCCTACTATTCTTTTACATGCACACAGGTACCCACTATTCTTATAGATTGGTGGATTCCATCACAATAATTTTATTGATCATTTTTATGATGTAGAGGAGGTGAAATATGGGAACTGGGAATAGAAACCAGTCAGAATAGAAAACCAAAAAGGACTTTTCAACTCCTACTAGGAGCCTTCTGCTGTCCAGGGTGCTGTGGAATACAAACGAAATATTCAGAGTGGTCTTTGACCTCAAAGAACTTTTAAGAAGAGTTTGACAATTATTGCTCACTTGGAGATTAAGTAATTGGTAAACATTATGGTTCTATAAGATAAAAAGTTGACAGAACTATAGATGAGGTAGAATCAAAGGTACTCCTTGAAGGGGCTGGAGAGTGGGAGGAACAACACAGGTAAAAGGAGAGAGGAGTTTGGGGCATTGGCATTGAGGTTCCTGGACACCAAATAGAAGGGGTAAGTTAGGGAGTTATAGGACATAAGGATAGATAAGTGGGGCAGGACAAGGTAGGGAGAGTCTGGGAAGTTCAAAAGAGAATTTGGGTTTGATTCAGAGTCAGTAGATTCTTGAGCAAGCTACATCCTGAGCAAAGTGGTATTTGGAAAGGTTAACCTGGGGGTAATGTGATTGATGAAATGGAGAAAAGAGAGAGAGAATCTAGAGACATAGGATGCTGATTCAGAGCTGAGTGGGAGGGAGCTTGGTCTGGGTTGGTGGCAAAAAGGATGGGGAGTCAGGGACAGCTCTGAGAGACATTTTTAAAGGCAGAACTGTGGAGATTTGTTGACAAACTAGCTATCAGGGGAAGAAGAAAAGTAAGCCCAGGAAGAAATGGAGTTGAGAGTGTGGAGGACTAATAGTGTGCTGACTGACATGTCTGACTGAGGACAAGAACCAGTTTGCAGGGGAGATAATGATGTTGGCTTTGGAAGTGATAACTAGGGATGACTGACAGACAGCCAGTTGGAGCTTTTTTGTGGAAAAAAAAAAAAGGGGGACTCAAGACAGGAGCATAGGCAGGAGATTCGGGCTGGTGATGTGGACTTGAAAGCCTTCTGGGTCAAGGTTGGGTGCACCTGAAGCTTTGGCTGTCGGATGGAAGGAGTAGGGGGAAGGGGTAAGGACTAAAGTTAGAATTTGGGGGGAAAACCCTTATTTGTAACATGGCAACAAAGGAGACTTGATGCTGGAGACCCTAGGGAGTCTATGTGGGTTCTCATGTGAAGACAAGCTGCAGACAGGTTAAGCAAGAAGAGCGCTAGATAAGTGTCACTGGATGTGATGAACATGAAGCTACTGTGACCTCTTGGGAGCCCAGTATTAGAAGAGACAGAGTAGGCATGTGGGGTGGTAGGTAGGAACCCATTACTTGCATGGTTTATCCGTGAAAGGAAAAAGAGGTTGGGTGCCAGTCAGAAGAAATGTTAGAATCAAGAAAAGGAGTTTTCTTTCTTTCTTTCTTCCTTCCTTCCTCCCTCCCTCTCTCCCTCTCTCCCTCTCTCTCTCTCTCTCTCTTTCTTTCTTTCTTTTTCTTTTTTTTTTTTTTTGCCAAGGAGTCAGAAGAGGTTTGTAGGTGGAAGGAAGAAAGCTTATAGACAGGAAACACTGAAGGTGCTAGATTAATTGTTGTGTTAGATACCTGGAGAGGTGAGACAAGAGCTTAGTTTTGGTGAGCAGAGGAGAAAACTCCTTTTTTGAGACTTAAAGGAAAAAAAAGTGTTGAGAGTATAAGTGAAAAGAGATTGATGTGGAAATATCTTCTACCTCTACCTTTCTGTTGGGCTTTGGTCCTGTGAATCCACACAGTTTCATCTGGAGTCTTTGCTGCCATGTGACTTCAGCCAGCCCTAGACTCAGTTCTGTATGTCTTTCCAACTCCCCACACTAGCTCCTTCTCTTGTGTTCCTTAATTCTGTGAGCGGCATTTCATCTCTCCTCTCCCAGTCATGATAATTGAAACCTTGGTATTGTCTGTGAGGAGTTTCTTCCCTCTAATCCTATTGAATTATCTTTCATCGTCATCCCTTGTTCATCTACAGCCTCTGCTCTAGTCCAGGACCTGTTATGTTGCCCATGGCCTCCTTTCTTGTCCCATGGAATGTGCTTTCTCACCCCCACTCCAGATTGGCACCTGCAGGCAGATGGCACTAATTTTATCACATTGCTGCCCGGTTTATGAACCTACAATGACTTCCTAGTGTCCAGTTCGTACTTCATCGCTCACCTGCTCTTCTCACTTCCTGAGGGCATCATCTACCCCCGCACCCCCACTCTCCAAATCCAACTCATTCTTCAAAGACTTGAGCCCCTCCCCACTTCTTCTGGAAGCCTTTATAGATCACAGGACCAACTGTATCCTCTGAATTCCTAAGACACTCATTTGTTTATACTCATTTTCTCACTTCATCAGTGGTATTGTATTGTATTGTATTGTAACTCTCTCATACACATAAGGCTTGTCTCTCCCACTGAAGTTACTTGTTCTTTGCAGGTAAGGAAAAAGATCTTTTAAAAAGCTTGTGATTCATCAGAAACAGAAACAAAAACAAATCACCTCCTGCTAACATAGGTAAAACAAACATGGTAAAATGTAAGTGCTTATCAAATCTAGGCGGTGGTATATTGGTATTCACTATATGATTCTTCAGACTTGTCTCTCAGATGATAACCTCATCCCACCTGGACAGAGGAACTGGACATCATCATGTCCAGATCATCAAGGTGATATTATTTGGGAATAATACCTATTGTGGGCAATTCTTGGAGTGAATATCACCGCTCCACCTGTGCAATGCCAGGTACTGAAGGGGAGTGGTTTCTTTTGCAGCAAAGGAAAATGTCTCTTTTTGATACATTCTTGATGCTCCGTAATGGAGGAGGTATTGGAATAAACTGAAGCTGTACGAAGTGAGAAAGGTGAGAAGATGATAAAAATCTCCCTGACTACAAATTTTAGTAAAATACTAGAACAGATGACCACGGGGTCCTTCTCCGAGAATTGACACTTTACTTGAAAAATTTCTTTCTGCTTCTGGAGGTAGGCAGTATGGTATAGTCTGGTGGTTCTCAACTGGGGGCAGTTTTGTTCCCTAGGGAACATTTGGCAATATCTGGGAACAGTTCTTTGATTGTCACAATTTGGCATCTAGTGGGTAGAGGTCTAGTGTTCTGCTAAGCATCTTATAATGCACAGGCCAATAAAGAATTTTCCAGCCCCCAAATGCCATTAGTGCTGAGGTTGAAAAACCCTGGTATAGCCAGAAGATCATGGGCTTTGGATCAGATAGGCCTGGCACTAACCAGGGGTAGAATCTTGGGTAAATTATTTAATCTCTCTCATTTTCAGTCTTTTGCAAAAATCAGACTAAGAATGCTTATTTCACAGGTCGGGAGGATTAAACACGGAAAGCGTGTAAAAAGCATCTAGTTATTTCTGACACACAGTGGTAGCACAAGACATTCTAGCTGGTTGCCCTTGTTGTTCCTGCTTTTTAAATTATTAAGTGAACAGGCTTATACAGAGGCTGGGGGATCTCCAGAAGAGGTGTTGTGTGGGGGTTTTGCCATGGGGTGGGACACAGTGCCAGAGAGGTACATAATGGAGTTCAGGAATCAGAAGGCTAAGGTTTGGTCTTCTGCTGTCTTATTCTTTCGTTCAGTCATTTTTGGACAGATATTTATGGGGTGCCGCTGTGGCCTGTACTACACTGTGGGAGTGTATAAAATCATTACAAGAAAGAATATAGAGCAGGAAGGGAGGTGGATATAAATATGCCCGTTCAGGGAGCACTTGGATATAAGGGGTGGGAAAGGAAGGCAAAGCCTGTGAAGGAGGCTGAGAAGGTCAGGCAAGAGAGCAGGAGGTGGACACTCCCCTTTGCACTATTCTACTTCTCTGAATGACTTGGGCAGAGACTTTAACATCTGTGTAAGAGGAGGATAATAGCCCCCTCTCCACTTTCCTGCATAGGGCTGCGGAAAGACTCAAAGAAGATACTATATGTGAAAGGTCTTTATAAGTTGTACAGTTCTATCCAAATATATGTAGATGGGTCCTTCTTAAGTGAGCATTCTGTTACTATCAGTGCCTCTTCTGACAGGCATGATTTTATTTAATCTGTCCTGTCTGGGACCTTTCCAGTCCAGGACAAAAGCAGTCCTTCTCAGTTTGAGAAGACTGGATGGGGCACCCTTCTTACAAGTCAGGACACTCCTGTTCTTTCCCCCTCCACAAAACTATAAAAATGCCAACCCTCCTGCCCAGCCCTCCAGACCCTGGCACCCAGCCCTGTGCCTTCTGGAGGAGCCTAGCGAGAATGGAGTTCTTGCTTCCACCAAGCCTCAGGTGGGTGCAGTGAATCAGCCCTTTCCTGCTCCTTCTCTGTCTACATGCAGTTCAGACTCCTCCTGCCACTCCTTTGTGTGTGAATGACTGGCAGCAAAATAACTAGGAAATGATTGACGGCTACAGGGCTGTTGGATCAATAGAGCTGCTTGAAATGGTGTCTACTGAGGAGTGAAGGAACAGAAAGAATCAGCTGGGAGGACAGAGAAATTAATTCAAGGAAGTAGAGAAGAAATTGTTGGAGAATTAGCTTTGTCTCCTCCCCTTCTGCCCAAGGCATTATTAGAAGGGAACTGGACACTAGCTAGGAAACGTGGATACAAAGGATAAACAGGTGGGAGAGTGAAAAGTGGCAGATGAACTGTGTTCTCAAGGAAGAGAGCTGAGGCTTGAGGATGGGTAGGATTCAGATGCGGAGGGTGGAAATTGTGTTCTCAGGCTAGAATGGTGTTCTAAGGAGGTATGAAGACCCACGGTGTCTTTGGGCCGGTAAATGGTCCAGTTGATGTGACTCAGAGGACATAGGGGGAGGATCAGTGGGAGATAAAACATAGAAGGAGGTAGGGACCAGGTTGATTAATTGTGACATTTATTGTTTACTGGGTTCCCAGATCTTAAAAGGCTTTGAATGGCAGGCCACAGAGTTTGGTCTTTATTTGCAATTTCCTTTTGGGAGCCACTAAAAATTTCTGGATGGGGTGGAGCCATGATCAGGAAGATAAATCTGGCAGCCCTATGCAGAGTCGATTGGAATTGGAGAGGAACTACTGACCAGCACTGGGTTAGGAGACCACTGTGGTAGGTTGGGGGGGGGTCTGAACTTGAGATGCCACAGTGGGAATGGAGAGGAGGGGGTGGATATGAGGGACCTCTTGAATGTAGAGTCTATGGGACTTGGCAACTTGGATGTGGAACATCAAGAAAGAGACAGTAATCAAGGATTACTCCAAAGTCTAGAGCCTGGGTGACTGTGAGGATGGAAGTACCCTAAATGAAAATCAGGAGTTAGGAAGAAGACGAGCAGCTCTAGGGAGGCAGGAGGAGAGGGAGAATTTGAGAGTTTACTTTGGGACATGTTGCATTTCAGGTGTCAGTGAATAAGCTAGGGGAGGTGTTGGTTCTGTAGGCGGGTAAGGAAGGGAATCTGGAGCTTTGGAGGGAGGCCAGAGCTGGAAATATGGATTTGGGAGATATCTATAAGAAGTTGTGGCTGGAGCTATCAGAATAGATGAGATAATAAATGAAAAGCATATATAGACTTAAGGGCAGAGGGCCAAGGCCAGGGCTGTAGGCTCAAGTGAAGGGCTGGAGGAGAACCAGGGAAGAACAGTGCTTGGAGAAAAATGCTGCAGAGAGGTTGAGGGAGATGGGAACTGAGCACACAGCTTTGGTTCTGGAAATTGGGGGATTCATTGGTAACCTTTGAAATTACAGTTTCAATCATGTAGGGGAGGTGGAATTCAAATTGCAAGGGGAATGGGGAGTGGATGGGAGGAAGTGGTGGGAGTGCATATAGATGACTCTACGGAAAGGTTTGGCTGTGAAGGGAAGGTTAAAAATAGTGAGGTAGTTGGAGATGGGTAGCAGTTGAGGGGAGGCTTTTTTTAGGTAGGGAAGATATGTGAATACCTAGGGGTGGGGAGGAGCGAGAAGGCAAGCATGAGGAAGAGAATGAATATTTAGGAAAGAGAAGCAATGGATAGAGGAAGGTCCTGGATGGACCTGGAGGAGTGGATCTCATCGTCAGCAGAGGGCTGAACCTTGGGCCAGAGGAGGGGGTGTCGTAGGCAGACTTTAGTAAAGTAGCTGGCTGGAAAGGCTACTGGCTGAGGGTGCAACGTGCCTGATCAACAGCCCTGGTAGAGAGAGCATCCACTGGCTGGAGGTCCAGGAGCTGCTAGTAGTGTGCTTAGGGAGGGTTGCTGAAGCTGAGGGCTGTGAAATGGGAGCTGGGTTGACATGACCCTAGGAGGCCCTTTGGCAGAGAAGCTGAGGAGCCGGCTGGGAGATCCTAAATTAGCAGTCGTTTTAGAAGTGCTGGTGGCTTTCTTTTGCAGGCGGAGGTGGGATTTGCTTCAGCCTATGGTGGGGTCTGCAGAATTATCTTCTCCATGGTATGAGGCAGAGAGGCAAGTCTCCATAGTGGAGGGTGAGTGAGGAGAGGAGAGTGGGATGTAGACCCATTCGAGAAGCTGTCAGGCAGCTTCCTGAGGAGGGGTCCACGCCTGGCCATCAGCAGTATGTCTGTTGGGGATGGGACCTACTCTTGAATTTCCAGTTTCCTTAATGTCTCTAGAAGTCCTACAAGAAAGAGGAAGCAGAGGAGGGCTTATGGGAGAGCCTCTTGTAGATTCTTCTTCACTAGGAGGAAACAGGAGGAAAGATGCAGTGAGCACAGCCATTCCTTGGCCCCAGAGCACTTCCTCTGACTCTCTGCCCTAAAAGGACAAACCCAAGAGCTGTCTTCAAGTGAGGGGTCTTATGTGGCCCACCAGAGGGAGGAGGGGTAGGAATCCGGGAGCTGGCATTACCATAATGTGGCCTATGTGGGACTGGATTTAGACTCCGGAGAGCAGGAGGAGGTGAGAGTTTCCTTAGGTATGGCTCAGTCCCAGAATCTTAGTCTTAGATCAGGAACTTACCAGTGGTGTGGCCTTGTGTAAGTTATAGCCTCTCCAAGCTTCAGTTTCTTCATCTGTAAAATGGGTGAAAAATCATCCTTACCTCTCAGAGTTGCTTGATGTGTATAGATACAGTATATATTATGATAGATATGTGCATATTATAAATATCAATAGAAAGGGGATTACATTATAATAATTGAATATAATTGTATACATATGACTATATTATACATCTAATCTATTACAATCATATTATGGTTAGATGAATCTTTTTATTTTCCAAATGATGAAAATATGATGCTTCAATAGCTTCCTTCTCCCCTCACCTTCCTTCCTCTTTTCTTTCCTTTCCCCCTTCCCTTCCTCCTTCCCCCCTTTCCTCCCTCCCTCCCTCCTTTCCCTAACAGTGCAGAGATAGTTAAGGATGGAATTTTTTTAAGCTTGCAGTTATGGTTATCCCAGGGCATGGTAGGCAGGGACTGGGAAGGTAGCTAAAATCCCGGCCTTTTACACTCTTACCCCGCAGCGAGGGACAATGGGCATCTATGGGGTGGGGGTGGGGGTGGGGAAACAGTATTGAGTTGGCAGCTGGATAGTGGGCCTAGGAGGAGGCCTGGGAGACTGGCAGATGGTTAATTGGATGTGACAAAAGGGGGCTGGGAGGAGGAGTCTGGGGGTCTCCTGGGGGATTTGTGTCTCTGACTTCTTACTGTCCTGGAAAGAAGGTTGTGAGGAGAGGGAGGAGTGGCTCCAGAAGCAGTTGGGGAAAAAGATTGGCAGGACTCCCATGTTGGGTATATGGCCATGGGAGGACAGAGTGCCATTGGGAGCAATATCACATCTTTAATTTGGAGGTTGGGTGGAAGATGTTAAGTCTCTTCTCTGTACCCCAGTACATTGACACACAACATACTCAGATACTTGGATATAAAGAGAATGCTTAACCAAATATTGGAACAGTATGATTTTCTAGTCATTCTTTTTGATTCCAACCACTGAATTTTGACAGCAAATATCATTATGACTTTTGATGAGAACTAGACAAAGAACTGATCAGTTTTAGCAGAGTATTGGATTTCAGTGAGTGGATCTCTTCATTCATTCTTGTACTCATTCATTTAAGTGTCAAATACCAGCTGTGCACCTACTAAGTGCCAGGGAGTACACAAACAAGTGAGAAATAATCTTTCCCACAGGAGGCTATCAGTCTAGTGGGATTGACTGTCATATAAACAAACGATTGCAGTGTAGCATGGTAAGCGCAATGAAGAGGCTTGCTTGTTTTATGTTGAAAGTAGAAAGCAGGAATGCGTGGGTGGCTCAGTTGGTTAAGCATCTATCTGCCTTTGGCTCAGGTCATCTTCTCAAGGTCCTGGGATCGAGTCCTGCACGGGGCTCTCTGCTCAGTGGGGAGCCTGCTTCTCCCTCTGCCTGCTGCTCCCCTTGCTTGTACTCTCTCTCTCTTTCTGATAAATAAATAAAATCTTGAAAAAAAAAAAAGTAGAAAGGAAGGACCAACAGCCTCACCTAGTGGGTGTGGGACTCATTGAAGACAGGGGTTGGTGAGGCTGAAACAGATGCAGAGGTGGTAGAAATGAAGACAGACCACTGCTCCAGAAGTCTGGTAGTAAACGTAAGGAGAAAAAGGAACTGTTCATTGAAGGGACATTTTGCGAGTATGGGTAGTGTTCTGTTTCTTAATCACAGGTGTGATCTGTTTGTGAAATTTCAGAGACATGTAAACTTATGTGCACAATTTCATGCATACAAATTGTATTTGAATAAAGACTATTAAAAGGTGATCAGGGCCAGTGATTTTTTTTTTTTTTTTTTTTTTGGTCAGAGAAAAATCTTTGAATGTTGAAAAAGTCATGGGAGGAGACAATGGTAGAGAATAAAAGGTAGTTTGTGGGCAGGTGAGGTACCAGGGTAAGCACTAGCTTCCTCAAACATTGGAAAAGCCCAAGATTCTTGGTTGAAAGGTTGTCTCTGGAATGGAGGGAGAGTTCTCGCTCTGTGGCTGTGGGGAAAGACCAGGTGGTTTATAGGTCAGATGCTAGAGCTCTTATTAAATGGACCCCCATCTTCTCTGAAAATGGGAGCCAAGGTTATCCGACAGACTGAGGGTTGCTAAGAGCCTGACAAGAGAGGAGATGAACTGGATCCATTCACTGGAGAGTGAGTGAGAATTACATGAAAGAATGATCTGAGTTCCAAGTAGGCTGGGTGTGCAGGCTTCTGCATCTCGCTCGGCCCTGGAGGCTCTGGAGTGGAGGTGACAGCAGTGGACTCTTAAGTTCTTGGGTGGTGACTTGGACAAGATGTGGTGTGCACCAGACTTGTTTGGAAACTAGTCTCTTCTCCAGACCTTACTGGACATTGATGACTCTAGGCCTTTTGGAGGCCCCACCCTAGAGAATGGTCCTATCTGGTGTCCCCATGTAGGCTGTACATACCCTTTGCTTTGGACTTACTTGTATTCTTCTCAACACCCAGATCAGTGCCTTGTGGATAATATTTGCTTGTTTAGTATTTGTTGTCTTGATTTTTTTTTTAAAGAGCTATTTATTGGTGTGTAGGTCATTTGGGAGTTTTATAATGAAACACTATACTAAGGAAATGAATCATTTTTTTGTGGACAGGCAATTCTACCTTAAACAAAAAGACTTATGAAATCAATATTGACTGTGAAATATAGCCCACAACTCTTGTTGCTTCTGGATTAATTAGAGGGGTAATTAGAGGGGGCCCCTTTTATGGCTGCTTACTGTATTCATGTATTTTAGAGGCACTGGAAAACTAAAGATGCACTCTTCTTTCAGAAAAACCCAAATAGAAAGTTCAAACACACAAATGGATTAATTAATCAATATTGACTGACTGTCTGTCACGTGCTAGGTATCATGCTAGGTATTAAGGGTCTTCCTAAAGATAGGCAGCAAAGAGTCCCTGTTTTTGGAGAATTTATGGACTTGTTGAGTTGTGGGGAGTGATATAGGAAAAAATGACTAATTGGAGATTAATCAGAAAGGGAGTTTCACTCATTCATTGATTCATTTAATATGTGTTTATTGTCTATAAGCTAAAAGATAATTAACTTAAGTGGTAAGCAAGGTTTCATTTAGATAGATTTGATTTCCAGTATACTTTAATAGAATATTTACTTTTTATCCTAAAGTTATTTTTCTATTATAAAAGTAATGCTGGCTCACTGTAGAGTATTTGGAAAATATGATCATGTGTAAAGGATAAAAAGTCCACTGTAATCCCATCACCCAGAGAGAACCCCTGTTTGTTAATTTGAGATATTTCCTTGAGGTCTTGCTTCCTATGTGCATTCTCTCCCTTGATCTGTGATTTGTTTTTTGATCATTTAATTAAGGTGAAAAACAAATTGTGAGGGGGGCAGTGACTTTTTCCTAAATGCAGCCATTTTTTTCCTGTTAATATAAATGTATAATATATCAAACATTCAATTTAATTTAATTTAACTTAAGCCAATTAAACCTTTATATGGGGATAATGTTGAAAGAGGATCTGTTGATAGTTTGGAGGGGTAAAGGCATTGGTACTTATTGTTGTAAGAAATAGGGAGAACAAAAGTACAATATCTGGGGGCTCCTGGGTGGCTCATTGGGTTAAAGCCTCTGCCTTCAGCTCAGGTCATGATCCCAGGGTCCTGGGATCGAGCCCTGCGTTGGGCTCTCTGCTCAGCAGGGAGCCTGCTTTCTCCTCTCTCTCTCTGCCTGCCTCTCTGCCTACTTGTGATCTCTCTCTGTCAAATAAATAAATAAAATCTTTAAAAAAAAGTACAATATCTGTGGTCAGAAATGAATGGTCTTTCTCTCTCTTCCTCCCTGATGTTAGGATAAATTCAACAGACATATATGCCTGTTGCATATAAAAATACCTGTTTATACAAATGCATAGCTTTCTTTCTTATTGTATTTAACAAAAAGAGAATCGTGCTATGCCTGTTATTCTGCAGCTTGCTTTTTATTGCTTTATAACCATGGACCTTTTTCCATGTCAGTACATATAACTATACCTCATTTGTTTTGAGAGTTGTGCTATATTCTGTTGTGTGGTTGTGCCATGTTTTATTTAACCATCCTCCTGATGATGGACATTTATAACCCAGCTTTTCTGTGGACCAGTGTTTGATCTGAGACATTATTTTGTCCAAAGAGTAGCAAGAAGGGTCACCCATTATTTGATCCTTTTCAAATGTGACTGTAGGACAACTACAGGTTCAGGGTGTTTTTCTGCTTTTATCCTTAGAAGAGAGGGAGGACAGCCAGTCCCTGTTCTCTGAAGGATAACTTTCTATGTAATGTTTAAGGACACTTTTATTAGTGACATTTAAATAAATGGTCCAGGGCATTAGCCTCTTTTGCTGTGTGCCTTTAAGTGACTTAGAATCCAGATTTGAGGTCATGAGTAGCCAAAAACAAAAACAAAAACAAAAAACCACCCCACATGTGTTCTGTGGGCTTGAGTGAAAGTTCATTCCAAGACCACAGGTATGGGTACTTTAGGTTGTGTGTGCAAAAGCCATAGTCTGTGTTTGGTTAGAAGAATCCGAGGATGTGATTCGAGAAACCTTGGTTTCCAATTCTACTCGCTATTAATTAGCTCTGTGACTGGGCCAAGCCAGCTCACATGTCCGTTTTTACAGATGGGGCCCTCTTTCCTCATCTGAAGGACGAGGTAAACATACTTGTACTGCCATACCTCATAAGAATAGTATGAGATCAAGTGGGATAACAGAAGGAGATTGCTTTGGGCAAACAAAATTGCTGACTAAATGAAAGGAGTTTTTGTCAGCTGCCGTTCTCTGGGCTTTCCCTTGGTTTTGAGTGTGGTTGAAAGCTGAGCTAGGGGACTTGGATGGGAGTGACAGCCCGTACTGCATTTGAGGACTGTACATTTTTTCATGTCTGGTAGGAAATTGGCAGCACCAGAGATGGAGTAAAATGTTTCATGATATGTTCCATTTGCTTTTGGAAGAGAGACGTGTGTGCAGAGTGGAAGAGTGGTTCATCTAATTGCCTGAACGGTTGAGGTTTGCTTTCTGATGGGTGACAGTGTGGCTCAGTTACACACTTACCCCTTATTACCCAAACATGTGAAGGAAATGTAGCTTTTAAATTTTCTAATGTATAGCTACTCATGAGACCCTACCCCAACTTGACTCGTTTATAGTGTATCAGGTTTTTTTTTTTTCTTTCTTTTCCTGGCTTAGTTTTTTGCTGCTGGTTTTTTTTTTTTTTTTTTTTTTTGACAATTGTTTCTTTCAGATAAATTGCTCAGTCACCCAGACTTTCTCCCACTTTCCCACTTCTCTTCAGAATGGGCTCTGGGCATGTAGAGGTGCACACATGAACTTGTGGTGATAGTGGTGGGAGCAGGGAGAGAATGTGCTTGGAGCTACTGAATAATGACTGGTCTGATCCTTGTACTGGTACTTGCCAAGGTGTGGCTAGACCTGTCTTTCTTTTTGGGGTATTGTGTTGAGACTCAGCACTAACATTCAGATTCTGACTATTTGCCTATGGAGTCAAAGTTCTGACCCTAGGCCTTTGTCTGGTCACTGACCCTCTGAGCAACTCTGAGTACCATTATCAAGGAACAAAGTCATATGCAGTTCCCCAGCTCAGTCAGTGCCAACTGTAAGAATTTAGAAGCTCTGCACCTGGCTATTCTAAGTATGTACCCACCTTGGCCAGTGTTATGTCTTTGTCCTCTCAACTTCCACACCGTGTGCATCCTGGTGTGTGACTCAGTGGTAGGCATTCTTAAACTCACTGCTTCCTCAGAAGGGGTTTCAGGATGCTCCGGGGCCTTCACACTTACTGGGATGTTATCTTCTAAAGCTGCCTTCCTAAAACCTGATTGGGCATTGAGGTGGGCATATAAAAGGAGGCTAAGACCCTGGTATCTGATTTCCTAGACTGAAATTTTCCTGTGTTCCCCTGATGCTTGATCCTTCCCTCATGGCAAGCATCTCTCTTACCTCACATCCTGAGTACTCTTTACCTCTCCTTTAAAGTGACCTCAGGGCTTAAGTCCACCCAGCCTGGATATTGATATGTTAATGGGAGTTTGAGAATTCAAGTGGTATACTAAAAAGTCCTCTCCTGGGTGTCAAGAGCAGAACATTGATGCTTTCTCTTTGTCTGCTACTATAACTAACCTAAACTTGCATGAGGTAAATAGATGCTCCTGGTAAGAGTAGAGGGAGCTTAAATATATGTAAGGACTTGTGAAAGAAAAAACACATTTTGAAAAGTATTACCCGGGGCGCCTGGGTGGCTCAGTGGGTTAAAGCCTCTGCCTTCGGCTCAGGTCATGATCCCAGAGTCCTGGGATCAAGCCCCACGGGCGGGCGGGCTCTCTGCTCAGCAGGGAGCCTGCTTTCTCCTCTCTCTCTCTGCCTGCCTCTCTGCTTACTTGTGATCTCTGTCTGTCGAATAAATAAATAAAATCTTAAAAAAAAAAAAAAAGAAAAGTATTACCCAATAACTGTGGGGAGAAAAGTTTAGAAATGCGGCTTCATGAGGATTCCATCTATACTCATGGGTGCGTTTGTGTGCACAGAAACATTCAAAAGTGTGGCGATGTGGATTCTTCCTGCAAGCGTGCAGTGAGCACTTCTGATGACCCATGCACTGTGGTACTGAAGGGAGTATGGGACAAGCTGTCTGGAAGGAGCTCCCAGTCTTAAGGGAGCGAGAGGGTGGCAGTGGGTCATATGCAGAGCTGCACTGCTGGAGCCTGCTTTCCCAGAGCTTGGTGTGTCAGTCTGGTCAGCACAACTGATATCTGAGTTTGAGGCCTTATTGGGCCTCATGTCCCCTTACCTTGCTTGGTTCTGCCTTCTGAGCCTCTTCAGTCCCCTAAAATGGTCAGGTTTAGTCAGTTTTGCTTTTTCCAAATAAAGCTAATTCCTTTAGCATCAGCCTAAGTTTCCATGAACATATGTTCTATAGAAGGGCCGTGGTAAACAAGATCAATTTAAATTGATAATAAATAAAAAGAGAAATAAAGTCTAATTCAGAGCTTGTTGCTCTGCTTCTTCTGTCGTGGAGATTTTTGTTGTTTTTAACTAAAATTCTTTCATCTCTTTTAGCACAGGACAACTTCTGTGTTTTACATAGTGCTTCCACTCCAAGGCTACGGGGCTACCATAGCCCTAGTGGCCATGAGCGGTTTCTATTTTGACTAAGGAAAATGGGAACTCTGTTCCCTCTGAAGGTGGCAGCAACTGGGAGACTGATGAGTCAGATGGTCCAGGAAAATACAGAGCAAAAATAAAAAAGAAGGTAAACGATGGTGCCAGGTAATTGGGTCCAAGTAGAACGAGTAATGGGCTGGGTGCCAGGAGAACAGTATTATTATTGATAAGCTTGATAAATCCCTTTCCCTCTATGAGACTAAGCGTGTTGAGCTAAGTGGGCTTGAATGCATCTACAGGATTCTGAGCCAACTGGACAACAGAAAAGCCAGCAGGGATAGAAACCAGGTGGTAAGTAGTCTCAGGACATTATGCCCTTGTTCTGTGAAGACTTTCCATCCTTCTGAGGCTTTTTGTCTCTGCAGCTTGAGTCAGTCCACGGGGTGTCAGAGCTCATAAGTGACCCAACATCCTTGCTTAGTGAAGATGGGCTCTAATTTCCTTGGGGAGAGTCATCCTGGTGTTCAGCAGTGGCCTCAAACTATTTTGGCCCTTAGAATATTTGGAAGACAGACCAATTTTCTGGGACTTCTGGGCCACTTCCTCAGCTTGTGGCCTTGGATCCCAAGCCTGTAAGTAGAGATGTACTTTAATACCCTAGAAAATGCCTTTCCTCAGGTTTCCATCAGAGCTGTTCTGCCAAGGCACGGGGAGGACTAACTTACTGATCTTCCTGCCAGCTTGTGTCCTTGAACTTGTCTTCTTTTGAGTCAGATGGAGAAGATGGTGAAAGTAATCCAAAATCTGCATTTCCCAGGGCATGTGCAAACCCAGCTCAGCCACATCATCTCAAAAGGAGGCACTAGGTAATTAAACAGCAATCTTGGCTTTCTTCTACATTTCCTTCTACCCAGAACCCCTCCCCCCATCCTGTGCATTCTTTAGACCATCAGAGAACTCACATTTTGATAGAGGGAAACATTCCATTTTTTAAAAAGTACACTAAATCATTCCAGGTAAATGATCGTGACTACACTAGTGGAATGCAGGGACGTAAACCAGGGAATGGGGAAGCCTATTTAGGCAGATGTGATAATGTTCATAGAGGAAGTGTGCTTGAATGGCATTTTGGAAGATGAGCTCATTATCCAGAGTGACCGCGTGGGGAGGGGCATTCCTGGCACAGGGAAAAGGACAGACAAAGGCAGAGAATTGTGCCAGGTCATGGAGAGTTAGACATTTTAGGGTGAGAGGGACTGGAGATGCATGTGAGATCTTGGATTTTCATATTCCAGGATTTGGACTCTATCCTGTAAGCACTGGGGAATCATAAAGGATTGAAGTGATGGAGAATAATTATAACTTAGGCTAGGACAGTGCTGGAAGAAGGGGCAAAACTGGAGAAGAAAATTCTAGTTAGATGACTACTGGAAGATAGTTGATGGTACAGGGGATATAATGGTGGTGGAGTGTAAGGGGAGGTAAAGTTTCAGATAATCAACAGGGTTTGGGCTTGGGTTATGGATAAAGGGTGATGGTGCTTTCACCAAACCTGGTACCATGGGAATCACACTGGAATCAGAGGAACATTTCACAGAGTACTAGAGCTTTCTGCTGCAAAAGGGTTTAGCACTGCTCCATTCTTCTACTTCTCTAAACATTTTGAATATAAAACATAAACAAAATGACTGAAGGCTGGACAATGATATACGCAGCGATCTTCTCCCATGAGGATGGTAAGTCTGCATGCCTGTGTATGTGCATATATGTGCTTACGTGCGTTGTTGCTTATGGTGTGGATGCAAATGTGCGTGCAGCTTCCATCATACTGGGTTCTCAACACAGTATCATTTTTCAGCTGACACTTGAAGAGATTCACATTCCCATCACTTCCCAGAAGTGCTCCCTTTAGGATCCATTTCTGCTTGGCTCAGTGTGCACAAACATTCTAGTGGGATTGATTGCTTGTGTCAAATTAATTTTTTCCCTTCCTGGGGAGTGTCTGCCATGTGCAAAGTGGGGAAATCCCTAGGCCTTTGGCCAAATGCAAGTTCACATAGACATGTAAAGTCAGGCTTGGGTTGAGAATTGGCCTAGATGGCCACAGAGGCTGCACCTGGATGCTTAGCCACTTTTCCCAGTATGCTTTACGACTGTTCCTAGGCAACCAGAAAACTTGGAGCTGGGGAGAGATGGCTGCAGATGAGCAGCTTGTGTCTTTGCAGCATTAGCTGTGGTACAAATTCCTCCTCTATGTCCCATTTTCCTGTTACTAATTTCTAGAAAGCTTGCAGAGGCCTCTGGAAGCAAATGGAGAAAATGCTGACTGTCCTTTACCTGATGGCTGGGGAAACCTAAGAGAGGAGCCCTGGGGTAGTTTTCCTTTCAGCCCCAGTGCTGATGCTTCCCTGCAGTTTTGTTGGACACTCAGAATGGACTTCCCAGACCTTTCCCCTAGTAGGCAGCCCTGAGTTCCATGGTGCTTAGCCAGCCAGTCTTACCATATTGTGCCTAGGTCCATATACCAGATTAGTGGCCTTTCCCACAGTTGAAGCCATTGGTCAGCTGACCTGTGTACACCAGGGTGGTCTAGGCTATACTAGCCACTGATGAACTAATTTGTATCTCAGCAGTTGAAGCTTTGTGAGATATGTGATAAAGTCTCCCTGAGAATGGTTATGTATTCTTTTCCTGTAACCTGACATTCTGGAAGTCATAACTGGCATTCATTAATTTTAACTCTAAGTTCAGCTTTGTGGGTTATGGTTATCAGTATGTCCAACCGAAGTTTTCTTACTGGTTTATTGTCTATAGTTTAGTTGAATATAGCTCTTTCATGAGTGCGGTTATGACAAATATCTTAGCTCATTCCATCAACCACTAGCCTTCAGAACCTTTGGAACTTAAGGAAGTCTGGTGAATTCCTCATCCCAAAGAGTAGAATGCTAAAGCATCCACATTATCTGGTGTAGCAATTACTTCTTTTGGTGCATGTATGCGGGTTTTGGATTCCATTTGCCAAGAACTTTTACATAAATCAATATAAAATGATTTTTCGCATCTCCCAACAGATTCTGTAATGTATCACTTCTAGTGGAGGGCACACAGCAGACTTGGTTATACGATTTAATTCTCTATAATTCTCATAGAATCTGATTGTAATGTCTGTTTTTTGAGCCAGGACAGTTGGACTGCTGGAGGGATACTGGGTTCACAGAAGTCTGCTAAACTATTGTCAGAGTGGGTCCTCCTCACCGCCGCTCATGCCATCACACATGTTACTTGAATCCAAAAGGAGGTCATCTAATATCTTCTCTCTACCCAGTTCCTAAACTCTTCCAGCCTTTCAGTATGTTCTGTCGAATTTCTTTTGATATATTTATTTGATTTGTTATTCACAGAGGGGGTACTCTGGGATGTTTATCAGACCATCCTAATTATTTTATCTAGCATTATGCTAGGCTTTGAATAAACATATCTGTGACTCTCCCCCTAGCTTTTAGTTTTCCCTGTGAGAAAGACCAGGCAGCTGCTCAGATGGGGTCCTTTCTGACAGACCCATAGCCAAGTATGTGATCATGTGCTCCCTTAGGTTTCCCAGAAGCCCAAGGACCAGAGAACTCTAGATTTGGCAGGACCTGACGCCAGAAGTGGCACAATGAAATCCAACCCTAAATCTCTTTAATGTAGAGCAGAAGGGCAATTCCTTTAGGGCTCTGTCAAGCATTCTGGTGGGTGCCTTTTTTTTTTTTTTCTATGCCAAAACTTTAAAATTCTTATGCATTTAAATAGTTCTGTATCCAGGTACACACTTTATTCCTTCCTTCCAGGAATCTTGATATGTGCACTCCTGAGGCTTTGTTCTCTGGGACTTTTCCATTTCTGGGCTGTTGAATTCAATTTTATCTCCCCATACATCAGCTTAGATGATGAGAACCTTGCAAATTCCTGGAGAGCCTTTGTGGAGGTTAAGAACAAAGGAGGTAATTTATCTCTTCAAGTGTCAGGGCTTTTAACCCTATGGTTTTCATCCTCTCTTTTTGGGTTGTTTAACTTTTTGCTGTCCCTTACCCTGCATGTCATGATGTCATGTGTATGTTGTAGTTGGGGCTGTGCTTTCCAGATACTGCTCAGCCCTTGAGAGGAAATTTTTCTATGATTATTTTATTTTAGGGGGACTCACCCCAAAACATGAACAGTGGAAGGTTGCTCTGCTTTGGATGTCAGCAGAGACCTTCTCAGGTCTGCTGACTGGCTTGTGGTAAAGACTATGGCTGCAGTGTGGTACAAAGGCACATGTCTCCAGTATGGAGTTGAGGGCCGGCTGTGCTTCTCTCAGCTCTGTGCTGGCCTTCTGTGTGCTCTTGGACAGGCTACCACACCTCTCTGGGCTTGAGTTTCTTCACTATTAAGTGAAGGTGCTGAAATGGATGATTACTGAGGTTCCTTTCTTCTCTGTCATTTTGAGGTCTTTTTGAGAATCTACTTAGGAGAAGGTCCTCCTTTGCTTATCTCAACTCTGAGGAAATGCTGGTCCAATAAAGATTGTTGGGGGGCACGGGGAGGTCCCTGTGTTTGCACATGACACACAACATTCAGGATAAATTGCCACCGGCCGATCTGTTCCTGGCCATTAGAAATCCAGCAATAGCTGAACTCCTAGCCATGCTAATCTCTGGGTGAGCTATACAGAATAAATTCTGAGCCAGTTATAGTATCCTTAGTTCATACTTTCATAGGACCTGCCAAATATTTATGGGCTTCCTAAGAAAGTACAGTGAACAATTTGGGGGTAGCTATAATCTATTTATAACAACTACTCTTAAACATGGTTTGTTTCCTCTCCTGGTCTGTAAAGAAGATTTTTAAAAGGAGAAAAATTTTGTTTGAATTTTCTAAGAGCCTCCAACTTCTTTAAATTGGTTATTTGGCAAATCTTTTTCCCCAGAGATATTAGTCTTGGCTGGCCCTGCCTGATTTTTTCCCTCCCTATTAGAGGGAGTTTTAACTTCCATTGATTTATCCTTTACCACATTTGGCTTGGTCAAGAGCTGGTGGGGAGGGCAGTTGTCAGAGGGCTCCTTCCTCTGGACATTAAGCCTCCAGGACCATATCCTGTTCTTTTTTTTTTTTTTTTTTTTTTTTTTTATAGAGCCTCCCCCACACCCCATCTTCTGCCATTCTATCTTCAGACACAAGTATTATTCTGGAAGCTGGGCAGAGGATGAGAAACTGGGACTGAGGAAATAAAGCAAGTTTTAAAGGTCAAGAAATTCTCTAAGATTTCAGAATGATCAACAGCCAGACCAGAGAGGGTGGCTAAGTCAGAGAGTACCCCAAACCCAGATTTGGGACTGCAAAGGGCCAGGGAGGAGGAAGATAGATAAAAGCCAAGAAGGTGAAATGATAGAAGGTCAGTCAAGGGAAGCAGTAAAAGATGCACTCAGCATCCAAGGGGGTCTGCAAAAGCTGAAGGGGCTGCAGAAGAAGGAGAGATGGATGTCAGTTCCCGTGGCAGAAGTCTTCCTGATTGAGGAATCTCCTCCCTGTGTCCCTGTCCCCTACATGTACAGGAGCCAGCTCCCAAGCAGGAGGAGCCCAGGGAGTGCTCCTGGCTGGGCACAGTTCTTGATGTGGTCAGCTGCTGTCTGCATACCTCCCTCTGGATCAAGTCATTCCATGAGGCGCTACCATTTCTGCCGCTCATGGGCCTTCTGTTTTCTCCATTTAGTGAGGCTTCCTGTGTCCAGGCTATTCCCTAAGGCTGGACTTACAATTTGAAGGTTCATACTATCTGACTATGTCAAGAAAGTCAGACATGGGGCATCCCATTTCCCCACAGAACATTATCCTTTGGCCCTAGAGGGTCTTCATATATGTAACTTTTCCCTTCAGTTCATGATAACAGAGCTACTACCTGTCTTCTCTGTTTCTTTGGCTGATGCCACATCTTTGTGTTGAGTCCTTGGGTGCAGTAAGCTGATTTTGATGGGTTGGGTGGGCCAGGTGCTCTTTCTGGCCACAGATAAAATAGATTGTACCTTGAAGAGGCCCATTTACCTTTGCTTTTATTCTGTAAACATGGTGGGGCTTTACTGTTTTTTGACCCGAACTCTCCTCTGGATTATTGTTTTCTTCCCCCTTGAACTTGCAGGTTTGGACATTAGGCATCTGATGGTGCCAAAGAACACAAGCCTCATCTGTGCTGTTATCACTGCCCCAACACTGCCCGCAGGCTTTGTAGTCTTGACTTGCAGCTGGATTTTTCTGAGATTTCCTACTAGAATTGATCCAGCCCAATGAAATCAATGAACTTCCCTCTAATATCTGTCTTTGCATCCTTCACTTACGGACTTAACGCTTCCTTCAACCTTTTCTATTGGACCATCATCCTCCAGGGCTAGAGTTGTAATGTTTTTTGTTTTGTTTTTTTTAAGCATCTAGGTCAAAGTTTGAATTTTGGAAGTAGCTTTTTAAAATGTAATGTGAGAAATGTCTCTTTGTGTCCATTGTTTTTGTTTTTATTTATTTATTTATTTATTTATTTATTTATCTATTTTTTGAGAGAGCGTGGGAATGGGGCACAGAGGGAGAGGGAGAAAGAATCTTAACTTTAAGCAGGTTCCATGCCTGACATAGGCTTGAGCTCACCACTCTGAGATCTTGACCTGAACCAAAATCAAAGGTTGGGTGCTTAACCCACTGAGCTACCCCCAGGCACACATCCCCCACCCAGATCTTTTTCTTTTTCTTTTCCTTTTTCTTTTTTTTTTTTTTTTTTGAGAGCGAGAAAGAGAATGCGTCAATTGTTGGTTAATACCTGGTTGACTCCAACCTTGGTTCCATTGAGCATATGCTCTTCATAATCCTTCCCTTGCAGAGACTTTCATTATCTAAAAAGAAGAGATTGTGTAGGGCAGAGGTTCCCAAACTTTCTGAGAACATGGTACGTTTATGTCCCACTGATTTTCCCATGGCACCCTTAGGCCAAACAAGACACTTAATAGATCTGTTCATGAAGAAGTAAAGTCCACAAACATTAATGAGCACTTAACAATGTAGTAACCATTTGAAAAAATAATACATATAAATTGAGAGAAGAGTATTTTTATTTCATTCTTTAACAACCACGATTACTTACTACTGAGACATATGTGCTGGTTGGGCACTGCACAACTTCTCAGACCTTGGAATCAGATTAGATATAACTCCCATCATTTCCTGCTCTGTATTAATTATTGTGTGATGTTTGCTTTTTATCATAGCAACTGCCCCAAATCCAGTTTTGCAAAGATATGATGTCATTGAAAGGAATGAACTATAATTGAATGTCAAAACAGAGAACTATCTTTTGCTAGTAGCTAGCCATTTGGTGTCTGACAGATGTTAAACATTGATATATTTCCCTCAAAAATTGAAACCTCCCATGTAGCCAGTATGAATTTGCTGTGGTACCTGGGTGCCTTGGTGCATAGTTTGGGAACCATGAGGATAGTGGCATAAGTGCTGGGGAGTCTTTTCTGGAGGTGATTATAGTGCTTTTTATTGCCTCAGCCTAGTTGCCATTCTCTAGGTTGCCAGACACCTCCTGAGTTACCTCTTCGCTTCCAGGTGTCCATGATTCTCCAGGAACGCTTTCTTTCCACTCTCCATCTGCTTTACTGACTGTTCTGCAGACTGATCTGTACTTATGAGAGCCTGTGTCAGAGATCCCTTTTATGAGAAGGGGCTATATCTTCCTCTCTGAAATGAGAGGAGGGGAGGGGTTTTGAGGTGAGGCGGGGGCTCATAGTAAAGACCAGTAGGGGCCCAGTGCAAAATGGAAATGTGAAGCCTCTTGTTCAAAAACAGGAAAAAGTACCATTAAAGGCATTAAAATATAAAGCCTTTCCCTTCTCCCACGGTCTCTCTCTTGACCTGTCACGGTGTTTTTCAGTGTTGTGCTCCTTTAGCCAAGTACAGACTCTCACAGGTGCCTGGCCCCTCCCTGCTTGTCATTGGGTGGCTGGGTCCTGCCAGCTGTGGGACTGATCCCCTGGCCAGGGCCAGAGAGGTTGATCCAGGCCCTTCCCTTTTCCTGTGGGCCCTGGCCTCAACCTAGAGCGGATGGGCTACTTCCAGGGATATTGCAACCATGGAGACATGCTAGCCACCTGGATAGCAGGTGAGGGTTGCCCACTCAGCGTGCTGTGGTGTGGCCAGCCTGGAGGAGTGATGGCTGCCACCATGCCTTGTTTTGTTTGGTCATTGTGGGTGTAGGTGTGTGATGTTGATTCACCCAACCCCCATGTTTGTGCTCAGGCCCCTGATAGGGTCTGGGGATGGAGAGGCCAGGCAAGGCCCAAGGCCCCAGGGTGTAGGGAAATGGATACCTGAGAGCCTGTCTCTGGAAGGTGGCCTGTGTATAAAGCCAAGGCCCCAGTCCTCTGGTACCTGTTCCATTTCCCATCAGATTTCACTTACAGACCCAGATTCAAAGATTAAATTATTAAGAATTTCGAGAGTTCACACCAGAGCATTAATCCCAAGCCTGGGGCCTTCTGAGTACAGGATCTTATGTGACTACATTCCCATGAAGCCAATGGTTAGGGTTGCTAAGGAGGGTAGTAAGTACCCAGACATGGCCAACTGAGTACACATGTCCCTGTCATAGGCCACACTACCTATAGTTGCCCCAAGATAAATAGAAAAGACTGGGTCAGTAACCTTCCTGTGTGTCTCTTCTTCCAACAGAGGCCTGTAAACCTTGGAGGAGCTTATGCTGCCTTGTGAGTGAGCAAGTTGAGCTCCCCCTGGTTGAGGAATTCACTTAACTGTGGTATCACTGGCTGCACTCACATCTCTGGAAATACAGTCAGTTTGTATTGAATCTAAGCATGTATCAGGTATCGCCTCAGTGCTTTCCCTCCAGCAACTCATTGAATTCTTGTAATAAACCCATTTCACAGATGAGAACACTGAGGTTAAATGACTTGCTGCAAATCCCACAGTACATAAGTAACAGTGCCAAGTTTTGAAGTCAGACAGCATGGTAGCAGAGCCCACCTCTGAGCCAGTGCACCATTCTCTTCTGGGGGTGATCCAAGTGTCATTCACAATAAGGGTGTTACGTTCATCTCTAGTTCCTAATCCCCAACAAAATACCTAAGTGATGCATTTCCAGAAAAGGACATTTATTTTTAATTTGAAAGTTTTTTTTCCCCCAATGAAATAACCTCCTACTTTACTAAATGTGGTTTCAAGAAAAGTTTGTGGCTACATCTCTTTAAATCCCCAGTTTCCATCATCCCACCATACTCCTGACATGGATGTGCAGTCCCAGGGCCTAGGCTTGAGGTTTGTTAGCCCCGTTTGTTCTGGGCTCCATCCCTGCAGGCCAGTAGGTGTGCGGTGGCCTAAATCTGGAGGCAGCAACACAGCTAGTCTGCTCACTTCCTACCACGTAGCCCAGGAAACCAGGCTACGCTGCTTTCTGTGGCACAGGCGCTCACTGGAGAGAAATAGACTGTTGATTTAGAACAGCACAAGAGCCGTTATTGTACTTTCTAAGATCTTGCTACTCAAAGAGGGACCGCAAACCAGCCTCAGCATCACCTGGGAGCTTGTTAGAAATGCCGGATCTCAGGCCCTCCCAGGCTTGCTGAATCAGATTCTGCATACTAAAAGAGCTGCATGTAATTCATTTGCACATTAAAATTTGAGAAGTACTGTTTAAGCCTGTGTGTGTGTGTCTATTTTTTACTTCTACGGAAAAAAAGACATTCTTCGTCATTTATGTTAAACACTATGCCACAGACTTGTGTGGCTTTGGGTAGGTAGCTACCCTCCTCTGAGACTCAGTTTTCCTTTGTGAAATGAGGAAGTGAGACCAGATAATTTCTGTGGTCTTGTCCTGATTCTATGGTTTTACTAGAAATCCCTATGCAACAGAACTTTGTAACAGTTTATTGCTTCTATTTAAAGCTACCTTTGGGCATTTAAGCATTTTTAGCCTTGTCTGCTTTATCTTGTATGCAACTGCTAAAACCCAATCTTTCCAGGATACGACTTATGACTATTTGTGTCAGAATCACTTGGGGCACGTTGTTAAAATGCAGATTGCTGGGCCCTAGCCCAGACTTCCCGAATTGGCATCTCCAGGGCTGGGACCTAGAAATCTACATCTTTAACCTCTGTGTTCCAGTGTGAGGGTTAACACTTTCCTGTACTTTCCAAGTACAAAAATGTCTACTGGTTGTCTTTTATGATTATTTTCTCTTGCTTTTTTTTTTTTTTTTTTTTAAAACATCCCACGCTTCTTTGGTGCCTTAGAAAAATGGGACACAATGGAAGAAAGGAGGACATTGGGAAAGGGAGGTAATTAGGAGAGAGTTGACATTGAGTGTGTGGTGACAGCAGGCGACTCAAATACAGTTGTCTAGAAAACACTTGAGGCTGTGGGACGTAGGCTTGCAGAAGAGAGGAGGGTTGAACTCTGGGTTGGCAGTGCCTGAGCTAGGCTCAGTAACCAGTCAGGGCATCAGGGGACATAAAGGAAGAAAAATGTAGTTGGTTTAAGTGTGAGAGGGTGTTTCTGACAAGTCAGCAGAGGCTTCGCTGGACTGGGAGTGCACGGGCAGTGTGAGGAGAGATGTCAGAGATGGCTCCATGGCTCAGCTATGAGGCTGGCTCAGAGTTAAAGTTTGGGGGTGGGGGTGGAGAGGAGTCCCATGAACATCTAACCGTCATTGGAGAGGCAAAAGGAGAGCCAGGATAGCTCAAGGTTAGGACACCAGGAGAGATGAGCATAGAGTGGTCAACAGTCAAACAATGGAGGCTGCTGTCTCTAGGACTCATGCAGTTGGGATTGAGGATTTAATAGTGTCATGGTGGTGATTTAAGAGGGCAGTGAGAAGTGAAGTTGAGAAGGGGAAGGCAACAGGGCCTGAGACTGGGGTGATGGCACAGCTGGCACTTTTGCACGGTAGGGGAGCCACTGGGACACTCTGATGGTAGGCTCGTCCAGGGTGCAGAGGCATTGGCTAGGCCTAGCCTCCTCCATGGACTTGGGTATTTGCCCTTTGTGCCCGTTTAGTGCTTACCCAGTAATGCCTGAGAAGTTGCCAGCTTGGGAAGGAAGTGATGTGGGTGTGATGGGGGAAGATGACTGGGAAAGACACAAATATTCTTGGCCAGTTGGCAAACATTGGGAGCGGCAAGCTGGAGGCAAACAGATGTCAGTATTTCGAACAAGATGTTTGGACATTTTGGAAGCAAGAGAACCCTTCTCTTCACTCACTTCCAGGAGGGATTAGTAATTTTCTTCCTTCCTTGAACTTTGTCGGCTACTTAACGTAATTCAAACACGCTGCAGCTTTATTTGGCAGATAGTCAACTTCTCTGGGGCTTGGATCACGGACACCATCAGGTCCATGCAATAAGGATTTCTTGAGGGTGTGCCATATGTCAAGCACTGACTTTGGTTGAGTGAGGATCAAAAAAGTCTGGGCCAACTCTTCAGGAGTCTTGATATAAAGGAATTGATGTTCAAAACTCTAATAAGAGGCAGACTTATATTCTCTGTATATACAGACACAAGTTTTCTAGATGTGTGCTGTTTTGCAGTTACTTTGATTATCAAGTAAACTACTGAGGAGCGATTTGGGACTTTTTTTTTTTCTTTTCTTTTTTTTTTTTGAGACAAAGTAAAAGAAAGAAACACTCAAGTGCCATTAGTGAGACACAGAAGGTGGTTTTGGGAGAAGTGCTGGAACCCAGTTCATCTTGATCAACCAGACAACTGACAGGCCCTGTATTAGGGATTGAGGGCACAGAGATAAATAAGACACAGTTTTGGCTTGAGGAGCTCTGAGTGCAGCATGGAGACAACCAAGGGAAGAGATAATTCCAGCTCATCCTGACACATCCTGCAATGGGGTTGTCATTCGATGCTAAGCAAGCAGAGACGAGGTCCCCAAACTCAGGAGGTGATTTTGAGTAAGCCTTAATGAGCAAGGAGGGGTCTGAAGGGCTGAGATGGTAAGAAACTTCAGTGGAGGAGATGATGTGATTCCTCTGGCAGCCCTTTAGAGGCAGGACATATGTTTAGGTACTTAGGGTTTTGTTAGGGACGTCCAGCTTCTGACTGTAGGCGGGGGGGACTTAGATGATGCTCTCCCCTCTGTACTGTTCTCCCTCCTCTCCTCCCTTCGTCATCTTCCTCTTTCCTTAGAGAGGTCTGAAGCAGCAGTAACGATGACCCCTTTCCCTCGTTGGTATGCACAGTCTATCTGGGCATGGGGAGGAAGTCTAAAGGTTTTTGAGAGGGTGCCCAAAGATGACATCTGACCAATGTGTGAGCTGCTTAGCTGGGCACTAAGTAAAAGAACATGGCGCATACATTGAGACTGCTTTGGGTTTGGGTCTAGAATCTCTGTAACTGTGAAAGATTCATTGTCTCCTTTCCACCTGACACACATGTTGTTTTCAGAACAAGGGTGCCCACGGCAAAGACATGAAGCAAATTTGGACAATTTCCTCGCTTCTAGGTGAGACTACTTGCCCCAGAGAGACCCCCCATCCTTCTCTTCAGAAGCCTCCCCACTTCTCCTGCCTTTCTTGAGTCTCTCCCAGTGGACATAAGCAGTGCTGGGTCTCGTGCGTGTTGTTTCCATGTGTCTCTTCTATGGTTGTGTCTGCATCTGGGCACTGGCTACATGGGGGAGGTTGGTCTCTTCCACTCGGGAAAGACTGCTTTGTACTAGATTTATATAAGAACTGTATGGAAGGAGAACTGGAGTAAAAGAGAAGATGTTTCATTTTAAAAGACTATTGAAGAGGAAAAAAAAAGCACAGCAAGGAGAAGATAGCATAGTGGTGATGGGGGTGGATACAGCATGTGAACTAAAATTGGAACAATTCAGACAAGGTCAACCCAGTCCATGCAAACTCATGAGAGTCCCACGTGTTGTGAAGAAATATAGTAGAATATGGATTGGTCATTAGATGATAGGAAGGGATTATTATTGTTTGGTAGGTGTGACAATGGTATTGTGGATAAGAACATGCCCTCTTATTTAAGAGATGCATATTATTTATGGGTAGAATGTCATGCTGTCTGTAATTTAGTTCAGCGTACTGTAAAAACGATGAGGCAAATATGGCAATGACTTAATAATTGTTAAGTTTAGGTTATGAGTATATGGGAACTAGTTATACTATTCTATACTATACTATACTAATATTTCATAATAAAACACTTAAAAAAAAATGAGTAAAGCCTCTGGAGCCAGACTTCATGACCTGAGTCCTGGCCTGTGGTTTGACCTCTTTTTTTTTTTTTTTTTAAAGATTTTATTTATTTGACAGAGAGAGATCACAAGTAGAGAGAGAGAGGAGGAAACAGGCTCACTGCCTAGCAGAGAGCCCGATATGGGACTTGATCCCAGGACCTTGAGATCATGACCTGAGCTAAAGGCAGAGGCTTAACCCACTGAGCCACCCAGGCAGCCCTGTGGTTTGACCTCTTTGTGCCATTTGCTCTTCTTTAAGATGGGGTGGGATGATAAAGTGTTGTGTGCAGATTGAATTATATAGTACATCAAATGCTTAGATCAGTGTCTGGTAAATAACTAATACCTTTTATTGTTATTACTACTATTATTGGAAGGAAACCGTCTTGAGAAGTTGAGAAGTGAAGCTTAGACTGAGACTGGGAGAGAAGGTCATTTATCTGGAGGCTGAAGGGAATCCTGCCATTTGCGACAACATGGATGGACCTAGAGAGCACGATGCTAAGTGAAATAAGCCAGACAGAGAAAGACAAATATTACATGGTATCTATCTATGGAATCTTTAAAAAAAAAAAATCAAACTCATAGAAACAGAGTGTAAAAGTGGTCAGGAGCTGGGAGGTGGGGAAATAGGGAGAGGTTGGTTAAAGGGTAGACTTTCAGCTGGAAGATGAATAAGGTCTGAGGAGCTAAGGTACAACATAGTGACAACAGCTGACAACACTGTATCATATAACTGAAATTTTCTAAGGGAGTAGAACTTACATGTTCTCAACAACAACAACAAAAAAAGATAATTATGTGAGGTAATAGGCATGTTAATTAACAAGATAGGGGAATCATTTCACAGCATATGCATGTATCAAAAATTACCACAAAGTACACTTTAAAAATTTTAGAGTTTTATATGTCAATTATACCAGAGTAAAGCTTTTGAAATTAAAAAAATTTTTTTTTCTCTGGAGGCCAGACAAAAATATCCAGCATGGGTCACCTTTGTGTTGAGTCAAGGGGGGCAAATATGAATCTGGGCTTGATGGGGTCCAGGATCCTTGCTGACACCCTTTTTACTGAAAGGGTGTGCTGGGTGTTGTCAAGGTGAGGCTTGTGAGAAGGGAGACATTGCTGTGAGGGGTGACAAGACCACCACCAAGGAGAATTGTTGAGTCACCAGGTTGGGTGGAAGAACATAGTAGACAATGACATGAGTGTTGTGCTGCTCATCCATGCACAGAGCTGGGGTTTTTAAGCCATGTGATGCTTTTTCTTTTCTAGTGGAACAAGAAATTTTTCAGGTAGTCATGAAGAGGGCTACAGAGAAACGGGACAACTCAGCTTCTGTCTGGGAATTCAGTTGCACCAGAGAAAGTCTGGAATGTGAATTGCATAGTGCATAGATTTTCATAGTAAATCAATCGTTCAGTGATGGGACTAGGGAGGAAATGGGCTCTTAGGTGTACCAGTCAGGACCCCAGCAGCAAACAGGTGGTCCAGCCATTTTGGGCATTCTGGGGAAGATTATGAAGGGGCTCTTCTCATAGATGTGGGCAGGGACTAGTAATTGGGGGGAGGGTTAGTTCCCCTAGATCTAATGGAATGAGGGAAGGAGTGGTTGCTAGAACCTGGGGACAGAGAGTCTATGAGAGGACTACCGCAAAAGGAGCTGTGACTTTAGGTATAGGGACGAAATCAAAGCCTCAGGATCCCACAGGGAGTTTGTGGAGAGGTAGGGATTATCCCAGCCTCATTCTTCTTACATCTCCTGATCTCTTGCTGAAGGCTTTCCAATAGCTGAACTCAGCAGGGTACCAGAGGGCAAGGAAGCCTTTATGTGGTCCAAACAGTTCAGCTTCACAGGGCATGGAGCAAGCTGGAGAGGTGTGGAGGATGCACCTGACACTTGGTGGAACGTGGTGAGGGTGGATCTGGAAGGGCAAACAGGAGACATGTAGTCTACTAGGAAAATACAAAGTTTTTAGGAAAAACATTTTTTCCCTAACCTTACTCTTAGTTCCTTCCCCATCGCTAATATAGGAACCAAGAGGTCTCTGCATCTACATAAGCACCAGTAGCCTGATGCAAACACAATTTCTAAGGCTGCAGTGTTATCCGTGTGTGCAAGCTGGAAGCAGAAGTTATATTCTCAAATGGGTGATCCAGAAGGGATATTAGAGATCATTTAGCCTAAT
The DNA here is from genome assembly GCF_010015895.1 of Lontra canadensis. NCBI lineage: Eukaryota > Metazoa > Chordata > Mammalia > Carnivora > Mustelidae > Lontra > Lontra canadensis. Next base: position 5,336,742 of record NW_022631032.1, on the reverse strand, counting down.
TGTCTCATTTCTACAGATAAGAAAACTGAGTTCCCAAGAGGTAAAGTGATTTGTCCACAGCTTCTTAGTGGCAGAGCTGGAAAGAGGACACTCATACCCTGGCTCTCAGTGAAACGATCTTTCCTTGAGGCTCTAATTCTACTCTGACTTCAAACATGAAATTGACACCTATCCTCCCTTTCTACATTGCCTGACCTTGACTCTTCGAGGTCATGCCAACTATTCCTGTTATGACAGGAAATTACTTTGATTCAATGGTGGCTTCTAAGTGGGCTTTTACACAGAGTAGGCACCCTCTCCAATGGGTCATAGAACTGAAAGCTCACAGTCAAAGTCATGGGATAGGTTTATGCACTTAGGCTAGATTACAAGTGGGTGGAAGGACCACATCCCTGACTTCTGTATTCTATTGGGTCATAGGTCCTATTTGTCTCTCTGCCATATCAGTCTTCCTGCTGATGATGTGGCTATGGAAACCAGAATTGAGAGGTGAACAAGGGGCACAGAGGGCAAAAGTTGCCTGTAGCCAGTACATACTTGCTTTTCTGGAAAGGTGCTGGGGAGTTAAGCCTGACCAGAGCAGTCCTGATGAATAGCTATGGATCTTGTGGGCATGGCTTAGACCGAGGACCCATGAAGCCTGAAAGAATGTCACCAATGAATAGTTGATGTCCAGTATGAATGTTAGGGGTCTACTTGGTCCTTACCTCCCTTCCTAGCTTCTCTTCAACACGTGCATGCTCTGCTTATTTTTTTCTATGTCTAACATGCTTTGTGAGCTACTGTCTTATTTATTGTTGCCTGTACTTAGTTTTATCTATCTTTGTTTTGTTTTTCTTGTTTTCTATAGAGACAAATTGAACATTCTTAAATAACAGAGCAAATACACATTACACTCTGAGTATTTAGGCTAAATGTTTACATTTTTACCTTCGTTTCAAGGCGTGGCGATTAAAAGAAAATCTGAGGTCATTGTTTTAACTTCCAAAGATAAAAGGAGCTAGAGGGCTCTCAGGTGATTTTTCTTCACTAAAATTACCCCAATCTGTCCATCTTCATAGGTCTCAGAATTGGATCATTAGATTATCTCCAACTATGAGATGTGAAGACACAGTCAAGAGGCTCTTCATATAGTCTACTGACTGCCTACCTGCCTCTTGATGTCTTGTATGTGTCTTCTCAGGACCTGTGTTCTTAGCTCAGCTGGTTGGCAGTGACGACCAGGAGGCCAGACCCCAGGTCTGATATCCAGAGGGCCCAACTACTATTGTACCAGGGAAGACATGGCTTCCGCTCCGCAGGTGGTGCCTCCATTAAGCTGGGGCAGCTATTCTGACAGTTCCTTCATGAAGGGGCAGTAGGACAGAGTTTGGATAACTTCATTCAACCGGATCTCAGTTCTAGGATCACCTGAAGTTGGGGAAGGGGCATGGTCTTCTTTCATCTCCATCCATGGAACTCAAGGCCCTTGGCAGCTTCCACTCAGTGTAACACATTGCTTTTCTATACCTGGCTCCTCAGGGACATCATGCCAGGTTGTGACACTGAAGAGGCCTGATCAGCTTTTGAAAATGGGACTAAAACCAAAAAGGTTATTTGGCCCAGTGACACTCATGATAGCCCCAAACTGCACTTACATTCTCAGTCCCTGGGAGGTTCTTTGCTGAGTGTGCTTTGGAGTGAGATTTAGCCTTTAGAGTTCATCTAGTACTAATGATCCCCCCCACGTTTTCCACTGAACACACTCAATACTTTTGTTCAGCCCAGAGACACAGATTTGAGGCAGTTAGAACAAAACCCCCTTTGCTTGCCTGCCTGCATCACAAAATAACAGTTTATTTTTCACTTGGACATCAAGACGTCCTGCCCCCTTCCATGTCTGGAGATGATAGAGAAGATGGTGGAATTTGGGTATTTATTGATTTAGATGTCTTTCCCCCAACTATTGAATAATGCTTATTGACAGAAGTATTTGGAATCTATCTTTTTAATTTTTATTGTGTTATGTTAGTCACCATGCAATACATCATTAGTTTTTGATGTAGTGTTCCAGGATTCATTGATGACATATAATACCCAGTGCTCCATGCAATATGTGCCCTCCTTAATACCCATCACCGGGCCAACCCTTCCCCCCTCCCCCCTTCACTCTAACACCCTTAGTTTGTTTCTTGGGAGTCCACAGTCTTTCATGGTTAGTCTCCCCCTCTGATTACCACCCCCTTCACTTTTCCTTTCCTTCTTCTAATGTCCTCCATGTTATTCCTTAATAGAATGTATCATTTTTACAAAAGGAAAAAAATCATGGAGCTTGGAGGATTGGGAGGAGTGAAGAGGAGCCCCCACAGACTGATTGTCTGAGGAAGGACTAGTGTGGCTAGTTTTCCACTTGATGAAAGAGGAAGCATATGATAGTGATTTGGAAAGGCCTGAACAGTGCCAGTGTTGAGACTGGAGACCAAGGCCATGATATGGGAATCTGACTTTCTGCTTTTGTCTTTTATGACCTGAGGTGTGAATAATAACAAGGTCACTAGTCATCAGTCATCATACCTTGTATTTATTGAGCACCTTCCAGTATTTGGGATAAGGCTGGGCATTTTCACAAGTATCACATCTAATCTTTAAAATAACATTTGTGGTCTCTATTTTAAAGGTAAAGAAACAGAGAGGCCAGGAACTTGCCTGAAATCATACAGCTATTAAATGGCAGAGCTAGGATTTGAACCAAGAAATTGTCTACATGTCTATCTCTGTGGTCCATGTTCTTTCTATTGCACTGCCCTGGGGGAAATAAATTCATAGAGACCTGGGAGGAGGAGGAGGAAGAAATACTGAGGGAACAATTAAAATGTCTAAGAGACAGGGGATCTCCCAGAGCTGTGTCTCCGTGTGTGTCCCTCCAGCTAGTGCATAGACCCGGGATAGTGTTGGAGAGAAGCACAAGAAGGTGCTACTCCCCATTTCCTCGTCGCAGGAACAGGGCATGCTTGAGGAAAAGCAGGCAGTTTGGATTAGCAGGTGTATAGGATCAGAATAGGAAATCAAACTAGAGGTAAACTGATGGTGAAGGGAGAGAATCCTTCACAGTGCAGTGGGAGAGCCACTGAATGTTTTTGACTGAGGAAATGACATGCTAGAACTACTTTTCTGTAACAAAATTATTAGTGGATTGCAGTGTGGAATAGGGTGACTTCTGTAAGAGGGTAGATACCACATGCAGCTGAAGCTCATGGGGGTAGGAGGAACTTTACCTGGGGAATTAGGGAATAGTCTATAGGAAAGGTGACATTTGACCTAGGCCTGAAGTGCTGGGGGCATGTGTGTGCAAGCATGTGCACGTGCCTGCGTACTGTCCCTGGAGGAGAGACTGGAGAGCCACTCTTGCCTGGCTGCCGTGCAGATGGGCTAGCCTAGCAAGCCTGCATTTAGAGACCACCTTGCTTGATAAGGGAGTTACAGCAGCTTATCTAAAATAGGCACAACAGGGGCGCCTGGGTGGCTCAGTGGGTTAAAGCCTCTGCCTTCGGCTCAGGTCAGGATCCCAGGGTCCTGGGATCGAGCTCCGCATTGGGCTGTCTGCTCAGCGGGGAGCCTGCTTCCTCCTCTCTCTCTCTACCTGCCTCTCTGCCTACTTGTGATCTCTGTCAAATAAATAAATAAAATCTTTAAAATAAATAAATAAAATAGGCACAACAATAAGATAAAATAAGGTGGTGAAACTGAGGCAGGGGCAAAGGAAGGTAGGAAAAGTGAAAGGAAGGTAGCAGGTGATGTTGGCAAAGTTAGCCACATTTGACCTCTATTTTCTGGGGACGTTCTCTCCGAAGCTTATGGGCAGACTGCTACAAAAGAGCATGTGGGCAGTAAAGGCAGAGACAGTAGCCCCGAGAATGGCTGGATAGGCCTTTGTGGAGAGCAGAGATGAAGGCTGATTCAGTGATGGAGTGGTCAGAGCCTGGAGCCCAGATGAGAATTCCCTGGGGTCATCGAGCATGTAGGAGAGAAATCCGAGCGCCGACTCCACGGCTGTGCTGTGTGTGCACATGCAGGTATATATGTGTGACCTCAGTGCCACACTGATTGCCAAGAAAGCTGGAATCTTCAAGGCTTCTGCTTGGAACACCGAGCTCAATGCTCCATGCAGGCCAGGAAGCAGCCAAGTATGCAGGTACCAGGTTCTTAAAGAACCTGCCGGAGGGCTCGCTTTACTGGCTTGAAAACATACCAGGCTGAGTCTAGACTCTAAGACCTTGTTCCTGCTGGAACCTTTGCTTGAATGTCCCTTCCATCCTGGCCATGCCTTCGTCTATTCACAGTCTGCATTCGGTGAGGTGGCAGCATTGTCCCACTCCATGTAGGAAAAAAGTCTTCTGTGATGGCACTCCATTCCCATCTCTGACCTCCTTGAATGCACCCCAGGGTTTGTCATCACAAACCTTCTTTCACTATTCTTATTTCCTGTGCCAGGTGTTTTCTTCCCAGCTAGACAGATGTTAAACTCCTGAGGACAGCTGGGACTGTTTTTGTAAGTCCTAGTGCTCTTATGCTTGTGTTTATACATTAGAAGCTAAATAAAGCTTGCGTTCCTTTCTCTGCTATCTTGCCTCATCTGTCAGCTTCAGGTGTTTAGTGCAGTGCAGGATCACGAAGGCCCTCTGCCCAGTCAGGGGTTCTTGGTTTTAGGATCAGTCTGTCATTGGCTTGGATCTGTCCCTTCTCCTTTCTGGGTCTGCTTTCCCACCTGTAAAATGAGAGGGTTGCACCGAAGGATTGCTAGAGTCCCTCCTACAATATAATTGTGTGATTGAAATAGTCTTAATTAGTGTCAGTTTCTGCATTGTCTTTCTCTCTGCACTACCATTCTCCCCATCCCTCCTTATTAGCCTCCCAAAATGCTAACGTCTGTCTTTGAAGGGTTTCTATCCACATTTAAAACTCTGCACTCAGGAATTAGCATTTCCATAGGAAGGAAGACCAGGAATCGGAGGTCTTGTGTCTGGTTGAATGGCATGGAGGCATGGTGTTCCTGTCTGTTTAGGTGTGCTGGGATGCTTGGCATTCTGAGCCCCATCAAGTGTTACCTGGTGGTGACTTCTGTAATGGTAATGTCCCTTATAGGGTTCAAGTTAGCTGACAGTCCCTGTTAATAAGAGCAGGCATTGATTAAGCCTTTTCTAGATGTCTTTGCAAATCCTCTCCAAATGCTTAAAGGTAGTGGTTACTCTCATTTGTATCTAAGAGAATGAGTTCAGAGAGGTTAAGTGATTTGCCAGAAACTGTCAAAACCAGCATCTTACCTAAGGCTATCTGTCTCTAAGCATGAGCTCTTTTCATTGGTATTGCCTTGCAGCTCATTTAAACCCAGACCAAGGGAACAGAAGACATTCATGCCACAACCACACAGGAAGGCAAGAATCCCCCAACTGGCAAGGCATGTACTCTTTCAGAGTTTCCTTCAGGCATGTTAGTCCTTGAACCAGAGGGATTCCTGAAAGACCTCGTGAAGATCTTCTCTAGCCTAAGGAGTCTGTGATTTGTGGAATAAGACCTATTTCTACTGTAGGCTCCAAACTTCTAAGAACTAAAGCTGAATTTCTTCTATGGGCTGTTAAGACACCAGGGAAGGAGAAGAAGATATTGGTCAGGATAAATGTAGTAGAAGAGGAGCTGGTTCTTTTCAAGTAGTGGATATCAATTTTCTGAATACAACCCGGGAACATGGCACATTTCCTCCTTCAGTCCTTCTTCAGGTCCTTGTAAAGGAAGCAGAGATGGTGGCTCAGTGCACACTTCCTGCTCTTGTTCTCTTCTGATCTGTTCCTTGAGTTGCCGCCCCACCACCATGCTGAAAGTAGTCTTTTCCTGATAATGAAAGCAAAAGTCTGCAGCTTCAAGAACCAAGTCAATCAGTGCCATTGATGAAGTGTCTGCTGCTAATGAATTCCTCTTCTCACTGAAGAACCATGAAATAAAATAGAAGATGAGGATCCTGACCTGGGGGAGTTTTGTCCATGGAGGTTTCATGGAGTTGGCAGTGAAATCTCCTAGGAACATGGAAATAACATAAACAAAGCTGCCCACGACCCTGAGATCATGACCTGAGCCTAAATCAGGAGTGCTCAGTAACTGAGCAACCTGGGCACTCTGGAATTTCTTTCAGTGTATTGCAGGTAAGGGAAGAAGAGCTGATCCATGGTTGGTGTGACTGGTCAGGGTTTAACCAAATGCAGCAGTCTCTCTCTTAGTTTAGCCAGAAGCATCTTTGAACGAAATCTGAATTGGTTCCTATTTTCCAGGCATATGTAGGTTCTGGAGTTCACAATCATAAGATCTGGGAAATGGAGCCCAGAATTCATCTTATCTGGAGAAAGGTGAAAGGAGACTGAGGAAATGTCATGGTGCAAAGAAATCCCATCACACTGAAACTCAGTTGCCTCTTTTACATCAGCTCCGAGAGTCTGAAAAGACCTTGCTATCATTCCTGTAGATCAGCAGTTCTTTTGCTTGCTTGGAAGAGTGTAGACCTATAGAGTAGCTCACCACCAACGCCCTCTAACGGATTATTTATAAGAATGTTACATAAGACTAGTTCTAGTGTTGATGTCATAAAAACCTCATTTTTTATTTCTCAATTTGAAGAAGTGTCAGTTTATTCTTATGTTTCTGGTCTCCAAGTCACTTCCCTGAAAAAGTGTTTTTCTTTAATATATCATTATTCAATCAAAAGAAGTGTTTCCTTTTGAAAAGGTCCAGCATAGGGAGTATACTCAATGTTATAGCATTGTATGGTGACAGGTGGTGGCTACACTTGTGAGCACAGAGTAAACATAGACTTGTGGGGTTGCTCTGTTGTATACCTGAAACTAATCTAAAATTCTGTGTCAACTATACTTCAATTAAAAATTCTTTTTACTATAATACCTTGCTAATAGTTTCTTGGAAATTTATGTAAATTTTACCCCTAGATTCTCTTTTTTTAAAATTTAAATTCAAGTTAGTTAACATATAGTGTAGTATTGGTTTTAGGAGTAGAATTTAGTGATTTTTCACTTACATACAACACTCAGTGTTCATCCCAGCAAGTCCCCTCCTTAATGCCCATCACCCATTTAGCCTAGCCCCCTACCCACCTCCCCTCCAGATTTATTCTTCTTTCAGTTTATTCTCTATAGTTAAGAGTCTCTTATGGTTTGCTTCCCTCTTTATCTTGTTTTATTTTTCCTTTCCTTCTTCTATGTTCATCTATTTTGTTTCTTAAATTCCACTTGTGAGTGAAATCATATGATATTTGTCTTTTTCTGACTGACTTATTTCACTTAGCATAATACTCTCTAGGTCCATTCACATCATTGCAGATGGCAAGATTTCATTCTTTTTGATGGCTGAGTAATATTCTATCACATGTATGTATGTGTATGTATATACCAGGTCTTCTTTATCCATTCATTTGTTGGTGAACATTTGGGTTCTTTACACAATTTGGCTGTTGTTGATAGAGCTGCTATAAACATTGGGGTGCATGTGCCCCTTGGAATCAGCATTTTTGTATCCTTTGGGTAAACACTTAGTAGCACAATTGCTGGGTCATAGGGTAGTTCTATTTTTAACTTCTTGAGGACCCTCCATACTGTTCTCCAGAGTGGCTGCATGTGTTTGCCTTCCCACCAACAGTGCAAAAGAGTTCCCCTTTCTCTACATCTTCCTGAATAACTGTTATTTCCTGAATTGTTAATTTTTGCTATTTTGACAGGTGTGAAGTGGCATCTCGTTATGGTTTTGATTCATATTTCCCTGCTGATGAGTGATGTTGAGTGCCTTTTCATCTGTCTATTAGCCACTTGGATATCTTTTTTTGGAAAAGTGTCTATGCATGTCCTCTATCCAGTTATTGACTGGATAATTTGTGTTTTGGGTATTGAGTTTGATAAGTTCTGTTAAAGCAGCCTACATATGGAATGAATGTATGTATGTATATGTAAGAGCAGCATTTTTCATGGAGCTAGAACAAATAATTATCAAACTTGTATGGAATCAGAAAAGACCTCAAATAGCTACAGTGGAGTTGAAAAAGAAAAGAAAAGATGGGAGACATCACAATTCTGGACTTTAAGCTGTATTACAAAGCTATAATCATTAAGACAGTATGGTACTAGCACAAAAACAGACACATAGATCAATGGAACAGAGCAGAGAACCCAGAAATGGAACCAAAACTGTATGGTCAATTAATATTTGATAAAGCAAGAAGGAATACCCAATGGAAAAAAGTCAGTCTCTTCAACAAATAGTGTTGGGAAAACTGGATAATGACATGCAGAAGAATGAACTGGGCTTTCTTTACCAAATACAAAAATAAATTCAAAATGGATGAAAGACCTAAATGTGAGACAGGAATCCTTCAAAATCCTAGAGAAAAACACAGGCAGCAATCTCTTTGACCTCTGTTGCAGCAACTTCTCCCTAGACACATCTCCAGAGGCGAGGGAAGCAAAAGCAAGAATGAACTGTTGTGATTTCATCAAGATCAAAAGCTTCTGCACAGCAAAGGAAATGGTCAACAAAACCAGAAGACAACGGACAGAGTGGGAGAAGGTATTTGCAAATGACCTATGGTGTAAAGGGTTAGTATCCAAAATCTATAAAGAACTTATCAAACACACCCATAGAATCTCTTTAATTCACATTCACATCTACTCTTTCAAAAACTCATATACATGCTTTGCTCTTTTAAGAGCCAACCTGTCTTTTCCTCTGACAGGTCATGCTTACATGCTCAGTCGTCCTGTTCTTCATATATATTCTCCTGGCTTTCCTGGTGTGGAAATGAGAATGCTCCCGGGATCCTTTCTTATGAATGGAGGCTGCATGAGTAATCTGGAGGTTCTAGGGCACAAGTGACTTTGTAATAAGAGGTTACACATTTTGGCTAGCAGCTCCACACGTTCACCCTTGAATTCCTTTAGGACTCCCAGGTGGTCACCATATGGTCCTGGTGATTTATTTACACCTCATTTGTCAGTCAGGTTCCTGAGCATTTACTGCAGCATCAACCCTGACCTCACTCCTGTCCATTGCAGAGGGAAAGCTGGGAAGACTTCCATTTTTAAGGACACCTCCTATACCAAGAGTATTACCAACTGATTCACCTAATTCTCCATCTCACTGTCTCCCTTTGGAAGAACAGAACAGCCTCCATGCTTGACCTTGGCACTGGCATCCCTCATTTTTATTTTTGGCTTAAGTTCCTGGGACGTTGTTTTATGTTTATGTGCCATTTCTTTTTCCACAGCCTCTTTGAAATTTCTACCTAGTCATGCAGGGATGCTTTCTTCTTTGAGGGTCTACTATTTTTGGCTCTGGCCTCCCTGCCCCTATCCTGGAATTCTAATAGCATATTTTATTTTATTTATTTTTCCTGTATAGTTTTTTTTAAATTTTAATTTTAAAATTAAAATTAGCCAACCTGTAGTACATCATTAGTTTCTGATGTAGTGTTCAATGATTTATCAGTTGCATATAACACCCAGTGCCCATCATGTCATGTGCCCTCCTTAATACCTGTCACCCAGTTGCCCCATCCTCCACCCCCCTCCCCTTCTGCAATCCTCAGTTTATTTCCGAGAGTCAAGAGTCTCTCATGGTTTGTCTCCCTTTCTGATTTCTTCCCATTCAGTTTTCCCTCCCCTCTCCTATGGTCCTCTGCGCTATTTCTTATGTTCTACATATGAGTGAAACCATATGATAATTGTGTGTGTCTTTTTTTATTATGTTCAGTTAGCCACTGCAGATTATGTCATTAGTTTTTGATACACTGTTCAATGATTCATTAGTTGTGTACAACACCCAGTGCTCATCACAACACATGCCCTCCTTAGTACCCATCACCCTGTTACCCCATCCTCCCACCTCTCTCCCATCTGAAACCCTCTGTTTGTTTCCTGACGTCCATAGTCTCTCATGGTTTGACTTACTTCACTCAGCATAATCCCCTCCACTTCCATCCATGTCAACATAAATGGTGGGTATTCATCCTTTCTTATGGCTGAGTAATATTCCATTGTAGATATGAACTCTATCTTCTTTATCCATTCATCTATTTAAGGACATCTCAGCTCTTTCCACAGTTTGGCTATTGTGAACATTGCTGCTCTGAACATTGGGGTGCATTTGCCCCTTCTTTACACTACATCTGTGCTTTTGGGGTAAATACTCAGTAGTGAAATTGCTGGATTGTAGGGCAGCTCTATTTTCAACTTCTTGAGGAACCTCCATACTGTTTCCAGAGTGGCTGCATCAGCTTGCCTTCTCACCAACAGTGTAAGAGGGTTCCCCTTTTCAACATCCTTGCCAACATTTATTGTTTTCTGTCTTGTAATTTTAGCTATTCTAGCTGGTATAAGGTGGTATCTCCTTGTGGTTTTATTTTTTTATTTAAGTTTATTTATTTTTTATTTTATTATTGATTTATATTTTAAAATAGCTTTGAAGTTGGGGTATCTGGTTGGCTCAGTCAGTTAAGCGTCTGCCTTCGGCTCAGCTCATGATCCCAGGGTTCTGGGATCGAGCCCACATCGGGCTTCCTGCTCAGTAGGGAGCCTGCTTCTCCCTCTCCCTCTACTGCTCCCCTGTTTGTACTCTCTCTCTCTCTGTCAAATAAGTAAATAAAGAAAGAAAATCTTTAAAATAAATAAATTAATTAATTAGCCTCCAAGTTTCTGTGGACTTGTGGCTTTATGGACTCTTCTTCTCAATCTTCCCATACCAGCATGTGTGTCTCTCTCTAAAATTTGGCATTTGGGGTTTAGGGTGCAGCTTGAGAAAGGACTTGAAAGCAGGAGCAGGACAAGCTGGGTAAGGGAAGTATTGTGCATTCCACCGAGAGGCCCTCGGGGAGGTGGATGGGAAGCTGAGCATGCTGTCCGGGTCAGGGCAAGCCAGCTCCCTAGACTTGTTCTCGGAGTTCAGATCTGTGCCCAGAATGTCCCAAACCTGCCAGCTTTGTGAATTTATCCTTCTCCCAGCAGTGTGGCCTCTGTGCAGGCTTCCTTTCCATGCCCACCTCCCAAGGGACCAGAGAAGTGATTGACTTAAACACACTGGCCTGGTTGGCTTCCTGTGACGGGACCTGAATCTCTGTAGGACAGACCGAGAGAACGGGCTGAAGTTGTAGCAGAAGAAACTGATTTTGGACACAGGGGGAGTTTCCAAGGAGTCCAACTGGGAGTTTCAAAGAGAAGGTGGAAGCTCTTTGGAGATATTTAGAATATCTTTGTGTGTGAGTGGCAGATGCAGACTCAGCTGAAGCGAGGGCAGTGGGGGAGCGGGCTTCCTGAAGCTTCTAGGCTGAAACTGCTGCTGATCCGGATCGCTTCTCTGCTCCAGCAGCAAGTGCCTGACCAGGGTTGTTAAGCTAATTGTTAAATTAGAGTGGCTGGGAAGCAAATTGCTTCATGATGGGGTTTCTCCGACTGTGTCCAAGGCTGATGTCATCCACCTTGTTCCTCCTTGGTGGGGTGGGGCTGGGGGGATTGTGGGCAGGCCTGACACGTGTTAATGAACCCACATCAGCTTCAACAAGGCCCCACTTCTCTGAGAAGCCTGCACCTGCCATTGTGGGGAGCTGACTGCCAGCTTCTCTGTGCTTCTGTGTACTGCCCCCAATTCCTGAGCCTAATGATGATGATCTTTTAGATCAGCTTCTTAGGTTCCTAGAGGAGCCAGACCTTTCATATGAAGGATCGAAGTGGGTCAAGCATAGGTGATGAGTGGAGACTAGCAGGGAACAGTAGGGGGTGGTGGGGACTTTGGCAAACTGGAGAGTGGTGCCTCATCCGAGGGTGACAGCAGCTGCTCACCTCTAGCCAATGGATGCCACATGGCAATGTATGTTCCTTGTAGCCAGATCTTGTTTCAGAGAGGATTCAAATATGCATTTTCTTTGTGAAATAGCTTGATTTCTAAATGTTGAAACTAATTCAATTAAAAGACATTGTATGGGTCAAAGTCCATTTGCAGGATAAGATTGGCCTGCTGGCCTTCAGTTTGCAACTTCTGATTCTGGTCCAAACTGCTTGTCTTCCAGTTGAGGAAACTGAGATCCAGAGAAGTTAAGCTTCTGGCTCAAGGTTATGGGGAATCAGAATTACTGCCTGGGGCCCAGAGCTCCTATCTGGCCCTCTTCTGTTTCTTGGTGCTGGCTTGAGCCCAGGCATTCTCTGTGCTAAGGCAGGCTGGCTAGAGTAGAGTATACCTGGGTGGACATGACTGTGTGAGGCTTCATGCACTCTTACTACTCCTGTGCTTTTTGTGAGCTGCTGGGGGCTCAGATGCCCCAAGGGTGGGAGAGGGAGGTCAGGTGGCTAAGGGAATTCCAGGAGTTTTTGCAATTAGCAGCAATGCCTGGGGAGAAGGCGAGGTGTGGGGAGGTTTTAGGCCACTTCCTGCTCTGCAGTTCTGAGGACTTAAAGCTGCCATATTCCCACCCATAGGGCTGTAGCCCTTCCACAAACCCTGCACACACGTGCACACACCTGCACATCGCAGAGGCTCTGGAGCAGCATGCACAAGACACTTCTGGATACCTATCCTCTCAGTGACTCAGGTTCCAAAGCACCATGGCCTTGCTGCCATAGTCATCAGGTTGGCTTAGGTGTGGATTCCAGCTCGGCTGCTTGCTGGCTGTTCCACCTTGGGCAATTTTCTTGACTTCTCTGAGCTTATTTCCTTCTCTGTAATAGTGCCTTACACAGCATCATTTCAAGAAATAAATGAAATCGGGGCTCCTGGGTGGCTCAGTGGGTTAAAGCCTCTGCCTCCAGCTCAGGTCATGATCCCCGGGTCCTGGGATCGAGCCCCGCATCGGGCTCTCTGCTCAGCAGGGAGCCTGCTTCCACCTCTCTCTCTGCCTGCTTCTCTGCCTACTTGTGATCTCTGTCAAATAAATAAATAAAATCTTAAAAAAAAAGAAAGAAATGAAATCATGAATCTAAAGCACTTAGCCTGGCACATGCTATTTAATTAAAGGTGTTATTGAAGAACCTTCAGGCTCTGGTTCCAGTATTACCTCTCCCTTAGCCTTAGTTCCAGCTACTTTGAACTTCTTGGTGATCCCCGTGCCTTGGCCACTGTTTCCCCATTCCCTAATATCCATCCTTTCTGGTGTTGCTGTGCCTGCTTTGCACAGTAGGTATTTATGTATTTGTCTTGGCTTCCTTTCTCCACTGCATGTTCTCGAAGGGCTGGGCCTGGGTTTGACTCATCCTGTCCCATACCGGCACAAGGGGCACTCAGGAAATGCGTGTAGAATGGATGAATATTATCCTCAGTGGAACAGCTGCCTGGACTTGGGCTTCACATTAATTAGTTAATTGATAATGTGTATGTTTATAATAGTCTCATGAATATTTATTGAGTCCTACTGTGTTTAGGGGATTCAGTTGTAAAAGAAGCAGATACAGTCTAGGTCTCCATGGATCCTCAGTGTAATGGGGAAATGGGCTGGTACAGAGGCCAGTGAAGTACATGTGGTAAGGATGGTGATAGGGCAGGTATAGGGCTGTGATGAGTGCAAACAGGGTAGGGCTGGTAGAGGGCTGTGATGGGGCAGGTACAGGGTAGGGCAGATGCAGGGTTGTGATGAGGCAGGTTCAGGGCTATGGTAGGGCAGTTGGAGGGCTGAGATGGGGCAGGTTCAGAGCTATGGTAGGGCAGTTGGAGGGTTGTGATGGGGCAGGTGCAGGGCTGTGATGATCCCAAACAGGGTAAGGCAGGTAGAGGGCTGTGATGGGGCAGGTAGAGGGCTATGATGGGGCAGGTACAGGGTGGGCAGGTACAGGGTTGTGATGGGGCAGATGAAGGCTGTGATGGGCCAAGTGCAGGGCTATGGTAGGGCAGTTGGAGGGCTGTGATGGGGCAGGTTCAGGGCTATGGTAGGGCAGGTGCAAGGTTGTGATCGGGCAGGTACAGGGTAGGGCAGATGGAAGGCTGTGATGGGTCAGGTTCAGGGCTATGGTAGGGCAGGTACTGGGCTGTGATGGGGCAGGAGCAGGGAGGGCTATGATGGGGGCAGGTACAGGGCTGTTACAGGCAGGTGCGGCATGCTATTAGGGGCATATATTAGGAGCAACAACATAATCTTAGGCTTCTGAAGGCTTCCTGGAAGAAGAGGTGTTTCACCTGAGACTAGCTAGAAGAGTAGGACCTTGACTCAAGCATATGGTTTATTGTGATGAACCTACTTTAAATCTAAGTTTAAAAAAATCTTGTGTCATTTGCATTCATTCACAAGCTCTTGCCAAAATGCTCTCTGAAAACAAACCAGGGTTTCTGAAGTGATCTGTAACCAAGGCAGTGTTAACAGAATTTTGAGTTGCTAGGGCCTAGGACAAGGGTTGTTGATTGTATTCAAATTTTAAGCCACACCCCAAGTCTACAGCTGTGGCTACTTCTCTTTTCTTTAAGAGCTGGGTGGGAGATTGTTCTCTTCTAATTGGGAAAAGATAATTATATACTTTCAAGCTGTCAGGGTGGAGACTCAGCTACTCCGCCTGCTCTGTTTTTGTTTGTTGCTTGCTTGTTTTGTGGCTTCAGCTGTGTGGATACAGGGGCAGAAAAGCTAGGAGCAGGAAATGGCTGGGGTGTTTCCCTGATTCTCCTGTTGGTCCTTCTCCTAGGTCGGGAAGAAAGACTGTAGTAGCAGACATGGTCTGCAGCTGCAGAGGAAGGAGAGGGAATTTTTGCATTAAGAGGAGACACAGGGATCTGGAACTGTGTGCAAGTCAGGAAACTTGACACCAGAGAGAGGAGGCCATGGAAGATAAGGGTCTCTTTGTAGACCCTGTACAAAAGAAGTGCATAAGAGGAAACCAAGTGCTTAAGCATCATTGTGATGGAATCATCAGAAAAATTATGAATTATACTCGTTACTTTGTGAGGGGCTACTTACAGGCTGAATTCTCACATCTGTTCTTTTATTATTTTTTTTTAAACTGCAAATGTTTTTTCACCACATGTAATATGTAGGACCCAGAGTCCAAGGCATTTACTGCCACCTGGTGGCAGAGTACACCACCTGTGGGATTTAGAGTTGATGGAGTACATTATTGATTGAAAATTGATTCTGCAGCCAAAATATGGAATCATAGAATATTGAGGTTGTTAGAGATCTTAAAGTTTACACAGTTTTGCTTCTAATGTAATCCAATATCTTTTTCTGTAGAATTTCTTACTTGAATCCTTCCAGTGACAGGGAGCTCATGATCATGCCTGACAGACTCTTCTGTTGTCATTCATTCTTATTAGTTAGAATGTTTCTTTTTTAAATTTATTTCTAATAGGAAGAATCACTTGTATTTATTTTTCCTAGTAGTTACCCCTGGAAAATACCCAAATAAGTGTTTATTGCATCATCTGCTTAATACCCTCCCCATATTTGAAGGAACCTATCTATCCCTCCATATTCTTGTCTTGAGGTTAAACAGTCATGGTTTCTTCAGTCATTACTCTTAAGCCATGCTTTTTTAGATTCTGCATAGGCATTTCTTTCCTCTGGTTGCATTTGACTTTGCCAGTGTCTCTGCTTAATTGTGCTGTCAGTATTGGATCCAACCCAGTGCTGCAGACATGACCAGCTTAGTGATCCCTCGTCCTTGCAGGCTGTCTGCACACCAAATTTTGAATGCACTCTGTGTGGTATGGATTAGCTTTGTGCAATCTTGCCACAGTGCTGACCCCTTTTGGGTTGTAATAGAAAGCCCAAGAATTTGTGCCCTTCCTCATATTTTTGAACTTGTTTTTTTTTTTAAAGATACAAGTAAGACTTTACTTTAAAAAGAAGGCTTAATTACACAGTTTAATGCAATACATTCTGAATTTCTGATGTTGCAGGTACCCTTTTTGATTTCACAACAACTTAGTTTCTCCCTAGAAGTAGATCCTGATAGCAGCTTTTCGGGACCCTTGCAGAACTTTCTGTGTATTTGCATATGTAAATATATGTAAATTTGTAAATTTCTGTATGTGCATATGACTGGGGTTAGCATATCATTCTTTTATCATTCTGCAACTTTTTCTTCTTGCAATGGCATGTCTTGAACATCTGCATCGTATTTCTCACTGTGGATGTTCCATAATTGACTTAACAATTCTTTTTTGTTTCTGTTTTTTACTTTTATGTATATTTTTTAACATTATAAACAACGCAGCAGTGAGCTTCATGAACAAGCACTCACATAAATGTGTTTCTCTAGGGTAGATACAAAGGACTGGAGTTACTAGGTGAGGGATATGTACATTTCTATATTAAAATGTTCTCAGACATAAAATTTGGCTTTGTTAATATTGACCTAGTATTCAAATCTGCTGAAATACATTTACATAGTGATTTTGGTCATCTATTATAGTAGCAAACCTGCCATACCAGTTTTGTATCATCTGCCCATAATATAAGCATATCTTTTGTCTTGTCATCTTGGGAAATAATTTTTTTTAAAAAGTTAAACATAGCAGTCAAAGGAAGAGCTTTGTGGCCATCACCAGAGACCAGCATCCCACCTAAAACTCACTGTAGTCTAATAAACACTCTTTGGGCCTTGTAGTGCATCTGTAGCAATCCCCACAACGAGATGCTTATCCTGTTCATTTTTCACTGCCTTATCTACAAGAATATCGTGGGGGACATTTGTCAAAGCTTTAGCAGATATCCAGACATACACTCTGTAACATTCTTCTGACCATTCATTCTCATGGGCTTGTCATGGAGGAAGGAGAGGATGGCACACATTGCTCCAAGGCCAGTGTCATTTAGACTAGGTCTCAGTGACACTTTAAAGAGCAGTATTTTTTTGTATCTCCATGTAGGGATACATTCAGTCTCAGAGATATCAGGAAAAAATAAGCTTTCTGTCTCCAAATTGTCCTTTTTACCTCTATGTTTCCAAACCAGTTGGTCTCCTAGGGAGATCGTATCTGATGGCAGAGACACAGCTGCCTTAGTGACAAGCTCAGGGCCTAGGGTGGCATTCCCAATGTTATTCAGACTAATTTGTCTGCCCTGACAATGTATATGGAGGTGTATTCGCATGGGTGCACCCGCAGGCCAGTGTGAACGTGTATGTCCATTGATCGACACAGAGTCAACCGTGCATGTTTTCTCTCTCTGGTACTCATGGTAAAAGGACATTCTCTGAGCCTCAGGCCTTACCAGCTTTCTCTGCATTATCCATAAGAAGGATGGAAATGATGGGGCAGACAATTTCTAGGTCACTTTCATCTGGCTTTGAAATTCATGATATGGCATGCCATAGATAGCCCTCAAAATGGTAGTGATGGTGGGACCAGAGTCCTGGCATGGAGGATGGAGGACAGAGGTAGTAGCATGGGTCTCCAGAAATCATCCCAAAGAGGTGTGCAGTCACACTGCTGCAGCTGCAGGTGGCAGAGCTCTGGAGTCCCCTGCTCCCGGGGCTGGGGTTTGGGAGCCCCAGTGTCCTTCTGGAGGTAGGCAGCCTTGGACTTCTCATTGATGGAAAGATCTTATGTTGCCTCACTTTTAGGGCAACTAGAATGGAAAACATAACCTCAGGTATCTATGATGTAATCTCAAAGGGAAAAGTTGCTTTGGCTTTTTCTTACTATAAGTAGAAATTCTGTTTCCTTTTTTCCTTTTAGTGAGCTTGAGCTATCAAAGACTTCTGACAAAGTCATAGCCAAGTAGATCTCCAGCATCCCTGAGCAGGCTTTATTTAAGTGGGTGGGGTTGTGGTGGTGCCCATTCTGCTTCACTAGAGAAAAGCAGAAGGAACAACAGATACTCTTTTAACTCCTGATGTTCTTTTTTTCTTTTCCCTTAAGTTGATAAATAAAACAAAACAAAAACTCTAAAACAACATGCTGAGAAAGCAGAATGATAGAAATGATACCAAATGAGTGACTCGTTCCTCTTGTATCCTGCAATGTTCCTTTACCCTGGGCAAGACACCCTGCTAGGTGCTTGGTGCTCAGGGCAGACAGGAGTGGGATGGGATATAAAAATATACTATGATAAAATAAACTACAATCTCTGTTTGCAGGAGTTTACACTCTAGTGAAGATATTCTGCAGACAGCATGGATATAGTGACTGAGCAGTGTTTCTCTGGAAAGAGGCAGATTGATACTTGGATAAATAAATCATCCTTATAAAGAGGGGTCCACCTTTTGTTTTTCTTAGTGAAACTACAATTATTTATGATTATTCTTTTGTTTTTCTTAGCGAAGCTCCATTTATTCTTCATATGCAGGGATGACAAACAGAATCTTAGGTTCAGGGCTTTTGTTGTTTCATTCAAGTTAAACACACCCTACTCTAGGGAACTCTACCTGCGTTCCCCTCCAACAGCCACACTTTCCTTCTTGGGCTGGGCTACACTCACCTCATCTTTTTTCTCGAGTTATTGGTAAAAGGCAAAAACTGCACCTCTGACCATGAGTTTCTGGAGAGCAGCCTGGGTGGGTGTTCTGGCCTTTGTGTATTTGCAAGTGTAATCCAGGATATGACACAGAGTTGGGACGTGGCAAATACTTGAATGCATGAAAGGTGCTCTTCACCTATGCCTCATTCATTTTTCCTTTCACTGAACACATAGTTTATCGAGGGTCATCTCTGTGCCAGGCACTATGGATGAAGGACCTGGTTGAGGAGATAGACATGTAGACGATCGGGATAGATTATGATACCAGGGATGTACAGGATGTGATGGTGTATGTGCAGGAACACCCAGCCCATATAAAGGAAGCCTTCCTGGAGACCTGGAGAATTAACACAGAGAGCCCCATGAAGATAGGGTGGGAAACAGTGTTCCAGAGCACGGAAAGAACATATGCAATGGTCCAAAGGGAAGAGATAGCTTAACGTAGAGAGTGAAGGATCATAATTGTAATGCATATGTAGTACTTCTTGTGTGCCAAGTAGTCTTCTCAGCCCTTTCCATTTCTCAACTTACTTAAAAACTTTTTTCTTCTTTTTTTTCTTTTCAGAGTTGGCGGGGGAGGGGCAGAGGGAGAGGAGGAGAGAGAATCTAAGCATTCTCCACACCTAGTGCAGAGCCCAATGTGGGGCTCAGTCTCACAACCCTGACATCATGACCTGAGCCCAAATTAAGAGTTGGATGCTAAACCGACTGAGCCACCCAGGTGCCCCTAAAAATGCTTATTTTCATCCTCATTTAGATGAAGTATCTTGATCAGTTTTATACAGCTAGTAAGCACTAGAATTGGTATATGACATCTTGGTGGTAAGAAAGCATTTAAGTCTGGGGGTGGGCATTGATTTCCAGTGGGACTCCTGGCATGTGATTGCATGTGCCTATGTCCTGGTGGTGGTAATCTGCTTGGAGGATGTCTGGTTAAGACTGAGCGGGCTTCTGGTGTACCCTAATTGTTGAATCTGCTCTCCTCAGAAGGTGATGAGACTTTCCTGTGCCTCAGTGTATGGTTTTGTTGTGTCTTGTCCTCTGTGCACAGACTACAGAAGAGAATGCCCTCAACTCTCAGCTTCCTTGAGAGGATGGACTCGGGGCAACAAAGGATAGTTTAAGTATGGATGAGCAAACTGCATTCTCCACTTTCATCCATAAATGAGGTGGAGAAGAAGGGGATGTGGTTTAAAGACCTCTACCTGAAAAGTGGACAGCCTGCCCTAAGGCTAGGCCAGCGTGTGATTGGCAGGGTTGTAGGTTGTGAGGGATGGGTGAGGAAGAAGGCCATTTTGGTTAATTGCCAGTTCAGCCCCTAGAGAATGGTCCTGAAAGGGGGTGGAAGTATTGGTTCTGTTTCCTCTCTTCCCTTGGGGTTAGGGTAATCTATCCCAAGTCGTCAGCACCACAGGCCATGTGCAACCCCTTCCTGGGGCTGATCATGGTGCCTGGGCCCGTGCTTCTTGAAGTCCTATCCTTCCCCCGGGGCATCACCATGACCACTTCCTCTGAAACCCCACAGGCAGACCCTGCATAGAGGGTGTCCTCAGCCCCCTCCTCACTGCCTGCTGCCGCTTGTACAGGAAAAATGCACGAACCGCACATTGGTGTTTGGAAAAATTAATGCTTTCAAGATGAACTCCACAAACGTCTGTCTCCCTCTCTCTTCCTCTCTCTCTCTCACCAGCTGAAAGAAAAGGAGCATTCTTAGACAATTACTCCCTAAGGGAGCCCAAGGACTGGTTTGTTTATTGAGTGTTTTTAGTTACAACACGTGAAGTTCTGAGATTTTTTTGGTTTGAGTTTTTTTCCCCCCTGTTTTTGTTTGCAGGGATAGGAAAGATGAGTGAATTCCCAATTAATAGGGCACTTGGACATTACAAAATTGTGCAAGGCCAGTTCTTATGTGGTCACAGTTGCTGAGTCCTTGGGATAAGGAACTCCGTAAGCCCGGACAGATGGAACCCACCTCCGGGCTTGCTTCTGGCCTGCACTGTGCCCAGATGTTCAGAGGCTTCTGTCTGCAGCTGTTTGGGACCGCATGTCCACCTGTTGTTGGAGGCTCCTTCTACCTCCTCAGACTCACCACACCCTCACCTGGTCTTCTGATAGACATGGCACTTAATGACACAGTCACACTCTGCTGTCATCCTCCTTCGCCCCCAGCCACCTCCCACTACCATCAGCCCACCGCAACCCAAGTCTAACACTGTGTAGAGGTGGCAGTTCTGCAGGTGTCCGAGTTAGCGAGTCACAGCCCTGCGCACAAGGGCAGGGATGGCACGCAGGAGAGCTCACGTGCTCACCACTCTTCCTGCCTTGTCCTGGCAGACGCCACTAATTGACAGCACTGCTATTTCCAATCCATCCTGTGTGTGGGCCCAGAACTTTTCTTTTCTTCTTTGTCTCAAAGATATTTACTAATACAAAGGGGAAAAGCGTAGCTTTACTTTCCATGAAGCTCCGGACAATCATTGCCTTTGGTGAATGGGAACTTGGCACGAAACAGTTGCTGTCTCTGACTGAAGTCCCACAAGGTGTCTAAGTGGCCACTAAGGGACTAGGCTGAGGAGAGTTGGGGTTGTACTGAATGCTGGGTAAGGTCACAGAGCGGCCATCCAGACTCTGGGGGTGAGCCAGGGTGTGGAGTGAAGTGGGGGACAGACTGTGTCTGCTAGCCAGTGGACAGGTACAGGAATCCGGGGAGCTGGTTATTATGACCCATGGGTTCTCTGGAGACCATCATGTTCCAGATCCTGTGAGTGGGAAGTGAAGAAGGAGCTTGCTGGCCTGGCCCTGAGGCACCCATTTTTCAGAAAAGGCCTGAGCTGCTACTTCAGTCAACCTGAATAATTAAATGCCTTGAAAGTTACCAAAAGTAGAAAAGTTTAAGGTGAAAAATGATAGCAACATAAAATTTCATAAAATTATAATTTTCTAACCACCTTCTCCCGCTCCCTGGGATAACCACTGTTAACAGTTCGGTTATATCCTATCAGAAGGCCTATGCATGTTGAAATACATACTCATAGTGTGTCTGTGTGTATTTATGTACCCATAATCTATGCTCACACAAGAATTGGATAATATGAATTATTTCAAATTATTTTGTAAATTCTATTCTCCTACCCAGTGATATATTATAGACATTCTTTCATGTCACTACAAATAAAACTGCTTGTCCTTTTAAAAGTTTAATTATAACCTAGGTTGTATTGTAACGGTATTATAATTTATCTTACTAGTCCCTATTGTTGGACATTTAGGTTACCTTTGTTAGGTTTTTTAAAAAAGATTTTTATTTATTTATTTGAGAGAGAGAGAAGAGAGAGAGAGCGAACAGGAGGAGGGATGAGCAGGGAGCCTGACAATGGGCTTGATCTCAAGACCCCAAGTTCATGACCCAGGTTGAAGTCAGACGCTTAACTGACTGAGCCATCCAGGAGCCCTACCTCCCTTTTTTGGCTATTATAGGGCACAGTACATTGTGTAAGTGCAGGAGATGAAAGTCTTACAAATAGGATTGCTGGGCTGAAGGCTGTATGCTTTAGAAATGTTGATAGGTACTGTCAAACTGAGTTCTGAAACACTGTATCAGTTTGTCCTCTTACCAGGTTTGGTATATATAGGTCCAGTGGGATAGATCAAATGCGGCTTGCTGTTTTGTGTTTCCCCAATCATTAGTAAAAGTTAGCATCTTTTTACTCTTTTTTTAAAATTTTATTTAAAATATTTTATTTATTTGACAGAGAGAAATCACAAGTAGGCAGAGAGGCAGGCAGAGAGGGGGAAGCAGGCTCCCCACTGAGCAGAGAGCCCAATGTGGGGCTTGATCCCAGGACCCTGAGATCATGACCTGAGCCGAAGGCAGAGGCTTAACCACTGAGCCACCCAGGCACCACATCTTTTTACTTTTTATCAGTCAGTTGTTTTTCCTTCTCTGTGAATGGCCCATTTATGTTCTTGACCCATTTTTGTACTGAGTTGTTTTCACTTTTTCTTAATGTTTTTCAGGAGCTCTTCGTACGTTGGAGATACTAAATCCTTTGTATGATGTATTGTTGCAATGTAGTGAATATTTGTCTCCTAGATTATCTGTTAGCATTATTCTTATTTTTGTAATTTTATCTATTCCTATTTTTTTCCTGTGAAGACTTGACAAAAATCCTACAGTTCACATTATTCAAAAATCAATACAACATGTAAATACAACATATGACTGTTATATTTGTCTACCCACTTGGGCAACTGTCAGCCTTAATTTCTTGCTAAGCCTTCCAGTGTTTCTTTTGCAAATACAAGCAAATTGGAATCTGTACTTATTTTATGCCTTTCTTATCAAGAGCAAGTGAATACTAACTATATTGTTCTATCCTTTGCATTTTGAACCCCAAAATATCTCTGGAAGATCTTTTCATATCAATTTACAGAAAGCCTCATCATTCTTCTTTTTAATGGCTGCACAATATTCCAATGTGAGGGTATACCACAGATAATTCAGTAGGCTTTTCAGATTTCTTTTACTTGTGTCTGTCCTAAAAGAAGATTGAAAACTACACACCACACCCCACATACATTTAAGATGACATTAAACATTTTTTAACCACACGTTTAAATGGTTGCAAATTATATATTTTCTAGCATATTGTATACTTTATATAGCCTTAAATATATTTTTTTCAAGCTTTTGGAGCTGCAAATTTAATGATTGGAAAAGGCAGCGCTTTCTTGTCAAAGCAAGCAACCAAATCAGACATATTTACTTCCTGTCAGAGAAAAATCTGACTTCTTTTTAAAATGCAAGCAAGCATGTTAATTAAAGACCCCCTGCGACAATCTTGTCTTCAGAATTCCAATTTCAAGATAGGTAGATAGGTAGATAAAAAGATACAGCCATGAGACTAGGCATGCTTTTGTCTTTTAGGTGAAATAAGGCACAATCCTCTTCAGTGCTTCATCAGTGATCTCATCCAGTCTTGTGGCTGTAACTGTTCTCCATTCACCAATGACTCCATGTTTCATTTAGTTGTTACACTGTGACAGGCCACCCCCAATCTTAGTGGCTTAGAACCACAGTATGTTGTTTCTTATGATGGTGAGGGTTGACCAGACAGTTGTTTTATGTGGTGTCTGCCTGTGTGCTGGGATGGCTGGAAGCTTCAGAGTGGTCTCACTCATATGGCAGCCGGTTGATGTGGGTAGGGCTGGGACTCGCTGGGGTTCTCATCCCGATCTTTGGTTCTCCTTTGTGGGGCCTTTCCATGTGGCTTGAGCTTCTCACCATGTGGCAGCTAGACTCCAAGAACAGTTTTATTTATTCTTGACTCCATTATCATTTTTTTTTTAATTGTGCTATGTTAGTCACCATACAGTATAGCATTGGTTTTTGAGGTAGTGTTTCATGATTCATTGTTTGCATATAACACCCAGTGCTCCATGCAATCTGTCCCTCCTTAATACCCATCACTGGGCTCAATCATTCCCCCATCCCCCCTCTTAAGAGTTCTTTTAAAAAGTTAGGTAATATAGTCCAAAGGTCAAAATTCAAAAGGTGTAGAAAGATATACAGTGACTTATTTCACTCAGCATAATCTGGGTGTGGTGTATAACCAATGAATCTTGGAACACTGAAAAAAATAAAACAAAATTAAGATGTTAAAAAAATACATACAGTGAAAAGCATTCCTTTCACTGCTGTCATCCAGCCCTTATTCTCTTTATGTGATTGGTATACACTTCAAGAGATTAAAAAAATAATCCCTATACAAGTCAATATATTGAGCTTTGTGTCTAAATGCTTAGGAGAAACTTCCCACCCTTAGACTATAAAAACTTTTCTTCTTGAAGTTGGATGGTTTGTTCTTCATGGCTATCCTTAAGTAGGCCTTCCTGTGTACCTGCTACTAGGCCAGACTGGTGGGCTTTCAGGGAAGCCGTATCATCAGAGGACAGGGAAACTCACACGGAGAGCTCCAGAGACTTTCCCACCTCCTCCGTGCAGAGGGTCATCTACATGGTTCCTTTGGGCATCGTCAAAGGATTTTTCATAATTGAATCTTTCTTAGAACTTTCCAACTTTGCAGCAGAGGGAAGAAGCCAGATGAATTGGAGCAGTTGGGCAAGTAAGATCCAGAAATGTGCTCCTGCCTGAAGCGGGGGTAGAGAAGATCAGGCATCCGGTGTCATGACTTGTCCCTGACTCAGGGCTTCGGAAGGGCCACTTGGCTTAGAGTTGTCCTCAGTGGCAAAACTAACACTGGGGATTTTTTGTTTTTGTTTTTTCTGGTTTATCTGTCTACTCAGGTCGTATGCTTTGAGAATTCCAACCTGATAGGAGCTTGTTTTCTATTGTAAGAGAATGCACCAGGTTCATGAAGCACCTAGTATATATTAGGGACAGGGCTTCATATTTTCTATATGTTATTTTGTTTTTTTCTTCCTGAAGGTCATTCAGATTTTGTAAGATCAATCTTATCTTTATCTAAAAGATGGAGAAAGTTAAATGTATAGAAGTTAAGTGATTTGTCTCGAGTTACTCAGCTAGAAGAAGGGATTTGAAATTTGGGATTTGAACCCATTTGGTCTGATTCCAAAGCTTAAGCCCTTTCCCAACACTGAGAAGACTTAAAATTAGCAGTATAAACAGATTAGAAAGAGATTATTTATAGATTTATGGGAATTAGTTATTTTTAAGAACCATAAGCAGAATTCATTTTCTGAAAAGTAAAGTGATCATGGCAATGGATTCTTTTCTTTTTGAACATGAGGGCCAAGAAAGAGAGAATTGAACTTGGTCAGTGTGTAGCTACTCTGGTTACCCATTCCTGGGGTGGGGAGCCGGGGTGAGGGTGTTCAGGTGTGTCAGATGTTCTGATGTGATAGTAGGTTGCCCTATGGAGCACTCACAGATTATACATTATCCCTGAAAGAAAAAACCCCATTAGAGTACAGAAAAAGATGTTTAGTTCTAGATTTATGCCAACCAAGATGTTGTATTCCTCTGATGGGACCGTGGGCTCTCTCTGATCCTGTTTAACTTCATATTCATTATTTTCAACCCCGGTTATCATAGTCTGTTGCCTGATTTTATGAGGGGGGGATGTGAGGAGAGGGGCTATTTGGAAAAGTTCTTGAGATGAGAAGGCATGAGATGAAGAGAGAAGGGAGAGAATTCTCTACAGTAGGACTCCCTGTGGGCTGGGCGAGGAGGTGTGAGATTTCAGCTGCGGTGACTGATGACGTAGGTTTTCCTGATTCTGTGTTGGTGAACTGCAGGAATTAAGAGATGAGAGGAAGAGTTCAGAGAAAACTCACCAGGGTGAATGGACCCCAAGGTTGAGGTGCCCCGCGGTCTTTTGAGTCATACCACCTCGGGTGAAGGCACTGTTCTTAGTGGAGGTAAGATGGAGGCAGCACCTTACTGGCTATGAGAGAAACACAGGAGATAATAAAGAACTCTCTGGGCTGATTACCTAGGTCTCTTGGGTCGGGTTCTGAGGTGTTCTTCCCAACTAGTGGCTTTTTTTTTTTCTTCTTCAAGAAGAACTACTTTATAATTTTGGTGCTTTAGAGCGAGAAGGTGCCTACCAGCTAATGATGTTCTGAGTAGGAAATAGGAGGTCAGGGGAGTGAGTTGTGGAGAATAGTGGAGGAACCTGATGAAGGATGACTTAACAGCAAATGCCCGTGAGGCTTAAGGAAGTGTGTCATGGATGCTTCTCCTTGCCCCCGTTATCCCCTGCCACCACACTGCTTATCTAAGGCCCAGACTTCTGCACCCTGCCTTTTAAAAATTTTTTTAACAATTGAATAAATTCACTTGTCATTCCAAATCATAATTTGCGCAAATTAAGCTCTTTAACACCGATCATGTACATATACAAACATCCTCAAAATTAAATGTTAATTTGCTAACAAAGAGTAAGATGTTAATTTAGCATCTCCGATGGTGGTAGAAACACACCATATTATTTTTTTTCCATTTCCTTTTTTTATTGAGGTATAATTGACAAATTAGTTTTAAGCGTACAACATAGTGATTTGATATTTGTATATATTGCAGAATGAACACCACAATAAGTCTAGTTAATGTCCACCACCATATATAGTTACAATTTTTTTTTTGTTATAAGAACTTTTAAAATCCACTCTTAACAACTTCCAAATATGCAATATGGTATTATTAATAATAGTCACTGTGTTGTACATTACATCTCCATGACTTACTTATTTATTTTTTTTAAAGATTTTATTTATTTATTTGACAGAGAGAGCACAAGCAGGGGAGCTAATGGTGGGCAGAGGCAGAGCGAGAAGCAGACTCCCTGCTGAGCAGAGAGCTTAACGTGGGGCTTGATCTCAGGACCCTGGGATCATGACCTGACCTGAAGGCAGATGCTTAACTGACTGAGCCACCCAGACACCCTGACTTATTTATTTTATAACTGGAAATTTGTACCTTTTTACCACTTTCACCTATTTGTCCTCCCCCTCTCCTCTGGTAAACACCAGTATGTTCTCTGTATTTATGAGCTTTATTCCCCCCTTGCTTTGAAGCAGTATCTTTTGCGAAAATGTAAATACTCCCCAAGGGCCTAAATGTAAAGATCTCATCACGAGAACCTTAGAGGGGATGAGATTTTCATGATACTTTCCACAGACCTGGGATGGTTAAGCTTTGAAGAGGTAGAGAAAGAGAGGATGAGTCTGGCTCTTGGGGCAGAAGGTGGGAGTTTTGGGGTGGTGTGCTGTGGTTGGATATTCAGGGCAATATAGGGTTCTATTGAGTGGCAGGGGTAGAGGGAAGAACTGTAAATACTCAGAGCAGAGGGAAGGGAGGGATTGCATCTCCTCCATTAAACAGTTTGCTTTAGTGCCCCGTGCGATGAAAGGTTGTGTGCAGGCTTCATGAGCAGGGGCTCCCTGGCCAAGGGAGAGTTAAAGATCTCAGCGGAGGCTGGAGGTGAGCAAGGATGAAAGCGACACAAAAGCCAGGGCAAGGCAGGCTAATTAGCTTCTGCCTTTCCCTCCTGCTGCCTGGCCTGATATTTGAGGTGACATTTAAAGTTATTGTGCAGATGTGCAGTGGACCCAGGGCAGAATGAGCGCTTTCTTGAGCCTGTGGGGAGATGAAGCTGATTTCTCCCCCTCCCAGCGGGCAGCTTCTTAAGCCCTTCCATTAGGCCCTCTAGTAGGCCTTGGGAGGTGGGACCTCCCCTTACCTTCCAGGGGGCCCAGAATCTCCCTCCTTACTGGACTCTTGGGGTGTGTGGGGAGTTAAGTCCACACTAGAATTCAACCAGAAGAGTTAAATAAAGTCAGGGCTGCGTGTAAGAGAGGAGAGCTGGGGACAGAATCATCTGGGGAGCTTGTTATATATGCAGGCCTCTGGGACTGAGGCCTAGTTTTCTACGTGGATAACAACCCTCTGAGGTGATTCTGCTGCCCATTAAACTCTGAGAGCCTCTGAGGTAGAGAAGGAATGAGGTTAGCTGGGAAAGGCCTCTTGGGAGAGGTGGACTTGAATTTCAACCTGATAGGTGATACTCGTCATAGGTGCTGTCCTCAGGTGTGGACCGAAGGAGCCTCTTGACCTGGGCACACCAGGCTCTCCTAGGAGAGCTTGGTCAGGGTCCTTCCCATCCCATGGATGGTGTCCCAGAGAATGTACTGCCACAGGCTTCACTTCACCACTAGGGTGCTCATCGCCAGGGGGACAGAAGTGGTGTGGGAGGTGGCTGAGGATGGTGTCTGTTAGAGTGTTTGATTCATGTTGCAACTGAAGCACAGCTTGTAGGGCAAAATGGCAGCCTGATGGAGCTCACTTCCTGGGGCGGGGCGGGGGGAAGAGCTCCATGTTGGCGGATTGTCTCTGTTCTGATACCCATCCACGCTGCCTCCTGTGTGGTTTTCCCTTGTCTCAATGCCCCATGTGTCTCAGGAGCTGGCCGGTGCTGCTGTGGGAATGGCGGTCATCATCCCAGGAGATGAGTGGGAACAATTGGGGACACGATTGGTTCTCTCCTCCCTCCATGCTGTTTGCCTTCTGCTCCATACACTGTGCTTGCTTTATCTGATCAGGAACACAGTGTTTTCATGTTGGGGCGGGTGGAGAGAGGGAGAAAGAACAGTGCCAAGTTAAGAAGAAGGAACACTGAAGAGAAGGCGACATATCTATGATGTGACCTCGAGTAACCAGTGAGCCTCTTGGTGGGCATCAGCCCTCTGGAATGGACAGACCGTTGCTGACCTGGAGAGGCCGTTTGCCCCTGGAGAGTATGTCCCTGTAGCCAGCTAGGGAGGCTGGAGGGACCATACTAATGGGAATGGTCATGCTTGCTTTGGCCATGATGAAAGAAGCAGCCACTGAGAAAGCATTGTTTAAGAGAAAATAATGCCAACTAAACTTAGTAAAGCTATGTCCTGGCCAGTCCCCCATCCTTTCTAATTGCACTACAGCTAAATGGCAACTCGCTGTTTTATTCAACGACTGGAGGGGCTGCATTTACACTAAGGCTTAGGAAGCTCCATGGGGGTTGGAAAAATGAGCATTGGTGGGCCGGGGAGTTCTAAGGAGCCCAGCTTGATTGATTGGGGCTGGTTTTAGTAAAATTCCCAGCTGAATGGGTTCATCCTGGGCCTGACCCAACAGGTAATGCTTATGTTCCTAAGTTCACAGTTTGTGGGGGAAGTGCTTTCCACCCATACTGTTCTTTAACACATTTATTTCCTTTCTCTTTCTGAAAACAAAGCTGTGTGGAATTGCCCTTGGTTACCAGAGGGAGGAGAACAGGGCCAGCTGCTTTCTCTAAGCCAAGAGTGGGTCATGGAACAGAAGACTCTGGTCTACACAGTGTCCACACAGTCACCGGAACCTTCTTCCCTCAGCCCATCTCTGTCTGGGTCTCCTGCATGGTGGGTGAGCCATGTGTGGCTTCCTCGGTCCCCCATTTCAGATTTCTCCCAAGTTGTGTTATAGCAAGCCTCCGTCAGCATTCTTATGTGGAGATGCTCTCCCTTGGCAGCCACAGCCAGGAGCTAAAGAAACGTGTAAACGGGCATTAGTGAGGCCTGCTTGCCCATGGTGTGGCCTTACAGTGTCCTGGAAGAGCCCCCTGTTGGGAAGCAGCCCTGTTCCCCAGGTCCTGCCCTTCTGGGAGGGCTTCCATTGCTCTGGGAAATGTGTCACAGTTACTCAGGGAACATTCCAGAGCCCTGGAAACTCTCTTTGGGAGGACACAGATGGTACAGATCTCTTTCTCAGCCCAGTTACCTACTAGGCACTCGATGGTAAGCAAGTTGTTGAACCTCTTGGAAGGCAGCTTCTCTCTGCTGTAGCCTGGGGGAAATGATCCCTATCCTATAGACCTTGCAGGGCTGCTCAGAGACCCAGAGGAGATGATGGATGTGACTGTCCTTTGTGGGCTACAGAGTACTGGCTACACCTGAATGATGGATTCTGTTGCTTAGGAAGGAAGGGGGAGGCTCCGCGGTCAGTGCACTTCTGTCTGGAGAGAGGAGGGACTTGCATTCTTGTGTGAACTACAGGCTGGAGTCTTGACCATTTAAGGTAATAACAAAATAATACTAGCAGATTCTGAGAGGTGGCTTTTAGGCAGTGTGTCCGCTCAGTCCCACTGCTACCCTTTCTGAAGGGACCATGAGGCAGTGGTGGTGCTGATGCAGGGGGTGGCAGAGGAGGGGGGAGATTGTGGCCATACTCGCTTTCTCCTCTCTCTCCCTCCTAGCTCATAACCCACCCCCAGCCCCACCCCAGCCTCCCCCTCAGTCTGAGTTCTTCCCCAATCTGCAGCCCTGTCTCATCTGGAAGGCCTAAGCTCCTGGGAAGGGCAAATGCTGAGGGAGGACTGCTCCCACCAGCTGCCCAGCAGAGACCAGGAGGCCAGGGAAGCCAACATTTCTGTTAGGACAGTGAGAAGGCATTGCTGGCATGGGCCGAGTGAAAAAAGCTGTGGCTGGGTAGTTTTGGGGCTTAGAGAACAAGGTTGTCCTGGACCTAGAGTCCCCTTGGGCTTTATTTCTGTGAGCAGGCCTCCTGGTCACCAGGGGCACAGCCTCACCCTGTGGGTGGCCAGTCAGTCCACTGTCAAATGGGCTCCCAGCAGGACAAGTACAGAGAGCCCTGTCGTCTTCCTATACGCCTTAGGGTGTGCCCAGGGACTCGGATGCCATGGTGCGTTCTGCTCTTTGCCATTAGAATGAAATGGTGTGTCAGGAGGGCACGTGATGGGATGGGCACTGGGTGTCATACACAACTGATGAACTATTGAACTCTACATCTGAAACTAATGACGTACTATATGTTGGCTAATTGAATTTCAATAAAAAAAAAAAAAAAACAGAAAGAATGAAATTGTGTGGCATTCCCAGACTCACTTGCCTGTTCGTCCTTCAGGTAGTAAATACTCGAGCACTTGCAAAGTTCAAGGCACTATACGAAGTACATAGGGGGATACAATGGTGGTTACAAAGCACTTCCTATCTTCATGGATTTTATGATCGAATATGGGAGCAGAGTCTTATACAAGGAGAAAGTGAAATGGAATATAAAGGGGGAAGACCTGGCTTGGCAGCCTGATTTGTGGCATTTGAAGTAGACTTTGGGAAAATCAGAGGAAGCCATGGTATTGTCTGGAAGAGAAGGAGCAAGGGCCGGAGGTGGGAAACCACAGAATGTATGGATGTGTGGGAACTGAGAAGCTGGTGAAAAGGAGAGGGGTTGGCAGGGAAGGGGGACAAACCCTTGAGCACCGCTCTCCCAGAAATGGTGCCTCCTTCCTTTACCTAGAACTTCACAATACCTTTGTGGGGCAGATGTTCTTTTCTCTGATTTACAAGGAGGAAGCTAGGGCTTAGGGAGTTGAAGAAACTTGGTTGAGGCCAAGCAACTGTTAAGTGATAGCAGGATTTGAACCCATGACTGGGTGACTTCAGAGCCTGTCCTATCTCCACTGTAACAGAGGATCCCTGAATGGACGTAGGGAGAAAGGGTTTGTGACTCTTTTCTGCTACTGTGGACCTTGCATTCTTGGGCAGGAGTGTCTGTGGTCCTTGTGGAGTGAGGCAGTCAGGCTGTGGGTTTTCTGGGCTGGTCTTAGAGTCCTGGATGGCTGAGCTCCTGCCTTCCTACCCCAGTCCCATTAGGGGAGCTGCTGGCCTCTGGTGGGGGAGGCAGGGGAAGGCAGGATGGTGGGAGATTCTGGAATGAAATTCAAGACGTGGCCTAGAGTGTGGATTTTCATTCCCAAGTCCACCTCTCAACCTTGCCTCTTTGTGACAGCCCTGCTGGCTCCCCTCCCCCTGCATCTCTGACCTCCCCTTGGGCCCCTGCAGGCTAGGTCTGCACAAGGCGGCGGTGTTCTGCACTTGTTCCTTTGTTGCTGCGAAACGGCTCAGGCACAGTCAGCCTCTGTGTGGGAGGACTGGTGGCTGTCTTCGCAGGCGGGCATTTGCTCAGAGCAGGCTGCGTGCGAGCCCAGCGGCAAGGAATTCCGGCCTCCTCGACTCGGTGGTGGTGGGATGAGGCTCTGCTGAGGGACTGGCTGTGAAGGATGACTTCAGGGTGGGATGACGGACCGCTTCTGGGACCAGTGGTATCTCTGGTACCTTCGCTTGCTCCGGCTGCTGGATCGAGGTATTCCTGAGTGAGTGTGCGTGTGTGTGCACGCGTGTGAAAGAGAGACGGAGGCAGAAAACACACACACACACACACACACACACACACACACACGGAGAAAGACATGGAGCGCGGGCAGCGGGGAGCAATAAGAGAAAGAACAGGGAATGAAACAGGCTCGTGGCCAGCCCGTGGAAAGTAAAGAAAGGCTGTTTTCCTTGGGTCATTGCTGACCCAGCTGGGAATTGGGATCACAGGGCCATTTGGGAGCATCTGTATATCAGGATCTCATTTCTTGCTGGGCTTTTTTTTTTTTTTTTTTCTTTTAATCAAGCTCTGTATCATAGTCGAAGAGTTAAGCCCTGTGTTGCAGGGCTTTCGATAGAACACTCTGGGAAGCAGTGTAGCAAGGAGAATGGTCCCTGCAGCAAGAACCTGGGGGCAAGCCGATGGAGGACCCAAATCTCAGCTGTGCCACTTACCAGCAGCTCTGTGATCTTCGGCTGATTGATGTGACTTTTCTGAGCTTGCTTCCCCATCTGTAAAATGGGCTTTGGAAGACCTATTTGCTAGGGTTGTTGTGGAATTATTATTTAATTTATATCTGTAAAACATGTAACATCTGGTACATAATAGGTGCTTTGTAAATGTTCATTTCCTCTTCACACACCTCTCAGCATCATGGAGCTATTATAGCGCCTGTGCTGAGGACAGCTCCCTTTGTAGATTATCTGTAGATGGAGCTGGTTCAGAATTTGTAGTTTGTAAAAAGAAAAGGGCAAGTCAGTTTTGTTCCTCAGGTTAATCTGACCTTAATGCATTTCACCCTCACATATTCATGTGATTTAAATCTCCTGATAATGTGATGCAAATCCAAACATTCTGTTTAAGGGAAAGCCACTGTTAACTTGGTTGAGTAATTGATTTTTTAAAAACGTGGAGGCCTATTTTTAAAAGCTTTGGTTTCTTTAAGAGGTTTTGGCAAGAATGAGCTCAAACCCCTGGTAGAAAAGATGGTCCTAGGGAAGCCCTGCTATATACCCCAAGGTGGGTTCCTCTCCAGTGGGAACATCCTTAGGTATGCCGGGAGGTCAGTGCCAGGTGGAAGCAGAAAGCTGCCAAGAGCAGGTGAACCAGGGCTCTTATCGGGGAGAAATCAAAGATGGAGGAAACCAAACCAGCACATGTGAAAGGCAGTCTCTCGCTGGCACTGAGAAACAGGCTGGTGGGAGCTGGAACTGGAGAGGAGATGAGAGTTTTAGGAGAGCCAGAACTTCTTACAGGTGGAGATCACAGACGGGGCAATGGGAGATCACGAGTGTGAATCCCCCTTATCTGTGTGAACTCAGGCAAGTTACTTAAACTCTCTGTGCCTCCTTTCCTTCCTTGTAAACAAGGATGCTGATGGTAATGGTACTAGTAGCACTGACTCAGAGCGTTCCTGCAAGGCTTCAGTGAGAAACTAAAAGTAAAGTACTTTATCCTAGTGCTTGGCATGAAAAAAATGACCCTTTGAGCTTAGTTTTTATCACCAGGACAGTTCATCCTCACTCTCATGCAGATAATGTGAGAAAGACAGGGACAGGTGGCATGTAATAACCAGGAGCAGAGAAGAGTCTAATTAAGAATTATTAGAGGCTCTGAGACAATTTATACTTACGTGAATTAAAACAAAATTCAAACTAACATATGCTAATTGTAAGAAGAAATGAGGTGTTACTGTATAAACTATAATAATAATTTATTTTTACTTTTTAGAAAATGCTTGAATCCACGGATTGCAAACTTAGATTCAAGTTCTGGCTCCATTACTTTCTAAGTGCCCTTGAATACATGGTTTGCTCTCAAATGGAACCTCAGTTTGTTAATTTGAAAAATGGGAATATTAATACCAATACCTGTATTACAGAATTTGGGGGACATTTCTTATGTTAGTACATGTAAAAGTATCAAGGGTTCTTAGAAATGTCAGGTTAATAAACTGATGGATTAACCTGTGTCCCCGGACAGCAGAAGTTGGTTGCCAGAATCGTGTGTTATTCCACAGAACTTTTGTCTTCCTGTATGGGCACAGTTGAAAGCTTATGGCCTTTCATAAACAGTGCCTCTAGGGGTTTCTTTATTATGGGGCTGTAGACTAGTGCCTTCTGACTGTAGAATATCTTATCTCTAGGCTTTCAGGGGCTGCCCAGTTCTGGTTAGTGAGTATCTTAGTATTACACATACATATGGGTGCACACTCACATCTGTATTCAAGCAGAAGTTTTGGCTGTAGAACCCCCCTCTAGAAGCTAATGTTAGCTAGCCTTGTATAGACGGTGGCATGGTAGACGAGCTAACTCGTGGGACATGCTCAGTAAATATTTGCTGAATGGATGGATGGATGAATGATGAGCCCGTCCTTCTGGGCAGTGAACAAAGTTCTCTTAGATCTCTCTTTAGTGTATCAGAATTTAGCTCCCTTCATCTGTTTTGGATTTCGTGTCATTTCACCCTCATCGTTGTCATGCCTCATGTCATCTCAAAAGTAGCAGGTCTCAAAAAAATGAGCAGAGGATAAGAAATGAGAAGAAGTGGGCAATGAGGAGTTTAGCCTAGGAAATTGAAATAATCGACAGGCTCTGTGGTACCTGAGTCATTCTCTTGGCTGTGACTGAGGGATAAACGAATCTGTGATTTGACACATCTAGGAAGAGGGAGGAAACAGAACACATCAGGGAGCGGAAATAAACTTTACTGAGAACTGACGGTTCGTGCTTGGTGATTGCAGACAAACCTTTTGTCTCCCCCATCATTGTTCAGTTAAGGGCAGGGACCTTAAAAAAGAAAAGGGATTGTTTTTCAGGGCTGTATTCACTGTATGTAGAGATTTGTATGGTACGGAACTACCAGCTTGCTCAGACATGATCATTTTGATGGGTTATTTTGTTAATAGCCTCCGCTGTTTTACAGTGTTTCTTACTGGACGTCTGTCACTTCTGCTGCCAGGCAGTAACTGAGGACATGGTTCCTGTGGTGGGGACTGTCCATAGAAGGAAAGGAGCTCATACAGATAAGAAACACGATTAGTATAGAAGAGAAGTAACATCGATTTTTGTGCTTGTTGAGTTTTGGCATTTCCATGGGGCCCGCCACGACACATGAGGTGGGGTCTTACATTTCTTTGTTTACCTGCAATCATTTTGGAGTGAAGGAGGAAGAGTGTAAAGACTGGTGGCTCCTTCTTCACGGGGCACTGGGCAGTGTTTCTCACTGTAGGGGAAGTCTGCTGCTGGTTGTCCGTGAGATGATTTTAGGTGACTTACAGACATTGCCAGAGGATCTCTTGCTGGTCACCGCCTGACCCTGTCCAGCAGACAATCTGTTCTGTCCAGTGTCTGCTTCTGCTCTGCTGTCCCCCCACCTCATGTGACATAGGCCCTCCTTAGCCCCACTCATCTTCCAGAGAGCCCCTCCCCTCTGCCAGCCCAGCTTTGGTCTCACGCTCCACCCTGCCTTCATCTCCGGCCCCAGCTGCCTGCCCCACCCAGCCACCCTGCTCCCTCAGCCCTTCTTCCTCCCTAGGGCTCCTTTATAGGCATGGCCTCATACCACTTGCTGCCTGTGACCCCATTCTCTGGCGTTTTTCTGCTAGTCTCCGACCCATTACCAGGCTTCCTGTTCTCCCCACCCTATGCCTGTGCTGACTTTGCCCTGTATCCTGTATCTTCAGACTCTCCCTGCTACCTGCCTCGTGCGCTTTTCCCACTCAGGAGCTCCCATCCTGTCTTCTTTCGCTCTTGTCTTTTTACATCAGCTTGTCTTTACCGTCAGTCCACTAGTTTCTTTTTAAAAATAAATGTAATCGGGGTGCCTGGATGGCTCAGGCATTAAGTGTCTGCCTTTGGCTCAGGTCTTGTTCTCAGGGTCCTGGGATCGAGCCCCACATTGGGCTCCCTGCTCAGCGGGAAGCCTGCTTCTCCTTCTCCCACTACCCTTGCTTGTGTTCTCTCTCTCGCTGTGTCTTTCTCTGTCAAATAAATAAATAAATAAAATCTAAAAAAATAAAAATAAAAATAAGTATAAGTAAAAAGGAATTGATTTAAAATACTCTCAAGGAAATAACTGTAGGAGATATATGAATATGGCGATATGGTGTCAGAAGTTCATAAATGACTGATGTGTGGAAAACTTAAGTGATATGACTTTACAACATAGGTTTCAGATGGCTTATTTCTTGGTGCTTTGTCCTTATTCCTGTAGCTACTACACAGTGCTTTGGGTTCTGGACCAGAAACCAACTGGTCTTACCCTTGGATGTACATTAGAATCACCCCGATGCTCTTAGATAGTGCAGTGTCCCGTTCCTCCCTTCCCACCACCCTCCCCAAGCCAATTAAGTTAGACTCACTGGAAGGGGGGTGGATGTTGGCATTTTTAAGGGCTCTGCAGGTGATTCTGATGGAGCTGGGCTTGAGGACTGCTCATTGCTGTTCTGTAATATGGATGCCAGAGAGTAAAGGCAAAAATAACTCTTCAGCAAAATAATGGAAGAAATGAGAAAATCAGTCACTATATGAAAATAATAAGCACAGGACTCAACATAGGAATGAACACAATCTTTTGAGTATAATTCATGCAACTTTGTTCAGAGGCTTCACTGCAACGATGTTCTATCACTGCCTGACTAAACCTTGCCTTTCCTTCATATTTCTGGGAATAGACCTTACCTGTGTGCAGGATGCTGTCTGTCCCCAGTTTGCTCTGGGGCTTTGGCTCTCTGTTCTGGCTGCCTAGGGCTTGGGAGATTGCGACGACAGTTTGTGAGAGTAACTTTCCTAAAGCCTTTAGTGTTGGGCTCTAGTTCAGCCAGAAATCTTCTGTTTCTCACCAAAGCCCCCCTCTCCCTGTGCAGCTGTTCTCCCTTGCCTCAACCTTTGCATCTCCTAAATGTTCTAATCCAGGAACTGACTCCAGGAACTGACTCTGCTGGGTACAGTGTAGGGTCAAGAGGCATCTGGGCTTCATGGCTGTGGCTCTCACGCATCCTGACCTTTGATCTCATCCTTCCCATGCTTCTAGCCCTCCTCCTGGCCCTTGGTCTCCCATCACTGTCCTGATGCCCTGTCTGTGGTCTGTTTGCTGCTCAGTAATCTCCCCAGCTCTGGTCCCTCACTAGGTCAGACTTGGTGTCTCTACTTAGTCCATCTGCTTGTGGCCAGACCTGACTACCATGGACTCTGGGATTCTTACCTGGCTTTGGCTTGTCCTGCTCTTGTTAACTCTTGCATATGTGTGCCCAGCTTGGCGTGTGGCTGCTTTGTGCCAGCCTTTATGATTTATTCCTTCCCTCCTGTGGTCTGTGGGAAAAAGAAGAGAAAAGCGCACAGCATGTGCATGAAAAGTGTTGGATGGCTCTCCTGCACTGGGCTAATTAGAGGAGTTTGGGTTGTAATCACCTTCCAGTTTGAGTGGAATATTCATACAATATATAAAGAAGTTACTTTAACTTAGCTTTTCCTTTTTTTTTTTTTAAGATTTTAATTATTTATTTTAGAGGGAGAGAGAGAGAGAGAGAGTGCACAGAGAGAGAATGAGAAGGAGAAGCAGACTCTCCACTGAGCCGGGAGCCTGATGCAGGGCTCAATCCCAGCACACTGGGATCATGATCTGAGCTGAAGGCAGATGCTTAACCAACTGAGCCACCCAGGTGCCCTTTAACTTAGCTTTTAAAGTTGCAAATAGATATCTCATATAGTTATTTGATTGGCTTTTGGCACAAGGCTACTTTTCTAAAGGGACCAAGTGTTTTGTCCAATAAACAGTTTGAACAGAGCACAGCTGGAAACGCCATCCCAGGCAATTCTTTGTTGCTCCACACCAGAATCTCTCCAGAAACCTCCGTATTTTTCTGTGCTTCCACAAAAAATGCTCCAAGCCTCTCCTTATAGTTAATCCACATCTTTCCCGTTCTACACCTGGCAACCCTTATGTCCCGCAGAAAGAGCTACCCCAATCCACTCTACCTCATTCTGTTTGGAAGCAGGTGGGCACTATTCCATGGCCCACAGTGTGCTCCTATGGAGAGTAGCAAGACACGTCTCATGTGGCTGTTGTGGGTGCCAAAGGAGTTAGTGTGTGCGGCATCACCTGCGTGGAAGAAGTGCTTGGCAGTACATGTGGTTCTCCCAGATTTCTGCCACTTTTAGGAGCTTTGTTACTTCTCCCAGAGTGGGGGTGGGGTCCTTTCCCTCCACTGAGAGCAGAGCTTCTCCGAGTTTAAGTCTTTGTCCCACCACCCCTTTATATTCTTACCCACACACCTAGTTCAAAGTGATTTCTTATAAGTCACTTTGGCTAGAAGAGTATCTGAACTCTCCAGAGAACAAAGGAAAGGTCCTGATTATCATGGCATTGTTAAGAAAAAAGAACTGTAATGATTTGACAGTTCGAACATCTTATTCCTGTTGGTCTTCATGATATCTCTCCGAGATAGATTACTTTAGTGCCCATTTCACAGATGGGATATAATCTTATAGAGGTTAAGTACCTGGCTAAAGTCACAGAGCTGGGGCGCCTGGGTAGCTGAGTTGGTTAAGCAACTGACTTCGACTCAGGTCATGATCCTGGAGTCCCGAGATCAGGTCCCACATCAGGCTCCCTGCTTGCCAGGGAGTCTGCTTTTCCCTCTCCCTCTCATTCTCTCTCTCTCTTTCTCAAATAAATAAAATAAAATAAATCTTTAAAAATATAAAGTCACAGAGCTGCTAAGGGAAGAGTCAAGATCCAGGACCCCTGACTCCCATCTGGATTAAGTTCTTTCTCTACCTGCTATGGTGCAGGTGGGAAGACACCCACTTTT
Source organism: Lontra canadensis (assembly GCF_010015895.1). Classification (NCBI taxonomy): domain Eukaryota; kingdom Metazoa; phylum Chordata; class Mammalia; order Carnivora; family Mustelidae; genus Lontra; species Lontra canadensis. The sequence goes on along the minus strand of NW_022631032.1, from coordinate 5,297,811 downwards.
CTCTTTCTCCAGCACATGTGTTAAAATGGGGTTTCTGCCTGCTTCCCCGTCAGCCCAGACGGAGTCTATCGCTGGGATGTCTTGTCTGTGGTGTGAGATCACCAGACAAGATATATCTAGGCCACGTCCTGGGGGAAGGACACCGATAGCTATTCTGTGAGGTGCAGGGGTGGTGTTTCCATCCAGTGGGGTGGAGGTTACTGTGATGTGAGAACAGTAGAGCGGCACTTTTCTCGGTGTGGTGTGGCTTCCCAGGGCCTGTTCTGCTCTCATGGCATATTCAGTGATTGCTGAGAGCCAAGGGGTAATGGGACAGCTGGGTCCCTGGATGGTCAGAAAGCCAGCTGGATTCTCAATGCAAGTGATGAATTTGCCCTTCACCTTGCAGATGGAGGTAGCTTGTTGTTAAAGAATCGTCAAAGCAATAAATATTGTTGGTATTATTACTGGCGGTAGTATCTCCTAAGGGCCTAGACACAGCAGGGAGCATTGCGGGGTAGGAAGTAGGCTTCCTGCCCTCAGAGAGCTTGGAGCTCAAACTCCTGAAAGACTGAGATCCATCTGTAACCTCTGTGAGTCTCTGCTGGCCCGTCTGTGAAACGATGGATTACTTACAAGGTGGATCCCTTCCAGCCATAAGGTTCCATGGTTCTGTGTGGACAATACTTGCAACACCTGCAAAATAATATCCCTGTAATACCTATAATATAGCTGCATGATGCTGTGAGTTATTGTTTCAGGTAGAATTGCTAAAGGAGTGCTATACAATAATAAGAATAATTAGTCTGAATGAAAGAAGTGTTCACTCATTCAGCAAGCATTTTCTGAGGGCCTACTATAGGCTATGCCCTGTTAAGGCTCTGGGAATACAATGCTGAAGAAGATGGTATTCTTTTTTTTTTTTTTTTTAAGGTTTTTTTTTTTTTTTAAGTTTTTTTTTTTTTAAAGCTTTTACTTGTTTATCTCACACAGACAGAGAGAGATTACAAGTAGGCGGAGAAGCAGGCAGAGAGAGGGGGAAGCAGGCTCCCTGCTGAGCAGAGAGCCCGACGTGGGGCTCAAACCCAGGACCCTGAGATCATGACCTGAGCCGAAGGCAGAGGGTTAACTCACTGAGCCACCCAATGTGCCTCAGATAATGGTATTCTTGTACTCATGAAACTTTATAGTCTAGTGGGGGACATGGACAATAACAAATAAAACAACAGATACTACAATGGCAGGTAACATGAGAAGGACAGAACTGAGTTAAGCTTCAGTGGTCCTTGGTTATGAGACTGGAAGTCAGAGAGTATAGACTTTTTGGGGCATCTGTGTGGTAGGAGTTAAACATGGAGAGATAGGCTGGGGCTACCTTGTGAAGATTCTTGCTTGCATGTCAGGTTAAAGGCAAATGATGGCAGGGTATCAGCATTTAATTTAAAAATGTATTGAATGCAAATATATTGAATGATTTCCACATACCAGGCAGGAGGGAGTGTAGGTACTGGGAATACAGACAGCACCAGCACCAGTGGCTAAAAAAGTGAAGAAGTGTAACATGATCTAACCTAATGCTAGTTCCTTCATGCAACTGAAGTGTGTCTATGTTTCTAGAGAGCAGTTAGGGTAGCAGATGCATGGTGTTGAGTGATTGGCCTAAAAGTGATAGTGAAATTGATAGTAGCTCAGGGAAGACAGTACAGGGGGAGGTGTGATTAGTGTAGACTGATCTTGGAAAGTGTAGACATGAGGAGACAGGATCAAAGCGATGAGAGTGTTTCTAAGGGTAGGAGGAGAGCCAGGATACAATAAATTCATGAGAGTAGAGGAGAAGGGACAGTAAGGGAACCTTACTGGTAGGGAGGTGGGGCAACATTGAAGGGTTTGGTGACAGAAGGCTTTGGTGACTACTCACAGCTTTGTTTCAGCAGCCTTGGTGAGGAGAAACCAGATTGCAGTGGGAGGAGATGGTAAAGATGAGGCAGCAGCCAGCACATATTGTTTGTTTGAGAAATATGTCAGAAAATGCAAGGTAAAAATAGAATAGTGGTTGGTGGGACTTTAGGGTCAAATGATGGTTTTGTTAAGGAAGGGAGGCCTGAATGGATTTGAGGGTGGGGTGGGGCAATGACAGGGAGAAGTTTGAAAATGATGTACAGAAATGGATTTATTAATCCATTCAATAAATATTCATTGAGCGCCGACAGCGTTCTGGGCCCTGTGCTATTTGCTGGGGATACAACATGAATAAGGCATGAAGTCTTCATGAAGTTTACATTCCAGTGAGTGAGACAGATAATACACAAGTCCAGCAACAGTTGAATTTATAATAAGAGCTTGTGAAAAATGCTGTAAAGTGCAGCAGTGACCTGGGGGAGGGAGGGATGGGTTGAAAGAAGAGTACAGATGGAAGTGGTAGACCGGAGGAGGCGAATGCTTCCTCTGTTGGAAGGAAGGTGGAAGGAGGTGCTTAGAAAGCTATTTTTAAGTAGAAATCAGAAGAAGAAGAAGAAGAAGAAGAAGAAGAAGAGGAGGAGGAGGAGGAGGAGGAGGAGGAGGAGGAGGAGGGGGGGGGAAGGAGAAAGAGGAAATGCAGTTCAGGTGGCCTTGATATTCTTAGCAGAAGAGTGGGCAATGTCATGGGCTGAGACGGGCTAGGTGGGCTGGGTCAAGACCTCGAAGAGGTCATCACCTGCTTCATTCAAGCCTCCAACAGCACTGTGATGTAGGTGGTGTTATTTTCATTGCATAGATGAGATAACTGAGGGGACTCAGAGAGAGCCTATAACTAGAAAGTACAGGGGTGAGGTGCCAGGAAGGCCAATCACCTGTCTACTCTGCCATTGACTGGCTCAGAGGGGATGATAAATGAGTGGAGAGCCATAAGCCTGCCAGTGAAATCGAAGATCAGTCCCTCCTCCCTCCTCTTACACAAATCCCTATGCTGGGCTTTGTGGGAAACTCTTGGAGAAGAGATGACACCTGTGCATGGAATGCAGTAGAGACATAAATCAAGCCATCAGCACATACTTCCTATTAAACACACTGTCCTTGTGAGTATTTGGATTTTTAAGGATTTGGGTAGAGCAAGGGAAAGGGGCATTCTGGGTGAGAGAAAATGCAGTGTCAAGCACTCTGGTGATTCAGCCGCAAGGTGTAATCAGAGAAGTCTGGAGCTTTATCAGATAAGAAGTGAATTTACTGGTTCAGGATGCAGTATTGGGCCAAACAAGATCAGTGGTAAGTAAGAAGAGGTTTTTGTTCCTCATTCTCTTTACCTCCATAATCGTACTCTCAGCAAAAGAAGAGACAGAATTGGAAGAGACTTCTCAGTTAAGAGATGAGGAAACTGAGCCCGAAGAGAGGATTTCAGTTCCTGGAGCCGTGTGCTTAGTTAAGGCTGAGCCTGCCCATGAAGCCAGGAAACAGAAACTCCTAGACAAAGCCTCTCTCCGTTATATTTCCCTGTGGTTTCAACCCAGTCCCTCCCCCTTTCACGAGCTCAGTGTCCCTGATAAAGTCATTGAATGTGAAAGGATGGGCAGGCTAGAGAATTCATGGGTTTGAGGGTTGTCTAGACTGGATCCAGCTTCTTAAGACCCCAGGCAAAATTTCTAAGAAGCCCCCAAAACAGGCTGTATTTCTTTCTCCATCCTCCCTTGTTATTACCATGAAAAATAAGCCATGTGGAGTTGGAAGTGGCACCTCCTGGCTCCCCTGGTCTATTGCAGAAAGGAGTTCCAAAGAAACCAGCCCAGAGCAAAGCAGAGGAGTGTCTCCCTTATAAACCCAGGCTAGGAGGAAGAATTGGCATGGGGCTTTTAATCTACATTCATGCCAAATGAAATCTGTTAGATGGGATAATGAGCTCCATATTTTATAGACTATTTTAAGCCTGTCTCAAAATAAAGTACAGGACTAGGGGTGGAGGAAGGACGTAAGTCTTGGAGACAAAATGCCATGGCTTACTCATCAGTGTTTTCATTTTAATGATCCCAACCCCAGTACAAGTCCCTCAGTGACACTGTAATGGAAACCACATTTTTTTTTTCCTTGCTGGAAGTTTCAGGATGAACACAGCCAAATGCTTTGAGGCATAATTAAGGTTATAAACTCTCATCCCCAGTAAAACACAGACCTTTCACCCCAGGGGGCTCAGTTAGAGACAGTGTGGTTGGAAAGCAGTTCAAATTATAGAGACATTTCTTCTGCCAATCTCTAGCCCACCACAGCTTCTTTTCTGGGCCCTCCCTCCCTGTGCCTCCTCCCTCCTCTTCCCCTTAACCACTGCCTCATCCCTGGGAAGGAATAAACCCACACATAAATAAATAAGAACCCTGGTATTGACTCCTTCCTTGCCACAGGGAGAGAATCTCAGACAGCTGCTGCTGTGTCTGCAGGAGGCTGGACAGGGCTGGCAGAGGCAGGACATGTGTAGCAGGAAGGGCAGCCGAGGGAGCCTGCCAATAGATGTGGGGTACTGGGAGGGGGGAGGTGCATGTGTCGTCAGTAGGAATGGGAGGAGGTAGGGAGTGTTCTGCACATTACAGGCTGGAAATCCACGTCATAGGAAGGCCTTGAGGACCTAAGAGAACAAGGTGGTCCCTTCTCCTGTGTTTGGGCATGATGGGTTAAGAGCTCTCTCAGTTTACATCTCCTTTGCCTTGACCAGCTTTCTGAATCTGCAGAGATCAAAGTTAAGAAACTTGGCATGGCCAACTTGATTACGTGGGCTTATTTTTCCCCCTCTTAACTACATCTTGAACACCTGGAATATATAAGGTAGTGGGAACCCTTAGTATATGTATATATACTCTTTCTCTGGCCAGTTGCAGTCCAGTTTTATTCATGTTGGGAAGGACCTACTTAGCATAAGGAACAAGCAAAGGACTAGAATATTCCTCCCATCCCATCACCAGCTGCCTTGATCCCATACTCTACCCCTGAGGATAGCGATTCTATGATAGACTGTGAGGAAATCCAGCTAGGCACTCTGTTTCCTTAGAGATCATATCACTGCTTCATTTTTCTTCTTATTAACCCCATCACCAAAGGGCAAATAGTCATGTCCATAATATCACCTTCAGGAAGATGTTAAGGAGTGCATTGTGAACTCCTGTCTCACCAGTATTAAATACCTCTCTCAGCTTTACCTTCCTCACTTGAAGAATTAAGGTAATATCTATCTACAGTAGTTGTTAGTATTCACTAGTATTTCTAGTTCTCCACCTTATGAACACACAGTAACATTGTACTTCCCCATACCTTCAGCCATGTGTTTCACTTCCAAATGGAAGCTTTAAAAGCCAATATACTATTTGCTTCATTTGCCCACTGTTTCACTGACTATAGAAGCTATTTTGGGATAAAGTCTCTATCATCCTGCGATGCTGAATACCTGGGAGCAGAGCCCTCTGTTGAAGCACGTTGAACATGTAGAGCAAACAAGCAATAATCATCTTTCTGTTAAACTGCTGAGATTTTGAGGTGGCTGGTATCCATAGTCTACCGTGCTTGTATTGACTGATATAGTACTACTTTGTAAGACTTTGTGAGGAATTACACAGAACAGAAATCCATATGCAATACATGCCACGTAGTCGTCATTCAATATATGGTAGATAAATGGTGGCTACTTTATCATCACTATGAATATCTTTGAGGATGCTTTTGGCCTCAGGTAAGCTGAACCAAAACTCAAAAGAGCTGAAACAATAAATACTTCACCCGCTTCTCTCTTCCTGCTTCTTCTCCTGCTTCTTCTCCTGCTTCTCTTAACAGAAAGTTCAGAAGGTGGGCTGTTAACTCAAGAGGGTCAGTATCATCACCAGATTCTTATTTAGTCATCTTAAGTTCATTAGATTTCTTCCATCTATAGATTGTTGCGTTTCACCACTTTTGGAAAAATTCTCAGCCGTTATCTTTGTTCTTTCTCTTTTCTCCTTTTGGGATACCACATGATAGAAATTTCTTGAATTTGAATCAATTTTGAAATTGAAGTTGAAATTTCTCACTGTATCTTCTATATTTCTTATCGTTACTTCTATATTTTTCATATTTTATCTCACCTTGGTGGTCCTAGTTTCCTCTGATTTATCTTCCAGTTTATTAATTTTCTAATTAGCTAAGTCTAATCTGCAATTAAATTTATTCATTGACTTCTTAATTTCAAGTATTGTATTTTCCAGTGCTGGAATCCCTACTTAATTCTTTTTCAAATCACCTTTTCCCCAAGTTTTCTTTAAACTTTAAAGTCTGTCTTTTGTTTCTCTGAACTTTGTGAGTATATTTGCTTCATAGTCTCTAGTTGGATAGTTCCAGTATCTGGAGTCTTTGTGGGTGTTTTTTCTAGAGTCTGCTGCTTCTGATGATTCTTGCTCATGGTGTCTTTTCCCCTTGTGCTATCTTTGATTGTGCCCTGGTCATTATTTTTGAAAACAATTTTATGATAGTAAGTTGAAGCCTAGAATGATAACTTTCTCCTGCAATGATCATTTTTCTTTTGCCAGACACCTACAAATACTACCAGTCCAATTCCACCTTAAACCAATCTTGAATGCTTGGGGATCCTTGGACATAGATAATATGTAGCTGTGTTTCAAGTTTCCATGAGAGCTGGTTTATTTCTTGGTTACCTTTACCTTAAGGGTGAAGCCCTCTCTGGGAGGAAGCCCAGCTTAGAGTGGAGTCTTTTTTTATCAGAGTCCCTTCCTTAAGAAAGTGCAGAATTTTTTTCTCCCCTTTCCCATACTGGCTGTCAAAAGCATAGTTAGTTTTGTCACAATTTCTTGCAGATTGGCCGATGTTCTGAGGGCAAATGCTGCTTTGTGTTTTGGACCTACCTCTTTGGATTCTCTTCTTCTCCTAGGTTTTGGCCTAGTAATTCTTTCTTATTTTCTTAGCTCTTTAATGCTTTTAGAAAGATTGAAAAAAACAACAACAACAACCCACGATTGTCTTTAGTGGGAGGGTTGCTCCTAATTTCTCAGCCTGCCATTACAAAAATGGAGATCCCAGGACCCCAGTTCTCTGTATTCCTCATTCCTTATAATCCCAAGATGGCTGCCACAGTGCCACATGTCACATGGAGAAATGACAACAACTGAAAAAGCCTGGTTTTCGTGCATGTATCTACGTAGGTCTTTTTTTTTTTTTTTAAAGATTTTATTTATTCAGTTGAGAGAGAGAGGAAGAGCACAGAGGGAGAATGAGAGGGCGAAACAGACTCCCTGTTGAACAGAGAGCCCAACATGGGGCTCGATCCCAGGACCCCAAGATCATGACCTGAGCCGAAGGCAGACACCCCCACTGAACCACACAGGCGCCCCTCACATAGGTCTTTTTAAGAGCAAGGAAACCTATCCCAGATGTCCCTTGGGAGAGTTTTCCTCATGTCTCAAAGTATATGATTTTACCACCAATTCCTAAGCAAGTCACTGGGAAGGGTATATAATTTTCATGATTGATATAACATAATTAACATTTACGCTGTGGGGCTGGGAGGGTCTCTACTTCTCCTAAGGCCCATGGATGCTGATTTGTAAATGAAATCTAGGTTCCATAAGCAAGGAAGAGAGGGGTTGCTACTGAGTAGGCAATCCTCTACGCTCAGCTGGAGTTAAGGATTAAGACTTGCAGACATATTTCTTGGGCTAGTTAGGGACCTACATGCTCTGAATGAGGCAGAAAAACATAGAGCCAAATGCCAATGGAAAAGATTCAGAAGTACTTAGGGCATGTCCTTTGAAAACTCATTTTGTAACTTAAAAAAAAATGATATGGCCTGTGATCAAAATTTATTAAATCAAAAATACTAAAAAACCAAAATTCTATAGTAGATAGAATGCCCTTGTTGGAAATTTATTCATAATATTTAATCACACTATAAATTACTTCTATAAATGTATATTGCCTAAAAACTAATCTATCTGATGGAGTCATATGGCTCCCCTGGGTGAGCTGGGTCCTTGCAAGTGTTCCTGGTAGAAGAAGGATCATGTGAAGGTTTAAGAATCTTCACAGACCTTGGGAACACAGGATCACTTCTCCAGAAGGGCTGGAAGGCTGTCCTTGATCTAATATACCTGCCTTTGTTACCTAGGAGCAGGGTTGGAGGCACAGAGGTGAGGTATGAGAGTACCAAAGACAGTCTTTCCTGAGGGCTGGCTTATTCTCGGTCTTGGAATACCAGGTGGGCTCCACATCCTCCTTTGATATCAAAGGCCCCAGAGGGAGGGACATTTATTCCTTGTGCCCAACTGGACCCTCCACAGTTTTCACCTGAGAAGAGGTCCAATTCCTGAACCAGTACTTTCTATAAATTCAGAATCCATCTCCCCTTCCTCTCTTTTCCATATCCCATGTCTATGGCTTGACCTCATCTTTGAAGTTCCCCTCCTCAGCGCATCACTTGCCACAGGTAGCTAGCTCTTAGAAGTCCCTCAAAGAAGATACACAAAAAGGTGTGCCAAACAGGTTTAAAGTGTGCATGGAGTGATATTTTTGTCGTGGGCAGATGAGTACAGCTGGGTTTGGGGAGGTAGTTTCATGTGGAATGAAAATGAGTTGAAAACTACATGTAGTTTCTGTCCCTTTTATCACCTCCACACTGTCCTTAAACTCTATCAGTTAAAGCTATTGATTTGCATGACCACGCTCCTTTAAAAACCAAAGAAAAACCTAAAACTTACTAAAGTTGGGTAGTGTTGTAAAAATGGTAGGCTTATTTTCCTGTTTGACTTACTATTTAGGCAGTGTGCAGAATGGTTCAGTGTTAGGAAGCTTTGGGATCAAAATGGCTTGGATTAGCTCACCTCCACCACTCTGCTCTCTAATGCTGGGCACCTCTCTAGGTTTCAGTTTCCCTGTTTATAAGATGCTGACAATAGCAGTATTTATCTCAGAGTGTTATTGTATGGGTGAAGGGATGTCATGCATGTAAAAAGCCCAATAAATGTTAGCTATTAATTCTTAACCCTTATTGCCTAAGATCGAAATTTTGGATGAGAAGGGGATAGTGGAATGTTTAGGAGGGGATCTAAGGCCTGGAGGCCTCAGGGTGGGGCAGGTCCCAAAGGGGTGGGGACACAGAATGGGCCAGGAGGGCTGAGTCCTGGCACTTTGAGAAGAGGCATCTGAGAGTTGGATGTGAGGGAGGGAACCAAAGCCCATCCTGCACTTGCTCTGAAGTTTGGCTGGAGGCCTTGGGGGAAACTTCAGCCTCAGGCTGCCCTCTGTACCTTGTGAGTGGGATGTGTTTCCTACAGGAGTGGAGTCATCCACCAGTATCTCCTTTTAAGGCCCTGCCTCCTCCCCTTGAGACTACCTCCCAGGCAGCTGAGCTGGGCTACCTTCTGAGGGGCAGTCACCCTGCTGCCTCCTGCTGGCTCAGTCCACCAGCAGCTCAAGGTGCTTCCCGCCTCGCCAGAGTTCCTTCTCCATTAAGTAGATTAAGGGCTTGCCGACCCAGCCCAGAATAATGGACACACTAATTGGCAGTCATTAGAGGGCCTGTGTATTGATAAATCTTCAGGCCCTGGGCAGTATCCGCTGAAATCCATTCTTATCGACCACTTGAGGAGAGAAGGAGCCGAAAGCCAAGGCGAATGCCTGTCTTGGTGCTGAGAGGGTGGGGCTGCAGCAGCTGGTCCTCGGAGGTGCCCAAAGGGTAGGGTAGGCCCTGGCAGAAACTTGGAAAGAAGAGGAAGGCAGAGGAAGGGCTTTGCTTTCTAAATAGGCCAGGCGGTAGTAATGGTCAGCTTTTGGTGAGCCCTCAAACAGAGGCTGTGAGGGATGAGGCTTGAGCAGCAGATTGGGTGAGAGATCATGTCAGAGGCAAAGGATTGTAGCATCATCTACCCTGTGCCCACTGTGGCCACTGGACCTGTCCTGGCCGTTTCATCAGAGTCATGCAGCCTGTGGGTCCTATTTATATGATAGCTTTGAATGGGTGGAAGGAGAAAATGGGTTTTGGACAGACCACGTTCTCTCTTTCCCAGCCCCAAGCCCATGGCATGGCATCTGAGCCCTCAGGAGAGTTGTGCTATGCAGAAGTCGAAGGAACTGTTCTCATGAAGAGAGCATATGGGTACAGAGGATGCCATCTTGTGAACACAGAGTGGGAAAGAATGGCTTCACTTCCATTAGAGCTTGGTCCCAGGGCGGCAGGGATTCAGGGGAACTCAGGTGGTCCAGCACTTGGAGTGCTAGGGGTGTGAGAGCCCTGGAGCAGCACTATGGGTGGGCTGCTGGCACCCTCAGAGAGGGCACCCTCAGCATGTTCCAGCAGCAGTGGGCAGCCAGAGCGGGAGAAGAGGCGGCAAGTGTGGCCAGTGGGGTGTTCACTGAGCACAGGCAGATGTGAGCAGGGCTCCTGGACATCATGGGATCAGACCTTCCCAGGACTGAGAAAGGAAATCAAGCCCATACCAGGGCTGCCTCTGCTAAGGGGACATCTTGTCTGGTGAGGGCTAGAAAACTCAAGTTACAGAAGAAACATCTTGGCATTGAGGTACTCCTTAAATTGGCAGATTTTTATTGAATAACCTATTCTATGGAGGTACTATTCTGATAGTGAATAAGACAGGCAGTCTTTGTCTTTATGGAAATGACAGCAAAGGGAAAGGATTATTTAGTTGGAAAATGCCGTGGAGCAGAGAAGAGAATTCCAGCTGTAGATTTGGCCTTGAAAGGCCTTGAAGATGGGTAAAATCTGCACTTTTGGAGTTGGTGGAGAGCTGCAGAGGAAAGGTACAGAGTGGGAGGGTTTGGTGAGTTTGGGAAATGGTCTTGATGTGGAGGTTGTATGTGTATGCTCATTGTGAGCCTGTGTACAGGGGCTTCGGGACAATAAGAAAGGAAGCCGGAAAGTTTGGCTGAGTGGGCTTTATGTTCCACAATAGAGTTTTAGGATTTTATTTAGTAGTTTATGGGCAGCTATTGGGAGATTTTGAGCAAGGAAAGTAACTTGATCAATCCTCTCCTATCCCTGGCTGAGGTCACTTAGTAGCATTGGTGTTGGGCAGGGCTTCAGGCTATGATTGTTTCAATATGTTCTCTTCCTGGCTTTCTCACGGGAGCAGTCGTAATTTTATTTTTACCCACATCTCTGTTTTGGGTGTGCGTCAGATTAGCAGCTCTATGCCTCGCGTTGGAAGAGAGCTTCTGTTCAAAGTGCTGTGTGGGTGGAGTCCTTCCGCCACTGTCCAAGGCCTGCTGCCCCTCCTGGGTGTTGACCTTGGCTGTAGAGGGTGTGTCCCTTGATTTAATAGTGTTTGCTTCCCCTACTTTTTCAGCTCCTTCCCTGTGCTTCTGAATGACCCGGGGTTCCTGCAGGGAGATTGAGCAAGGGGTAGCTTGTTGTTTGGGTGTTAGCTAGGGGCAGCAACTAATAAATGAATGGTCAGTTATCTCTGGAATGTAGGTCTTTGCTTCAGCCCGACTTGCTTCCATTTTATCATAAATACAAGCAGCTTCATAAATTTAAATCGGTTTCCAGAAACAGACCCTGATTCCAGGAATATTTCTCAGTGTGGAAGACAGGATTGTCAACAAAGATGGGGTTGCATTTTTAAAGAAAAATCTATTTGCCAGGATGTGGTCTAGGGAGAAAACAAATTTGGTGGTTTAAAACTTCTGTATCCAAATGAAGGGTATGATGCAGATTTAACTTTCAGTGACTATGATGCTTTAAAATATCCTTATGGTGCTGTTAGCTTAGTTGGCCTGGACACTGTATTCATGAGGGGAAGGCTGTGGCTCAGCTCTCATCCCTCTTTTGGACAAATAGCTTCTCTCTGGCCATGAGTAGAGCCTGCATCTTTCATTCCAGCTGGTAGTCTCTCTGTAGCTTTTGATTAGTCATGCAAGGGCCAGCAAAAATAGTATAGACACACAATAAAAATCAAGTCTTTCTACTGGAAAAATAATTCAGAGAAAATGGCCCATTGATAATGGTTGGTTGCAGTTTAGTTTTTGGACTTGGATTATGAACTTCTTATGTGCCAGGAACTGTCCTAGGTGCTTATCTCAGACTTCACAATAGTACTGTCCCTATTTTACAGATGAGAAAACTGAGACTCAATAAAGTTATGTGACTTGCCCAAGTCATTGAGCATGTATAATGGATTCTAACCTAGGTTTTCTTATTCTAAACCTCACGTTCTTTCTCTCCTCCCTCTGGACACTGGGATGAGAATGCCTATACCCTAGATGCCTGGAGGAAGAATGAGGTGTTGGACTGTTCAGTGACATCTTGGGGTCTCATCTGGCAATGAAAATATATTTGGCTATGACCATTGGCCTCTTCTTGCTTTGAAGCAGAGTTACCTCTATCCCGTTTGATGTCCAAGTTAACATGTGCTCATTGCCAACTGGATCCCTGGAGACCTCTCTGTATCTTCCAGCCCTCAGCCCCCTGCCCAACTGGGGAAGTGACAGATGGAAGATCAAGTGGCAGATGGAAGATCAGATTTCAGACATTGCAAGCTTCATTCTGACCTGCAGTAGCTCAGAGGGAGAGAGGGGGTACTGGTCAGTGTGTGGACAAGTTGAGCTGCTACCCTGAGCTGGGGGTGGGTCTATACTGGAAATCTCTCTTATGAAAAAGGAAAACAGTGGGTTTTTTTTTTTCCCTTGAGCATGTGGTAGGGAAAGAATCAGCAAATTATTTGATTATTTAAATAACTAAAACATTTCTTAAGCATCATCTCTGGGAAAGGCAGAATTGGTGTGATTTGAAAGGTACTAGGAAAGTGCTGTCTGCCCAAAATTTCTCTTACCTTGGCAATGCCTTGGCACCCAGAATAGTTCATTCATTCTTTTGGGCTAATAAACCTCAGCTAATCCTTTAATGAGTATGAAAATAATGCACCCTGGTGTTAATTTAGGATTCCTTGGCTCCGGAAGAAGTAGAGGAACAGGCTGTGTGTGTGGGGGTGTGAGTGTGGAGTGGAGTGGGTGGTGTCTAGAGTGAATGGATGACTCAGATGTGGTGGGAGTGTTCTGGGACGGCTTCCTGGAGGAGAGAAACACTTAGCATGGTGTGGTGGTAGAGGATTATTCCTTCAGGAGCTATCGATTGGGGCATTCACCAAGTTAACTGAACCTCAGTTTTTAGTTTCTCAGATAATGAAATTAGCTCTAGTAGTACAAGGTACAAAGCCATTATTAACTTATAAGCTTTTATAATTGCTTTTTGGAAGCCCTTTCTGCTTTGGCATAGTAAATCTTCTTCACAGTACCAGGGATTTAAAATTTTTAGACATTTAATTAATATGGAAGGTAAAATCTCTTTGGATTTCAAGCTGCCTTGGGAACCTTCCCACCTCCTCTCAGGTGTCACCCGGGAAGCCTCCCTGAGGGTGGCATGGAGGGAGGCAGAGAAGAGTGCCGTCCCTGAGAGTGACTGCTGTACTTGGTGGATCCAAGCAACATTTCACGGGGATGCGAGAGACACTTCCATCTGTGCCAGGAGCCAGATTTCAGGGAGGCTGAGTGGTGAGCTCTCAGCTGGGGTCAGGCCAGAGGGACCACAGATGGCAGACGGCCTGGCTGCCACTTGATGGGGGCTGCTCTTGGGGCCAAGAGGGTGGGAGGGGCAGAGACTTCTCCCCATGAAGGACACAGGAGGAGTTCCTCTTCAGATCCAGGGAAGTTTTAGCAGCGGAGTGGGGATTATGCCATCTCTGAGGGGGAGTTTTCTGAGGAGACTGTGAAGATGTGTGTAAATATGAACAGTTGAAGGAGCAAGACACACACACACACACACACACACACACACACACACACACACACACAGAAACTCTCTGCCCCGACGCAGTTCTGGGTATTACTAAGAGTTCTGTGCAGCTCTGTATGGGAGTAATAGGAACACCTACTTAGGCCACATGCAAACAAGTTGGGTGGTGAGGCCTGTTTAGTTATGGAACTCTAATAAAAGTAAACAAATTTCATTTTTTTAAAACAAATTTTGTTTCTCTTATTTTTATAACTATGTCTTCTTTGAGCATATGTTATATACCAGGTTTGTCCTGAATAACAGAAATGTATCTTTCATTTGTTATCACACCACTGGGAGGTAGCTATCGTTGTTTACAGTTTATAAAGCTCCTCCATCATCTCATTTGGTTCTTCCGACAGTGTATTTCTGCACGGTACCAGTGGGAAATGGCCAGAGGTGGTGACATTGGAATTGGAACTCATAGTTCCTTACTGGGATTCCTGTCTCCTTTTTACTGTACCCACTGTGCCCGGCACTCTTGTCACCCCTGCCTTGTTCTACAGAGTTTCTTGGGACTTTGTGTCTGAGAGAGGTATCTGAGCAGGATGAGCTTTGAGGATGTCGATGGGGTTGAGAACAAGTGACAGGCAGGAGGGAATGGAGACTGACCCACAGGGCCCCAGGGGATGTGTCAGGGGCAAATCAGGCATGGCTCAGGCTCCCGGTTCGGAGGGGGCTGGAAAGGAAAAACTTCCCCTTTGGGGAAGAACGAGGCTATTCCTCATGTCTCCATATCTGTGAGGGGATTGATGATACAAAGACTCACTGATGAATGGGCAGAAGTTTTCAGACTCAAGAAGGTATTAAAATAAATGTTTAATTGGAATAAATTATGCTGTGAATCATTAAGACAAACATAAATCTCATGAATAAGGTTTCTCTTATTTCTCTGAATCTCAATGAAATATTTATTGAGAAAAATGAAGTCAGCTCACTGCTTTGCATGACTAAATGTCGTTGCTGACTTCCAAGAGCAGCTTCCTCAGGCTCCATTGGGGTCATGAAGATGGGTAAGGAGGCAGGAGTGCTTATAGGCTGACCCAACACGAGCAGGAGTCGGACTGCTCAGATCTGGAAGCAAAGTCTTGCGTTATGGCTGGGATAGAAAAGGGAATTTAATTTTTGATCATTTATGTTGATTTTGAAGGTCCTGGGGTACTTTCTAATTTGCGGAACGAGGAGGATAGGCTTTAGTATAAATGCCTCGGACTTTCAAATGTTAAATTCTGAGATATCCTATGAGTATGTCTAGAACTTAGAACTCTTGATTTGGGTTAATGCCCTTGTAGGTGACACACAGATGTTCTGATGCCATTCCTGGTGTGCTGGCTGAGTGTGCTCAGCCAGTGCTAATCATGGACTCATTGGTGGGATAGGTGGTAGGACTCACAGATGCCTTTGGGGGTTGGGAAAGCATCATCATCTCACAGGATTTCACCTAGGCTAGTAAAGGATATTAGTCCATCTCCCTGCAGATATCAGCTTGAGCTACTGACTTCATCAGCTGTGGCATCCCCTAAGGGTGATGAGAGCAGAGCTGGCTATTCTAAGAGATGGATTTTGAGAGACTGGGCCAAAAGATAGCAAGCTTGCGTCCATGGGGCAATGAGGATACCCTGGTCTCTGGCTTTTCTGACCAGGCTTTGGCTGCAGCTGTACCCCTGACAGGGTGTGTGGCCCTGACTCCTGGGTTCATGATCGCTTGGCAGGCAGATCCTGTGTGGGTCACATGATGGATGTTTCCATGGGTGGTCTTGCTGTCTAAAGTCAGGCTTGCGGCTCCAAGTTTGTTCTGGTTTTCTTCTTGGAATGCACAGGTGGCTTATGTCAGTCCTCCTGGATGAAAGATGGCCTTATTCCTTCCTCACAAATACAGTGCTCGAGTCTGGGAGAAAGCTTAGCCAGCATGTTGGGGGAACGTAGGTAACTAGAGCTGACTATATTGTTTTCCTTGGCCTTGGGCTTCCCATTTTCTAAATCTAGGGTATGATTAACAGGATTGGCATGGAAGGGGAACCCCCCACTGCTAGTGGAATTACTGAATTCAACTAAGTATGTACTGAGAATGAGCCATGTCCCAACCCTGGGGTGGATCCTGCAGAAAATACAGAAATATTAACAGAGAGATTCTTGTCTTTGAAGAACCTTACAAGATAGAGGGGGAAATTAAACACAGACATATAGATCTATTGATCTATCTATATCACATAATTAGATAAGTGTTCATTTAGTGTTTATTTATGCAGCATTTTCTCTTAGCAGACCATGAAGAAATCAGAAATGCTTTTACCCTCAAGCTGCTTAAAAAGACATGTTCATAATTCTACTGTAAAGTCAAGAATAATAGGAGTTCCAGGAAAAATGCTCTTTGTGAAAGTCTGTGTTTAATGCCGGTATCTACACATTACTTCTATTAGTAGATCAGAGGACAGAGCCACCAGACAAATATTTTGACTTTTTAGATTGATCTCTCCCCAGGAGCCAGCACAGTGCCTGGTACATATAATGCTCAATAAATAAATACTGAGTGAACAGATGAATTTTGCCAGTCTGCAGTGATCAGAGAAAGCCTTATGGAAGAAGTCCAGCTTGAGAGAGGTATTTAAAACATGATAGAATTTGGGTGGTCCTGGGGAGGGCATTTCAGGTTTTTTGGGAGAAGTCACTGCCACCTGCATAGCACTCTGACATTGATTTCTCTTTCCTGTTTATAAAATATTGTAAAAGTCACTCAGGAGCACTCAGCCATTTCTTACCTTCTTTATCAGAACATTAGGAAAAGGTTAACTCGGGGGCCCACAAAGTAAAGTGCAAGAAATAGTGATTTATTTTTACCTGCAGCATTTCTGTAGTTTGGGGATGCCTTTGAAGCCCTGTTGAATGAGACTGTGGATTGAAATTCTCCAAAAGGCCATTAATTATCGAATTTGCTTCATTGTAAAGCAAAGGAACTGCTTCTAGGTGTCTGCTGTTGAAGTTGTAGAGCGAGTGACTGTCACTGTAAGTGCTCCTCATCACAGGCAGACCTACTCACAGACACTCCGGGAAGAAGGCAGGAGACTGGCGGCACACTGCTGCAGGGAAGATGGGCAAGTGGCGGCTTCAGATGTTATGTAGCATCCTTCTCTCTTTGGTTTCCCAGGTGCTTTCTGTGCAGCAGTCAGAGATTTTAGTTATGCCTCTAAAAACAAGTCCCCATGAGAGAACTGTGGACTGTTAAGCTTGCCAAATGGTGAGGTGAGTGGTGCCAGGGAGTTTGGCTGCAGTGCTTGTAATGGAAGTTCATGCAGGTGGTGGAGCTAAGGAGAAGGAGAAAACATTCCTGGCGTCATGGGGATGACTTACCTTTTGGGAAGTGGGACTGGATGTCCCAGTGTGGCCGGTGTTGCTAGAGGAGGCTTGCCACCACTCTGCTGCTGCTACTGTGTCCTTGAGCAGGTTCTGAGGGCTGGATCTGCCATCGTGTCTCATGTGTGGGAATGCATGAGACCAGAGTGTAAGACCCTTCTCAGTGGGCCTCTCTGTAATGATGTGCATGGAAACTTTACTTCTGAACACACATGGTAAAGCTAGGGGGAGGGTCTGTATTTAGCACTGCAGGGACAAGGAGAGGACTCAGTGGTGTTTAAGCCAAATTTGTGCTGAACCCGCAGAGAGGCACAACCCTGTATCAGATGCTGGAAGTGTAAGGCAGAGATAGAGTCTTTGCACGACCACCAGCAGAAGCAGCCTCTTCACAGCGTACAAAAAGCTTTCCTATGTGTTACCTCATTTAAAATCCATAATAGCCTTCTGAGGTAGGTAGGGCAATGATTATCATCACCCTTTTCCAGATGAGGACACTGAAGCTCAAACAGGTTAAGAGATTTTGCTTAAGGTGGCCCAGCGAGCAAGAAGAAGCCAAGCCTTGAATTCAGGGCCTCTTGCTTTGTTCTGTTATTTCATGTTGTCAGTTCCTAATCATGAGAATAAACAAATATGCATGACATGACCCAAAGATGCTGATATAATGAAGAGGGAGGCATAAAGTCAGAGCCAGTGTAGTGAGTAAGCAAGAGTTCCAGGAGCAGGTGACCTGGAGCTGTCATGCAAAGGAGAAGCCGTGAGTGCGGTGGGCAGAGGGCTGCATGTTGTGTTCCTGGCAATGCTGGTAGACATCCGTATTGAAGCCCGCTGTTCTTTATTCCTGGGCATGCAAGGGAGGCTGGGAGAATCAAGGGCACTGAGGGTCTGAATAATTGAAATCAGGAGAAAAACAAACATTTCTTTTTAAATTACAACATAATCCCCTTTTCCTAGAAATGCTTTCAACATACTGCAAGCAGGGAAATACTTAGGAGGAGAGAAAAGATGTCAAGAATCTGGATGAGCGGCACTTAGGCCATCAGGGACCAGGCTGTGCTACTTGCAGCCCTGGTGGCTCCACGAGTTGGTTGCCCCATCTTGATTTGGGCCCTGTCTATGTAAGGTAGGCGTGGAGAAAAAGGACATACCCTGTCAGCTGTACCAAGACACCAAACATCTCATCTACCAATGCTCCCAGTTGACTCCAGTACCCTTCAGTGACATCTCTTCTGCCTTCATGGCTAACCTTGATGTTCACTATAGAAAGGTGGAATAAAAGAGGATCATGGTTTGGGGAATTCCTGGCTGAGACTTAAGAGAGACTTCCTTACTTTTGCCAGGCTAAAATGAATGATTCTTGTCTCTTTTTTAATAAATCATAAGTGAAAATTTCTATACTTGAAAAGACAGACATCAGAAGGATTTTTCAGTAAGTGCCCTTATTTTTTTAAAGTATTCGTGCAATTCTATTTTTTATTTTTTTGGAATTTTATTTTTTTTTCAGTGTTCCAAAACTCATTGTGTATGTATGCACCACACCCAGTGCTCCATGCAATACATGCCCTATTTTTTATTGAAAATTTTGTTGAAAAATAATCCAGACTGTTTTTCCAGCCACTGTTTATGAGGTTCTTTCATTCAACCATTGGACTGTTCAAATGTATGAAAAATGTTTGAGAGCCCTTCCTGCCTCCTACCCCCACTGGAGGAAATGTCCAGACAATGGACATCTGTCTGTGGTCTCAGGACCTCACCTGGCCACTCCTTTCCTTTGTGATGATATATGTCCCTGCTTTAAACTCAAGATGGTGGACAGCAATGACATCTAGTCCCAACTTTCCCTTTTCTTTTGAGGGCCAAAGCCAGATTCTCCCTAGAGAGATAACACAAAGTTAAATGCTTACAAGAATTTCTCATGATGTAGCACAGAATATAAAGGCTATTCCCTTGCTATAACTTAGGTAACTTTCTCATGGAAATGGAATGGCCCAAGCCCTGTTGTACCATGCTCTCCAAGTGACAATTTCATCAAGTCCATATGTTCCTAGATGAAGGGAGTGTTGTCACATGGCAAATTGCCGAGAAGACCCCTGACCCACTTCCACAGAGCTGTCCGAGAGTACCTGGCACTTTCCACCCCTTAGTGATTCCCATCAATTGTGAACAGATGGGCACAATGCTCTTTAAGTCATAGTAAAGTGACTTGTATTTGGCCGTTATCCAAGCAAAATGAAAGAAGGTGCTGTTGTCTGTCTGGCTCAGCTACAATATAGGATTCATAAAATAACGACTCCTGTTTCGATAATGACGAAGTCCAAGGTTGCCAGGATGGGCGCTTTTATGGCGGCAGCTCAGAGGCCATCATTCACAAATTTCAAATTGGTTACAGATTTGTGGGTTAGACTTGTCTTGTTGTTGGCTTCCTTTAATTTCAGACTCCATGGCCTCTGCATGTTGCATCCACTTGTTAAGTATCTGGTAAGATTTTTTCTTTTCAGTTCGATCCAGGTTAGGATTCCCTGCTGGTTTAGGAAGGTCTCAATTTACTCTAAACAGATGGTTCTGAGAATAATAAGCATGGGCCCTAAAGTGTACATGACACAGTTATTCTGGGTGATTTTTAAAATCCTCTTCCCCTTAGTGAGCTTTTTAGGTCTTACACTCTAGGATTCATGGTAGTAACTAGACTAACTTGCTGTTCCGGGTCACCTCCTCCCAATCTGACTCCAAACTTTCCTCTTCCAGAAAGTCTGCTTTGCTTGACTCTATTCCCTGTGACCACACATTCTAAATTAGTAGAATGTTAGTTATGGATGAAGTCTTAGTGTCCTTTGAGTCTAACTTCCACTTGAGGCAGGAATTGCCTGTGGACCCTCTCTGACTGGTGATGAGGATCCTATCTTCCATGACAAGGTGCTCCTGACTCCACAAGACAACTCATTTTATTACTAGACAGATCTAATTGTTAGTAAATGATTTTATGTAATGGAAACCTGACTTTGACTAATTTAGGTATGTTGATCTTAGGTCAGCCCTCATGAGTAATACAGAGCTATATAATTTCATTTGTGCTTGAAGTCATTCAGGTAATTGAGGACAGCAGTTTTTATTACCACAGTCTATTTGGCAACGCTTTACACTTTTTGATTGATCCTTGTGTCCTTAATTTTGTTTTCTTTCCCTTATGCTTCATTTGTTACTCTTATCCCACAGTTTTATAGGCACAACCTGTTTGTTATTTTGTGTCCTTTCAGAATTTATGCCTTTGGGCAAGGATGAAGAGAAAGGGGAACTCTCATGCACTGTTGGTGGGAATGCAAACTGGTGCAACCACTCTGGAAAACAGTATGGAATTTCCACAAAAAAAGTTAAAAATAGAACTACCCTATGAACCAGCAATTGCACTACTAGGTATTTACCCAAAGAATTAAAAAATACAGATTCAAAGGGGTACGTGCACTCTGATGTTTACAACAGCATTATCAACAATAGCCTAACTATGGAAACAGTGCAAGTGTTCATCCACTGATGAATGGATAAAGAAGATGTAGTGTGTGTGTGTGTGTGTATATATATAATTCAGCCATCAAAAAGAATGAAATCTTGCGATTTGCAACAAAATGGTTGGATCTAGAGTATATTGTGCTAAACGAAACAAGTCAGAGAAACACAAATACCATATGATTTCACTCATATGTGGAATTTAAGAAACAAAACCAAGAAGCAAAGGGAAAAAGGAGGGAGTGAATCAAGAAACACTCAGCTATAGAGAACAAACTGATGGTTACCAGAAGGGAAGTGGGTGGGGGGAATGGGTGAAATAGGTGAGGGGGATTAAGGAGTGCACGTGTTGTGATGAGCACTGGGTGATATATAGAAGTGCTGAATCACTGTATTGTACAGCTGAAACTAATGTTATACTGTATATTAGCTGGAATTTAAATAAGAACTTAAAAAAAGAATTTTTGCCTTTGATGTACATACAATGTTTTAAATTACTCATTTATTTTCTTCATTCATGTATTCCCTCCATTAATATTTAGTAATTCTTTTTGTGTGTGTGCAGTTCTAAGGTAAGTGTTAGGAAGACAGCAGTGAATAAGGCCAACTTTCTGCCCTCAAGCAACACTTACTGATATGTCCCACTCTGACTTCTCTCAAGTTGTTCATTATACCTGTAGTCAAACTTACCAGCAGGATAAGATCAGTTAATGAACAGAGAAACCAGAATACTGGAATGTTGAGAAATGCATGCTTTCAACTAATGTTGTGTTTGTTTAACTGATGGCTACTCCTTGCCCCTCTTTTTTTTGTTATTGTTGTTGTTTCTTAAAAGATGTTTGTCTCTGAAAAAGATGGGTTTCCTACAAAGGTTATTTAGTTATCAAACAGTAATGAGGACAGAAGCCTGAGGGGAGAATGGAAGTCTCGCCCAATCCTGTTTTACCCATGGAATAGTGGTAGTTTTACTTTTGGTCCAGCCAGAAGAAAGGTATTCCTTATGAGGTGACAGTATAAGGAAAACCAAATGAAAATTTAAACCAAGTGACAAGAAGTCAGTGGTCCCTCAGGTTGGACTAAGAGTTTAGATTCCTAAGAAATCTTGATTTTGGCCCCAGAAAGATACCTGGAGAAAGAGTAAGCTTGATGGAGGGGAGCATTGCGATCTAAGAAGTGTGTCTTCATGTGGGTGGGTGGCTATGGTATTGTGACCCTACTCAGATGCTCTCTCTGCCTTCTTCAACTGGTCCCAAAGGGTTCTGGGTCTAGAGTCACTTTGTGGGTCTGACTCTCCTATGCCTTGTTCCTTGTCCCATCCCTCACTCTCCAATACTAGCTGCCCCTTCAACATTGTTACCCTGCCGCACAGGGACAGAATCAGCTTTTCAATCCAGAAAAGCCAGGGAGCTGTTCTCTGTCACTTGCACTTGACATCTAGAGAGCCAATCCAGAAACGATGAATTGAGAAACTGAGGGCTGTAGAATGGCCTCATCTGTCTGCGCATGTGAGAATGTTTCTAAGCAAGTCCCTAAAATTCTCAGTCACTGTGCTCAGAGAGCTTTTGTTTTAATGAGAGAGTCAGGCCATCTGCAGGAGTGGTAGCTGAGTCAGGGCCCAACAACACAGTGGTGTGGAAAGCCACTTAAGCTTGGCTTGTCCTGTATACAGACTGACTCTAAAGATCCCATGTTTCTTTTTACTCTTGTCCTTTGCAAAGTGCTCTCTACCAGGGCTCCACTGTTCTCCGTTAACTCTTACCTGCTTTAAGGAGCAGTTTGAGACTCATCCACCCTGCCTGCACGTACCAGTCCACAGTGACTTCTTCTTACATGTAGTGATCACCACAGAGATGTTCTTTAAGTTTAGTATATTTTGTAAAGTTGGGGAATATGTCTTGTCTTGGGCACTGCACTTGGTGGTAAAGTGTGGACTGGATAGCATGTTTCTCTTCAGTCATTTGGGCAATGGCATCTAGAGAAAGTAGCTGAAGAGAAAGAAGGTGGTGGTGGGCAGAGCTCAGGGAAGGAAAGGATAAGGTTGAGCTTGACCAAGTCCCAAGAGAAAACTAGGCATTATCGTCATTTCCTTCAGTCACCCATTTACTCTATCACCATGGCCCTATATGCAGGACTGTTTCCCTCTTCCATTTTCATTCCCTTAAGACTTGATTTCCCCCAAACAAGGGAAAAGGCCATGGCTGATGTTTGTTTTGACCTCATTTTATCTGGGAAAGAGTTTTGCTGGGTAAAATGAGAGGAAGAAGGCAGGTGACAATATTCCATGTGATTTACCCTAGGGCCCTACTCCCTTAAAGAAAGCCTGGTGATTGGTTGTTTTTGTTTTGTTTTAGAGACTTCCAGAATGTCTAGCTCAGTAACCTAAAATATGTGCTTTTTAAGTGTTTGTAGATTGTTTGAGTAACATTTGCCAAGCTACATAAAAACAAATGAAATGAGTAATAACTCGCTTATTTATGGGGCAACCTTCACCATTCAGAAGATAGAAATAGCCTTATAGCAGCAAAGAAGCCCATACACATTGAGACCAGGACTTACTTGTGATTTTGTGTAAATTAAAGTTCCTGATTGAGCCATCTTGAATATTTCCTAGAACAGAGATTAAAGGTAGGTGATATGGCTTGCTGATACATTAGTGACATCTACCCAGGAAGGAGGAGACAGTGAAATCCCCAGATATTTTATACAGGGGCAGATATCTCTCTGCACATCTCAGTATGGTCTGATGAAGATTAGGTGGTTTACTCTGTTCAAGAAGTAAAATTGTTAGAGTTTTTTTAAGAGCTACTTGAAGACTGATGTCAGTTGTCTGAAAATCGACCTGGGGTACCTTGTGAGACTTTAAAGAAGAGTCTTTACCAATAATACCAAGTGCTGGTGGGGACGCGGAGTTCTAGGAACTCTCTTTGCTGATGGAGTGTATATTGGTGCAATTGCTTTGAAAAAATTTATTAAAAAATTTATGTATACCTCATGACCTTACAGTTCTGCACCTGGATATACTCAACAGATATGAGGGTTTATCTTCATTAAAATATGTACAAGAACATTCCTATCAGCTTTATTCATAACAACATCAAACTGGAAACAAACAGAAGGTTTCTGTAAGCAGTTGAATGAATAAATACAGTGTTGTATATTGTTGCAACAGAGTGTTATACAGCATATAACAGAGTGTTAAAGAGCATCCTATTGGCACACTAACATCAAGGAAGAACCTTCCGAACAGAATGTCGAGCAAACAAGCCAAATATGAAAGTATATGTACTACACTCATTCATTTATATGAAGTTTGGGAACAAGTGAAACCTGGTCTGTGGGGTACAGGTTGGATAAAGATTACTCCTGATTGGAAGCAGGCATGAGGGAGCCTTTGGGTAGTTGTAAATGCTCTACATCACCATCTGGATGGTGGTTACGTCAGTACATACATGTGTAAAAAGATTTACCCAGCTCTTCCCTTATGATTTATATACTCGACTGTGTTCAAGTTATACTTTAATAGAAAAGAAAAGAAAGCAAAAGGAGGTATTGCTGAAGTATGACACTGGGTAGTTTGCCCCAGACCCTGGTATCTTCTGTTTGTCTACAGGTTATCAGTGTCCTTAGGGGACCAGCCTCTGAAGCTTCTTGTGAATTTCATTTTATTTTTAATTTTTATTTACTTATTTATTTATTTGAGAGTGAGCACACTGCAAGTGGGTGGGGGGGTTGGAGAGGAAGAGAGAGAATCTTGAGTAAGTTCCACGCCCATTGCAGAGCCCAGCATGGGGATGGATCTCAACACCCCTGAGATCATGGCCTAAGCTGAAATCAAGAGTCAGATGCTTAACCCCCTGAGCCACCCCAGTGCCCCCACTTCTTGTGAATTTTAGCTTCTGACTCCTGTTCTCAACTTGCTCAGGAAAGAGCTCAGGCCTGGAAGTCAGGAGGCTTCTGTTATAGTCTCTCTACCCCTCTTGCCAGCTGTTTACTTACGGGTAAGTTCCACAAGGAAGTTTATGGAATAGGTATTTCAATCCCTCCTTCAACTTTAACCCTCAGGGTTTGGTGACCATCATGTTAGGTACAATGTCAAAGAGTTTTGGGAAAAATCAAGAGTCACCCAAATACCAAGATTGTTAGACTTGAACGTGAGGGCATTGATCCTAGCTACTGATTTGAATCATATGAAGAGGTGCCATCAAAGACCATATTGTGACTTCAGACAGTTGGGCAGTGATTCATGAATCATTTTGGTATTCAACCTAGGGTAGTCAGTGGCACATAAGGGTGACTTGTGTGTAGGGAAATATGGTGATTACAGACACAGCCATTGCCAAGAGGTCTGAGGGTCTAGGAGACACATTGGGCAAGCATCAGGGGTTTAAAATGATGCTTCTTTCCAAGGGGACACCTTTGGATCAAAGTGGAAGAATGAACAGTGCTCTGCTTAGACATTCAGATCTAATTCCAGCTCTTCTACCAAATGGCTATATGACATGGGATACCACCTCACTTCTCTGGGCCTTTAGTTTTCTCATCTATAAAATAGGACACTAGATGTCTTATGTTCTTCTCAGCTTTAATTCCCTATGTTTCTTTCTCAAGCAGCTAACTCTCAGTTATTTCTTTATGTGTGTTATGTGGTCAATTTTAAATCCTGAGCTGACTTTCTCTTTTCATATGGCTGTTTTCTATCATTCCTCGTCTTTGTGTTCAGGAAAGGCAGATTCATTTTTGAACAAATAGGTCCTTCATAACTCTGCTGTGAAAAATCATGTTGTCTCCTAACAATAATGTCCATTATGCTGGGTTATTGATTATCCATCATTTGATTACCCAGTATCTCTTTGCACCATTAGTGCCAATGACCAGGTGCTGCTGAATGACACAACTATTGCCCTGTCCCGCCTGCCTCCATCTGCTCCATTAGAGTCCCAGCCCGGCATGCACTGAGGAGCAAAGCCAGACATGGGTCATGTTCTGGTTTCGGCCATGCTTCCCTAAGGGTTGTGAGGGCAGCTCCATCGGTGCTCCTGGGGCCCAGGGTCTGGCTGCTGGGCCAGTTGACAATACTGGAGGTGAGCACTGGGGTGTAGCACGAACACTTTTGGGCTTTTTGCCTGGCCTGAGCTTGTAAGGCTGAATGAAAATGCAGAGCCAAGGAGAAAATATCTCATTCTTTTCAGGCCAGCCTGGGCAGAGGTCTTATTTTGCACGTGGCAGGACTTGGGGAACGAAGAGGAGGGGTGATGGGGCCAGGAGAGGGTGACTTGGCAGCATCTGGGAGGGAATCAGGGCCTAGCATTACTGCTCAGGGAACAGGAGAAAAGCTGTGTGGCACCTTTATTTTTCCTGTTCCTTTGCAACCATTTCTGCAGGGATTTTTCTTCCTGTTTCATGTTCCAGATTCTTCTGTGGGGGTTCTGTGGGTCAGGGGCAGGAAACTAGGCCAGGCCTTGGCCTCTGAAGATACTGTTTCTCCCCTGGTAGCCCACCACCTCTTTGGAGAATGGTCCTGGTTCCTGCTTTTAGGGTGTCCAAACCCTTTTCTCTGAAGTATTGTCCCTTCTCTCTGTGTCCCCTCTGCCACTCCTTTATTTGGTGTGGGAGTTTGCTTTCTTCCTTTCTTTCTCTTTCTTTCCTTATTTCTTTCTCTCTCGCTCTCCCCCGCCCCACCCTTCCTCCTTCCTTCCTTCCTTCCTTCCTTTCAAGATTTTATTTATTCATTTGACAGAGAGAGAGAACAAACAAGGGGAGTGGCAGGCAGAGGCAGAGGGAGAAGCAGGCTCCCTGCTGAGCAAGGAGCCCAATGTGATGCAGGGCTTGATCCCAGGACTCTGAGATCATGACCCAAGCTGAAGGCAGACACTTAACTGACTGAGCCACCCAGGTGCCCCTGGAGTTTGCTTTCTGAAGCCTCTCATAGATGATGGCATACTGACTGGTTCCCTGTCCCTCCCACCTGAAGTGGCCCTTCCTTCAAAGCAGGCCCCCTGAGGGGGACTCAAGGCCAGGGATGCCACCTATGATCAAACCCTGTGGGCTCTGCCTTCTGGGAACTGTTTTCTTGCAGTGTGGTGCTGCAGATTTCTTTTTCCCTGCATTATCCTTAATGGTGACAAAACCTTGTTCTTTGAAGGTTAATTCAATTTTTGGAAACAACCCAGCTTCATTTGGGGGAAATCTGGGGAAAGGGGGAATCAAATCTGGGCAACCTTAGTGATAGTGGTTTTAGTATTAAAAAAAAAAAAAACCCAAAACCAAAAAACCAAGGTTTGCCTACAAAGTAATGACACACTTTGCTTATTGTTTATTTTGAAATGACAGCAAAGGTTGTTCTCAAGAGGAGACCAGAAATGTTTTCAGCATCTGCCGAGATAAGCATAGAGCCCAAGGAGGCAGCTGCAAGGAAGTCCCCCATTTCTCTGTTCAGTTCAGGAGGGTTGTGGGTTGCTTGCATGTCTGCAGCATTACAGGAGACCCAGGGCACTCTCTGTGACTGCACACCCACTCCTTGCCTTGTGGGGAGGGAGGGTGGGCTGATTTGGGGCTATTGCCAAGTCCCCTATAAGCCTGAATTCAGATGTTCCTGGGCAGGGAGATTGAATAATGAGAGGATCTGCATCAGGAAGGACCACCTGATGTGGAGAGAGCTTACCCCAAGCCAGTGGACCTGCCTGGAACCACAGGCAAAAAGAGCTTGAGAAGAGTGGGACTAGGACAATGTGTTCCTTGTGTTATTCAAATGGCCTTTGTAAAGTTGTTTTAAAGAGCTGTTCTTTGAAAGAGTTGAGGATGTTAGAGCTGGGGTCTGGGCTCTGAGCAGCCCCTCTGGGGATGGTCTGGTTCCCAAGGATTCAGGCTGTTTTTCAGAACAGGGACTGAAGACACTGGGGACATCTTGCTGGCTGCTGGAGAGAGCTCTTGGCCAAACCTGTGAACAGCCAGAAGGTTTTCCCTTCAAGGCTGGGGTCCTTGATGATGAACTGATATAAGGGACATTCTAAATACTTCAGTCTAATTGCTGAGCTAAGAATCATCAAGGGCCTCGTCCAAGGGAGGAAGAAAACTAATGCAGACTGAGCATCGACTGTATGCCAGGCATTTATATACACCATCTCATGTAAGACAGCTATTATGACCCCCACTTTACAGATGAGAAAAGAGAGGCACATGTAGTGAAGCCACTTCCTCTGATCTCCTCACTGCCTTCTCTCTTCTCATTGTACACTTGTTCAATCTTTGCTCTCTGCACATTGCAATATGATTATTTGTCCCCTCCTGGAGATTCTAAGGGAATTGGTCTGGAATGGGACCAGGCTTTGGTATTATTTTAAAAGCTTCCCAGGGATGTTAATGTGCAGCTAGGGACAAGAACTGCTGGTCTAGATGTTAGGTTTTTCATTTTTGTGTATCCCCAGGGTCTAGATAAGTGGTCCTCAAATTGTGTATCAGAATCAGTGTAACAAATCAGAAAATTTGTTAAAACACAAGTTGCTGGCCCCACTCTCAGAGTTTCTGATTCAGCAGGTCTGAGGTTGGCCCATGGATTTGCATTTCTAACAAGTTCCCACGTGCTGCTGCTGCTGCTGCTGCTGGTGGTCTGAGCACCATACCCTAAGAGCCCCTGACCCCTTGGGACAAGAGTAGGTAGGTCCTCAGTAGATGCTGGTTCACCAAATTGTCCAAGGATTTGAACCCTGGCTCACCTGGTAGCAAAGCCCATCCTCTTACCATGGTCCTGAGACCACTGTCAGGGAGCCTGGGAGAACAAAAGGGGTGGCCCTCATATCTGCTTCACCTCTGGGAGGAGGGTAGGACTCATTGGTCATTAGAGATTCCTAACAGGGAGAGACAATACCAGTTTCCTTCCAGGAAACCTAGTGGCTGTTGCAAGTTCAGAAAATCCGAGTAGAGGTTCAAGGCTGCTAAGAGGTCCTAGAATCCGGACCCAGGAACATAGACGGCTGCTGCGAGGTGTGACCTGACAAAAGATGGCCACATAGGTATATGTCCCAAAGTGTTTGTTCTAAAGCTGGTGATGCTGCTTTACCATCCCACCTTGTTTGTGCTCCATGGGAAATTCAGGAAATGGTTTGGTGATGTCAGAGTTTGGAGAGTGGGGTCCTGAGCCATCCTGAGTAGGGGAAAGGGCTGATGGGGTGGAGCAGCTATGACAGTGTGGGCAACTGGAATTTGAAAGGGTGTTTCAGGCCAGAGCCAGAATGGGGCATTTAGAAGGGGAGGAGGAAAGCTCTGCTGGCAAAGGCAGCAGAGGATGTGGGGGGTTCCATTCTCCTTCTGAAGGGATGTCTTGGAGACTTAAGTTGCCAGGTGTTGTTGAACAATGAATGACTTTTAAAAATCCACCCTAAAACAAACCTTCACTTACATGCCTTCTGTGTGCACAACACTGTTCTAAATGCTTTGTGGGGCCTCCAAAAAATAAATGATAAAACACGGAGTGTGATGTGTCCCATAACTGATATAGACAGGTCTTTAGGAGTTGGGGGAAGAGTCCTTTGGGTTGTGTGCTGGGGAGGGCTTTGGGAAGGCTGAGTCCAGTGGTGCTGCAGGCTGAGTGAGTGTGAGACAGGAGTGATAAAGAACTGTGTGATGTTGGGGTGTGGCTGCTAATGTGTGGGTAGTTCAGGCTGGGTACAATGGGTGGTTGTGGGGAGCAATGGTGAGGCTGTGGGTGGCAAGGGGAAAGGAGTGTAAGATACTTGTTCTTGATTGTTCCATCCCTCCCTCCAAGAATGAGACCTGGGACTGTTAGAAACCCTCCTGGGGACCCCTCCCTTCTGACAGTAGGGCTGCTGGTACTGACTACTTCTTAGAAGAGTTTCTCCAAGAAGTCCTCACATGTAAAATTTCATCTTTTTTTTTTCTTTTCTTTCTTTTCTTTTATGGAAATATTGGAGGTTGGAAGGAGGAGAGGAAAGCTCCCCTCCACTACTTTTTACAGATGGGAGCACTGGGATCTAGAGAAGAGAATGGGCTAAAGATGATGCTCTGGGTGTGGGTTGGATGCAGGGAATGGGTGAGATGGACATTTGAATGGAATGGTGTCTGCTTAGGGCAGGGGTAAGGCACAGTCTTCCCTGAACAGCACTGGGGCATGGATGCTTGATCCTAGCATTGTCTCTTAATGTAATTTGTGTTTTTGTGGGTCTGGGAGGAAGTATGGAAAATAAGAGAGGTCAGGGTGGCAGTGACATGGGGCCCGTGGGGTGGACTGTGGCTGTGAACCTGAGCCAGGAGGGGCTGGCGCTGCAGGAAGCCTGCATGGGTGTGGTCACCGAGAAGTTCCCAAATGACTGGGCTTTCTTTACCTATGAGGGTAGCAGCAATGACATCCGGTGGTGGGCACTGGGAAGGGTGCCTGGAGATGGTGGAGGAGCTCAACAGCGGGAAGGTGAAGCATGATTTCTGCAGGGTGAAGAACCCAAGTCTGGCCTGCTCAGGTTTGTCCTCATCAAGTGGACAGGTGAGGGTGTCAATGATGTGCGGAAGGGAGTATGCACTGACCATATCAGCCTTACAGCTGCTTTCTGAAGGGGGCCCATGTGACCATCAATGTGAGGACCATGGAGCACATGGAGCCTGAGTGTGTCATGCAGAGAAGGTCGCCGGGGCCTCAGGTGCCAGCTGTGCCTTCCCTAGGGAGAGCAGCAGTTTCCGGGACATGGTCCCCCAGGCCCCAGGGGGCTCTGTATACCAGAAGACCAAGGCCATATCTGAGATCAAAAGGGGTGGCAGAGGGGCGCCTGGGTGGCTCAGTGGGTTAAAGCCTCTGCCTACGGCTGGGGTCATGATCCCAGCGTCCTGGGATCGAGCCCTGCACTGGGCTCTCTGCTCGGCAGAGAGCCTTCTTCCCCCTCTCTCTCTGCCTGCCTCTCTGCCTACTTGTGATCTCTGTCTGTCAAATAAATAAATAAAATCTTAAAAAAAGGGGGGGTGGCAGAGATAGCTTCTGGGCCAAAGCGGAGAAGGAAGAAGAGAATCTCAGGCTGGAGGAGAAGCAGTGGGCAGAGGAGGAGGGGCAGGAGTGCTGGGAGCAGGAGCCCTGGGAGCAGGAGCTGTGAGAGGCCTCCCACCTGGACTAGGGCTTCTGGGAGGAGCTGGGCGGTGAGGCTGGTCCCCAGAGGAAGGGTGAGCAGCAGGAAGTAGTTTCAAGGAACACAGAGGAGCCAGAACTTGTCAGCTGCCAGCACATGCACCGGTGATTTCCAAGCAGAAGGAGAGGGCCGTGGCCACATCTGTCCCCAGCTCCGGCCAGGCAAACCAAGGAGTCCCTTCCTACAGAAGCAGCCCAGCCAACCAGAGACCTGCTTTAGCAGAGGGCCACCCCAGCCTCCTCAAGGCCCAGGGCAGATCTGCATTAGGAGCCAGTGCCCAGCACCCTGCCAGGTCCAGTGCAGACAGAAGAGGAACCCCCGGAGCAGGAGACTCTCTATGTGGAGGCCTTGATGCTGCAGCCCT
Organism: Lontra canadensis; assembly: GCF_010015895.1. Taxonomy (NCBI): domain Eukaryota; kingdom Metazoa; phylum Chordata; class Mammalia; order Carnivora; family Mustelidae; genus Lontra; species Lontra canadensis. The sequence goes on along the minus strand of NW_022631032.1, from coordinate 5,266,715 downwards.
GAGTGGCTGGCTGAGCCCATGGCCCACTACCTGTGGCTGAGTGGGAGATGGCGCTGTGTCTGGGCCCTGGACCACTACCAGGCAGTCAGGAACACCGAGATCTTCCATCCCAAGAATCTCATCACAGGCCTTGACGTCATCGATGAGGGCTGTGGCATGGCCGCAGACCCGATGGCCACTTTGGCATGTTTCCTGCTGACTCTGTGGAGCCCACCGAGTGCTGACCCTCCACTGCTGGCTGCACTGAGGCCACCCCTTCCCAGACATGCTTTACTTATTGCTGGGCAAGGTGTGTGCGGGATGTGAGAGCCGTATGGCACTCCTCCAGGGAGGGCCTTCCCCAAAGAAGACAATTGGGCTCCCTCAGATTTGGGTGGCTCAGCCTCTGTCACCATAAATGCAAGGATACCCTCGTGATTCCTAAAACATGCTTCTGGCAGCTCCCAGGCCCTCCCAACCAACCTGGGCTTTGACCCCAGCAGACAACATTGAGCCAAGCCCTGCCCATGGCCAGCCCCTCAGTGACCTCTGCCTGAGGAAAATGGCACTGCCAAGCTGGGTGGGCTGAGCAGGCTGTTTGCCTTTTTCTTTCCTTTTCTCTTGGCTCTAAAGGGTGTTGCCTATGGCGAAGTCAGAGTGGGTCATGACAGTTTGGGCCGCAGTAGATCGCCTTTCTGGCTTCTGTTCTTTGCTCCCAGTTCTCTGTCCCTTTGCCTGGGTTGTGGACTGTGGGCACTGGGGACAGGAATGACCATGCCCCCATGAGTATATGAAGGAAGGCATAAAAACATCAGCGGACATGTGTCTTTTCATGTGGTGATGCCGCCTCTGCCAGCCCTGGCATGTGCCTTCAGCTGATTCTGGTTCAGGGAAAGTAGCCAGAGCAGTCTGCCTGCTGTCCTGCACTATTTCTGTCCCAATCCACCTGTATCTGCTTTTGGTGTGAGAACTGCCCTAGCAGGCCCTTGTTGTGATCCGCCCTGTTGTGGCTTGACTGCCCCCCCACCACCATGGAAATAAACCCCTTTCCTTTCCTGGGTGTCTGTGGGGTGTGTATACATGTGTGCACCCTCAGACCTTGAGCCAACTGTTAGTGTTAGCCTGGAAGAGGCATAAACGTTAAGATGTGGAAAAAAAGAAGAAGAAAAAAAAAGAAAAGAGGGGAAGTCAAAGCAGCTCTAGCCAGAGCATAAGTTCCCAAATCTCTTAGTGGCTGTAGCACACTGGCATCTCAGGTTTCACATCTGGGTGCTGTGTCCTAGGTCTGTGGTTTTCCAGAAGTCCCCTCCCACAGTTCATGCCACCTGTACCCTTCTAGTCTCTTCTCTGCCTCCATGTCCACCTCTGGGCCCAGTGGGAGCTGAGCATTCAATCAGAACTACAAAGTCCTCTCTCCCTGCTGGTTGTCCCTTAGTGACTTAGCTGGTCTGGAGGGACCCCTTACTCCACCTCCCCTCCCACCCCCCGGTCAAAACCAGTTATGTCTCCCCTAACTTTGGAGTCTGCTAGATCTGACTAAAAGAGGAGAGGGAGGGGTCTGTGCTCTATTCCTCAGGGGTATCACCCATGAGTATTTATACCAAAGGGGAGTGTTCTGTTGCCTTGGCAACTTTCTTGCATGGGTTCTGGTGCCCAGAATATCTGACAGATCTCAGTGTTCCAAGCTCAATGGGCAGAGGTGGAGGAGCAGTTAAAAGGGTTTATCTCAATGATCAGGGCCAGGGCCAAAGACGAAAAGGGTGGCTGAGATAGCATATATCAGAAACAGCAGAGGTCACAGAAAATTCCTCCAGTTCTTCCCTGTTTGCCATCTCTCCTTCCACCTTTCCCCATGTAGTCACATCTTCCCCTTCCGTGATGCTCCTTGGGCCTCTTGGTTCTATGATCCCTCAGGCACTAGCATGAACAGGGGTGGGGAGGGGCCTACGTGGGCAGAGTGAACACTGGGTGTTCTCTGCTGGGTGCTGAAGGGAAGCAGTGGATGCAGAGGGAGGAGGAGTCAGAGACCAATGAGTGGCTCTCCATCATGGCATTGGTCCCTTGAGAGCTCCCCATTTGTTGGGGGAGAGCTTGGCAACACTGCCGTGGTACCTGGCTAGAAGAAAAGGGAAGACGATGAAGTGAGGGGGCCCACAGGTTAGGAGAATGGTGTTCTCTGATGTTGTTCATCTATGTCTGTATCTTGGTACCTACAGTACAGATGTAGGGTGGCAGAATGAGTGTGTTGCAAAGACAGTTAGTGCATCTCAGGCCAGGGCAGGGTCAGGGAGGATGCTAGAGGGCCTGCAGGAGGAGGGGCTGGAGAAGCTGGCCCGAGGAGGAGTGGCAGAGAAGCTCTCTCCTCTCGTGTTCCATCCACAGGAACGTCCCTGTGGTGATGCAGTCCCCCATGCCTCCTTGGATACAGGAGGACCAGAGTAAGGAGGCAGAGGGCCCTGAGGTTGACAGCACTCCTTTTTAGTTGTTCTCTGGAGAAAATATGCTGAGTGGGTGTTTGTGTGTCAAAGTCCAGGTGTTGATGTTGTGTAAGTGGGTCTTCCTCAGAAAAAAAGCTGGGCCTTCTCTGGCTTTCTATGGCATAATCCTCTTGAGCCATACTTTGGCCAGCATTTTGATGCACTAACTGCTTCTATTACTATGTAGCTTATTATGTACTGGCCATGTGTGACGCCCTGTGTGGTGGAGACCCTTTGGAACCAGTCCTTCCCACCTTGCTGAGAACTGCTGGACAGTGGCCCCTCAGGGACAAGGGGATAAGTGCACGGAGAAGCAGGGCAGAGTCTGGGTTGCAATGAGAAGGAAAATGAGAGTACACAGTGAGAAGGAAAAAGGGAGTGGTCACACCAGGGCTCCTGGGCTTCCCTCCACAGGGGTTTCAAGGAAGGTGTGGGCATTGGCCTTTAATCTGCTGAGGAGGGATGTAGAACCCTGGGGTTTGGATGTTAGGAGATAATGAGTCATCTTTGAAGGAACAGTTTCAGGAGAGTAGGGGGAGGGGCGAGGAAAGCAGAGGTGAGATTTTCCCTGTTATCTGGAAGTGCTTCCTGGCTCCCACCTCAGTCTCTCCTGGTGCACCTTGATCGCTTTTATTTTGGTTTTATGGACAGTGGAGATGGCTTTTCTGTGGTGCTTTGCGATGGCCTTCTGGTACTGGGAAGTGCAGGGAGGTACTGCCTTACTGACTCTCATATTACACCCCAGGGTCCCGCATTGTCATTGCTGGCTAACTCCAGCCAACAGGTTGTCTCTTTTATGACCCCTCTTGTTCAGATCCCCCAGGAGCTGTGAGCTTGCTCTTTCAGGCCCCTCTGCCCTCTGATTTCTGACTCACTTCGACCTCCCCAAATAGGATCCGTGATCTCAGCTCCAAAATGACCCCCTCTTCCTCTCCAAAGGCATTAAAACTCTTGCTTGCCCAGGCAGCTGATAAATTAATGTACCTTTTGTAACTTATGACTGACTGGTAGCTGCTCCATGGGCTTTCCTCATGGGAGTTTGATATTTAAAAGAAGCATGTTAAACTAAAGAAGTAGACCTCTGATGACAGAATTTCAGCTGCTATTGACAGTCAGGTGGAGTTGACATTTTGGGAGCCCTGGGCTGCATTTACAGAATGCAAAGCCCCTCCCCCCTGCTGTATGTCTGTCCGACTTTATCATGAGGATGGAATTCCATTTGTGGTGCCCGAAACCCAGCTTTGGGGGAAACATGATCAATATTTGGCCAGTAGAAAGGGAAACTGATGTATTTTGTGCTCTCCCAGAGCATATAACTAGGCCCTCTGAGTAGATATCAATGGAAAAACTGTATCATTGAGAACTGAATGGGAATGCAAAAGCCTGCTCTCAGGTGGGGGTGAAGGGAACTAACATTTAACTGATACCATCTGTATGCCCTGCACTATGCCAGGTACCTGACACTAAGACACTTGTCTGTCTTACTTTTCAGACAGGTTGGGCAACTTGCCCATGCACACTCAGGTGGAACAGCTGTCATTCACACCCAGATCTTTCTGACTTCAAGGTCTTATCCCATATCTCTGTACCGAGATGCTGGGCAAGGTCCCCTGTGATCCTCTGTCCCTGGCAAGGCTGGTGATCCCTCACTAGAGACAGGAAGAAGTCCTGCTTAGAGAGGGAAGTGGACTAGATTCTCCTGGGCCTGACCCTGTTTGAGAGCTTCTCTTGCTCTCTTGATGGGAATAATTAAATGTTGGCTCAGGGATTCTGTTTCCATTCTCCTTGTGACTTCTCTTATCAGTACGTACAGTTCCTAACTCACAGAGCATCTGACTTGCCTTCCCTGGGGGCTTAAGGAGCTGTGGAGGGCTGTCTACCCTGGGTGATGGGTGACGCCTCCTGCCTTCCCCCAGCCTCAGGTTTCCTTTTCCTGGGTTTGTGATTCATGATTTTTTTTTTGCTTGAATATCCTAGAGAAACCTTAGACAGAATGCCTAATAGGAAGCTGATCAACCTCGTCATCACCCTCCCCCCAGGTTTTCATTTTTTGCTGGACTTCACTCATTCTGAATATGGGACTCTCATTGTCTCGGTTTGCAGTGAGGGTAATTTTGGCTCCCCCTTCTCCTGTTCACCGATCACTGGGACTTTTCTGCTCATCCTTGAAACATCCAGGAGACTAGTCCTTCCTTGCCATCCTCAGTGCCAACGCCTAGTTGGGACCCTTGTCATCCCATGCTTATCAGCCCCTTCCCTGGTTCTCTGAGCTCTGCTGTCTTCCTTTCCTTAAACTCCTTGTGGACCATTTCTTTCCTCTGCCTGAGCATGGCCAGCAGTTTCTCATAGCCTTCTGGTGAAGGATTGGACCCTTCACGCCCTCAGCGGAGGCCCTCTTGGCTCACCCAACCCAGTTGGTTAGTAGCGTTTCCCACCAGCTCCTTCTTCTAAGTGAAGTGGTCTTCCACAGAGTGTGTTTCCTGCTTTTCCTCCTATGGATGAGATTTTTCCTGTCCCACAGGTCCTCACCTTTCTCCCCTATGCCCACCCACCCTCCGCCTGAATCCTTTAAAGCCTTCCTCCAGTCACCTTCCTGCACCAAATCCCCAGCAGCCACCCAGATCAGAAGCAACACTTCACCCATTTAAACCATGCTATGATTTATTTTTGTATCCCTACTTTGGCAATTTTTGTAACAGTTCACTAATTGTTAATTTTCACGTTTTATCACCCTGGTTGCAAATTAATTCAGGGCAAGGACTGTTTAATATACCATTTTCTTTTCTATAGCATTTAGCGCAATGCTAGGGACTGCCGGGTTCCCCTTCTTTCTACTCACCGAACCCTTCTCACACTCACAGCCCCGGTCGTCATCCACAGGAACTGCCCCTTGTTAATCCTGGCCATTTTTCAGCCTGCCAGTGTCTTTGCGCCTGTTGCTTCCTGCAGTCCTTTCTCCTGCCTCATTCTGATGCAAGCCTTACCATCTTGGAGAAGCAGTGCAATCCAGTAGAAAGTGCACAGGCCAGGGAGCCAGGTGGGTCTGGGTTTGAATCTTGCACCCGCTATTCCTAGCTGTGTGGGTTAAGTTACTGAGCCTCCTTGAGGCTGGGCTTCTTAAACTCTAAAAATGGGGAAACAGTTGTGCTTGTTTTGGCAGCACATATACTAAAAATGGGGAAACAGTTCTTTATGGTCAGGTTGGGGTGCACAATAGGCCCTCAGCAAAGACTAGACTCCCCCCTACAGCATCCTCAAGTCCTCCCTCTTGCATAGGCACTTCCTGAGTATCCCATTTGATACTAGTTCTGCTGTCTCTGCAGCCCTTTTGCATTTATAGTATCAGGGATTCAGCCATATCAGAACTGCTCATTTCAGAGATCCAGAGACTGAGGCCTGGAGAGCCCTGCTGCAGGCTGTGTAGAGCCTATGGATGGCCAAGCCAGGTCTAACACTCGGGCCCGAGTCCCCACAGGTGTCTGTCAGTGCCATGCTGTCCTCTGCCTGCCCTGACCCACAGTGGAGCCCTCCCCCAGCCCCACACGTCCTGCCCCTTGCAGAAGGAACATGGAGGAATGGCTTAAGAAATCCTTGTTGGTGTTCTGTTTATGCATTTGTGTCTCACTCCCCTGATGGACGTGTGTTCCCCCAGGCTGGACACATACAGGGCTTTAATGCTGTTCTCTGTATTCGGTACAGACCTAGATTTAATAATGGTGGGCTAACTTCAGGCCCAAGAACAAGGGTTTCTGCAGCTGGGCAGGAGGCCCTCTCCCTGTGGTTCTGGGGGCTGTCCCCACAGTATCTTGCTACCTCTGGTGACCATGATTCTGTGCAGTGTCCAACTGTGAGCTGCTCCAGGGGAGAAGGCTGTGTGTTCAGCGGCGGTGCTCACTGTGCACCACTTTGCCTCCCATTCGGCACTCCTGGGCCGCTGCCTCCCCCATTTCTCCTCCCCCCGCCCACTCCCTGCGCCATTCTGCTGCTCTGCCTGCTCCAGCTAAGAATATATCATCCTGGTTGCATAGCAACGTGTTTGGTTTCCTTTATTTCTCCTTCTCCTCCCACAAAACTGCCTGAGCTCTAAATTTAAGGTAGTGTGTCAGGAGATGCCCCTACCCCACCCATGACTCTGAAGCCCAGCATTGTTCCCCCTGTAGCTACTAGCTTTATGAGAACAGAAGCTGCATACTTTTTTCACTATCCCCAACACCTAATAGACTCCTTGGCACATAGTAGGTGTTCAGTAAGTATCTGTTGGATGATGAGAATCGTTTTCTCAGAATCCCTACAGTTGAGAGGTGTTTCTCAGTCTGGGAAATGTTATCACTGACTCTGGGATGGTCTGTAGTTGACCACTCTTGGATGGACACCTTCATCTTTTTCTCCAGCCACCTAAGAAGTGTGTGGAGGAAAAGAAGGCACATATTTTTTCATGTTCTACTGGCATGTGGATGGTGGCTATGTTTTCCTCTTTCTTTTCTGGAAGCTGGTAGTTCAGTCAACCCACATGATTTATGGAGCCCAGTGGATACCAGTGTAATGGGGTTTCATGATTTCTGCCTTGGGAAGCTCATGGTCTAATGGGCTAGGGATAGATTACTCTTTCTGGGGACAGGAATGTGAGGCTTGCTTTCAGAGGGAAGCTTAGAAGTCACAAAGTACTAGGTTTGAATCCCAGCTCTGCAAATTGCAACTTGTGTGACTGTGGGCGGGTCGCTTAACTTAGCTCATGGATTGTAAGGTTTATGTGAGAAAAACCATGAATAGAATCTAATAGAGTGTTGGGAAACAGGGGTGCCCATATTAGTGCAAATTTTCTTTTCCCCTTTTAATGAGTAGACAGAAATATACCAGAAAATGCCTGTTAGTGCTAGTGATGGGATGCCATCAATATGCAGGCCTACAGAGAAGGGGGAACCTGGGAAGTATCTGCTTATTGGGTACTAGAGGAAGTGCTCTCCCTGGAGCTAATGTATTTCCTTTTTATTTTCCTTAGTTTAAAAAGTAGGTGTTGGCTTTCACAACTGACTTCCTGCCTACCCTACATTCATCTCTTTCCAAACATCCCAATGTAGCATCCTGAATTGACTCAGGGTAAGCCTTGGGTGGGAGTGGGAGGTTTAGGGTCCAGAGTGAAGATGAAAGTTAAGTGGCTGCTCTGGGGTCATGGAAATAAGCTGGAAAAGAGGAGGCTGCTGTTTAGTTAAAAATAGCATCAGCAGTGGCCGCAGCTTGGGGAGCAGCCAGGGGTCAGAAGCTGGGGCAGCCCCAGGCACACATTCCCAGCAGAGAACTTGAAGTTTGGCTAGCTGTTCCCTGTCCCTTGGAATGGGGTGGTGGACAGTTCCTCCTCACGTGTGTCACCTGTGCCTGCCCACAATGGGCAGCCAGCATCTCATGTCCCCTTCTAGGCCTGCACATCACATTGCTTCCTCTTTTCCTCTTCACTTCACACACTGCCCAACCCACCCCCCCCACCCCTTCCATCCTTCCCTTCTAGAGCAGTGCAACAGCAACATCCATTTACTAGACTTTTTACAAACCAGTCACTTTGTACTAAGTGTTCTTGGGCTTCTGTGCTCTGGAAGTCTGTTGTCTGAGATAGCATCCTGGACCCACGGACTGCCAGAAAAACAATCGAAGAACAACCACTAAATAAACACAAAATAGATGAGATAACATGTTCCCATCCTGTATGAGTTGAGGCCAGTGGTATTTGTGGGGGCCTTCTGGGTGTGTATTTGAGAAAGCTTGAGAGTTTCCTGCTTGAAAAAGGTGAAGATGAGCTAAGTTCGTGCTTTCCTTGCACCAGTGATCCAGAAACAAGCCCCCCTCCCACCAGCAAGAGAATGGAAGAGGAGTGCTTTCTGGCCAGAGTTGTAAGACTGGACTCTGGGAGGAGATACACCTCTGGGAGGTGAGGAGTCTAAGGAGACAGGAGCCACATTTGCTACAGACTCATTCTGATAATTAGATGGGAATCCAGGTGGATCAAGTTAGATTAATCAATGGGTCAATCCATTGATTGAGCCACTCACCCACTTAGCAAACATTTAAGGAACATCTACTAAGTACCAGTGTGAATGTGAGGGCGTTCCAAGTCAGCAGTTTCTCATCCTAGCTGCACACTGGAATTACCTAGGGAATCTGATGTTCAGGTTTCACCCCAGAACAGTTATATTAAAAAAAAAAAATCTCTGTGTCTGGGAGGCAGCCCTAGGTAGTTAGGTTCCCCAGGTGATTCCACGGTGCAGCCAGGATAGAAGACCACTGGTCTAGGTGAGCCCGAGGCTCCTTCCTATAACACAGCCACTCATTGCCCCTTTCTGCTGAGGGCCCTTTCTGCCATTGCCTGCCAAGGGACGGGATTGACAATGTGGCCTACAGCCGCTGAGATGCAGCCAGCTCTCTACCACGGGCTCGAACAAGTGTTTATTGAGCAGCTATCAGAGGCTCGACCTTAGAGAGACACAGAGGTGAGAATAACAGTGTCCCCTGGAAGTAAATTAATATAAGCATCCATTTCCTTGATTGTTCACTTGGTGAGCCAGCACCAGCTTTCCTGATGAATGGGATTTTCTGTGATTTATTCTGTCTTGTCCCTCAGTGGAAGAGAAACAGTGACTGTATCTGGTGCCTTGTGGTTAAATGGAGTTAAAGCAGGTGGTGAAAAAGAGCCTCACACAGGTAGGCGGAGGGCGGGCAAGTAGGGCGGGTTGCCAAAGGGACACAATGTGTTCCTTGGGGAGGTTTTCACAAATACGATATGGAGTTGTCTAAATCGTGATAAAGTAGGAGTAACTAATACGGCTGTTTAATATGTGATTATCAGCAAGGGTTTGAGCCCCTCTGAATCATCTGTCTGATTTTAAGGCTTAGTGGAGTGACCCTGGCACTCAGAGAACATGCAGTCTAGGTGGGTAATTTACATTGATATGAAAAATGGAGATTGTAAGTACTTAGTTGTGTTTTGTGACTAACGTCATCAGAAGCGTGGAGAAAGGAGCTACCAGAGAGGCACTGCCAGAAGTGCAGTCCGTGGCCTGGCTCTGTCCACTGTTCATTGTCAGCCGGTAATGAGAAGGAGAGAAAGTGAAAGGAAGCATTGATAAACTTTTATGGTGATTTTCCAGAGTAATTTTGTCTGAAACTAAAAAATTTTTAAAAAGGGGCTTACACTTTGTTTTTAAAATTGCATTTCTCTAGTAATTCATTTTTATTGTATTTTCTGAAAGGACCAGCCCATGGCAGATTGGAATAAAAAAATGAAAGAAAAAAACAAAAAACAAATTCATCCTTTACTGCAGATGGTTGAAAGAGCTTTGGATGGAGTAGCTGGATATTTGAGATATCATGGCAAACTGGAGAGGTACCAGCAAGCGGGAGAATGGTGGAACTTCTCTTTGGTGTTGCAAAGGGAATTAGAGTGTAGCCTAAAAACCCGGACCTAACTCATGCAGGAGGCTCTCAGACCACAAATGTTTTTTGAGGTTTTGGTGGATGCCGGAGTTTTATAGGTGCTTCGTATAAATTATTTCATCGCCTCCTCTCACAGCCCTGTGTGATAATAATGCTTGTCTCCATCTCTGTTTTGTGGAAGCCTAATATGCACAGCTCACTATGGCTGCTGGTGATTAGTCGACCTGAATTTTAAAGACAGATGTTTTGGACTCTGGAGACTGATGGTTCACGAACTCTCACTGCCATTCCACATAGGCCCTCCAGGTGACAAGCAGTATGGACCACAGACTCTGCCCCTCCAGACATTCCAGAATAGGAGTGAAAAGAAGGCCCTGCAGATACAGATCACAGAGCTCAGGGCTGTTCTTCCAGAAAGATACCCTATGTTCTGTGGAGGGCAGGGCGTGGACCTTAAGCTGGCAGTCTTTTTTCTTCTCCTTGGTGCTCATTTCCAGGGATATTTTGTAGATGAATCCACCCTGGTTTGGGCCTTTTATTAGACTTTGAATTATCTCATCAGCAGCCTTTGCCAGTGGCAGCTCATCCATCCACTTATTTTTAAACTTTCAATTTTTAAATAAAGATTCATAGGAAGTTACAAAGAAACATACAGGGAGCTCCTGTGCACCCTTCTTCCAGCACATCCCACTCTTAGTATAATATCAGGAAATTGACATTGGTATAATCCATAGACTCACCCATCTACTTTTTTCTATTAATTTCTTTAAAAGATTAGGGGCACCTGGGTGGCTCAGTGGGTTAAAGCCTCTGCCTTCGGCTCGGGTCATGATCCCAGGATTCTGGGATCGAGCCCCACATCAGGCTCTCTGCTCAGCAGGGAGCTTCCTTCCCCCCCTCTCTCTGCCTGCCTCTCTGCCTACTTGTGATCTCTGTCAAATAAATAAATAAATAAAATCTTTTTAAAAAAAAATAAAAGATTATTTTTTTAGAGAAGTTTTAGGTTGACCTAAAAACGGAGGGAAAGATATGAAAATTTCCCCCATTTTACCCCATGCCCTCTCCTCCACATTCACAGCCTCCCAGATTGTCAGCATCCCTCACTAGAGTGGTGCCTTTGTAACAGTTGATGAACCTACATTGACACATCATTATCACTCAAAGTCCATCATTTACATTAGGATTCACTGTTGTGCATTCCATAGGTTTGGACAAAAGCATGATAGGTATCCACCATTATGGTTTAGACACAGTAGTTTCACTGCCGTAAAAATGCCCTGTGTTCTGCCTATTTGTCCTTCTCTCCTGCTAACCCCTGGTAACCAGTGATTTCATTGTCTCCATACTTTGACCTTTTCCAGAATGTCACATAGTAGAATCATACAGAATGTAGTGTTTTCAGGTTGACTTCTTTCACTTAGCGATATGCATTTAAGATTTCTCTATGTCTTTTTGTGGCTTAACAGCTCGTTTCTTTTTAGCACTGAATAATATTCTATTGTCTGGATGTACCATGGTTTATCCACTCCCCAACTAAAAGGTTATCTTGGTTGCTTCCAAGTTTTGCCAATTTTGAATAAAGCTGCAAACGTCCATGTGGAAGTATTTGCGTAGACATAGCTTTTAGCTCCTTTAGGTAAATACCTAGGAGCACAGTGTACCCATCTGTTTTTTTCTCCCGCATTCTGGGTACCATGCTTGAAGAGAAGCATCAAGAAGCCATAGTGTATCTGGAGGAGGGAGAGGGTGAGTAATCTGGAAGCCAGGTCACATCCAGATTGTTCATTGTGACTAGTGTGACCATCTTATATGTCGATGCCATATGTTATTTAGTTCTCCCATCTTAGCATCTATAGCAGTGTGAGGCACATAGTTGACCCTCAGCAGATGTTTTTTGAATTGAATGTTTGATTCAGAGCAGAAAACGTACATATAAACGTAATGGTTGTCTTCCATATTGCTGGGCTTCCAGTGTGGAAGAAGAATGAGATTGATCTGTGTACCCCCTATTGCTCTTGAAGACAGAACCAGGATTAGTGAATGGGGGTGGGGGCAGGGAAAACATAAGGAGAAACATCCCAGATGGATTTATGGAAGAACTTCACCAAGAATGAGAATAATGCAACAAGGAAGTAGTCAGTTCCTCTACACTGGAAGAAATCAGGGATGCAGTGGAAACCTTTCGACATTGGACCAAATACGTTTAATAGGAGTCCTTCCAGTTTCTTATTTCTGAGAGTCAAAGAACATGCAGGTATAGATAGAAATAGGGTGGTTGAGAGGAGGGCTCAGTTTATGGGTAGAGGGTATTCATGGAGTTTGAGGTGACAGCAAAATATTTTAATGGAAGAATGCCTGTAGATTTTGAAAATATTATATTTGCTTTTTTAAAAGAAAGTCATAGGTAGCCAGATATATAAGACCCTTTCTCTCAGCTTCTCTGGGTAACCTATGGTATTTGTCCAGAGCAACATTTAGACTTCACCTAGCAATCAGACACTCATTTTTTTTTTTTTCAGGCAGCATTTGGAACATCAGTCCTAGAGAAAATCATGAGAGCTGGATTCTGACTATAGCTGACATGTTTTTGTACTGTTAATCACTTAGATTGAAATTTAGGAGAAGATTATTGCAATTTCTATTCCAGAAAATGAAACAGGAATGAAGTAGGCACTGAGTTAATATGATCAGTTCCAGGTGAAAAAGAAAAAAAAAATAAGGTTCTTCAAAGGGGCCATCTTAGAAGGTTAGTATATATTCATATATGATTATCCTGTAAGGTATGACTTTAGATGATTTATGTTTTTATTTCATCCTAGCTGCCAAGGAAGATCCAAACTGATATTTTTTAAGGTAGGGAGTAGAAAAAGGAACTAATACTTCTTTATTGCTTACTACATGCCAGGAACTTTACATTTATTATTTCATCCATTTTCACAATGATTCTGATGTATAGGTATTATCATTACTATTTTATGGTCAAGGAAACTGAAGCTCATCAGAGCACAGTAACGTGTTCTGGGACACATATCTAGTGAAAAGTAGAGATGAGATTCAAAGCCAAATCTGCTGGACTCTAAAGCCACTGCTCTTTATACTGTTGGTATTCAAAACATACCATCTCTAGCAAAACCCAAACCTATCATATTCGTGAACAGATTTCAGAACTGTATCTCATATGTTTCAAACCCAGTGGTGTCAGTTTCCTATCTGCAGAAAAGCCTGCCCACATAGCACATGTTTCTACCATTGCTGATGACCTTTCTGTAGTACAGTCAGACTGAAGCATTCTAACCATGGTCCCACTCAACAGCTAATTTCCCCTAGTCCTGGATCGTATCCAGCCCACTTTGTTTTCCTAATCCCTCCAAATGCATGATCCTGAAGGTGTGAACACTGTCTGTGGGCTTGGGTCTAGTTTCCAGCTTGCCTGCTGCCCGATGTCTAATAATCCTAGACTATTTTCAAGTCTTGGGATTGTGTTCTCACTGTCACAAGCAGGCTCAGAGGAGAGCCAGGAGACCTCATGGTACAGGAGACAGAGCCCTGTGCCTGAAAGTGCTTTGTCCTTGCTGTATGACTTACCGTTGCTGGAGCTATAAGGAGTCCTTTTGCTGTCTGAGTCTTAGTTCTTTCATGAGCAAAAAGGGGATAGTAATAACCCCCCTCTTTTCTTTTTAGGATGAACAAGAGACTCATATGATATTAGTATCTAGGAAATTTTGTAAACCATGGGCATTGTACAAATTTAAGTTTGGTGGGTAAAAGAGAATGATCCCATCTCCTGGAAAAGCTTTCCTTCAAAAGGGGTGGAAGCCAGAGCACATGTTCTAGGTAAGAAACCATGAGCTCCTTCTGGTCTGCCAGGTTCTGTTTCACTAGAGCAGGCTTGGTCTCTGTCCCACATGCTGCTTAGCCCCCGCCCTCCCCAACAGCATGGCTGTGTTTCTTGGCTTGGAGTACTGAGATAATTGCTCCCTATCTTCCCTGTCCAGTGAGCATGAGCCCATTAGAACTGAAAGATTGCCACTGGCTGAAGCCTTCTGCAGACTCTGATTGGGTAAACTGTGTTTGGCTCAGCTGAATTTGCTTGCTGGCTATGTAAATATTAGGGTTGTTAATCTTTATTAGAGGGTGTTAGCCAAGAAAAATTGCATTTTTAAAAACCCATATATTAACATGGGAAAAAAGTAAAAGTAAACCAAACAAAATTTAACAATTTTGATATCCTCAAAGCTTCCAGTGAAGACTAAAAAGGCCTTGAGTGTGTATTTGTTCAATAAATAAGACTGTGGCTTCCAATTCTTTTTGAAGGAGAGGCATAGATCTTAAATAAAAAAGCCACTTTTCATTTTAGAACAAAAAAATCTGAACAATAAGAAGGTATCAACTTCACTGTCATTTAATAGGTTTGGATTTGCAAGTCAGTTTTCTTGTATTCTTTCCCCCACATAGACTTTGTCTTAAATTTAATTTGCATTTATATTTTTGTACTGTAAACTTTTAATCAAGTATAACGTACATCCAGAGGAGTACACAGATCCTAAGCTCAGTGAATTTGTACCTAGTGAGCACACTCGAGTAGCGAATAGAGCAAGAAACAGAACGCTTCTCCTGAACGCTGGCCCCCCAGTGTTCTCTTCCATTTCCAATCCCTCCCTTCAAGGCCAGTCTCCAGGGTGACTTCCAGCACCTTAAGATAAGTTTGCCTATTTTGAAACTTTATATAAATGAAATCTTCAAGTGTATACTATTTCACATCTCTCTTCTTTTGTCCAGCATTACCTGTGTGAGATCAATCCATGCTGAGTGCAGCAACTACACAATTGTTACAATTGCTGTGTAACAATCCAGTATATATATATGCTGCAATTTATTTATCCATTTTACTTCATAAGTACTTGAGTATTTGAGTTGTCTCCAGGTTGGGGCTAAGCTGCTGTGAACACTTTTGTGTAGGTCTGTTGATGAATACATGCGCCCAGTATTGCGGAGTATTTATCTAGGAGAGAAATTACCAGGCTATAGGGTATGAGTATGTTTAGCTTTAGTTAAATCCTAACGAGTACTTTTCCAAAGTAGTTGTAACAATTTACCTCTCCACTAGCAGGGAGGATACTTCTACCTGCTCCACATCTTTGCTAACAGTTGGTATTATTTGTCTTTTTAATTTTAGCTCTTCCAGTAGGTGTGTGGTAGTGCCACGTTATGGCTCGGTTTTGTTTTGTTTTGTATTTCCTGGATGTTGAATGAAGTCAAGAACATTTTCATATGTTTATTGATCATTTGGGTGCTGTCTTTTGTAAAATGAATCTTCAGTTATTTTTCCTTGTCTTTGCTATTGAATTAGCTGCATTTTCTTACTCAGTTGTAGGAGTTCTTTATATATTCTGGATATGAATCCTTTGATAAGTGTATTGTGAATATCTCCTTCTAGTCTATGGCTTGCCTCTTCATGCTCTTCATGGTGTATTTTGATGAATATACATTAATAGTTTTAATGTAGTCCAGTCTATAAAATATTTTCTTTTATGGTTAGTGGGTTTGTGTTCTGTTTAAAAAATCTCTGTCTATTCTAAATTTGGTACTATAAAAACTTCACTGTTTTACTTTTTACATTTAGATCAGTAATGTATTTGAAAGTGCTTTTCCTGTGTGGTTAAGGAAAGATTCTTCACTTTTTTCTTCCTGTTTTGCCATCCAATTGGCTTAGAGTCATTTCTTGAAAAGACCATCCTTTCCCCACAGCACTTTGTCATAAACCAAGTGACCATATATGTGTGGGTCTGTTTCCAGGTGTTAAAATTTGAAGGTCCTGCCAAATAATTGGAAGTACACTGTGATTGTATTGAATAAGTAGTTAGCTAATCCTTGACACAGGCATGGATGGCTAAGAGAGGCCAGGGCAGATCAGAGGTCCAGAAATTTTCCAGATATAAAACCCATGGACTCCGACTGTATTAAGATATGCTTCTCCAAATAAAAGACCTCTAACAGAATCCAGGATGTGTTGGTTGACTGTCCTCTCTATTGGAAGATGGGGATGTCATAAGAAATGGAATTTGAAGGAATGCAATACCTAATTTCAAATTAAATATGATTTCTCAAAATATTCAGCTGAAAATGATCATTACTTTATCTAATGCTAGTTCTCCTCATAATAAGGGAACACTTTCCCTGAAAACAGACTCAGCTGGTGCTTATTCTTGGGGTTCATCACTTGTACCTGATATAAGTACTCAGGAATTAGACACCCAAAGCTTTTAATTGCTCACTCATTTTAATGACTTTGGAGGGCTCTTTGTGTCCAACTACTTCCAGCAACCTGAAATCTTTTAGTTTTTCTAAGACCCTAAAACAGCTGGGTAAGGGGCTGCTAAGGGGGTATTTCTTCAAATAGATGATAAGGGGTATTTCTTCAAGTAGATGAGTACCCCCTTTTCTAAGAGTCCCACCCAACTTAGACTATGGAGGACATTGACTCTCTCATAGATCCCCAGCCTGTCCGGATAATACAGCTCCCTTCCATCAGGGGTACCCAGGGTGGTTGATGAAGTAGGATCCTTTTTCCAGGGGACATGAACCTGGTCCTGGTACATTTAAGCTTAGAAAGTTACCCCTTATTCCCATTTCCCTCTCTTGCAGCTGACCTAGCAGTCTGAGCTGCCATGAATGGGAAATATTGTTCAGAGAACAATGGATCAGTAGTTAGTTTCTTTGTAAGTTTCCATGTGGTCAACACCCACAGTTGAGCATCTTCTGCATACCAGCACTCAAAATCTATTCGCAGTCCTTGAGGGCTTAGTTTACTTCTGACTGTGTGAAGTGACAGTCTCTGCTTAAACTTGGGGCCTGACAAAACCTTTCTGATGCTTGATCACTTGACGTCACCTCTCACCCATCTCTGTTCCCTGTTATGGCCAGATTCAGTGGAGTATTTGATGATCAGTGTTAACTGTCTGTCCCTATATTGTACCCTCTTTGTACCTCCATTGTTACCTGAACTAATCTAAGTCTTGTTAACCAGGGCAACTTCAACTTGGAGAGCAGTTTTTGCACAGTAACGTCCAAACTGGGCTCCTGCTGAAGCCCTTAGTTGCCCCATCTAAGTTCTTAAGATGCTTGAGATTCTGTTCTGATACTCCAGGGTCCGCCACTTTGCTGTGCCTTTGTCAAGAGAGGATGGATTTTTTTCGTATAATGTCATTGATATGTTGGGATCTTGGGCTCCTTCTATGGCAAAAGGTCTAGCAGTAATATGGAGTTAAGACTGTGGTATAGTGTCTCATAACTGTTGTGTCTTGTTTCAGTCAGCCAACAGTCCCAGTTATCACAAGTCTTTGCCACCCCAGATGTTGTACAGCTTTGATCTCATCCACCCACTTTCTCTGCGTGTGAATACAGAATGGCTGGAGATTTTATTTTAGACTCTTTAACTTCGGTTCTTTTAGAATGGGCATTAAAAAAGGAGACTTCTGTTTTGTTTGTTTTAAAAAAATTCGTTTTACTAATCTTTGCACATTAAAAAACCATTGTATGTAATAGAATAACAGACTTTAGAACCCAGAGATATTAGATATCATTAGTTCAATCTTCTCATGACTAAATAATATTGTGAGATTTCTTTCCCTAGAGATATTTTTAAATGTCTTTTACAATCACAGGAAGTCAGAGTTGGAAGAGAGCTAAGAACTGTGTGAGGCCAGCATTCTCTGTACAGATGAGGAGCCTGAGACCCAGAGGACTCAAGTGGCTGGAGCACAGGGCTGCGATTAGACCCTGGGTCTCTAGACTCCTCAATCCGGGGGTCTTTTCTTGTGTAGTCATGGCTGTTTCTTGCTTTCAGTTTTGCTTCATTATTGTTGCCCAGGGACAGCCAGGAGTTTCTCATAGAATCTGTGAATGTGCTTGTCATGAGACATTAATCTGCACCAGAATTTAAGGTAATATTGAAATAGCCAAAATGTACTTTGGGCAAGAGCCATGAATCCCAATGGGAGTGGGCTGGAATAAGTAGTTATGTTAATAAAACCTTTCCACATCAAAAGTGTGAGTCAGATTCAGTATATGAATACCATCAAGAAGATACACACAGAGGGAGTTTAATTTTAGTACAAATAAATCACCTGTTTGCATCTCTCTTCAGAAATAAAGGGGGTGGAAGTTGCTATGTCTTTCAGATTAGACTGACTTCTAAAAAAGGGAAAATAACCTGGAGGACGGTTATTTTCCTTGTGGACTCCTGTCCCATGTACCATCTATTTCTAGTGAAGTTTGAACTTGCAGTTTAAAAGCAGGTGGAAGTGGATAGTGTGCCTTTGCCTTGGCTGCATTCAGGAAATTCCATACCTGCCCGTTCCCCTGTAGGCACCTGCCGCAGCTCTTTGCCGGGGCCTGTTGCTCTGGGCTGGTATGCAGTCTGGCAAGGATGGCGGTGGGTGTGGAGCCAGGGGAAACCTCCTGTGATGGTGTACAAAGCTTTTCTTGAGAAGCGAAGCCAAAGGAGCCAGCCGTCCTCATGATAATTGGAGCTCCCCTCTTCTGTGCATATTTCTCTAAGAAGGCCTAAAGCAAGAGAAGAGGCTCAGAGATGGGCCTTGTGGAGTTCAGCACCAGTCCTAGGGAAGCCTAACAGTGGGAAGAAACAGGATCTGAGCTGAGATGGCTATCCTGCCCTCTCTGGACAGGCCATTGTCCATAAGAGTTCATGTGTTGATTTGCAAAGCACTCCTGAGCTTCTCTTCAGGGATTTGTGTCTGAAGGGGATCTCCATTCCTGGAATTCACTGAAAGCTCTGCCTGACATGCCCTCTGCAACTCATCATGTTAATGGGAAGGGAGGGCTGGAAGCCAGCCGGCTGCCCTACCCCCAGCCATGTCAGGATGGCTGTATTGATTGAGAGTCTGACGGAAGGTTACTGCAGTGGACAGGGAGTCGCTGATAGTGGAGGAATAAAGCTCTGGCCCTGAAGCCTGTCTTCTTAACTGGGCTCTCAGCCAGGGCTTCCTTGCCAACTCTCTACTCCTCCCAGTCCGTCATGCACACCCAACTAGATCTGGCTTCCCTGAACACCACTTAGTCAAACTCCGCAATTGCTTAGAAACCCTTAATGGGTCCTCTTGGCCTGGACTCAAGGCCCTATAAAGAATCAGGTGCACATCCACAAACAGTAGTCTTCCCAGCCTTATCACTGATCCAGGCCCCTCTCTGCAGCAAAGCCCGTTGTGTAGTCAGATGTGTTCGGTTCACGGTCCCCAGAAAACACCAGGCTTATTTGTACCTTCAAGCCTTTTCCCAGCTTGTCACCTGCCATTTGTGCTCCATCTGCACATGTATCCTCCATCCTTCAGCATTTGACTTTCACCTTCCTTGCTAGGTGGTAGCTCACTTCTCTTTGGGCACTAAGCCCCTTGAGGGGAGGAGCCCCTGTAGCCCCCAGCACAATGCTGAATGTGAGATGGGTACCTGTTGCTTCGTGGATGAACAGGGAGAGATGGGTACTTGCAATAGTGAATGCTCTCTGGGCAACTTACGATTATTTCCTTCTTGATTTGGTAACCGTGCACCCATTTTAGTTTTTTATTTTTATTTATTTTTTTAAATTTAAATTCAACTAGCCACCATATAGTACATCATTAGTTTCAGTGTTCAATAATTCATCAGTTGTGTAGAACACCCAGCCATGCACAGATTTTAAAGTGAGGTTTGGAGATATTTAATGGGGTACGGGGAACAGAGGCAGATGCCTCAGGTTTCCAACAAAGTAGTCAAGAACAAGATTGAAACAGAGCAGGGGCTAAAGGCAAAAGCAAAAACAGAAAAGAAATTGGATTTAATACATCTTTAAGATGTAAGATAAGTGTAGGGGATTGAATAAGTATCCTCTGAAAGTTCATGTCTACCTAGAACCTCAGAATATGACCTTATTTGGAAATCGGGTCTTTGCAGTGTCATTAATTAAGGTCAGGTGGGGTCGTGCTGTATCAGGGTCGGCTCTAAACCCAATAGACAACATCTTTCTAAGAGCAGAGGGCACACAGAGAAGGCCATGGGAAGGTGGAGGCAGAGATGAGTGAGATAGCTACAAGCCTGGGAATGCCAGGAATTGTCAGGAGCTCCAGAAATGAAGAGGCAAGGCAGGATTCTTCCCTAATGCCTTAGGTAGGAGCATGGCACTCCTGACACCTTGATTTTGTTTTTTTGTCTTTTGTTTGTTTTTTTGTTTTCTCTGTTTTTCTTTTCTCTCTTTTGTTTTAAACCATCTAGTGTATGGTAATTTCTAGTGGCAGCCTGAGGAAATCAATAGAGTCCACTCACGGGCAGAACCATCCTTATGAGGTGTAGGAAGGAGAAATCATAGGAGGCAGGGTCTATTGTTTGCTTCCATTTTTATGTAGGAGAAATCCCATTAAAATGATCATCAGGAATAGAGGAGGTGTTTGCTGGCAAGAGGACTTGGGGAGGATTTTATTATGGTAATCTTGTGAAAAAGCGGATGGGTTGTGGGAATGTTTTGATGCAAGGGAAGGAGAGGAGAGAAAGTGCTGAACTACCCAAGTTGGCTTTTGTAAGGAGTGCCATGTATGTGTATGAGACTGCCTTCTCTTTCTGGGCCCCCAGGCAGCTCTGGTCTCTGTCCTCAAAGCAGTGAGAACCCCATGAAGTAGAGGGTGGGACAAAAGACAGCTTTGCCCTTAGAGTATGTCATTAGATGCTACTTCCGTGGACCCTCTCTTCTTCCCGGTGTTAGAGGTGATGAGGTGCAAATGGGATGCCCTTGGGAAGCCTAGCCCATTTCCATCTGTTATCACTGTTCTGTTTCAGCAAGTCTCTCCCCCTCGCAGAAACTTGCTCTTCTCCCTTTTGCAGAGGCATATAGGTTGATGTGTGCATGGAAGAACAACACTTTGTAAGCCTTAAAATGCTGTATAATATCGTATCTTAGAATACAAGCATAGGAAGACCTTTGGGGCCTGGGGTGTCTCGTGACCTATGTGAAAAATAATGCAGCTTTCAGTATGGGATGATACTGAAAGGTTCTGGATACGGATGATTGTGACAGTTGTACAATAACGTACAAGTACTTAATGCCACTGAACTGGTTGTACACTTACGAATAGTTAAAATGCTAAATTTTATGTTATGTATATTTTACCACACACACAAAAAAATCACAAGCACCTCCCCACAAAAAACCAAAGGGATGCAAATACTGGACAAAGCTGACAACCAAGGAAATCTGACACTCTGGGTGTGATAGGGTAATTTTTACATTTTGTGGTCAGCGCTCATATTTACAGTCATTATGAGGAATTAGCCCTGTTTACCAGGACTCAATTAACACAATGGATTATTCTTATTACTTTGGGGTGGCTCTCGAAATTCCCGTGGGAGTGGGTAAATTAGATCACAGTAATTGGAATTGGGATGAACCATAAACTGTACTTAATCACATGGGATGTGGTTCTACCTCTGCACCAAGGTTATGCCCCCACCTCAGCACTATGCTTTCCTCTTTCTTCTTCCCTTTGGTACCCAATTCACTCTTTATCCCGGGAGGTCAGGGTGCAAGTGGGTTTACAGCTACAGCACCGAAACATGGGAGTCCCATGTGGCTTCAGGCGCTCGACTAAAAATGTCTCATGCCATCACAGAACTTGGTCCTCTGGCCCAGACTTTGCTCCCGGAAGCCAGAGCTGTTTGCACACCTCCCAGAACATTTCATTCTGCAGGCCTGTGGGCTTCCACATCAAAGCCTTCTAGGATTACCTCCCAATTTTCTCCTCTTCCTAACCCTGAGCTGCTTCCAGAGATCAAACCGCAGGCATAAATACTGCCCGGTGGCCTCTTAGTTTCTGAAGAGTCCCCCATAAGCTGACAGCCCAGAGAATAACTCAGAAAGTGGCTGAGAGATGGACGCCTTC
The DNA here is from genome assembly GCF_010015895.1 of Lontra canadensis. Classification (NCBI taxonomy): domain Eukaryota; kingdom Metazoa; phylum Chordata; class Mammalia; order Carnivora; family Mustelidae; genus Lontra; species Lontra canadensis. The sequence continues at coordinate 5,244,913 of NW_022631032.1, read as the reverse complement.
TGGATTGAGAAGTTGTTTCATTTTAGCACCACATAAAATGTTTATATTTTCATGTTCAGATATTGAAACCTGTATTGTGGCTCCTCTAAGTTAGCTCTGAAAGTGATGCAGAACACTGTTTAATGTAGAAGTGGCCGTGATGCCGGATGATTCGGAGTCAGGCCCAGAGCCAGGCAGAGATCTCGGAGGGAATGGCTGCATGGGCTTCTGCCTTCACGGCAAGCGGCTGCTGTCCTGAGAGGGGGCTGGGGATAGGGAAAATCTGTGCCTTCCTTGTGGGCTTCTTCTTGTTGAATTTTGCTCCACAGGTTGGAGGACAAGTGCCAGTCCTCCTAACTAGGCCTTAAAAGTCTGGGTGGCGTGGACTCTCGCTGGAGCCTGTGGAGATTATAAAACAAGAAGCTCACTGCCTTGCGTGGCAGGAGTAAGAGCCAGTGTGGAGGGTAGGAGTTGGAAGGAAGTTGGAAATCAGCCCCTTGTGGCCCTTCACTTTGAGATTCACAAAGAAAAAAAGAGATGTCTCCCCTCTAAAAGGTAAGAGTTTCAATTCATCTGAACTCTGATGATTATAGTCTGTTTTAGTGCCAGTGGCATATTTCCATAATGTATACAAATCATATATGAATTCTTATGAGTCCGTGCTCTAAGGCAAAAATCAAACACCCAGGCTCACTGCTGAGGTGGGGGGCCTTCAGAGCTGGCATAAAGCTGGAATCCTGCCTAGTGCCCGTGGAAGGGGCTGTTATTAGGGTGAGAGAGGATGGCGAAGATTGCCTGGAAACGAGAGAAGCACCAACTACGGTTTTGTCTTTTTCTCCTTAGCAACTGGACCCTCCTTCCTGCACCTGAAGACCTTGCTCACTGCAGGTTCTTCCAAAGAAGCAGCAGCTTGACTTCCAAGTACCGTACTGGAAATGAGGGTGTCAGCAAGAGAGGAGGATGGCCGAGGGCATCTCGTGTGCCTGAAACAGTTCTTCATGAGTGAAAAGGGGGTGCAGGATGGAGATGACACCAGCACCCACTTCCAGCTCTCCAAGTCTCTACTTTCTACTGCTCCTCCATCCGAAGCCACAGAATCCTGACCAGGACCATGCAGGGAACAATTGCAAGCCACCCACTGTCCCCTTAGCTCTATTTAAAACATGGCACAGATAAGATGACTTTTGAAGATGAGAAGGACAGAAAAATAAATGTATAAAAATAAAAGTAAAAAAGCTCTATGTTTTCCTGGCACGTTGGGATGAGTGCCTGAGAGTGGATGTAGGCCAGAAGGTTACATGGGCACACCAGCCCCGGCTCCAGAAGACATTCCTGGCCAGCCTCTTCAGAGGGAGGACGTGCATAGGCAATGGAAGCATCCAGAGGAGTAAGCAGCTACTGTAGGACTTGCCCACTGATGGGTGGTTGATCACTCACACAGGCGGAAAGAACCATGAATTCCCTGGTAGTGACACTGGAATCATCTTTTGTGTTTCCAGATGCATTAAAAATAGAAAGGAACCACCATGCATGGAATATATGAAGTCTTACAGAGAAGAGTGGTAAAGTATTTTGTTCTGAAAGATCACCTTGCAAGCCGTATAAAAGCAGTCTGGAGAAACATGGCCTCACCTCATGCGGCATTAGAACATGCATCCTGTAGCCTCAATCTGTACATGACATTAAAGTATATTCTTTGTTGGTGTTCTTTACAGGTGTTTTTAAGCTGAATGCACTCCAAAAAGTAGATAGGAGAGAAGAATAGTTGCTAAGACACATAAAATGCTCTAGAATTGGAGTTGCATAAGAAGTAAAAAAAGAAACAATATAAGAATAGAAGAAGAAATGTATAAATATTACAATAGGACATTGAATTATTTTAGGACCTTTACTCAGGGATCAAAAACATCAGATAAGTCTACAAAAGCCTCTGAGAGGCTGTAGAAAAAACTAGATAATGTAGAGTAGCGATGTCCTTTTGGGAGTTTAAAACAAAACGCCTGAGTTATTCATGAGAGTAATATTCAAAGATCTTAAAGGATTGTAAAGTGTAGTTTCACAGTTTAGAAAGATAGACTGAGTTCTGGGCACCCTTACCTCTATTCCGGACAGCGGTAGAGTTCTGGGTATATCTTGAGAAGATGTGGAGATAATTTCAGAGGATTTCTGGCTGAAGAAACATACTGATGCCTGTCTTGAGCTCCGTCCCTTTAAAGTCAGAGTGACCACCCTTGGGCTGGTCAGCCCTTTACCGTGGACCTCACAGAGCTCACCTATAGGCTTGCTCTGGGCCAACTTCCAAGCTCTGTGCTCTTCCTCCTGAGCTCATCTGTATGTAGTCTTGCTCCTGGGCTACTTGACTGATTTTTTGAAGCCTAAGGAATTGCTTCCATCTTCGCATGACCAAGCCTGGGCCAAGCCACTATTTCTGCTGACTCATTTGCACTATCTACCTCTACTGGGGATGGTCATAGCTTTCATAGCTGACACACCATCCAGCTTGAACCCAGTCTCTTCTTTGGTCATTGTGAGTAGCAAGAAGCACTATCTTTTGGATTCACTGCAGGATTCACACACTTAAATGCGCAAAGTCAGTTTCTGTGGCTTTTGCTGCATCCAGATTGGACAGTGCCCGTGGCTGAGACATCCTTTACCTCTGTTTCCAACAAACTCAGCTGGCATTTAAAACCTCAGTGCGCTTCCTCCACCTTGTCCAGAAGAAAGTCAAATGAAAGACTTCATCAAGAAATGGAGAAGAACCACATGGTTGGTCACTGCTGCTGTGTGAATCTTGTGTTTAGAGATCAGAGGTGGTGATATAAATGTAGCCAGCCCTGCTGCTGCTTTCACTTCACGTACTGCTAAACTGTACAGTATAGTTCAGCTTTCAGTGCTGGAATGGTGTTTCAAATGTAGACTCGAATAATGCTCAGGGGCTTGGTTCTAACATAGAGCTGGGGATTCTGTCCTGAAATGCATTCTGCTGCATTGGGAAGGAACCCAGTTTTCTATGTCTCTTGCTTTAAACTCTTCTCTCTTCCAGAGGCTGGAGTCTTGAAATATGTGTCTGCATCTTGAAATATGTGCCTTGAATAAGATCACTAACCTGTAGAAAACTTGTATTACTTTGAACAAATTCTCAGTTTATAGAAACCTATGGAAATAGCAAAAGCCAGCATGAGAAGAAGCAGTAACTTTAGCAGTGATAAACTAAGGGGATAATCTGAAAAATAAAGTATGTGCCCAAAACTGTATTTAATTAGTTTGGCCTTTCCCCTCCCCCATCCTTTTCCGTTTTTACATTTCTTTTTTAAAATTAAGTGCTCTTTCATGATCTACTTAATATTGTGAAAGATGCCAGTCTGGAAATTAGGATGGCATTTCTTGAAACAAGTGGCAGCATGGTAAGGTAGAAACAGCTTGGGGTCTAGTTCTGTCCTTGCTGCTAACCCTGGGTAGCCTTGGCCTTGCTGCTAACCCTGGGCACCTCTCTGGGCCTCTCTTTTTGTATCTGTAAAGTCACAGGTCTCTCAGGAGTACCTTCTGGCTCTAAAATCCACCAGCTCTGTACTGTTGATGCTTTCCTGTGTTTGGAAGTTTCTAGGTTTCTTATGAACTGTCATAAGAGCTAGAGTTCAGGAGGAGTAGAATCTTGTGACTCCGTTTGTGTCAATGTTCAGCACTTTTAAATGCAAATGTAGGTAATTAATTTGTCATCTTGCTTGAATATTACTATACTTTAAAAATACTGTATGCTAAAATATAATCTTTAGAAAAACAAATTTGTAATGGAAAATAATAATTGTTACCGCTTATCTCAAATCCAGCAGGGCCCCTCAGTCATCACCTACAGCATGGTTCTCAAACCTAGCTATGTATTAGCATCTCCCACGGAGCTTTTAAAGATACTGGTGCCTGCTTTCCCACCTCAGAATCTCTGATCTGATTGGTCTGGTGTGGGGCCCGATACCAGTATTTTAAGAGTCAAGTCAAGAACCAGTGGCCTACAAAATAATTTCAATTTCTGGGACTGATGTCTAAGATCTCACAGGGGTGACTCACACCTACTTGGCCTCCGCGCTGACTGACCACCTGTGGGCCCTCCTGCATGCCATCATGTTCATAGTGTTGTTTCACATTTCCATATATTTGCACCTGCTGTGATGGCCTGGAATGCCATCACCCTAAGGGGCCTGCCTCTTCTTTACTACAGGTTTCTTTATTAACATAGTTCCTATAATACTTTGTAATGGCCTGCTTTGTAGTTGTCTTCCTAGATTGTAAATATTTTATCCATAATTGTATGCATTTGTATTCATAAATCTGATCATCTGTCTCTCATGTTTAAAACTCCTGAGTGCCTTCCCATTGTTCTAGGAATAGCATCCACACCTTTTACCTTGCCTGTAAGGCCCTGTGTAATCTGAGCCTCCCTCTTTCTCAGACCTCTTCTCTGAAACACTTCCCATTTGTTCACTCCACTCCAGCCTTACCAGTGCTCTGTTCCTAAAACATGTGGAGCTTGTTCTTATCTCAGGGCTTTTGCAATGTGATTCCTTCTACCTGGGGCATCTCTCATCCTCTCATTTGACTCCTTCCCAACGTTCAGGCTTTAGCTCAAATGTCCCTTCCTTAAAGTGGACTTTCCTGACCACCATAGCTCAAGTAGCACACCCTCATCCCCTCATCACTCTCTATCCTACCGTTTTTATGTTCTTTTGGGACTTACAGTATTTGAAGTGATAGTTTCATTTTGTACACATGAGTATTGAAAAACTTCCATTATTGGAATGTAAGTACTATGAAGATAGGAACTTCGCTCTCCAGTAGGGGCTCGATAAATATTGAACGGATGAATGTTATTTATCTCTTCTATAAGATAATGCTATGCCTGGCATAGTGACTGGAAAGAAGGTGTTCAATAAGTGTTTGGTGAATAAATGTTTACATGTCATAGACGTTTCTCCTTAACAGTATGACCGAAGATCTCTACATAACTATAATAAAAATTAGGCTGACATGCCTTTGCATTCTTATTAATGTCCAGTTAAAAAAAAAACACAGAAAAAGATGTATCTTTCTTTTTATAAGAAAATTAGATTCTTTCCATAACTTCAAAATGTCCATTTCTAGTACCCACACCAATAGGGGCTCCCCCTCTCCAGCAAATAACAAAGAAAATAACAAAGGAAAAGAGATTGCTCTGGGAGACAATTTTGCCTAGAAGCCCCAAATTTAAACTGAGACTGCTGCTCTGAACTAAAATGAGAGGAAAACAATTTTTTTTTAATGAACATTCAGATCAGGGGCTTTTCAAATAGGTGACTGGACAAGTGAAGGTGGAGAATGGGCAATAATGAGAGAGGAGCCACAGGGCTCTGCATGCCGAGTCTGGGCCCAGAGCCCCCTTAGCCCTTTACCTGCAGTTTACTGCTGACCTCTGGGTCCCTTGTGAAATCACTGAGGAGGAGATCCTGGTGGCTGATGGTGATGGTGGGAATTGTAATCTCTTTTCTCCAGTTGGGCTCTTCCCCTGGCATACCTAGAGATACAAAATACCTGGGCAGGTTGTCAGAATCTTTAGGGGCAAGGATAGAGCCACACAACCACGCCCAACTCCCTAGAAAACATGAGTCAAGTACAGTCTGAAGAGAAAGGAGTGGCATGTCTGTTTTCCCATGGATAAAATGAGAGGTTGGGCTAAAGGGTCTTTAGTTCTTCCTCTGTTTCCAGCCTGCTCAGTCTGCAAGAATATGTAAGCGTTTTGTTATTGAAGTGATCAATATCCAAACTGTAGGCAAAGGGTAATCCAGTTAGCCTTTTCATCTCGTGGTTCTTTCAGCACACATGGCAGTATCGGCTCTGTAAAATGCCAGGATGCTCTTTGGTCTGCAGAATGCCATGTGGCAAATTGAGGTGGTACATTTCCATTGCAATGAGGTCTGGTTGAGTTGCTGCAGAATCGCGTTGTCCTGTATAGTAGCCACTACCCACATGTGGCTATTAAAGTTAAATTTCATTAAAATTAAAATAACATAAAAAATTCAGCTTCTCCATTGCATTAGCTATGTTTCAAGTTTTCAGTAGCCCCATGTAACTAGCGAGTAAGGTCTGTCTTGAACAGAGCAAATATGTTCGTTTCCCATCAGCATAGAAAGTTCTCTTGGACAGTGCTGGTTTACAGGGCAGCCCTGCTATGGATGAGGGAAGTCTGGTGAGAGAGCTGCTAAGGCCCTACCCATCTGCAAGTCTGACTGATTCTATGGCTTTGTACTGGGAAGGTCATATTCTGCTCTTCCTCTGCTGAAAGTCTTTTGGTCTCCAAAAGTCCTGAGGCTTGTGGAGAGGGACAGAACAACTGCAGGAGTTCCTGTCTGCCAGATTAAGAGATGATGAGATGCTACTGGAATGCCCTTTAAAAAGCTGAAGACTTACATGAGTATAGGGCATGGTGATTGTGAAGTGAAAGTATTAGACACAAAGGCAGCTTGGTCCTGACTCCTCCTTGACTTCCGTCCCTCCAAATCAATCAAAGTGAAGTTGGATTTGAAGCAGTGGGTTTTGGTTGCCATTGGCAACTGATTCCTTACCTGGTCCAAGCTCTGGGAACCTAGGTTAGACAATGTGGGAGAGTTCAGGGAAGAGCATGGAGAGTTGATTTCTGCTAGGAAGAGATGTGTTTGCGCTGGCTTTAAGGGAGCCCCCAGCTGGTGGTGACCTCCCTTTATGAGAGGTCATGAGGTGGGCTTGTATGAGGGGCTCAGCCAGGTTCAAAAACTAGGGGAAGCTCCCTACCTAGGGAGCTACCTTCTTTCCCAGGTGAAGAGGGAGCTCACAGAGAAGGTGACTCTTTGTCTACCCTCTCTGCATGTCTCCTGGTTGGGCTTTCCCTCTACTTCCTCTCATGTCTTTTCATCTTTGTTTTAACTCATGGCGTTTTGTCATGACAACGTAGTGTGTTAAATGTTGTATAAAAGGCATTACTTTTGAGGAATGTGGTGACTACATTCACATGCCCTCTGTTTAGGCTAGGTTTCAGTGGGCCTCTGATGGAAGAGGGCTTTGGGAAGGATTTGGAAGGTAACTACATCTATTGCCATTGTGAACACTACCTCCAAGCACGTGACACTGTGCTGGAGCTATAGGAAACCCGTGATAAAGGCACAGACTTCCAAACAAAGGCTGGTGTATTTAGAATACATGCTAAGAGAGTACAACTCTACATGTTGACTCTTGGGTGTGAAGTCATAGCCTTTGAGCTACATGGGCCTTGATTCAAGTTTTATTTACTGACTGTGTTATCTTTGGACTCTATTAGCCTCCGTTTACTTACATGTGAAATGGAAGTAATAATGCCTTACTCAGAGATGTTGTAGGAATGAATGATGTATAAAGGACCAAGCAGAAGGCTTGACACATTGAGTCACTTAACAAATTATTTCCATTCCCTTTGTGAGGGGTCGGAACTATGATTTGGATGGGAGCGATGGAACAACTATGGGGACTGGGAATTCATTACACTTTGCAAATGACAGGGTGGGGATAGTGGTGGGTTTGGCTTGCTGGTCCTCCCTATGGGATGAGTTATGAAGGAGCCTGTTTCTCTTTAATTCTGAGTCAGTGGTTGATGTTTTAGCAGCTATAGCTTCTCCCCAGCTGTGGGCTATAGTTAGATAGGGATTGATACTTGTAGACAATCTACAACTACTCCTGCAGTGAAATTCCAGAGATTGACAGAGGGGTAGCTTGTGTACTTTTGGGGGAGGGGAGGAGGATCTCCAGGGCTCCCTGGTGCCTCACCTTCAGTGAAATGCTGCTTCAGTCAGTGGTATTGATTGATTGATTGATCTCTGATGGAAATTTTGTCCTGTTCAGTTTCTCTTTTTACTATAGAATGTGAATGTATATTTGTAGAAAGAAAGGGAAGGAGTTATTACCAACAGTGGGCTGACTTTCTTGTCAATAGGGGAGCAGGTAGGGGAAGAGGTGGGGGTGATTCTCTCTGGGACTCCCAGTTAGCCTGATGGGATGTGGGAGTGGCGTCTTGCTGGAGTGGCACTAGGGAAATGAAGAATAGAGAGCTCTTTCCACTGAAGAAATGGGAGAAGGAGGTAAGAAGAGTCCCACTGTGGGATCGGTGTTCTGAGTACAAGAGGCAAATGCCCATTGTTGGGTATAAAGTGTGGGGCTAGGAGTAGGATTGGCTTGGGTGAAACTTGACCATGAGCATATCTACGTTCCCGTCTCAGAAAATGCCTTGGCAAAGCCTTAAATACCTGATTGCTGTGAAGATGTGCTTGGGATGGGCAGTAAGAAAAAAGAAACAAATGACAGAGGCCTAGTTCATCACTAGGTCCCTTTTCACCACATCCAACTTCAAGATGCCTTTATACCAAGGAAACTTTGCCTCCTCCCTGGCTTCCCACAAACTTTTCTGAAGAGATCTGTCTTCTCTGAGTATGATGGAAGGAGTTGAACCATGGGAAGGAATTTTAATGCTAGTCAGCATCCACTGCGTGCCAGGGACAATACTAGGCACTTAATTATGTCTTTTTACCTCTCATAACATCCCTATGACCTATGCATGTAAAATCCCAGTTTTACAGATTAAGAAACAGGCTCAGGGATGTGGAGTATCCTTTCCAGGGTGAATAAATGGCAGTGCCAGGATTAAGATACTAGATCTTTTGCCCCAGATCATGGAGCACCCCTAAATATCAACTTAAGGAATTCGGAATTCTTTTAGAAGGCAACAGGGATTTGTTGACTGTGACCAACAGCTTGATATATGAGAGAAGACACTTTCCTCTCGAGCACATGCAGAGAAATTGTATGTCAATAAAAGAAGTCTCTAAACCTTTCACATTTTTATGAGCCCTTGTGAAACCTTTGGGCTTGGTTCCTCTTTATGTGGTCAAAGCTGTGTAGGCTATATCTGGCTCCAGTCTTGGGGTCTCTTGAAGCCTGCTGGTCTCAGGCCATGGGCCACATCAGTTGCCTTGTCTGAAATATACTTGACAGTCTTTCTCAGGTGGCACATTCTTTTTGCCACCCCTGCTCTCAGAGGTGATGGATTTGCACCTTGGAGTAATCCTCTGTAAGGTGATTTGGGAAATTGGACCCCAAAGCACCTTTTTGCATGTTTCCCATTTATTCACCCTTCTGCCCACCATGGGCACGTGCTGTGGTGCCCAGCTCAACTATGTATTTCACATTTTGCTTTGTGTTGCTACTGTTTGGGGTTTGGGTTATTGATATCTGTAATGAGTTCACTGAGGGAAGAGTCCTTAGCTTATACATTCATGAATACCCTATGTCGGCCAGTGCAGTGCTGGGCTTGGAGGGTAGATGGCATAAATATACACAGAATGAAAGTGATTATCAGGAAGAAGCTTCTTTTTTTTTTTTTTAAGATTTTATTTATTTATTTGACAGACAGAGATCATAAGTAGGCAGAGAGGCAGGCAGAGAGAGAGAGAGAGAGAGAGAGAGAGAGAGAGAGGAGGAAGCAGGCTCCCTGCAGAGCAGAGAGCCTGATGTGGGGCTCGATCCCAGGACCCTGGAATTATGACCTGAGCCGAAGGCAGAGACTTTAACCCACTGAGCCACCCAGGCGCCCCTCCAGAAGAAGCTTCTAAGAGCAGTCCCACACAGGGGTTGCTTAGAACCAAAGGAGATTTTTCACTGGTTAGTGGCTGGTTATTGCTGAGAGGGGCAAATGAGTGTTTCCAGAGGCAAAGGGAAGATGTATTAGATATCTTTTGCTGTGTAAAAAAACCCCAGGCCTTCGGGCTGAAAACAACTGTTTATTTAATTACAGTTCTATGCATCAGTCATTGGGGTTGGAACCAAATGGGTGGTTCTTCTGCTGGTCTCATGTGGGATCACTCATGTAGCTATAGTCATTTGACAGCTTGGTTGGGGCTGGATAGTTAAGGTGGATCCACTAGCATGTCTGGCATTTGGATTTGGTTATCAGCTGGGTACCTCTCTCTGTTCATCTTGTGGTGTCTCTTCCACCAGAAGACCAGACTAAGTTTCCTTACTTGATGATAAATATGTTCCAGTAGAATAGAAGCCAAATCTGGAAGACCTTTAGAAGGTCTGTCCTGGAAGTCCCATAGCATCTCTTTTGCTGTATTCTTTTAGTTTAGGAAAGTCTCATACTAGCACCGATTCAGGGGGCAGGAAGGTTAACTCTACCACTTGATGGAAGGAGAGGCAAAATCACATCACATAAATGAATGCGAGGCTTGGTGGGGCCAGAATTGGTAAACAGTCTATCATAGGAGGACTTCTGTTTTTCTAACCCTCTCTTAAGTTTGAACTGCATGTTCCCTGAGGAATTCCTGCCTGCAGAGAGGAAATTAAAGTTTGGATTCTCAGGCAGATGGTTTAATAACTGCAAGCAGTTGCCATCAGGATTCCTGAATACAGTCATCTTTCTGGGGTATCTAGGATATGTTCTGATGGATGTCCTAAGCATCCTCCCACAAAAACTTGCATTATTTCCATACGTTTTTAGACACTCAGTAAAGAAGACAGCTTGGTGGAGTGGAAGAGCTTGGGTTTGGGAGTTGGGCAGACCTGGGTTCAGCCAGTCCAGCTTTAGTAGTGACTGGCCAATGGTTTTGAGTGGGTTACTTAATTTTTCTGAAACTTAGTTGCCTCATCCATAATTTGAGTATATCTGTTTTGTATGTTTGATGTGAGGTGTCATTCATTCAACGATAGGTGATGATGCTCCAGGAATAAGAATCTATTCCAAGGAGAGAATGAGCTCAAGTTCCTCATTCAGAGCTCCTGAATCAACCCAGTCTCACTCCCACACCCCTGTCCTTACCTTGGCATGCTGGCCAAAAGGTCATGCATTTCTCCCAGTCTTCCTATTTTATTCTGTGATGATTGTTGTGAGCAGAGGTCAGAATGGGTCCACCTAGCTAATCCTAGTCCCTTGCAGAAAGGCCAGAGGAGGAAGTTTAAGAAAAATAGCCAGAAAGTCTACCTTATAGAATAAGAAATTCTGCTTGAGTACTGAATGAATCAACTAGAAATGATGCACCGAGAAGCATATCTCTGCTTAGGGCAATAGTATGGGGTTTGGGTGGAGAGGACTGGGACCCTAGGCCTTCTAGATCTGAGGTTTTGAGCAAGCTTTTTACCCTAATTATCTGGATAGTGAGAATCAGAAGTTTGTTTTGCAAGTTTGTTTAGAACAGGAGGAAAAAAATTGCTAAGAGCCTAGCAGAGTTCCTTGAGTATAGCAGGTGCACAGTAAGTGATAGCTTTGCAATAATTCTCAACCCTGTCAACACTTGTGTATTGCTGCTCCTGAGTGCTGGGCTCATGCTGTCCCCATGGTGTGACAGAGTAAGACTATTCCATGCTTTGAATGACCTACCTCCTGGGATGTGACAGCTGTGTTTCAGAAAAGTTGTGTGTCATGTGCATTTCAGAAGTTGAATCCTATTTTCTTATTGACAAATCTGATCATTGGTCTCAGTGACAGTTTGTTGAAAAGCAGATGTAATGGGAATGAGCAGAGCTGCCACAATCATCTTCCACCCCTGCTATCCTTCTAGCCAGGAAGTTTGGCTTCAGGAGATTAAATAAGTGACTCATCCAAGGTCATACAACTAGTAAATGACGTAGTTGGAGAATAAGGCTATCTTATCCATATGGGGGGGGTGGGGGGAGGAAAAATGCATAGCAATTTGATTGGAAGGAAATGTGTAAAAACATTATTTATACTGTTAATTCATGAGGAATGGGATTGAGATATTAGGTCATTTTATTTCCTGTGTGTACTGTATTTGTCAAATTTTTTATGATGAACATGCATTGCTTTTATAATGACCAAAATACATTTGATAAAGAATAAAAAGCAAATTTAGAGGGAGAAAATTTGGGAGAACAGAGCTGAAGTGGTGGCCTGTGTTTAGATTGCAGACATGGGTATGTCAGACTGAGGAGAATGTATTGGACAAAGAACCCACAGAATTGGGAGTAGATGCTTACCTTTTCCTAGGATTTTAGGATGGAACTACTTTGTGGAGGTGGTACTTACGGTGATTTGAAGTTCTGGGGGGGATAAGGGACAGGTAGGAGTTAATGAACCATTGCACCAAAGCTTCCTCTACTTCATTTGACTTTGCCTTGGCCTCCCGGCTCGGTAATTGGGGGAAAAGGGCAATAGGAAAGATGGGGCCATGGTTCACTGTTGTTTTGAGTGACATGTCTCAGTGCCAACTGAAGACACCAGGGAAAGGCCTCAGACACCCTCAGCCAGGCAGAGATAAAGGTTCTCTAGAAACTTCAGAAGAATATATATAAATCTTATTCATTATTGATTCTGTGAAGTACAAAATACCCACCATTCATTATTGCCACAGGGTTCCCGATGTTCCAGCAGACTTACTATAGTGGTCAGGTGAGAACTCTTAAAGAGAACAATATTTTTCCATTTTAGGTTAAGGCTTACTTGCTAGTCAGTTGCTGCCAGTCTTCCCTTAGGTTTGGGTTGTTTCTCCTGGACCCGTCTACCAGAAACTTCCACATCAGACTCCTTTCTTGGAGCCAGGTGGGTCCCTCCTAAGCCCTCAGGGTGTGAGGCCATTGGGCAAAGTGTGCAGACGTCTGGAATCACAGCTGTCTCTCTGGAGAAGGGTGCCCGCAGAAGATCACCCTCAGGTCCTCTTGTGTATGGCTCAGTACCAGGTGTCTGCCAGTTCCCCCCACCCCGCAGAGTAGGCCTGACCTGACCAGACTCCCAGTGAATGGAGCATATCCAGAAGAGAGCTTCCCCACAAGAAAGAGGAAGAGGGTAACCTGTAGGCATGCTGGAGGTTTCCGGTGAGTGTGCGCTGGGTGTAGAGTCCTGGGTGTGAGTGCAGGATGTTGTTGCTGAGGTCTGTTCCAGACCTCAGGCTCTTGGCTTTTGCTTCTGATCATATAAAGAAGGTAGAGTAAACCACACTGGGAAGCCCCATCTCACCTGATAACGGGGAGGCCTGTACCTTTCTTAGGCATTCTCTGCCTCTAGTCATCCTTGCTGGCTCCTGCCTCAGACAAGAAGGGAAGAGATAGACCTTACCCTAAATATGTTCCTGAGTGACAATAACTGTAGACGTTGGATGCACCTGTTTGAGGACTATGTCAGCATCGAGCTGTCATCTTTTCTACTTAGCCCTTACCAGGTGTCTTGAAAGAGAGGTGCAAACCCTGCTATTCTCCTCGCAGGGTTAAGTATAGAAAGACAAATAGTGGAATTTTGCATCAGGGTGTGGGGAGGGATAGGAAGGCTACATGGGTGGGAACGAGAGTTGGACATTGGCCCAGGAGGAATCTGTGTGCGTGACCTCAGTTGAAGGTAGAAGGGTTTGTGGCCAAGGACTCACCCACAGGCCTGGAGTTTCCCTCATTGGTCAGAGAAACTCTTCCTTTCTTGATTTAAACTCTTATTATTCTTTTTTTTTTTTTTAAGATTTTATTTATTTATTTGACAGAGAGAGATCACAAGTAGACAGAGAGGCAGGCAGAGAGAGAGAGAGAGAGAGAGAGGGACAACATTCCACGTTTTCTGTCCTCTAGATGCTTACAGAATATTAGCAATTTAAGACACACGCCTGAGGCACTGAGTGCCTGGCACAGTGTGCACGGCTGCGTGTCCAGGACTACCTTGGAAGTGGCCACCCTGCTAATGTCTTTATGTCAAGCTCTCTTCTCTAGCTCTCTGCTCTGGGACCCTATGAATATCCTGTTTGACATGTCTAAAATTAAACTGAGCCTCTTCTCCCAAGGTCCATTGCCTCCCTTCCTTCAGACTTAACACCTTGAGTTTCTTCATGATTTTCTCTCTCTCATGGCTGTCTCATCTTAGTCTTCAGATCCAGTAGCCATTTATAACCTCTGCCTGCATCCCTTCCTTTTTCCTCATCCTCACTTTTTACCTTATGCCTTGGTGCCTCAGAAGCCTTTTGGCCAGCGTTTCTGGTCCTGCCTTGCTCCTATCTAGCTCTCCTGGATCCATCTCCTAAAACAGACAATATCTGTAGTTGCTCTCTACCTCCGAGAGTCGTGACAGCTCAGGGTTGTATCAGGATTGCCTGGGAGAAGATCGAGTGGGGTAATTGGGGCTACCAGGGAATCCATCCTAGGGAGCCCCCTAAAAGTATTTGGTGAAGTGGTCATTTTTATTACCTGGGATTCTACATATAGATTATCCACATTGTGATATATTTATGGTGACTTATAGAATCCGGGGCTGGTTTCTCTCTGCCACTCAATGGTGGTCATGTCACTTATCCTAACCATCTGACTAGTGTGTGCTTAGGATATTGACTCTTTAGGATATTAGCTGGAACCAAATACCCCCAAGAAGGTAAAGCAGCTGCTGATGCCAAAAGTCAGGGCATTCGCTGTCAAGCCAAAGGTGGTGGACCTAAATGGTGGAAGGGGACAAGCATGAGAAGCCAGGAGTCTCAGCTTCAACCCAGTTCAACCATCAACTGTATTACCTTATGTATAAGTTACTTTCCCAGTCTGGCTCGGTTTTCCCAGATGAAAAACAAAGTCCAATTCTGGATTAACCATACTATAGCTCTCCTCTGTTTTCAAGGGAATTTGGGACATGACTGTATTTTCTGACCTTATGTCAGTCTCTTCTTGCCTCATGTCAAAATGGCACCCTCAGACTGTGGCTAAAAGGAATTACAGAGTGTTGCTATAAGGAGGGACTTTGCAGATCACCTGATTCAGACTCCTACCTGATGGGCATCCATAATATCCAGAAAGCAAAGGAGACAACAGACTGATTTTCTGTCAGACTCCTGGGACAGAGAGGCCCACTGGGTCCCAAGGGCCCAGAGCACTTAGTAAATATCCCTTGACTACCCATGAGAAGAGATGGAGGTGATTTCTCTGGTTAGAGGTACAAAATGCCCAGGTGGGCAGCATTACTGAGGCAGATACACCAGCTGGCTTTCTTTTTCTCTCTTCTTTCCTTTCCAAGGGACTTGGGAGTCTGGGCCCCTGCTCCGTGCAGATGCAGACCTCCCCAGGGGAAGGCTGATCACCTCCTATGCGCTCAGGGCAAGGCTACTGCTTTGCAAACGTGGACCCAGGCAGAGCCCTCTGTTGCCTCCCTGAAGCATTTTACACCCATTTTAAACATTTCCTCGTAACCTTGACTACAACCTGTAGTCTAGTAAAAATATCAGAAGAGGCAGTTAGTTGGGGGCAAAATTAGGGAGGTAAGGGTCCCAAATGAGTCAGAAGCTTGGAGGGGGTCATAAGGAATCAGACGAAAATTATGAAGTGCTGGTGAGGAGTGGGTTTGAAGCATGTTAGAGGTAATTTATTTTAGGAGCCCAGAAGTTTCTCCTTATCCTCTGCAGTTTTCCCAAAGTTTTCTAACTCTCATGTCTTAGAGAGCTGTCCTAATCTATTCAGTGCATTGCTATGTAATAGGTGCACTTTCCCACTTGGATCCTACTTGATCCAAACCAGCGTTTCCTGAAGTGCACTGTGGACCATTTGCATCAGCACCACCGGGGGTGCGGGGGCTCTTCCAAAAGATCTGGGCTCTACCCAAATGTGTAGGTCCAAGTAGTGGCATCCCAGTGTTTGCCTGAGATAAAAGAATAGCACAGTTTTTATATCTCTCTTGGGTCCACAGTATGCCTCTTTATTAAAAGGATGATGTTTAAACAACACTAAGCAAGCAGTAAAAGAAAGAAAATTTTTTTCAGACCAAACATTTTAAAGAAACGAATGCCCAGGATGCACAGCTGTGTCTTCTTCATTAAGCCTAGCTTCCCCCTCCTCTGTTTTTCCCTAAGCATAATCATACACCCCAGCACTGATCCATACAATGGTGCATTTGAGCCCAGGGTGACCGGTGTAGGGGAGTGTGTTTGGCCTTACTTGGTTTCATAGTTGTGGCTTCTCAGCTGCTGATCTTACCTTTGCCCTTCTCTGCCAGGGCTGCTCTGTTTTTCACCTGTGAGGGAAGCTGTAAATGGCTTTTAGAAAGAGTGCCCTGGTGTTCCCTTTCTAGTGCCCCTGAGTGGTTTCAGTCCCAGCCTCTCCTGTCCTCCAGCCTACCCTGAAGACCACACAGTTTTCCATGATTTGGGGAAATACAAACTTTCTGGTTCCCCAGACTTTCTCTGCCAGTTTAGTTTTGTGCTTTAGTGTTTCCTTCCCCCCTTTCATCAGCAATAATGGAACATCTTCTTTTTCTTAACCTAGAAAAAGATGGGACGGGGTGCCTGGATGGCTCAGAGGGTTAAGCCTCTGCCTTCGGCTCAGGTCATGATCTCAGAGTCCTGGGATCTAGCCCGCATAGGGCTCTTTGCTCAGCGGGGAGCCTGCTTCCCCCCCCCACCCCAACCTCACCGTGCCTGCCTCTCTGCCTACTTGTGAACTCTGTCTAATAAATAAATAACCTCTTAAAAAAAAAGAAAAAGAAAAGAAAAAGAAGGGAGTGGATGCACAGGGAAATGGCAAGAAGGTCCTTGTTGGCTCTTCAAACAGACCCAAGCTGGAATCTTGGCCCTACCACTTATGAGCTGTGTGACCTTCAGCAGGTCTTATAAACTCCCTAAGAATCAGTCTTCTCATCTGAAATGTGACAGGGGAAGATAACCTACCTCCCAGCACTGATGTGAAGATTCAGTAGAGTAATAGGAGAAAGCTCTAGGTCAGTACCCCTCACATATTAGTTATTCACTGAATATCATCGTCTTCCCACTCTTTTCCCCCCAGCTTCACTCTCTGTTCTTTCTCTCAGCTCCACTTGGCCCCTTGACTGGGTTTACACATTCCCCATCTCTCATTCTGCTTTCTACAATGAATAATACTGTCACTCTGCATATATCTATGTCCCCCAACTTATAAGTGGGTAATTTCTAAAAATTCATTAATAAGCCAGGTGCCAGAACTCGTCTTGTGCTTTTCTGGAAAAAAAAAAAAACCAAAAACCAAAAAACCCACATTTATGCATAATGGTTAAGCATTCCCAGGGTAGACCAAAACAACTCACCACATATCATACATTTGCAATGGAAAAAAAAAAAAAAAGTAGAGAGCAACATTGTTTTAATAGTAAGCATAGAAAAACCTCTGCAAAGAGAAGTTCTATTTCATTTTTTCTGGAAAGCTGCTTATGATCACAAGCAGGTTAAATTAAAGTAGATGAGGAGGAGGTGGGTGGTTGCAGTTTTGTAGCAGCTCTGATGTTGAATTTGGGGTGCTTTAAGGGGCTTTAGCATTAGTTGTTGGCTTTGGTTCTTTATTAGCTTTAATTTGCTTCAAAATGCATGGTTCCGTGTTTTTCCTGAGGCAGGTGTAAATCCCTGGCATGGAGCTTGCACTTATCAGCCATGATTAGGATTATTTTTGGCCCCAAAATGGAACAAAGCAGGAAGGAGAAAGTAGAGGGCAGAGAGAAAGAAATCTTTTCCTGGCGTAATTTGAAAAGAACTGGAAATAAAGAAGAGAGACAGACCTGGAATGGATATGTATGTGCTGTGAAAATATAGTTTGTGGTGGAACGTGATTCCTCTGAGAGATACAAGAGCACAGCATCTTTCCTCTGATGGGGAAGAAAGGAGGAAGTAGGAAAGAGAAACCCAAGTCAAGTGGGAGAGTGAGTGCCAAATGTTTTAGAAACGGAGTATAGTGACCTTATGGCAGATTGGTGATAAGAATCTGGTTACCAGATTCCACATTGGCTGTTAGTATCCCAAGAGTAGCTTTATAGTGACTGCATCTTTTTGCAGTAGGAAAAAGTCAATCTGATGAAAATCATATACAAGATAAAATTATCCTCAGGGAATTAAATACAGATGTGGATACTGGAAGATATTGATTGGTCAGAAGTTGCAACAATAGGGTGGCAAACACTTGGGGCCTAGAGAGTGGGCTTTAAGGCAATATATCAGTTATCTATTGCTGAGTAACAAGTTACTCCAAAACTTAATGGCTTAACACACATTTATTCTCTTACAGTTTTTGTGGGTTGGGAGTTCAGAAGTGGCTTACTGAGTCCTCATAGTCTCTCATAAGTCTGCAGTCAAGTTAGCATCCAGGGTTGGAGTTTCATGTGAAGACCTCACTGGAAAACAATCCACTTTAAATTCAGTTAATGGTTGTTGGCGATTCCTCAAGAGTTGCTTGATGGATGATGTTAGTTTCTAGTTGGCTGTTGGCTGGAGGCCGATCTCAGTTCCTTGCCATATGGGTTTGTCCAACATGGCAACTTGCTTCATCAAAGCGAAGGAAAAAAAGAGTGTTCCAGGAGATGGAAGTCACAGTTGTATGTAACCTAATCATGGAAGTAACATCTTGTCACCTCTCCCAATATTCTGTTGGTTAAGGAGCAAGTCACTCAGGTCAGTGTATAGTCAAGGAGAGGGAATTTCATGAGGGTATGGAAACTAGGAGGACAGATGGGCGCAGTCTTAGAGTGTGCTTGCCACAGGTAGGGAGCATTAACCAAGACAAGGACTTGGAAGATCGGAGGATCTGGTGGCCCAGTCCCATGTGGTTCCATCTAGTGGCTCTTTGGCCATTTCACTGTTGGTCTCCAGTCCCGAGAGATATGCTTTCTGCCTGGTTCCTTGTGCTGCTCTACTAGCTTGACCAAAACAGCATCTTCACAGATGTTCTTCCTCATTAGAGATTTTCATACTGAATATAGAACTCATAAAAAGAAACATAAAGTGATCGGGGAGAGGGGCAGAAATGTTCAAAATATTGAATATATATTTATATGTACAGGATGTTACGGACTGAATTATATCCACCCATTTATATGTTGATGCCCTAAGTCCAACACCTCAGAATGTGACTGAATTTGGAGATACGGTCTTTAAAGAACTGATTATGTTAAATTGAGGCCATCAGGTGGGCCGTAATCCAACAGGATTGGTGTCCTTATAAGAAAAGGAGAATAGGACACACAGAAAGACACCAGGAGTGAGTGTATACACAGGGGCAAGCATGTGAAAAGGCAGGGGGAGGAAGGCCATCTACAAGCAAAGACAGAAACCTTGGAGGAAATCAACCCTCCCAGCACTTTGTCTCATGTCTGAGGCCAAAGCTTGCCCTAGGGACCCCTGCTTACTCTAGACTCCTTGAATTTCTCTCCCTTCTCCATCAGAAGAGACTCACGTGGGCTTCATTTCTTCTCTGTCACTTTTGTATTTCTCTCAAAGCTCTAATTCAAGCTCCTAATTATGGGGCTTCTGCACTGAGCCCTATGCGCTGTGATCTCGTAGGATCCTAGGCTGAGGGTCTGCCCTTCTTTGGAAGGTCGTCTCTGGCTCTGCCTCTTGTGTGGCTGGTAGTCGCTCCAGTGTTTGTTCTTTTCGGTTTTCTAATTAGGGTTTGAACCATAGGATGCCCCGGCCCAGGCAAACCTGGCACACAGACAGTGCCAACTGCCCTCTGTCATGTGGTAGGGAAGAGCTGCCTCATAAACCCACAAGGCCACCAGGGAAGAGGGAGAAAAGGATCAGAGGAAGACTTAAGGTAACCCAAGGGTCATGTGTCAGCCCAGAACGCTTCATCTCACCTCTAGCACTCAGATGGAGGTAATAGTGTCCATCCCCTGCTGTCAGCCCCCTCTCTGCCTTTCATTTTCAAGGCCACTGGGTATTCATTTTGACCTGGTTTGTAAGCACATTAGGGCCAATAATATTCCAGTGTGAATATACCACATTTTGCTTATCTAGTCATCTGTCAATGGACAGTTAGGTTGCTTAGACATTTTAGTTATTGTGAATAATGCTGCTGTGAACATGGGTATACCATTATCTCTTCAAAACCCTGCTTTCAGTTCTTTTGGGTTTATACTCAGAAGTGAAATTTCTGGATCATGTGGCACTTCTATTTTTAATTTTTTAAGGGTCTGCTGTATTATTTTCTATAGCAGACCTACAATTTTACATTCCCACAACAGTGCAGATCCTTACCAACATTTGTTAACTTCTGGTTTGTCTTTTTTTTTTTTATATGGCCATCCTAATGAGTATGAGGGGATACCTCATTATAGTTTTGATTAACAAGTCCCTAGGGATTAGTGATGTTGACGTGCTTATGACAATTTCTGTACCTTCTAAAATTTTTCTTGTTTTATGACCCAGTAAATTTTATTTTTTATTTTTAATTCCAGTTAGCCAACATACAATGTTATATTAGTTTCGGGTATACAATATAGTGATTCAACAGTTCCATAGGACACCCAGTGCTCATTACCACAAGTGCACTCCTCAGTCCCCATCCTCTGTTTCCCCCATCCTCCACCCCGCACCTCTGGTAATCATGTGTTTGGTCTCTATAATTAGGAATCTGTTTCTTGATTTCTCTCTCTCTTTTTTCCCCTTTGCTCATTTGTTTCTTAAATTGCATATAGGAGTGAAATCATGGTATTTGTCTTTCTGACTGATTTGGCATTTTACTCTCTAGCTGTATCCATGTTACTACAAATGACAAGATTTAATTCCTTTTATAGCCAAATAATATTCCATTATATATGTATACCACATTTTCTTTATCCATTCTTCATTCGATGGACACTTGAGCTGCTTCTGTTTCTTGGCTATTGTAAATAATGCTGCTAGAAACATAGGGGTGCATGTGTTCCTCCGAATTAGTGTTTTTGTGTTCTTTGGGTAAATACCTAGTAGTGTGGTATGATTGCTAGAACATAGGTAGTTCTATTTTTAACTTTTTAAAAAATTTTCTTCATGGGGGAAGAAGAGGGATAGAGGGAGAGGGAGAGAGAAAATCATAAGCAGGCTTCCACGGTCAGTGTGGAGCCTGACATGGGACTCAATCTTGTGACCTTGAGATCATGATCTGAGCCGAAATCAAGAGTTGGATGCTTACCTGACTGATTCACCCACGGACACCTCTATTTTTAACTTTTTGAGGAACCTCTTTAACTTTTTGAGTACCTCAAACTGGTACAATGGCTGTACCAGTTTGCATTCTCACCAACAGTGCAGGAGGGTTCCTCTTTCTCCACATCCTCGCCAATACCTGTTGTTTCTTGTGTTGTTGACTGTAGCCATTCTGAGTGGTGCGAGGTGACATCTCATTGTAGTTTTGATTTGCATTTCTCTGATGGTAAGTGATGATGAAATTCTTTTCATGTGTCTGTTGGCCCTCTGAATGTCTTCGGAGAAATGTGTGTTCATGTCTTCTGCCCATTTTTTTTTTCTTCTGCCCATTTTTACATTGGATTATTTGTTTTTTGAGTGCTGAGTTTATAAGTTCTTTATATATTCTGGATACTAACCCTTTATCAGGAATGTCATTTGCAAATATCTCCCATACAGTAGATTGTCTTTTAGTTTTGTTGATTGTTTCCTTCTCTGTGCAGAAGCTTTCTCTGAAGGAAGAGACCTTGTCATAAACATTAATGAATCCACACAGTGCCCAACCTGAGCCTATTGGAAGTAGGTGCAAATATTTACTGAATGGGGGGGTGCCTGGGTGGCTCAGTTGTTAAGCGTACGCCTTTGGGTCATGATCCCAGGGTCCTGGGATAGAGCCCTGAACAGGGCTCTCTGCTCAGCAGGGAGCCTGCTTCTCCCTCTCCCACTCTTCCTGCTTGTGTTCCCTTTCTCACTGTTTCTCTCTCTGTCAAATAAATAAATAAAATCTTTTTAAAAAATTTACTGAATGAAATGCTAAGAACTCTGATAACTTCCTGCATGTTATATATTCATTAGGCAGGGCCTAAGGCTAATAAACTTATTCTTTTTTCTTTGGGAATAAAAACTCTCTCTGTGTTTGTTCCTTTAGAGAGTCTCTCCAGCTAGTTTAACACACCCAAATTTCAGTCATTAATGTAACATTCCATTGACATGTTTCCCTCAGAATGCCTGAGTGGTATTTCAAGATTGAGTCCTATCAGATCCCTTCTCAGTGATGGTTTTGACAGAGGTGACTATGAAGAGAGTGTGGGGACAGTTATTTTTCTGGGCAGGCATGGCAGACAAGGGGAATGTTGCTGGAAGAAATGGCTAGTGGTTTATTATACAGATAGACCTTGATGTTGTGGCAGCACTGCCCAGAGTTCATGTTGGTGGTATCTTTCTGGACGGTACAGCAATTAGAATGTGGTGCATGTAGATTGTTCAGTCTCTAAGACAAATGCTTGTTTCCACAGTATGGAATAGAAGCTTTGTATCACTCTCCTTTCTCCATCCCATAAAGAATTAAATGTCTTACATTTAGAGATTCCCAAGATCCCTTTATTAAGTGGTACCCTCAGGAGCAGAGTAAGAGGGAGGCAGGCCTTCCATATCAGACCTGCTGAATTTAATGTTTAAATAGAGGCTTCTAAGGAACTGTGTCCACTCATCCAGACACAGGGGATGTGTGGAAAAGGAGGGAAGGATCTTCTGCAGTTGTTCAGACTCTACTTCATTAGTAAAAGTTCCTAAGCTTCTGCTAAGAAAGGCTATCTTCAACCCAGCTTCTGTCCTCTTGAAGGTCTGGGTGCTGAGGGAATGGGGCAGAGCGGAGGGAAGCATGAAGAGTTGACCATGAATGGCGGGATAATAAGCCAGGCTTCTGTTTCTGTAGATATCTTAGCAAGATGCCTAGGGATTATTGGATAGATGAAGTATAAATGGTTATTTGGAGTGTCAAGATGGAGTAAAAGAAAGGGAATGGGCCAATTAAATCTATATCATGGGGGTAGATTTCTGATTTAGGTGATTATTAGAAAGCTACAAAGTGGGGGGTAGTTTTTAAAATGTATATTTGAAGGGGGAAGAACTAAATGAATTTGTTGAAAGGTGATTACAATATTAGGATGAAATAATATTGTAGAAAAGTCCCCAGTATATGCATTTTTCCTTGATTCCTATTCATAATAGGGTAGATAGATTGAAGGTTCTCAACCCTGACTACAAATGGAAGTTCCTATGAAAGCATGAAAAAAAAATCTCATGCCTAGACCCACTTCAGAAGAAATGAAGAGAATATATGGGTTGAAGCCCAGACATTGTGCAGTCAGGATTGAGCCCATGGTGTTTAGAACAAATTTTGGCATACTTGGGAATCACCTGCGGCACTTGTTTCAAATGCAGATGACAGGGCCTCACCTCCAGAGACTGATTCAGTAGCTCTGGGATGGAGCAGGGGTCTGCATGTTTTACAATGCCCTTAAGAAACTCCAGTTCTGAAGTATAGATACAGGATTGGAGGATGTGGATTTTTAAGACAATAAGGAAATAGTCATGCGGGGTCAGGAGAAAAGTTCTGTAGGGAAAAAGACATTTCTGAAAAGATTTCCCTTCAGAGCAAAAGGTGTTTTAGTTAGTATCATTATCCCCTCAGTGTGGCTGCTTTTGACAGAAATTGGTGTCTAGCACTCGAATTAGTCACTTAATTACATTTGCCTTCAGTTTCTCTTGTCTTGTGCTGGCATAGACAGTGGGTTTTGTAGTCAAGGGTATGTCAGGAGGAAGTACTTTGGACAGGCAGAGTGAGAGAGCTGGAGCAGGTGTCTTGGAGGGGAGGCACATGTAGTCTGCTACCTACTTTCAAGAACTGTGAAGGGCCTGAGATGTTACCTACTTGCCAGCTAGCAACTGAGCCTACCACAGTGTCTTCAGTGCCAGAAGAAGACATGAGACTTCTGGGTCAGAGACAAAGGACTTACTTCATCACTCATGGCAAACAGGCATTCATCACAACAGGCAGCACAGCTGTAGCATATTTGTGTTGGCATCTCTTAACCCAACATCCCCAAGGGGCCCCAGTGGGTGCTGCACGTGTAATGGCTTGCATCATAGATGAGGATCTCTGACCTTAGGTAACAACAGTCTTTAAAACAGCTGCAAGCAAACCTGCCCAACCTTCATCATAGAGGGAGACATCTTTATTATACGGGTCAGCAAACAAGTCTGTTCTCTGCCTGTCTGTCCTCCAAGGCTGTACACGATATGAACATCCTCAGAAAGGAAGTCTGGAACAAAAGCTATCAGGGCTTCTACTCGTAAGATGTGCAGAAATGTGAGAGGACAGAGAGTCTTTTTTCCCAACATCTAACACCAAAGGTCTCCCAGCGAGTAGGTGTTGCAAGGAGACTATCTTGGTCTTCTCACTATATGTTACATGTTCTAGGGAAGGCTGAGCACACAGGTTTGCCTTGGTATGGAGTGGAGAGTGTTCTGAGACACTAAGCCAAGCACCCAGAAGTGTTCAAGTCTGAAAGTGTTGATATTGTATATGATGTTAGCTCAGAGCAGGCAAAGAATTCTAGTTTTGAAAGGCGCACAAGAGGCAGGAGATAGAAGTGCTTCTCTCTCTAAGATTATAGGTTTTATGTAAGTTAGACAAAGAGTTCATGTGAAAGCCCAGAAACTAAAACAAACAGGAATCTTGGGGGTGGCTGGCACTCCTCTTTTGAATCCTTCCAAGGCCTCTGACTCTCTCCCCAGTCGATTTATAGGCCTGAGCACTGTCACTTCAAGATGCTACCTTTCCACCTTCCCTTTATCACTAACCCTGATATTCATCTGTGGGCCGGTTTACTTGGAACACAGCCCTACTTGAGGAATGCCGGGGGTGTACAAGGTCACCTCTGAAGGCTGCCAAATCCGGCCAGGTGTTCCATTTATCTATTGCTGACCCAACACCTAATGATATGAAACAACAACCGATTTATTATGCTCATGATTTTGTGGGCCAAGAATTCAGGCAGAGTGCAGTGTGGGTAGTTTATCTTCGCTCCAGAATGGTTGGGGTCTGAAGGATGGCTCCTGTAGTTAGAGACAGCTGGGACCAGTGCACAGGGGCCATATGTTTGGGGCTGCAATTTTGACTGTAGCTAGATTCCTGCCCCTCTTCAAACCCTCATTATGTCTGGGGGTAGAATACCTGATGGTTTCTTTATACCATTGTCTGATGCCTGGGGGAACAGCTGGCCTGGCCAGCCACTTTTTCTGTCTTTATGTGGTCTCTCCACATGGTTAACTTGGGCTTCGTCATAGCACATGGTGTCAGGATAGTCAGATTTCCTGTGTGGCAGTTGACTTTCTTTTTTTTTTTTAAGATTTTATTTATTTATTGGACAGAGAGAGATCACAAGTAGGCAGAGAAGCAGGCAGAGAGAGAGGGAGAAGCAGGCTCCCGGCTGAGCCGAGAGCCCGATGTGGGGCTCGATCCTAGGACCCTGAGATCATGACCTGAGCCAAAGGCAGAGGCTTAACCCACTGAGCCACCCAGGTGCCCCAGCAGTTGACTTTCTTAATTTGAATGTTTGAAGAACTGTGGGTAGGAGCTACAAGGCCTCAAAAGTCCCAGAATGACCCTTCCACTGAATTCTATTGGTCAAATAAGTCAGCAAGCCCAACCCAGATTCAAAGGAAGAGGAATTAGACTCTGACTGTAAATGGGAGGGTAGCAAATAATTTGTTACCATCTTTTACCTACCACACCAGGCCTAGGCGGATCAAATCTCTATCTGCAGGAGAGGGGCTGGGAAATGTGTGTGTGTGTGTGTGTGTGTGTGTGTGTATGTTCAACAAGTGGCCCAAGGGGACTTTTGTCATCAGGAAATTTGGAAAACCCTGTTATTTAGTGTTGGCTCTTACATGAGAAGTTGTGGTAACCTTGATTTAGTTATAAGTGTATAGAATTTATGTTCCCTAGAAAATTGTCAACACATGTACTTTTACTCTTTCTGGATCTGACCTAGGACCTATTTAACATTTGATCTAATTTTTACCCCTTTTATGCTGGTTCTGGGACAGTTTGCCTTCAGATCTCTTCTACCCCACAAATTCTCCTGCCCTGCCCTATTTTGCAGATGCCATCCTCTGTCTGCTGACTACATTTCTCAGGCTCCATGAGCACTGGCTCATGGCTGAGTTTGCTCAGTGGAAGACACTAACAAGAGATTGGAAGGCAGGGGAAAAGGGGAAGTGGGAGTATCTCCCCTCCCCCCCCAGATTCCCACATTTTCTGGGTGAGAGAAATGGGCTCACCTCTCCTGGTTCCAGTTTCCATGGGTGACCCTGGCACCTGATAATCTCTCGATTTCCCCTGTATCCTGTTTGGCTGCTGCTTCTTCTTCTTTTTTAAGATTTTATTTACCTATTTGACAGAGAGAGAGGGATCACAAGTAGGCAGAGAGGCAGGCAGAGGGAGAGAGGGAAGCAGGCTCCCGGCTGAGCAGAGAGCCTGATGCGGGGGCTAGATCTCAGGACTCTGAGATCATGACCCGGGCGAAGGCAGAGGACCAACCCACTGAGCCACCCAGGCACCCCTCCTGTTTGAATTCTTAGCTCTTCTATCACTTGGGTAACCAATTTTTTGCTTTGAATTCCCGCTGTTTTTAATTCCTGGAGTGATTTTTGTTTACCTGGTTGGACCCTGAATGATATATTCCTTTAATATTTTTTCCTAATTTAACTAACTGCAAACACCTCTTCATTCCCAGTCTCACTCCCACTAACTTCTCTACAAATAGCATCCAATTTAACATGCACTCTGGAATTTCCTTAAAGCGCAATTTCTGGCATTTCCAAAAGAAAGACAGAAAACTAAAAGGAAAAATAATAATCTTTCAGAGTCCCACCTGCCAGGAATAACCCCTCTTTAACCCTTGGTGTATTTCCTTCCAGTCTTTATTTTTCCTTTTTCTTTAATATATTTTCTCTAATATTTTTAATGCATTTTTTACATAGTCGAGCTTACACAGTATATCTATTTTTGCATCCTATCTCTTTTAGCTTGACATTTTATCATAAGCACTTTCCTATTTATTTCGTAGAACTCTTCATAGGCACCACTTTGAACTTATGAAAGGGACCAAAGAGGTAGAATTAGGGAAAATTCTGACTTTTGAAATTCTGTCCCCTAAAAAGAGAGTTCTAACTAGGTTTGCATCTGTGTCTCTCAAACTAGTTGTTGACAGACATTCACTGAGTGCTTGCAGTGCCTGTGGCATAGTGAGGGAATGGAGAGAAGAAATGACCTGGAGCAGAGACTGGTTAGGAAGTCAAGGGACACATATGAAGCGATTAGAGAGAGTAGAAGAGTAACAGAAGTCAATTGCTAGGTGGAGTACTTGGGACTATGTAAGTGTAATAAAAGAGCAGAGGAGGGAGAGATCAATATGAGCTGGACTGGTCCCCCAAAGTCTATTTCTGTGATGCCATCTGAGTAGTGAGTCAACTACTATAAACAACTATATAAACAACTATTATGAACTACATATAAACTATATATAAATAACTATAAACAACTATTATTTCCAGGATTTAGGTAAGTCTGGAGGATAGGAAAGAAGCTCCAGGGGAAGGAAGGTATAGATTGAGGCTCTGGAGTCAGGTAGACCTGGGTCTAATCCTGTATTTATCAATTCTATGAGCTGTATGATGACAGATAAGTTAGGGGCACCTGGGTGGCTCAGTCCGTTGGATGTCTGCCTTTGGCTCGGGTCATAATCCCAGGGTCCTGGGATCGAGCCCCACATTGGAATTCCTGCTTGGCAAGGGCTTTGCTTCTCTCTCTCTCTCTCTTTCTGCCCCTCCCCACCACTTGTTCTATCTCTTTCTCTCCCGTAAATAAATAAATAAATAAAATCTTTAAAAAAAAATGTTAGAAGCCTCCCTAGGCCCCAGTTACATGGTAGCAATGACAATACTATCTATCTCCTGGAGTGAAATGCAGTATTTCTTAGTTCAGGATTAGATCTTTCTTGTAGGTGACCATGGAAATAAATAATCACTTGATGTGGGTTGTCACTTGTGGTTAAAACTCCGTGTCCATATTACTAAACCTATAGATCACGTGCCCCATAAGAACAGGAGAAGTTAGCATCTGGGGTGAGTTTGAAGGTGTGTCTCCTGGCGTAGCTGAACCCAAGGAGTACTGAGCCTTCCCCCAGGGCCGCTTATATGCCAGGTGCTATCAGAGCCTGTGGGTCAGTGTGACTTCTCAGATTTCAGCCTGATCATATTCCCTTTCTGGGTGAGCCCTTATCTGCAGCTCCATGGAAAGAAGGTTGGGTGTTGAGAGTATGTCTCCTAAGGCTATGTATTTGAGGACCCTGAGCAGATAGACCTGAATGTCAGGTAGAAAAGGTGGTCGTGCTTGGGGTCAGGGGTTTGGGGAGAGGTGACAAGCATGAGAACATGTGTATATGTTTGTTGCATGCACTGCAGACATGCAGATGTCTGTGGGCCCCAAATACCTTTAAGAATTTGTTGGCAAAGATGGTGTGTTACTACTACCAATGGAGACCTGGGAAGAAGAATTAGTAAGGAGTCTAAGACTGAGGGAGAAATTGTCTACACTCAGAAGGTGTGACAGAACTTTCACTGTAGCCCTACCTTAATCAGCTTCTTTCTTGGAGTTAATTTAGCTCAGCACATAAGGGCTCGTGAGACTTCACTGGGACTCATTCCTCCTCCCACACTGTCACTCTCCTTTCTCCAGACCTCCTGTGGGACATGCTCCTTAGGATGCTGTCTGCTGTAAGCCAATAGGGTAACCAGTTCCCCCGCTGTAAGGATCAAGCTGCTGGTGTATATAGAAGTACTTTGTCAGTGGTGGGGAGTGGGCTCCTGGGGAGCAGGCCCTGGCTTTCGAAGAGCTGTAATAGAGCATGTCGACATTTCCAGTACCTCCTCCTGAGGCTCCCCTTTGTGGGCAGGGTGGGAGGATGGAAGAAATCTTTTCTTCCTTCTCCCCAAGGGCCTTAGAGAGCCACCATTTTGTCCAACTGCCGTGAAAGGGGAAGTTCTTAAAATACAGAGAGGCAGTGAATCATGATCCCTGGATGCGCATTTCTAGGCTCGGAATCAGCTCATAAGAGCCCCTGTCTTTCCTCCACTGCATCGACCTCTTCACTCTATTGTCTGGGTAACAATGAGGAGCCGAGTTTAGCAGTGAGCATGGGGTGCTTTGTCCATGCTTCCACACAAAAGGACAGCTGCCGAAGCTTGTGAAGGCCTGCCAACCTGCCAGAAATCTAATTTCACACACTTGCATCAAACCCACCTGCACTCTGGTGGACTCCTGTCATTGTCTCGGTTCTTGTCAGAAGTGCTCTTTTGCTTTTGCTTCGGGTGGAGGAAGAGCTCCACAGACCAAGTGGGGGGAACCGAGGACCCTTCCTTCATAGCTAGCTTTGTCCTTAAAGCCGGGAACTCTTTCCCCAACTGTCCACTCTGAATAATGGGAATGAATGGGAAAGAGTTCCAGTGTTTTCCATGATTGCACTGGCCTTACCCGAGAGCCCCTAGAATGGGCCCTCGATTATGTCTGCCCAGTGTATGTGGTCCTCCCCTGATCTGTGTGACTCTAGTGAACCCCCTTGATTTACTTGATTTACTTTACTTGATTCCTGGCTCGTTGGAGGTTTTGCATCTCAGACTGAGACAAGCTGCAGGTGGCATCGCTCTCGGGGGCATTGCTGCTGTTATTATTGATAATATTACTAATAATGGAACTACTGTTGCCTGGCTCAGAGATTGGAGAGACCCGAATCCCCGTTCACGGACTGAAGATGAGAGAGAAGGGCAGGGTGGGAGAGGGGCAGCAGTGACAGCCAGGAATTCTCTCTAAGCTCACATCAAAGAAATTCCTCAGGAGCATATTCCCTTAGAGCTTTTTTTTTTTTTTGGTCGTATTGAAGTTGGTCTTTTCTTCATTTCTGAGGGCAAAAGTAATTTCCCGTTCTTCTCGGCTATTTATTTTTGAATCTTCATCTCACTTTCTTAATTATCTAAATACATCCAAATATATATATATATACATATATATATATACACACACACATATACACACATTATAGATATGTATATAAATATGTGAATAACAAAAACAAAGAATACATAGTTCATAATCTGCTTTCTAAAACCTAAAACATGGGGAGCCTGGGTGGCTCAGTGAGTTAAAGCCTCTGCCTTTGGCTCAGGTCATGATTCCAGGGTCCTGGGATCAAGCCCCGCATCTGGCTCTCTGCTCAGTGGGGAGCCTGCTTCCTCCTCTTTCTCTGCCTGCCTCTCTGCCTACTTGTGATCTCTGTCTGACAAATAAATTAAAAAAATAAATAAAAATAATAAAACCTAAAACACATCGTTTGTAATCATGTTGTCATATTTCTATGTATTATTTTTATTTTATTTTTTAATTTTTATTTTTAAAAAAATATTTATTAATTTATTTTATTTGACAGAGAGACCAAGATCACAAGTAGGCAGAGGCAGGCAGGGTGGGGGTGGGAAGGAGGCTCCCTCCTGAGCAGAGAGCCCGATGCAGGGCTCAATCCCAGGACCCTGAGATCATGACCTGAGCCGAAGGCAGAGGCTTAACCCACTGAACCACCCAGGCACCCCTATATATATATTATTTTTAATGTCTCAATAGTATTCTGTCTTATGAATGCATCTTCCTAGTGACAACAGTCCTAGCTAACATTTCTTGAATGATTTCTTGCTATACAGTTACCTAAGAATATATCAAGCAGTGTGCAAAGTAACAATCCAAGGAGGCAGGTGCTATAATTATGCCCATTTACAGGGGAGGAAGCGGAAGCATAAGGAATTTAAGTAGTTTTCAAAAGGTCACACAGTTCTTGTGTTGCAAAGTCAGGATTTAATCTAAGCAGTCTGATTTCAGACCCTAAGCACCAAACAATTACACCCTCCAACCACGGTTTATTTAACTAATCTCTTGTTGTTGGACATTTAGGTTTTTTAATTAAAAAAATTATAAATCCTTATTTAATTTTTGCATCTGTAATGATATCATTAACTAGATTTTCCTTATCTCATTCTATTTTTTTTGAAAATATTTTATTCATTTATTTGACAGAGAGATCACAACTAGACAGAGAGGCAGGCAGAGAGAAGGGGGAAAACAGGCTCCCCACTAAGCAGGGAGCCTGATGTGGGGCTCGATCCCAGGACCCTGGGACCATGACCTGAGCTGAAGGCAGAGGCTTAACCCACTGAGCCACCCAGGTGCCCCATCTCATTCTCTTTTTGAAAAACATGGTATCCTGCAGACCCATAACATGTTAAGCTTCTTATGTACATTCTATGTTTTATATTTTTTATTTGGTTTCCTGAACATCCATGATGCTAGGAGGAGGCACCCACCTTCTCCAGGTGCTTCAGTCAGGCCCAGTCCTCTGGTTTATCAAGCCCTTGTATCTGGGCTTTAAAAGCAGGCTCTGGGTGCTGGTTGTAAACATCCAGGACACAGTCTTTATCTCTCCCCTCCTTTGCTTCCAGTTTGCTTTCATTCCATCTTGCCACCTGGATTCTAGACTCTGCCAAACCATTCCTCGGCTTCGTCCCTACCCCTGGCCCTCCTAGCCATGCACTCTGATAGCCGTGGGCAACATCTTTTTTGGATGTCCTCTGCCTGACTCACCCTCCAGCCTAGCTTCAGCATCTCTCGTGACCACCGTGTGAAGGCGATTCATTCCAAATGCCATTTTCAACCCCCACCCTGCTCCAGCCCATCAGCAGGTACCTGAGAGGCAAGGCTTTGCCTCTGTCCTGACCCTGGGTCCTGGCAGTGTTTTGCACAGGAAGGAATTTAACAGGAGTTCTTATCTTTTTTTCTTGCTACACAGTTTATCTAGTAAGGGCCCTTCCATCCTCCAGCTGATTTTCCTCATTGTGTCTGCAGAGATGCTCCCCTGCATGTTTTTCTCTCCCCTACTTCAGCTGTTCTCTGCTGTTTCCTACTAGAGTGTTCCCTTCACCTCACTTCTGGTTCACACTCACTGACTCAGTGACCGTTCCATGCACTGCCCACAAAACAATACCCCGTTTGTACAGAACCAGAGAAACGGACACATAACCACAGGTGTCACTTCTTTCTTTAGCTAGATTTCTGACTGTTGAATCAAAAAGGTTTTGAGCAACATGGAAGGAGGGGTGGTTGGTTCTGGACACCCAGGGGAGCCTTCCTTTACTTACTCCTGAAGGTAACCCAGTCTGGGGACCTCTCCAGGGTGTGGTGCTAACAAGAGCAGAAATGGACCCGGACAGGCCCAGGTGATTCTGCCCTGCATTACTCACTGTTTGTATGACCACAGTCAGCTCCTTAAGTTCTTGAAGACTGATTTCCTCTTCTGAAATGGGATAATACCTACTTCACAAGTTCATGGTAAAGATGAAGTTTCCAGAAAATGTATACCAAGTCCTTTGGCTTCTCACTGCTTGCCACACAGTAAGGACTCAGCAGTTTTTTGTTTTGTAGCTTTTTTTTTTTTTTTCATCAAAAACTTGTGAGGTGGGAGGGATCAAAGAGACAGTTTGTGTTCTCGCTGTTCCAAATGCTTCCCCGAGGGGAGGACAAGCTGAGAGGTGCCTGACTAAGCTCCTGGGATTCTCCCAGAGAGGGAACAGTCCTAAAACAAGAGTTGTGCATTACCTCCTCTGTACCAGGAGTCCTTACTCCAAGTCCACAAGTGGGCTTTTTGGGAGATCTGTCCAGCTCCTATAATTGTATAGAAATTTGTGGTGGTATGTTTATGTGTAATTGACTAGGACAAAAGTCTGTGGCTTTCCCCAGATTCTCAAAGGGGTCATTGACTTGAAAGAGGCTAGGAACTGCTGCTTGAGAGGCTTCTTTGGCTTCTGCATCCTTTCCTCTATCAAAAGGGGCTGTGGGCTGCAATGGGAAGGGCCTGAGAATGCATTGTGGGAAGTATGATGGAAGCATGATGGATCGGTGCTAGGAGAGATGGGTGGGGGTGGTACAGGTGCCAGGAGCTAAGGCAAGGCAGTGGGGCAGACTTACCAAAGCTAAGGGAAGGCCAGAGACAGGGGACTCTGAAACTGAGTGCAGGCTGTCTGTGTGACTATGGCACTAGAAACCTGCCTGGGGGCCCAGGAGGAGTGTGGACACCAGTGTGTGCCTGGCATTCACTCTTACAGCTCCTAGGCTTGGCCGCTTCCCTCTTCCCTTCTCCTCTGCTTTCCTGTACCAAGAAACCTGCCTGCTAGAAGTTCAGAGCCCATTTTCCTCTATCACACACCCCAGCCACCTCAGAAATACAGTAAGATCACCTCTAGTGCTGTGGACCTCAGCCTGTGGGGCTCTTACAGCCTAAAATGTTTCTGGATTTGTGTCAAATGACCAAATTCTACCCTCCCTGGGATCTGTGGAGTTCTGATTGGAGGCACACACAGGAGAGACCCACTGTTCTCTTTTTCCACTCTGGAGAGAGCAAAATGAAATGTACGGAGACTATAATAAGGATTGGGGTTTTACCTTCATTTATTTGAACATTTTTTATCATTAAGAACTTACCATGTGCCAGGCACTGTGCAGATGCTGGGGAGACACCATCCTTTTTCCTTAAGGAATGAAGGGTCTGGTGTGGAAGTCAGAACAGTCATCTACTGGAAGCATACGCAGCTAGCCTGATCAATGGTGAGCCCCAGTGGCAACGTGCAGCAGGGAGGCGGTCTTGGACGTGCCGAAGAACTTCCAAATCCACTCTGGCTGCTTGAGAATGGTGGAGGGAGGGAGATGGAGAGGACGATCCCTGAAAGACATCTTCCATTTTTGGATTTGGTTTTTTAGAATCTCTTTTTGATGACCTTTGGAAGAGCATCTTACCAAGATGCATGTTCTGTTGGCGAGAGTGAGAGTTTCCTGATCTTCTTCAGCCCTTTATGATTTTTGCCAGATTCCCCAGGACCCATCTGCTCTTTTGGCATTCACCTAAACCTTAAAATGGGAGAGGGTTGTCATAAACAGGAAAGGAGGTGCAGCAGCAGCAGCAACAGTCAGGCATGCAGCGTGATGAGAATGACCCATGCGGTAATGAAAAAGAGTACTGGCTTGAGGCTGGATATCTGAGTTCAGAACCTGATTCTACTGCCTATAAGCCGTGGGACATTTGGCAAGTCACTTAACCTCTGAGCCTCTTCCTCTTTATCTATAAAAGTGGGATGGCATACCCTGCTTATTGTGGTAAAGAATACAAGAGAGTGCCTGCAAAATAACTCTGTATGTTCAATGGCAGGGGTCACATTTGGAAGAGGCTTTTCTGAGTGTGAGGTGTGTGGGGTGTGTGGGGTGTATTTTTCCACATTTGAGAGAGCAGATAATTGAGAGGCATCCCACGCCATCCATCTTGAGAGGGTCTGAGTGTCCTTTTGATTTGTATATCTGTGTGTGTTTCACTGATACTGCAGTTTGGTGTCCTTAACATCCAATCCAATGACCTTATCCCTTTGTTTTCTTTTATTATAAAGGGTGGAGAGTGACCTACTGAATGTCTAGCTTCCCTCACCAAGAGGGAAGACCATGTGACATAATTCTGACTATTGATGATATAGAGACTCAAGTCAATGAGAAGGTCTTCTCTTCTTAAGAAAAAATAGAGCCATCCTAAGAGAAAGCTGTTTGCTCTTCACTTTTCTTCCTCCCTGGAATGAGGACTTGATGCCAGCAGGTGTTGCAGCCATCTTGTGACCAACAGACAAAAGCCATGTGCAAAGAGAGTAGATCAAGAAGATAATCACCACTGAGGCAGCCCTGGACTGTTAGCTCCAGACTTCTTTTTGCTTGAGATAAATAAGCACCTTATTTATTTAAGCCATTAGAGTAGGGCTTTCTGTTACTCTTAGCCAAATACAGTTGTAACCAATGCAGGATTGTGAGGTCTGGGAAGTACCAGCTGAACTTGTGCTCAGAGGGTGGTGGAGACACTGTGAGGTGGAGGCTATCCTTCATGGCAGGAAGAACAATGCCTTTCCTTGACTCTGGCTGGCTGAGGTCCTGGTCACCCCAGTGTCTTGGCACTCCCTATGGAAGACTGGAGCCTTGTGTATGTTTTCTTTATTAACAGATATTATTTGTTTTTGGAACTTTTCTCTTCCTGGAGAAGAATCCTTGGGGGAAACAGGGGTTTAAAATGCCCTTCTCATCAAAAGCACTTACAAAGTCCCAGTGTATGGAGGCTCTTCTGGTTCTGTGCAGGTTGCTGGGTGTGATTTCCATTCCCCCAAAGCTCCCGATGGGAAGGGAGGAATGTAGAGCTGCCGTTGTGAGCTCTCAGTGGAAGACTGTGAACCTAAATAAGTGGTGGACTTGAGAATGTTTACTTTTGGAGAATGTGTAACTTTTAAGGACATATTAATTAATTTGGTATGAATTAAATCCATAAATGCAACCAAGGGAGTTGTTCCAAGGATGTGGCTCCCATCTTGGGAAGAAGTGGCTTTTACCTGGGCTATATACTTAGACTTGGGCCTTGGAGCTGTGATCTGGAGCTTCGGGCAGTGAGGATCATCTGATCAGTAGGCTTAGGGCCAGGTGAGCCCTTCTTGCCACATCCTGTCCTTCTCACCTGCTCCCATCTTCCACCCACCTTTACTCGCAGGGGAAAACAAAGACTTCAGAGCTGGCTCGAGTTGGAAGTATGGAACCTCCTGTGCTTGGTGGACTTCATCTACATGGAAGTGATTTAGAAGATTTAAATTAGAAAAAAAGTCAGCCTAAAGATCTAGAATTTTCTCTCTCTGTGTTAAGTGGCAACTGTTCTACCCTACTCCTTTAATGAGAGTTTGAACTAATTTTCTTTGAACCCATCCTCCTCCTCTTGATCATTCTTTTCCTTTACCTGTCTTTCAGGCTGCATTTTTATGGACCCGTCTACCCTTCCCCTCTTCACCAGCCTGCCTTCTCCTCTTGCAACATTTGTTTGCCTCTCTTGTGATTATCTCTTAGAACAAATGCAACTGGGGTCCTTCCCCAGTAATTTTGCTTTGTCACTTTTTCTTCAAAACATACTCCTTTCCTCTCTAGTGGAGAACAAAGTGCTGTTCCCTTAATCCTTGAGAATCTTCGAGAGTCTCTCCAGCTCTGGAGCTCTCGGAGCTGCTTCGGTCTTCCGTGGCCATATTTCCAGTGTGCTGTGCCAGCTGGCAGACTGGGCCAGCAGCACTCTCCACTCTTCCTTAGCTTTGCTTGTTTCCTTTACTCCCTGACATGTTCTAGTGGTAGCTTGAGGTTCATTAATGTTTTATATGCTGCCCCCAGGAACCTTGGTTGAATTTCTCCAGGGAAGTTTCCCATCCTCCCTCCTCACTGCAGAGTCCTGGGGCTGGAGAGATCATTTTGTTTCCCGGAAACTTGGTGTCATCTGTCAAGCCTCCAATTAGATGGAGCTCAGTGCAGCAGTTTGGGGGTGCCAACAATCTTCCTGACCGGGGAGGGAAAGCTCCTGGGGACAGTAACAGGCTGGCTTGTTATCCCTGAGCTGTGTGAGCCTTCACATTAACCCATTCTCCTGGGCTCTTCATTAGAGCTTCTGACCGAGACAGGGTCTATTTGTGGCCCGTTTGTCAGGGCTAGAAATGAAGACCAAGGGAAACAGGAGGCTTGTTCGACATCATGAAGCAAGTTGAGGGCAGAGCCAAGTGAAAGCTACTTTCTTGCTTTCTGACCACAGGTGCAGTGCTTAGCCTCCTCTGCCATCCAGTGAAGACTGTTGTGACTCCCCTGTGAGTCCTCTGTGGGAGGAGGGTGGTTGGAAGCACCCAAGGCAGCAGCTTCAGCAGTTCTACATGCTTTAGCATGGATTATGTTCCCAAAAGGTGCAAAAGAGAAAATAGCAATGGGACAGTGACCTCCTCTGTGCCAGGGACTGTAACAGGTGCTTCCCATTCTCCAACAGCCTAGCAATGTAGGTGTGTCTTCCCATTTTACAAATGAGGATTCTGAAGCTTAGAGATGTTGCTACTTGTCCTCCAAATATAGCTAACAAGTGACAATTAGTCTTCCTTCCTTATACTCAGGGGTCTGCTGGCTCCTAGTATAACCTCTCCAAAACCTGGAACGCCCTTCGGACCCTCTGTCGGAACTGCTTTTCCCTTCCCTGGCTGTTCTTGGGTCTGTTGGCCAACCTTGCTTAGGTTTCTTCTTAGGATCCTTTAACCTTCGTAATTATTGTTTTGCTGTCATGACTTTATGAGTCTTTTCAGTTCAGGTCTGGCAAACATACAGTTTCTTAGACTCACTGAGTCTAAATTTAAATATAAACACCAGAGTCTGTATTTTAAAAAAATTCTCTCAACTATATCTGATGATAAGCCATGTTCGAGAACAACTGCTCTGGGCTCCAAAGAGAAAAACACGATGTCTTTATTTTTTACATGGAGATTATTTTCCACATGTAGAATGCTTACTCAAAAAGAAAAAAGTGAAGGCAGGCTGACTGCCCCTAAAATTTCCATAAGTTTCTATGCTCCTTTCCCCAAATACCGGGTAGCGAATTAAGGTATACTCTGACTGCAGAGGGTACATCATGTGCAGTTGATCAAAGATGACCATCCAGTCACTTACCTGTAGCTTTGGAATGTATCATGCAATTTTATTTTCTGCCGTGGATTATCAGTGCTCTACATTAATGTGCTAATTTCATGTTCGTTAAGAAAAAGTCACGGTTTCAGAGTTTACCTCAAGAGGCTTGCTGTGCCTCCCTCATTTCTTAGTTTAAAGCTAAACCTCTAAAATCTTTCTTTCTACAGTGGTTCTCACGTTGCCCCAGCATCTAACTGCCTTCCCACTTAAAACCAGAATCATTTTTCCTAATTGTTCCTTACCAGCTTCTTAGGAGAGGGACTGTCAGCAGCTTGAGCCATGGTAAGGAACACTTACTTCTGCCTCATTCTTTATGTCTTTGTAACATTTACCTGTACTTTTGTAACTTTTTTTTGTAAAGTCTGCAATCGGGGTCTATTTCTTTCTACTTCGTATTCCTGGAAATCTCAACAAAGGAACAGCGTTGCCTTGCCATTTTGGTCCAAATAGAAAGCTATAGTTTGGGGCACCTGGGTGGCTCAGTCAGTTAAGCGGCTGGCTCTTGATTTCATTTCAGGTCATGATCTCAGGGTTGTGAGATTGATTTGAGCCTGGTGTCAGGCTCTGTGCTGGACATGGAGCCTGCTTAAGGTCCTCTCTCCCTCTCTCTCTCTCTCACTGTCTCCCCCTCTGTCTCTAAAACAAGATAGAAAATTGTGATGTGCTGGGAAATGTTTCCCAGGGGGAATAAAGCCCTGATTGTAGCAATTATAACATTTGCTGATTTCCATTGGGTAAATACTCCTGTCTGTGGCAGATTTTTCAAGCTACTAACCTCTTTAATAACCAGTTGGCAAAAATCCTGAAAATTACAATTGACTCTTAGGAGCCAGAATAGCAGGCTCCAGCACATCGCCAGGGGTAAATAGCCGTTTAAGGGAGTGTTCTCATCGGTTATGGTGTTCACATATCATCCTCACCATCCTAGTTACTGGTTGTGTCACCTTGGGCAGATCGTTTGACTTCTATGAGTCTCAGTTTCCACATTGTGGAAATAATGTTTCTCTCGATCTATCTTCCCCTATCGGTATCTGTCTCTATAGAGATACAGATAGATATAGAGATAGATATAGAAACGATATCTATCTCAAGAAGGAATATGAGAGGGTTTAATGAGGTAATTACTATAATTACAATATACATATATAATAGTATATAATTACAGTTGTTGTATATGGGTCTGGCTTATGTTAGGTATGAAGAAGATGATTATTCCCCTCTCCAACATGGTGGAGACACAAAGTTGAGAACTTGGAAGATTTTGGACTTTGGGTGCCATCGCAATGGAAACAGCTTTTGGTGGCTGGTGATGCAACTGGAGCTAGGCTGGGTGAGAGACAAGGCCCCAAGGATTTAGATATGGAAGCAGAATGATAGTAGTAGTTGTGTTCATCTGGCTCTCTAAAGTTCACCTGTTACTTTCACATGTGTTTGTCAGAGGCATGGGTGGGATCTTTTGGAAAGAATAGTGGAGAGCTGGCTGACTATTGGTCACTTATAGCTAAGTCTTCCCAACTTTCCTTTTTCCAGTGTTTATTCTTCTCCTCTTTATTTTTTTTTATGATTTTATTTATTTATTTTTTGGAGAGAGAGGGTGAGCAAGTGAGAGAGAGAGAGAGAGAGCACAAAGCAGGGAGAGGGTCAGAGGGAGAGAAAGAGCAGGGAGCCTGATGCAGGGCTCAATCCCAGGACCCTGGTATCATGCCCTAAGCCAAAGGCAGATGCTTAACCAACTGAGTCACCTAGGCACCCTTAGTGTTCTCCTCTTTAAGGTTCTCCTGCAGTTTTTGTACCCAGATCACTAATGTATTCTTGTTTCTTTAAAAAGAGACCATGTCAGGGCACCTGGGTGGCTCAGTGGGTTAAGCCTCTAGTCATGATCTCAGGGTCCTGGGATCAAGCTCCACATTGGGCTCTCTGCTCAGCAGGGAAGCCTGCTCCCCCACCCCCGCCCCGCCTGCCTCTCTGCCTACTTGTGATCTCTGTCTGTCAAATAAATAAAATCTTTTAAAAAAGAGAGAGAAAGACCATGTCCACGCTTTACAGAACAGTGACATTGGACAGAAGACTTTGGAATGGGGATAGAAAGTGATTTCTTCAGTCTCCACAGTTTACTACACTGGTATTTTTCCAAAATTATATCAACTCTGTCAGTGTTCTCTGCTTATTGGTCTGCACAGGTTGACTACTGTAATAACCTGCAGTTATCAGGCGTAACATAATAGAAGCTATTTCTTGATCACATTGCAGTCTACTACAGATGCTCCCAGTTGGATGAAAACCCAGGACCCATGCTTCTTCCATTCAGTGACTCTGCTATCCCTTGGAGTCCTCTCCTGGAACCTCTGCATCCAGCCTTCACAGGATGGGAGAGAGTGTGTGATGATTTCCTGGTCCTGTCCTGGGAATGGTGTATTATCACTTCTTCCCATCTTCCATTGGCTAGAGCTCAGTCACATGGCTGCCCCTAATTTCAAGTGAGGCAAGGAAGTGTCAGAGTTGTATCCTTCAAAAGAAGCCATGGGCTTGGTGACCACCTGGCCAATCTCCAACCCATCCTTATATGGCTTGGTGGAGATGATTGCCACCATGTATCTAGGCCAATCTGGGTCACCATGGAAGACTTCTTGTGTTTAGTCCCAAGGGTATTTTGGGTAGCGTGACAGTTTGAGAAGTGCGTTTCCACAGTCAGACAGAGATTTCATCTAGGTTACATTTGCAGTTCCTGGATTTACTGTGTTACAAGAGCTCTCCAAACTTTCCAGGACTGGAGTGTTTTGCTGACTGTACCAGCTGGTTTCAAGTTAACACTTGAAGTTGGTAATAATATTTGCTGCTGTGTTTATAATTACCACATCATTAGCAGTCAGTGGGGTGGGGAGTTTGTGAGTCTTTTCATTTTAATTTAGCCAATTGTAGTTGTTGTCTGAAATGCTTCAGTCTTTTATGGGTTGTTTTAGTCACTTATTTATATGAAGAAAACTGACTTTGTACCTCAAAATGAGATTGGCATTGACACTTTTGAAAGGGTTAGCAGAATGTCTGGCTGAGACTCAGGGACTGTGGGACAATAGTCAGCAATGAAAGACTTCGGATCCAGTGGATCATCACAACAAGGCCAGCACCTTCAGGCCAGCACCACCATCTAAGGTGGGTGAGGGGGCATCAGGCAGTCCTGAGAGGGAGGTGTCCCAGAATCCACAAGTGGTAGGAGACACACAGGTTCAGGTGAGTCTGTGGTCCTATACTGTGAGGCATCCATCCATTCCTGGGAGGCCCCCAGACAGTGACTTTGGGGTATAGGGACTCAGACCTACTTCCCTCCCCCAGGGAGTGCCGGGAGAGGGACACAGCAAGGGATGAGTGAGGCCCTAACTGGTCAGGTGAGGTTTCAGAGGACAGTGCTCATAGCAGGGTACTAACCATAGTGCTCAGCAGGAAACTGAGGCACTCAGCAGGTCTGGCTACCCTGTGACTCCATAGAGACTTGAGGGCTGGAGGTTCACCCCAGACACATCAAATTCTGTGTTTGGGACTGTACCAAACATGGCTAGATCCCAGTCCTATAGGGACTGAAGCCCTGGATATGCCTTGACTCAGGGTGACTCAGGAACTAGAGGAGACAGACCCACATGGTTTTGTGCACAGGCCTTGGAATGAGACAGATAGAACTGAGTTCAAAATCTGTCTTCATCATTTCCTAGCTCTGCGACTTTGGGTAAATTACTTGATTTCTCTAATCCTTAGCGTTCACTCATAAAATGTGGAAACTAATATGTACCCCATTGGATAGTTGTGAAAATTAATCCACAACATATGTTAAGGCACCTAGGAAGCCTGTACCTAGGTAGTAACCTTTAATCACAGCAGCAAACATCTACTTTAGAGTTCTATAAAAGCAGCAAGAACAAAACAACACCCAAGCAGGGTATGAGCTAAAATTGGGGCTCTTGTGATGCGTGATTTACAAAGCCTGTGTTTTGTGAAGTAAGCTATCACCAGGGGAGTGGGGGTGCCTTGGTCATGCCTGCTGGTTACAGCAGCTGGGCTTTTTTGGGTGGTTAACTGTGGGGCTGGGCACGTGCCTTCCCCCTAGTTATGTGTCTTTAAAATGGAAAGTAGGTCTATTAAGTCAGCCCACATCCTGGCTACTCAGCTTCTTTGGTTTTCCACATCCCAGCTTGAGGGCCTGTCCTTTCTCCAGGCAGCCTGCAATATAATTATCACACATTGTCTTCTAACATGTATGTAACTAGAAGCATAAAGATCCCTAGAAGGAAGGAAGGAGCTTTTTCTCTATACTGGTAGTCAACCTGCAATGGTTGGAAGATTGCATAAATTGATTTAACCTTGAGCTTCAAGTGGCTATGAAATCTTGAGGGCTGCCCCCACTTTGGAAAGGGGTTGGCCTTCATTTTAAGACAAATAGGATGAATCATAAAAGGAAAGGGACTTCTTCAAGACAGTTGATTTGTTAAGGCCTTATACAAAAATTTAAAGGAAGGTCAGGGGACTGGATTAAAGCCACAGGAGGCAAACTTGTGAACAGTAATGGTAGAGAAGGGTTTTGTCCTTCTTCTGGGAGAAGCTGTTTTGTGGTAAAGGGAGATGAAAACAGAGATGCAGGCATGTTGTCCTGCTGCTGCTGTTTCCAGCTAAGTGAACGTGCTTCAAATTGGAAAATGAAAAACAGGTGATCATACATGAACTGATGGTCAGCAAAGGTAAGGGCTTAGTCAAAGCACCAAGCTACATCAAGCATCATGGCCGTAATAACCGCCGTGGATTGTCTACCAGCTGTGGACCACCAGGACTCTATACATTTTCTTTGTGTGAGGTTGGTAGTATTAGGCTCATGTTATGTATGAATTCACAAGGCACCAAGAATTAAGCACTCTGGGATCCTGGAACTAAGAGGGTTAGAGCCCAGTCCAGCTGTTCTGTCCACCTCTGCATACTGCTTTGGGAATGGCTCTGTAGCTCAGGCCAGAGGGAACTGCATTCTGAAACACTGAAGGAACTTGCCTAGGTGATCACAGGGAAATCACTAAGAAGTCATTGACTAGAGATGGGAAAATGCCCAGAATGAGCAGATTCAGGAAACTATAGACTTGTGAGCTTGATCTTATTATTGGGCAAATTCTAGAATCCTAGCTTTTGCACAACCAGGTGTGTAACATTGGGCAAATGACATAACACCTCTGGACTTTTGAGTTTCTTCGTAGAGCATGTGCTTATATTACATTATCTCTAAGGTCCCTTCTAGTCCTAAGTATTTTATCCTAGTAAGTTCTGTTAATGTATGCTGAAAATTTTTAACGTTTTAGCCTTATCTCTATCAGACAACTCGTTTTCACTTTGCACCACATGCTGTGGCCTTTCTTCAAAGGGTTAAGGGTTAAGAAGTTTGGAGTGAAATATTTGTAGGTTTAAATCTCACCTCTTCGGGAGAGGAGATGCAACATGGGGGTTAAGGGGGGGGTAGGAGAAGAGTAAATGAAGCAAGATGGGATTGGGAGGGAGATAAACCATAAGTGACTCTCAATCTCACAAAACAAACTGAGGGTTGCTGGGGGGAGGGGGGTTGGGGGGGTGGGGTTATTATGGACATAGGGGAGGGTATGTGCTATGGTGAGTGCTGTGAAGTGTGTAAACCTGGAGATTCACAGACCTGTACCCCTGGGGAAAAAAATATATGTTTATAAAAAATAAAATTAAAAAAAAAAATCTCACCTCTTCTACAGACTAGTTAGATGACCTTAGACAAATTTTGTAAACTCTTTGTATCTCATTTTTTTCCTTTGTAAAATGCTGATCTTTCACATATTTCTATGTCACAGGGTTGTTTTAGGGTTAAATAAAATAATATATATAGAACGCTTAACTCCATGCCTAGAATGTAGTAAGTGCTTAGCTAGTTCCCATATTCCATTGATTCTGAGATGCCACTTTCCTCCCCACATTTTGCCATCTCTGAAATCAGGCTGTATCTTCTAGTTTATGGTGTGTAGTAGTTTAATTGCAACAGTTTTTTCTTTCTTAATGGTACATAAACTAATGATGCGTTTTACATTAATTAAATATGGTATCTTCCCAGCGTGATTCTCACCCCTGAGGTTCTCCCATTTCTTCATGGGTTGCCCTCTTCTCTAACTTCTTGCAGTAGAATCAGGGAATGGAACAACCAGGGAGGGTACAGACTTAATCATCATCTTGTCTGACTCGTTTATTTTAGTGGTATTGAAAATGAAGTCCAGAATGTGGAAGAGACTTCAAAAAAGCACAAGGAGAGCTCAGGTCTCTAGATTCCTAGTGTAGTATGTTCTTTCTCAGGTCAGGAATGGTATTAACCTTGAACAATACCAGAACTATCACTCTGTTGCTCTTTACACAGCTTTACACACCTGGGTACCTGTTGTTGGGTGGTAAATACTTACAAGTCTACATACAGATTTCGATATAAGGATTTTAGGTATACATCCCCAAGGCTGGAATGATTAGATTGTTGACTATTCTTGCCATTTTCACAAACACAGAATCAGATACTTTTAGAGTTGGAGGGAAGATTATTTTCCATGGGAACTATAATGTCCCTACCTTTGCAGTAGTCTGAATTTGCAAGACATGCTCTCAGAAGGCAGCTTATTTCCTCCTAGTTATTTTGTCTACAATTTCAGGAGCTGACAGCATGAGCATGGTTGTCTTAAATTGTGAATGGTTTCTGCTTCAGGATTGTACAGCTGGGTCCAGTGACAAGTCAATCACATAGTCCAGACACTTCATTAATTCACTCATTCACTCAATCTTATTGGACACACCTGCCATCTGCTAGTCATAAGGTATGGACACAATCTCAGTTCATTCTCACAATAACCTTATGAGATTGGTGTTACTTATATTCTGCAAATGGGAAAACTGAGAAACAGTGACCTTTTATGTGTGTGTGTTGGACATTGACAAAACCTCATGTAGAAAATGGGACTAGGGCATTCCAGAGCAAGAAAGAACTTTATTGTTAGGAGAAAAATGTCTTGAAATTGAAATAGCAACATGAGTTATTTTACCTGCAAGCTGTGAACAAATACAAAAATATACCTATAGCCCATAGAAAAGAAATCCAGTGTTCGTTGAGTACTTTA
The DNA here is from genome assembly GCF_010015895.1 of Lontra canadensis. Taxonomy (NCBI): domain Eukaryota; kingdom Metazoa; phylum Chordata; class Mammalia; order Carnivora; family Mustelidae; genus Lontra; species Lontra canadensis. The sequence goes on along the minus strand of NW_022631032.1, from coordinate 5,200,418 downwards.
TTAGCTCTAAGCATTAATTGTATCAATCACTCTTAACCGAGCCAATGGAACTCAGTGCGATTCTTTTCTTTGTCTTGTATATAGTTAGAACTAAAGGTGTTGAAAATATGCAGAGGGCCTGATCAGTTAGTAACTGAAAGTTTTGGTTCCCATTGAAAAATTAGATCAAGTTTCAAAATTTAACAATCATACTTTTTGAAAAAAAGAGGTAGAGAAGAAGTCACTTGTTTTTTCCCTAGGCTCATGTACTTAAACCAAGGCTGACCATCTCTGTGGCTCTCCTACATGGCAGGTCTATGTTTATGGACCATGGGTCCTTGCTGGCTGAGCCCTTCACTGGCTGTATCATGGGATTTTTTTTTTTTTTTTTTTTAACTCATTCAGTCATTGGTTATAGGGTATGGAGAACCTTCCCAGTACATTCCAAGAGAGCTCTTGGCACAGATCCTGTACTCAAGGAACTTCACCATTTGTAGGGTATCTATCTACCCAAATGACTGGCACTGTCAATAGAATTTTTCTGCAATGACGGTTAAGTGTTCTCTGTCTGTGTTCTCTAATGTGTAGCCGTTAACTACTTTAAGGATGACCAATGTGACTGAGGAACTGAATTTTAAATTTTATTTAATTAAAATTTAAATAGCCTCATGATCTAAACTGTCTTCTACCCATCCTTGCATTTTAATATGAATGCATCTGTAGTGGGAGTACTCTTCAGGCCATATGGTATGAAGCAGAAAATGCTTGACTGAAATCATGTAAAATTTGAGACATATAGAACATGCAAATAAATCAAAGGCAAGACAAAGATGAAGAGTATGGAGATGAAAAAGATCAAAGAGGCAGAGGACTGCAAGCTCTAGGCAAGAGAAAGCAGAGAAGTAGCTTAATACAGATTTGAGGTTGGGGTGTTCTTTATATGATCTTCATGTAATTATACAACTTTAACATTTTAATACATATTCATTGTAGAAAGTTTAAAAATGATAGAAAAGTATAATAGGAAAATGAAATATCCCCATAATCCCCAAACCCAGAAATACTTTATATCCACATTTGGGATCATATCAAATTGCTATTTCTGAAGGTTAAAAAACAGTTATGTCTAAAATTTGATATGATTCAACCTAGCATATATAGTACATGTATCATTAGTATCCTAATTTTTACTTTACATATTTGAGCATTCTTCTATGAAATTATAAATTAAACTATTTACACTATTTCAAGATTGTCTAGCTCATTCCCTTCTGTTGGACATTTAGGCTGTTTGCAGTTCGGGATCACAATCAAAAGTGCTGCTGCTTGAAACTCCTTGTCCTGAAATATTTATCCTCAGCTTTCCTCAGTTCCTCAGGATAGACATCCAGAAAGGGAATTACTCGGTCATTGGTTATGGACAGTGTTATTATTCATGATTCATATTGCCAAATGGCTTTCTGGAAAGGTTGCAGTAACAGAACTATGGCAGGGAGGGCTAGCGCTGGACTCTTGCCAGCGTTGAGGATTATTGCCTTTTCAAAATCTTTGCAGATTTAATGGATTTTAAAACATCTCATTGTTTAGTTTGCATTTCCTTGATTACTAATTAGGTTGACTGCTTTTTCTTATGTTTATTAGCCATTTCTTCTTTTTTAAAAATGCCTATTTATATTCTTTGCCTGTTTTTCAAACAGGGAGTAGTATTAATCCTTTCTCTGTTAGATTTGTTGTAAATATGTTCCCCAGCTTGTCATTTATATTCTTAAATTTTGTTTTTACTCTGATGTAAAGTGTTAAATTTTCCATAGACAAAATCATCAATATTTTTCTTTCTGATTTCTTTTAATGCTTTTATGCCCAGACAATTCTTTTCTCATTCAGGGATTGATTAAATTTACTCACCCATATTTCCTCTTAAAGTGTTTTTTATATGTCATTTCTAAGATTCTGACTTCTAATCTGTCTGAAATTTATTTTTGTGTATGGTATGAAGTTGTAAAAATTAATTTGACTATTTTCCCCCAATAGTTCACTTTTCCAGTGACATTTTTGAATAATTTGTCTTTTCCTCATTGCTTTAGATTCTTTCCTTATCATATATTAGGTTCTTAAACATGCCAGATCTGAATTAGGTCTATGAATCAGGCTCCATTCATTTGTATGTTAATTCTTATGTCTGTTCCACCTTTTAATAATGTAGCTTTTTAAAAAATATATTTTAATATCTAGTAGGGCAAGCCAACCCATTATTCATCTTTTTTCCCCCCAAAAAATGTTTAATTACTTTCATCCATTTATTCCTCCAAATGGATGTCTAGTTGAAAATCCCCTTGGCACATAATAGGTACTTAGAGATTCATTCAACAGATATCTGCTATAATATTTAGCTTTTTAATCCAAAAACATGTTGATTTTATTTGAATTTAATTTCACTTCAGTCTTCTTTAATGTGTTGCATTCCTGAGATAAACTCTATTTGCATGCCTGGCAAATCTTTAAATGACATTTAATGAAAAATTAATTTTCTTTTTACAGCTTATTTGGACTTCATTCTTTTAGTTGTAAGACAACTTTATCTGTGATGAATGGTAGCCATTTTTTATTTGTCATGGAATCACATCATAGACTGAAAGCTGTAGAACATGGTTACCCTAAACTTTAAATAAGTTCACTTTTAAAATGCTATTTGCAGATGGTATTATGACCACAACCTAATTATTAAACTTTTTAAATGCATGAATATTATACAAAGATCCTATATATGAAAGATTAATACACAAAGGAGGGAATTTGCTCTTCTTGAATTATTTCAAAAATAAGAAAAATTGGACAGCAAAAAACATTAAGAAAACATTAAAATTAACAACATTAACCATAATCCCATTTTCCAGAGATAACCACTGTGTACATGTATATATGTAGTTTTTATGCATAGACACACACCAGTGTATTACAACTGGGATAAGTCTGTACATGCTGTTTTATAATCTATTTTTCCTACTTAACAATAGACTGTGAAACTTCCCATGGCTTTAATACTCTTGTACAGTATCATATTTAACGGCTCTGTATAGTGGATATTCCGGGGATTACTCTACCAGTCCTGTGTGGTTGAACATTGAGATTTTGTGGGTTTTTTCAATAGTATAAAGTCATAATAAGCATCTTTACACCCCACCTTAACATTCTTCTAGTCTCTAGCATGTGATCTGTGTGCGGAGTACATGTGCATTTTCATCCCTGGACAAGGCAAACTCATGGCTCCCTGGTCATGGCAAGGACTCCCCTTCTAACGGGAGCTGGAAAAGAGCAAAGAGGACCAGGTTTCCCGGTCTCCTGGAGGTATTTTGCTCAGATTACCAGGAAAAATTGAAAGTGTTAGAGAATTGACGAAGAAAATAGTTTCAGAGAACTTGGAACAGAATTTTAGCAGCTTTGATCATTTATTCTACTTACCAGGTAGATTTCAAGTTCTGGCTCACCTGGGTTTGTATTTGCCACTCCCTGTACCCCAGTACCCAGATCTGCAACCTCTAGCTTTTCTTCCTCTGTGAACTCCCCATTCACAATGGCCTGACAGCTCAAGGCCAACCAAGGAAAAGGCCCACTGTGCCTGGACTTTATTTTCTTTCTTTTTCTTTATTATGTAATGTTAGTCACCATAAAGTACATCATTAGTTTTTGATGTAGTTTTCCATGATTCATTGTTTGCTTATAACACTCAGTGCTCCTCCTTAATGCCATCACCGGGCTAATCCATCCCCCCAGCCCCTCCCTTCTGAAACCCTCAGTTTGTTTCTCCGAGTCCGTAGTCTCATGGATAGTCTCCCCCTCTGATTTCCCCCGCTTCATTTTTCCCTTCCTTATCCTAATGTCCTCCAGGCTATTCCTTATGTTCCACAAATAAGTAAAACCTTATGATAATTGAGTACCTCTGCTTGACTTATTTCACTCAGCATAATCTCCTCCAGTCCCATCCATGTTGATGCAAAAGTTGGGTATTCATCCTTTCTGATGGCTGCGTAATATTCCATTGTATATATGGACCACATTGTCTTTTTTTTTTTTTTTTTTTGAGAGAGAGCATGAGTGAGAGAATAGAAGCAGAAGGAGCAGCAGAGGGAGAGGGAGAAGCAGACTCCCCACTGATCAAGGAGCCTGATATGGGGCTCAATCCCAGGACCCTGGGATCATGACCTGAGGTGAAGGCAGATGCTCAACCGACTGAGTCACCCTGGTGCCCCAAGGCCACATCCTCTTTATCCATTCATCTATTGAAGGGCATCTCGGCTTCTTCCACAGTTTGGCTATCGTGGACTTTCTTTGGGCCTCTTACTCTTTTTCCCTGCAGGCAGCTGGGATTCCTTATGGGGCTCTGAATATTTCACCTAAAGGTAGCTATTAGGGCTGCTTCATCTTAGACAGTGGCTTGTCGTTGACATGTGTTTGGGGTACGGGTACTTCTGAGAAATGCCACGTGGACCCATATACATTTGTCTGGAGCCCAGCCTCATAAAGGCAGTGGGAGAGGGGTGCTGGGAGAGAAAGAATGAGGCTGACAGCTACAGGCTTCAACACTTAGAAATCACAGTGGGAGGGATGCCCATGACCTCTGGACACAGGTGGAAGGGGCAAGTAGTTGCTGGGCTCTATCAGCAGCTGGTCTTCTTTTGAGCATAGGAGACTTTCCTTACATCTGAGGAAACTGGCTAGGGAAGCTGAGGTTGGAACACTTGCCAAACAGCTCAGATTGGGTAAGGGCTAGAAAAAATAAAAATTCAGAGGCACCCCATGGACGAGTGTGAGCATCATGGCTTATGGGTATGTAGTGGGAAAGTGAGCAGGCATTTTTCAGCTGCCGTTTACTTTATTACTGAGTTTTCTTTATTCAACTTGTATACTCACCATTTGTTTGACATAATCAACACTTAATAATACACATCTGTTGTACTAGGCCACATGTTAAGGCTTCCAAGATGAACAGGGAAGATGTTAAAGGGGTGTTATATTTACTTAGCCATCAGTTATGTGTATGGTTCCTTCATATAGATTTTGTCTCTTATTTATCACCACAGCCTGTGAAGTAGTTTTTTTTTGTTTTTGTTTTTGTTTTTTATCTCTGGTGAGGAAACAGAGACCCAGGGAGGTTAAGTAAGTTGCCCAAGTGCACACAGCTAATACATCCTGGAGTTGGGAGTCAGACTTGGTTCTCTCTGAATGCAGAGCCTGGGCTTTACTCAGGGCTGTGAGCTGCCTCTCAGGTTGTGCCTGCCCTGGGGGAGCTCATCATCTCATGCAAAAAAACAGCTTGTTGAGTAGATAGTGGCCAGGTGTGCTCTGCTGGGATTGCCTACCTCAGAATCCTTGAGAACGCCCTTCTTTTCCCACCAGACTCCAAGAGATCTTGTTAAGCAACTTTGTAGACCCCTTCTGCTGGCTCTTTTACCAGAACCCCTCATGGGTCTAGGAAAGGACTTGGGTCAAGTTGTTCTCCCTCTACTAGCAGGGGTTAGAGGCCAGGGAATCTTCTAATAGGAAGGCTTCTAGGAAAGGCACTGCCTAAGGGTCTGTAAAACTCCTTTCATACTGAACCTCACTTCTGGCTCGCAATAACCGCAGTGAGAGCACCTGCTCTCACTGACCTTCTCCCTAGAGAATGGGGTCCTGTACCTAGTCTTCATTTTCTACCGTCTGCCTCAGCCTCCTTCTATTCAAGCTGAGGCATCTAAGTCATTCCTTTTCAGTTAATTTTTCTGCCAGCCCAAACACAGGTTTCCATCTAGTCCATGAGTGTTAGAAGAAAGTGAACCATGAGTAGGGCAGATGGTAGATGATAGGATGCAGTGGTTAGAACTCAAGAGAGATTGTAAGGTCTTTTTGGCCTTGCTTTAGACAAATGGTTCTCAGCTATTTAGGGTACCATTGACCCATTTTGAAAATCTGGAGAAAATTAGAATTGCACAGATTCTCTTCTTGGAAAACTGAGTACTCATGGACATATATGCAATAATTGGCATGCAGGTTCATGAGGTTTATGGCCCTCCCCAACCACACACATTTTTAAGGCAGGGTTAGGAAGGTTGGTTTGGTTTACTAGGTGCTTCTGGAATATGTGGCTTAGTATGTCTTCTGGTAAGCCGAGTTGAGAGTTACCTAGGCAACTCTTTGCAGGCAGTGTCCCTCCCTTCTTGTTGTTTTCCATAATTCTGGAGAAAAATTCTAGCTTTGTGAGTTATTTGGATTACTCTGGTGTCCTATTCAGCACTTGATATTGTTACGCTTCTTTCTAAAGAAGTAGCAGGCGTCATGAGCCAGACTATCTTGAAATTGGTCCTTTCCTAGCTTATGCTGGCTCCTGGTTATGCTAAGTTCACAGGGGGTGCTTGGTTGCTTAACTCTGGCAAACATTAACTCATCTTTCTGTTACTCTGGAGAGGGACTAGGTCATGGGAAAAAAAAAGAAAACATATGCTTTAGCAACTCTTCTCCGTGTTCCCCTAAACCCACCAGAGAGACCTTGATTCTCACCACTGCCCTGTCTGGTCTAGAACCTTGCTGAGGATCCCATAACCCTTTGTCTCTCTTCTAGATACTGCTTTTTCAATTTTTAAACAATGTCTGAGAGCTTGAGTTTTATTATCCCTTTGGTATTTTCTGAATATTTGGTATTTTCTGAACATTTGTCTCTTGCATGTACCTCTATCTTTGTATTTCTTATATGATATTAAAATTACATGTTGATTTGCCCAATTCACCCCCTAGACTAAAAGTCCTACAGAGTCAGGAACTCTACATTTTGTATCATTTTACCCACAGTGATTGGAACTCTGCCTGAAACATATATGTGCTCAATAAATATTTGTCAGAATGAATTGGGTAGTGTTTAGATACCCAAGGTAATAACCTAAGGAAAGATTTAAAAATCACTTAAAACTGTAGGAATTTTTCCATGGCCAATCCATCTACCACAAATATGACTAACCAGAAAAACATAGTATTGGGATCCATAAGGAGTTTATGCTGTCTCATTTCCATGGGAGGGGAATGTGTGTGTGTGTGTGCATGTGTGTGTGTATGTGTATGATGTGCTCAGACCTTTCTTGGCTACTGCAATTATTTAAAAATAGTATCAAAACAAGTCTTTTTATTCTCTCCAGTAATCTCTCCGTGTCTGTGTGCCTTCAACACATCTTCGTATTTGTTTATTTCTCTGATATATCTTAATATCTCTTTCATCTCTGACTTTTTCCCATTCGGTTCATATATCCTAGGACTGGCTGGACAGCAGTCGCTCTAAGCAGCAACTGTGCAACTAGTTCAGGACCAAGGACAGCAGCATACATGTCCTTGAAGTGGGATGAGGTGCTTTAGTTTGCTGAACTTATTCAATAATATGACCTCGGGGTGTAGTTTTCTCACCTGTCAGGCTGCTCTTGCAATTCTACAATGTCATTACTCTGGCCCTAGGTGTTTCGTGTCTGTGATGGACCTGTGTCCGGTCTGTGCCCACTCCGTCCTTGTGGCATTGCTTCCACTGATGGGTAGTAAGACTAGGGCAAGAATGGCACAGCTCTGGAGTCAGAAAGTCTGGAGGTAGGAGTGGAGAAAAGCTCTGCGCTGAGATGAGAGGAACTGCTTTAGGAGCTGCCTATGAGGGTCTCCTGCTCTGAGTTTTGCAGTCAGCTTTTGCTGCTTTACTGCTACCTGCATTTCCAGCTCTGGGGAGCAGGGCAGAGTGGGGGGTTAGTGAGGAGGTACAGCACCATTTCGTGTTTGCATACCTGCTGTTCCACAGTGACAGAGACCAAAGCTGGATTTTCAGATCAATAATTTCATCTCTAACCCGAAGTCATTTCCTGATTAAATTAAAATTAATTAAAATTCAAATACACACACTGGGGAAGAGGAAAAGGGACTGAGAGTGAGGGTCCCAAGGACTGAGCCTTCTATATGTCTGAACCACAGTACACTTTCTGCCTCCACCTCTGAATATCTCTGTAACTCTCTCTAAATATATAAGCAAATATACTGTGAATGTTTAACAGTTGATTCATATTCATCACTGACTAATTCATCACTGGCTAATGTTCTGTGTTACTTTGAGGACCCATTTAAGAGTAATACTCGGTGTAGCAAAAAGACAATAAATCTACCACCAACACTACTATCCATGAGGTATGAGCACTTTAAATAACCTAGTCTGTTAGCAAAGATTCCGTTTTTAAAAAGTGATTGTCAGACATAATCTCTTCTGAAGTGGCCATTTTCTTATATCCAGAGAACACTGGATGTTGTCAAGCTTTCCAGGGAAGGAGGGAGTGAGGGAGGGTGAGTGAGTGAGCCTGTGTGTGTGGCAGCTGAGGTCTCAACTCAGCTAATATTAAATCTCATGAAGAATAAACGGAAACGGTTTGCTCATTAGCTGGGCTTAGAGAGGTGTTACCCACATGTGTAAAGTGCTAATTATTAGTGATCTTTAACGCAGCTAATTTAGCAACGGTGTTACAAATTTCTGCTCTTCAAAAGTAGCCCATTAGCCAGGCCTTTATATCTAATATTGACTTTAGAAAGTTAATATTGAAATTGGCCACAATTAGAGTTCATGTGGAAGCCCGAGAGAGAGAAAGATGAAGACGGGGGTAGAAACAGGCCGGGTGAAGGACCAGGGTAGGAAGAGGCACAGCAGCCAGTGGGTGCCGTTGGTTGTTGGTGTGGAGGGCACTGTGGCAGTGGGGGGGAATAAGAATCTGTCCTGAGTTGTTCCTAAGCTGTGTGCTTAGAGATAAGCCTCCAGACCCCCCCCCCCGCCGACCCCAGAGCTTAGGGTCTCCAGAGGGATCCAGATGGAGCGGCAGAGATGGCACAACAGTGAGGGGCCTGCCACGTGACATACAGAGAAGGAGGAACCAGCCCAGCCTGGGCAGGAGAGGAGGCACTGGGGAAGACACCCTGGACAAGATACACGGCTCAGTAGAACATAGGGCAGGGAACAGTCATTGTGGGGAGTGACGGACAAGTGCATGTCAGACTTTGGAGAAAGTAGATATTGCTTTTCCCTGGTGGAATGACTGGCCAGTCTGGCCCCTGTCCTCTCAAGTCCCTGACTGCTGTGTCACGTTGCATGAGACCTAGTCAACTGGCTTGGAAAAGCTTAGTGTTTAGCCTTTACCAAAAGAGGAGCCCATGTTTTTGTTTCCCTCCCCTCTCCCTTTTTGCATTGAAATCAGATTAGCTGAGGCTTGTGAACATCCTTCTGATAGAAGTGCCAGGGAGGAGCTGAGTTCTGCTAGGAGAGAGGGAGCTGGCGGCTGATGCTGCTTGGGCTGGCCTGGCGCTCGCAGGTGTCCGTGGTGAGGGATGGTGGCTTCCGGCAGCTGGCCTCAGTGTGGGTGGACAGATCCGCAGGTGGGGGAGAGGCAGGTGGATCTCTACACCATGCTGTGTGTTCTGTTGCTGACACAAAGCTGCCCAGTCTCCTTCTCTGCCAGATTGATTCCTTCCTGTCAGTGCGCGCTTCCTGCCTCAGTGGCAGTTGCTTTAACTAGAGCTCCAAGGGACTTATTTATAGTCGCTGGAGGAGTTTTCCAACAGCCAGTTTCCTCAGTTTCCTCAATAGCTCATTAGCATCTGTAAAGAGGAGAGGAGACATTCACCTCCATCTGCCTGTGTGTGTGTGTGTGTGTGTGTGTGTGTGTGTGTTAGTACAGGAAAGATGTGAAGGAGAGAAGGGACAGTGAGGGGAATGGAGATCATTGCCTCTGCCTACCAATGACTTCCTTCCCAACCCCAGGTGTACCGACAGTGTCTTCCTCCTGTGGCATTGCCCATCTAGTCCCTATACAGAAGGGACCATAAGGGACCATGTCCTTAAATTTCTTTCCTCTATGATTCAGTTCCATGTTGAATTTTCATGGGGTCTTACTCAAACTCCCAGCCTCCTACTGGCCTGGCAGGTACCTCACAAACAAGCATGGTTCCTGCTTCTCTTGGACTTCAGGAGAAGATAAAAAGAGACAAAATTCTAGTGCCCCCAGCCCTCACATTCCTTTTTTTTCCTTTTTTTTTTTTTTTTTAAGATTTTATTTATTTATTTGACAGAGAAAGAGAGAGAGATCACAAGTAGGCAGAGAGGCAGGCAGAGAGAGGGGGAAGCAGGCTCACTGCTGAGCAGAGAGCCCGATGCGGGGCTCAATCCCAGGACCCTGAGATTATGACCTGAGCCGAAGGCAGAGGCTTAACCCACTGAGCCACCCAGGCAACCCCAGCCCTCACATTCTAGCACCCAGTTCAGCAAGGGTCACATGTCCCATCCTCCCCCAGCTCCTTACACAGTAGAATGTGACATGAAGTTTACAGTCAGAGCCTGCTGGTTCCAGCTCTTTTCTGGAACCACAGCCTTCCTTTTGGACCAGCCAGGTGCCACCTGGCTCTGGCCTGTGCGGTGATGCAGTCCCAGCTCTCTGAGCTTCTGAAGGCACTTGCAGCCACATCTTTACTGTTGCCTTCCCAGGAGCCTGCCCTGTTGAGATATCCAGATTCAGAGTGCGATCAGAGAGCCCAACTACCACCTCCATGCCCTCCTTTCCATCACTCCTTAACCCTGCTTTACTGTTTAGCCTGCATACTCTCCCCATCTCTGGCACATGCCCTGTTCACCCCATCTTCTCCTCCTTGGCATATGCTGCTTGTCACTGGGACACCATTCTGTGGCCCTATCCTTACTCGAACCCTGGTTCAAAGACCACCTTCTTGCTTCCTACTCACCACTTTTACTCTCTGTCTTCTTAGGATTGTGCATACTCAGTGTCAGTCCAGTATTTCTGGAGTCTCTTTTGCATGATAGGCACTGTGCTAAGTGCTGGGGCAGGGCAAAGAGTAAGACATGGTCCCTACCCCAGGGTGTTGGAATCCGTTAATGGTGAGTAGAATGAAAACATAGAAATGACTTTCAGGAGAGAGAGAGTACAACGTGTAGTCAGGGATGGCTCAACTGGACGGGAAGGTCAGGGAAACTACACGGAAGTAATGATGGATTTGGGAGGGATAAAAGAGGTAAAATCAGCAGAACCAAGCAACTGAACTGGTATTTGGGGTAAAGGAGTTGGAGGAGTCTAGGAGACCTCCCATGTTTCTGTTGGGGTAAGTTAGTGGGTAGTGGCACTAATAATCAGGATATAGGGGATATAGGACAGCCAGGCTAGGAGAGGGCAGGAGGGTCTTCATCAGAACCTCAGAACCAGAAGTTGTTTTTCCTCCAGAGTCTGGTAGCTTCTGGGTCAGGGGAAATGGGCACTAGGTATTTTACTAGGCTGAAAACTCTCAGAGAGCAGAAATTGGGTCTCCCCTCCCAGGAAGATGATTGTCTGAGATGAGCACTGTGTTCTCATTAGGTGTGGAGCTCTCTTGGGTGGGGACACCTCTCCTTCCCCTCTTTCTCATCTAGTATTGACCCATGTTCAGGGCTTTGTACCCGTGGGTGGGAGTGCAGGTGCGATGAAGAGGCATGAACCTGACTGGCTCCTTGTCTTCCAGGGCATGGCAGAGATGGTTTCTTGGTCTTTAAATGTATGTATGATACTGAGAGCAGTTAGAGAAGACAGGGCTCTGAGGGTTGGGGTAGTGAGGAGATTTGTTGCAAAACTAAAATATCTGCTACATGAGGGTTGTTTGATGGGTTAAGCCATCAAAATCCTGAGCAGCTTGGACAGGTATTATTCATAACCACTCCGACTACCAAAAAACAAGACATGGTCCAGTCTCAGTGCCCTGGAGGGGAAACTCCTCTATCTCTCCCATAGCCTATTTACTCCAGAGCTGAATCTGGGTGATGGGTTTCAGGAAAGTGGCTGAGTCTTTGGGATTGTTGGGTGGTGGCGAGGGGGTCTTCCCGTGGTGGAGGTGGGAGGGGTGATGAGCAGCTCTAGATCAGATTTGAGAGGTTCTGTTTAGACTAGGCTAAAGGGTGATTGTATCCATCTCTGCCTCTGAGGCAGCTCTGAAATCGAAGACAGATGTTGGTGTATAGATCTTCCACAAATGCACCATGCATACGAATCACTGGGGTTTCTTGTTAAAATGCAGGTTCTGATTCTGCAGTCTGGGGTAGGGCCTAGATTATGCATCTCTAGCAAGATTCTAGTTGGTAGGGGAGGCTTGTTACTTTGAGTAGGAAAGCTTTAGGTCGCACCTTTCCTTTGAGTTCCCTTGCATTCTGTACAGGTGACGTCTTGTCTCTGATAACAGCTCGCCGTCCTATCTGCATACCTGTCCATCTCTGCCTGCAAGCCCCCTGGAGAGTGGGGTCCCTTGCTTATTTGTCTAAGAACCACCATGCCTAACGTAAGGCCTAACACATAATAGGTGCTCAATGAAGAACTGATGGAAGAATGGCTGTGGAAATAGGAAACAGTCCCAATTATACCCAAACTAAGGCTCAGCCTCATGAGCTCTTAGAACTCTCAGCTGAAACCACTTGTCTCCTGTGCAGCAGCTCAGTGAGTCAGGGCCACTCTGATCAAGGCTTCCATGCTGGACACACTGGCATGGAGGGGGAAAATGAGGTGGAGACCTACCTGAGCACGGGTGACACAGGGTCAGGACCAATCAAGGCAATGAGATAATATTAAAATACTTACACAGTCACTTCTCAGTAAGTGCACATTAAGGGGGTATGGCTGAGAACCGAAAAGAAATAAAGAACAATCCATGGGCACCTTGGTGGCTTGCACCTACAATTGCTCAAAACTTAGCTGCTGGTGTCTTTACTTGTAGAAATCAGCGCTACTTTCTAGAGGAACCTAGCATGGGGCACAAGGCACACAGCTGCCCTGGGATCCTCCCTGCCATCCTGGAACCATGAAACAACAGACGGAGGACCTCTGACACCAGGGCCAGTCCCGCTATTGCCACGCGGGGTCCTGCAGAGGCTGGGAGCCAGGGTAAGGGAGAGGGGCACCTTGCCGCGTGGGGAAGGCTGACTAGGAAGAGGTCAAGGGGAGCAGGCAGCAGCAACGTAATCACAGCACATTCGGAGAGAGGACATGGCAGAAGTGGGGCTCAGAGAAGTCCCACGCTGGAGATCCCGGGGAGGTGGCTGTGGTAATTTTTACTTCCCTAATAGATGCGGAGCATTTCAACTTTGCTAATTAACCGAACAGCAGGCTCGTAATTCTGACAGCAGCAGGACACAAATGGGGTGGGATTAGTGTTGAATGCCATCGAAGCATGCCTTTGTCCTTAAGAGAAAGCAGGAAACTCACGTTGGGTCAGGTCCCTGAGGGTGCCCTCTGGTTCCTTTTTTTTTTTTTTTTTTCCCTACAGTAACTCCAAAGAGCACAGGGGCTTTTATTTCTTCTCGGTCTTTCTTTAGATCTAGGAAGGAGGCTGCTGTTTCAACAGGCTTTTCTTTTAAGGGGGGAAGCTGATCTACGGTGGGTCTAGAGTTTGTAGGGTCATGTGATATTATCAAATATACTTTGTTCAGAGATAGCAAGTGCAGGTCAGGTCTGCCTGCTGCCTCTGAGGTATGGGTGCCTCACAGAAGTTCTTCCATCACTAGCCTTCCGTTTTGGTAACTTGGGCTGTCCGTAAAATGGGCTGATGTGTCTTGGGCATCCTGATTCTGAAACTGATTCCTGGGAAAGAATGCCCTGAGAGGCCAGGGAAGAGTTGTTTATCTTCCCAAAGCACAATGAACCTTGCTGGGAGTTTGTTTCCAGCACTTTCTCTCAAAGCATATTGATCTGATAATCTGAGGATCTTAAAGGCCAATAAATATGAAGAAAAGGTTTAAAAAACCTCAAACTATCAGAGCTGAGTGGGACCCTGGAGATCGTCTATGTGGATCACCAGCCCTTGGTGTGACATATGAGGCCACTGACCATGCGCATGTCACTTGAGAAATGGTTACCATTTCATTCATTTCTTTATCCTTTCATCAAATATTTATTAAACATTTTCTATGAGGCTGCCCAGACATGTACCTGATAGTGAAAACATGTTGCTATTTCACTGGTCCTGTTTGAGTTAGTGTTCAATGGACTTCTCCTTTATTATATATCCTGACAGCTGGCTTCACAGGGGCCAGGGGGAATTGATACATAGGACCCTCAGCCAGTGCAAATAGGTCACCAACTTCTGAGCTGCTGGGCTAATTAGTTTAGCTCTACTTGGCTTTACATAATGCATATATTGTTGAAAAGTTGTTTGTAATTCAATTTTTGGCAAATGAAAAACTAATTGAAACCATTAAGGCAACTTTTATTTAAAGAAACCCTGGAGCAAATCCATTTATAATGTGAAAAATCTTGTTGTTGTTGGAAACGATTATCCCCTAGTTAAGGATTTTGTAAATCTAGACACTTTAGGTTTTCTTATGGTAGGCTCACAACCTGGGAGGTAGTTCAGCTGTGGTCTAAACCAGATGGGGGAAGACTCTGGCCTGGGAAGAGGAAGCCTTGGGAATCTTAGACCAGCCCAACCCAAGATACTGAAATTTACTCGGGCCAATGGCCAATGGTTGCAAGCTGCCGGGACAAGCCACTGCCTTTCTCTCAGGCCCTGGAGTCTGGAGGGGAGAAGGAAGAGGTGGGGCATGATGGGTGGGGTGTGAGGGATAGAATTCAGTGCTCCCTCTAGCTCTCCCTCCACAGGTAGAAGCCATAAGGGGGTAGGATAGGAAATCTTATGCTTCCATTATAATGAATTCCAAGGTCTTCCTTAATGTCTGGGGACTTCGTGGAATTAGAGCCGTCTTGTATACTTTAAGGGAGGTGGGGGAGAGGAAGAGCAGTGGAAAAAATAGGACAGGTGTTTTGAAGAAAAGAGGGTTATGTCATTCTTGTCAAATCTCATTCGTTTGGGCCTTCCTCTTTTTGAACTCGTAAAAAATCTGGAAGCAGACAGGACCGAAGTTTAACTTTTCTTATTAAAATTTTTTCCTATAGAAATGAAGGTGTATATAGTGATAGAGAGGAGAATGTTTTAAAACTGATGTATACAAAGATGTATTTCATATATGAAAATAGGCTGTTTTAACGCAGAGGTGTCCTTTTACACAAACAACTCATGTACCAGCTAAAGATGATCCTTGTCTAGTTGGTAAAGCTGGATTGGACTCTCCCCTGCCGAAGAAGCTGAAACATCTTACTGCATGAATTGGGAAGAACAAAAACAAAACCAAAAAACAACCTATGTGTCTATTTGTAAATTCTATAATAATTTATATGGATTCTAAGTGGTTTCTAGTAGTGAGATTTAATAGTTTCTGTGTTGGGACATAAGGTCAGAGTGTAAAGATCCGTACAAACAATGCTTATCATTAGAGATTTGTTGTTGTTGTTGTGTTATGTTTTTCTTCTTCTTTGGCCCACGTTCTTCTCAAAGTGAGCCTTGTACTGGGTTATTGCAGCATTAGGTCCTGTGGGCCAGCAAAGGGGAGCGACTGATGAATGAAAAGGCTCACTGTCTTCATGTGGTGAAAAAAATGAAGAAGAAATAGGTGAAATGGTCAGCGACACTTTGGGAATTTGGCTGGGGTTAGGGCATAACCCGCGACCACGGCAGACTGGCATTCTGAAGACACATCTCTCCTCTTCTTTGGTTGAGTGTGCAACTGGCTCATTTCCCTTCCCTAGGCCAGTGATTGTAACCCTGGGCTGTTGCCAGAATTCCCAGGCGAGCCTCGAAGCAGTCAGGATTTAGAGGTTGAGAAAGCCCTGAGTGGGGACCATCTTCCCAGATCGTTTTTCTGCAGATTATCTGATTGGGACCACAAGGGAGTAAGCCATGCTGAGAAAGGCACCTGAGCGGTTGCCGGTGGTCCTGGTTCTGTTACACTGAGCTGACGCAGAACCTCCTCTCTTCTGGTGTCCCTGCGTGTGATGTCCCTGGTGGTGATCCACAGCAGAGATCCCAGTTACGGCTCACAGGGTGTGGGCTGGCTCTCCCTGAGAGTCTTTGTGGGGTGCTTGGGCTAAATGTAAGGCTGCAGTGGGCTGGTCGCGGTTTTATGTGTACGTGTGTCTGTGTGTGCACGCGGGGGCTTCTCTTCCCACGTGCCTTATACTCGTACCAGGCTGGGTTGTCCTTTCTCCAGGCACATCATTATTTTCCATTCTATGTGAGCCCCAGGCCTCTGCCTCCAACCCTCTAATAGGAAGTCAGCTGGACCCCAGAAGGGACTCTGCAGCTAAGAAGGGAGATTTAGGCAGAGAATGAGTTGCTGAAGAAGGGAGTGCATTTCCTTCCCAGGAGACTGGTGTCTCCCCACCTCCTGTCTGTTGTGGACTGCTGAGGGTGACATTGAGGGGGAGGAGGAAGAAGGGTTATTGCATTCAATATTGCTTCCCACTTAGGGATATGGTGGTTTACTTTTACAGTTTGTACAATGAAAACTTAAGAGTCCCTGTGCCAGGTAGAGGAAAGGCAAAAATAATTACTTAGGGTTTTGTGGTCCATCCTGATATTAATTAACCTGTTCCATTGGTGTTTACTGATTGTACCAGACACCATGCTAGGCAAAGAGGTACAAAGTGGCTTTTAAAAAGCCCTGTCGTCAAGTTGCCCACAGCAGCAGGGCTGTGGCTGTTGCCTGCAAGGCACAGAACTTTGTATGTGTGGTGGGGGCGATCTGGACTGTCCTCTCCCTGGAAGGGACACTCACGTGGCCTGGCATCATGTGGAAGTGTCCTCTGTGTTGTGGACCTTCTCCCGTTCCATTGGTTCCACTGGGCTGGGCTGTAGCACCTGAACAAGGCACAACTTTGTGGCGTGTGATGGGGTTGGGGTGCTGAGGGAGGTACCCAGGGATTCAGCCATCTGACCTCTTTCATCCCAATTCCTTCTGTTTTGTCATCCCACAGGGTCTTTTCGGAATGATGGTTTGAAAGCTTCTGATGTCCTTCCCATCCTAAAGGAAAAAGTGGCCTTCGTGTCTGGTGAGTGTCTGTGGAACTTTGCTCTGTAAGGGACCTGGAAGAGTGTGTGTGTGCACAGGCATCTAGACAGTTGTTTTGTGGTATGTGAGAGAGGTTGTGGGGGTTGGTGTGGCACTCGGCGTGGCTGGCTGCATCCTTGCTCCGGAGCAGACAGAAAGAGGAGAGGGGGCACTGACCCAAGCTGGGTGCTCTGGAGGATACTCACAACCATGGCTGGGAGCCTCTCACCCGCACCCCCATACATACACCTGACCTCCCAACCCCTCCCTGGCCAGTCAGGTCCCTCATGGGCCACTGAGGTCCCTATGGAATATGCTCTAGTTGGAGGAGTCTGTTTATCTCACACACTCCCAGAGGTTTTATTTGGGTTCATCTCTGAGTGGATCAGATAGGGAAGGATAATTTTTTTCTGGCTCCTCTTTATCTCTCCTTCCTTGCAAAGGGAACTCAATTAAGTGTTTGTATCTATTTATTTTTCTGAATAATGGCTTCCAAATATTTATTTCCGACTTTTCTCTCCAACCCATCTTGTGCACCTGGATCTTTTAATGTCTGATTCAGGGGTCAGCAAACTACAGCTTGTGCGCCAGCCACCTGTTTTTTTTTTTTTTTTTTTTTAAGATTTTATTTATTTATTTGACAGACAGAGATCACAAGTAGGCAGAGAGGCAGGCAGAGAGATAGGGGGAAGCAGGCTCTCCACTGAGCAGAGAGCCCCATGTGGGGCTTGATCCCAGGACCCTGGGATCATGACCCGAGCCGAAGGCAGAGGCTTTAACCCACTGAGCCACCCAGGCACCCCCAGCCACCTGTTTTTTTAGGTAAAATTTGATTGGAACAAAGCCATGTGAATTTGTTTAGGTAGTATTTGTGTCCTATTGCTGTGTCTTACTGCTGGGTAACAAGTTACCACAAATTTGGTAGTGTTCAGCAATAGAAATGTATTCTCTCATGGTTCTGGAGGCCAGAAATCCGAAAGCAGTTTACTGGTCTGAAACCAAGGTGTCAGCAGGTCTGTGCTGTCTCCAGAGGCTCTTAGGAGAGAATTCGCCTCTTGCCTCTTCCAGCTTCTAGTGGCTGCTGGCATTCCTTGGTTTGTGGCCATGTCACTCCCATCTCTGCCTCTTTGGTGCCATTGCCTTTCCCTCTTCTGTCTGCATCAGATCTCTGTCTGCCTCTCTCTAACAAGGATACCTGTAACTGCATTTAGGGCCTTCTCATATAACCCAGGGTAATCTTCCCATCTCAGGATCCTTGAATAGTCACAGCTATAGACTCTCTTTTCCAAATAGGCTAACATTTATGGGTTCCAGGGATTAGGACCTGATATTTTGGGGGGCCACTGTTCAGCCTGCTATAGGCAGTGTCAATGGCTTCTTGCTAACTACAACAGCAGAGTTGAGTGATTTCCTCAGAGCCCAGATGACCATAAGTTTAAAGTATTTACTATCCAGACCTTTAAGAAGCGTTTGGTGGCCTGTGATGTAACTGAAGGCAAGCTACAGGAGCACCGGCCATCACTGTGGATGCTAGTTCCTGAGCTCCATCCTAGGCCTCCATTATAGAATCTCCCGCAGGGGCCGGGGTAAGGGCAGTGCCCACCAAGGATCACATTTAAAGAAATATACCCAAGTGCTCATGCCTTGTGGATTGAGCATTTGTCTCCGGGTGATCCTGATGGTCCACAAGGAGTGGTGGTAGGATCACAGGGAAGGAACGAGTGTCGTTTCACAGTGTATGGCTTCACTCCAGAGCTGCTGCTGGCCTGGCTGGTGGACAACAGACAAAATGGAGAGAAGGGAGAGAGAGGAGGTGGTTTGGGGAGGAGAAACCAAGCAGCGGGTGTCTCCTGCCTATTGAGAAGGAAGATGAGAGACTGATGATGATTCGGAATGTGGAGTTGGGAGGTGAGGGCAGAAATGCAATGGGAGTATGTGAGGTACAGAATGCACTTCTTGTTATTATTAGTAGTATTAGTAGTGACACTAGTGTTGCTGTTGCTGTGAGATGACATTGGTTGAGAAGCTGTCTTTCCACATGAGTGTTAGGTGCTTACGTATCTTATCAGGTAGTGAACCCCTGTCCCTGAAGATGCTGAAGCCCAGGATGAACAGCCCCTTGGTGGGACCACATGGCAGTGATTTTGGTATGGGTAGAGGTGTGGGTAAGACAACCTCTGAAGCCTTCGCACACTTGGATCAGAGTGCTTGCTGGACATGTGGGAGGACCCTGTGGGGAAGTTCTGAGAGCCACTGGGCAGCCCTAGGCCCCCGACTTTTGCTGCTGCCCATAGCCTGGCTCCAGGATGTGACCCACAGCCTTCTATTGTGTGCTCTCTATTCCCAAGCAGAGCCCAATCCTATCTTTTCTTCTTTTTCTTAATGGCTCTGATTCTCATTTAACTTGATGTCCCTCCTGTCTGCTTGGTATCCCGCTAATTCTCCCATGTCTCCTGTGCTCCTGTGCCTGAACTTCCTCTACTGGCCCTGATTTACTCACATTTTTTTCCGGCTTGAGCCTCTCTTCTTCCCAAGTCATTTCCCATTTTGCCTCCTCGAAGAAGCCTTTCTGGCTTTAATATTGAGCCTTCGAACACCATCCTATTCTGCATCAGTCCAGGACCTATGACTGCACATGCAGTACACATGAGAACCCTTGTTTGATCGTTCAGCTGGAGCCCTGAGGCCCAGCCAGCCCTAGAAAAGACCTTCCCAACTATAAAGAGTTGTCCTAAGGGAGCACACAGAATCAATGTGCCAGGAAGATGGTCCAGCATGAGGCAGGTAGAAGTTTCTCAGAGCAGGAGCAAGGGGACTGGGGCATGCAATTCACTCCCTTGTACTAATGTGGGCTGAGCAGCCCAGGGTACATCTTATTCATCTATGCACAGTGCCAGGAGCTTTTGGGCTTAGGGAACATTGCCTTTCCATGCCAGGGAAGGATGCTGAGGATGTGAAGGATATAGCTGGCTGCATCTGAAAAAAAAAAAAAAAAAAAACAAACAAACAAAAAAACCAGAAATAAGAAACAAACCAATAAAGCCTCTTATAACCTGAACTTTTAAAAGAAAAAAAATGTAAGAATAAAACAAAACAAAGAAACCCAGAAGTGAAGAATGCGTAGTTACAGTTGCATTTCTTTCTGTGAAGGAAGGTGGTAAGCATCACAAACTGTTGGTTGTGCCCATCCCTGTCTGCTAGTCCCCCCAGTGTGGCCAGGGCAAAGGAAAGCATGCTGCCATGGGAATACACATTTGGAAGAATCCAGTGAGTGTAGCTCCCTAGCTTCTGTGTGTGGGCGTGTGCACCTGTGTGTGCAGGCTCTGTGGCTGTGCCTCAGGGAGCCTCTGTCGCTCCAGCCTGGCCATTCTGCTCTGCATTCACAGCCTGTGTGCCTCCCTTTGCCCTCTCTGGCTCCCTTTGAGTGCCTGCGCCTCCCACTCCCAGCACCCGTTTGTGCCTTTTATGCAAGCTGCTTGTACGGTGCTCATTTCACCTCTCTTATCTTTATGTGCAGTCACGCCCTCCTCTTAGCCACCACCTGATGTCCCTCTCTGCCTCCTTATCTCCTACCAACAGCATTCTCTAGGCAGCTGCCGTAGCACGATCGCAGACCCTGAATCCATGTCTCCCAAAGTGTGTTCCATAGAACAACAGTTCCACCAGATGAGCCTCAAAAAAGAAAAAGGGGTTCTATAATCTGATGTTTGGGAAAGGCATATTATAGCTGCCTCATGGAGATTTGCCATGTTCATTAAAGCACATGTCTATTAAACACATGAAGCCATCTCCAAACTACAGAGTAACCTCATTCCCTTAGAAAAAATCATCCATTAACATCTCTCAGAACTACTGTCAGATGGACCAAACTTTGGTATAATTTCATCAATGTATTTTTCTTATTCCCACCCCCCCACAACTCCCCACCTCTCCCAATTGCCCTAACTGGAGCCCCCTGAAAATTTTGAGCACCATTCCTCCTCTGGCTCAATCAGGGAAGACTTAACTCCCTGTGCTTTAGCCTTTATCTCTTCCCCAACCCTGTCCTGCCCTGCCCCTATGCCTTGGAGAACATCAGACCATCCCTTCCTTTTTCTTCCTTTTTATCTCAGTCCTGTGGCTACTGGGCCCAAAGCCTCTCACACATAGGCCCACAGCAAGAATGTCATGAGTGAAGGAGTGACCCTTGAGGACCCTGCTACCATCTGTATCATCTTTTCAAAACGTGGCTACTTTTGTAGCCACTCTTGTCTTGTACCCTCCCAGATCCACCTCCATAAGTCACACAGGCTTCAACAAGGGGTTCTTATTCTTCACCTCTGCTTATGACCCTCTGCAATTTCAGTGCCCATGTCAATTATCCATCAAATCCTACACCTTCATAGCTGTTCAGCCTTCTTTGTACCAAATTTTCTACCTCCTTACATTGGCCATGCATATGCAAGACCTTAACTTTGATATACGTGTCTATGGCCTTTGTTACCTTTGACCCTTTCTGATGTTTCCCTGTAAATTGGGAAAGGATGGATATCAGATGAGCAAAACATCTGCTGTCCCCTCTTCCTTGGGAGCTCATTATCCAGCAAGACATCTCCTACCTTCAGTGGGCCCTCCCCACTTGTGCATGCACTAGCTTTATTCTGCCTCCACTCAAGTTAGAACCTAACTTGGACACCATGCCTAGACCTTACAACAGAGCTCTCATGATGCCCCAGTTCCCTGTCTCATCTCTTTTTGCCCACCTCATGTACAGGCCTGATGTTCATTCTCTAGGGACGTTGGCCAGTGATAGTTTGCTCCCCTTTCTCCTAGTATCTCAAGCCTATCCTGACTTGGTAGGTGGGGCTAGTCTGCTATTTCACCTAAAGAACAGTGTCCCCCAGGCAGGCTGAGTTCTCCCTCTCTTTACTTTATCTGTTTCCTCCTCCCTCTTTAAGTTCTGTCAGCATGCTTCAGAGAAGGAAGTAGGACCCCTCCGCTTGCATGGGCTCTGAGGCCTCTTTCTACCCATTGTCCCACTCTTTCCAGCACAATGACTATCTTTCTCTATGCTCCTTCCTACTCCACTTCCTACATTCTTACATTCTTACAAGGTCATCTTCTTTCTGAAAAACCCCTGACTGATCCTACTGCCCAGTCTCCAATCTTTATCCATGCTTCCTGAAGGCCGGGGTGGGGGCGGGGTATGGGTGTGGGCTGCACTGCCTCAGGCTTTTTCTCCTTCTTCCCCTTCCCCTGCCATCTGGAACTTTCCCCAGCCATATTTATGATACTCTCCCTCCAAGGGCAGACCTGGCTCTAGCTCAGGAAGTACAGTGCCAGCAGTCCTCTAAACTCCTTATAGTAAGCCTTTGCCAATCAGATCAGCCTTGGCTCCCTATGTTCTTATGGGTCTACTGTATCCATGGAAGGTCAGGAAGAAAGGCAGCAACAGCAGTTAAAACCATCAAAGAGTGAAAATCCTTAGGGTGGGTCAAGGCTAGAGAGGAAGGTTGAGGGTATGGGAGATGCTCCTAGCTTTTGGGAAACTTTCCAGTTGGGAAATGGGGATCCTTTCAAAGGCAGATGACTCGGAGGTGGCTATTCATACAAAAAGCCAGGACTGTAGTATGGAGCTGGGGGTTCAGGTCCAACTCTGTGGTGTGTCTACATGAATCTGCTCCAGTGTGGGGCTGGGGATGATGGTGGTACCTGCTGAAACAATTTTTTCTTTTTCATCAAGGCAGATCTCTCAGTGACCCTGATCTTGTTTGATCCTTTTCTCTTGCCAGTCTTCTCATTTCCTCTTCAGGAGTATCCTGAATGGTTTGGATTTTGTTTGTCAAGTCTCCCTTCTGTCTTTATGGCTTCTAGACCCTACAACAGAGGGACTCGGACTTGGATGGGGACCCTGGGAGGCTCTAACTTCCCCTGGAATAGCTTCTTCTTCAGAGAGCTGAGCCTTAAGCTTCTTTTCCAGAATTGGTGATGGCCATGCCAATGCCACCTCCTTCTTGTATTATATCCCTGTGGTCTCCACTCTGGAGGATGTCGGGCAGCTGCTTGAGATGTGTTCAGGAGTCCATGAACATGATGTAGAGGTTTTCTTTGTGTAATAATCAGGGCCTGTAAGGACCTGTAAAGACCTTAGCTTTGTCCCCTGTGACCCTCCTGAAAGCATTACTACTTCCTAGTAATGCCCATTAAAGAATAAATTTTTAGAGGATAGAGTAATAGTGAATAGAAAGTTTAGGGAAAAAAATGAAAGAAAAAGCAACCATGCAAAATCTCAGCCTTCTAATAACAACAACAATCATCATTTCACTATACTCTCCTTCCTGGTTTTTAAAAATGTGGTATTTAGAAAACGTTTATAATCATAGTGCGTACATATGCATTTGCAGTGATTAAGACCTTGAGCATCCTTGTTTCTGATAAAGGTTCCTGTGCTTCTCCAGCAGGAGTGACAGGTGGCACCTCAGGCAGGCAGACAGGCAGGGGTGGATCTTTGGCTGTGCAGAGAACACTTAATATCCTTTCTATGAATCTAAAACCCTCCCAGCAGTGGTGTCTTGGATGGATGCTTGAAGGGTTTCTCAGCAGGGTAGTCAGTTAATCCTGAGCCCTTCTACCTCACAGAGGTCTGTAAAGAGAAGTGAATTGAAGGTTAAATTTCCAGAGACTACAGCCCATTCAATAGCTTGTGTTCTCAGAAAGAGCAGTCATCACCTTCGTTATCATCTCGCATTTGGAGAGGGCTTTACTTTTAAAGTGCTTCCCCATTTGCCAGCTCCTCAGTCCTCCCGGCCACCCTGTAAAAGGCTCATCAGTATTTTCATCTGCACTTTGCAGTGAGATATTAGAGAAGTCAAAAGACTTGACCAAGGTTACCCATGTTAACCACATCCAAACCCCATGCCCTTCACTTGACCAGTGACCACATTTCTCCAGGCGCTGTATTTCTGTCTGTTTCCTCCAGCACTCAGACGGCTGTTCAGCACTCACGTTCTGGCTGGTTTTCCTAACAGCCCTCCTCTTCCTCCCTGCAGGGGGCCGTGATAAGCGAGGCGGACCCATCCTGACCTTCCCTGCTCGCAGCAATCATGACAGAATAAGACAGGAAGACCTGCGGAAACTCGTGACCTATTTGGCCAGTGTGCCAAGGTAAGGTGAAGGGGAACGACCTGCTGGGGCGGGAGTGGGGCTGATGCAAGTGCGTTGGAATGAGGGCTTCATCCTGCCAGGGGCCTGGTTGTTTCTACGCTTGGAGTGGATGCTAATGATTCCTGGAAAAACATCACCCAGAGTTCACCTTGTTCTCATCATTCCCATTGTTACTGCTGGGACCCACATGAATGGAGTGGGAGCCCTGGGCAGAGGTGAGAACAAGGGCAGGGTCTGGAGCAGGAGGCACTGTGGCCTGGGGAGGAGGGTGGGAAGTTGCTGTTTTCCTTAGGGAAGCGGAAGTCTGGCTGATTCCACTCCGGCTTGTGCAATGGATTATCTTCAAAACCTCTGGCTTGTGAATGTGTTTATGGCTTTTGGAGTTTGGGGCAAATACCTGTACTAGTGTTCCACAGCTAGCTGCAGCCCTCCGCTCAATCAAGGTCACACCTTTTCAGCAGGGTTAATATTGCCTCCAAGAGGGATGAAAATTGGGGGGGCTAGTGAAAACCTTGGTTTTTAATGTATTAAGCACAGATATATGTACTGTACCTAAAAATATGTACAGTATATTCATGGTATTAAAATTTTGCCAGGTGGGGGTGCCTGTATGGCTCAGTCAAGCATCGGACTCAGTTTCAGCTCAGGTCATGAGCTCAGGATCCTGGAATTGAGCCCCAGGGCATTGGGCCCATGCTTAGTGAGGAGTTGGCTTGGGACTGTCTCTTTCTTCCTCTGCCCCTCTCCTTGCTCACGTGCTTTCTCTCTTTAAAATAAATAAATAAAAATCTTTTTAAAAAATTTCATTGGGTAGGGCAAGTAAAGAAAAAAAAAAGCATTTAAAAGCTCATTTGGAGCAGGGAACAATGATAATTTTAACATGTTGAGAAATACTGGTTTCTGAGTGTTTCCAGATAGTGCTGGTCACATTGGTGGTAGAGAGACACGTGTCGAGGCCATGGCCTATATCTTCTAAGAAGGGAGAGGAGAGGCCTTTGTAGACTCAGATCACAGCATGTGAGAGCTGAAAGGGCACTGGGAAGCAGCCTCGGCAACTATGTGTTGTGCTCCGCTTAGGAATTAGGGTCACTGGGGATGAGAGCTGCTCACAGGAATCCATGGCAGTGGCTGGCCTAGAACTCTGCCCTCCTGACCCCTGCCCCGGGGCTCTCCCATCCTTGCCCTTGACCAGAAAAATTTCTGTTCTCTGCCATTTAGTGGAGCTGGAGCCTGCCAAGTGTTTGTCATGGCAAATAAGAAGTGGTACCTTGGGCTTTCGGAAACTTCTTCTTATCTGTGCATTTTATAGGAGAATTAGTAAATTACAAAGAGGACCTCCATATTCAGCTCTGCCTCTGCTGGGAGACCTAGGATAATTGTTGAAAGTGCTGATTAGGGACACCCGGGTGGCTCAGTCAGTTAAACCTCTGCTTTTGGCTCAGGTCATGATCTCAGGGTCCTGGGATTGAGCCCCGCATTGGGCTGTCTGCTCAGCAAGAGGTCTGCTTCCCCTTCTGCCTTCCCTCCCTAGCCCCCAACTCATGCTCGCTCTCACTTGCTCTATCAAATAAATAAAATCTTTTAAAAAAAGAAAGTGCTGATTAGGTTCTTAGAGCAGGTATCCAATGAGGCAATCACTACATTTAAAAGTACTACGAGGGAGGGGTGCCTGGGTGGCTCAGTGGGTTAGGTGTCTGCCTTCAGCTCAGGTTGTGATTCCAGGGTCCTGGGATCAAGTCCCGCATCAGGTTCCCTGCCCAGCAGGGAGCCTGCTTCCCCCTCTCCCTCTGCCTGTTGCTCTGCCTGCTTGTGCTCTCTCTGTCAAGTAAATAAAATCTTCAAAAAAAATTTATAAACAAAAATAAAATAAAAAGTAAAAGTGCTACAAGGGAGACAAATGAAAGGGATTGGTGGACAGTGATGGGCAGGTGGTACAGGGGATTGAAGAGCAGTCATCTAGGGCTTGGAGGATATTGATTAGAATTGGGAGAACCCCTGAAGGGCCCCCACAGAATGCTATGCACAAACAGATGTCAGATAGTCTGCTGGGGGTCAGAAGAGAGATAAAAGGTCTTAAGTTCCAATGAAAGGGATTTGGGTTATATCTGAAGAAGAATGTCTAAACTTTGAGTGGGGTCTTTGGACGAAGAATAGAATAGAATACTTTTTTTTTTTTTTCCTGGAGGTCTTTGTACAGAAGAAATATTCCTTTCTGTCTCAGAGGCAAGGAGATGGACTAAATCACCCATGACTGATGTAGGTAATTTAGCAATTTACTCATCTACGAGCTAAGCAGTTTTAAAAGCACCTTTCCCAAGTATACTACTAACAGGCATAAAGCCAGGCATTTTCTAAAGCAATTTACAAGAGAAGTTTTCATGGGGACCCATGATGAACTCTCAGTTCTCTTAGAGTCAGAAGAAATTGGGGTCCCAGGAAACATGAAGGGTGCATTTTTTCTTTCTGGTGTGTTTATCATATCCCTGCAGCTAATGCACACTTACCTTCTAAAGAATAGAAGGTAAAAGTATTGGAAGAACACTTTTCTTCATTCTGATTTGTTCAGCAAGGATGGGACAAAATAGAAGGGCAGTAATTAAAAAAGAGGGGGTAAAGGAGAATGAAACCCATGAGGGCCCGAGAGGAAGGTTACAGTACCTTAACACTGAAGGAATAAACTGGGTGTGAGCTCTCTGCTTCTCAGAGGGTGGTCCCAGGCATTGTGTCTGTACCCCTGAGAGGAAAAAAAAATGTTCTTCAAAGGTTCTGGCAGGTGGGAGGCAAGTGTCCTGTTGCCATCTTCGGTGAGAAGGATTGTTCTTGGAGAGACGCCTGGGTGGCTCAGTCAGTTAAACATCTGTCTTCAGCTCAGGTCATGATTCTGGGGTCCTGGGATCAAGTCCTACACTGGGCTCCTTGCTCAGAGAGGAGTCTGCTTCTCCCTTTGCCTGCCGCTCCCCCTGCTTGTGCTCTGTCTCTCTGTCTCTCTTTCTCTCTGTCTCTCTCTCTGACAAATAAATAAATAAAGTCTTAAAAAAAATTGTTTTTAGAGGCCAGCTACCTCCCAAGGGTCTTTGCTTACCAGGAGTGTGAGCACCTACAAGTGGCTAGTGGCAGAACTTACCAACTAGTCATGCCCACCCATCACTTCCTAATTCTGTTGGCCCCAAGTTCACATGTGACTGCTGTTGGAAACAAAATGTGGAACAGAGTTTTTCCAAAGACAGTGAAGTCTGGGGAGGGAAACTGAAGAACTTTGCAAGTTAGATGGTTTTTGCCACTCTTCTGCTTAGCCATGGCTTTGGGAGAGAAGGGAAGCCATGAAAATGAACAGCAAGATCATGTCAATGATACTGATGAGAACAAATGACCTACTCAGGGTTCTGGCTCAGGAGGCTGAAAGACAGGCTCCTGTCGGGGAGGAGTGTGCTCTGCAGACTGGTATAATCATCCGTAGATGATATTTGACATTCATTCTCTCATGAATTTATTCATTCTTTTTCTGTTTAACAAATATTTAGAGCCTCTACATGCCAGGCAGACCAAGCATTCATGGTGAGCAGGAGGAGACATTTTGATAAAGTTAAGTAAAACCTGGGTATTTCCCTACCCAGTGCAAACCAGTAGCCATTAAAGGGCAGTACACTATATGACTGTGCTGGTAGCACCCAAGATGGGCTGGCCAGCAGAAGACAAGCCAGTAAGGACCAGCAGGTGATGAAAGAAGATCCCAGAATCTAAAGAACCAGTCATCTTGAGGCTAATTCTGGCACCATTCTAGAATGGATGATTAAACAGGTGGTTGTGGAAATTGAGAAATGAATGGGAAGAAATAGTCCCACTACTCTCTGTGAAGGCCAGGCCACTTTGGACCACTGCATTCAAGTCTGCAACATGGAACTCTGCCAGTCCATTTTATTTATTTTTTTAAAAGATTTTATTTATTTATTTGACAGACAGAGATCACAAGTAGGCAGAGAGGCAGGCAGAGAGAGAGGAAGGGAAGCAGGCTCCCTGCTGAGCAGAGAGCCTGATGCAGGGCTTGAACCCAGGACCCTGGGGTGATGACCTGAACTGAAGGCAGAGGCTTTAACCCACTGAGCCACCCAGGTGCCCCTGCCAGTCCATTTTAAAAATAACATGGAGCCCTTAGAGTATTGTCATGGGAACAGCATATTGAGGGGTCCACAAACTGTATCTCTGCAGGTGAAGGATTGGAGGATGTTTTCTGGCAGGAATGAAAATGGAAAGAAAGTGGTTCCTGACTTCAGAACTGCCCCAAAGAGAAGGGAGCAGGCATGGTTAGAGGTGGGGACTCAGGCAGGAAGAACCTGCCCACGTGGGAGCTATCCAGCAGTCTTCCTGCTGCCTCTGGAGAAAGTGAGCTTCCTGTCAATAGAGATGGGGTGACAATTCTTCCATTCAACTGGAGGCTGGATTAGATAATTTCTAAGAGGCTTTCTTATCCTGAATTTTATGTTTCTATGGTACTGGGGGGAAAAAACATGTCATAAAATCTAGGACATCAAAACAGAGTATTGTCACTCCCACCAGCATACACTTCTTTTCTCAGGCTCCCTAAATAAGTTGGGGCCTGGAATTTCACTTCATATGGTATCTACATCTGAAATCCTAAGAGAACTGCTTTCCAGTCCCCTTTGGACTCTGGGTGGGAATTTAGGGGGTGTCAGCTGGGACCAAGGATCATCCTGGACCGTGACAGTTTGGAATAGCCCTAGTTACACTCTTTTGGGATCTATCTTGGCCTGAGGTAAGTCCTTTCTAACTTCTCCTTCATGCTCCTAACAGGTTTGAGCACCCAGGTTCTTCTCCACACTCTCTGTCATCTTCTTCTGAGGAATCACAGACTATCAGAGAGGGAAGAGGCCTGAAAAGTCTTCCAATTCAACTTGCTAATAACTCCATTTACTGAATTCAACAAATGTTTACTAAGTGCCTACTATGAGCCAGGGCCAGGATAGGCATCTTGGTGGGCTCTTGTGTTATCTTTTCTCACTGTCATCCATGCTATACTCAACTTACATTTTTTAATCCTTCTGGTCTGCTATCTGCTTGCAGCTACTTTGTACATGAAAGGAAAAGAAAGGAAATACTCAGATACAATCAGCTGATGAATGTTCCTAGAAATTGAGAGCCAGGATAGAACATTTAACCTGAGAGTAAATAATTGCCCAGGCAGAGCTCACAGTGTAGAAAACCTACCCCCTGTGATTACTGAGAGTTGACCAAATGCTTGAAATAGGAATTTCTAGGTAGCTAAAATAAAAAAAAAAAAAAAAAGCCCTGGGTTACTTTTGTTGCATTGAATTTCTCCTCTTCATCATCTTTATTATTCTGCCTTGTCATGACCATCTTTCTGCTGCTTCTGAGGGCACCAGTTGTTAGTCCCTTGATGTGTCTGCCACTTAATTCTGCTCTTAGCAGTGCAGCGAGATGCTAAGTGGTCTGGCAAGAAAGGCAGATATCATACTGGTGAGGAAAGATGATAAGAAATTAAGATGGGATATTCTGTAATGCCAGTCAAACCAAGGTGCCAATATTCACAGCCTATTATTTGATAACACTTGCTCTTATTCTACTGATTTCAGCAAGAGATAAATTGGGCTTATAGATAGCCATGTCTTTACCAGAGAGCAGCCTCACCAGAAAGTTGAAATATGCAGAAAGAGCCAGAAAGACAGAAGATGAGGAGGTAAAAACTGCAAGGGTTTCCTCCCACTATTCTCAGCCTTAGAAAGCCCAAGCTATCCAAACTGTCATCATGAAATGTGTTTTATTGGAAGGGCCTGTGGCGATGGGTTGTTGGCATCCTGCCCTTTGTTCTAGAATCATCAATTAAAGGAGGATATGGGGAGTACTAACAGAAGGTCCAGAAATAGGACCAATGAGAACGTTGGCCTCAACTTACTCCTTTTCACATTCATTTTAAATTTGTTTTGTTGCTTATGTATAGAGGGCTTATTATTTCTGTTATAGTTCCCAGGTTCTATGCAAATTTGATCAATAGCAGTTACGTGTCCCTGTTGTTAAGCTGTGCGTCACTCAAGTCCTGAAGAGCAAATAGTGTTCCTCTCTGCTGCTGAGGAATGTGAAATCACACCAGTAACTGCCCTCATTAGTGATCACCTTCGTCAGAGCTGTGCAGACCTTCACAGCGAAGGGAAGAGAGGCATCCTAGGATAGAAGGCATGGCGGTTCAGATCCCAGCTCTGCCGCTTCTCAGTAAAGAAGCACACGGCCACTCAACCTGGGTGATCTGAGAAGAGTTTAATGAAGGCACAGTTTACAATCATGCAGATTTGGATTCCCCAGTATCCCAGGGCTAGAATCCGAGACTTGGGAGATTTAATTACTTCTAGGCCTGAAGGAGCGAGGTGAGGAGCAGTTCCCAGAATCTGGAGGGTGACGGCTGTGTGAGAGGGCTGCCTGATCAGAGCTGTGGCCTTGGGTGACGCCATGATGGGCGGAAGGGGAATCTATACTTACTTCACTGTCCTCCCATTCTCTGACCTCCTGTCATTGTCATGGACTGAAGGCAGCCAGAGCTGGTGACATCGATGCAGTCCATGTGGGTCAGCCTCCCAGGGCATCGGGTTGAGGGGAGGGGATGGAGAATGGATTTGGAGGGGCAAAGGGAAGATATTTGGCATGAGATGAAACCTTGGGCATGATACTCAATATTTCTGGTCCAATATTCTGATTTTTAATTTAGGATAAGAATGCCCATCTCACGAGAGTGTTGTAAAGAAATTATCTAGCAATCTCTCTGTAGCACCCAGGTGCCTGGTACTTCTCGGTCTGTCTCCTAAAGGAGAATAATAATAATAATAATAACAACAATAATAATTGTATATACACACATACATATCTAGTAATTTTTGCTACATATTAAGGAATAGATATAATGTGTTTGTAAGTTACAAAGCATAATAATGAATGAACACCTGAGAGCCCACCCCCCAACTTCAGCAGCAGAGTATCATGTCTGCTTTTTTTAAAAAATATTTTATTTATTTATTTGACACATAGAGATCACAAGTAGGCAGAGAAGCAGGCAGACAGAAGGGGGAAGCAGGCTCCCCGCCGAGCAGAGAGCCCGATTTGGGGCTCGATCCCAGGACCCTGAGATCATGACCCGAGCCGAAGGCAGAGGCTTAACCCACTGAGCCACCCAGGTGCCCCTCATGTCTGCTTTTAAAGCTGCCTATGACTCCTCACCCCGATCCCCCTTAAATCCCCCAGAAACAACCACTGTTCTGAGTTTTGTGTTTCTCCTTCTCTTGCTTTTTTGATATAGTTTAGCACATGTTTTCATAAACAGTATATTGTTTAGTTTTGCTTGTTTTTGAGTTTTATAAAAATGGTATCATACCATATGTAGTTCTCTTTGACAAGCTTTTTTGAACTACTGTGATATTCAGCAGGATGGATGAATTCTCAAATGTGATTTTGAGTGGCAAAAAACACTTAATGCATCCAACCTCTGAAACTGATCTATTAAGTAATAAATAAATGCTAACCATTATTATTACTTTAACCTGCATTATTGAACAGTCAAGTGTTTTGCATGCATAACTTAATTCTCACAGCATGTTGAGGTGGGCATGATTATTCCTCTTTTATATATGAGGGCCTGAAGCCTAAAGCTCCGAGAGGTTAGGTAGCTTGCCTATGGACACACAGCCAATATAACTTACAGCTGGTTAACAAGAAGTACAAGCTAGTTACCAAGACTTAACAAGAATGTGTTAACATGTTCTAGTACCAGAGCTTGAACTATTATCCACTGAAGAGATAAGGAGCCAGAATGAAAAGGAGGCCATGACAATGGCATGCAGAGGACAGATCTGGGGATAGTAGAAAGGTCGATGCTGCAGGATAGGCCACAGAATGGGTTGGAACAGGACAACGGAGGAGGGTGGTAAGGAGATGAGGGGGCAGACAGGCGTAATGAAGATGGGCAGCAATGATCTGTGCATCAAACCTGCTTTCTCTAAGGTTCTCTTTGGGTTCTAAGTGTGAGTGTACAGGTAGAAGAATGCAGATGGCGACTGCATCACTCCTGGGTTTCTGCTGGTTAAAGCAGCCATGGTGAGTGGAGTATGTGAGACAGTGCAGGTGACTGCGGGGGGTGCCTCGGACTTTCTCCCCTGGGTGTTTTTCTTATAGACATGTAAATGCTCCTCATTTATGCTCATCTCATTTATGCTCATTATATCTCATTTATGCTTATCTGATGATGACTATCTGATGATAGTCAGCTAGGCTTTAGAGACCAAAGAACACAGAGATGTAGTGAAAATACAGAAGCACTTAGGACCATGGGAACTATTTAGAGAGATGAGTAAAAAACTATCAGTGGCAGGGACCATGCACGTGAAGCCTAGTCTCTATTGTCCTCTAGAGACGGTGGTCCCACTCAGTTTCCCTGGGCCCGAGGCCTTTCTTTCGCTCTGCCACCTGTCTGGTTCATCTTCCGTGCTACTCTGGCAGCAGAAGCAGCATTCTGGCATTAGCATTCTGCTGATATGCATTTGGAAGCTGGTCCACTTCCCTGACCACACTTCCCTGCCATTGCTGGACTCAGCAGGTCTGGCCGGCACAGCCCTCTGGGGCTGCAGGGCCAGAGGGGCTTGGGGAAACCCTGTGGAAAGCAACTATAGTGTGGAGGAGGCAGAGCAAGCCGTGATACTTCAAATGTAGAGACAAGCATTTGTGATTCCCTGGAGAACAATAACCTGGATGATCAGAGGCGGAAACCATGTGGTCATGAAGTAGCTATGGGAAGCAGGCTTGGTTATTCCAGGAACCCGTGAATGCCTTTAGATGATAAATCAAGGACCCAGCATTGGACAAAGCATTCCTGATGGAGAGAGGAATGTTGTTTGTCTTGCCCAGGCATCTTCACTGTAACCCTTGGAAGAACATAGAATCAGTGGGAGTGGAGCTAACAGTAGTGGACTAGCAGAGAAGAGGGAAAGACTAGAGAGCTCGAGGGAAAGTACCCGATCCTGGAAATGAGGCAGGGGGTTCCAGCCCAAGAAGAATGAACCCAGAAACTTCTGTTCTAGGAGAAGAAATGCTCATTGTTGCTGATGAATGTCCTCACCTGTAAAATAGGCGTGGGGTTACTAAGCACAACAACGGTGAGAATTACACGAGAACTCATGGACAGAGCCTAGCCCAGAACTTGGCACTCAGAAGGAGCTGATGGTAAACAGCAGGCCTTTCCTTTTCCTTGCTGAAAAGTGGAGACCTTATTTTGGCACCTGTCCTTCCTTGCCCCTAGTACTGCTTTGCCAAAGTCAGGCTCTGGGAGATGGTTGAGATTAGGATAGAACTAGCAAGAATATCAGTGATAGCAGTGAGGTCAGAAACACTGAGCAGACTTAACAAGAAGTACAGAATGTGTTAACATGTATGCCTAGTAGTGTGATAAAGACTTGACCTCTTTTATTAATTAGAAAACCATTTCTTTATTATAGAAAATAAGTGCAGAAAAATCTAAAGAATTAAATACTTAAAACTCTACCATGTAGAGAGAACAATCAATATATTGGCATATTCCCTTCCTTTTCTTTAGAACTCTTAAAAAACAAAATTGAATTATGTTGCTTATTTAATTTTGCTTCTTGTTTTATTCCATTTTGCATTATAGCATGAGAATATTTTCTTAACATTAAACACTTTTTATGCATAATGGTGTGTCTTGGGATGTACCATATTTTAATTAATGCTGTCCTTAGACATCTAAGTCATTTTTGAAATTTCATTGCTATATACAACTCCCAGTAAAGACCTTTGTGTATAAACCTTTGTCTACTTTTTAGGTGGTTTCTTTGGGATAGATTTGTGGCAATCATAGACTTTTTTTAAAGGCTGGTGATTCACATTGCCAAATTGCTTTCCAAATTTCCTAATTTATATTTCCAATATGTCTTGCCTTAGACTTCCAAGTCTTGACATTTCTCCACATTCGTTTATTTGCTCATCAATAACCAGGCCCCACTGTGCAAACATTGTTATTACCATCATCAAGAAACCATAATGTAGTGTCATGTGTTATGCACCTAAGCCTGATCTTGGATTTGAAAAGAGTAAAGGAGTTGGTCACAGGACCTGCCCTTTGGGGGTCTCTCAGGTCAGGATTCTTTCTACTTTTCTGAGATAATAGGCCTCTTAATGGGAACCAAACATTAAAGTCTGGATCTGACATGAAATCTAGGACTTCATTGCTTTTTCCCACCGCGAATTTTTAGTTTTGCCTTTGGGTGTGTTTCAGCTTGTTGGCTGGCTGTGCAGTCAGTTCTTGGCCTGGCTCAGAGTGGTTGTTAACCTCCTCTGTGTTCCTCTGCACTGAAGTCCTTATCTGCCTTCCAAGTTAGGGTCCTTGGAATTTTTCTCTGGGTAGCAATGCTGAATGAGCCTCTAAAGCTTAGTGGCCTTGCGTTTTCTGCCTTAGGCTGCTGCCGCTTTGGGCTCACCAGTAGCAGGCTGATTGGGAACTGACATTTCTGGTGCCACCTTGATTAGGTACTTTGCAACATATCGTGTGAAATAAGTCCCAGGGCATTCAGGATTTTTCTGGAATACGTGCTAGAGGATCAGGATGATTTGAATTTAGTTCTGATTTATTTGTCAATGTCAGAAATAAGGGAGTTCCCTGAGTATAGATGCTGGAGAGACAGGCTAGTGCTGGGGAAGAAGGATATATTTTTCACTTAGTGGGTTCTATCTAGATCTGGGGCAGTTTTTCTCTTCTCTACTATATGACTGTTTTTGACAAGTTTTGTATTTCCTGCCTCACCTGTCATTGGTTAGGTCTTATTGTGTGCCCTTCACTGGTGTTTGGTGTTGTGTACATTTTTAGGCATATGTTGGATACTGACATTTTATGTTATAAAACTAAATTCTTTAGAAAGATTGGCTTTATTATATACGTGCTGGCAAGTTAGGTGTGTTGCCACCAAGTGGTGGAGTACCTCAGGTCAGCTACCCAAGGACACAGATGGGTTTTGTTAGAGTCTCTCAGTGGTAATATTCTGCTTTCTCCTCAGTTAGACCTTGGATTTTCTAGGGTTTACTTTTTTTTTTCAGGCTTTACATTTTTAAAATTTTATGGAAACATAGAAAATTAAGTAAGCACTAAGTAACAAAATTATTTTTCCAACTACAAAATGGGTTTAATATAATCTTTCTCTAAGAACTATTAATAAATATTTAATAAAATGACATTTATGGAAATATTTAACTTGGGCATATAAAAATTGCCAGTTGAAACTGGGAAGTGTTATGGTGCTATTTTTTGGGGGGGAGGAGTGGGGGAAGATGCCTAAATAATGTGGTATATCTATACCAATTTTAAATTTGCTTTTATGAAGTCAAATCTTTTTTCAAATTAAAAAAAAATCCTTCCTATTTGTCTGTTTTTGAGTCTTAGGTAGATTGAAGTCACTGTCCCCTTTGCTATTTTCATCAGTCACAAACATTAAAGTTAAAAGTCTTCATTTGTCTTTTCAAACCTTCCCTTTTAGACACTTTCCTGTCTCTGAGCACAGAAGATGAGAACAAGACCAATACCATTACCTCAGCCTTTTGGTGGCTGAGAGTATAAGCCCGGTGAATATGTTCACTAGTTGCAAAAAGCCTCTATACCGGTTTGCCATGGTCACTTTTAGTAAAAGATGAATTGCCTGTTCCATGCCATCTCATCTCTTCTTGGATTGCTTTAGATTAAAAACAAAAACAAAACAAAACAAAAAAAACAAAAAAACTTCATAAGTGTTTCTTTCTTGAAAGTTCAGCATCCATCACTTAAGCAGAACACAGAATTTGAACAAAACTTGAAAATGACTTTGGAATCTGGAAAACTCATCAGAAAGTGGTGATGGGCCCTGCTTCTACAAGTTCTGACTGTCCACAGAAAGCCTTTCTCCTGGATGGGTGGTGAGCCCCTTGAGGGCAGAGATGGTGGGTCTTGTCTGGTGGGTGACTCTGTAGAGCAGTACCTCACAAGTTGGCTGGGTTTCATTACACCGAGGGGACAGGCAGTGTCTCATGCCCAGCAACCCCAGGGCCAGTGCCAGGTTCTGTCTTCCAGACATGGAGTCAGTTACAGCAGACACAGATTTCCTTCAGGATGTCCTCTTTCTTGTGTAAGGCGCTGGACCCACAGGCAGTAGCCACCGGGTGGACAGACTGGTTCTACCGCAGGGAGAAGGCAGAGCCCTCGGCCAGAAGATGGAGCATGGTGGGGGGCGGGGTGCATGCCAGGGAACCGGAAGTGACTCCTTCTCATCACGGAGTATGCCGGTTTCCAAACGGAGCAACTGTGACAGTCAAACCCGCTTCTCCCAGCAACCAGACAGGAACACTTTGTCAGAGCCATGGTGACTCAGACAAATGTTTTCTGGATGATTTACTGACATATCCGCATGTGTGTCCTGAAGGCCTGGCCCTTTCCTCTGAGACACTCCCTCTTTCCCCGCCCCATCCCATTCTAGGTCAGGCAAAGACCAGCCTTGGTTCTGAGAACTACTCAAAACCCCTAACCCCTCTTGTCTGTTAGACTGTTTCATGCCATTTTAAGCTGGAATTTCATCTGTTTGCAATGATAGTAATTCATGTGCCGGGTTTTGCACAGAAACTCCTCTTGGCCTGGTGCCTGGGGCAAGGTTTCAGCCTAGTGCTATGACATGTCCCTGTGCCCCAGCTCCCTTCCTTGGAAGGGAATGTGCACTCATCTCCCCAGGGTAGGCTGTTTGCTTCTGCATGACACTCAGGCCTCCAACCCATCTGCTGAAGGGAAACTCCCTGTTTTAGACGTGGAGGAAGGCCAGAACAGCTCCCAGCCCTCACCCAGCCCTGACAGTGGTGTGAAAGTCCACTCGGATGCCTGCAAATTGGTCCAGAGCTCATTCTGCGTATGCATAGGATTGTTTAGCTCTTACCTGTGCACCGACATAGAGAGTGAGCTGAAAATCCTCTAGCTTTTTCGTACTGCCCCTGAACACATAGGCTAATGAGGGGGAAACCAGTTCTTGCCCTTGGGAAGGCTCACAGTCTGTTTGAGGTTCCAGAATCCACTGGAGATGACAAAATTGAACATTCTCAGGGCAATGGTTCAACAGTCATGCCAGGTAAATGGGCTTAACCAGAGAAAACTGATTGGACATAGAATCTGACCTGGATTTTTTTTTTTAAGATTTTGTTTATTTATTTGACAGAGATCACAAGTAGGCAGAGAGGCAGGCAGAGAGAGAGAGGGGGA
This sequence comes from Lontra canadensis, assembly GCF_010015895.1. Taxonomy (NCBI): domain Eukaryota; kingdom Metazoa; phylum Chordata; class Mammalia; order Carnivora; family Mustelidae; genus Lontra; species Lontra canadensis. The sequence continues at coordinate 5,163,066 of NW_022631032.1, read as the reverse complement.
AACAGGCTCCCCACTGAGCAGAGAGCTCAATGTGGGGCTAGATCCCTGGACCATGGGATCATGACCTGAGCTGAAAGCAGAGGCTTAACCCACTGAGCCACCCAGGAGCTCCTGACCTGGATTTTAAAAGAAGTAGGTAGATTAGAATCCTGGAGCTGGAGACAAGCGGGTCCGTAGAGATCAGCCAAACCAACCCTTTACTTTGAAAGGGCGAAGTCCTGTCCAGAGAGTGCTGGGACATGGCCAAGGCCACCCAGCCGGCCAGTGGTGTTGCTGGGACCAGCTGCAACCCAGAGCTGCCCCCTGACGTGGACAGAGCCTGTGGGACAGTAGGTGGCCCCCAGAACGGCATGTGCTGGAGGATAGGAACTCCCCACAGTCATAAACAGAGGATTATTCCATGCACACACGAGCTTCTCGAGCCTCTGAGCTGGCTGCAGGTGCAAACAAAGACCGTTGGAGCCCTATTTAGTTTCCAATTCCAAACATGCCTCCCTTCTTCGGGTTCCTCTGTTGGGCTGTCTGTGGCCTCCTGTGCTGTTCTCAGGCTCCCCGCTTGTGCCTAAGCTCACAAGGTTTTTCTTCCACATACGTCATGGTGACCTCAGCAGTGCCGTTGGCCATGGCAGCCCTGGCTCAGTGCCCGAGGGAAGGAAAAGGAGGGCTGGCTGCAGGTTGAGGTTCTCCTGCCCCATGGGAAGGAGAGCTCCTGTGTTGGTAAAGCCCAGTGGGCATGCAGGGGTGACTGCATGAGGGGTAGCTGAGGGTGTCTGTGTTGGTGGGTGTGTTTGGGCATGTATCTGCCTGTGTTGTAGGCACATAGTGGTGGGCTTTCGAGAAAGTACCATTACCTAAGAAGGAGGGTGGGGAGAGTAAAAGTGTGCACAGGTGCAATTTGACCAAAGACTGTTTCCTAGAAGAAACGTGGTTTATTAATGAGGATTCCACTGGCTCTGCCAGGAAACTGAAGCCCAAGGGGAGAGATTGGGGATCCCGTGTGAGGGTGGGGAGAGCTGAGGAGCAGCAGGAGGAGAAGGGGTGGTAATAGCAACGGATTGGGGTGAGCAAGGAAGAATCACTGCTCTGTTCCCTGGCAAGCGGGAACAGCCGTGGTGGTGGGGGTCGGGCAGCCCTGGCCCCACCTTTGCAGCTTCACTCTGACCCCCCTCTCTTTTCTTTCTCCCTGTTTCAGAAAAGCTCCTTCAGTCTTTTGTTGGGGTGACCGAGGCATTGTGGTTAGACAGGAAGGTGGATCTGATCTTCAGTTTACTCCTTACAGATGTCTGAGCAGTAACTATAATGACTTTTTTTCCCTAGTTAAAAGATAACTGTCTTGCACCCAGCCTGACTGTGGGGGAAAGGAGCGGATGTAGGCAAGGCCTGAGCAGCAGGGCCCTGGAGTTTGTCTGGCGGGACAGAGACAGGGGAGGGCTGTGTGGAAAGGTTGTGGTTTCAGTTTCCATTTTGTTCTTTCTTTCCCTCTGCTGCTTTGGTTTCTGTTTTGTTTCTGCCTCAAGTTCTGAATGCCCCAGAGGGAAGGGATGAACAGCTCTGTGGGGGCAGGGTGGGAAATGGGACAGGAGGCTGCTATCGGGAAGTCGACCTGTCAGTTTCCATCACAGCCTCCCTGAACGTGCCCCTCTGCTGCCTTCCCTCTCTGGCCAGCCAGCCCCAGACTTCTAGAAGCAATTGTTCTGTCCTTCTCTGGGAGTTTCTAAGCTCTTCTTCCCCTAGTCAAGAGTAGCTCCTTTCAAATGCCCTGCCCCCAAGCCAGTCTGATTTAGAAAGCAGGGACTCTTCCTTGGGTGAATGGAAGTTACATTTCAGAGACTGTGAGATGGTCAGGTGACCTGCTGATTAGCAAGGCTAACCCTGGCTGGCCCCTCTGAGACAGCCATCCTTTGGAAGGCTATGTACTATCACCTTGGTCCTGCTGTCACCCATGCCATTTCTGGAACTCTCTTTGACTATCTGAGGAGAATTGACTTTTTAGTAAGTGTTTTTTTAAAGGTGGCATCTAGGACAAGTCACGATGCAGATACAGAGGCCCTAGTGTGTTTCTTAGGCCATTAGGCCTATCATTTTAGGGCCATACCTGGGTATGCTTGGAGTAATCAGCGAGCCTGAGTCTATGCTATTTAGTACTTCACTATGTCCTGGGGGTGGGGCTGGGTTGGTAGAGAAGGGAAGACAAAGAGAATCAGCTATAGCCTTGCACCGGACACATTTGCGATCAGCAATGTTTGTTTAAACAGCTTCATTTGAGTGGAATCAAGCAACAGACTTTAAAGAGGTGGAAAAATGGCAACCTTCTTCATTTGGCCTCCATTGTGAGGTTTCCCTGGGACTCTGAGTTGGGCTAGAGTTGAGTTTGCTTCTGGAAGAATTGAGCCTGGGGGAATGGCCAGGGGAAGCTCCTAGACCTGGAAACAGGGCAGGCACATTGCAGAATCTTTGCTGTAGTAGTGGCTTAACCTTGGATGTGCATTCTAATGACCAGGGAACTTTTTTTCCCCCACCACCAGGGAACTTTTAAAAATGACTGATTCCAGCCCAGACCAATTAGTCAGTCTTCTCACTTTCCAGAGGAGGAATTGAGGCTTTGATTTAGGACAAAGCATTACCTTTGACCTTTGCCTCCACAGCCCTGGCTTCACAAGTCAAAGGCACAGGTGCAAAAGATGTGTTGTTAAATGGGTAGAAAAGGCACAAATTCCATGGAATCATCATGACCTGGGAAAGTGAACAAAGAGTGTCTTCCAGTAAAGCAAACAGACAAAAACAAAAGAAAGAAACAAAAAATGAAGAAACAAGAAACAAACAAAAAATGAGAAACTAAAATAAAAACCTCTGGATGTATTGACGTGGATTCTGAGAACTTGACAGAAAGCCAGCTGGTAGTTGACCTGTGAGCCAGCCAAGAGAAGTCCACAACAGGCCAGGGGGCCCTGCCTCCTCTCAGAGCTCCTCTCTCCCGCCTGTCAGCCACCCAGCCATCCAGGAGCCCTGCCCTCTGTGAAGGGCAAGTCTGAGAACTGTGCCGGCCAGGAAACACTCCTTCACCACACAGCATTCCCTGGAGAGTGGCTCATTTTTCAGTAAGACAGTGTCTCCTCCAGTGTTCTTTTTACCCCTTCTGATTATACCAATTAGAAACTGTAAAGAAGGTGCTAATGTGTCTTTAGCACTTTTCTTTACCATCTGCTGATTTCTGGTTGTTTCAGAAAGTGGGTGTGGTGTGGTTTGGGGCACTCCGCAGAGGACTGCTATTAGAGCAGTGAGGAGTAGAAAAAGGTTAACCCTGATTGGAGTGATGGATTCAGAATCGAAAGGAAATCTGGATCCTGTAGCTGGAGACTCTCTAGGGCTGGAGGATGGCATGAGAACTCTGACACAAATGGGTTAGGGGGCTCTTTTCCTCCTCGGAGCTCAGGGACCTTTCTGCTCAAATTCAGAATGGAGAATTCAGCCCATGAAATGATTTTAGAGAGATGCAGGCACAGCAGAGTTCAGTGGAAAAGGGTGCAGTGGGTGACTCATTGGGGCTAATCTTTCTTCTTCCCTTTGCTGGTTTCTTTCTGTTCATGGAGAACTGACTCCAGGGTTTAAAGGCTGTTCATACAGGGTGGGTAAGACTTCTCCAGCCGTCCTTCCAAATCATCCTGAGATGCTGGTCGGCCTCCACCTATAGGGACAGAGCTGTGTGTGGTAGGCCCATGTTGCTCTCATTACACAGGAAGTCCTTCCCTTACTTTGTCCTTCCTTTTTGTCATCCACTGCTCAGGGACCAGTCTAGCTATCTACCACAGTGTACAATTTCTCACCTTCCCTGGAGAACTTGGTGAGTAGGTCTGATTTGAAAATTACTTTTGCTTCATCATAGCTCAAGCACTGGGCCTTCCTGGACCCTAACGCTAGGATTCTGACACCCTGTATTGGTGACACCCTGTACCCCACAACTTGCACCAACTGAGCAGCCCCTAGTGGTACCCACTAAGCACAAACCCTTGTTGCCCCTTCCCCTGGGCTGTTGGTGTGGTGTTCATTGTGGAACTCTGCCCCTCCACCTGCCGTCAGGATGGTTCGGTGTTATGTTTTTTCCAGGAGCTGTTTCAAGTGAGAACCTGCTGGACATTGATAGATAAAGGATAAATCTCAGGTGGCATCCCAGGAGCTGGGACACAGGACGTTAGGCCATCCCCCTGCTGCCAGAGCACAGTGGAAAGCAGCTGCAGCCTGGCCCTCATTCCTGGGAACGGGCTTTAGTACTCAACACAGGGTACCCTGGACCTCCATCCCTGATTGTCTGATGTAGGGGAGAATTGTTCTTCCTCTCATTTCCAGAGCTCTGTGGCTTAATAGAAGACTGGAAGCAGGTTGACTGACATGTGGATGTCTGGTGCAGATGGCCAAAACATCCGCCCAAACTGTGTGGCCCTGAGCAAATCACTTTCTTGCTTGGGAACTTGCTGTCCTCAGCTCTTAAAAGAGAGACACAAAGACAAGTTGAGCTTAAAGCAACTTTAATGCATGATCCTGTGACTCCCTCACTTTAGACTGAAGGAAAACCAGTGAAGGATTTGCAGGAGTAAGCATTAAAGTTGTTTCCAGCTCCAGTTGTCTTTGTCTCTCTGAGACAAGGTGGCATGACAGATACAGGAATCAGAGCAGATTCAGATACTGATTTTGGCTCTTCCTGGTGACTTTAAGCAAGTTATTCAACTTCTTTGAGCCTCAGCTTCCTTAACTATAGCGTGGGGAAATAATAGCAGCTACATGTGAGGTTCATGTGAAGAATAAATAAGATAATGCATGCATAATGCTTGGCATACAGAGATTCTCATGTGCTCAGTAAAATTAGATTTTATCATTAATATGTGTATGTCCTATTTTAATAAAAAACAGCTGCTCTGTTTCATTAGTTTGGCTCATTAGTTTTTTATTTCTCTCATTTATTTATTTCTTTCATTAGTTTTTTATTTCTCTCGAGCTTGAGTTTTTGAGCTCCCCAGATTTAGAGCTCCAACCTAGATCTGGCTGCTGGTCTCCTGCTTCCTAACTGAAATTTGCTGCCTCTGTTTCCTCCCTGTAAAGGAGGAGCAGCCAGCACACAGGCTCTTTTCCACCTCAGGACCTTTGCACGAGCTGTTGTCACTGCCTGTATTATTCTTTCTATGGCATTTCCTTAACTAGCTCCTTCTCATAGTTTTGTTCTCTGCCTAAATGTCAGCTCCTCATAGTGGCCTGTCCAGACCAAATGAGAATTTCTTAAGACTTATCAGAATTTATATTTATTCTCCTTATCTAGCCACCATCTTGTGTCCATCTCTCCCCATAGAATGTAACCTTTATGTTTCTGTCTTGTCCACATTTATGTTGCTAGTGCCTAGCACTAGGTCAACTGCAGAGCAAAGGTTCAGTAAATATTTATTGGATGAATAAGTTAATGAACTAATAGATAATACAATATATTTACATGACACCATATTATTTATGAAGCACCATCATAACTAGGCTCTCATTTTGAAGCCACATAAGTGCCTGTGAGGGAAAAAGAAATCAATCAGCCAGAGCTTGGCTGCAGTTACCCCACATAGGACAGCTACCATGCAGAGTAAGGACAAGGTTATGGCAATGTGTAAGAAGAACCTGTATCCCAGTTGGGATGGAGTGGAATGGGAAGAAATGTATCGGGAAGGAAAGATTTCCTGGAGAAGGAGGCATGTGAACTGAGCTTTGAAATTAGATTAGGAGTTATCTAGACAAAGATGGGGTTGGTGTGGGCAAGCACGAAGGCATAGAGGTATGAGAGGTCAAAGTCTAATACAAGATTGAAACTAATACTGCAGTTGAGAGAGTCATGCATAACATGTTGTCTGTGTTAGCGAAGGGGAGATCTCTCAGACAGAAGAGATCAGGGAAAACCCGAGGGAGAAGGTGGCATTTGAATCTGACCCTGTAGCCAGATGTGAATGGGTGGTATCCAGGGTGGTTCACCGAGGTGGCCCAGATGGAATGCAGAGGGCTGGTCTGGGCTTCACTTGGTCTGGGACCTGGGGAGGCATTAGTGAGCAGTGATTGAGAGAATGGTATTTCTGGAGGCCAAAGCTGTAACCTGGGGTGAAACCCTGGCCTGACAGGTACTCCGCCCCTCTGTTCAGACCCCAGGGCAACCCTTAGCTTGAGGCATTCATATCTTAATCCCTGCCCCCCAAGCTAAAGGCACTGAGTCCTCAAATGTGTGAAATAGGGCTGGGATGATAACAGCAACTAAAATAGAGAAAGCAGATCCAAAGGCCAACAAGTGGACAGACCATATGAGTATGTGAATGAGCTGGAAGTAGTTTAAAGAATGGTGAGTGTAAGCCTCCTCCAAAGACACTGGAATGTGATACAAACAGCAATAATAGTCATGCCTAATAAAACCATTTTGGGAGACTGGGCTCAACAGTGTGCTTCTAAACTGTGATTTCTGATTGCCATGGGGGGCCACCAGGAGCACAAAGGGTCAGTGGTAACACACCTATTCACTGGTTCCTCAGCGCCCACCACTGAGACCTTCTATACCCGTACTGGCCAGACCTGGGACAGCCCTTGCAGCGCTCACAGCCTTGTGGATCAAGAGACAACTCTGGGGCCATCAGATGGGGCAGGGCCTGGGGGACCCAGAGGTTAACCCAGGACTTGCCCAGATATTTTAGATAAGCCTGCCAGGTCAGGTGTATGATAAGATGCAGAAACTTCATAATGATTTAACAGCAATTTAGAAGAAGAGAAGGAAGCCTGGGAAGGCAGATCTCCAGCAGGTGTCTGGTTGAACACAGATTGCTATGTTGGGGAAGGCAGCCACCAGGCCCTTCAGGGAAAGCCTCTCTAGGCCAAAAGAGGAGGAGCTCAGTGTTTGCAAAAAGAACCAGAGGAGTGCACTGTGAGGACAGAAATCCTCCCAAGCCTGTGCTTCCAATAAATGACTCCATTTGAGAGAACAGGATGATATATATAGAGAAACCTACCAGCATGTTTGACAGGCCCCTGTAGAGCATAGCTGTTGGTATGCCTTGCAGACTTTGCCCTGACTCTTTGCCCGTGTGCTACCCACTGTTTATTGAAGCCTATTCTAATCTGATTTAGACAAAGTGAATTATCCTTAAAATCCTACAAGTCACACCTAAGACAGTCTAAGAGAGTCAAGGTATTATCTTTGAAGCACTGCGGGGAGCCTCCTGGGTCTCATCCCAGACTGATTTTCATCATAATACCTGCAAGAGGTTCCCAAAATCAGCATTTTTAAACAAATGTCCTAGGTGGTAATGAAAATCACTAACATCCGAGAAGCCTTGGCACAAAGTACTGCAAATGCTTTTTTGGGATATCACGACTTGGCTGAGTGAAAACACCTCCAGTGACATGTAAGGAACAAAAGAATAAATGGTCTAGAACTGAATACAAGACGTATCCGATCAATCATAAAGTATAGGTCTATGGCCTGGGCCTGAGGGCTCCAGAGAGTTCACAAATCAGTTTACCGTGCAGTTTGAAGGGGCTGTGATTTATCTCAAAGGGTGCGAAGTTGGCCAAGGGGGTCCAGCTCTCAAGTCCCACAAGGGAAACAAGTCCCTGTTCCAGACGGGGCAGGAGGGAGTGAGCAGCAGTTGAGTTTTTTCTCTAAAGTAGGAGGTGTGGAGGGCCACTCACTCTCCTTTCCCCTCCTTAGTGGACTCAAAGGCCTTTTGCTCCAAACTTTATCTTTCTATGCTTCCATCCTCCCCATATATAATGCAGTAGTACTCTGTCTGTGAACATTTCATTTGGGCTAACAAATATCATTTAAAGTGTAAATAACCTCAGGGGAAAAGGAAGGCGACCTGTTATATTTTGGGTTAAATTGGTTTACTCAAATTGTTCTCCGTGGAGCACAGTGAGTGAGAGGAAAAGAGGTCTGGGGGCAGGGAGGCTTGGGGAAGAGCCAGGCTGGGTAACTCATGCGGGGCTTGGGTAGCCAAAGAGCCATGTGGAGACCCTGGTTGTTTCCAGAGTTGGGAAGATGGGCCTGGGATGGGAGTATACCAGAAGCAGACTCTGATGACTTACTTTGACATTTTCTATAATCATCTCAGAGATCAGTAGGAAGACCGCTTCCCGGCTCCTCTCAGTCTCTGGGCTAATAAGCTGAAACTGCCCTGACCAATGGCACCAACGCCTCTTTGTTGCTAAACGAAAGTTCTGATCTCAGTTAACGACCTACCTCTTTGCAGCATGTGGCATTGCAGTTCCTCCTTGAAACCTTCTCTTCCCTGATTTCTCTGACTTCACTCCTCTCTTGGTTTATCCTTAACCTCTCTGCATTTTTCCCCTCTGGCTCATCTGCTTTCTTCTCCCATCTCTTAAACACTGATAAAATCCCCGTTAAGTTCTATATTTGACTCCAGAAGTTTCTTTTCACCTTACTCCTTTTCACTGGGTGCTCTGTCACTTCTGTGCATATCTAACACAGTTCATGAAAGTATTCATTCAGCAAATATTATTGAGTGCTTGCTTGGTGCCCAGGCACTGTATGATTCTTGAGTCACAGTTGGAAACCCAGATTTCTTTAAATTTCCAGACCACATATCAAATGGCTTTCAGAATTTCATGTATGTAGGACATTCATAGATATATATTTTAGGCTGTATTTCATGAGATGGAGATTCAGGTGTGAATGATTTATTAAGGACATTCTCTTCGGAAAAACTTCTAAGGGACTTGGTTAAGCAGACGAGAGAAGAGGAAGGACCCAGCAAGATGTGGTCTCGGGTAGTCTAGCTGGAGACAGAATGAGAAGCCTCTGGAGTGTGAATCACACTTCATAGTTACTCCACCTTGAAACAGAAGGTCTGAGCTTTGGCACCTTGTAATAGAAAGGCAGTGCCCTCCCACCCCCCTGACCTGGTATGGGGTTGTCCCTGCCCAGGTGTCTCTTGGAGAAGTGTCACCCGTCAGCTAAAGGAAAGTCTCCAGAGATGGGCTCAGGTGTGAGCTGCTAGCGGCAACACTTGGAGCTGCAGGCTGGGTGCGGTGGTCAATGAAGAAGTGGGACATGCACATCATCTCTTCTAGCAGCTGAGACTTACAAAGTACAGATTATGTTTCCAGCACCCTCATAAGTGCTTCATGTACATGAGCAAACATAACCTTTAAGTACCCTGTAATGTAGTTATTCCTATTCACGTTTATCCCTGTTTTATAGTAAAGGGGCTGAGACATAGGGGTTAAACATAACTTTCCTGAGCTTCCTCAATAAGTGAGTGATGGAGCCAGGATTCAGACCAAGGAAGGTTGGTTCTAGATTCCATGCCCTTAATTGCTGCCTCAGTCTGTTGAGTCTTAACACATGCCAGGCACTGTACTAGGCATTGTGGGGTCCAGCAGTGAAATCAGTACAAAAATCCCTGCCCTCCCTGATGTTACTTACCAGTGAGGGAAGATGGACTAGGAGTGAATACGTCAACTGTATGATCCAGATGGTAATAAGTGCTCAAGAGAAAAGTCAATAGGGGAAGGGTGGTAGGGAGTGCTAGTGGCAGCTTAACTTTGAAGAGGGTGGCCCAAGGGGGCCCGTATGTAGAAGGCATTTTGACAAAGATACAAAGGAGGTGGCTTCTCTGTTTCCACTCTGACCACTCCCTCTGGCCGACCCCGATTTACTTTCCCTCTACACAGCGGCAGGGAGATTCTTCCAAATCATCTGTTCATGTCTCTTCCCTGAATGACACCCTTCAGTGGTTCCTCACTGCCCTTAGGATAAATCTGGCACTCCTGCCATGGTATGACATGCATCCTGATTTGGGGGTCTGCCTCCATTCCTGCCTCTTCTCAGAAGGCCTCCTTTTAACGTTGTGATGCCCACGGCAAGAGAAACCCACATAACCTATGTGTAAATATTGAAAAGTAATATAGCAAGCTAACAGACTGTTAAATAAAGCATCTACCCTCTGCTTTGACAAATATATCTTCATAGCGAATTAGGAGGCCAACTTCAGATTTAGATTGGTTGGACTGCTCTGCATTCCATGCTAGAACTTGGCAGTTCAGGGAGACTGGCCCCTAGCCCATGGTAGCCTCCCTTCTCTGCCCACTGCCCAGGTCTGTCTTCTTGTACGTGTGTGGACACCCCAGCTCACATATCTGTGTTCTAGCCACATCCCCCTGCTCACACTGGTGGTATTGTCTTTGGGGGACTGGACCCGGAAAAGAGGTACATGTGTGCCCAGGAAGTAGGTTGAGAGTCTTTTGGGCACAGTTTTTTAGGGTTTTAGGTAGTAAGAGCTTAGAAGGTGGGTGGACTCTATGTGGCAAGTTGCTTTGTTCCCTGGTGAGGGGAGGGTGTGCAAGAGGAGAGTCAGAACCCAGAACAGGGCTCTCTGAAGCAGTGAAGCAGCACCCTCTCATGACTCTCTGCCTCTTACCCATGTGCCCAGACCAAAGGGAATTGCTGGAACTTGTCAGTACGCCATGCTCTCTTGCCTCTGTGATTTTGTGATTTCACACAGACTGCCAAATGGAGGGCATACACTTGGAGTCCTTGTCCTCCTTGTCCTCATCTCCTGTGAGCATCCTAATCTAACCCCCCATCATGGACCCTAACCCCCTCCCCCCCAGTCACAGAAACATATGTAGTAGCAATATGATTGAGTATAATATGATAAATATATAATATGATATAGTGATAGAGTGATATAATATGATACAGTGACCTGAGCATGGGCTTTAAAGTCCTGGTTTTGACTCTCTGTTTAGCCACTTAATGGTCATTTGACTTTAGGCAAATTCCATGCCTCAGTTATTTCTTATATGGAGATAACCAGATCAAGTTTATAAGTTATTGTAAGGATAAAATGAAGTAATGGTGTCAAGTGCCCGACTCCAGGCCCTGGCATAGAATAAGCATTGGTAAGAAGTTCTTTTCCCTCCCCCAACCATGCTCCTTCCTTGAAACCAGACATACTGAGCACCTTGGGAGATTACGCTGTTCTCATAGAAAGATGCCAATTAGATTAGCTCTCAGCACTCAGCCCCTGGGCATCTGTCTCCATCTCCTGAGCTAGGGAGAATTTCATAGAAAGTATTCGTGCCTGATTTCTACTTTTGGTTGTCAGGGATTATTAGTTAATAATGTGTATGCTGCTACTGACCACCACATTTAGATACAGGGATAGTCCCACTCCAACTCTTGGTGGCCACACTGTTTGTTGTTAGGGACGGAGATCTCGCCTGTCATCAGGACTACTGTGACAGCAGTGGAGCCCAAGGAGCAGGTAAACAAGGAAGGTGGTCATCTCTAAGAAAAGGCAAGACCACGGTTACCTTGCAGTGCCTGACACAGTGGGCCTGCAGCAAATGTGAGTCAAGCCAAATGAAGTTAAGATCAATGAGAGAAGCCAGTAAACTCCAATAGAAAAATGGATAAAAGAACTAATCAGGTGAGTCCCAGAGAAATATGTATGGGCCAAATAAGCTATAGCTAGTAGTCAAAGAAATGCAAATTTAAATGTAATGCAATATTTTTCCTAGAAAATGGGCAGAGATTTAAAAAATTCAGTGGCTGGTGCTGACGAGGATACAGTAAGTGGGGCAACTCTCACCCATGGTTAGGGGAAATGATTTTCTGTAAAGAACTAATGAGAATGATTATTTTGTGGGATAGGAATAAGATGGACTGTGTGTCATTAAATGTAATAGTTTTGAAGACATTTAGGTATGAGAAAAAATTCTATGTTGCAGTTAAAAGTAGAACAATATGCAGTATGAAAATTACATGCACAAAAAAGACAGGAAGGAAATAGACCAGAGTATTATAGCTTCTTCCATTAGCATCTCTTATGTAGATCTTTGAATATTTTAACTTTTCTGTAATTAGCAGGTGTTTCTTTTATAATGGGAAGGAAATTCCATAAATTAAGAAAGAGTCACTTTGCTTTCAGATGATAGGGAGGAGAAAATTATTTATGGAAGACTCGGGCCATTTGCCGACTCAGTAAGAGTCAAAGAAAGAGAAGAGGCAACTCCTTTCCTTTGGAATGCAGGATTTGGGGAGGAACAAAAGACTCAGCCTTTCTCTCATGTTGAGTCTAGTCTTTTGTATCAATAACAAGAAATGGAAAGAGTCTCCTTGCCCAGGAAGTTTTCTGTCTAACTGGGAAGCCTAAGTAAGCTGCTGTATTCTTGAGACAGTCACACAATCATGGGCTGTGGTCTCTTCACCAGTCTGACATTCTCATCGCTGGCTGATATTTGAGAATAAAGCCTGAAAAGGGGCTTTGTTTCCTTTTGTGGCCTAAATCCTCCAATTGTGGTCTTAACTCCAGTAGCTCTAAATGATTGATGGATGGTGGGACACATCCGTGGGTCACCCAGCATGCACAGTGGTTTAAGCAAGTGCTATCTGGGAAATAAGAAGCTAAATAAAACATCCTAAAGGTAATACTACACCAGTATTTATATAAAAATTTGTATTAACCAAAATCTCTTTTGAGTTCTAGAAGAGATACGTAGGTTAAATAAACTAAGGACGTTGGAAGGAAAGACCCCTAACTCCCAAAACAGAATTTCTTTCAAACTGACATATTATAACTATTTTGACCTGCATTTTTTCCCCCACTCATTTCTTAGGAGTTACAGTTGAAGTCCAAGTGCTGAAATAAATGTTGCTACTTAATAAGTTGTATGGCAACATCTTGAATCACTTAGCCTGACTACTTTCTGGTTTTCAAGATAGTCACTGTCACTTCATCTGGCCTTGATTTCAAGAGTAATTTCCCCTCTTTAAGCTTACCGAAACATGTCTTTTTACACCAGGCTGGTGTAATGGAAGTACATGAGAAAACTGGACTATATCCATGTTCCACCCTTGGCCATCTAAGAGCAATCAGCACAACTCAGCAACCTGATTTTTAAAAAATATTGATACACAGTTTGAACTACAAGTTACACATTTTAAATATAATAAATGGTACACAAAGCATTGATTTGCTATCAATGCTTTGTGTACCATTTTAAATATAATAAATGGTACACAAAGCATTGATTTGTTATCAATGCTTTGTGTACCATTTTAAATATAATAAATGGTACACAAAGCATTGATTTGTTATCAATGCTTTGTGTACCATTGGTAATCAACTGATAGAATCAGCCTAGAACCCCCCTTTTTTTAATTTAAAAATTTAAGTTTTTTATTATGTATTATTTGCCCCAGGGGTACAGGTATGAGAATCATCAGTCTTACATAATTCATAGCACTCACCATAACACATACTCCCTACAATGTCCATAACCCAGCCACCCTGTCCCTCCCCCACCCCCCAGCAACCCTCAGTTTGTTTTGTGAGATTACGAGTCTTTTATGGTTTGTCTCCTTCCCGATCCCATCTTTTTTCATTTTTTCCCTCCCTGCTCCCCACGACCCCCTGCCCTGCCTCTCAAATTCCTCATATCAGAAAGATTGTATAATTGTCTTTCTCTGATTAACTTATTTCACTTAGCATAAAACCCTTTAGTTCCATCCATGTTGTTGCAAATGGCAAGATTTCTGGGGTTTTGATGGCTGCATAGTATTCCATTGTATATATACACCACATCTTCTTTATCCATTCATCTGTTGATGGACATCTAGGTTCTTTCCATAGTTTGGCTATTGTGGACATTGCTGCTATAAACATTCGGTGCATGTGCCCCTTCGGATCACTACATTTATATATATATTTTTTAAAGATTTTATTCATTAGAGAGAGAGAGAGAGAGATCACAAATAGGCAGAGATAGGCAGTGGGGGGTGGGAAGCAGGCTCTCTGCTGAGCAGAGAGCCCGATGTGGGGCTCAATCCCAGGACCCTGAAATCATGACCTGAGCCGAAGGCAGAGGCCTAACCCACTGAGCCACCCAGGCGCCCTACATTTGTATCTTTAGGGTAAATACCCAGTAGTGTGATTGCTGGGTTGTAGGGTAACTCTATTTTCAACTTTTTGAGGAACCTCCATGCTGTTTTCCAGAGTGGCTGCACCAGCTTGCATTCCCATCAGCAGTGTAGGAGGGCTCCCGCATCCTCCCCACCATCTGTCATTTCCTGACTTGTTCATTTTAGCCATTCTGACTGGTGTGAGGTGTTATCTCACTGCGGTATTGATTTGTATTTCCCTGATGATGAGTGATGTTGAGCACTTTTTCATGGGTCTTTTGGCCATTTGGATGTCTTCTTTGCTGAAGTGTCTGTTCACGTCTTCTGCCCATTTCTTGATTGGATTATTTGTTCTTTGCGTGTTGAGTTTGATAAGTTCTTTGCAGATTTTGGATATTAGCCCTTTATCTGATACATCATTTGTGAATATATTCTCCCATTCCGTCAGTTGTTTTTGGTTTGGTGACTGTTTCCTTTGCTGTGCAAAAACTTTTGATCTTGGTGAAGTCCCAATAGTTCATTTTTGCCCTTGCTTCCCTTGCCTTTGGCAATGTTTCTAGGAAGAAGTTGCTGCAGCTGAGATCAAAGAGGTTGCTGTCTGTGTTCTCCTCAAGGGTTTTGATGGATTCCTGTCTCACATTGAGGCCTTTCATCCATTTTGAGTCTATTTTTGTGTGTGGTGGAAGGAAATGGTCCAGTTTCATTCTTCTGCATGTGGCTTCCAATTTTCCCAACACCATTTGTTGAAGAGACTGTCTTTTGTCCATTGCCCATTCTTTCCTGCTTTGTTGAAGATTAGTTGGCCATAGAGTTGAGGGTCCATTTCTGGGCTCTCTATTCTGTTCTATTGATCTATGTCTGTTTTTGTGCCAGTACCATACTGTGTTGATGATTACAGCTTTGTAATAGAGCTTGAAGTCTGGATTGTAATGCCACCAACTTTGGTTTTCTTTTTCAACATTCCTGTGGCTATTCAGGGTCTTTTCTGGTTCTGTATAAATTTTAGGATTATTTGTTCCATTTCTTTGAAAAAAATGGATGGTATTTTGATAGGGATTGCATTAAATGTATAGATTCCTTTAGGTAGCATAGACATTTTCACAATATTTGTTCTTCCAATCCATGAGCATGGAACATTTTTCCATTTCTTTTTGTCTTCCTTAATTTCTTTCATGAGTATTCTACAGTTCTCTGAGTATGGATTCTTTGCCTCTTTGGTTAGATTTATTCCTAGGTATCTTATGGTTTTGGATGTAATTGTAAATGGGATCGACTTCTGAATTTCTCTTTTTTCTGTCTTGCTCTTGGTGTATAGAAATGCAACTGATTTCTGTGCAATTATTTTTAATATCCAGACACTTTACTGAATTCCTATATGAGTTCTAGCAGTTTTGGAGTGGAGTCTTTGGGTTTTCCACATAACATATCATATCATATGCAAAGGGTGATATTTTGACTTCTTCTTTGCCAATTTGGATGCCTTTTATTTCTTTTTGTTGTCTGATTTCTGAGGCTAGGACTTCTAGTACTATGTTGAATAGCAGTGGTGAGAGTAGACATTCCTGCCAGGTTCCTGACTTTAGGAGAGAAGCTCTCAGTTTTTCCCCATTGAGAATGATACTCACTGTGGGTTTTTCATAGATGGCTTTGATGATATTGAGGTATGTACACTCTATCCCTATACTGTGAAGAGTTTTGATCAAGAAAGAATGCTGTACTTTGTCAAATGCTTTTTCAGCATCTATTGAGAGTATCATATGGTTCTTGTTCTTTCTTTTATTAGTGTATTGTATCACATTGATTTATTTGTGGATGTTGAATCAACCTTGCAGCCCAGGAATAAATCCCACTTGGTTGTGGTGAATAGTCCTTTTGATGTACTGTTGGATCCTATTGGCTAGTATTTTGGTGAGAATTTTTGCATCCCTGTTCATCAAGAATATCAGTCTGTAATTCTCCTTTTTGATGGGGTCTTTGTCTGGTTTTCAGATCAAGGTAATGCTGGCCTTATAAAATGGGTTTGGAAGTTTTTCTCCCATTTCTATTTTTTGGAAGAGTTTCAGGAGAATAGGTATTAATTCTTCTTCAAATGTTTGGTAGAATTCCCCTGGGAAGCCATCTGGCCCTGGGCTCTTGTTTTTTGGGAGATTTTTGATGACTGCTCCAATCTCCTTACTGGTTATGGGTCTGTTCAGGTTTTCTATTTCTTCCTGGCTCAGTTTTGATAGTTTATATGTCTCTAGGAATGCATCATTTCTTCCAGATTGTCAAATTTGCTGGTATATAGTTGCTCCTAATATATTCTTATAATTGTTTGTATTTCTTTGATGTTCGTTATGATCTCTCCTCTTTCATTCATGATTTTATTAATTTGGGTCCTTTTTCTTTTCTTTTTGATAAGTCCGGCCAGGAATTTATGAATCTTTTTTTTTTTTAAGATTTTATTTGTTTATTTGACAGACAGAGATCACAAGTAGGCAGAGAAACAGGCACAGAGAAGGAAGTAGGCTCCCTGATGAGCAGAGAGCCCGATGTGGGGCTCAATCGCAGGACCCAGGGATCATGACCTGAGCCGAAGGCAGAGGCTTTAACCCACTGAGCCACCCAGGCGCTCCATCAATCTTATTAATTCTTTCAAAGAATCAGCTCCTAGTTTTGTTGATTTGTTCTACTATACTTCTGGTTTCTGTTTCATTGATTTCTGCTCTGATCTTTATTATTTCTCTTCTTCTGCTGGATTTAGGCTTCCTTTGCTCTTCTTTCTCCAGCTTCTTTAGGAATAGGTTTAGGTTGTATACTTGAGACCTTTCTTGTTTCTTGAGAAAGGCTTGTATTGCTATATACTTTCCCCTCAGGAACGCTTTTGCTGTATCCCAAAGATTTTGAACAGTTGTGTTTTCATTTTCATTTGTTTCCATGAATTTTTAAAATTCTTCTTTAATTTCCTGGTTGACCCATTCATTCCTAAGTAGAATGTTCTTTAGCCTCCATGTATTTGAGTTCTTTCCAACTTTCCTCCTGTGCTTGAGTTCTAGTTTCAGAGCATTGTGGTCTGAAAATATGCAGGGAATGATCCCAGTCTTTTGGTACCATTTGAGACTTGATTTATGACCCAGGATGTGATCTATTCTGTAGAATGTTCCATGTGCACTAGAGAAGAATGTGTATTCTGTTGTTTTGGGATAGAATGTTCTAAATATATTTGTGATGTCCATCTGGTCCAGTGTATCATTTGAAGCCTTTATTTCCCTGTTGATCTTTTGCTTAGATAATCTGTCCATTTCAGTGAGGGGGATGTTAAAGTCCCCTATCATTATTGTATTATTGCTGATGTGTTTCTTTGATGTTGTTATTAATTGCTTTATATAATTGGCTGCTCCCATGTTAGGGGCAGAGATATTTAAAATTGTTAGATCTTCTTGTTGGGCAGACCCTTTAAGTATGATATAGTGTCCTTCCTCATCTCTTATTAGAGTCTTTGGCTTTAAATCTAATTTGTCTGATGTAAGGATTGCCACTCCAGCTTTCTTTTGATGTCCATTAACATGGTAAATTGTTTTCCACCCCCCACTTTAAATCTGGAGGTGTATTTGGATCTAAAATGAGTTTCTTGAAGAGAGCGTATCGATGGGTCTTGTTATTTTATTATTATTATTTTTAATCCTTTCTGATACCCTGTGTCTTTTTATTGGAGCATTTAGCCCATTTACTTTCAGGGTAACTATTGAAAGATATGAATTTCATGCCATTGTATTGCCTGTAAGTTGAATGTTACTGTATATTGTCTCTGTTCCTTTCTGGTTGGTTAGTTTAAGGCTCTCTCTTTGCTTAGAGGACCCTTTCAGTATTTCCTGTAAGGCTGGTTTGGTGTTTGCAAATTCTTTTTGTTTTTCTTTGTCCTGGAAGCTTTTTATCTCTCATTCTATTTTCAATGACACCCTAGCTGGATATAATATTCTTCTCATTTAGTGCTCTGAATATATCATGTCAGTTCTTTCTGGCCTGCCAGGTCTCTGTGGAGAAGTCTGCTGCCAATCTAATATTTCTACCACTGTATGTTACAAACCTCTTGTCCCAAGCTGCTTTCAGGATTTTCTCTTTGTCACTGAGACTTGTAAATTTTATTATTAGATGACAGGGTGTGGATACATTTTTATTGATTTTGAGGGGGGTTCTCTGTGCCTCCTGGATTTTGATGCTTGTTCACTTTGCCAAATTAGGGAAATTCTCTTCTATAATTTGCTCCAATATACTTGCTGCCCCTCTCTCGCTCTCTTTTCTTCTTCTGGGATACCAATTATTCTAATATTGTTTCATCTTATGGTATCACTTATCTCTCGAATTCTCCCCTCATGGTCTAGTAGTTGTTTGTCTGTCTTTTGCTCAGCTTCTTTATTCTCCATCATTTGGTCTTGTATATCACTAATTCTCTCTTCTGCCTCATTTATCCTAGCCGTAAGAGCCTCCATTCTTGATTGCACCTCATTAATAGCTTTTTAAAATTTCAACTTGATTAGATTTTAGTTCATTTTTCCAGAATGGGATTTTATTTCTCCAGAAAGGGATTCTTTGTTATCTTCCATGCTTTTTTCAAGTCTGGCTAGCACCTTGATAATTGTCGTTCCGAACTCTAGATCTGACATCTTACTAATGTCCATATTGATTAGGTCTCTAGCCATTGGTACTGCCTCTTGTTCTTTTTTTGAGGTGAGTTTTTCTGCCTTGTCATTTTATCCAGATAAGAATAGATGAATGAGAGAACAAAATACTAAGAGGGTAGCAATGACCCCAGAAACATATACACTAACAAATTGGAAGAAACCCAAAACAGGGGGTAGGGAAGGGGAG
Organism: Lontra canadensis; assembly: GCF_010015895.1. Lineage (NCBI taxonomy): Eukaryota > Metazoa > Chordata > Mammalia > Carnivora > Mustelidae > Lontra > Lontra canadensis. The sequence continues at coordinate 5,144,285 of NW_022631032.1, read as the reverse complement.
AAAATAGGAAAAAAAAAAAATATATATATATATATATATACACATATATGTGTGTGTGTGTGTGTGTGTGTGTGTATATATATATATATGAATGACTGGTGAATAGAACAGAGCCACACACTTGATTTTGGGTGTATTTTGTTCTGTTAGAAGAAACTGCCTCGTAAATTTTAAAGAAAAACATACATATACAAAAATAAGGGTAAACATGATGAAGGGATGGAATATGACTGTAAAGATGAGAATTAAAAAAGATTCTAAAAAAGGAATTGATAAGAAGTGGTTGAAAAAAAGAAAAAAAAAAGAGGAAAGAATGTGATCAGGCTGGAGACTAGAAGAAAGCCATGCACTAGATTTAGGGTATATTTTAATCTATTAGAAGAAATTGTATCCCAAGATTTTAAAGGAAAAAACCCTATATGTATACAAAAAATAAGGTTAAATACAATGAAGAGATAAAATAGGACTATAACAATGAAAATTAAAAAGGGCTTTTAAAAAGGTATTGAAAACGTAAAGTAGTTGAAGAACGTTGAAATAGGAAAGAGGAAAAATAAAAAATAGAATAAGAAAAAAATAAAATTTAAAAAATTTAACTTTGAAGGCTAACATGGGGAAAAAGTCATGAATGCTATGTGTTGCTTTCCCCTAGCTCTGGAGTTCTACAGTTCTCACTGATAAGTAAACTTGGTCTTGGCTAGATGTTCTTGCTGATCTTCTTGGGGGGGGGGGGCCTGTTGCAGTGATTCTCAAATGTCTTTGCCCAAGGCGGAATTGCACCGCCCTTGCCAGGGGCCAGGCTAAGTAATCTGCTCAGGTTCATCTCGGGAGCTTTTGTTTCCTGAACGCTTTCCATATAGCGTTGGAGGATGGGAATGAAGATGGCGGCATCCTAATCTCCAGCTCCATAGGAGCTGAGAGCTCAGGACCCCACTCCTCAGTCAATCCCTCCTGTCTCCCAGGTCTCTGGCCGCACTCCATGCTCACCTAGCCTGTGACTGAGCATTTCTGTCTCTGGCGCACGGCCCCTTTTGGAGTCTCCAAACCCAGCAGATTCCTGCAGTGTGCTCCTGTGCCACTTCTCCTGGTGGAGGAATGAGGGTGTCCAGATCTTCTACTTGTGGGGTCCCTGCTCGAAAAGCAGTGGTCTGACTTTGTCTCAGATCATGGTTTATGGCAACCCCGAGCTGAAAGCTCATTCCTCGGCTCCATCTCTGTAGCTGGCTTCCCTACTCCAATACCTGGAAGCTCTGCCACACTCAGACACCCCTGGTCTTTCTGTGACCCTGAAGGTCCTGAGACCTGTGAGGATTCTACCACCCCCCACTCCCCACTTAGCCACTGGAGCTATGTCCCTCCTCGTGGCAGACTTCTTAAAGTTCCAATTTTGTGTTCTCCTGCTCTGCTGCTTACCGGGAGCCGGCCCCTACCCCTGCGGTCAATCTTCCTGTGGCTTTGGATTTACTTCTCTGCATGTCCTACCTTCTGGAAAGTGGTCGATTTTTTTTTGTTCCTGAAATTGCTGCTCTTCTTCTCTTCTATCTCCTGTTGAGTTTGTAGGTGTTTAGAGTGGTTTGATAACTATCTAGCTAAACTCTTGGGACCTGATGATGTTTAGGTCCCCTACTCCTTCACCATCTTGCTCCTCTCTCAGCCTAGAGCCCTTTATGGAAAAAGATTTTTTTGGCCCAGTTTGGGTTCAGTGGTAAAGCATACCAGTGTCTGTCATTGATGTGGGCATAGGAAAGAGCAGAACTCAGACCAAAGACTTTCCATCTCACATAAGGGCAGTAGGGTCCTTGTCTTTAGGGAGCTTGCATTCAAATGGGGAAAGCATGATTCATGCCAGGAGCAAGAAAATGAGACAAAAAAGTAAAACACAATTAGGAACCCTTGAACAGTAACCATCCAAACAAGTACAATTGACTATAGGGAAGGCTGAGAACTTGCTAAGTACTTGGAGAAGCCAGAATGCCCTTGCTCAGATGGGGTTCATCTGCAACGGTTTTCTGGGGCAGTGCGTTTTGAGTTGGATTGGAAGGCAGCCAGAAGACATGGTGTGAAATTGGAGGGGTAGTCTAGATTAAAAGGAATGTGGGTTTCTGGGTGTTTTTTGACTCTGTTCCCCAAAGTCTCAGCCACCCAGAGTGACCATGCCTGACCTTTGACCTCCCCGCAGCGAGGACGTGTGCAAACGTGGCTTCACTGTCATCATCGACATGCGGGGCTCCAAGTGGGACCTCATCAAGCCCCTTCTCAAGACGCTGCAGGAAGCCTTTCCAGCCGAGATCCATGTGGCTCTCATCATCAAACCCGACAACTTCTGGCAGAAGCAGAAGACCAACTTTGGCAGCTCCAAGTTCATCTTTGAGGTGAGCCACACCTCTCTCATAGCTCCCCCTTTCACTTCCCCTTCTTCTACCCACACATTTCTTGCTTCTGCTTCTCCGCCTATCCTATGATATGCTGCATGGCAAGAGCTGATATTTCAGGATTCCTTGGCTATTGTGGCCTTACCAGTGAGTCTTGGAAGGAATAAGAGACCCAAGAGATTGTCCTGGACTCTTAGCCAGTCCATTGAAACATTGACCTTGGCCAGCTGGTGGCTCCCACCCCACGGGCTGTGTGCTCTTGTACTTGCCCTTTCTAAGGCAGGCTGTGGTCATTAATGTGTGTATGGATCTCAGCCTTTGCCCTTGACTTTCTGCCTACCTCTACCCTGCCTGCCCCCACATCACTGAGTCCCCCTCTCTGTGTCTGCCCCTCACAGACAAGCATGGTGTCCGTGGAGGGCCTCACGAAGCTGGTGGACCCTTCCCAGCTAACCGAAGAGTTCGATGGCTCCCTGGACTACAACCACGAGGAGTGGATTGAGCTACGACTCTCCCTGGAGGAGTTCTTCAACAGCGCCGTGCACCTGCTGTCCCGCCTCGAGGACCTGCAGGAGATGCTGGCCCGGAAGGAGTTCCCTGTGGACGTGGAAGGCTCGAGGCGGCTCATTGACGAGCACACGCAGCTCAAGAAGAAGGTGCTGAAGGCCCCCGTGGAGGAGCTGGACCGGGAGGGGCAGCGGCTGCTGCAGTGTATCCGCTGCAGCGATGGGTTCTCTGGGCGCAACTGTATCCCAGGCAGCGCCGACTTCCAGAGCCTGGTGCCCAAGATCACCAGCCTCCTGGACAAGCTGCACTCCACCCGACAGCACCTGCACCAGATGTGGCACGTGCGCAAGCTCAAGCTGGACCAGTGCTTCCAGCTGCGGCTTTTTGAGCAGGACGCCGAGAAGGTAGGAAGGGAGCTGCTGGACCGAGCGGCACTTGGGGGAGGGGGCATGTAACTTTTGAGGGAAACTTAGGCTGCTAGTCCAACTTTCTGATTAATACTTTTGTGGAAAGCTTTAAAAAAATGTGCCTGCTGGGGGAGCCTGGGTGGCTCAGTCATTGAGGGGCTTACTTTTGATTTCAGCTCAGATTGTGATCTCTAGGTTGTGGGATCGAGCCCCCTGTGGGGCTCCATGCTGAACATGGAGCCTGCCTGAGATTCTCCCTCTCCCTCTGCCCCTCCCTACCTTCCCCCACCTGGCTTGTGCATGCTCTCTCTCTGTCTCCTTCTCAAAAAAAAAAAAAAAAAAAAAAAAGGAAAATGTGCCTACTGGTTTGGGCTGATCTATTTCAATCATATATTTGGTCATTGGTCACTGACTTTAAAGCTCCCCTTATATAGTGTTTATTATGTTCCAGGTAGTGTCCTAAGCACCACGTGTAAATTAACGCAGTTTAATCATCTCAAGAGTCTTAGGAGATAGGTGTATTATCATTATCCCATTTTATAGATGAAGAACCTCGCAAGGTCAATAACGGCCAACCTGAGCAGTGCCAGGCAGTTCCATGGTCCACACTTCTGCACTGTTGCACACTGCCCCTGCCAGGACGTGCAGTGAGTGGGCCACGCCGGCTCAGCAACAAAAATAATAATACTGTTGCGACTTAGTGATTATTGTCCTGCAGTGTCTTTTACCATTGACAAAGCACTTTCACAGGCGGCGTCTTATTTAATCTGTGCGGCCCTTTGATCCTTGGAGGTGGGTGGTGGTGTCTCTGCTGACAGGCAGGGAAACGGGTGCTCTTTGATCTTGGGGCTATAATGGCAGACTTGACACATGAATCCCGCTTTCTTCCCTTTGAAGTTCAGGGCTCTTCCTTCCATACCACTTCTTTCTGGAGGTTTTTCCTCAGCTGCTGAGTAGTTTCTCAAGCAAGACCCCATTTTCCCAGCAGTGAATTTTCAAAGCTTTCCCCTTATCAGGGGACATATGAGAAAGTAAAAAAGAAAAATAGAGCGTGCCTCTTTGCCGAAGACACAAAAGTGTCTTCTCTAGATTCTCTCCGAGCTAAAGAAGAGAGTTGACTTCATACATAATAGGCAATTTAAGAAGAGTGAAATGGGGTTTCCTTCTATCGGTTTTCTGGGGAGAACTTATATTTAAATGCATAACACTACTCTTGGTGATACCATGACGTCTCAGTCACTTGTGAGTTTTACAGTGTTTGATATAATGGTTTTGTGTCTTTTAAGAGCCTGTATTGAAAATGGCTCTAGGTATTTGTAAGTAATGAAATCAGGCTACAAAACTGTATAGAATTATGATCCCAATTTATGTGAGAATGCCAACGTAGGTGTAAATGGGAAAAAACTCACCACAGTGCTAATTGTTTTGATTTCAAGGGGCCAGGCTTATGGTTGATTTTAATTTCGCTCTCTATTTTTTGTGCTTTCTAATCTTCATAGTTCATAAGCAGATGAAAATCAATACATGTGATTTTTAAAGACTGCATAGCCACTTTCCACAAAGGAACTCTTGAACATCCTGGAAGCCAGTTTTGGGAAGGGACATGTAGAGGGGTTTCTTGCACAAACTTAGGCATTGCGAGGTCTCCCACCGGCCTTGCTGAAGCCTCCTTGCCCAGTGGCCTGGCAGCCAAGGTCCAGTCCTGTGCTGCCCCACCCTGGGAAGGGCGCCTGGGACTACAGAATCCCTGTCACTGCTCAGCACGTGAGGAGAGACACCGGGCAGAAGCAGCTGCTCTGTGAAGCCAGAGACCAGTGCTTTGGCTTCTGTGACCAATATTGGAAAGGTCTGGACATCTCCTTTTTACTTGTGGTCTCTTCTGCTCCGGGGCAGGAAATCCGCTTTGCAGTCTGGCTCAGGTGCCTGTTTCAAAGAACCAGGGTCAGAAGGGGAGGCAGGGGACTCAGGTCTGCCTAGAAGTGTTCTGTTGGAAGCATTTCAGTGCATCCCTGAAGCTCAAGGTTATGGGGAGCCTTCATAGGGCAGATAGTGCCTCTCTCAAAAACAAAGCAGAACAAAACAAAACACCCAGGCCTCAGAAATCCCCAGGTAGGGAGAGCTGACCTTCTAGAGTCAGCCCAGCACCATCAACCAAGCAGTCATTTCTTCCACACATATATCTTCTCAATTCATGCTCATAGATTCTTATGGTGTATTATTGTCCCCATTTCACAGTTGAAGAAAACTCAGAATGGATGCTGACAGGCGCTGGAAGCTCCAAGAGATGAAATGTCTTGCCCAGAGTTGCACTGTGGGTTAGACAGAGCATGTAGTGGTTCTGTCTCCCAAGGCCACCCAAACTCTGGCCCAACAGCCCTGCTAGCCATCTGCTCCCAGGGTGGGTGCCTCATGCCACCCCTGAGCACTGCCTCAGAGCCCCTTGGGGACTCTCTCCAAGCCCACATTCTAATGCTCTCTGGACAGCAGGGGATCTTAACCATTCTGTGCTATGGATACAAAGTAATATATAGGCATGTAAAATAATTCCTGAAGTACAGTGACTCCATTTTTTAAAAATAACAGTAACTTTAATACTTGTTTAGGAACATGTTAAATAGCAAGCTCTATTTGAAGTCTTATAACTGCCTTTCAGGGCAACATGTATGTCTTTCTGTTGATGTCAGAGGCATGAATATTGCTGACATTAATGTAGTTTGCTGCCTACATTCAGAATTGAAGGGAATGCTGTATTTCAGTTCGAGGCTAGTGAAAATCAAGGCATATTTTTCCCCCCATCCAAGTACACAATCCTCAGTTCTATGCAGGACTCTAAGTTTAGGATCCATATCCCATGGTGTGTTCATACTGTAAAAAGTGTGTGTGTGTGTGTGTGTGTTTGTGTGTGTGTTTGTGGCATGTGTGTGGTATGTTGGTGTGTGTAGAGAGGAAGGGGAGAGATATAAAAAATGAAACAGGGGCAGTGAAGGGAGGATGGAAAAGGGCAGCCCGGGAATACTTTGATATTGAGTCAGTGATGAAAACATGGCTCAGGCTTGACCCAGCTGCCACAGAAAATGTGCTGGGTGTGGGGCAAGAGAGAAAAACAGTCCTTTTAAGTTGCTTCAAGATCAATTTGAAATATCTTTACAGAACCAAGTGCCTCAGCCCTTGACTTATTTGGTGTTTTTGAAGGGGGGTGAGGAGGCTGGTGGTTTGGGGTAAGGGTTGTGTGCACGGATCCACGTCTAAACAAGAGTGTGAGGAAATAGTTACTACATGAGCCACTTAGTCTCCTTTCTGGTGGGAGGCTTGTTGGAGGCCTTCAATTCCAGATCTGGGAAACTCTCAGCAAACTGAGGAGACTGGTGACTGCCTAGCTACTATTTTTGTGAGGGGGTTGAGTGCAGAGTCTCCCCCCTGCTGGCCCTGTGGGGTGAGGGCTTGTTTCCCAAGGGCTTGAATAAGAGGTGTTGCTCCCCATTTACCAGCTGGCCTTGGAGAGTGAAGACATCTCTCCCTCCCACCTTCCCCTGACCTCTGAAATGACTCTTCCTCATCTTGGGGGTAGGGGGGCAGGGAGCCATTTTCTCTGCCAATTAAACATTTCTGGAGGAGGGACACTTCCACAGATAATTCATAAAGAAGGCCACCCATTCATTTAATAAACTTCTGTTGAGCAGCTGTCATGAGCCCCAAACAAGGCACTGGGATAAAGATAAGTAGGCTAGAATTTGTGCCCTGGGATAGCAAGCTGTCACAAACTCCTAGTTATTATTAGTTATGTCTGTTCTGTGCACCCCCTGCCCTAGGCACAGCCTCCACAGCTGGAGAGTTTTTAGAGAGGAGGGAAGCAATGCTGCAGCTCAGGAATGGTAGGAAACCCTCAATGAGCAAGCTGTGGGAGAACTGGACAACTGAGAGGTGATTCAAATAGCACTTGATTCATCTTGTCAGATGCACGGTGCCTCGGTCCTGTGCCCTCCAGTCTGACTCACGGGCCCATCCTCCACTGCACTGCCTGACCACAGCTGGGCCGCTCTGCATTAGCGGGTGCAGGTTATGGCTCTCTTTGCAGACGTGTCTCACAGCCACTTGCCCCCACAGGGTGTCTGTGCGATGGGGGTGTCTGCCCTGCAGTCACGTCCCACTGCCAGAGAGAAGGGAGGCTTCCTCCCCAGCAGGGGGCAGTTTGTGCTATGAAGGTCCAGTAGACTTGTTCCTCATCCTCTTGTTGCTTCCATGGAGGATCCTTCCAAGCTGCCCCCCAACCCTACCCCATCTTTCCTGGGTGCCTAGGTGCATCTCAGAATGGCAGAGCTGGAAAAGACCTTGAGATCGGAAAGTCTCCCTTCCGCATAGTGTGAGGAACCCAGCCTTGTCGTCCTGATGACAGCCATTGTGACCTCACGATGCCCGGCACTGTGCCAATGGCAGTGACTCGTATCAGAACATCAGGAAGCTGCTGCACCATCCACCTTGCGGTGTACAGAAGCCCACCATCTTCCAGTCTTCGCGGGAAAGAAGTGCCTTGAAGGGCTCTAGTGTATAACGGACTTACCTGATACAGAAACCTTCACCTACTCTGCTCCTGAATTAATCCTGATGTCCACCCAGGAGGCCCATGCTCTAGTCTTGCCCAAAGCCGTTCCAGAAAGAAGTGTATTCTTTCTGTGGATGGGGCTACTCTGCAGGGCTTCCAGTGTTGGACTCATGCTCATTATTGGTTCATGCAGCACAGAGTTGTTCCGTGTAAAACTGTGCTTGGAATGTGCTCCAGACCAGACCTTTAGTTGGGAAGATATCTCGGTTCCCACCTCCTCCATGACCAAGGTGTGTGCTCACGGGAGACCGTCACTGTTACTTCAAGGAGACTGGCCTTACCACACTGCCTGTGGCAAAGCATGCTTTGGAGAGCCAAATTCTGAATGCCTTCCTGCATATTCATTCCTGCGTGCCAGAATTCCGTGCACACCTAAGGGTGCCGTGTCTGAGCAAAACCAGTTGTACAGGGATTCAGATTCGTTCTGAGGAGCCACTCTGCCAGTTGGGAGACCTTAGGCACATCTTTCTTCTCTGACCTCCAATTACGTTCCCACAAAAAATGAGGATGGAGAATTTGGGCTAGCTCAGTGTCTTATGATTTTTCTCCTACTTCTACATCACACTGTCCTCATGAACAACACTTTGTCTTTGTGAGAATGTTTTTGAATGGGAGAAGTCACGTCGCAGGGCGTGTGCGTGGTCATGTCAGAGGCTGGGGTGGTGGTGGGGGTAGAACTCAGGGTTGTCAGGGCATATGTCAGAATCTCCAGACTGAGGGGCGCCAGGGGGCTCGGCTGAGCATCTGCCTTCGGCTTAGGTCATGATACAGGGGGCCTAGGATCGAGCCCGGTATTGGGCTCCCTGCTCAGCGGGGAACCTGCTTCTTCCTCTGCCCCTCCCCCACCCACTCGTGCTCTATCTCAATCTCTCTCTCAAATGAATAAATAAAATCTTAAAAAAATAAAGGAATCTCCAGATTGATTTAAGTTTGATAAAGAGCCCACCCACCCTGCCAAACACGCCTGCCACTTCTTCTTTCAGCCTTGCCATACTAATGATATCTAAGCCTCTTCATAGCTCAGCAGTCCTGTAACAATTTTTGCCTTTTTGCTATTCATTCTCCCTAAAAATCTAGAGTAGACTTTTCTGTCTTCAAGGTTGTCACCTTGTTTAGTGATGGAATATAAGTTTTTCTCAGCAAATAGAACCATCATCTGTTGAGCCCTGGTCTTGCTTTAAAAAAAAAAAAAAAAAAGACTTCCTGAGCTGCTGCTGCTGAGCTGCCCAGGCTTGTTATGAGAATCGAAAGGGGTGGTGTGTGGAGATGCCGGCACTGGGCTTCCCTTCCCTCCCTGCCGTGCTGGTTCAGTCATGCCTTCCTCTCAGTCACTGGGGGCCTGCCAAGACCATGCAGAGTGTCACCGACGCTGTCTTCCAACTGGACTTGCTGTAGATAATTTTCAGTGATCCCTAAATGAAACAAAATCAAGAATTGAGTTTTGCAAGAAGTCGGCAGTTAGAATGTACGTTTGCAGGGGCCAAAGGTCACTAGGTTGTGTGATGCCCTTGGCTGAGGTACAGAGAAGAGCGCCTAGGTCAAATGGGGGTCATAGCTGATGGGTTCAGTTTGGGGGAACTGCCACAGGAAAGGTCTCTGGGAAAACAGTCACAGAGGAAAGTGATTCCCCCAGGAGATGGGAGTGCCCCCTCCCCATACACCTTCTGTATCTGAGACACTTGTCACCTTCTGCTTTGCAGAATAGCTCAATGTGTTTGTCTTATTCTCCTGCACGCATGGGGCCAGAATCACTCCCTACAGTCCATCCAAGAAATACATCTATGCATTTTTATTTTCTTGGAGGTCTGTGTAAACAAAATAATGTGACTTGCATGTTACCATGAGAAAATATTTGTGGGGCCCACTGGGCGAAAGGCATTGTGACAGGTAGCAGGGCTCTGTGCTAAGGGTTACGTGCTTATTGTGTTTCCCTCTTTGTATGTCCTGTTAACCACATTAGCAATTCAGGACATCCCCAGGATGCCCTGTCCCTGGGCAAAGTATCCACTGCTGTTTCCTGCCCTCTCCCTTCAAGGTATAAACAGTTTTGATCATACCCCAGGGCCCAAAGCAAGACCCATAAGTTGCATCCCGCCTGGAGTGATGAGAACCAGTAGGGCCACTTGTGGAGAAATTCCCCTGCCTCTTCTTCTTGTCAGACACTGGCCCACTGCTGCTTCTCCTCGCCACACTTGCAACCCCCACGCCCCCAAGCCAGCAGTGAGCATGACTCCACACTCATTTGTCAAACTGAAGTACCATTGTAGCAATTATAATACAGAATATTTTTTTTGAATGTCGGTTTTTCAAGTATTCTCATACCCCCTGACCTTAGAGGTTTTGTGGTCCAGCCCTTCCTTTTATACAGAAAACTTTGACCCAGAGTAGAGACCCACCCAGAGTCCTACAGTTGGTGGTACATCATTTGGTCTCCTACTACTATGTGGGCAGGCCAGGCAGGGGTGAATAGGGAATCATTTCGTAGATGGGAGAGCTGAGACTCAGTGAGGTTGGGCAGTGTGCTTGGGAGAGAGCTGGGGGGGGGGGGCAGGCAGGAAGCTCCAACCCCTCCTCCAACACACATGCGCGCGCGCGCGTGCGCGCGCGTACACACACACACACACACACACACACACACACACACACACGCTGACCTTGCCCTGCAGGAGAAAGGGCCCACAGGCCAGCCAGCAACCTAGGAGATGGCCTGAGGGGCTGGCGGGGAATGGAGGGTAGGGGTTCTCACCATTGCTGTAGTCAAAGAGCAAGCCCCAGACAGGACTCCAGGGTGTGTGCCCACCAGTCTCTGTGGTTCAGTCCCCTGACCCTTCTTGTTGGGAGGGTGGCTTCAAAGAGCTGCAACCTTGGGGCAGCCAGAGGGCAAGGTCTTTACTTGGCGGTTTGTAATTTCCTGCTGTTTTTAGAGAAAGGCTTTGGTGCCCTCTTGTTCCTGCCCTCCCTCCTCCTGGGGCCTAAATCATGGCCCCCGCACCCCTGACTTACTGGGCTCAGGGTGAGGAAGTGTGTCTGCATCCCGCCCCTACACAGGACACAGTGTCCTGTATTATTTCCAGCCTGCTGGTCCTGGGAATCTCTACTTACTTTTTCTCATTTCCTCCCCTTGAACATTAGAAACATTAGATTCCAAAAATAATCCAAGTCACAGTGTTCTGCAGGCTGCATGTGTGCGTGTGCTCTCCCAAAGCTGTTTTTCTCCTCCTCCCATCCTTTCTCCCTCTCCTGCGTTTTCAGCCCCGCTGTATGTGGAGGTCACAGGCCTGCAGAAGGCTTGTAGACCTGTGGGTGTGGAGAGCAGATAAGAAGAGGCAGGCCTGGGAGGAACTCAGAGTGGGGGTGTAGGAATCAGGACTTCAGTCCCTCCCAGATCGCCCACGTGGGCTGCAAGGGGCAAGACCAGACAGCCATATGTGAGTAGCCTGCATATGCAGCCTCGACTTAGGAATGGACCCTACAGAACGTGTGGGCCCCACAGTGACCCCTTAGAACTGAGAATGGGGATACTATGTTAATAATGTTTCCAAAATCCAGGTTGTCACACTGATTCTGCCTGTACCAATTTAGGTGAGCTTGAAAGAAAATGTTCTGATCAGAGGCAGGCATTGTGTGAAGCCCCAGGAAGTAACTGAGAATCATTGATTTACTCATTTGTAAGCGGACGTTGAGCATCTCCCATGTGCCAGGTCCTCTGCTAGGTGCTGGGGACCCTGTCTCCCACCCAAGCCCTGGGCAGGGGGAATCATGTAGGGAAGCTTAGGGAAAATCAGGCTTAGCACTGATGGGGTTCCTGATACTTGTAAGAAAAGGTGGCACAGAAATAGTGCCCACTCCAGTGGTTAGAGTCCAGGTAGATATCTAGGTCTCTCTTGCTTACTGGTCAGGAGTTAGGGTTTGGGGGCTGGCTAGTATGTAGTGGAGAGACAGTGGGGGTGGCCCAAGAAGAAAGGTAACCTGTCAGCTCTGCCCCAGTAGGGGAACTGGAGGGAATGTCTTAAGTACCATTTTTGGAAGAACAAAAAGACATTCAGGTATATGTTATTAAGTGGAAAAATAAGTTGAGTCTCTACAGGAGGGGCCTTTATCAAGGCATTTTACTTTGCAGAATGCAGCTTCCTTCCTTCCCTTCATCTTCTATCTTACTCCCCTGGACCCCTCTCCTTCCTTTCCTATTTGGGACCTTTCTCCTCCTTGTGCTTGTACCCTTTCAGCCCTCACTCACCCCACTCTTTTTGCTTCCATTCTCTCTGAAACTGTTGTTTCTCTTTCCTTTAGTGGTTCTGCTTCCTTCTTTGCATGGAACTAAGGGAGGGCTCCATGTGATTCAGGCCTCCTCGGGAGGGCAGAAAGAGAAAAGGCCAGAAGACCCAGCAACTGCTTCTAGAAAAAGCTCCAGCTTTACACCTGGCTTTGAGACTGGGATTTGAATCTCAGCCTAACCCCTTGTGAGCTGAATGGCTCTCAGTGTCCAGTTTACCCTCTGTGAGCAGTTTCATTATCAGCAAAATGTAGATTTTAATAAATGCCTTAGGATTGGTGTCCAGAGAATTATGTGTTCTTATTCAAATGGGTCTCTGTCTCATATGTGAGTAGAAGAGGATGTCTTTTCACATGTATGCACAGAGAGACTTTTCTAGTATGAAGTGCTGAGTTGACAGGTTACTGGTATCCAGAGTTAGGTATGCCTAGGTCAGGGATATTCATGGGCAAAGCCCCATCCTTGTGTCCCATGGCTTTCCCTGGGATCATTCCCAAACAGAGCCAAAGCTTTGTTAGAAGCGAGTCAGAAAACTCACGGTAAAACATGCAAAGGAACATTAATTCCCTTGGAGGAAACCCCTCTTTATCAGAATCCCAGAAAAGCTCTCCCCACCCACCCCCACCCCGCCCATGTTCCCCAGCCCAGGTTCACTAAGAAACCCCACTCTTACTCTTCGGCTCACCTCCAGCCCTTCTCAGAGAGCCTTTTCCAGGCCAAGAAAGGGCCTGTTATGGGGATGGTTACTGATGTGAAAGAAGATAAAGCCCTTTCTTGGTAACAGAGAAAAAAGGGACGTTTGGTTTCTTCCACGCAGATCAAGCAGACTGACTAGTCCCACCCTGGAGTGGTACTTGTCTTGCCCTAGGAGGTTTCCCCAGGGAGTTCACCCTTGTCAAGAGGTGTCAGGAGAAGGTGCAAACTAGAAAGGCCTAGACCTAGAATGGGGAGTGAGACTGCAGTTGGGCATTCAGGCCCCATCTTCAGGACATCCTCCTCTGTGCTTTGCACAGTCCCACCTTCTCATGCCTTCATTTAGACCAACCTCCCTCCCACTCTGCCTACTGAAACCCTCCCCTAGCGGAAGGTCCACTCTAGTGCTACTTCGCTCACTCTTTCCTCTCGAAGTGGTCTTTCCTTCTCTGGGCGTCTTCCCATAGTCCTTTATCCATCCCTCTCAAACTGGGCTGTTCCAACTCATCTTGTATTGTAGCTTTACACTCAGAGGTCTCTTCTCCCCAGATATATTGCAGCTTTCTGGAGGTCAGGCCTGGTGTTTTAGATACCTCAGTGTTCCCCAGAGGCACACAGTCAGTGCCAAATAAAGAGTGGACTGTGGGACGGTCCACACTCCCCAGGCTGCCTGACAGAGTGACTGTGCTGTACTCTGAGCTGACACAAGAGCGCCACCTACTGCTGAGTGGTTTCAAGGGAGGCTGCTCCTGGGCTCTCCCTTATAAATGGGTTCTAGCAACCTTCATCTAGCAATGGGCAGAGATTGGCAGGCCTAGCCCCCAGTTCTGGTCCTTTTAGACTAATCCAAGTGTGAGCAGATGAGGTGACCCTGGGATTGGAAAGGAGAAGGGCAAACTCTGGAGAAAGTGCGGTGCCAGGTGCCTGATTAGATGTTGAGGGGGATAGGGAGCTAAGGGAACCACAAGGCCTTCACATCAAGACAGTAGGATTCGGTGGGCGGGGGGGTGGCGTGGAAAGAAATCCCAAAATATTTTGGGAGAAGGAAGGGTGACTTAATTAAATCTAAGTGTAAATTTTTTTGAAGACACAGGAGCATGAGGCGTGGTGATCAAAGCATTAGACCATGGGTGGTCTCTTTATTGCATTTCTGCCCTGATCGTAGGGATAGCTGGCACTATCTGAACATGGAAATTCGCCACAGTCCTCTAAATAAGACTGTTAAAGGAATGGAGGGTTTGGAGGAGTGACTGGGCTTCCTTCTCTGAGTTCTTCCTGAGCACCTGCAGGGTATGCTCTAACAGGCGGGGTCAGGGAGCAGGACACGTGACCAAGCCCCTCTTTCTGAACGTTCCTGAGCTTGTCTCCCTTGCCACCTCTAGCCTCCCCGGGGCCCCACAGCTGACACTGCTGGAAGAGGGTAGAAGGGAAGAGGTGGGGGTGCTAGCTTTCGTCCTCAGCTGGAGCTCAAGCCCACCTAGCACACATGGCTTCAGCATGGCAGCTGCCCCCTTACCCCGTATAGGGACCCCTGGAGGGAGGGCCACCTCCTCCTTAGCCCATGTGGAATTTTTTCTCCCAGATGTGCAAGTGATTGGCACAGCCGATTTTAGGATGCGTGGGAGGACTGGATGAGAACATCCAGCAGACGCTCCATTTTTGCAGTAACAATAATAGTTACCATTTACTGAGTGCATCCTGTATGCCAGGAACAAGCATTAGCTCATCTAAATTAACTTGCCAAGGGCCAGATCTCAGTTTATGCCTAAATTTAGCTTTGGGATAAAGTTGGGCACTATTTTCTCAGCTTGGATTAAATAGAGTTTGACCTCTTCAATTCTACATTTTGGGAAGTAAGTGAAGCACATTTTCTCACTCCAGTGCTGAGAATGTTTTATCAGCATCTGTGGTTCAGATGGAAGGAATTTGGCCACTCAGAGTCAATATCCCAGGGCTGCCTGGGCTGACTCCGGCTCAGTTCGTCCTGTTTCTCGTCTGCTTGACTTGCTGGCTCCTAGATGACCATTTCTTCCCCACAGGGAGGGTACTATGCGTATTGCCATGCTGTAGGGAATTTGGTTCATCCTGGCAAACAGACTGGAAATGAAACTTACAAAAAGCCACCTATTTAAAGTCTGAAACATTTATTTTACTAGTGGCCTTGGGTGAGACATTTCATCCCTTCACTTAGTATGAGGAAGGGAAGAGTGAGGACAGTGGCCTTGTAAGGCCTAACAGGAGTCTGTGCTTCTCCAGGCAGAGCTGAGCTACGGCTCATTCTCAAGGGCAGTGTGTGGTATGAGCAAGAAGTTTTGCAGCCTGGGTTTCTCTAATCAGAAAGCAACTACTTTTGAGACTGCCGGCTTGTCCTGTCTAAACACAGGGGAAGCCGAAAGGGAGTAGCATGCATTCAGCCTCTATTATGTGTTTGCACTTTTCATATGTTCTTTATTTCCTCTTTTATATTTATCTTCTTCGACCCGGACACTGAAGGGTTTATAAGAACAAGGAGTGTAGGGGGGGTGGGTGGGTGCGGAGAAGCCACGGTTGTTGGTGAGAAGTCTGTAATGTGCTAGTTGATTTTGTTCTGTGAGATCAGGGCTGGCTCAGACTTCTCTTCGCAATGAGGTAAAGCACTGTCTATCTGGGGACCTCAGGGTAGACCCCCAGTCAGGGTTAAAAGCAAATCTGACCATATTATTGCCCTTTAGTGGTTCTCCACCGCAGACTAAACAAAGAGCAGTTCCTGGGCCTTCCAACTTTTGTCCTTTGTGTTCTGGCCCCTCCCTTCTCCTTTAGCATCCTTTCTCAGTACCTCTCACTCCTCACTCCCTGCCCTGCAGCTCCAGGTACCTCCTCTCTAATCCATGTTTGAAGCCTCCAGGCCTTTGCTCAAATTATGTCCTCTTGTTAAGATGCCCTTCCCATCTACATCTTCACCTGACCAAATCCTGCTATCTTTCAGCTGTTGTTCAGCTGTTGCCACCTTCTGGAAGCCATTCAGGCTTTTCCATACCTCTCCCTCTGCCAGGTGGGATCAGGAGCTCCTCTGGGGTCAGCCCACAGTAGACACTTTTTTTTTTTTTTTTTAAGATTTTATTTATTTGGGGCGCCTGGGTGGCTCAGTGGGTTAAGCCGCTGCCTTCGGCTCAGGTCATGATCTCAGGGTCCTGGGATCGAGTCCCGCATCGGGCTCTCTGCTCAGCGGGGAGTCTGCTTCCCTCTCTCTCTCTGCCTGCTTCTCTGTCTACTTGTGATCTCTCTCTGTCAAATAAATAAATAAAATCTTTAAAAAAAAAGATTTTATTTATTTATTTGACAGACGGAGATCACAAGAAGGCAGAGAAGCAGGCAGAGAGAGAGAGGAGGAAGCAAGCTCCCTGCTGAACAGAGAGCCCAATGTGGGGCTTGATCCCAGGACTCTGGGATCATGACCTGAGCCGAAAGCAGAGGCTTTTAACCCACTGAGCCACCCAGGCGCCCCGAGTAGACAATTTTCATAGTGCTTCTCACACTTAAAATTGACAGAATACTGATCACATTTATCTTCCTCATAGACTCTGACTTGATCTTTTATCATTAGTCTCTCATCCAATGTCTGGAATATAGTAGGTACTCACTAATTGAACAAAATATTGTACTAAGCATCATAAGCATGTGACTATATCTGGATGCTTTTGGCTACAAGAAACAGAAATCTGGACTCTGTTTCAGTGTTCCATCTTCTAATTCATTTTGTCCCTTTCCCTCCTATTCTCTTTAAGATGTGAATTATGATTGTCTTGAAATTGCTACCTTCTAATTCATTTCCTGGTCATCTCTGGGTCTGTTTATGTTGGCTTTTATTTTTTGGTTGTCAGTCACACTTCTCTGCATCTTCATATGGCTGGTAATTTGTGTACTGGAAATTGCAGATGATGCGCTGTAGAGACTCCAGATTAGGTTACCTTCCTCCAAACTTTGAGTTTTGTTCTGGAATGCAGTTAACTTACTAGCAGATCTTGATCCCACTGAACCCTGATTTAGGCTTTGCTATGACAGATCCACTTCCATCTTTTCATTAATCCTAGGGTACAGTCCTTGCTCTTAGGATGTGGTTCTTATCCTTATATCCTGGTCTTTCTGCGGACTCAACTCAGTGCCCAGAGTGTTCACCAGCGTTTCTCCGTACTGTTTGTATTAGAGCTCTGAACATTTCCCCAGCACTGTGTAATCTAAAATTTCTGTTCAGCTCTCAGTATTCTTCACTTCCCATAGCCATTCTCTGTAGACTTTCTGGAGTTTCTCCTTGCATGTGCATAACTTGGGATTTCTCCAAAGACCTGAAGGAAATTTTAATGAAGATTTTTTAGGGTTCCTTCTTTTAGCTCCCTCTTCCCTAATACCCTATCACTGAAATTCCAACCACCTTACCAGCCCTGAACTCTAAATTCTGTTTGTTTTTGTTTGTTTGTTTTATACCCATCAAGACTGCTGCTGTCCACAGAGTTCCTATTTCCCTGCTCCAGAAAGGGCTTCCATTGTGTGCTTCTCTTCCTTCATGGGTGTTTGGTCTGTGTTGGTTATTGACCTGTGCTTTCAAATAGTTTATAGATGGTAGGGTTAAGTCTGATACCAGCTACCCTATTGTGGATAGGCCATAAGTCTCCACATAAACCATTGCTTACAGGTGCATCAGAATCACCTAGAGAGCTCCTGCTAAATCAGAATCTTCAGAGTAAAGCGTAGGAAGCTATATATATATATATATATATATATATATATATATATAATTTTTTTTTTTTTTACAGAAACACTTCAGATAGTTCTGAATTAGGTTTGTGAATTTCTGCAGGAGACACTGGAACAGTGAGTTTGGAGGAAAAAGAAATCAATGTGGACTCAGTTGGTCAAAGAAGGCATTATGAGGAGATGACACTTTAATTGCATTTCGAAAGATGGGAATGATTTGAATATTTGGGTGTGGAGCATTTCATGGAGGGAAAGATGTGAACACAAATATGGGGGTGGCAATGAGCACGGAATGATGTATTTGCATGGCGGTGAATAGCACATGGCTGGAAAGCATGCTTGGTGTAGGACAATGGTATGAAATAATATGGGAAGGCAGATTTGGACCAGACAAGGAGGGAGGGAGTGCCTCAAATGCCAGAACAAGAAGACTGGATTTTGTTTGCATTGTAGATGACAATAACTGGGTGTGTTTGTACACGCATGTGTGTTTTGACTGGAGGAATGACATGGTGAAGCAGTATATGAGAGCAGTGAACCCAGTGGAGGCAGATAGCTTGGTATAAGGAGAAACTAGAGTCTGGGGAGACCAGTATGGAAGCAATGGCAGTAATATAGGCAAGAGGGGTTGGGGGGTGAGTAGCAGCAGGAATGGAAAATAAAGGGCATATTTCAGAGTTATTTGAGGGAAGAAAGAACGAATGGGATCTGGGGAATGGGGTGAAGATGTGGGAAGTCAGAGGAAGGTAAGAGTCCATGGAAAAGGCACAGTAGTGGGAGATGCTGCAGAACATCAAGGGGCTGTTCATATTGAGTCAAGCCACTAAGAATAGTCCAAAATTTAAGTGTATATTTGGGAGACAGTTTGATAGTGGGTTTAAAAGCATAGGCTTTGGAGTCATGCAGACCTAGATTTGAGCCTTCAATGTGCCTCATTTGAGTCTTCATTATGTGATGCCGGCCAAGTTGTTTATCTATTTCCCTAACTACAAAAAGGTGGCTATGATGGCATCCACTAGCTCCCAGGGCTCAGGACTAAGACGATGCTATGAAGCTCACTGTACAGAGCCCAGCACACACTTGGTATTGTCTGTTATCAGGGAAGTCATGCTTAGAGGGAATCCTGGAACAGAAGAAATTGCATGGGATTTAGGTTCAGATGGACACTGGGATTCTAAATTCATCCCCATCACTTCCAAGATGTGGGATCATTGGCCGTCTGCTTCAACTCTTCGTACTGACTTTTCAGCATGTTTAAGATGGATTGAATAATACTTTCTTTGTAGCCTTATTATAAGGACTACATGAGGTCACCCACTCAAGTACTTGGTACAGTACCTCACGTACAGCTTGGTGCATGAAATGGGGAGCACTACTCGTGTTGTTGAGGCTGCGAGCCTGGATGGATTTTCAAGTGGGCAAAGCCTGGTGAATAAAAGGCAGAGGGCTTAGGGTCAAGTTGTGAGACTGTCACAGTGAGGGTGTGAGGCACATGAAAGGAGGTCTCGAAGGGCCAGCGAGAGGAGCGGGAGGCACGTTTGGATAGATCAGCATGGACTGCATGACTAGTCAGCTTTCAAACTGAGAGTGTTTCTATTGCTTTTGTTGGGCAGAGACATGAGGTGTCTGGGAGGAGCGTGAATGTGGACACACTGGCGCTCGGGGGAGAATTCCACAGGTGTGGGGGGGCAGGGGGTGGAGGCATGGGAATGCAAGAGGGGGAAGCAAGGCATATCTGCAGCCCATGGCCTGCCCCTGAAAATGACCTGGTGCAGGGGCCAAAGAAAGGGAGTTTCATAACTCCCTTTCACAAAGGTCCATGTCAGACCGTGATGAGAGACCAAAGGGAAGGAGTGACAGAAGGGAGAACTCAGAAAGGTGGAGATGGTTGGTTTTCCTGTGGGTGCAGACTTAAGGCAGTAGTAAAGGTAGCACCTATTACAAGGAGTTAGGGAGGAAGTGGGTGGAGGGAAAACAAAGGCAGCAGGGGCAGAATGTACTTCTGGAAGGCTGGTGGTGATAGAAAAGGGGGCCGGAGTGAAGCTCTGAGCACAGTGGAAGGTGGAGCAGCAGGGTTAAGAACCTCAGCCCCGGAACTCGGCCTCCCGGGTTTGAATCTCAGCTCTGCCGCTCATTAGTAGTGTGGCTTTGGCAAAAGTAATTAACCTCTCTGTGCCCTACCTGTAAAAATGGAAGGGATAATATTGGGGATTAATATCTGGGTGATGAGTATGATTTTAAGAGGATTAAATGAGTTGGCATCATGCCTAGCACATAGTGAGCGTTCAGCAAATGCGAGTGGCTGTTAATGTTGTTCACACTGTCATTGCTCCATCACTAAGAGAAGGTGAGAATGAGAGAGGCAGATGGAGAAAGGCAAGACAAGAAGAGGCACAGTGCTGCTGTTCGTATAGTCTGGCTTTGAAATATGGAGGCAACGCCTGCAGGGAGCTTCCTTAGACTCGACCACACACTCTGACTGCAGGACCATCACTGTGGGTGACATTTCGCTCTCATCTACTCAGGACGATAGAATATGGGAGCCATGGCTTACCAACAGCGCAGTCTTTGCAGCAGTCTGGCTCAGCTGCAAGGAGACAGGAGGCGCAGTGGGCAGCTGCAGAAGCTGACCTGGCTTATGAACTCCATACCTGACGGGAACCGGTATCTCTTGTAACAGGTTCATTGGCACAGTTGCCAGGACCCCTGCAATGGACGTGCCAGTTACAGGAGTTATTAAACTCTGGGAAGCCCAAGGGATGGTGTCCCCCTCAGGTATTCATAGTTCATCCATCATCTCTCCAGGCCGGATAGAGGTTACCAGTCACGGCGGGTGTTCTTACCATAGACAACATGATTTCGTAACATGTTGTCACACACTGTCTTCCCCTGTCTCCAGGGAAACAGAATGGGGATATTAGCATGCAGAAGGGGAAAGAGTTTTTGTTCACTCCTTGCTCACAATGGGATATATGTCTATTTTATAGAGAAACTGGGACTCTTCTGGATGGGAACAACATGTTAGAAGGCTAGATCTGAGATCTAGGAATTAGGGAATTTAGAGTATGACAAGTTTAAGAAACACGCTAGGGGATTGATAGCATGTCTACGGGTTAGAGAGAGAGCCTGATCAGTGAAATTATTTGGCATCCTGGCTGATTTGGTGATAGGGTCTCCCAGGTAACCAGGCTGAGCCATCTTCCCTAGAGCAGCTGGATTTATGGTGAAAGATAAAAATTGCTTGTCTTTTATACAACATATGGAAGTCCACCAGTTGACATGTCAGAAACCCACAGGAAAACGGGCAGAACCCAGAGCCCCTCCTCTCCCTCCGTAGATATTTGTTGACACCTACATCTATTGGGCACAAGTCCTAACTGCCTGTGCTTTACCAGTGTCGAGATGGTCCCTCAGAACCCTGAATGCCCGTGACCTGCGAGCCTTGCAGATACAGATGGGGTGAGGTGTCAAACTCTCCAAGGAGGAATTCTAGGAACATAGAAACTAGGTCCACATGTGGGGTCCTTTATCTTTTCTCCCTTTGCTCTCTTTTTCCCTTAGCAGGAGAGCTTGCAATCCTTGGAGAACAGATCATTGCAAACCAGGCTTGAAGGGTCTTAAGGGTCCTGGCGTTTGTGTGTGTCTTAAGGGTCCTGCTTGCATGAGAATTTATGCCCAGGCATCAGTTAGAGTTCAAGTGATTGCAGAACTGTAAGGTGAAGACATTAGTCTTCAGTTCCCCCGCACTTCTCATTCCCTCTCTCTTTCTACCTCTCCTGTCCCACCTCAGGTTGGATCTCACCCCTGGGTCAGGATCACTAAGGGCCTTGCCTTCTCCCTGAGCTGTTTCTGTATCCACAATCAACTAATTCCAGGGGGAGCTGCAGGAATGCTGCATTTTAATAGTAGTCTCTCCTGAGTGAAAAACCATGAGGAGCAAAAGGGACTGAGCCTAAGAGTGAAAAAGTTGGGGATGGGAGAGAGGGTTGGAAAGGAAGGGTCTGGAAGCAAGGCAGGAGAGAGTGAGGTCCTGGTTGGGACACGCTGGTAGGGCAGGAGGGCACCGGTGCCCTCAAGCATAACTCTGAGAGGATGGACGTGTCTCTGAGTCCTGTGTGGGCAAGGGCACCACAGCACCCCTCTGTGTATGTGAAGGTGGAGGAGGTGGAGGGTGCACAGGTGTCTCTGTGCTCACAGCACCCTGTGGTCACTGTGGGGATGCCTCTTGGGGAGGGTTGGCCGAGGATGTGTTTGTATCTGAGGCGCAGGTGTGATTTCTATTAGCCTGCAGGGATTTTGCAGTAAGGTGAACTTACTGCAGTTTTAAATCCGTACCTTTCATCCGTTTTGTGCTCTAAATGAAAACATTAGGGAAATATATATATTAGAATATGCTCATTATATGGATTTTGAAATCTATTAGGTGAGTAGCACTTAAAGCATGAAACCGTTATCATATTTGAATCTCGCTATTACCCTAAGGTCCAAAGAGTGTCAGTTGTTATCCCATTTTGCAGATAAGGAAATGGAGGCTCAGACCAATCTGTACTAGAGCCCGGTATTTGGAGGCTCTGTTCTTTGTACTATAATACACATAAAAGCTTATTGTTGAATTGACCACACACCACACGTCTCAGGCGTAGCAATGTTCACCAACAAGGATTTGTTAACACAGTTATGGCATAAGCTTCTATGGCTGGGTCACTCCTGTATATAAGCTGGGTCAAGTAGACACAGGTGACATTGGAATGTGCATATTTAGGCAAAGAAAATCCTTTGGTTGCCTTCTATCCTCTTAATCAACTTATCAAAGCTGAGTATGAACAACTTTAAAACCAATATAATCTATAATTGTAGACACTATAAAATACTAACACTAGGTGGTAAGGTGCTTTGAAAGTTAAACTCTAAATCAGATGCCACTGCTAAATTTGGCAAATGAAGGAAAATAAGCCCAAGATTCTTATTTAATTTCTTTGCTCTATGAAATAGTTTATGCTTCATTAAAAACAGAACTGAACAATAATAACCTTTTAGCCGTCCCTGTCTTTGTAAGAACAGGGGAAAAAGGTTTCTGTTTATTTTCCTATTTTGCATTTAAATAGATTCTTTTTATCATTTATTATATATTAAGAACCAGATTTTTATATTTTCACTGAATTTTAGCCAGCATTAAAAAAAATCATTTAGTTTAGTTAAAAGCAAAACATGAAAAAGAAAAAAAAAACATAAAAACCCAAGTAGCTTACATGTATCATCTATCTTCTTAATGAGACAAAACTATGTTAGTTTCTAAACAAAGAGGTAAAATTTCATTATCTAGACATGAACTTTCTTTCCTCTTGGAGGAATTTTGTTGTTATATTACATTCTGTTGAACCTGCCATTTGTAGCTTCTCAAAAAAAAAAAAAAAGATGAAAATGTTTGAAACTACTGTGGAGATATTTTCTTTAGTTTTGTTTGTTTGTTTGTTCGTTTTCTTTAGCTCTTTGTGTCAGTCTAGTTCAAGTGTCTTCCCTAGAACCCAAATCATAAAATGACCTGGCTGGAAGGGAGCGTAGGCAGACCAGCTTGTCTCGGGATTAGCCTGTGGCCAGCTCACTCATGCATTCATTTCTCTTGAGAAATATTTATTGTTTCGTGGAGCTGTTTGAATCAGCTGTCCCGCGCCCTGGTGGGGCAGGGGTGAGGGGAAAGGAGCAGGCCGGGTATTGGAGAAGGAATGGCCCTATGTGAAGGATAGCATGTTACCTTCTCTGGAGTCTCACAGGCCTGGTGGCTGCCTTTTGGGGGGTAACTGCCCTGGGGAGACCAGGCACAAGACATCCTACAGCTGTGTGCAGGAAGGAGAGGGGTGTCCCAAGAGCCTGGCTCAGCAGGCACTCAGTGAATATGTGCTGCATGGAGTCAATGAATTCTAGACCCTGGGCTTTGATTCTCTGTGCCTGTTTCCCATTGATAAAATAGTCCTGATGGATCCAATGAAAGTGTTGAATAGACATGTTATGTAGAAGCTACGTACAAGCAGTGGAAAGAATGGCGGGAGGAACCATCATCCCTTGACCTGAAAGATTTCTAAGTCCTAAAGGGGGGGAGTAGTAGAGTAGACAACTCCTGAGCTGGAGGCAAGGACGATGACAAATAGGTTACACATTAGAAGCCTGGGGGCACAACATCCTGACCTTGTGCCTTCCAAGACCTTAGGACTGACAGATGGAGACCCACAGGTGTAGAGCAGGCTTTCCTCTTCCACCTCTGCCCCACGGTCACCCCTAGACTTATTATAATGTATTTGCCTTGCTATTACAGCCCTGCCCCTTGGAGAAAGGCTGCCAGGATGGTTCTGGTACCAACCTTATAAGGTCAAAAACTCCCCCTCCCAACCTGTGAGAGTAGCCCCAAAAAGGAAACAGCCTGCATCAGAGATCACCCCACTGTACATCACCACTCCTCCCAGCCCAGAAAGACCCACTAAGTGTGCAGTCCCAAAACAACATAGGGGCTGGCTCCACTTCACAGAACCTTGCTTGCTCTCCCCTAGAGAGGGTACAGTTGCTTTAATAAAAACAGTTTTCTGCTTTCACTTTGGACACTGATCTCTAACTCTTTATTGCATCAGTGCCAAGAGCACAGACACAATGCTTTTTGCACTGACATTCTGAACTCTAACACCCCAGACAAATATCAGGGCTGAGACTAACAAATTGCCTTTCTCTGGCTTTCAAATAATGACAGTTTCCTCACTGTCATTCTTTACCTCAAAAGTTAGAAATGTAAGTTGCAGCAATGAATATACATACCTTCTGATCCAGGAGACTCATTAAAACTATTTTATTCTGAATGAAAAAAAAATATATTTCATAAGTTTCCAAATTGGGCTTGAATTTAAAGCAGGAGCTTACCTCCTTTCTGGGAACCATGTATCCCTTGCAAATGAGGAGGAACCCAAAAATGAGACTTGCCCACAGTCTCATAGGGAGTTAGTGGCAGAACCAAGCCTGGAGCCAGCCGAGACCTCATCCTGCTCGCTGCACACTTGCCCATGAGTGCACACACACGTGCACGTGTACGTACATGTACGTGCATTCTCTCCACAGCCAGAGCCACTGAATGCAGCAGAAATGACCGTGACGCTTGCAGACAACCAGGCCTATAAGGGTGCAAGCCATATACCATGAGGCAGTAGACTCAGGCCCAGAGAAGACTCAAGACTGTCTCTTAAGCAATAGGCACCTTGGAGAGACTCTGGTTTCTGATATCACATGGGACTGTCTGGTCCCCAGAGTAGCTCTTTTTCTTTCTTCCCAGCTATAGAGATATGTCACCTCTTCGGAGCACTGCCTCTAGCACAGCTGATCTTGCCAGAATCCCTGGCCCCTGGAGAGCTGCTAGGAGGCTCCAAGTGGGAGGCAGAATCCAGCTGAATGTCCTGGGTGCTGACATCACTCAAGAAGCCCACTCAGAGAGGTGCACGGTTCCTCCAGTGCTCCTCCTCTTGCCTGTCCTTTAGTTCCCTTCTCTTCCTTTCCACCCTAACTGGCCCCCATCCAGCAATCCCTGCTCTGTAGTCCAGCCCCACCTGGCACCAGGCAATCTCATCGTTCTGGTGCTAGCAGGGAACTCCACTGCTGGTTTGCATGTCTAGGTATTTGTCGAACAAAAAGTATAGGGAAGGTCACTTCTCAGCCACTGGGATACCCAAGAAAGTATGTGGACTGAGTGCTTTTCATCACAAATTACGCGGACTTCAGGCATTTCAGAGTTTCATTAACTTTATTGATTCTTTTGTCAATGAAGAAAAGAGATGAGAAATTATTTTAAAATGGGGTTGAGAGGCAGAATTTTAAAGACCAAAAATTACAGAATAAGATTCCTCTACACTCCTGGGACATTTGTCTTCTCTTTTCCTTTGTCCTTAATAATAATTTAGGGGAAAAAAAAATCAAAGTACCCGTGAGACTGACTGATGCTGGCAGACCCAGGCTAGTGCACACAGCAGATGTTGGCCCAGCCTCTGCAGGAGCCCCCAGCCGGAAACGTTCTCTGGCAGCCGGAAATGTCTTCTGACACCCAGAAGCGAAGAGAGACACTTTCATCCTTTCTTTATTATCCAGATAGGCAGCTGGGAGTGATGTGGGGAATTCAAAAAAGAGAATCGCCTCCAGATCACACATGTTCGCCTTCAGAAGGTTTTGGGTTTATACTTAGGTGTAAGTTGTCACAGCCTCAATGTTTCTCTCCTGACCCCCAGACACAGAAGCCTCACTGTCCGCAGCACACCTCTGCTTGAAACTCTCGTAAGCCTGTCAAACTTGGCACATCTAACACAGAACTCACTATCTCCCGACTCCCATCCCAGCTTCTTAACTCCTTTTTAGGTAGCAATTGTGGTGGCAACTTTCCTACGAGGACCCAGGGTGCCGTGCCAGACTCCTGGCTGTTCCTTAGCTCTTCCTCGCCCTCCCTCCCCAAACAATTAGGGGTCTTCATCCCTTTCCTAGGAGCTCTCAAGCCCGCCCACTTTGCAGACTCCCCTGTCACACACCTGAGCCTGGCTTCCAGGTTTTCACTGCACCCCTCACCAGGATTACTGCAACAGCCTCTAACCCTTCTCCCTGTTCCTCCTGCCCACATCCCACACTGCGATCAAAGCTCACGTCACACTTCACTGCTTGGCTTAAAACCTTCCACACCGCTTGCTGTCCACAGAATATAGTCCAGGTTTCCTAAAGCCTATCTCCAGGGCTGTCCATGGTCGGCTGTCCCAGCTACCTCTCCAGCCCTATCTTTTCACTTCAGACTTCAGAAGCACAGCTGGAATGCTTTCAGAGCCCTCCACACACTGGGCTGCCCTGAGTTCTGCTTCTTTGGTCTCCCCATTGCCTGGAGCTCACATCCCTCCCATCTCCACATGGCTAATACCTACCTGAGGGCTCAGCTCAGGTTGGCACCTCCTCTGGGAAGCCTTCTCTGCCCTTCCTTATTCTCATTCCATTAAGGGTAGCTGCTAGCTTGGTAGAACATATGGGACTTTATCTAGATAGAGATTTTTTTCAAGTCATGTTTTTATTCAAGTCCTATGCCACATTGTACTAACACTATATCTGAGTCCTTGTTTGCTTTCCATGCTGGACTTTGACCCACTGAAGCTCAAGGACCACATGTTAGTCACTTTTGCTTTTCCATTGCCTTGGACAGTGCCTGTCACATAGCAGGCATCCTGCAAATATTTGACTATAACTGAAAAAGTAAAGTCACTTTACTATCCAAAGGGAAATAATAAATGAGTCTAGGCTCCTACCTCCAGGAAGGCAAATGCCATCTTTGCCACTGCCCAGCCTGCACCTGTGCTCAGCTCCTTCCTCCATGCTATACCCTGCAGCTGAGCCCATCCCAAGTATGGAGCCTCAGTTCAAGTAGAGGAGTCCTTTTTTCCAAAGGCTTCACACCTTTCCTGGCTATATCACTTGATTATACCTAAATGATAAAGAGGATTTCTTGGCTCAGGTACTAGGAAGTCCAGAGACAAGGCAGAGATCAGGCAAAGCTCAATCAGGGATCTACACCCTTTTTCTCTCATGGGCTTCACCCTTAAGCTGCTCGCAGAATGACTGCAACAATTTGAGGCTCAGAATCACCATGACAGCATCAGAGGGAGAGAATTTATATCTAAGAAGTAGGGTCTGTTTTCCCAGATGCTTCTAGGCAGATGTCCCCCCATATTTTATTGTACTGAATCAGGTAGCATTCCTGTTTCTGAGACATTGGCTGGGAAGTCCCATTGGCTGGGAAAGGTCCTAACTGATTGGTTTAGATCTGATGTCCCGAGGATGGATAACCCTTGGAGTGATCCCTCCCTTGGAATTGGGGTTCTGGTCACATCCCCTTAATGTGTGTGGGCTGCCTGGGAGAGAGGTAAAAGCCTAAACAAACAAACAAACAAAACCAGGGCAAAGAGCTAAGGAGGAGGAAAATAGCTCAGTGCTCACCGTGCCAGCCAGAACTCAGCCTATCCTTAAAATCCTCCTCTTCTGGTTCCTGATGGATTATAGTAGAAACCCTGGAATTGGGAAACTACTGAGTTACAAGAAAAGATGGCATAGTCTAGAGTTGATGCAACAATGTGTGTGATTGGGCGATGTGATATGGGACAGGGCATGTTAGGATGCCCTGTTGCTTCCAATAAGGTTTCTCTCTTCTACTGTAGTAGGGAATGGATTCAGCCACCACGTGCCCCTCAGCCCCATCCCCAAAGCAAACCTGGGGCCCTTTTGAGGCTTTCTAAATGTTTTTACAAAAAGCAGTTGATAGGGACAATAAAACAGCTGCTTCTGCCATCTCCCTGATTCTTACTCATTTTCTCTTTTTCCCTTAGGCTCTATACGGTTACACAGAGGCTGATGATGCATCCTTATGCTAAAAGTGAGGGCTTTCCTGGGAAACTGGGCTGTGGGCCACCCCCACTCTGAGAATAATGACTGGTTCTCACTGGGCACCAGCAGGAGGACTCTTTTTTCCTTCCAGTAGCTCTGAGAGTTTTGCACTGTTGGGCCCATGGCCCTTCTGACTACTGCGTACCTTCTTGTCCCCTCTAGATGTTTGACTGGATAAGCCACAACAAGGAGTTATTCCTCCAGAGCCACACAGAGATCGGCGTGAGCTACCAGCATGCCCTAGACCTCCAGACGCAGCACAATCACTTCGCCATGAACTCCATGGTGAGTGGGGGGCCATGAACTCCATGGTGAGTGGGGGGCCATGAACTCCATGGTGAGTGGAGGGCGTTCTCAGCACCACCTCTGGAGGCAGGACAGTGAGGGGAGGAATGGGAGAGGGGGTGGGATAGAAACAGACTTGAGACCTGAGTAAGCGGGAGGGACTCTGAACATGCCAACTTTAGCACTCCATGGGGTTGTGTGCAGGACGTGTGGCCAGCCAGCCGTGCCTATAGCAGATTATGGCCCATTTCTGCCTCTGGACTCTGCTTTGCTTGGTGGAAGGAAGGTGCTGGGGTTGTAGAAGGCATTTGCTCAGCACAGGATGATAAGGGAAAGTTGAGGGTTCCATTCTGCTGGTTTAACCACATCTTTTGGTCCCTGGCATATGTGAGTCACTGAGCTGGGATGGTGAGGGACCTCAGGCTCACTGGAAACATTTCACTGGAAATAGCTGAGTGAATTGGGGCTGTTTATACTGGAGAAGAGGAGCCTTAAGGGACATGCAGGTGATGTCTTTAGATATTGACAGGGCTGCCTTTGGAGAGATAATGCTAGAATTGCTCTGTGTTGGTCTAGGAGGCAGGACCGTCCAGGGGAGTGCAGTTGGAGGGGAAGACAGGACATGGCTCAGGGAGATGGGATGCACGGGGGGTTAGTGAAGTCCCAAGGCTGCAGAGTGTTCAAGCAGATGCTGAATTCACAGAGGAATATTTGCTAGCTGTGTGGCCGTAGGGAATTTCCTTCCCTGGCCTTCAGGTTCTTCATTCATTCATAAAATGGAAATAATAGCTACCTTGTAAGGTTGTTGTGAGGAGCCAATGAGTCGATTGTAAAGTCAGTTGGAGTTGTGCCTGGTACATTGCAGGTTGTCAGTTAATATTGGTATGATAATAATGATGGTGGTGATGGTGATGTAGGAGTCTAGTCCAGATAAAACCCGTGATCACTTGTAAACCTAATACTCTGGGATACTGTTTTTTCCACGTGGTTGCCCCAAGACTTTTTTTCAAGATCTTGTCTGCCCTTTGAACCTACTGTATTCAAAATGCCTTGTAGCCTAATTATGCCTCAACTTACCTCACTCTATCTTCTGTCCACTCTTCCTATTTGTGCTCCTTGTCCAAAAGAATAGCTCCACCATCCCCCATCCATCTGAACACAAAGACACCTTATTTCAGCCAGTGATGCTGAGAAGGGAGCAAGTATTAGAAAAATGTAAACATGGAGGATCACGGAGGCCAAAAAGCAAGAGAATTTCATTTTCTACCAGGTTGTTTTAAATACGCTGTGTACCAGACTTCATGTACTGAAGAAGAAACAAATTGGCCTTAAGTTGTATGGTGTCTAGTTGGGGAAATAACCCAATCATGGTGCAGCTTGAGATGTGCAGTGATAGAGATATGCTGAGTTAACTGAGAACCCGAATATCTCACTCGTATAAAGCAGCAGGGATTTAATTCTTGGGTCTATCACATGCCCATCACTGGCTGGGAGGAGCTCTACTCATCACAGTCCCCTGGGAATCAGGTGGACGGAGAGGCTGCTGCCTCAGATGTTGCTGCCTGTCCCATGCGTGCTGGCTTTGAAGCTTCTGCTTAGAAGTGACACATCCCACCTCATTAGCCACCACCAGGCATATGGCCACGTCGAACTTGCCAGGTGGGGATATGTGGTCCTACCACGTGCTAGGGAGGAAAATGTGAGGTATCTGCCAACAGCCGTGATGACTAGCCCCAGGAACCATAGCCAGGTGGAGAGGTCGTGGAGACAATCATCATGAAATCAGCAGAATAAGACAACTGTAGCCGCAGAATAACAGGTTGTGGGACCAGGCAGGGAAAACATCAACAGTGATCTTGTTATCAGTTTGTACCTACAACAGTCTTCATCTGCATGTAAGGACTCATTTCTGTCTAACCAGTCTCCTATAATTATGTCCCATCCCTTGCTCGATTTAGGCACAGAGGAGCAAAGCAATTGATCACAGGTGATTAAGAATGTGAGCTCAAATCTAGTCAAGTTTGATTATCTGGGTACCTTGTGGGCTTCCCCTGGTGAGTTTGACAAATTCTGTGTCAGAATCTTCATGTCACCCAACTGCTTGGCCCTAAGGCAGACAGACTCATTTTGATAAGAAGCGAAGAGAAACGTAATTAGGGAGGCAAGTCTGCCACCAAGCCCCTCAAAACAAGAAACTACAAAGCTAAGTAGAGCAGTTGGCTTTGAATGATCTGCTCTGCAGCCCCTCTCTGTTCATATGGATCACTGGGAGTTAATGGCACAACAGAAACCTTTCTCCCGACAAATTGACTTCTGAAGTCTCCATTTTCAGGACAAAAAACAAGGGAGGGAGGAAATTTACTGAAGGGAAATATCTTGTGGAGCTGGGAGAGAGAGAAGAGGAGATTTAATATACAACAGCCAATTAGCATGTTCAGCGCATCTCATGGTCTCCCACGGCCAACTGTGAAGTCAGGCCACTCGCAGAGGCCTCCTTGGACTGATTAGGCTGGCTCTCCTCTATGGCTGGAGGGCAAGGCAAGGGACATCCCAGGGTTGTTTGATCAAATTGTCTGGGCACCAGTGCTTTATAAACATGCCTCCCTCCTGTGCCTTTGTTAACCCGTAGGTTTACAGGTTTGTTAGTAAAAGCAACTCCCACAAAGAAGGATGTCAGCATCCCAAACAGGTGAAAGGAGGGAATTACAGACTCATTTTCTCTGGCCTGAGTGATGGATGTTGCTGCCAAGAAACAGATGAATGCAAGCAGCTACTGCTGGAGCCCGGTGACTATAGAAGGATCCACTACTCAGGGGAAGTGGGATTGTGGATTGTTCTGTAAATTCACTGAGGCATTTCTCTTTCTGTTCTTGGAAATTATACCCACCTATACATATACCCACAATCTGTCCATGTAAATGCACATGTAGTGTGCTTTGTTTCAGGTTATAGGTAAGTTCTTTCGGTATTCATTGCTGAAATAGGCTAGTGACTCCATATCTTTTGGGGAGGTCACAGACCTCTAGAAATCTAAGGAAGCTTGTGGGTCCTCTCCCCAGATTAATGTGTATATAAGCATTTTTTTTTTTTTTAGATAATTTCAGGGGATTGAAGAGTATCCTAAAGCCTTTCAGTCCACCTCCCCAGTTTAAGATCTTAAGAACTTCATGATTTCTTCATGCATTCATTCCCCAGATAATTAAGGATCAGCTGTTGTAGCGGATAGTGGGCATATGGTGGCGAACAAAAGAGAGATGGTCTGCCCCATGGAGGGTCCAGTGGAGAGGCAGATGTTTAATAAATCATCTCACAAATAAATATATAATTACAAACAAGTAAGTATTATGTTGGAAGAGTAAGGTATGCTATAATAGGGTATAATAAAAGGAACTCAATTTAAATGAGGAGTCAGGTACATTTTTTAATTGACAGTCAACCCTGACACAAAGCTCATTTTTTTAATTGATAGTAATTAATGGTCTGTGATGGATCAAAGAACTCATAATTAAAGAATTTCTAGGTATATTGTTTTATAAATAAAATCAACCAACTTTTACTGTATCAGGCTTTTGTTTTCATGTGTCTAATTTTATATACTGGTTAAAGACCCAGCTCCAGCTGAGGTGACCACTGCTGAGAAATAATTGCATATCATTAAATCATGGAAGAAAAGCCAGAAATTTCCTAAGTTCTATCAATGGATTGGTACCGATAAAGGCCATCAATTATTAACATACCAAGAGTGGGGGAGTGTTACCCTACTGAGTAAGGTACATGAGCAACTCTGAAAGAAAAAGTTTAAAATTGGTTGATCTTTGGGTTTTTGCCATAACAAGTTTTTTTTGTTTGTTTTGCTTTTTTTGTTGTTGTTGTTGTTGTCGTTGTTGTTTTTTGTTTTTTTGTTTTTTTTTTACAATTCCCACTGGGAAATTCTAGTTTTTTGATCTTCAAAATAACAACAGCAATGACAATGATAATAACAATAACAATAATGTCATCCTATCTACTAAACCTAGTAGGAAAATATTCTCAGGCTTCTTACAGTGCCTCAGAAAGCCAGGTTTCTTGAGCTCTCTGAGGCCTCCCTCTTGCTTAATTCTGCCTGTCATTGTGGAATCCTTTCTCACAAATTCTCTTTCCTCTGAGTGTGGCCTTCTCTGATGAGAGTGTGGACAGATGGAAGTATGGTTGAGCTGTACTATGCAATCAAACAGTCATGTAGCCATCCATGTTCTATTTCTTGGTGAAAAAGACACTCACAGGAGTAAATCCAAACGTAACGCAGCTTATTTACAGTTTTAATTAGCTGGTTCTTTGGGAAAAAAATAAATTGCTAATGGCTTCTGTCTAGAGTTTTAAAATATGAAATCATGTTCATTTTCTATTATTATGACTGTGAGGATTCACATTAGTGATAACCGTGTGCAGCTGGGTGGTAGGAATCCTTTCTGCTATAGCATGTTTGATAGCTGCTTTAATCCTATTAATTTGTTCACCAGAGGCACATATTCCATTTGTGTTTAAATTAGGCCAATTGGAGCAAAACCAGTGGTGTTCTTTCTCTTTGTTTTGAGGGAAAATTGCAAAATGGTAGCAACAAGGGAAAGTCAGATCTGGTACAAGAGAATTAAAGATGCTGAGGCAGGTCTCCTGACCCCAATTTGAGAAGCCTTGCTTTGGGGTCATCTGTGATCTTTGATGCTTGGCATCCCCAAACCATGATTCTGTAGCACTTCCCCAACCCCAAACAGGGAGCACTTTTTATAAAGATGATGTTTCTATATTTCAGTGTAAACACACACACACACACATACACACACACACACAATTGTGATGTTTAAATAGCCTGTATTTGATCTTGCCATAGCTGCAAGCTCCTTAGTAGACATAGAACCTGTTTAAAGAAGTAAAAGATGAAGAAGAAGAAGGGAGGAGGAGGAGAAGGAGAAGGAAGAAAAAGAGATCTATCTTGTCTGGTGTGCATTTGTCTTTATAGTACAATTTTTTTCAAAGAATCACATAGTGAGAGATGCCTGGGTGGCTCAGTTGGCAGAGCATCCAACTCTTGATTTTGGCTCAGGTAATGATCTCAGGGTCCTGTGATTGAGCCCTGCATGGGGCTTTGTGCTCAGTGGGGAGTCTGCTTGAGGATTCTCTCTCTCTCTCTCTTTCTCCCGCTCTCCCAACTCACACAAGCTCTCTCTCAAATAAATAAATTGATCTTAAATAATAAAGAATAATGTAGTGAGCTTGCTAAAAATGCATATTTCTTTTGGCTCCCACCCTAGTCATAGGCAATCATAATCTCTGGAGAATGGGGCCCTAGGAACCTGCATTTTTAACAGGTTGCCTGCAGGTGATTTATATGCACATTGAAGTTAGAGAACTATTGTTCTGTGGAATCTTTAAGTATGAAACACTCACTCCCTAAAAATAAAACATCAAAGTTCTGAAAGTCCACTTCCACTATGATAGCATGAGGAGCTCCACAGACCCACTCTCTAGGGGAACTGGTAAAAATAATTTAATTTAATTTAACTATTTTTTGGTGATAATTATTTTACAACAACTGTTTAAAGTCTCTGGAAATGGTCCTAAGTGCGTTCAGCAAGTGAAGAAATGTTTATTCAAGAAAATCTACAAAAACTCAACAAGAACATTGAGTCTACAGTATTTGAACCAAGATGCCCTCTCTCCCTCTCCCTTCCCAGTTCAATAAGATGAAATTGCCTTCCAAATTGGCGAAACCAAGAACACAGGGCCCCCAGCTCCCAATTGAAGGACTGTCATCACAGGACATTTCTTATCCTGTCCCAAATAACCTGTTGCTGAAGCTAAGTTCTGGGTGAGTGTGGCCAAGCAGGGGGATCTCCTTCTTCTGCCTAGCTCCTACTCATGGAACAGAGGTTCTCCCATAGGTGCAACACTGCTGAGCATCCTAGGCCCCAATCTCCCTTGCCCCAGCTTGTAAGGCAGAGGTTCCATGCTGGGAGAGGCAAACTGAGGCCTGAGGCTACTCATGCTGAAAATTCACTGAATTTTCAGCTGCTAAGGTGGTGTGGGGGGGAGAGTGTCACTCAGGAAGTACACCATTGTCCCATACTCTACCCCCACAACCATGGCTCAGAGATTTTGCCTGGGGGGTGGAAGCAAACTAAAACAGAGAGCTCCAAGTCTTTTCCTAAGGGAACAGACCTCATTTGCAACAGAGAGTAGAGAAGTTTAAGCCAACAGCAGTGTCAAACATACCCTTAAGGAGATTCTGGTGAAAACAATTGGGAGAAGATTGGTAGAGTCATTGGAGATACAGGATAAATAGTAGGCAGGCTAATGTGGTAGAGAGAACTGAGGAATTCAAACACAGACCTCATAGACTCTCCCTTCAAAGGAGACTACATTTGGTTGGATAGGTCTATGGAGCATTTAAAACATAATAGAATAATCACCTGGCCATTAGTAGAATTTAATAGCTACAAGTGGTCAAAGAAAGAGAAAATTAAAGAGAGCACTACCAAGACCATTCTCATCCCAGGGTAACCATGGGAATACCCAAAGCAGTACCACCTGGGGAACATCAGAGGTCACCCACTGTGGGAGCTGAGGTGGAAATAGTCTTCACTAAAATAGTCCAGCCAATCACAAAACAAATAAGCAAATAATATTAACAAGCCCCAGAAGTGGGGGATGAGGACCCAAAGTGTTATAATATACTATCTAAAATGTTCAGTTTCAAAAAAAAAAAAGAAGAAGAAAAAGAAGACATGCAAAGGAATAGAAAAATAGGACCAGGAAAACAAGAAGAAGAAGAAAAAAAACAGATAAAAAACGTTTTATCTGGAAAGACCACTGGAAAGACCAAGGAACAGAAATTGCCTGTGAGAGTGACCAGATGTCAGATTTAGCAAAAATTTCAAAGTAGCCATTATAAGTGTTTTTTTAATGACACTGATAAATTATTGAACACTACATTTGAAACTAATGATGTACTATAAGTTGGCTAATTGATCTTAAATTTAAAAAAATGAAACTAGGGCGCCTGGGTGGCTCAGTGGGTTAAGCCGCTGCCTTCGGCTTGGGTCATGATCTCAGGGTCCTGGGATCGAGTCCCGCGTCGGGCTCTCTGCTCAGCAGGGAGCCTGCTTCCTCCTCTCTCTCCGCCTGCCTCTCTGTCTACTTGTGATCTCTCTGTCAAATAAATAAATAAAATCTTAAAAAAAAAAAGAAACTAAAGGAAACAATTATTGAAGAAGTAAAAGAAAATTTGATGATAATGTCTCCTTAAACAGAGAATATCAGTAAAGAGTAATTATAAAAATGAACCAAAAGGAAATTCTGGAGTTGAAAAATACAATTTCTGAAATGAAAAATTCACTAGAAAGCTCAATAGTAGATTTGAACTGGCAGAAGAAAGAATTAGCAACCTTGAAAATAGATCCATATAAATTATACAATCTGAAGAATAGAGAGAAAAAGAATGAAAAAAAACCAGGACCTCAGAAAAATATGTATAACAGTAAGTATACCAACATATGCATAATGGGAGTACTAGAAGGAGAGGAGAGAATAGAATAGAAAAAGTATCAGAAGAAATAATGGCTGAAATCTTCCCAAATTCATTAAAAAAAAAAACATTACAGAGCTAGGAAGCATAGGAAGCTCTAAGGAGGATAACTGCAAAGAGACCTACAAACAGACACATCATAATAAAAATAGTGAAAGCAGGGGTACCTGGGTGGTTCAGTTGGTTAAGCATTCAATCTTGATTTCAGCCCAGGTCATGGTCTCAGTGTCCTGAGATCAAGCCCCATGTGGGAATGGAGCTTAAAAATTATCTCTCTCCCTTTATCTCTCTCTCCCCCTCTTCCCTTGCCCCCCCCCCAAAAAAATACTGAAAGCAAAGACAAAGAGAAAATCTTAAAAGCAGCATAAGAAAACTGACTTGTCACAAGGGAATTCCAATAAGTTTAAAGCTGATTTCTTATCAGGAACAATGGAGGTCAGAAGTAAGATAATATATTCAAAGTGCTCAAAGGAAAACACTGTCAACCAAGAATCCTATATCCAGCAAAGCTAGCCTTCACAATGAAGGTGAAATAAAGATATCCTCAGCTAAACAAATACTGAGAAAAGTTGTTTCCAGCAGACACACTTTATGAGAAATTACAAAAGAAGACTCTAAACAGTAATTTGAACCCACACAAAAAGACAGAGTACCAGTAAAGGTAATTATGTAACTATAAAAGACAACATGAATGCATATTTCTTCTTTTTCTCTTAGTTGATTTAAAAATTAATTGTACAAAATGTGTATAATGTGCTATTGGGCCTATAACATACAGAAATATATGTGCCAGTAAAGCACAAGTGTTGAGTTGGAACAAAGCTGTATTGAAATATGGATATTACTTCCTATGGTAATTTGAATCCACAAGAGCTAAGACCCAGAAATGATAAATGAGGAGGTTAATATGACAAAAGCTGTAAATATACACTTGTTCTTTTTTTCTCATTTCTACTTCTTTAAAAGACATGTATAAAATAGATAATATAACAATCTAACTTTAAGTTTGTAGCATTTATAGGCATAATATATATAATAATAATATCACAAAAAAGGAGAAAGGGAATAAAGCAATATAGGAATAACATTTTTACTCACTGGAATTAATTACATCTGAAGCTGATTCTGACAAGGGAAGTGTGTATAGTAAGCTCTAGAGCAGTGGTTAAGGAAATAACTCAGAAAATATAGTGAAAAAATGTTAAAAAAAAAAGATGTTAAAAGATGTAAAAAAAAAAAAAGATGTTAAAATGCTACCTTATGAAATATTCACCTAATGGAAAAGAAAGCAGTAGAGGAAGAATAAAGGTATAAAAATTGTGATGTAGATGAAAAGTAATATGGTGGACATAAATCCAACTATATCAATAATGACATTAAATGTGAAAGGGTTAAACACTCTACTCAAAAGTAGAGACTGTCAGCCTGAATTTTTAAAAAAAGAAACAACAAGATCAAACTATAGATCGTCTATAGGAGATACACTTCAGATTCAAAGATTTTAATACATTGGAAGTAAAAAGTTGGAAAAAGATGTATTATGCAAACAGCAACCACAAGAAAGCCAGAGTGGCTGCATTAACAACAGACTTTTAAATAGACTGTAAAACAAAACCAAAAAATGTTACTAGAGATACAGTGGGACATTTTATATATAAAGTTATCTAAGTGCCTAACAAGAGAGCACCAAAATACTTGAAATGAAACTGAGAGAAAGTAAGGGAGAATACAATCCTACAATAACAGAGACTTTGACACTCTCACTTTCAATAATGGACAGAAGATCAGTGAGAAAATAGGAAAACTGAAGCAAGGAAATAGAGGCTATAAACCAAACTGACCTAAGAGACATCCTAGAATACTTCATCCAACAACAGGAGACCATACATGTTTCCCAAGAGCACATGAAAATTGTCCAGAATAGATCATGTGTGAGGTCATAAAACAAACCTCAATAAATAGAAAGGATAAAAATAATATAATTCTGATCATAATGGAATAAAATTAGAAATCAGCAACAGAAAGAAATTTGGGAAATTTGCAAATATGTGGAAATTAAATAACACACTCCTAAATATAAAATGAGTCAAAGAAGAAATAAAAAAGAAATTGGAGTGGCAACTGGGTGGCTCAGTCAGTTAAGCATCCAACTCTTGATTTTGGCTCAGGTCATGATCTCGGGTTTGTGAGATTGAGCCCTATGTTGGGCTCCCCACTGGGTGTGGGGCCTGTTTGGGATTCTCTCTCTCTCTCTGCCCCTCCCCACTCACACACACTCTCTCTCCCTCTAAAAGAAATTGGGAAATACTTTGAGATGAATGAAAATGAGGCACAACATACTCAAACTTATAGGATACAGGTAACAGTGCTTAGAGAAAAATTTATAGTTATAAGTACTGTATTAAAAATTTTTGAAATTAATAAACTAGCATTCCACCTTAAGGCACTGGAAAAAGAACATACTAAACCTAAAGCAAGGAGAAATAAGGAAATAGTAAAGATTAGAGTTGAAATTAATGAATTAGAGAATAGAAAAACAACAGAAAAATCAGTAAAATCAAAAGCTGGTTCTTTGAAAAGATCGACAAAATTAACAAATGTTTAGCTAGAATGACCAAGATAAACAAAATTACTAGAATCTGAAGTGAAAAAAGAGACATTACTACCAACCTTACAGAAATAAAAAGGGTTATAAAGGAGTACTACAAATAATTGTATGCCAATAAATCAGAAACTTAGGTAAAATGGGCAAAGATGAAGTCCCAGATGACTTTACCACTGAATTCTAAGAAACATTTAAAGAAAAATTAATTCTAATTTTTCAGAAGCTTTAACCCAAAATAGAAGGGAATATTTTCCACCTCTTTCAGTTAGTCCAGTAATATCCCCAGATACCAAAACCAGACAAAAACATCACTCAAAAGAAGAAAGATACAGACCCACATTGCTAACGAGTATGGATGCAAAAATTTCCAGTAAAATACCAGCAAACTAAATACAGCAACATATAGAAATAATTGTATACCATGACCAATGAGAATTATTCCAGGATTGTGAGGTTGGTTTAACATCAGTAGAGTGAAAAACAGAAACCATGTGATAATCTCAGTAGGCTTAGAAAAAGGATTTAACAAGATCCAACACCTTTTCATAATAAAAGCAACTAAATAGGAATAAAAGAGAACTTTCTGAACCTGTTAAAGGGCATCTATCTATGAAAAACCAATATCTGATATCATACTTAATGCTTAAAGACAGGATATATTCCACCTAAGATTGGGAACAAGACAAAGATGTTTGCTTTTGTCACTTTCTATTCAATATTGGAAGTTCTAGCCAGGGCAATTATTCAGGAAAAAGAAAAAGCATCCAAACAAGAAAGGAAGCAGTAAAACTATCTCTATTCTTAGATAACATGAACTTGCATATGGAAAATCCCAAGCCATTCACTAAAAAATTATTAGAAGTAGTAAATGAGTTCAGTAAGGTTGCAGGATACACAATTAATATACAAAAATCAATTGTATTTCTATGTGCTTAAAATGAACAATCTGAAAATGAAATTAAGAAAACCATTCCATTTACAATAACATCAAGAAGAATAAAATACTTGGGAAACTTTTAACAATAGAGGTGTACTACTTGTACTCTGCAAACTACAAAAACATTGTTGAAAGAAAGAGCTAAAAAAAGGGGAAAACATCTCATATTCATGGATTGAAAAACTTTATTGTTTTTTTTTTTAAAGATTTTATTTATTTATTTGACAGACAGAAATCACAAGTAGGCAGAGAGGCAGGCAGAGAGAGAGGAAGGGAAGCAGACTCCCTGCTGAGCAG
This sequence comes from Lontra canadensis, assembly GCF_010015895.1. NCBI lineage: Eukaryota > Metazoa > Chordata > Mammalia > Carnivora > Mustelidae > Lontra > Lontra canadensis. The sequence continues at coordinate 5,104,583 of NW_022631032.1, read as the reverse complement.
AGAGCCCGATGCGGGGCTCGATCCCAGGACCCTGAGATCACGACCTGAGCCGAAGGCAGCGGCTTAACCCACTGAGCCACCCAGGTGCCCCGAAAAACTTTATTGTTAAATGGCAATCAGTCTTCAGATTCAGCACATTTCTATCAGAATCCCAGCTGGCTTGTAGAAGCTGATTCTCAAATCACATGGAATTACATGGGACCCAGAATAGCCAAAACAGTCTTAAAAAAGTGGGAGGACTTCCTATTTCCTGACTTTAGAACTTTCCACAAAGTGATAGTAATCAAGACAGTATGGTACCAGCATGGGATAGACATATCGATCAATGGAACAGAATTGAAAGTCTCTAAATAAACCTGTGTGTCTGTGGTCAGCCGAGTTTTGACAAAGGTACCAAGACCATTCAATCTGGAAAGAATAGTTTTTTTAACAAATGGTTCTGGGACAACCATGCAGCAGAATGAAGTTGGACCCTTTCTTCACATTAAATTAAAAACAAATAAATTGGACTTCATCAAAATTAAAAAACTTTGTGCTCCAAAAGATATAATCAAGAAAGTGAAAAGATAACCCACAGAATGGAGAAAGTGTTTGCAAATCATCTACCTGATAAGGGACTTGTGTATAGAATATATAAGGAATTCTTACAACCCAGTAAGAAAGGACAACCTAATTAAAAAATGAACAAAGGAGGGGCACTTGGCTGACTCAGTAGAGCATACAACACTTGATCTTGGGGTCATGAGTTAAAGCCTCATGTTGGGTGTAGAGCTTTCTTTAAAAAAAAAATGGGCAATATATACAGTGGAGTATTATACCTCCATCAGAAAGGATGAATACCCAACTTTTGTATCAACATGGATAGGACTGGAGGAGATTATGCTGAGTGAAATAAGTCAAGCAGAGAAAGTCAATTATATGGTTTCATTTACTTGTGGAGCATAAGGAATAACATGGAGGATATTAGGAGAAGGAAAGGAGAAGTAAATTGGGGGAAATTGGAGGGAGAGATGAACCATGAGAGACTGTGGACTGTGAGAAACAAACTGAGGCTTTTGGAAGGGAAGGCGGGGGGATAATGAGCCTGGTAGTGGTATTAAGGAGGGCACATATTGCATGGAGCACTGAGTGTGGTGCATAAACAGTGAATTTTGGAACACTGACAAAATAAATTTAAAAAAATGGGCAAAGGATCAGTATAGACATGTCTTCAAAGATGGTCAATAAGTATATGAAAAGATGCTTGACATTGATAGTCATCAGGGAAATGCAAATCAAAACCACAATGAGATATCATTTTACACCCATTAGAATGATTATAATAAAAAAGTCAGATAATGGGACGCCTGGGTGGCTCAGTGGGTTAAGCCGCTGCCTTCGGCTCAGGTCATGATCTCAGGATCCTGGGATCGAGTCCCGCATCGGGTTCTCTGCTCAGTGGGGAGCCTGCTTCCCTCTCTCTCTCTTTCTCTCTGCCTGCCTCTGTCTACTGTGATCTCTCTCTGTCAAATAAATAAAATAAAAATCTTAAAAAAAAAAAGTCAGATAATAACAAATGTTAGCAAGGACATTGAGCAATCTATACCCTCTTACTTTCCTTCATACACTGAAGGAGTGTAACGTGGTGTGGCCACTTCGGAATTTAGTCTGGCAGTTACTCAAACAGTTAAACATAGAGTCACCATATGTCCCAATGATTCAATTCCTATATATATATCTCTAAGAGAAATGAAAGCATATGGTTACACAAAATGTCCATACATTGTACACAAGTGTTTATAGAAACATTATTCATAATAACCAAAAGGTGTAAATAACCCAAATTGTCCATCAACTGATGAATGGATAAAGAAAATATGGTATATGCATATAATGGAATATTGCTTGCCCATAAAAAGGAATGAAGTGCTGATACATACTTGTTTGATAAATTAAGGATATTTGGCATGCCACAGCATCTGTTGCCAACCTGGAACAGAGTTTGCACAGCAAGGATGCACAACTGGTAAGGCAGGACCTTCAATTCTGGAGAAGCCCTATGGGATGTGACTCTAGCAGAAGCTAAACAACCCTTGGAAGGCAGGGGCTGACAGCAATGGATTCCATCACAAGTGGGCCTGGGACCCAGGCTGCTTATAAGGTCCCCAGCTGATGCATATTAAATTCCAGAAACTAATGGACTGGATGATCTTTCACATTCCACCTGACCTCGAGGATCTTTTTGTTTTGTTTTTTTGTTTATTTGACAGAGAGCTAGAGAGAGAGCACAAGTAAGCAGAGCGGCAGGGAGAGGGGGAGAGAGAGAAGCAGGCTCTCTGCTGAGCAGGGAGCCTGATGCGGGGCTCGATCCCAGGACCCTGGAATCATGACTCGAGCCGAAGGCAGCCGCTTAACCAACTGAGCCACCCAGGTGCCCCTCGAGCATCTTTTCTTTCTGAGGTTCTAATCCTAAACACGGAAGTAAGGCAACTAAAATGTGTCCCTCCCTGACGAGAGTGATTGTGATCCTGTGTTTGCTGTCAACACTGGGATTCCCAAGGCAGGCCTTCTGAGGAAACCTCTACTTGTAAAATATTGCACATATCACCAGCCAGGCCTATTCTTACAAATCAAGTTGAACAGGATGCAGTGTTTATATCTCCACAAACAGCCACATGGGTGGAATTTTGCTTTTTTTCCAACTCAGTATGAGGATTAGATTTTATTTTCTGATCTGCTCAGTATCCATTTATGAATCCTTGCTCTTGGCACCATTGTCAGCATTAAACTTGTCCTAAGGCGAGAGGAAGATGGTCTGTAGGGGGGCCCCGGGGCAACCGATGCACGTGGCTAAGGCGGCAGTCCTCATCCTAGCTGCCCCATCTGGGCCCCACCATCCTAGATTCAGATTTAACTGTGCTGGGGTGGAGCCCAGGAAATAGGTACAAGGTTAGGAACCAGATTGAGAATCACTGGCTCTAGGTGAAGAGAAAAAGCAACTGACAATAGGCAGGGGTCAAACTCGAAAATTACTGGATGATGAGCTTCTGGAACTGGAGGTGGGGATTTCCCTTCAGTCAGGAGGATCCCAAGAAAAGGAGTAGCTGTCCTTACTCGCTGCTCCTAGCTCCCTACCCCAACCTTTCTAGGTGCCCCATTTGCCTTTGCCCACCAGTCTCAAATCAGCTACGTTTGGGGGATTGGCTTCAGTTCAACGAAAAATGTAGGGAAGCGCCTTGACTGCCTGTAGCTGAGGCTTTCTCGGCCTTTCCTGATGCACAGTGCTGGCTCTTCCCACCCGATGCCCGCCAATTGGGTCCCTTCAGAAATCCTGCTCTGAGCTGATCCGCAGAGCCTGACTGACCACTCTAATTTCTGACTTGTGGCTGGCACAGGCCTGGTTCAACCTTCTCTCTTAATCATATACCCCCTCCAGGCCCCAGGCTTCCCTCTTCCTCCTCACTCCTGATTCTCTGTCCACAGCTCTGGGACCTCTTTTCTGGCTTCAGTCCACTGCTCTCTGGGGCCTTCTATCAGCATGTTCCTTGCCCTTGGGTTATTTGCTGGGCCCTCATGATGTGCATGCCTTGAGCCTTGTGACTCAGTTTACCCACACACTCTTATAAGTATAAATTTTCACATGCAGCCACTGTCTGCTCTCTGACAGGTCTGCAGCTGCCAAGGAGTTAATTTGTCTGAAATTCAGCCAAAGCTAACTCATGCCTCTTCTTTGAGGTCTCCTGGAGCCAAATGAAAAGCATCAAATGGTCTATGAAACCTAGCATGTCAGATGAGATAATGTACACAGAAGGGCTTAAACTATAAACCATGACACAAATATAAAATATTGATAATAATGTGCAGCAGTAACATTGCATATGCCATTCTCGGGCATGGGTGGTAGCTGGTCAGGAGTACCAGAAAAGGGACAGAGATTGATCAAGGACATACAGGCAAGTTTGAGAACTGAGAGGTCAGGACCAGGTAGGCATATGGGAAGGGAATATTAAAAAAAGCAGAAGTTGGAGTGCCTGACACAACTGGAGGCCCACAAATGAGCAAGAGCAAAAAGCTTTCCATCAGTAAGTTCTTTTGGCTCTACCCTCAACATTTATCCAGAATCTGGTCACTTGTCACCACCTCCATGGCCACCACCCTGGCCCAGGCTGCCGTCAGTCCTGCCTGGGCTATTGCTGTTGTTCCTACCTGGTCTCCATGCTTCTACCTTTGTTCTCTTACGGTCCATTCTCGATATAACTACCTGATGTTCCTGCCAAGAGTAAGATACATCATATTGTGTCACTCCTCTACTCAAAAATGCTTTAATGTCTTCCCATCCTTCTTAGGATACAAGTTGATGTCCTCTACCATGGCTTACAAGGCTCTACATGGTCTGGTCCCGTTACCTCTCAAATCCCAGCCTCTACCCCCAGCTCATATGCTCCAGTCATCCTGGGCTTCTTGCCATTTCTTGAACCTGCCAAGGGCATTCTTGCCTTGTGGTCTTTGCCCCCACTGTCCCCTCTGCCTTGGAGCTTCTTCCTGCCCACAGCCACGTGTTCACTCTCTCACTTCATTCAGGGATGAGCTCAGGTCTCACCCCTGACTTCAAGGGTCAGCCTGCCTTGACTTCCCAGACCCATCACATACTACAATTTTCTCAGCTATAATTTATACAGAATTGAAATAAGAAAGATATAGTAAATAGTTATTAATTTATTAATAACTATTAAGAAATAGTTATTAATGAAATGTAAGCTCCATGTGCATAGGAATTTTGTCTGTCTTATTCCCTGTTTGCACAGTAGTTTGCATTGTTAAATGAATAGTTGAATAGGACAGCAGATAAAAACTCCAGCAATAAAGCAAGACATCAATTAAAGAAAGGAACAAAGAGTGGCCTTAATCCTGAGCTTTCCAGAGGTTCTGCAGAGACAGGGACCTTTTCTTCAGGGTGACTGGCCTTGGGTTTTCAAGTGCAGATTATTGCTCCAGGGAGGGAGAGGACAAGAGACTCCCGCCCATTTTAAAGTTGGGCTATTCTTGGAAGTTCATGGACAAGTCAAGGGCCCCACAGGGGAGACTTCAGAGATGTGAAAATTTTTATTGAATCCTCTCTCCCTTTAGGGACAGCCTTGGTCAGCCCAGCTGCTCTCACACCTATGGCAAAGTAAAACAGCGTGGTGGAAAGAGCATGGGCACGAGGTGCTAACTGTTGCTGTTGGTTTCCTGCCTGGTTGTATGATCATGGGCAAGTTGTTTCAATTTCTCAGAGCCTTACCTCTGTGTCTGTAAATGGGGGAGATAATGATAGTACCTTTGCCAGGGGTGTTATAAGGATGAGATGTGATCTTGCATTTTAAGCAAAGCATTTGGCAGAATGTTGTGCTTGGCAAATGTTCAAGTACTATCGTCAGGGTCAGGAGTGCTAGAAGAAACAGTTCTCCTTGTTCTCAGAGTTCTTGTCTACAGAGCTTCTCAAACTTTTATGTGCATGCATATCACTTGGGACAGTCTCATTAAAATGCAGATTCTCATCAAAAAGTTGGGAAGGAGCTTGAGATTCTGCATTTTTAACCAGCTCCCAGGTTGTTCCAATGCACAAATTGAGCTCTGAATAGCCAGGCCTACTCAAGAAAGATCTGGGGGAGAAAATACTGGTAAGTATATTTCCATGAAGTGTTATAGCCTCTGATTTCAATGTTTTTTTTTTAAAGAATTTATTTATTTATTTGACAGACAGAGATCACAAGTAGGCAGAGAGGCAGGCAGAGAGAGAGGGAGAAGCAGGCTCCCTGCGGAGCAGAGAGCCCGATGTGGAGCTCGATCCCAGGACCCCGGGATCATGGCCTGAGCCGAAGGCAGAGGCTTTAACCCACTGAGCCACCCAGGCACCCCTCTCTGATTTCAATCTTAAAGGCAGCCTGAAATTACTATATTCTAACCCAGAAGAGCTACATTGATCCCAGCCACTTTTACCCAGTGGTGTCCCAGGTCTGATTCCAGCCATACCCATTCCTCCCTAGCATGTGAATCCCACAACGCTGCCTCCTACAAAAACATTCACCCCTCTGAGGAAGTTTCACTTGGGGCTGAGAAAGGAGAGGGAGACTGGTTTCTCTTTGACTGAAATCTGCTCCTGGGTCTCCTTGGCCCTTGGACATATGGCCAGGCACTTGTTTTCATGGTTGCTTAATGGTTTGTGAAGCAATTGCTGGAGGAAACATTGCTACAGCAAGCCAGGCGAGAGGGACAGAGGGATTCACAGGCCAATGTTATCTTTGCTGAGCTCCAGGGCTGCTCCAACTTCTTTCCTCTCTCCACCTGACAGTGACAGATGGCTTCCACATGGTTTGACCTACTGTCTGGCCAGACCTGACCAGATAGTCATCCATCAACTGCCCTATTTGTCCCCCTTGAGGGCACCCTGTATCTTGTGGGAGGCAGAAGTTGGAGGTTTCATTTAGAGCCCGTCACATCTCCGAGCCATTGTAGTAGAGTTTCAAGCATGGACAGTTCTTATTCCAGATGTTACTATCCCAGTGGCCATATGTTTCGAGGTGGGATCATCAGGTTTACATGGTAATGTTAAACTAATTAATCATAAACTGATGCTTTAACAGCATCAGGACCCAAAGTGGGTTTGATACGAGCAAAGATGGAAGCAATACATATGGTTTCATTAAGCTGGAAAGAGGAGGTGAGGCTCAGCTTTTTCCATTGCTCTGGCACGATCTATCTTCTTACTGATACTGAACTCTACTCACGAAGCCTCTGAAAGCTGTGTGGGCAGATCTCCAAGTATTTTTCTTATGGCTCTCTCTGAGTGTGACAAAACAAAAACTTAAATTAGTATAAGCTGCAGGGCATGAGAAAAATATAGCTATAAACAGAGGGGTCATGCAGACTAAGAATCAGGAGCCCAGGGTCTACTTCCCATCAGTCTCTCTTTCAGTGACTTGGAACATACCTCCTAATTGACTTTACAAAGTTTCAAACGCCTCCTGGGTAGATTCAAGAAATGTCTGGGTTTATTGTTGTTGTTGTTTTTCTCTAACTCCAAAATGAGACTGTTCTATGATTTTGGCTTCTAAAAACCTTTAAATGAAGTATGTTTATATTCTTTTTCTTATTAAAGCAGTATTCATTAAAATTTACCTATTTCACTGGTAGTAAATTGTGCCGTACTTTAAAAAAAAAAAACAACAAGCTTTATTAAGGTAAAAAGAGATGGAGGAGTAAATACAGCTAGTAAATACAGCTTTCATGGAAAGCAACCTGACCAGACTCATTAAAGATACATTAAAATAATTCGTGAAACTAAAAAATATTTAAAATACCAAATCTATTAAAATTAAAAATATTCTACAATCCCTACTATTATTTGTAGAGGAAAAAAGCCCCAAAGTAGAAACAACCTTTGTGTCTCAATAGAAAGAACGAGTTTGATAAAGATAAAAGGTTGGATATAAATTCCTCTTTGTTCCAACAGCCATAGATAGCTGATGCTTTGATATAATAACATCAGTGGTGAAAAGAAGAGCTGGGGGATGAGATACTGTATATTTCCTCTGTATAGTTTTAGAACATTTTCCCCCAATTACAAAAAATATGTACATTCCCCAATTTTTTTAAACATTTCTCTATACATAAAAGAACTGAGATGACAAAAAGAGCCTAGAGAAGTTCCTACCACCATGCATATCTGTGCAAAGTAAGCATTCAGTAACTAGTAACATTTGGGTGTGATTCCCTGGTGTACATAATGTTAGTAATGTGTACATTCTCAGCTGAGGCCCTACTATTTATATATTTTGTGTTTAGCATTTTGATTTAACGTTCGTTTTGCATTTGACCCAAGTGATTTTGCTGAGTACCTCGGCCCTCGGCCCTCGGCCAGGTGTTTGCCTGGCTTCCCTCCCTTGACTTTTGGATTTGGAGAGTCAAGGCCTCCAGGACGTGTCTGGACTGAGCCCCTTTCAGGAAGGTGGCCCCTATGTGGCCGTTGTGCCTCACCTCCTGTGTTGATCTTAAGGGATCACAACTTCCATTTTCCTAATAATAATTTAAAAGCTGCAGCCCATTCACTGGAATGGAATTGAGAACCCTATGTGCAGAACTCACTCCTCCCAGAGATGAGACTGCTCTTCGGTTGTTCCCCTCTGCCTCTGAACACGAGAAGCGTTGCCCCTGGATGACAAAGTGAAGGGCCACAGGCCTAGCCTGGGGAGGAAGCTTCTGTCACCTTTGACAGCAGGGTCAGTGATGAGGTAAAGCATCTGTTGCCTTCTGTGAGGACAAGGCATGCCTGCTTCTGTACTCTGGGTATGCCAAAGTAGTGGAGATGCCCTAAGAAGGCTATCCCAAGAGACAAAGACACTGCTTTTCCACCTTAAGGTATAAAAGGACACTGTGTGTGTCGCAAGGGCATGGCTCACAGAGTGAGTTGCTTGCTGGTTCTGAATCTCTGATCTCTCTGGGTGAAAGAAAGACCTGGGACAATTCAGGGCCTGGACCCTTGAACCCTAGGGAAAGGGTCCCTGCCAGCAGAGGCAGTGGGGTGTGTAGGGCAGTGTCCCAGCAAGTGATGAGAGCAGCTTTGCCTGCTGTAGGGCTGGACACACACGGTAGGCTCCTGTGGAAAGAGACTCCTCCCCAGGGACAGGAGGGGACACTGTGGCATGTTCTCTGTGAAATACAATGGGACTTGGGGTTGTTGAAGTATCTGCCTCTTGTTGGAATAGTTGATAAATTTTCCTGTTTGTTATGCTTTTTACTAATACTTGGATTTGGCTCACACTTAATTTGGTGAGTTCGTACCAGCCTTCTGGAACCAGATGAGAGAAAAGAGATGTCACTCTTCGAGTTACCAGTTCTATGTCAGACAACAGACTAGATGCTTTATGTCATCTCATGTAACCCATGGGAGAGAGTTTCTGTTTCGACATGGGGACTTATGAGCAAGGTGTAAAATTCACCCCTCCTTTTAAGAGTGAAGTCAATGGGATTCCAATTATACACAACAATCTGCTCTTGCCATCAACCCCTGGCCCAGGGTTTAAGATGACCAAAATGAGAGCTTTTATCAAATGATTATTTCTAGAAGAACCAGTATCTCTTTCAGAGTGTACTGCAAAAGAAACTTCATTTAGGGAGAAAGTTTAGCTGGGTTTTTAAATGGAGAGTTATGATTATATTGCAAGCAACTTTGCCTGTTTTGTAGCCAGTGAGGGCAGCCAGGAGCCAGGTTCAAAGTGAGAACATTTTGGCAGGACCGAAAACTTTCATCAGGGTTCTGCCAACTGGTTATTCCAGGAGGGCGACCACTTGCTTCACTGATTTCAGTTATTCACAGCAGGGAGCAAGGCCTTGGGAGAAGGGCCATCCATCCTGTGACATCCAATTAATGACTGCAAGAATGAAACAGGAAAGCAGAATTTAGGCAACAAAAGGAGGCAGGATGTAAGCATAGAGGGCTTTTGAGTTAGTGAGATTTTTGCCGCAATTTAGTTATATTTTCCATTTGTGACCAAAGTGACAGTGGGAGGAGAGGCCTTGGCAGGGAAGCAGGCAGGACGGGGTGGGTCATGCCCTACTTGGTGCTACACGTGCATTGCATTTCGCTGAGTAGATCCTGTTTACATCTTGGACTACACGATAACGTGAATACTGATAACATTAATTGCACTGCATATATATGCAGGATTTAAATTAATTAAGCGGTTTTGAGGTAAGGGTTTAAGAAATTACTCATGAAGCCAGAATTATTAGTAACATTACTCACTTCTGACCAGTTAAACCAGATACTGGTTAGTCTAGGCTAAGGGGAAGGGGAAGGGGCTGACGAGAAGACAGGGATGGGAGCATCAGGTCCTTGGTCCCCTGGAGGCTGAAGAACTTGGGAGGGAGCCCAGCTGCTGCCGTGGCCCACACATGACAGGCCAGAGAGCAGAACCAGAAAGAAGGGCTGAGACATGTGGACTGCCAAGGCTGTAGGCAGTGCTAGTCTCTGTCTCACCCTTTGCAGACCTCTCCTTGCTGAACCTTGAGTGCACAGAACAATCTTTTATTTTTTTATTTTTAAAGATTTTATTTATTTGACACAGAGAGAGAGAGAGAGAGCACAAATACAGAGAGAGAAGCAGATTCCTCACTGAGCAGGGAGCCCGATGCAGGACTTGATCCCAGGACCCCAGGATCATGACTTGAGCTGAAGGCAGACACTTAACCGAATGATCCACCTGGGCACCCCCAGAGCAGTCTTTTAAAAGCATAAATCAGATCATGTTGCTCTTTGGTTTAAAACTTCTCTGTTGCACATGGACACTTGAAATCTTTGAGTTACCCTTATTTCTTCAGTTTATGCCTTTCCTTCTCCATAGAAGAGGGCTTGAGGAGGAGAAAAGATTTAGTCAGTGTTCCCTTATTCAGCACTGAAGATAAGACAGAAGAGGGGCAGCAGGGTGGCTCAGTCGGTTGGGCCTCCTCCTCTAGGTTTAGGGTCAAGTTGCGATCTCGCAGTTGTAGGATAGAGCCCCATGTCTGGTTCTGGGATAGAAATGGAACCTGCTTAGAATTCTCTCTCCCTCACTCTGCCCCTCCGCCACTCCCTCTCTTTCTCTTAAATAAATAAATAAGAAAGAAGAAAACTGTGACCTCCTAAGTTCTTTTTACATTCCTTCTGAAACTGATCCTGCTTATTCAAATAGAATGTCTAAGACTACTTAGTCCAAGACCGTCCTTTTAAGGATAAAGAACCTGAGGCATGGGGGAGGCAGGTGACATCTTAGGTGGGTGTTAGATCTAGACCAGAAGAACTCTTGTGTCCCAGCTCTTGGCCAAGTGACTTTGATGCCCCTGACTGATGGACAGCTCTGCAGATGGAAGGGATTTTAGGCTGACAAGGAAGCATAGCAGGGCCAGATTGGAGGGCGTGGAGGAGGCACCTGGTAGGGAATGGAGAGGTCGTAAAGAATGAAAATATCTATTCCTGTTGGCCACGTCTCCAGGACAAACATGACTCCAAATGCTCCTTAATGGATGCCTAAACAGTGACAGAGAAGAACCACAGGGATGGGCTGACCAAAGGCCATGACATGTCATTTATGCATAATGACTAAGCACCCCTGTTTATTCTCTCTTAACCCAGCTCTTTAACCTTGCTCTTTCCTTTTAAGTTATTGGAGACCTTCTCTACCATTCCTCTCCTTTCTTTTGGTTTTTGGCTGCTGTTTAGAATCTAGCTATGCATGTGTCTCAGATTCTTGGCCGAAGGAAGATGAAGAAGAAGGTGATGATGATGAACCTGGGCCACATGACTTGCCTGCAGTATTTTGGTATTTTGAAAAGGGGCTATAGGGAAGAAGAATGAGCAGATTCATGAGTCAACATTCTATTTATCCCTCTGTTGTGAGGACTACTCCCTCTACTTCTTTTGTGAAGCATAATCATTTGTTAGTTTTAGTAAGACATTTCTCTGCCCACTGATAAGGAAACAAAAAGGCATTTACTGTGCTAGTCTCTAGAATGTGAAATGTAAGCTGTGGTCTTTTGTTTGTTTGTTTTTCGCTTTCATTTGTGATCACAGGCTTCAGGGTTAAGGGGGCCTTGGAGGAGGGCCAGCCTCACCACCCCCTTCTGTGCAGGAAGCCCCTTCCCAACATCACCGCTGGTGGTTCTGAGCCCTTTCCTCCGAACCCCCGCAGCGAGCTGCCTCTGCCTCCGTAGAAACACTTACTTCATTTTGCTCTAAATTGCAGTTATTTGAGGACTTCTCTTGTCTCAGCTGTGAGCCCCTGAGGGCAGGAATCCTGCCTCATTCCTCTTTGATCTCCCACAGTTCCCATCACTGAGCCTGGCCAACTCTCCATAAATATTTGAATGAGTGACAAAGTGTTAACAGCCTCCAGAGGCAGCCACAGTTAGACATCTCTAAGAGCTAGAAGGTTCTTCCTAAAAGTGAGCAGAAGTGTGCCTCCCTCTGTTCTCTGTGGGGAGCGAATGTAAAGAGGCAGTGATTACAATGGGCCGGGCATCCATAAGATGTCCAGGAGGGACCCTGGGAGAAGCTGGTGCCCAGCTCTTGTTACTTTCCTTGCTTTCCATCTGGCCAAAGCACACAAAGACTTTCCCAGGACAGGAAAACCCAGTAACACTAGATAAATCTGGATACATTGGGGTGGGGAAGAAGGTTTTCAGGATTTGAATCCAGTTTGGAAGGACAGCTCTATGACACACTGTCAATGTCATACCTGCATCTCCTCAGCCAGCCCTGAAGGTCAAAGGCAGGTGGCTCCCATAGAAACTGATAGCTTCCTGTATTTTTCTGCCCATGGTCACTCTCTGACCTGGGAGATGTGCTTGGCCTGTGTGTAGGTCAGGCTGGAAATGGAGTTACTCCAAAGAACCCTCAACCATGAGCAATCAGACTTGGTGCATAAATTCCCCAGATATACCTCACCTCCCAGTGAGACAATCTGAACTTGTTCTACACAGTTGCTTAAAAAGATTTCAGGAGGGATAACTCTAATTGCTTGTAGAATTAACCCATTAATAAATACATCCTTTATTCATTTTCTTTCCTTTTTTTCTTTGACTTGCCCTCTCCCTCACCTTGCTTTCTGCAGTCACTTCCAAATAAGTCATCCAACCCAAATTCTTGTCTCAAGGTCTGCTTTGGAGGCAACCCAAACTAAGACAAGTACACAAGCAGGAAATTTGGGGGAATCCAAATGTCATTCCCTTAGAAGACAAAACTATTAAAATCGGTACTTTTCTCTCTCTCTCTCTCTCTCTCTCTCTCTTTTTTCCAAGTACAGAGTTGGTTTTTCTGTCAGTTCTATAAATAGAGCTTAATTTTAAGTAGAATCTGTGTCCTAACTCGGAAAACAAGGCTGATAATGATTCCTCAATCTTTGAAGGATAGTTATTTCAAATAACAAGAGTAATATTCTAGTTCTGTTAAGGAAATGTACTATATCAGAAAGGTCTTAGGCCAGACTAAAGAAAGAGATTACACATGGGGATCATTAGACATCAGGATGAATTTGTGTTTGAGCACTACACTTAAACTTTTAAACTTCTACAGAGACCTTTTAAATGAACAGAGACCTTATCAACTTGGCTCAGGTTTGGGATGGAGGGCTTGAGGACAGGGACAGTTAAGATGAATAGGGAACATGAAGGAGGAGGGGAAGGAAAATAAAGAACCTTCACTTACCCGATATTAATGAACTACTCCTGAGCTCATAATAGAACCAGGAGAAAACACCATTGCTGAAGAATATTTCTTGTCAGTGGAGAAGATTTGCAACAAAGAACAAAGGTGCACAAGCAACTCGCCACCCTAGTCCTTCTTCAGGCAGACATTGTGTGATTCAGAAAATCTCCCTGTGGATGCCACAATATTATTTGATTGTTTTGACACCTCAGACAATTAATAGGAGGTAGCAGTTAAAAATGATCATGCTCGCTACTGTCTTATGTTTGTGGGGTTTTTCTTTTGCCTTGTTCCTTCCTGGAGGGTTTTCTGTTGGCCTGGTAGGAAACAGCACACATGGTCATGAATTTTTAATTGGCAATCAAAGATGGGAACGATTGTAAACAAAACACATGATGAGAGAAGTCAGCAGGGCCAGGAGAGCCTTACAGATGCTTTTTGGGATAACCCACAGATGCCTTGTTGGAGTTAGTTAGGGAAATATCTCAAAGTCTAGTAAGGATAAGAAAAGGTTCCACCATTTTGGTTTGTTTTTAAATTTAATTTAAATTCCATTAGCCAACATACAGTACATCGTTAGTTTCAGATGTGGATTTTTAGCATGGAAGAATATTCTTTTTTGTTTGTTTTTTCTTAAAAGATTTATTTATATATTTTAGAAAGAGAGATAGAGGCAAGGGAAGAGCAGAGGGAGAGGGAGAGAGAATCTGAAGCAGACTCCCCGTGGAGTGTGGAGCCCATTGTAGGGCTTGATCCTGGGACCCTGAGATCATGAGATCATGACCTGAGCCAAAATCGAGAATTGGATGCTTAACCAACTGGGCCACCCCAGGTGCCCAGGATGTAAAATTTAAAAGGATCTAGTACATACAGAGCACATAACATAGCATACCTACCCAATAATAATTATTATTGGAAGAATATTCTTCCAATATGCTCTCTTCATTTGCTCTCTTCATTTAAATCTTGACTGATGGCTGGACTTTCTGTTCTGAGTAGCCTCCTTCCCCGAATACTCACCCACCCCTGAAAGCGCTCAGTGGGTGTCGTTCTAGCTCGCCCCACTAAGTGCTCCCCCTCCTCTGCTTCCCAGAACGCCTATGTCAACATCAACCGCATCATGTCCGTGGCTTCCCGCCTCTCTGAGGCCGGTCATTATGCCTCGCAGCAAATCAAGCAGATTTCCACCCAGCTGGACCAGGAGTGGAAGAGCTTCGCGGCTGCCTTGGATGAACGCAGCACCATCCTCGCCATGTCTGCAGTGTTCCACCAGAAGGCTGAGCAGGTGAGGCCAAGGGAGAGGCTGTGGGGGCTGTTTGTTGGAAGGGTGGGAACACAAGCGCTGTCTGTGTAGAGAGCCCCTCCTCTCTCCCGGAAACAGTCAAGACCCTGCTGAGTCATTGCAGCGGTAACCTGTGTTCTACCACCTTCCTCGCTCCTGTGTACACAAGGACACATCGGTCACTCCAGGTGGCTTTGCTTAACATCCCAACAAGAAGGGACTTAGAGGTGTTTACATTCTGTTTGGTGGTTTATGGTTGTGTGTGTGCATGTGTGTGTGTGTGTTGACCACATTCCCAGAGCGTAGACAGAAGGGGTGAATCTAGATACTGATCACTGAGTGCTGAGAGCAGGGGGGAATTAATCTTACATGAAGCATTTGCTATGGATAGTGATAATGTAATAATTACACAGTGGATAAAAATAATAAGTATTCATTTCTATTTACTTACTTGCATTGATCAGTGACATTACTCACCCATTTCACAGAGAAGAGCATGGCAGCTCAGACACATTAATGACCTGCCCAGGAACCAGTGGTGTGTTGGAGCTGGCTCTAAGCAGCCTACGGGGAGCCAAATGTCAAATGTTCTGGAAATTTGTGAACCGGTTATTGAACATAGCCATTACTTAAAACTAAATTGTATAAATTTACGGTAAATATATTAAAAACAAAGGTAATAGAGACTCAAAACTCATCACTCTTGGTTACTTTACTACATTTTATTATTACTTATGTTCTGTGTGTGTTTACATACACACACACACACACACACACACACACACACACATATGCTGGTGATTAAACATTTACTAACACACCACTGTGAAAATCACACAATCCATGAACAGCTGGGATTTCACCTGAGATGTGTCTAACATTAAAGCTTGTGGTTTTAACCTCTAAATTCCTTTCTTTGTATGACATTTGGGTAGCATACAGATGGTGGAGAGGCCTAGATGAGGTAATACCTTAAATATCTCCCTGTGTTGGGCCCACCTAACCAAGTAGGAGGCAAGGGATAATTGAAAGAGTCTAAGCTCTGCGGCCAGGCACATGTAGCTTCCAATCATTAACTTTTAGGCAAGTCACCTCACCATTTTTGGCTTGTTTTCTCATCTCTAATGCAAAATAATCATAAATCGCACAACGCTAATATAAGAATTAGAGATGGAACATGTAAGGTGCTTATTGTGCTGTTTAAATGCTAGACATTACTACTGTATTTATGCAACATATTATCCTGGTATGTTTATATTTCCCTCACCTGTGTGAGGTGAAGGAGAAATCCTGAGACCTTCCCAAGGACTGAAATACTTGTGTCATAAGTCGGGGGCAGCCCCACACATTGAAAGGAATCTAGACGTTTTTTCTTTTTTTTTTTTAAGGATCATGGTGGTAATGACTGATCATGACTGGTTCATGCCCAGGCCTAGGAGAGCGTTCATGTCAAATCTCCAGCTCTCTCTTCAACCCTACCACTTGCAGATTTTGTTCAAAGTTTGTCCAGATTGGCAAGGGAGACTCAGTGCTTCCCTTGCTGTATCCCTGCCTTTCTCTCCTTGAGCTGACCATTTTGTGTGGTCTGCTGTAGGATTCTTAGAATACTCTGTTAGAGTATTACAGAGAAATCCAAAGGGCCTTGGAGAGGTGCTTCTGTCATGGTTGACAGACGAACGTCAAGTTGCTTTCAGGTTCCTCCATGAAATGGTTACTGGAGGAGCAAAGAAGCTGCTGAGATGTTAGCAAGCATATGCAGTCCGAGGCTGGATGGCACCCAGCACGCTTCCAGAATTGTTAAGGGCTGGCCTAATGGGATAAGAACATCCAGTATGAAAAACTACCCAGGACAGCCACCAGGCCAGGGCCTGCGAGCTGACGGACGCCGGACTAGAACTCCAGGGGTTGCGGAAAGCTCGATGCCCGACCCGGGAGTGATGGGCGGAGTCAGTGTCTAGCTGATGTTGCCTGGCTTAGACTGCTTTGGATCAGAAGCAATTTTATTTGTATCTATTTTTTAATGCAATTTCCTCAGGTAGTACCGGTCCTCCAGGGAAACTCATAAACCATGCTTCCTTTTAGGTGGGGGAGAAAAAACAAACACACACCAAACAACAGATTTGAGGCTATTTTTTCAAGGCTATTATGCGTTCATTTAGGCAGCTCTTTATTGTCCTCATATGGGCTGTTCTGGGCAACGAGATAGAAAGGTATTTAGGCAATTAATTTAAATGGAGCTGTGCACCCAGGCGAGAGGAATCACAGGCAGAACCATTCCAGACTGTTGGGTGAAGAATTATCTGCATTTTAGAGGTGTGTTTTTCCACCCAATAAATCTGAGTGGTTTCAGTTAGCTCACCTTTTGTGCATGGAGACCCAGGGTGTTCCACAGTTGTTAATTTTAATTTTTAAATAATTTGCTTTCTGGGCGCCTGAGTGGCTCAGTGGGTTAAGCGACTGCCTTCAACTCAGGTCATGATCCCGGAGTCCTGGGATCGAGTCCCGCATTGGGCTCCCAACTCCGTGGGGAGTCTGCTTCTCCCTCTCACCTTCTCCTCGCTCATGCTCTCTCTCACTGTCTCTCTCTCAAATAAATAATAATAATCAAATAAAATCAAATAAAAAATAATAATCTCTCTCAAATAAATAAATAAATAAATAAAATCTTTAAAAAAAAATAATAATAATTTGCTTTCTGTCGAGATCTGTATCTCTATATCACATCCCAGGAACCAGTGCCGCCATTGTCATGGCACCGTCTGTCCCCCTCAGCTGCCCCTCCCCTCCCGCAGCCCAAAGCATACTGACCCAACAGTGGGGAGCTCGGGGAGCATTCATCTCCATCCCCTGTGGGAATGGCCTCTGCAAGTTCCCTGGGGTACCTGATGGCTTTGTAGGAGCTGTTCTCTATTCCTCCTCACAACCCATTGTCCACGTGGAGAAGCATCACATTTTACCTGGCACGCAGCCTCTCCCGTGTGCCTGTGAGTGTGCACAGGACGAGAAGCTCTGAGGTGTACGTGTAAGATAGTGAGCTGACCCCACACATTGTAGTCAGTGTGTGGGTACAGCCTGTTGAACACACAGGTGGCTCGCACCCCAGCGGTTTCACAACAGTCATCCTTGTTTGTGGAAACCACACTTCCTACAAAGGTGCCGTGTCCGGCTTCTTTCATGGGGTTGATGTTTGTAGAATTAAAGAGAAATACTCCACCCTCTGCATTGGCCTCTGAGGCTCCCAGAGGTCCTGATGGTTCTTCCCAAGGTCCATCGCCTGCCCCTAGCACTCCCGCACTGACGCAGCTGCTATGTCCTTCCAGTTCCTGTCGGGAGTGGACGCCTGGTGCAAGATGTGCAGTGAGGGGGGCCTGCCCTCCGAGATGCAGGACCTGGAGCTGGCCATCCACCACCACCAGTCCTTGTATGAGCAGGTGACCCAGGCCTACACAGAGGTGAGGACCTTGCAGGACACGCGGGGCTCGTGGGGTGTGTGGATGTGGGTTAGCGACAAGAGCATTGACCTGTATCTTGTGTAATAGCCTGGGTAGGACCAAGAAGAAAGACATCATCTCTCTCCCCTTGGAGACATCTTTAAGATCCTTGAGCTATGAATAATGAGATCTCCAGCCAGGAAGCAGAGACAATGCAGCCTTCAGTGGGCTCCACCTGCCCCACACGGGCCTGTGTGTGTATGTGCGAGCATGTACACCTCCCTCACCCTATGCATAAAGATCAGACTCTCTACCCTGGGACACAAATATGAGGAAGCAAGGCTGTGCTCCTCAGGGTGCTTTCTGGCTGGTGGGTGGTTGTATACACGCCAGGCCTGCCACCCCTTTAATGAAGAGGCTTGTCAACGAATACCCATTTTCTCACCAGAAAGTACAGAGGAGAACTCACCATAGGGTGGAGAGAAGTGTTTGCAGGAGTGAGAAGCTGCCACGGAAGTGAAGGACAAGTTAAAAGACTATTTCACTGAAAAATCTAAGGCTGGGTGCATGGTTCAAGTTAAGAAGGCGGGGTGTGGGGGGTCTTTTGCTTTCCAAGGAAAAAGAAGGGGGCATATGGGTGCATCTTTGTGGACATACACAAGTGAGTGAGTTGACTAACTGGCGTGAATTCTCGGGGAGAGGCTGAGGGCCATAAAGAGATGGGTTAATTAAGGAAACTGAATGAGGAGGGGAAAGTGAATTCACATCTGGCCTATACAGCAAGGAGAGTTGGAGCTGTGTTTTTCCAAGTGGTTTCTGGGACCACCTGCCTCAGACTTGTTCCTGTGCTCCGCCTCAGACTGCGTCAGAATGGGAAGAAGTAGGACCTGGAACCTATATTTTAGTTAATGTTACCTGGGGAAATCTGACGCACGCATGCTGAAGTCAAAGAACCAAGGGCTTCTGGGTGAGAGTAAAGGTTTTTGCCACAGTCAAAGCGAAGTTTGACTTTTAACCCCCTGCTTATCGGCATGACTTTAGGCAAGTTACCTAGGCACTCTAAGCCTCACTTTCTTCTGTGAAATAAGGGTGATAACACTTGCCTATAGTTTGAAGAGTTACAAAGATAGTGCCCATGTAATGTCCGTGGCCCCATGCCTGACAGTAATTAGTGCTGAAAAAAAATGGTATCGTGTTTTGGTATTAGAGGAGGCAATGGGGAAGACTTGTGGGCCAGATCTGATCTCATCAGCTTTGATCCAAATGGCCCAAGGCTTTCTCTTAGAAAAGAACTGTGGGTCAAGAATCTCTAAATTTACTCCTCATAAAATATGAACATAGAGCGTACAAGTGAGATTCATATCAGGCTTACATGTTTTACACTTGGCGGGGGCGGCGTTTGTGTCAGAGAGTGACACGGTATTTCTCCCTGTGTTTTCTCAGGCCCCAGCACTGGGGGACACAGACACTCTCTCCAAGCCCACGTCAGAGGTCAGTGGGCTGTCCCTGCCTCCCTGTCCCTGCACTTGCAGACTGAGGCAGAGAGCTAGAGCTCTGTTGACTTGGATTTTAGGACTTGGCCTTCATCTCTAAGCACTCTGGACCTGGACATAGCACGGTGCCAAAGAGCCCATCTGCTCGGAGTTCCCTGAGTAGAGCTCTCCTGGGTTTGGCCACAGGCTGTTTGTCTTACTCACATCTCTGGAGGGTGTTACCTTTGTATCACTGATGAAGCCCTTGCTCTTCGCGTCCCCTGGCAGTGCATTTCTGGAGGCTGGCATGTGGGTAGAGGTGGTCATTTAGCCAGCTGTATGCTTCCAGCCAGGCTTCCTCTTCTGTCTCAACTATAGTACTCTCGGCCTAGTGTTCCTCTTAGTCACCTGCCCTCCCAGCCCCACACCGTTTCTGTTGCCCCATGAACAGGGGGTAACAGATGCCTGTGTGTTGCCGAACCCTTAGCAAGCTATCATCGGACGTGAGGGTGGGGCGGAGGGAGGCTGGAGCACAGCAAACAGCTCCTCATTCATCATTATAAGGCAGGAGGTAGGAGCACGCTTACTTCCCCACCTTGCTAGAAGGGAAAGACCGTTTCAACTCCAAACCAACTTTGATTTAATCATTAACCAAATCAATTTAGGGCCTTACAGTCCCTGGTCACCACTGGTTTAAACTGAAAAGATGTATGGTCTACTATGTCCTCGGCCAGCACTGGAGAGCCACAGGTGTTGATCAGATGATGCCTCTTTCCAGAAATACGGGTGCCTGTTATTGTACCCAGATTCCAATAAAGAATGACAGGGGCTGTCAGCCCCACAGGTCTCAGCACTGAGGGTGGATGTTGGGAAGCATATGAGCATGAGTATTGGGTCTATAGTCTTAACCCTGCATATTCTGGAAAGGGGATATTACCACTGTCAGCAGAAATCAGAGAAGTTGTATAGAAGGAGAGCAAAAGAAGGGTAAATATAAAAGAAAATGAGGAGGAAGTCGGGAAGACAGGAGAGAGAAACGGTGCCGATAGAGATGCTGATGGTGAAAACAGAATTAGGAGCCAGTCCTCCCTTCCTGACCCTGTCCTGAACACTCCCTGTGTCAACTCGCTCAGTCCTCAGCACAACTCCGTGAGGTTGTCCCCATTCTATCCCTCTTTTCCCTATTTCTATCCCCTCAGGAAACTGAGGCCCAGAGAAGTTAAGTAACTTGCCTCCAGTCACACATTAAGATGTTCAGAGCTAGGTCGAGGAGATGAAGAAGAAAGAGGGAGAGAGGTTTATGGCATTAACTTATATTTTGCTTCATTTCTGAACTGAAGTTCTACCACTTGACCTACCCAGCAGATCAGTCAAAAGATGTACCACATGCGATGGCCCAGGCTCTGTTCTGAGTGCTGGGGACTGAGGATCAAGGCAGAGGGAGACCCTGCCCAGTGCAAGGGTGGAGGAAGACACTGACTGAGCAGCCCCTATCCCAGTATTCGGGTGCTCTGCCCTCCTCCAGGCTGCGGGCTGAGCACTGGGCCTCTCCAGCTG
The DNA here is from genome assembly GCF_010015895.1 of Lontra canadensis. NCBI lineage: Eukaryota > Metazoa > Chordata > Mammalia > Carnivora > Mustelidae > Lontra > Lontra canadensis. Next base: position 5,083,643 of record NW_022631032.1, on the reverse strand, counting down.
GTGCATGCCTCCAGTGTCCTGGGATTCTGGGTTCCCGCGAGGGAGCCCCCCAGCCAGCTGACCCTCCCCATCGCCCTGGGCCCCTGCCCGCTCCTAGCTTCCCTCGATTTGACCTCTCCCTCTTGCAGGTCAGCCAGGATGGCAAAGCCCTGCTGGATGTGCTGCAGCGGCCCCTGAGCCCCGGGAACTCTGAGTCCCTCACAGCCACGGCCAACTACTCCAAGGCGGTACACCAGGTGCTGGATGTGGTGCATGAGGTGCTGCACCACCAGCGGCGGCTCGAGAGCATCTGGCAGCACCGCAAGGTGCGGCTCCACCAGCGGCTGCAACTCTGCGTCTTCCAGCAGGACGTGCAGCAGGTAATGCCCCCACCCCACCCCCGGCAGGCAGATAGCCTGAGGCCCTGACCCTAAGGCCCTGACCTGGGGGGATCAGGTCTGGGAACCCCTGCTGCCTGGGGGAAGGGGGCCATTCAGCCCCAGCTGGCCCCCACCCCACCCCACACGGTACCCTCTGGACTTCCTGCCTAAGGAGCCCCCCTCCCATGGGCCGGCGACCTCTCTGGGGTAGGGAAGGGGAGACAAAGCGCTTCCTTCTGGTTGCATGGCTGGTTTTCCTTGTGGGAGAGTTTGACCCTCACTCGGGCAGGAGCTTTCTAGATGAGTCCAGGGTAGGGGTGCAGGGGGGTGGTATTTGAGCACTGTCAGAGTTGGACCACGCACAATGAGCTCACTTCTCCATCAAGGATGCTTGTGGTCTGCTGAAGCTGGGGTGTGGTTGGGGTACAGGACCTTCAGGGGATTCTTCGGCCAGGTCTTACTTGGCAAACAAGATTAAAAACATGGGCTCTTAATGATTAGAGGTTATTTCTGGCTTAATCTGTCTTTTTGCATTATTACACCAGTCGTAGCTTTTCCCTTTACCATGAATGATAAAGAAATGGTTATGTTTTAACCATGAAAGGAAAGCCTTGCCATGAATACCCTTTTGAATGAAATAGCCCATTCTTTTCCCCTAGTACTTTCTCTGTCTCTTTGGGGACCCCCTGGGAGCTTTGTTCTGGTATGGGTATTCTGGGGCATGGGGAGCTGGTTGGGAGCCAGAGACTGAAGTTGGGACCTAACATCACCTCCCTGCTGATTTCACTGTGACAGGCAAGGGTGGGGGCACTCAAGCTATCAGACCTTATTGTGGCCAGCGCATAATTTCAAGTTTGTACATATAAAGTAACATTTCACACTCCTCTACCCTCTGTGGACTCGGCCAGTTGTAATCAAAAAGTGTATTGAAATACACAGGGAACACAAGAGCCAGCGGGACAAGTCTTTGAAGTGTGGTCCCCTTCGCAGCTGCTGTTGGGAGGGGCCCCAGTGCTGGGTGCCCTGAGACAGAGGGAGGGGGGAGGGAGAGCAGGGCATCCTGTCACTGGCTGTGACACCCTCTGGGAAGGGGTTTGCTGGGCAACCAGTCCTGGGAGTACACAGACCTTCAGGAGCGTTTCTAAGTCTTGGGCTGCCCAGCTTTGTTGCAGGCACCCCTGCTGCCCCAGGCTGGGGCAAGTGACTGAGTCATCAGAGGCAACACCTGAGCCTCAGGAGAGAGGCTCAGGGCACATAAGGGCATTTATGTGCTGGCCCCGGTTCCCAAACCCTCGTGGGGCCTGCCAGAAATGGACAAGCAAATGAATCAGTTGCCTACTCGTGCCATCTGGAACTCTCCAGATAAATACATTATCCCGGGGCAGAGGGGAGCACGGAGTCCATCTGTGATTGAGACGGAGTGAGGTGCCAGCCTCTGGAGGCACACACGGGCCTGTGACTATTTTAGGGAATATGGAGTGACTCATGGAGGGAACCCGGCTGCAGGTTGTACTGTGTCCTTGGTGTGCTCCTTGCCCTTCCACTGGTTCTGTGGCTGTTGCCCCAGGATGGGCACTGGAGAGAGGGCAGAGGGGCTGCGAGAGGGGTGGGCAAAAGGCCTCCCTAGCAGGGAGGTGACATCCAGACTTTTCTGTGGCCACCACGACATCCACACAGAAACTAGGAAGAAAAAATAGTAAAAGCTACACCTGGGGCCGTTCTATGTCATGCTCTTATAAATGAGAGTATTTCCTGGGTGGTGGACATTGAGGAGGGTATATGCTATGGTGAGTGCTGTGAAGTGTGTAAGCCTAATGAATCACAGACCTGTACCCCTGGGGCAAATAACACATTGTATGTTAATTAAAAAATGAGAGTATTTCTGGAATTGAGATGCTATCAATTCATCTCCACCATACCGATCATATTGTTGGCACTGAGGAAAAGCAAGTAGAAGGTTATGAGGTTGATGTGATGGGTTCAGATGTGATGGGTTTATCCCTAGGATGGTAATTCCATTGTTCTCTTCTGGATGTGTGAGTCTATAACTTCATTCTCCCGTTGTCACACACAGGCTCCCACTCCCTGTGTCAGTGACACTGGCCCAGAGGAGCACAGGTGAGTGTGGAGAAGCAAGGGCTGCTGAATCCACTGGTGGGTCTCCAGTGCTTGGCTTATTCCTAGTCAGTCATTGGTGCCCAGAAGGTGTCTGAGCTGGTGCATCAGAGGTCTTCGGGATGTGAGGCACTCAACAGTTAGGGTGAAAGACTTGGACTTGGCTCTCCTGACTCCAACTCCTGACTGAAACATTATATACTTATCATTTTTATTTTGCATGTTTCATCTCATTGATTCTCTATCTCCTGAAGAGTAGAAACCATGGCTGCCGCTTCTCTGTGCACCTCCCAACTCTTGACTCTATCTGCCATGAAGCTGGGATTCTCTTTATATTTGCTGACTTGAGCTGGAATTATGATCAGAAGACCCCCAGTTCCTGCATCTGTGGGGTGGACACCACTGACAGCCTTCCCCCATGGCCTGTGTGGTAATTGCTCATGTGTAGTTGCAGTCTGCCTGCAGGGATGCTGATGGGAGCGTCTCGAGGCTCCCAGGTATTTACAGACAAGGTGGAGGATACAGGGACATGGCCTCAGGGCTCAGGAAGTCTGCTGGCGCTCATCAGTTCTTTGGAAAGCTCTGTCTTCTGCCCTGGGCCTGGAACCGCACTGTGTGACACTCTGGCAAGATGCCTGGTTTGTTAGAACAAGACATCCGCATGTGAAACTATAAAGAACAGTTCAAGCGGAATGTGCCATCAGTATGCAGGGCGGTAGAGTAGTGATGGAACAGTTGTAGGCCGAGGCACAAGAAGTCAGAGTTGGGGTCTGGAGGGAGGAGAGAATCGACTGATCTGTATGGTCTGGGCCCAAGATTCTTGAGCACATTTGGGGTCCAGAGGTGTTGACTCAGCAGCCTCAGTGGAGAGCTGGTGAGCGAGCGTCCATGGCTGGAATACAGGATTCTGCCCAGGAACACTGGCTCTGTGGTCAGAACCCAGGGCATAAATCCTGTTATCAAGTCTTGGCTGCAGGACTGGGCAAGGGATTCCACCTCTGGTGCTTCTGGAATGATCATAGTACCTATCCCAGTGGACTGAATGAGAGACCAGGACAAGGCTCAGCACCCTGGCGGCGTAGCAGAAAGGGAGGCCTCCATTAGTGTGGTCTGGTTCAGCAGCCCCATCCTCTGAGTGGGACTTGGGCGCCCCCTGGTGCTCGTGCTGTTGGGACCCCAGCATGATTCTCCTGTTTGGAAAATAGTGATTGCTTTGGGGGTCTGCCAGGTTCTGTTTCATTCAGTGATCAAACCTCAGAGCTGTCAGAGACCTGAAAGACCATCTAATCTAACCTGCACTGTGATGGAAGAACTTGAGGTCTAGAGATGTGAAATAACGTGGCTGCGACCATGCAGCTCGTTAATGTAGTGCCCAGACTGGAAACTGAGTCTTCTGGCTCCCAGTCCAGGTAGCCTAGAGAAAAGACACACAAGAGAGGAACCAGGTAGACAGAGAAGGAGAGCAGGGAGGGAGACAGGAAGCACACATTCATGCTTCCATAGAGAGGGGAAAGACAGACCGACACGTGCACATAGCCCAAAACAGGGAAAGGAGGGAGACAGATAGCCAACGGGGACAGAGGAAGGAAGGGAGAGAGATTTGAAGATGGAGAGCAGAGAAACTGACATCCTTGGGATGGGAGGAGAAAGAGAAAGAGGAAGGAGAGGGAGGGACAGAAGACAAAGAGACAGGAATGCCACCCTCTGCCTGCCTGCCTGCTTGCCGCGTAGCCAATTCTGGGCATGGTTTTTGCCCAAGTAGGAATATTTTGCCCATTAAGGGCCCAAAGCAGAGTAAAGCAAGAAGATGAAAACCAAGGATAAACACGAGTGACAAAGAGATACCATTGAAACCTCTGCGGTCAGAATTGGCCTGGCACATCACCCTTGTGGCTGCTCTCCCTTGATTCAATACCAACAGATGTGCTCAGGTTTCTCTTCCCTGCTGGGCTTAAAGGCAGAGGAAATCAGTCTCTAAGGATCAAACTGGAACTGGGGTTCATGGAGCAGCAGAAAATGTGGATGGGGCACACCTGCTTTTGTATCACTAGTGGAATAATTTTCAGTGCTACTGTTATTCCTATTTAGAATGGGTTAGCACCAAGCAAGAGCCAAACAGGCACCCCATGACAACATCAGCCTATCTCCACTTCTGTCTCTTATCTTCCCCTAACTCCTGTGTGTTCCCAGAATGTGAGGAACTGCTTCCTAGCCCAGATAACCTGACTTCCTACTGAGAAGAAGAAGGAGTAGGTAGATTCTTGATCTTTCTTACAGATACGGTTTCCATTCCATTTTTTCCCTAGCTAGAGTAACGGTTTTTTGAATACTCTCTGCAGGCCATCTTGTTTTGCCTTCCTCTCTTTATCTTCTCCCTCTGTTTTTTACAAGAACAAACTGATTAAATGTTTTAGTACACCTCCTGTATGCAAGGCCCTGTGCTGGGAGTTAGGTCCCTCACTTGAGAGAAGACATACACTGAAGGATGAATGAATGGCATACGGCTGTCCGGGTTCAGGGCCAAAGAAGCAAAATAACAATGGGCCAGTAGAGTCAAAGCAGGGAATGATCCTTTTGGTTGGAGTGGGATGGCAGTGGTTCTTGGAGCTCAGGCAGAGGAAATAGAGTTGGTGTTCCCAGGGAAGGCCAGGAAGCAGAGGGCTAAGCGACAGCCAGGGGACAGGGAAGGGAGAGTCTAACTGGATGCCCACTCTTGGCAGAGCAGTGGGGGGAGGTAAGGCAGGAAGGGTGAGGAGTGGTCTTGGTGGTATGGATAGGACAGTGATGTTTGAGGCTCCAAGGCCCTTCCTTAAAAACAATGCCTTATAAGCAGTCCAGTCAGGTGAGCTAGGAAAGGGCAGTGATGGCAGAATTTCTCAGGCTCAATGACTTTCCCTTCTGAATGACTGTATTAATATTAAAGTCCATAGTTCCTGTCCTACAAATGAATCTCACCTGTTTCTATCAGTTTTTCTGGAGCCTCACATGGAGAATTATAGGTTTTACTATGTCAGCTCCTGCCTGACAAAGAATATGTAAAAAGGGTTTGAGAGTAATTTTTTCAAACTGCAGAGATTCAGTCTTTTACTAGCTCCAGTGACTGTGCCCCCTTAATCATACTAAACCAGTCTGGACATTGTATGATCCAACTGATAGCTTTGCATAATAAAAGATGAGCGCTTTGGGTTGCACATGGAATGATTAGTTAGAAAAAAGTGACCAGAATGATGATGGGTCTAGAGATGAACCCTTTTTATAAGAAAGGATTAAAGCAAAGAAGGAGAGTGCTCTGGGTGTAGTCCCAGAGAGATCAGGGAACACACACAAGGGAGAAACACCTGCAAAATTTGAAATGCCAACTGCTTGCTTATTGGGTATGTGGCAGAGAGGATCCAAATATCAGAGAGAGGGTTGGATTCCAACCCTGAGATTTTGTTACTGGAATTAAACGTGCCTATAAAAGATTGTGTGGTTCAAAGCTCAGGATTCATCATCTTTCTGAGTACCTATGATTGAACATCTAATCTCTTCACTTGCTTTTTCTTATTTAATCTTCCCTGGGAGGCAGGTGATAGTTTGGCTCCTATCTTACTGGTGAGAATATTGAGGCATAGAAAGGTTAAAGAAACTTGCCTAAGGTCACATAGCTGAGTGAGAATTCAAATGCAAGTGCGTCTTACATCTGGGTCCTGTTTTTAGTCTTTCTGCTATGCCATGGACATCACGCTAGGTGATGGGAATGCAGAAATATAGAACAATATTGTTCTGCCCTTGAGGGGTTTGTAAGTTAGTGATGGGATGTCATTGCTCAAAGGGCCCTGGTAGATTACTTGGTCCCAGAGTATGAGACTTGCCCAAGGTCATGTAACCCATAGCTGAGATTCATCCAATAAGACCCACAGGTGACAAAACAAGTGATACTCATACCCACTCTTCCCCATTAGTTGCATCATAATAAAATTGCCTTCTGTAGTCATCTATCTTTGATACAGATTTCCCCAGAACAGACATTACCCGTCCTCATTTGTTTTTCACAATCTTGACTCAGCGTTGCTGATGTTTTTCTTTGTAGAATGTGTCTTGAATCCTATCCATTTGCCCATGCTAGTGTTTAGGAGTAGTACAGTTTTTGGGTAAGTTATTTCATGGTCATAATCCATCGAAATACATTTAAGTAGATGATAGGTGATTCTTTGGGCAGCGTGAATACCCAGAAAGAAAGCAGGGTTGAGGCTCAGCTGCACTGGGGGCGATAGGGAGGGGAGAGAGGGGAGAAAGGGTTCTGCGCATCACAGTTGCTTTCTGATTGCAGTGAAGGTAAGGAAACTTCCTCAACGTTAGCATCTCTGATGCTGCTGGTCTTGTAGGGAGCCTTCTATCACTCCACCATAGGAGGCTGGCACTGTAGGGTCTGTTTCCGCCTTCTCTGAGTAATCCCTACCTAGAATTGGCAAGGTTGGGGAGTCAGCGCTAGAGGCCTGCCTCAGACATGCTCAGACCCTCCTGCCTATGAACTGCTTGGGTTTCTAGTACCCTTCGCATTCTATACTCTTCACCCCAAACCTCTAACCCTGCATCCTCTTTGCCCTACTTTCTGCCTTCCTTTCCACCCTTCCCTACCACAGTCTGTGCCTTGGTGCTTACTTTGATTTTCTGAATGCAAACTCTTCTCTGATTGAAGAGTAGTCATTCCATGGAGAGCACCTTCTAAGGAAGGACCTCGGTGCCTCCACCCTGCAGGGCTCCAAGGCTACTGGGGCCTGGGAGGCAGTGAGAAGAAGTCCCCTCCCAGGGGTCACTGAGCCTCAGGGCTTTCTCCATCCACAGACATTTTAAATACTTTTAATGTCCTCAATACTTTTTCTCTTATTATGTTAAAGATTGAGAAAACAACTCCCATCCAGGGTCACTTCTTTCTGATAACCCCTATTCTCAACCTGTCCTTGACCTCAATACACTATTTTGGAAGCCTTGGATACCAGGCTAAAGAAGAAAAGACTCACATTGTGTCACCATTGGGGAACTAATCAAAGATGTGAACTGAGGAAACACACTCAGAGTGAAGGTCTGAGGTGTTTTGGTGCAGGTGGAAAGTCAAGTTGGAGCAGGAAGCTCCTGGGAGCAGGAAGCTCCTGGGAGCCACAGTATTCCTGTGGCCAGAGAGCGGGAACTAGGGAATGAGGCAAGGGTAGATTTGAGAAAACAAGGGAGGCATCAGGTGCAAATGTGGAACTACATTTTTCAAAGTGCGGTCCTTGAACCCCTGGCATTAAAATCATCTGCTCAGGATGGGGAACTTGTTATAAGCACAGCTTATCTAGCCCTTTTTGATCCAGAATCTGTGAGTAAGGTGGTGCGTATCATCAGGGAGCAAGAATATTCTGCCCCTTCTTACGGGGGCAAGAATTGCTGTCTCCTCTTCTAGCTGAACTAAGGATCAAATTGATACAAGACAGATTAACAGGGCAAAATAAAATTTAGTAGGCATGCATATGGGGAATCCATAAAGACATGGAAATTCCGAAGACAGGCAAAATGAGGTATATATGTCATTCTGAATTAAGGAGAAGGGGTTAGGGGTCTGGGATTCCAGAGGAAGGGAATGCGCTTCATAGGGCCAGAAGAAGAGCAGATGTTTGGTAATTAGATGTTTGCCCTGCCATACAGATGGGTTACTCAGATAAAATTTATCTTTGCTAATAACCCTTATTCTGGGAAAGACCTGCAATTTAGATTCTTCTGAGTAGTTAAGGGAGGATACAAATTTTCTCTTGAGGCCACAGGGGCTCAAGTGCCTTCAGCACAAAATAATCCACGTGCCAAAGTGACACATTCCACAGGGCAGTGGGGGTGGTTTGTCCTGAACCTCCTCACCTATGTTTTAAAAAGAACCCCAGGTGATGCATAAGAACTTTAAAGTGACAGAGTGGAGGAAGCTGAAACTTTGGGGCTTCGGGTGTGCAGGCCAGCTTCTCCCCAGCATTGATCTGTCAGGTGAAGGGACCACAATTCTCAGGAGGAGAACAGACACCTGCTAATGAGTTTCAGCTGATGCTTCATGGAAAAATGATGGCGTCTCCTGCTGTAGCAAGACATTTATTTTGATCATAATTATACCAAAGAAGGGGCAGAAAATGACTTGCTGATAATTGGGCATTTCAGGTGGCACCTACAAGCTCTCCAGGCTCAGGCAACAGGAGCGGGTGGTGCTGGCATTGTGTGAGTCACTCCTCTTCGGGACTAGCATTCACTGTGCTATTGCAGGAAAGAGAAATCATGCTGTGCTGAAGTGTCTGGGGTACGCTCACACACTGTGTGTACTGGAGCCTTTCACAGAACAAAACGTGTTGTAGACAGCTGATTGTGTGTGTGCTCTTTTTCATTGGTCTCAGGATAATGGTTTTCTGAGGAGCTAGGAGGCTGCGGGCTGGGGGAGGTTCCTGTGAGCGAGCGAGGAGTTCTTCAGTTTACTTAAAACAATAAAAACTTGTGGCTCGTTTTCCTGTGGATCAAACTATGACACAGGCTTAGTAACCTGTCTCAAATAAGAGGATTGATCGGAGGGAGCCAGATGAGGGAATCAGAGAGTTGGGATTCTGATTCCACATGTGTTCGTAAATTGTCTCCATTTCCGTTAATCACACAGGAAGTTCTCAGATCAGATGGGATGAGTTCATTCACTCATTCATTCAACAAATGCTCTCTGAGATTCCAGCTGTGAACCAAAGCCTTGTCCACGTGGAGCTTACATTCAGGAGGTAGAAAGAAAATGCGACCACAAACACGTGGATATAGAATAAGTCATATAGTGATACCAGTAATGTCTGAGCAGAAAGCTGAAGGAATAAGCCAGGGGATGTGTTTAAGAAGAGGTTCCAGGCATGTGAAATGGGATCTACAAAGTCCTTGACACCATAAGGAGCTGGGGGCATTCCCAAAAATGGGTGAATGGCCAAAGCCGCTGTTGAATAGAGAGCAGGACAAAAGGGTAAGAAGTTTGAAGAAAAGGGTCCAGATCAAAGCAGACCATATAAGCTATGAAGAGCATTTGGATTTTCTAAGTGTGGTAGGAAAAAATGGTACAGTTTTTAGTAAAGGGAATGTCATGAATTGATTTATGTTTAAGGAAATAGGTCCGGCTAAGGCACCTGGGTGGCTCAGTCAGTTAAGTGTCTGCCTTTGGCTCAGGTCATGATCTCGGGGTCCTAGGATCCAGCCCTGCTTTGGCTCTGTACTCAGTGGGAAGTCTGCTTCTCCTCTTCCTCCTTCTGCCCCTCCCCCTGCTCATGCTCTCTCTCGTGGGCTCTCTCTCTTTCAAATAAATAAATCTTTAAAAAATTTTTTTGAAAAGAATTAGGTTCAGCTAATGAGTGGATGGTAATGCCACGAGTCTAAGAAGAAGACCGTGGCGTTACCATCCACTCATTAGAGAGCGAGGGAGGAAAGATGGTAGCTTGGACTGGTTGTGGTTGTGGTAGAAACAGTGTACAAGAAAGGGTTAATAAGAAAGCGTCTCAGACTTGCAGCCAAGCGGTAGGGTGAGGTAACACAGAGGTGGTGAGCCAATGCCCTGGCCCAGAGCAGAACAGAGAGCAAACCCTTCCAGGAAATCATCTCTTCCTCTGAGGAAGGGAGCTGCTATTCCCTCCATATAAAAAAATAATGAACACTACATCAAAAGATAATCATGTACTGTATGGGGACTAGCACAACATAATAAAATAAAAAAAAGATTTAAAAAAATTAAGAAAATGAAAAAAAATTTTTAAATGAAATATTTGAGTTGAAGAAGACAGGGAGATGGTCTGATCCGGCATTTTCATTTGAGGCAGTGAGGTTCAGAGAGGAGCCAGGTCACAGCTGGTTAGGGGCAGAGCTGGGACCAGAGCCCAGGTTCCTCTTGATCCCAAGGATGGTGTCTGTAATTGTGGCCCCATCACGCTGATCGTGATGGGGCCACAATTTATTGATGCTTTAGGAGCCCAAAGTACTTGTATATGTAGGTAGAGCTTAGATCTGAACTTAAAACTTCGAAGGTGGGTATCTAAGTGCAGGGGCCTCCTGCATTGGGCTGAATGACCCTGTCGGTTTCCTCTAACAATAAGATTCTACCCCATTAGCAGAGCCAAAAAAATCAAGAGTCCCAGGACAGCAGGCAGCTAGGTCCCCGATTTTCTCCCATTAACTCAATTGCATTCATGGCCACTGTTCAGAAAAAAAAATATCAATAGTTCTCTTCAAAAGGACTTTTTCTCTTCCCCTTAGCAACTAGAAGAGACTGTCTCCTACCCTGAAAAGTACCCTGCCTTGACTGTGTGCTTATTGGAATAAACACAACTAGATGAGGAAGACAGGGGGTGATTAGGGAATTATGTATAATGGCTGTTCTCACATCCGCTCAGGATGTGAGCTTCTCTCTTGGAAAAGACTGTTCTTAAAAAGGACTCATTTCTGATTGAGCAGTTGGGGCATGGGAAAGGAGGAAGAGCTTTATAAGTTGTTTTTTAAGACTGCCTGCCTACTGTAGTGGCCAGAGGTCCTGGGTTTCTGTTTCCAAAGACAGGGCACAGATCTGGTCCCCTCCTGAACAAAGTGGGACAGCTTCTCTCAAGATGGCAGGGCAGGTGCCTCAACCACATTTGTACTTGACTGCCCATGGGTATAAGGCTGTAAGCATTCATTGGCTATCTCCTGCATGAGCAATGTTGGCAGGGATGTGGGGGTGCGGAAGGACTGGTGGAAGGGTAGCATACAGTGGGGAAAACCCCACATTCCTTCTTAAGCCCAAGGACTAACCACCTGCCAAGTGGGGCAGTGGAGAGAGTGGAGACACACAAGGGGAGAACTCCAGGTGCAGACTGAGAGAGGCTTTACGCCAGAGGGAAGAAGGGGAGCATGGAGCTGACACATTCACCCCAAAGCTGTGTCGTGGGGATGAGCAGGATTTGAGTGCCATTCAACACGTTGTAACAAACCATGCTGTGCTGTGAGTCTGGGAATCACAAGGAGGTCAGAGTCTAGTGGGAGAGACAAGCCTGGAGGTAGTAATTGTGGTTGGAACAGAATCAGGGGAGAGTGACACCACCCCACCCTGGGTGGGTTATTAAAGAGTAGTCTTTCCAGAACTAGTGATTTTGAGATGGTGCTTAAAGGATGAATAGGAAGGAGACCAGGAGACGAAGATAGGGAGGAGGAAGGAGGTGGACATTTCAAGTGAAGTTGAAAGTAGTAAGAGCAGAGCTCAGGAAGCAAGAAGCAGTTTTTGGGTTGTTCAGGGGTGAGGCGGGGACTCACTGGAGGTGAGGTTGAGAAGGGGTGAGGTGGCCACAGAAGACTTTGCATGTCAGGTTAAGGGATCCCCTCCCCAAAAAAACTACGTCCCAGTGAAATGCCCTTTCAAGAATGTACAGGTTGGGCGCCTGGGTGGCTCAGTGGGTTAAAGCCTCTGCCATCGGCTCAGGTCATGATCCCAGGGTCTTGGGATCGAGTCCCGCATCGGGCCCTCTGCTCAGCAGGGAGCCTGTTTCCCTTCCTCTCTCTCTGCCTACTTGTGATCTCTGTCAAATAAATAAATAAAATCTTTAAAAAAAAGAAAATGAAGAATGTACAGGTTAATTCCATTTAAGTCTAAGTTTGTGTTTTTCAAATGGATTTGGTGTCCCTATTTTGTTAATTTTAGGATCCAACTATATTAGCACCTTATAACTTATTTTTAAACCCAAATGTATAAAATTGCTTCTTTGAAACTAAAGATACATCTTGCCAGAATCAGATTGACAGCTATCACTGGGTGCTACTTCCCACTCAAGTTCACAGGCATAACTGTCATTTATCAGAACCAGAGCGCAAGTATGAAAATGGAAAGAAAACAGAAGAATCTGTTATCTCTGTGCTGTCCCTTATAACTCTTTTGCTTATGCACCAGTGACCAGATCCTCCTTCCGCACAGTTACTCAAGCTGTGCCCCGGGGGGGTCAGCCTTCCACTGCCCCACTATGGCCCCCATACCTAACCACCAAACCTGGCCGTTCTCTCCCCCAAATATTACCCACACACACTGCCTTTGGGCTCATCTGAGCCACCATTGCCTCCTGTCAGGATTTCTGCAATAACATCCCGTTTCCCCACCTCTACTCTTGCCTCCCTCTGATTCTCCACAAAGCAAAAGTAGTAACTTTTAAATTCAGGTCTTTATTCTTGCACCAGCCCTTCAGTGGCATTTAGGACGAGCCCTGGAATCTGACTGGGCACACCAGGGCTCAGCATATCTGGTTCCTGCCCTCTCTGGGCTCATCACCCACTTACCACTACTCGGGCCATGCTGATGTTTTTCCTTCCTAGCTTGGTTAAGTCCTCCTCTTGGGTAAGTCCTATTCAGCGCTCAGCTACACCCTCACTTCTTCAGATAGTCCTTCCCTGATTGTTGACCCTTTCACCACTGCAACTGATGACATTGTGTGATCTCCTGTGCGGTGCCTGTTCCCACCATAGTCTAGGTTCCCAGAGTCAAGGCCCTGCCTGCCTTGTTTAATACTACATCCTGGGCTCTTCTGGGGCCCAGCACTGGGGCACAATAAGACTAATAAGTATCTATCTGAATCCAGTGACATTCACATCCCTCATATGCTTCTTTGCTTCATGAAGAACCCGCAGGCATAAACTAAAAAGTAAAACCTTCTATGTTGGAAACACTTGAAAACCAATTCAAAGCCATTCATAGGATTACTAACTATCCTCCTGTCCTATCTTGACTAAAATTGATAATTGATTATTTTAAATAAAATTTTGTAGATGAGAGAATTAAACAGGGGTAGCTAGTGTGGGGTGCCTTGGTGGATGCATAGTTCAGTAGGGTTCCAGGGATTTGGCTAGAAATGCAATTTAGTCTTCAACCAGTGATGTCTCAAGTCTGGGATGCACCAGAAACTGTGGGATAGCCTACTTTCCAGTGCTGCATGTTAATTTGCAGGGTATGATGTAATTATCAGACACTGTTGGTGTCTGCTCAGAAAGCACATTTCTCTGGGGCAAAGCTAGATTGTACTCCCAGAACTGGGGGACATGGAATCAGGGTCAAGAGAGCATGGGGTCTAAATGTGTGTCAGATAAGGCTGGCTCCAACTGAACTGTCCGACACAAAATGGCCAGAAGTCATGGGGTGTCTGGGTGGCTCAGTGGATTAAGCCTCTGCCTTCAGCTCAGGTCGTGATCTCAGGGTCCTGGGATCGAGCCCCGAGTCGGGCCCTCTGCTCAGCAGGGAGCCTGCTTCCCCCTCTCTCTCTGCCCGCCTCTCTGCCTACTTGTGATTTCTCTCTCTATCTAATAAATAAGATCTTTTTTAAAAAAATGATCAGAAATCAGCATTTTAAACAATACCTCCTATAGTGATTATGTTTCTCTATCCTTGGGTACGTTTTCAGTCTCTATGGATTATTAAAGTAATTTTGTTCACATGCTAAATCATTTGCCGTTTTATTTGTTAAATTGATTTCCATGCCGTCTCTGCATCTTCACAGAGCTTGCTCATGGGTTCCCCACAGCTTCGGTTCTGATGACAGAAGCTGGACTGGATGGGGACAATATAAAATCACAGAGCAATCAAATTTATGTTTAAGCTAATAAAAATCTATCAAATATGAATAATAGATTTTTAAGAGGTTAAGGTAGAGCTAATTAAGTCAACTTAAGTGTCATTAACTGACAATGAATTGACATTTTAAAGAAAGCAAAAGAACTTAAATAGAACACAAATTGCTTTTTGAGAGAAGTTTACAAGTTGTGAAATTACCCCTGGGGAGTATAAAAGCTAACCATTTGTGAGCCAGTAGATGGAAAGCTTTCCTCTTAAACCCATTTGTTTTAGCATAACAAATTTTATTAAAACTAGAGATACAAAATGAAATGAAATAAAATAAACTCATTAAAACATTGCCAGACAAGCAGGTCACACTTAACTGCTCACACCTAAAAACCAAAATTGTAATTTGAAAATCTGTTATAAATTCTGAAGAAATTATCAAAAGCCACAAGACAGCCCTTTTATATATAAAAATTATCAAAATTGGGGTGCCTGGGTGGCTCAGTGGGTTGAGCCTCTGCCTTCAGCTCAGGTCATGATCTCAGGGTCCTGGGATGGAGCCCCGAATCTGGCTCTCTGCTCAGCAGGGAGCCTGCTTCCCCTCCCGCTCTGCCTGCCTCTCTGACTACTTATGATCTCTCTCTCTCTGTCAAATAAATAAAATCCTAAAAAAAAATTATCAAAATTATCCATAAACTTCACTTCATGGGATTAACATAAGTTTAATATATAAAAATTATCAAAATTATCCATAAGCTTCACTTCATGGGATTAACAAAAGTTTAAATATGCATAAAGGTTATAAAACTGCACTTTCAATGGTATGTAAGACATGGAAAACTTTGTGACTAGAAATACTTCTCTTTGACCTTGCGTGCTGTTGTTCATCATCCTCTTTACAATAGAAAATTGTGGGTTCACGTTGTGTCAAGTCAAGTAAAAATGCACTCTCCTGATTTTTGTTGTTATTGCTGAAATTCTCCCATACATAATTCTAGAGAGATGTGGGCTCTCCTTTCTTCGAGGAAAGGGATATTTAGATTTCCTTTCAGTGCTGCCTTTCGGTGTTTGCAAAAGATAAAAACCCAGTTCGTTTACTACTGCAATTTCTTTTCATAGACATGCCTCTAGAATATTAAAAACATATATTGCCAGAATTTGTTGTATAAAATATTTAAATCTCTACACCCAGTGTTTATATAGTCATTTTCTAAAAAGCCTTTCTTTTCTCCTTTTTAATGGGCAATTGTCTGACATTCCAGTTTTGTTAAACGGATGTTTGTTAAATCTCGTTTTTATATTCCTGCGTACATTTCTCTGACCTAATATCCATCTTGTTGTGGGCCTTGTGGTAGTGTCCTGAGACTTTGAAGCCTTCCATACTTTGTGCAATTGCAGGTGTAATTTATTTCAAATGTTAAAGAAAGTGAAGCCAAAGACTAGATTCTCTGGAGACAGAACTCCTGTGCTTGTACTTCATGGGATTATTTGGTCTATCTGCTTGCCATGGGGTAGTCTGTAGAAGAAACAGAGGAATGGACTAAAGCATCCTTTTATTTATTTACTTTCTTACTTAAAGAATTTATTTATTTATTTATTTATTTGAGAGAGAGAGAATGTGCACATGCAAGAGCGGGGGGGTTGGGCAGAGGGATACAAGAAGCAGACTCTCAGGGCACTGAGATCATGACCTAAGCTGAAAGCAGGTGCCCAACCTATGGAACACCCAGGACCTCCCTTAAGCATCCTTTAAAACAGGCCTGTTTCATCTAGATCATTTTTCCCAGAAAGTTCTAGAAGGACTAGAACCTGAGAAGGCTAGCATACCATTAACCAAATGTTCCGATTAACTCCAGAATAGCCAGAATAGAGTGGGCTCAGTTGTCTTGGCAGGATCTCTAGCAGGTGTGTGGCTGTACACTCTAACTGGTTTAATTGTGGCCACCTGCTTTACTGAGTGCCAACTCTGGGAGGCACATGTTTGTTGGGCCATCGGCGTGAATGCAAAATAGATGTTAAACGCTGTCGTCCTCCCTCCATTTCAAGGCTTCTGCTAAGGGGTTTCCACTCCCGGTGTCCAGTGCCTCTGAGGACAACATATTTTCTCACCTTCTCAGCATCCCCTCCTTCATCCCTCTACTGCTCCAGCCACATCTATTCCAGCTTCTCTAAATACCAAGGGAAATGTCCTGAGGCCAAATCACTCCATCTGAAGCCTAGAAAAACATGGGGTCTCCACTTTTTTCCAGGAGAAACCATAGATACTAAAGGCCTTAGGATGTAAGACCTTAATTTATTTGGTTGGTTGGCTGGGGCTGATTGGAGGAGAGGGGTGGGAGGAAGCCAGAAAGGACAGTTGTCCTGGTGACCACTCTCTGGAGCAGCCAGGTAGGGCCTAACCAGTGCCAACTTTCCTCTCGAGATTAGGAGGGGAGTCCCAGGAGTGCAAGGAGGCAGGGTCCCTGTGAACATGGCTGTGAGCATTTTTATGAGGAAGTAAGGGATGAGGAAGCCTTCAGGGCCTAGGAATCGCCCTGAGCTGACACTGCCTCATTTTCTGCCCGTGTGCCTGACTTTATGTGGGTCACTAACTCCAAGCAGGTTAGTGAGGGGCTTAAACAGTGCCTGACAGTCTGTGTAGCTTGTTTAAAATAATGGAAAAATCAAGGCTGGGAAAACTGAACGAGTAACGAGGGACTATCCTGGCAATCAAAGATGAGTTGACTCTAGTTAAGGGTGGGAGCATTACATCACCAATGACAGTAATGAAATCCCTGGGTCCATGGTGGGCCGAATATGTCCAGCTGGACTGCTGCTTTCTGATGGGGATGGGAACTCCAGGACGCTGGCGGTCGCTGCTATTGTCACATGGCTTTCCTTCTGCCAGGGAGTCATTGTTTCTGTCCTCCTCTGAACAGGTGTTGGACTGGATTGAAAACCACGGTGAGGCCTTTCTCAGCAAACACACCGGGGTGGGGAAGTCGCTGCATCGAGCCCGGGCCCTGCAGAAGAGGCACGATGACTTCGAAGAGGTGGCTCAGGTGAGAAGCTGTGTGTGGTTGTGTGTGTGTGTGTGTGTGTGTGTGTGTGTGTGTGTAGTTGGGTGAGGGAGGCCGGGGCTACGGTTTTGGTATTTGCTGAGGCACATCGTGTTTAGGGCCCAGTCAGGGCTGCCTTCCTGCCTGATGCAAGGAGACACTTGTCTGCTCTTGGATCACTAGGTACCTGATAGACCCTTAGTTTTGGGTCTTCAGAGAAAATCTTCCTGCCAACAGGATCTGTAAATGACTTGTCCCCAAGGTGGTGATGGCAGAAGGAACTGACACTGGGAACATAGACAGCCCAGAACTACTACTTATGGTTATCACCACAGGCAAGTGGGAGCTGGAAATCAGCCTTAGGTCTGCTTGCAGAACTGTGTGTCCTCCAGGATCCGGAGGAAGAGATGGCACCTGCTTCTGCAAGGCTGACTGTGCCCAGAGAATATGGCATAATATTTTGTCTTTTAGCTGAGCTGTACACCTAATCCCCAAAGGGCATTTTTATCTAATTACACAAAGATGCTGTGAGAGGCCTTGACCATTTGGCTTCATGGTGGAGGGATAGAAGAGGGTTTTTGGTTCTGAGCCTGAAGCCCCCCAATTTTATCCTAACTCTCTTATATTTCTCTCTATATATATTTATATATATCTCTTATATTTGTTTCTTTTGGGGAGTTCTTCCATGGGTCCTGAGCATCTTCATCTTCAAGATGAAATACTACTCTGTCCATTTATCTTGTCAGACATGATCAGTTGCAGTAGGAAATAAGACCTAAAAATGAAGCAGGGAAGGGGCATCTGTCAGGGAATCAGTATGGGACAAAAGGGAGGATGACCACAGCTGTAACCAGGCCCAGCTCCCATCCTACCACGTGGGCAGTCCTCATGGTGGGTGTCATCCTGGGGGTCGTGCAGAGTGCCAGCCCCCATGCCAGGAGGCTACCAGCCCCAGACAAAACTGTGGGTGAGCCATGGATGCCAAAGGTGAGCCCCTGCCAAGAACCAAAGGGATCTGCTGGAGGACAGGAGAGTGGTGGGAGCAAACCACATCTCTAAGGAAGCTCCAAGTGTGTTCTGGAATGTGAGAGGCCTGGCAGGTGCCAGAAAGACTGAGTCACTAGTGACCTCAAGCTGGGAATACAGATGGATTAGACCCAACCCATGCAATAAAGAAAGCCTCATATAGAATCTTTGTGCACAGTTGGTGGGAATGTAAAGTGATGGAGTCACTGTATGGCAATTCCTCAAAAAATTAAACATAGACTTACCATATGATTCAGCAATCCTGATTCTACATATATACTCAGAAAAATTAAAGGCTGGGATGTGAAAAGATTCTTGTATACCCATGTTCAGAGCAGCATTATTCACAATAGCAAAAAGGTGGGAGTAACCCAAGTGACCAGATGAAATTATGCTATGTGAAATAAGTCAGTCTTGAAAGGACAAATAGGAGTCCACTTATATGAAGTACCCAGAGTAGTCATATTCATAGAGACAGAAAGAATGATGGTTGCTAGGGGCTGGGGCAAGGGAGGGAATAGAGAGTTATTATTTAATGGATCCAGAGTTTCAACTTTATCAGATAAAGAGTTCTGGAGATGGATGCTGGTCATGGTAGCACAACAGTGTGAATTTATTTAATGCCACTGAACTTAAAATGTTTTACATTATGTATATTCTGCTACCACCACAAGAACAAAAAAAAACAAGCCTCATCCCTACAAAGACCTTCAGCAGAATGGGCTGGATCACACCCATGTCATATAGACAGGGGCCATATAGGCCTCTGGATATAGCACAGACCCAAAATATCTGAGTGTCCAGACATTCTGGGTGCTTCTGCTGTCAGGGGACAAAGGGTGGGACAGGGCCACATAGACTCCCTTTCTGCTGAGAGTGGGGTTGTGGTGTCTGGGGCAGTCTATTGGGATGGAGCCATCTCACAGCTGTGATGTTCTTGCCCCTTGGTTTTCCTGTGACTCAGCCCTTCCTCACTCAGAAAGGATATCCCACAGCCCTGAGCCAGCCAGCGCCCCCTCACCCTCTTCCTGCTGCAGCCTCAGAGGCAATGCCAACTTGGTTATCGGCCCTTGAGGGCACTGTTGTTTTGTGTGTTGTTACAACCCAGGAAGCCCCCCGGACTCTAACCTGCCTTCTCCCAACTGCTCCCCTACCTTCTTACTGGTGCCTCATAAGCCTTTCACATGGGACAATGCCTTCCAATCAGTAGCAGAGACATACTCACTTAAATTCATATTAAAGAAAGAATGGACACATTTTTGAGAGCCTGTGTTTCCATTATATATTTTGTCCACCAGTCCTGAGTGGTGGATAGTATTAGTCTTGTTTTATAGAAGATGAATACTAAAGCTCAGAAAATTCTTCAGTGTGCCCATACCATCTGGCTTGTCAGGAGCTCTGCTAGGATTCAAGCTCAGGTGTGTCTGACCACAGAGTCATGTTTTTACCCTAACTTCATGCTGCCCTTCCTTAGTGAAGTATGGGACCTGGGTGTAAAATTCATTTCAAAGTGCCAGTTGGCTCATGAAGAGTACAGAACAAAGAGCAAGAGTGCGGGGTGTGGAGAGGAGACGCTGCTGTGGCCATTCCATTTGACATACAACTTTTCCCAGGCTCTGCCAGTGAGTAATGTCTTGCTATAATCCACTTCTCCCTGTCCCTGCTTTCAGGGAAGATGGTATCTTTCTTAGGAGAGAGAGTTCTACCTTCTAAAGGGCTCATGCTTTTCAAATTTTCCCTCTGGAAAGGGGACAGATATGGACAACAGAGGGCTCACATAAGTAAGGGGCCATGAAGTTGCCATATTGCCCTGTAAGTCAGTCTTTAGAGATGAATCTCATAGTCTAGTAATAAGTCCTGTTTTGTTTTCTCATCCCTACTCTGGGGAAGGGAGTGGAGCTGCCTAGCATCCTGGAATTGGTAGTCCACATTGGAAAACTAATGTGATTGCGGCAAAGGCAGATGGACTGGCAGCAGCCTCAGATCTGCTTTGTTCTGTGCAAAGTGATCATCACGCTCAAGTGGTGGGAAAGGAGATGATCCAGGCAGGAAAGGGTGTGCTCTCTCTCTCTTACTTCTGTTCTCGATCAAGTGAGGGCCACTGGGAGGGGAGGAGTAGATTTAATCAGGATTAGACAATTCTTGAGTCAGAGATCAATGCTGTAGAGCCCAAGCAGGGATTCTCTTGTTGCTTGTTGGTTGGGGTTGCTAGTTAAGAGATCTAGTCAGGAAGGACATCACAAATGGTGAGGAGTACGAGGCTGGGGGTTCACTCATAGCCAGTCCTACAGAGGGTCATGATTCAGTGAAGGAATCTCTTTTAATGTCATGATTTTATGGTTCCATAACCTGAGGCTGATTGATATGAGAAGAAAATTCTGAGCACCCGTTTTCTACATTCAAGTTAAAAAATTGTCTTGAATCAAAGCAGGAAGGGAGCTATAGCACCTGTTGTACCCCTGGGATGCTGTCCTTCTACAGGGAAGAGCAAGTCCTCCAATGCACAGGGAGATGCCCGAGGGCAATGTGAACTCCTGGAACAGATACGCCTCTGCCTCTCCTTACATGAGATCATGTAAAGACATTTAAGACAATGGTAGAAATATCAATTATATCTGAGAAGAAATAATGTGGTAAACCATGACCTTACATTTTGTGTTTATTAGCTCTTGAACCCATTTTAAACAAATGCACCCATCATTTGGGGGAAATGAAGTATTTATGGTCCTCACTCCATCCTGCAGATGGCACCCTTTGAATAGGCTCCCTGGAAGCGAAGCTGAAAGGGAAGGGAGTTCCCCCCCCCCACCCCCTCGGGTACTTACTGCTGCCAGGGGAGGCTCCTGACAGGCAGGTGGGAGAGTCTGGGGCCACGTGTGCACGAGGGGGTCTGTCTCTATAAATATTTCTAGTCCACGCTACTGAGATTCTCTGTGCTCAGATAGAAGACCTGGGCCCTAGTGGGAACCCTTCTGGTCCTGGTAGACACTTTACTTAAGTGGCCTATTAACTCATCACATAACTCAGGCTATAGAGTTCATCAGATTTCCAAAGACACTTATTATATTTTTTTTAAAGATTTTTATTTATTTATTTGAGAGCGAGACAGTGAGAGAGAGCCTGAGAGGGCTGAAGGTCAGAGGGAGAAGCAGACTCCCCGTGGAGCTGGGAGCCCGATGAGGGACACGATCCCGAGAGTCTGGGATCACGACTTGAGCTGAAGGCAGCCGCCCATCCAATTGAGCCACCCAGGTGCCTGAAAAGACACTTATTATATTTTTATATATATTTATGTTGCATGGTAGTCATTATCAGGAGTATAAAAAAGCATAAGCTAGAGTTGCTGCCCGTCATAGTGTGACTGTAAGGGGATACATGTGTCCACATGTGCCCAGAGGGAGTATGGGCTATGGTACTGTTATTTTGTCCTGAGATATTTGCTATTACTCAGAAGGAAAGTACTCAAGTGCCTGTGGTTTAGATAGCAGCTGTGCGGGCTCTGTGAGTGGTCTGCTTTATGACCTCATTATCTGGAATGCCAGACTTTCTGTAAGCTAGCTTAGTAAAAAATTAGCGATCATTTGCACTCAAATATATATTATCTAAAATCTCAAAGCACCAAATCACATTTAAAGCTAAGCTTATTAAATAGCTTTTGTGTAACATTTTTGAAAGAACAGACCATTTAAAGGAAGATTTAAAGAAATATAAATTTTTATATATATATATATGCATAATTAAGCACTTCATTCAACAATCTCTGGTTAGTTGTTTGTCTGACTCTTGCTTTTTTCTCAAACTTGGATAGAAAACACTTAAAAAATCATTCTGAGTCTTGGGGTCACAATAGGCAAAATGGAAGGGAAGCATTTTAGTAGACCTATCAGTGACCTTACCTGTTAAAGATCTTCAAGGTATAATCAGCTAACTTACTAGAGCTCCAAGGGCAGGTAGAATAGGGAATCCATAGGAGTAGAAAGCCCCTGCCCTCAGACAGACAGTAGTACTCATCAGTTCCCAAGGCCATCAAGTCTTTGTCGGGCACCTTGAGAAATGAAAGAGATGTAACAGTTTCCGTCTTGAGGAAATCATGATCCAAAGAGAAACATGCATTAAACATACTCTAACCCTATAAGAATTCCCATGGTTTGAAAGGAAGCATAATCTTTATCCTTTCAGGGTTTTCAAGGAGCACTTTTCAGTGAAACCAAGATAAACCATTAGTTCATTTGGTGATCCAATAAACATGCCTGCCTAGGGGATGGCGTGGTGATCTTTGGAGTAAGTTCCATCTTTCTTTTCATGCCTGAGATGGTGACCAATTATAGCAACTGCAGATGCGAGCAGAAGGAAAAGGTGGGAAAGCTTCAACAGATGCTGTTTCACACTCCAGCTTCTTGGAGAGGACAAAAGTTTCTTCAGCAGGATGAAAAAAAATAGTGAGGAAGAAAGCCAGGAAAATACAGAGAAATTAATATCATGAAGTGGGCAAGTGGAAGAAATGAAGAACAATCTTGTTACCCTTTGGATCTTGCATGGCATTCAGCCCACTTGAGGGGATTCAGGATATTCCCTCCACAAACACCAGCGAAAAGTTGCATGAGCTGATGGGAGGGCTTTTGGGACCACTCTCAGGAAGAAGAAAGATAGGTTATATTCTGGAGAACTCCCAACTATGGGTTTTGAAGGTCACTTTATATACACTTGATGTGGAAATTGAGAGGGGATCAGAGCCAATATCCAAGATATTATAGTCTACCAAGAACTTCTTATCAAGACCATGAATTGACCCCCCACCCCCACTTCTGGTGCTTCCTCTATGGAACAAATGGCACATTCAGAAGAAATTGATACTACATTCCTAATGATTTTAAGTTCTGGGTAGTGAACTGAAGGACTCAAAAGCACTGGTGACATTCTTATCTCTTGTTCCATGTGATGGCAGGGACTGTGGAAAAGAGGGGAGACATTGAAAAACAAATGGCTGCCTATGTAGATGGTGTTTTCAGAAGTGTTCTGGGGTATACCCTACAGAGCCAGGATGATGGACTTCTGGTAAGGGAAGAGTGCATCTCGTAAAGATTGGGGAAGGTCTGGCAGAAAGCTTTGCTGCTCTATCTAGAAAGATGGAAGTGAACTTTGAAGTGGAAGGAGAAAATTATCCTAGTAATGTGGGGCACCATAGAAGTGACATAGAAAGAAGCACCTTGTGAAGGAGATGCCCTTAGGTCATTTTAGGTAGGAAAATACAAATACAATTGCATATATATATATATATAAACATATTACAATATGTATATATACTTATATATGTACTTAAATTTTAATACCAGGATACAAATATAATAAACATTCCTGAGACTTTAGGGTATTGAGCTTATAACTAGAAAACTGAGAGAAAAGGATTTTTTGTTTAAAGGACTCATTCTAACAGGAAGGATGAACATGTATCAGAAGGGACCACATCAGTATGAGATCTACAAACCTGAGAGTAGTAAACAATATGGAGAAGTAATAGAGATATAAGAAGAGGGAAAAAAACTGACTGCACTGGAAAGGACCATGGTCTGCTCTATCACAATGAGGGTGTGGGAAATGCTGTTCTGTTATGATTTCACTTCCGGTTCAAGGGAAAACATGGTGGTGATGACAGTCCTCAAATTTCCCAGAATCTCCTGTAAATTTTGTGACACTGTAAATAAAACATCTTTATGTTGTTGAGAGTCAAAGATTCTGCGTGAAAGAGAACAAATCATTGTAGAAAAGTTCAAAGGAGTATAGGTTGTGTCTAGACTCTCAAGAACAATGACCTTTAGATGAAAGGGCTTAGACTTGGCTCTTAAAGCAGAGAGAAATAGTAAAGGCTTTTGAATAATGATATAAATTAAAACACAGTTCACCCGTGAATAACGCAGGAGTCAGGCACCACCCCTTGCGTAGTCAAAAATCTGCATATAATTTTGATTCCTCAAGCACTGCTAATAGCCTGTTGACAAGAAGACTCACTGATAACATAGTCAATTAACACATATTTTTACATTTTATATATATTACGTGCTATATTCTTACAATAAACTAGAGAAAAGAAAAATGTTAAGAAAACCATAAGGAAGAGAAAATACATTTACAGGACTCTACTGTATTTGTAAAAAAAAAACCCCACAATAAATGGACCCACTTGGTTCAAGCTCATTGTTGATCAATGGTCAACTGTATAATCTCTAAACCAGAGAAGTAAGGATTTCTCTGTCCACTGGCTATTTAAATCACATATGTAGTATTGTGCCTAATTTGAGAAAATATATATTCAAAAGGAGATTGACAAACTGTACTTGATTGTGAGAAGACTGCTAGGATAGTGAAATTCAAGTAACTGGATATATTCCGTTTTGAGTAAATAGTGTTTTATGGAACGCAGGGCAATAGGCTTGATAGTTGAAGGCTTCCTGTAGAAGAGATAAGGGTGGAAGGGATAGTAAAGCCAATTTTAGCTTCATTCAGATATAACTTCTAGCCCATACTTGATTTTTTATGAGCTGTCCAAAATCAGAATGAAATACTTTGTGATGTCGTTTGCTTCTTACCACTCGAGGTTTTCCGGTAGAGGTGACCCTTTATTCCCTTAGGATATAAAAATCCTCAAGTCTTCCTATTTTAAAAATGAACAAACAAAAAAAGTGAATAAAAAGAAACTTGAGCTATCTTTTATGATAGTTTAGACTGCTTTCTCTGTGCTTCTCCTTTCCTTCATAGCCCAGGTGTTTGAGAGAAGAGTCTTTATTTGCCACCTCTACTTCCTCATCTCCTAGATGCGCTTTGACCCCTGCCATTGGACTTCTGCTCCCTCTGGGCAAATGAGGATAATCTTATCCAAGTCTTCAACTGGGCTTTTTTGTTGCTAAATCCAAAGGACACTTTTCAGATATTAAATGGTCTTCGGAAGGCATTTGACCCTGTCGACCATTTCCTCCTTTGTAAATTCTCTCCCCCCAGCCTTCCATGACACCATGCTCTCTTAGTTTCCTTACATCTTTCTGGCTGGTCCTTCTTGGGCTCTTCTCCCTTTTCCCAAGGATTTCCTCAGACCATCTCTTCTCATAGTACACCCCAGGCATGATTTTATACTCTGTCGTAGCCTCAACTGCCACCCTTAGTCTGATGGCTCTGAAATCCATGTCATATCTCTGATCTCACCCCAGAGCAACCTGTTCATAAACCCGTTAACTCTCTGGACACATCTACTTCGATTTCTTGGAGGGTTCTCAAATCCAGTGTATCCAAAATTTATTTTATCATTTTCCACCCCTTCTAGATGTGTTCTACTTCCTGTATTCCCCACGCCAGGAAGGGACACCAACAACCCATTTGCTCAAGCCAGAAACTTGGGAGTCATTCTTGACTTCTACTTTGCTCTCATACCTTATGAATCCTTTGCAAAGTCCTACTGATGCTACCTCTTTATGTGTCCCTTTCCTTTCATCTCTCTTGCCACTGCCTGAGATCAGAGTCTCATTATCTCATCTTTGGTTTGTCACACTATCCTCCTGTTTTCCCTAACTTGGCATAGTCTCCTTAAATCCTTCCCCACACTGCCATAAGTTCAAACTATTGATATCATAAAACTTTTTATGACCTGGCTACTGCCTCTCTGGCTTTATCTCTTATCCCTCATGTGCTCCCTTTACCGCCCCCCCCATACTCCTGATATTCCCATTTGTACCTGAACATCCCATGCTCTCAGGTGTCAGTGCTGTCTGCTCTTTTATCACTCCCATTTATTTAAGTCTGACCACCCCTGGCAGCTTCTGTTCATCTTGAAACAATCATATCAAGTATCTTCTCTTCTCAGAAGTGGTCTCTGCAGTTTGGTTAAATGCCCCTTTTATAGGCATTCACTTATTTTAACCATATCCCTGTGATGGCAGTTATCATGCAGTGTCATCATTAATTTTAGGCCAGCCTCACTCCCTAGCTGGACTGTGACTTCCTTAGAGCATGAATTTTGTCTCATTACTCTTTTTATCTCAATGCCTAGCACAGAGAGCCTAACAGGCAATTGGCACTTGAAAAAGTAAATGAATGGTACAGAGAGGATTTCTTTGTGGGATGGATATCAAGTCCGATTATCTCTGAGATCCCTTCCAATTCCAATTCATGATAAATGGAAGAGAAGTAGATTGGATGAATATTCATAAGAATGCAAGCCCCAGAATCATATAGCCTGGGGCCTGAGAGGCACCCTGTTAGAATTAGTGAGACTGCACTGAGCTGGGATCAACCTGGACGGCAATGCCCAGGATCTGACACTTGGAAAGAAGCATTTTTTTAGTCATATTTTGAGTGAGGTTTTTGGACTCTGCTGTGCTTTTTTTTTTTTTAATTGAAAAAAAAAAAAAACCCTAAAAAATAATTTCAGTTGAAGTCCTAAGAAACCAATCTTGACAAGAGGAAATGATAATCATTACTATGTGCATTTCCAGCTCCACTAAGTTTCCATGATTTTTCCAGCTGGGATAGCTATCGTCATACCGTATTGTTAATCCTCTTCCTCTTTAGCTTATATGTAGTGAAGTTTTTTCTCTCTTGCAAAAATTCTTTTTTGAGAGATGAATAATATTGACCTTTTCCAAAAGAATTTTAAAGGGAAAAAAAGAAAATATATAAAAAGTAAATTAGATAAAAGAAGTATACAGTATACTGATTTTATGTTCAGTATATTCATTCTAAGTCCAAGATAGCTCATTTGGTCATACTTCTTTTGATTCAGTATATCATGTTCATTGATAGATACTTTTTTTGCTTCTCCCTATTGAAGAGACCCTAACATCAACAACAATAATGATAGTAGCATAACTCTTACTGAGTACTTTCTGTGTGCTGGACACTGTTCTATTTTTCCTATACTAACTCACTTAATCCTTATAACATTAATGAGTTAGGTATTTCTTTTTTTCAATTTTTTTAATTCAAGTATGATTAAGATACAGTCTTCTATTAGTTTCAGGTTTACAATATCATAATTCAGCCATTCTATACGTTTCTCAGTGCTCATCAATATAAATGTTCTATTAATCCCTTTATCTATTTCACCCATTCCCCCCATTAACCTCCCCTCTAGAAACCACCAGTTTATTCTCCATATTTGAGTTCATTTTTTGGTCTCTTTTTTCTTTATTCATTTATTTTGTTTCTTAAATTCTGCATATGAGTCATATTTGCGTATCCCTGAATGACTTCTCTCACTTAAGCACTATAACTTCTAAGTTGTTGTTGATGCAAACGGCAAGATTTCATTCTTTTTTATGGCTGAGTAATATTCCATTATATGAATATTATTATGTTATATTATATATTAATATTCCTTTATACACACATATACACACACCACATCATCTTTTTACACTCATCTATAATGGCCACTTGGGTTTGGGTTGCTTCCATATCTTGGCTATTAGGAAAAAACGCTCCAGTAAACATAAGATTACAAATATCTTTTTGAATTACTGTTTTCGTATTCCTTGGGTAAATATCCAGTAGTGGAATTACTGGATCATATGGTAGTTCTACTTTTAATTTTTTGAGGAGTCTCCACAATGTTTTTCCACTGTGGCTACATGGTCTCATTCCTACCAATAGTGCATGAGGGTTCCTTTTTCTTCATATCCTTGCCAACATTTCTCATGTTTTTTATTTTAACCCTTCTGAGATAAAGTGATATCTCATTGTGGTTTTGATTTGCATTTCCCTGATGCCTAGTGATGTTGGGTCTCTTTTCTTATGTCTGTTGGTCATTTGTATATCTTCTTTGGGAAAATGTCTATTTAGGTCCTCTGCTGGTTTTTTTAATTGGATTATCTGGTTTATTGGTGTTGAGTTGTATAAGTTCTTTATATATTTTGGATATCAACTCCTCATTGGATATGTAATTTGCAAATGTCTTCTGCCATTCAGTAGGTTGCTTTTTTGTTTTACTGGTGGTTTCCTTTGCTGTGTATTGGTCTTAGGCCAGTCACTTCATTTCCCTGAGCCTCAGTGCCCTTCTCTAAACTGGATCTAGGGACAGCTACCCCGGGGAGTGATGTGACTGTTGGAAATAACATATGGCAAGTGCCTAATAGAGAATTTGGTTCATAGGAGATGCTTGATGAACAGTGGCCTCTGTGGCAGCAGTGGTGGCCATGGTGTGGTGATGATAGAATATCTCTAAGCCTCAGTGTCTTCCAGGCTGGGTTATCAAGTACCCCGCTATCATCTCTCAACACTCAGCTTGGTGTGGGCTGCTTAACCATGTTGGGAAGAGTAGGTCTCTTCCCTTTTCTATATTCTTGCCTCCTTTATCATAGACTAGTTGTCCGTATAAGTGTGGCTTTATTTCTGGACTCTCTATTCTGTCCCCTGCATCCATATATTTGATTTTATGCCAATACCATACTGTGCCATACGGTATGCCATACAAGTGCCAAAGGGACAGATCAGCTATGGGTACTGAGAAGCCTGATCTTCAGGTTAAATATTATGGAAGAAATGGCCATCTAATTTGACCAATCAGAACCAAGGGAACAAATGGAATAATGGTGCATTCTGCCTGGGGGCGGTAGGTACTGGGTACCCAGTACTGGGCATCCAGGAGTGAATATGTTCAGAGATGCAAGGAGGAGAATGGGCAGTTTGCCTGTGGGAAGGCTCTCAAAAGATAGCAAGGCTCCAGCTACTAGGCTACAAGTTGGAGGCAGGGTTCCTGGGACATCAGGTAAGGAAGGACTAATTCTAAGGGACGGGATCAAAACTGGGCATCAGGCAGGGCTGGATGGTTGCCAAGGGGACCTGATGTGGAGGTCTGTTGGTGAGATGTGTGTTTCCATTTGATTTCTGAAACTGGGCTGGAGCCAAGCCTGCCACAGGGCCCCAAGAAAGGGAGAAGGAAGAAAAGAGAGTCTGGGCACCAAGTGAGAACACTCTCCACTCTAGAGAATTTTCAGGCTCAGTGCCCTTCTTAGAAGGGTACCAAGAGGGCGCCTGGGTGGCTCAGTGGGTTAAGCCTCTGCCTTTGGCTCAGTGGGTTAAGCCGCTGCCTCTGGAGGATCTCACGGTCTCAGGATGAGTTCCGCATCGGGCTCTCTGCTCAGCAGGGAGCCTGCTTCCTCCTCTCTCTCTGCCTGCCTCATTGCCTACTTGTGATCTCTGTCTCTGTGTGTCAAATAAATAAAAATCTTAAAAAAAAAAAATAAAGAAGGGTACCAAGAGCGTAACCACTTGAGTTCCACAGCGTGACAACATATTTACCATGCACAACGAGAATAATGTATGGATGGGAAGAATAAAGCCACTGTCTCTCAGAAAGCATTGACACGGTTTAGAAAGAAAACAGGGAAGGCTGTTCCAGAGGAAAGCTCTCCTGTCTGCCCAGTATTGATTCTGAAAGCAAACCATTTATTACTGTGTCTTCCAATAATTAATTTCAGCACAGGTCAACCTGCCCAGATGAAGAGAAACCAAATTGATTTCCTTTCTCTTCCCTCTTCTTTCCATTTCTGTGACACACTGAGTACCATGGGCCTTAGCAGTGTGCTTGCCACCCTAGAAGCTAGCTCTGGCTGGACTGAACACTAGAGGGAGGGCCGATAGATTTGCATAAAGGGGGATAAAAATACTTTGAAAAGAATTTGCAAGGTTCTAAATCTGTGCTATAAAGTTAAGCTTATCAGAACAAGTAATGATAAGAAATGCCATTTATCCAACACATACTTTATAAAGAATAGCTCATAGAATCTTTGAAACCACCCTTTAGAGTAAGTGTTAATTTATCCTCATTTTCCAGATGAAGAATCAGGCCCAAAGAGGAGGATACTTCAAGGTCAGGAGGCAAGATTTGAACCCAGGTGGGCTGACCCCAAAGCCCTTCTAGCACACATGCATTCAGAGTAGTAGGAAAAACAGAGCTTATTCAACAATCCTTTGGAGAGTTTTTTCCCAATGTTTCCGTTTTATTTTTATTTATATTCTTTGTTTTTAATTACAAAATTGCACATATTCAATATAGAAAAGCAGATAAGCAAATAGGAACAAAAATAATCCACCCACTCAGTTGTCTAACAGTAGCTAATACATTGGTATTTATTCTCCCAGATATTCTTCCCTATATGTACATGGGTATATTGGTCACTGGCTTTTCTCACTTAAGGATATATCCATAGTAATGGGTACACTGTTATTGATTGCTATGGCATTGCAGATTACCATGGTAATCTATAATGTTACTTATTTTTTTGGTGAAGTCTCTAATGTGAAGACTTCTTACTCTTTCCCAGAGTCTGGTAATTTATAATTATAGGTTATTAAAACCAGGTATAATTATAAATATGTAAAGAGAGGCAAAATAAGCATTGAAAATGGAGGGCTGGGTTTAAGCCAAGGATTCAGAATCTTCTACCAAGAGAAAGCTTCGGAAAATGGCAGTTTATAAGTGCCCTCCAAGGCTTTCCTGCTCCCCGCCGTAGATGCACGTGAACGGCAATGCTGGGAGGACTCTCTGGGTCCCGGCTGGAGTGGAGCCGAGTGACAAGTGGTGGCAGGAGTGGTGGTAGTGGGGAGTGCTTCAAAACAGTGGCCTTCGTAGCCTCTTTCTTCCTCCTCCTCCTTTTCCCTTCTCCTTCTTTCTTCCCTTCTCCTCCTCCTCTACCTTTCTCCCTTTATGTCTGTCCCATCTTTTCTGAAAAAGGGACTCAGTCAGGGTCCAGCATACAGTGCTCAGCTCTGGCCCAGGTGTATTTCAGGTGAGCAGTATTTTCCCGAACCCCTGAGAGCTCCATGGGGTGAATGCTCCCTTACTGTGGCATTTGGGGTGTTGGAGCAGATCAGCAGTGTCTAGGCTGAAGGGTAGGGGCTTCGGAGAACTTGCTGGCAGATGAGGCTGCTGGGACAGATGACAAGTGCCAGGAACCAGCCCCTAAGAGCCCCCAAAGGGCTTCAGGCTTTATATGACACAAACCAGAAAATAAAACACATTATCACCAACAAGAACAACCCACCAAGCAGATATGTCTTTTTTTTTTCTCTGCCAGTGAGCAACTAGAGGCATTTTCATGAACTAATTTTGTTTAGAATACATTTTTAACAGGAGAAAAGCCTGATGCCAAGTACTGGCAGGAACAAAGCATTACATCTGAGTTATTCCACCTGGAAAGGAAGCCAGGTTTGGGACAGAGGGAGCTGAGCTCTCGCGGCATCCTGTAACACAGGGGACATCCAAGCCTCATTGCGTCTGGTGCCTTTATTTGTCTTGGCGTACATGGGCAAAAGCCAGCCAGCCCTAGGCACTGCCCTTTGAGTTTCAGAGACCTGCTACATTCTAGGAGCCAACCGTGCTGAGTACTGGCAACCTCCACTGTAATTACATATCCCCATAGTGTTTCACACTGTGGGCTCTTTTGTATAATGTATCTGAGCTTCAGCAATGCCAAGTAAGGCTTGAAATAACTCTGGTGGACTTTAGTCCATCATATGCTTAGAATTTGAAAATAACATCGAGGGAAGGGGGCAGTAAGTGAGGCTAAAAAGGGAAGTCCAAATCCATGTGACAGACATGTTTCAGATTTTCTTCTTCATGTGGTTTGGACTCTGCCTAAGATTATGGACTCTTTAGTGTCTTGGGAATTCACAAGGTCAGTCTCATTTGCTTTAAAACATACAGCTGGGGCACCTGAGTAGCTCAGTCATTTGAGTGTCCAATTCTTGATTTTTGGCTCAGGTCATGGTCTCAGGGTCATGGTCTCAGGGTTGGGAGATTGATCCCTTGGGCTGTGCACAGAATCTGCTTGAGATTCTCTCCCTCTGCCCTTCCCTGTGCTTGCACTCTCTCTTCTCTCTTTCTCTCTCTCTAAAATAAATAAGTAAAATCTTCTTTAAAAATTAAAAAAAAAAAAGCTAGAGAAGAGAGCATTATTTAGATGTAAACTTTGGGTCTGACCCACTCACCGTAGCTATCACTCGGATAACAGTTTTTATAAAGTTAGAAAGGATAGGGTTTGAGATTTTCTCCAAGAAATTACATCCCATCATGGCTTCAGGTGGCCAGATAAGTTGGTACTGGATGACCCTGACACAGGGTAATTCCCTAGATTCTCTTTCCTTACTCAATGCTTTCCATGAAGCCTACTTAACATCTCCCCATCAGTAAAATGGGAGTTACAGGTTCTTGCTCCCATCTTCCTTGTGGGAGGCAAAAGATCCAGTGAGAAGGATTTGGGGATGGGAACGCCTGAGCTAGAAGGCCCAGAGCTTCTCCAGCAGCATTTGCAGATCATTTAACTCACCAAACCTCATTTCTAAATCCATAGAATGGGAAGAATACTTATACATTGTAGTTGAAGTGGACGTTAAATGAGAGAACATACACTTGAATGCAAGCACTTCAAATCTAGAGCATAGAGCAGATGTGAATTATCATCATTATTATTTGGGGGATATAGGGGCAGTGGATGAGATCATGTCTGGAACTCGCTCAGGAAAGAGGAACTACAGATACAGAAAAGATTGATGATACAGCCCCATACTGGGTGTCTCCCAAGAGAGACAATGTGCTGACAAGTCTCGGAGTTTAAATGAACTCTTTGTGCCCCAGGTTTCGCACACGATTTGAGGGCCAGGTTCCCATGCGGAGCCAGTTTAGCTGGGGAGACTTCCCACATTCTAAAGCTAGAGCTGTTGATTTAATGAACCTTGTTCTGTTGTTTGTGTAAGTGTAGATCAGAGAGACTTTGGGGTCAAAAGTGAATTTGGAAATGAAAATGGAAACATGATGCTTTGTATTTAGTGCGCTTTGGACACTGATCTCACATGCCCTTTTAACCCGAGAGAACAGGGAAAGCCCTGCTCCTGGGGATCTGCCCAGCCCCAAAGTGGTGCTGCCCCCAGCCCTGCCCGGCTCTTCCAGGTAGCCCTGCTGCTCTACTGGGGCTCTCGCATCGACCTTCACAGGATTCAGTGAGACGATTGATGCCCCGCTAGACCCCGTCTCCTAGCGAGCTTGCTGCTATTCATTGTGTGACCATTCCATAACCCCATTGCTTAACTTGCCCTTTTACAGTGCTGAGGGTGACTTTGCATGGAATTTCTTGCTGAGGCTCTCATGACTATGAGGGTTATGGGCATGGTCTGTGGTCATGGAAGATAGCTATGGGCCCGTGAAAGTCAGGAACACTCAAAAGCTCCAGATAATGGGAAAAAGATGGGATGTGAGCCTGACCCTCATGATCCTTCCCTGTCTCACGGTCCCATCAGCAGCTCTTCAGATTCTTTCCTTTCCCTGGACTGCCCTGTGTGGGGAGACCTTGATCCCCTGCAGCCTCTCATCCAACTGAGGAAATGCGCCCATGGCTGAGCCTCTTCACTCAAACTCCTAAGGCTAGGAAATGGGAAGAACATGTTTTCTCTTGGAAACTGAGGATCCCGAGGTGTCAGAGGACCCACAGATTGTGTTGGCTAGTCCTCAGTGGGTAGATGGTGTCTCTTCTGACTTCAAGCAGATCTCTGAATCCAGCCCTGTTTGAGAAGGGGAAGCAGGTGGCCCCATTCCTCATGTAGGTCTCCTTCCTCTGGCCCTCCCACCTCCCTTACACCCCTCCCCGCCACTCTCCCACATTATGAAGCAACCGTCTGGTGTTTGTCCCACCAAGACACCAGGGTATCTAAGCTCTCTGACTCCTGAACTATGCTTCTCTAAGGACAGGTGGCCTTTCCTCCTGGAGATCCCTTAGCCACTCCTGCTGTATACCCCCAACAAGCTTTTCCTCTCCAACCGTGGCTCGAAGGAGAAACCCTCAGGACTGTATCTTTCTCAGCTCCTCGTCAAAGCCCTCTTGTCATCCTGACCTCCCTATCTGGACCTCTGCCCAACCTGTTGCCCTGCCTGGCAGATCCCCCCTCCTTTGCCTTCACATTTTAGACTTCAGAGTTGGCTCAAAAATGCACCTCCTTCTGAAAACTTCTCCTGGCTTCTCCGTCTTACCCAATGACTCTGCTACCTAGGGTGCCCTCAGCATTATATCACCACCTTGTACTACTACCATCAGACCTCATTTCTTTTGCGTCCTTGGAGAATGAACTCTTCCACATAATTTAATTTCCTAGAGAACCAAGGCTCAACCTTAATTGCCTCTTGTTGCAACTTCAAATTTCACATTTATTGATGGTTACCTCTCTGAAATACAGCTTAAACTCCCCATGCTTTGTATACAGAGCATTCTGAATATAACTCACCCTTTTTTTGGATGCCTCAGGGCACATGGCAATGTTCACTGATCCCAGTCATGAGTAGAAGAGACACGCCCAGGACCCCTGCAGAGGCTAAGGTTTTCTTTTTCCCTCACTGAGAATTTCTTGCATCACTGCAGTGGGCTTCTAGGGCAGGCTTGCATTCAGGGGAGCCTGATGGGGGAATACAGCCCCTCAAGCAGTGTGTGTCACTCCCTGTGGGCCCAGGAGCAGCCCTGTGCCTAACAGCCATATTTCTCCTGGATGACGATGATGGTGATGAGCCTAACAGCACACCTGGGGAAGCTGAGATCCAAGCGACCTAGCCTTTCTAACCCACTGAAATCCCAGTCCTAGAATGGACCCATCAGACCGGAAGAGAATAACAGGATCTCTCCTGTTAATTCCTTTCACATTTGGGTCAGACTATCTTTATTTTGATGGTTTTCAGTTAAAGAGCCCCAAGCATTTCAGTCCATGCCAGCTTGTCAGTATCATACATGGAGGCCTCTGAAGGCCTGGCCCTGGCCTGTCAGTGTGCTGCTGTGGGCTCCACGCCGCTGGCGCAGGGCTTCCATAGTTACACCGTAGTGATAAGGCAGGCTTGCAACCAGACCATATAGCCCCATTCCACACAGAAGCTCTTGGGGCTATTGTCCAAGAGCTTGTCTCACTATTAAGTCTTCTCAAATTTGACATGTCTCTTACCTCTGACTATGGAGGAAAACAATTCAGGGTAGTGGGTAGTTGATGGCTGGCACTGTGCCCAGTGAGAATGATCTCTAAGGACGTCATAGGGGAGTATTTTGAACTGAATCTTTTTTGCATATACATGTCATACCAACATCATGTTTCTTTTAAGCTTTGATGAGTATTGTCATGAAGTCCAAACTGAGAAAGATGACATCTTTGATAAGGGCTGCAGAGAGATTTTACATTTTTTGGTAATTATGTTTCACTGTGGCTGGTCAGACATTAGTGTCTTCAGGATCCCAGAGCTAGGAAATGCACCCACGCCTAAGCTAAATACATTTGTAATGAAATCTATTTGTACTTCCAAATGTACTTTGTTTACAAAAATATATTGGATTCTTATCTTTTCCTTTAAAATGTCTTTTATTTGGTATTTTTCATATTTTGAAAGAGATTCCTGTCTGTTGTAATAACAAGTGAAATGTTGCAAAGATCTATAAATAGAAATGCTAATTATCCCTCTACTCCTCCTTCCCTCCCTCCCAAGGTAATCACAGTTATCTTGCACATCATTCTTCTTACACATACAAAAATAAGCAAACATATGTAGATATAAAAATTTCTGTTTATTTTTTGGAATAATTTCTAAAGAATGTGTATATGATTTTTATACTTTACGTGACTTTTCCATGTCTTCTGCTTATAACATTAATACATATTCACCATAGGACATGTGGAAAACAAGAAAATAGTGGAAAAGAAAAATCATTGCTAATATCATTCAGAGAGAATCCTGTAAAAACTGTTAATATTTATTGGCAAATTTTTATTTAGCACAGCAGAATGCAAAAAATATTTTGCATAGGGTGAAACAAAGGTGAATTCCAGACTAGCATTCACATTTCACCAGCTCTGTGAGGTTACTCGAGTTTTTTAGTCTTTCCAAACCTCACTTTTCTTATCTATAATTTGAGACAATGACATAATCTACCACATGTAATAATGTTTGTAAGTGGATCCCAAAATGGCAGCTGTCATGATCAGTAGTAATTTTTTTTTAATTTTTTTCAGTGTTCCAAGATTCATTGTTTATGCACCACACCCAGTGCTCCATGCAATACGTGCCCTCCTTAGTACCCACAACCAGGCTCACCTAACCCCCCACCCACCTCCCCTCCAAAACCCTCAGTTTCTCAGAGTCCACAGTCTCTCATACTTCATCTCCCCCTCCGATTTACCCCAATTCACTTTTCCTTTCCTTCTCTTAATGTCCTCTGTGTTATTCCTTATGCTCCACAAGTAAGTGAAACCATATGATAACTGACTCTCTCTGCTTGACTTATTTCACTCAGCATGATCTCCTCCGGTCCTGTCCATGTAGATACAAAAGTTAGGTATTCATCCTTTCTGATGGAGTCATAATACTCCATTGTATATATGGACCATATCTTCTTTATCCATTCATCTGTTGAAGGGCATCTTGGCTCTTTCCATAGTTTGGTGATTGTGGCCATTGCTGCTATGAACATTGGAGTACAGATGGCCCTTCTTTTCACTACATCTGCATCTTTGGGGTAAATACCCAGTAGTGCAATTGCAGGGTCACAGGATAGCTCTGTTTTTAATTTCTTAAGGAATTTCCATACTGTTTTCCCAAGTGGCTGCACCAACTTGCATTCCCACCAACAGCATAAGAGAGTTCCCCTTTCTCCACATCCTCTCCAACACTTGCTATTTACTGTTGTGTTAATTTTGGTCATTCTAACTGGTGTAGGGTGGTATCTCAATGTGGTTTTGATTTGAATCTCCCTGATGGCTAATGATGGTGAACATTTTTTTCTGTGTCTGTGAGCCATTTGTATATCTTCTTTGGAGAAGTGTCTGTTCATGTCTTCTGCCCATTTTTTTGACGTGATTATCTGTTTTTTGAGTGTTGAGTTCTTTATAGATCTTGGGTATCAGCCTTTTGTCTGTAGTGTCATTTGGAAATATCTTCTCCCATTCTGTGGGTTGCCTCTTTGTTTTGTTGACTGTTTCCTTTGCTGCGCAGAAGCTTTTGATCTTGATGAAGTCCCAAAAGTTCATTTTCACTTTTGTTTCCTTTGCCTTTGGAGACATGTCTTGAAAGAAGTTGCTATGGCCAATGTCAAAGAGGTTACTCCCTATCTTATACCATACACAAAATTAAACTCGAAATGGCTAAAAGACCTGAACGGGAGGCAGGAATCTATCAAATTCCTAGAGTAGTAGTTTTATTGCTGCAACATAGGTAGGTAGATAGGTAAAATGATACTTTGGTTTACCTGCCTTTTTCATTTAATCTTACATCAAGAACACTTCCTCAGATCACTAAATAGTCTTCAAAACGTTATTGCAATGATGGCATCATGTAACAATACCTCCATTATAATCTTTTGTTCTAAATTTTTCTGGTCTTCAGAAGCATCACTATTCATTCAAAGACTAGAGCCATTTTATTTTAAGGCAAAAGACTAGATTTCTGTCACCTCCGAATTTTAGCCCAAGCTTTGAGTCGTGCCCTTAGATGAGTGGTTTTAACTCTAGATAATGGCTGCAGTGATCTTTTTTAAAAATATGCTACCATACACCCACCCCCACCCCCGGCCATTCTAATTGGAGTTATTTGACTTAGGGCCTGGATACTGCTTTTCTCCCCCAAACTCCTTTATCTACCCCCTCATCCTGTCCTATAAGAACCAAAGTACTAGATGATTGCCCAAGGCTTCTGCCATCTAAAGATTATCAGAAAAGCACTGTAAGCTGAGAAATTAGTATGGTCTCCCTCTCTAGGGCTTCCCCTGTAGTCTTATGATCTAAGACAGTAGTTCTCAAAGAGAAGGCTATTTTGCCGCCCCCAAGGGATGTTTGCAATGTCTAGGGACACTTTTGGGTGTTATATCTGGGGACTGCTATTGGCATCCTGTGGGTATAGGCCAGGAATTCTGCTAAACATTGGACAGTACAAAGAACATCCCCTGTATTAATTTCCTAGGGCTATTGTAACAAAGTAGCACAAGCTGGGGGTATGAGGGGGATCCTTAAAACAACAGAAATGAATTATCTCGGTTCTGGAAGCTGGAAGTCCGAGATCGAGGTGTCCTTCCACAGGGTTGATCCCTTCTGAGGGCTGGGAGGGAGAATCTGCTTCAGGCCTCCCTCCTAGAGTTTGATAGTTTGTTGGCAATCTTTGGTGTTCCTTGGCTTGTAGCTGTATCATTCCATTCTTGGCCTTCATGTCACATGGTGCTCTCCCTGTGTCTGTATCTTCACATGGCCATTTTTTTTTTATGGTGAAAAAATGTATATTTAGAATTAGCCAGCTGGACTCCATTTAGATGATCCTGATTTTGTTGGCAACATCTGAAGCATCATCGTCAGAAGTCCGTGGAAGCATATGCCTTCTTGTCTCTGTCAGGCCTGATTGGGGTATTGACCTTGGCCACCTCAATGTCATAGAGCTTCCTCAGAGCCTGTTTAATCTGCTGCTTATTGACCACAATGAACACAAGTGTGTTGTTGTCTTCTATTTCCTTCATGGCCGACTAGGTATTCGGGGGAATTGATGATGGCATAGAGGTCAAGACTGTTTCTCTTGGGGGTGCCCCTTTGAGGATATTTGGGCTGCCTTCAGAGATGTGGTGTCTCAGGCCATCAGAAGTAAGCAGCATGTGAATCTCTATTTTGTATGTGACTGTGGACACCTCTCAGTACTACTTTCTTGGCCTTCAGCGCCTTTGCTTTAGCCCCTGCTTTGGGAGAGGCAGAACTTCCTTCTTCATCGTTGGTGCCATCTTCAGAAAAAGTGTTTTGAGGCCCCATGACCATCTTTTTATAAGGCTTCTAGTCATATTGGATTAAAGCCCACCCAGTTTCAATATGACCTCATTTTAACAAATTATGTCTGCAATGACACTATTTTCAAAAATGGTCACCTTCTCAGGTGCTTGAGGTGAAGGTTTCAACATAATCTTTTTGGAGGAACAGAATTTAATCTGTAACAGCCTCCCAAACAAAGAATTTTCTGGCCCAAAATATTAGTAGTGCTACTGTTAAGAAAGACTTTCCATATAATCTGTGATCTGAACCCAGGGAGGTTAACCAAGGCCAGAATGGGGCAGTAGAAGGAGTCCAGGGTCTGCAAAGGTGGAAAGTGAACAGGAATACCTCCAGTCCAGAGGGTCTGCGCCCTCGATCCCAGGGCCGCATCTGACCAAGGAGGAGGAGGGATTTGAAGGGACACTGTGCTAACTGGGCCAAAGCAGAAGTGTGGGTAGGGCAGAGCCTCTGACCCCCATTTCCCTGGGTCAGGCCCATCCTTTCCCTGTCTGTCCCCTTTAGGACTGGGAGAGAAAAGAAAAGTAAGTCCCCTAGCCTGCAGGTTTTCCTCAGTATTTTCAAGCCAACTGTCTTGTCTCCCCAGAGCCCTGCCTTCCCCCTCTCACACCCACTGCCTCCCACTGGCAGCCAGACATAGAACATGGAAACCAGGAGAAACAGCAACACTGCAAAGTTATATCTTTTGAAAGAGAACATTGCTTTTGGTACACCCCCCCTCACAGTATGTCTTGAGTTGCCAAACCCTGCA
The DNA here is from genome assembly GCF_010015895.1 of Lontra canadensis. Taxonomy (NCBI): domain Eukaryota; kingdom Metazoa; phylum Chordata; class Mammalia; order Carnivora; family Mustelidae; genus Lontra; species Lontra canadensis. The sequence continues at coordinate 5,043,977 of NW_022631032.1, read as the reverse complement.
GCAGGTGGCCCTATCATCTTTGCTCTGTGGGGATGCAGTCTCTCCACCTGCTTGTTTCTGTGGCTTGCAGACATCCACGTGAGAATGAACTTCTACAGGGCCATGATAACTGGGCAATCTACGTATCTGTGTCTGAACACTTAGGTCTACCTTGTTCGCTTTTTGAATGTTTGCCCACGTTTTTCTGTTATGCTTATGTGTTCCCCTTCATTATTTTGCCAATTCAAGGAGAGTTGGTGAAGTAAGGAGAGGGAAGGGTGGCTAGGGTGGAAACCATGTTATCAATTTCTGGGAGTGGTAGGATGCTTACTAGCAATATTGAATCCAGCTGGCTACATCTGGGGCCTGTTCAGCAGGAAGAAGATGAAATGCTTCCCTCCTCAGTTCAGTCTTCAGAGCTTTGTGTCTGCGTGGCATTCTCCTGGTTTTGACCTCCTGATTGTTCAGGTCCCTAGGACCCTTTCCTTTGTCCCAGCCTGGGGCTCTAGGCCAGCCTCTGGCCTCTAATCCTCCCTCCTGTTTGCAACATCTTCCATCGAGCACCAGTCTTGCTCTCCCAGGCCCAGCCTATAGCCCGGTGTCTACCTTCGAATGCTTTCCAGGCCCTGGAAGCACAGGAAGGGGGAAAGTCAGGGACAAAGTCCTTTCTTGCTTTCTGTCTCAGCCCCCTAGGCATGGCCACATTTTCTGGAAACTGACCAGTCTTTCTTACAAGCTAGACCTAATGTTTCCTGTCAAATCATACCTTATAACCTGTGTTGGCAACCTCTAGGATCCACCCTGTCTTTTGGTCCAGAAAACAAATTGTTTCTATGTTGTTGTTGTAGTTATATTAAATAGATAGATGATAATAGATCACATGCTAACAGTTTTCATTATTCTTTTGCTCTCTTGCCTGCTAGTAACTAGATTTTCAGCCTCTAGCCTGTAGCTAAGAGGAAGAACACTGAAGTTCCTTCAAAGTATAGCATGTAAATGAAGAGGGCTGGTGCGATTCAAAGGAAAGAAAAGGGTCAGTAAAAGAGAGAACACCCTAGTGAAAAATAACTGCTATTCTTTTCTCAGAATTCCTAGACCTTGGTATATTCTTAAATGCATAAAAATTAAACTGTAGGAAAATAAAACTTTACTTTAAAAAAAAAAGCTTTACTTAAAATATGTGGAGTTCTGGAAATACACTGTTTGTCATTAATAGGAAAAGGGGCTACAACATCTCAGATAGAGAGAAGAAAATGCTCCTAGCAAGTAGCAATGCGTGTGAGAATGGGACAGGGTGGTGATTGTGTATGTGTTTGTGATATAGCCAGCAGTGAGGTTTTGGAGATAATCTCAACATCCAAACCATTTATGTTGGGAGCTTTTGACATCTATAGTAGTTATTTTAGGTATTAGTCCCAATAGACTGAATATTTGTACAGAGAGTCTCCAATTTAAGGAGCCTCTAATTAGGACTACTCATTAGACGCTCCTTGTTTGGACATACAAATTGCCCTAATGAAGGCAACTATCATTTGTTCCTTTATTCAGAACACTGTAAGAAGATGTCCTTCTAGCAGATGTAATATGGTGGGTTAACCATCACTGGTTTTAGGAGCAGTTTCCTCCTTTTTCCCTACTGCTGCCCACCAAAGACCATTTGGCCATTGCCAGAGTCTATCCCCTGCCTCCCTGTGAGAGCCAGCAAATGGAGAAGAAATGTGTGCCTGGTGTTTGGGAATGAAAACTGAAAAACATTTTCCTACATCAGCCTAGTTATGAATGTTGGTTAATTGTACATGATGTACTATGTTAGTACCAAATATTAAACATATTATGTGCTCAACTGAATTTCTTTATCCTGGGAATCTAACTCCCATTTACATTCTCAGTGTTAAATAAGAGGCTTACAAAGGGGGACACCTGGGTGCCTCAGTCAGTTAAGGATCTGCCTTCAGCTCAGTTCATGATCCTAGGGTCCTGGGATTGAGTCCCACATCAGGCACCTTGCTCAGTGAGACCCACCTCCCCCCATGCCCTTTCTCTCTGACCTACCTCCCTGCCCATGCCCTCTCTCTCCTTTCACTCAAATGAATAAATAAAAAATCTTTAAAAAAAAAAAAGAGTTTTACAAAGGAACTTTTAGGTCAATACTCATTCTTAAACTGGGTACTACCTACATTAGAAGGCAAGGTAAATATCCATTTCCAAGCCTTACTGCTGACAAGATCCTGGGCTGCTTTGGGATTCAGTGCCAATTGAAAGGAGAGTGTTGCACCTACTAGGTACATTGATGAGTAGTTCAGATAGAAAAGATGAGTAAGATAGGACTCAAGGAGTCCTTTCCTTTCAAGGAGAATACAGATTTCTCTGGAAGTCACCATATGCACTTTGAAGTGTATTACAAAACAAAACAAAAAATAGCAATTGCAAAAGAATAATTGCAATATCATAATTTAGAAATCAAAGTCATAAGAACAAATAAAATGCAAAGTAACAGGGAAGCAGAGGAGGTAGAGATTTTACATTCAGTCTTAGAGAGATATATGGTTTAGTGAAAAGTACCTGAAGGTAACAGCCACAGAAACCCTGCTTGCCATTTTCTAGCTATGGAGCATTCTTCAAACATCTTACTTTATCTCTCTGAGCCTCAGTTTTCTCATTTGAAAAATGAAATTAATAATGCCCATCTTAAAATTGATCCTAAAGTTTAGAGGTAATGTATATAAGGAGCCTAATACAATGCCTAGCAGACCTGTAGACACCTCATAAACTTATACTGTGTTCTTTGATAGTAAATGTTCTGTAAAGATTTGGAAAGAATGTGTATTTTGCTATTTGTGGATGGAGTATTAATAAATGTCAGTCAGACCAGCTAGATCAAGTCTAAACATCTCCTATATCCTTACTAATTTCCTGTCTACTTTTTCTATTTAATTATTGGGAGAGGGGTATTAAATCTCTGATTGTGATTGTGGATTTATCTGTTTCTCCTTGAAAGTTTGTCAGCTTTTGCTTCATGTATTTTAAAGCTTTGTTCATAGGTGCATAAATGTTTGGCATTATGATGTCCTCTTGATGAACTGACCCCTTTATCATTATGAAATGACCTTCTTTTTCCCCAGGAATATGATTTGCTTTGAAATCTACTATGTCTGATATTAATAAAGCCACCCCAGGTTTCTTTTGATTAGTGTTATAATGCTGCAATTTTTCTGCCCTTTTACTTTTAATTTATTTGTGTTTTTACATTTAAACTGTATCCCTGTAGACAGCACATAGTTGGGGCTTGCCTTTTAATCCAACCTGACAATCTCTGCCCTTTGATTATGGTATATAGACAACTTATATTTAATGTGATTATTGATATGTTTTATCTATCATCTTGTTATATTTTTTCTATTTCTTTCATCTATTCTTATCTTCCTTTTTCTTTCTGTTTTGGGTTAATTGAATATTCCTTTTCCCTAAAAAACAGCTTTATTGAGATATATTCACATAACATACAATTCACCCCTTTAAAGTATACAACTCCATGGTTCCAAGTATATTCACAGAATTGTGCAAATATCATCACAGTTAATTTTGGAACAATTTCATCACAAGAAATTCTGAAACCATTAGCAATCACTTCAGCCCCAGTATCCCTTGGAAAGCACTAATGTACTTTTAGTCTAGAGCTAGAGAGTATAATACTAAGCAAAATAAGCCGGTCAGAGAAAGACAAATACCATATGACTTTACACATATGTGGTATTTAAGAAAAAGCAAGCCAGCTAAGGAAAAAAAAGAGAGAGAGAGAAAGAGACCAAGAAACAGTCACTTAACTATAGAGAACAAACTGATGGTTTCCAAAGAGGAGGGGGGAGGGGGGATGAGGGGAATATATGATGGGGATTAAAGAATGTACTTATCATGAGAACAAAGTATTTTTTATGATTACATTTTATCTCCTTTGTTGGTTTATTAGCTATAACTATTTTGTTACTTTAATGGTTGCTTTAGGGTTGGTTATGGTATGTGACTTTAATTTATTACAGTTCACCTTCAAATGATGTGAAGCTTCAAATGAGCTCATTTTACATTTTACATATAAGAACCTTATAATAGTACATTTCTGTTTTTCCGTTTCTGACCTTTGTACTATTGTTGTCATATGTTTTATTATACATGTGCTATAAACTCCATGCTACTTTGCTATTTTTATATTATATTTTAAAGAGACTTAAATAATAAGAAAAAAATCTTACATTTTTTCCCCCCTAGAGTTCTTCTTCATTCCTATGTGTGAATCTGTATTTCCATCCAGTACCATTTTCCTTCTTTCTGAAGGACTTCCTTAAATGTTTCTTGTCATGCAAGTCTGCTAATGAAGAATTCTTTCAGATTCATATGCCTCAATATGTCTTTATTTCACCTTTGTTTTTGAAAAATACTTGAGGTGGACATAGAATTCTAGGTTGACAGGATTTTTCCTTTTAGTGAAGATGTTGTTCCACAATTTTCTTCTTGCCTTGTTTCTTGTAGGGAGTCTGCTGTCAATCTTTACATCTCTGTGTGTGTGTGCGCGCGCGCGTGTGTGTGTGTGTGTAACATGTCTTTTTTCCTCTGGCCACTTTTAAGATTTCCTTTCCTTTTTTGCCACTTCGTTTGACTCAATTTTTATGTGCCTTGGTGTAATTTTCCTTGGGTTTCTTAGGTTAAGTTTTAGTTTATTATATCTGTGGTTTTATAGTTTTTGGTAAGTTTGGAATTTGGGGGTCATTATTTTTTTAAACATCTTTTCTTCTTCCCACACTCTCTTTTTGGGATTTCAATTACAAGCTTTATTAAAGTTGTCCCACAGCTCACTGATACTTCATTTAAAAAAATTATTTTTCTCTCAGCATTTCACTTTGAATAGTTTCTGGCTATGTTTTTGAGTTCAGTAATCTTTCCTCTCCTTTGTTTAACCTACTACAATCCAGTATATTTTTCATCTCTTCAAGTGCAAGGTCTTTTTTTTTTTTTTAAGTATCTTCTGTTTTTCTATTTAACTTTTGAACGTATGAAATACAATTATAATAGCCATTTCAAAAAGCTTTATCTGCCAATTTAATATCTGTGTCAGTTGTAAGTCAGTTTTGATTGATTTTTCTCCTCATGATAGGTTATATTTTCTTGCTCTTTTGTATGTGTACTAGTTTTTTTTTTTTTTTTTTAATTTGACAGAGATCACAAGTAGGCACAGAGGCAGGCAGAGAGAGAGAAGGAAGCAGGCTCCCCACTGAGCAGAGAGCCTGATGTGGGGCTCAATCCCAGGACCCTGGGATCATGACCTGAGCTGAAGGCAGAGACTTTAACCCACTGAGCCACCCAGGCACCCCTGTCTAGTAGTTTTTTATTAGACACCAGACATTGTGAATTTTACCTTGTTGGTTGCTGAATATTTCTGTATTCCTATAAATATTCTTAAGCTTTGTTCTGGGATATAGTTAAGTTACTTGATAAAAGTTTGATCTGTTCAGGTCTTATAAAATTTGTTAAGCAGTACCACAGCAGTGCTAGGTTAGGGCTAATTATTTGCCCCTGCTGAGGCAAGACTCTTCTGAGTACTCTACCTAATATCCTATGATTCATGAGGTTTTCCAGTGTCCCTGGTGGAAACAGGTACCATTCCCAGCCTTGTGTGAATAGTGGGTGCCATTACCTTTAATTCCTTCAGGTTTTTTTTTTTCCCCAGCCTTAGCTCATGTCCTCACACACAGATGCATTCTCTGCATATCTGCCCAAGGTTGGGTAAAGAAAGAAGGTGAAAGAAATTTGTTTGTCAACTGTAAAGTACTATTCTGATGTAAAGTTTGGGATATCACCCTGATTTGTCTGCCATTCACTAATGTCAAAATCCAGAGATAACTAGAGACAAGTTATCCTAGTTCTATTCTTCCATGAGGAAAAAGCAAAAATAAGTAAATAAATAAATAATGGGCTAGGGCTGCAGCAGGGTGAATGGAAGGTAGACTGAAGGCCTGAATTATCTAGGGCGTTTTACCTGGTTGACATAGGGATTAGGAGAGAAGAACAGAAATTACAGCTATCTGTGTGTCCCAGTTGTCTGACTCAGGATGACCACAGGCCCTGCTTGAAAGCCTCAGTAGCTGAAGGATCAATAACCCAGCTCTTCTACCCATTTTGACATATCAGTTGGGTAATTCTGTTAAGGGGTCAAGTACAAGGCAGAGGCTAGGAAGCTTGGAAACCAAAGAATGCCTAGGAACTGTTCTCAGAGTGAAGTCCAACCCTGGACCTGGGGCAGAAACTGCTGTTTATTTGGTCAGAAGGTGAACAGAAGTGCTTTGGTTATACTCTAGTTGATATTCTCTAAGCACATTCCTATTTCAGGACTATACCAGGAAGTAGAATAAATCAAGTGGGACTGAACACTGCATATGAATTCTAGCATGTAAGGTCTTGTAGTTGAAGTAGTTGAAGAGAGCCAAGGATTGAATATTAGGATTGATGGGGGAGTGATGTATTCTTTAATTTATTAATTCATTCACTAAATATTTATGGAGCATTTACTTGGTGCCAGGCACTAACGGAAAGAGATAAAAGACATTGTGTGCCTCTTAGCAGATGAGAAAGGCAAATATTTGCATTGGAATATGGCAGGTACCAAGGAGGGGCTTGGCACAGATCACTCTGAGACCTCAGAGGAGCACATCTAAGCCAACCTTGTGTAAGAAGTGGCTATGAGGATGGACTTTCTGGAGAAAGTGATGCCTAGGCTGGGCCTTAAAGGGTAAGAATTGGTCATGTACAAAAAGTAGAGGAAGAGCATCTCAGGCAGAACAGAGGCAGGATTCAGTGCAATTAGTTTCTGGTAGTGTAAGCAGGTTGTTTCATTGGCTGTAGGGGATAAATGTGAGCTGGGGCTGTTGAGAAAAAGCAAGTGTCAGATGAAGAAGGGCCTGGCATGCCATGCTAAGGAATTTTACCCCAAAGGCAGTGGAAAACCACTGAACAGTTTTGAGTAGAAGAAAGGTGTGATTGGATCTGCTTTTTAGAATCTCTTTCTGGTAGTGATAGGGAGGAGGGCCAGCCATCAGGTAAAGCAGGGAGCCCAGCTTTTAGCATTGACTACCTTGCCCTTCCTCCTGTCTTTATTATCCCTTTCTCTTTATAAAATCTATTTTCTCTTTTCTGCATTATCCAGTATCATTTCTAACCACTGTCTAATTTATTCATGTTGACTCAGCTTATCCAAACATACCATGCTCATTCCCATCTCTGTGCCTTTTCATTCAGTAAGCATTTAACAAGTACCTGTAGTAAACCAGTCATGGTTCCTGGTATGAAGAACCAAAGATGAATGAAACATGGAACCTACATTTAGGCTCACAGACCAGTAGAGAGATACCCATGGGAGCACATTGTTACTATAGGGATGATAATGGCCATGAAATGGATAAACATAGAGTACTGTGAGCATAAAGAAAAGGGAATCATGTCAATGAGAAGCCCTGTTCCTTCTCTGCTAAATCCTGCCTTCACTCTGTATATAGAGGCAGGGCAGGGTCTTTATACACTAGTTACCTATCACATCTGTCCTCTATTTAGAACTGTTAGTGGCTTCCTGCTGTGTTTGGGGTGAAACTCCTCAGCATGGCACACCAAGGCCCTTCTTCATCTGACTGCATAGTATAATAGTTTGGAGCTTGGTCTCTGAAACCAGAAAAGATTTTAATCTTGGTTCTGTCACTTATGAGACATATGACCTTGGCCAGAAATTATTTGTGCCTCAGTTTCTTCATCTGTAGAATGGGGCTAATGGTTGTATTGACTTCATAGGGTTATTTTGTAGATTAAGAAGTTAATATACATATAAATCTTTAGATGGTTCTTGGCATGTGAAAATTATTCAATAATTATTGACTTTTTTTTTTAATATTTTATTTATTTATTTGACATACAGAGATCACAGTAGGCAGAGAAGCAGGCAGAGAGAAAGAGGAGGAAGCAGGCTCCCCATTGAGCAGAGAGCCCGATTCGGGGCTCGATCCCAGAACCCTGGGATCATGACCTGAGCTGAAGGCAGAGGCCTTAACCCACTGAGCCACACAGGCACCTCTTATTGACTATTTTTACTCTCAGTTTTGCTATCATGTCAAGAAACTTTAACCTTTAATTATTACTGTGTTACTTGCCCAGTGTTAAGTGTTACCATAGTATTTCTTTCAAGAATGATTATATAATAATCTTTGGAGGAAGCATACATTGCATATGCATCTGTACTCGTGAGAGACTCAGAGCATGTCTTAAGGTGTTTTAGGTATGTCTTAGGGTGATCAGCCATTCCAACTTGCTCAGAAGTGATGGGACGTCTAGTGTTAAAATCAGGAAAATCCCAGACAAACTGGGACAAGTTGTCCACTTTATGTGCAGTGGGTCCTTCAGTTTTGTTTTTTATTTATCTCTTATTGGTCTCAAACTTCACTTTCAAATAAGCTTGCTTTGGCTTTGCCACAGATATTTATTTTTTGCCTAGAAAATATAAGGTCACAACCTGTGGGTTTCTTTGGGGTTTCCTGAAATTCTGTAGGGTTTAAGATAGAAAATATGAGGGATTCCTGAAAAAAACAAACAAACAAACAAACAAACAAACAAAAACAAAACTCCCTTCCATCTGCTCTGGGTATATTTACTAGAAATTGTGGACAACCACAATTCCATGAATTCCCTAAGTGGCACCGAGGGATTCTTCCTCCTTTTCAAGTCCTACCACCACTCTACTCACCTGCATTGGGACAACATTTGCCTAGGCCATTGTTTTTCAGACAACATTCCTTAAGTAGCCACGGGGACCTCTCTAAGTATTTCTTAAAACCAGGACACGTGTTTACTGAAGGCTTGCCCATCTTCCTCAGTAAAACTGAAAGTCTGTGTCAACAGCCTCTGAAAGTTTCGACCCCAGTGCATTAGCTTTCCAGGGCTTCCATAACAAAGCAGCACAAACCAGGGAGCTTAAACAACAGAAATGTATTGTCTGTCAGTTCTGGAGGCCGGAAGTCCAAGATCGAATTGTCAACAGGATTGGTTCTTTCAGAGGGCTATGTGGGAGAATCTGTTCCCTGCCTCTCTTAACTCTAGTGGTTTGCTGGGAATGTTTATCATTCCTTGCCCCATAGATGCATGCCCCAATCTCTGCTTCATCTTCACATGGCATTCTCGTGTTAGATTAGGAACCCGCTCTATTCCAGTAGTACTTCGTCCGAACTAATTACATCTGCAATGACTCGGTTTCCAAATAAGGTCACATTCTGAGGTTCTGGGTGTTAGGACTTCAACATGGGAATTTTCAGGTTGGGGGCAAGGAGTACAATTCAATCTTTAATGCCCAGATCTTCAGGTGAATAAAAAAAAAAAAAAAAGAAAAAAAAAAGAAAACCCCCCCCCCCAAAAAAAAACAAAATAAAAAATGAAAACTCCACGGACACTAAAGAACACTTCTCCATAGGCCAAGTCATTACTCATAAACCCATTTCAGTTCTCATTCACTGTGCATTTGATACTTTCCTTTTGCCAGATTTGCATCCTCACCAGTCACCACTTATTCACCACTCCATAGGGCATTGCATGACTGTAGGGATATTAAGAAATATGATAGACACTTGAGTCACCAGTTCTCAAGCAGGGAATATCAGGATCTTTTTTAAGGGAAGCCTGATGAGGAAAAGTTGAATCCGTGGCATAACTCTTATAAAGGCAGTGACTCCCGTCCTGATGAATAATAATTACAAGCTGGTTGCCTTTTTAAATGCTCTAGAGAATACCGTGGTGTGTACAGACAGGGGTTGGAGGAGTGTGTGTGTGCGTGTGGCAATATGCGAGTGCAGCAGTCTCTTAAGATCGCCAGGCTCCTCCCCAGCCTTCCTGCAAACATTAAGCCTTCACTGGGTGCACAGGGAGCAGCCTGCATCTCCTCTCTCTGACCGTGGCTGCTTCCTTCTGTCAGCTCCCTGGAATTGCTGACCCCTTCCCCTGCAAAGAGATAGCTCTATTCCAAAAGATAAACACCAGTAGTCACAGGGAACTTGGGGGCAAAAGTCAAACAAGTCTCCTAGTTATTGTTTCCTGGGTGTTCTCGCATAGAAACACAGACGATTTTTGTGGATGAGGTATTTCTGACTCTGGCAGTTACAGCCTGAGATGCAAAGGCAGTGATGGATCTTCGCAAGGGTGGGGAGTCGCAGCGCACGGGGACTGGGGTTCTCGCATGCCTCCTCGCTTCTTCCCAGGGACATCCCATCTCTGAGAAATCTCAGGGACGGAGGAGGCACCTAGCTAGTGCCCACTTGTGCCAAGCTGCCAAGCTGCTAGCTTGCTGAGAGGCGGCGGGCGAGCCTGGCACTCAGCTCCTCCGTGCTGGATCAGGGAGCTGTGGGCTCCCCGCCTACGCCCTGCGCTGCAGCTCTGGGCAGCCCCGGGTGGGCTGGGGGAAGGCGCGAAGCTCGGTCAGTGACTGCAAGTTGACTTTCGCTCACTGTTGCTGCTGGCAGAATACCTACACCAATGCGGACAAGCTCCTAGAAGCCGCCGAGCAGCTGGCTCAGACGGGGGAATGTGACCCCGAGGAGATCTACAAGGCAGCTCGACACCTGGAGGTACGCATCCAGGACTTTGTGCGTCGGGTCGAACAGCGGAAACTTCTCCTGGACATGTCTGTCTCCTTCCACACACACACCAAAGAGGTAAGGTGGGCTGGTGGAAAGAGAGCGTTGGCTGGTATGCCCCGGGGGCCTGGGTGGTCTTAGGGTTCCTAGCCTCCTGACAGTGATGACACTCGCAATTTGCCCCTGATAACCTGTATTTAGTTCTCAACCAGAATGGAACAAAATTTTTCCCTTCTCATCTCTAGTGAGGGAAGAGCCACAGAAGCAGGTCATTGACGAAGTCTGCTAGGGCATTCAGTCTGCAGCTGGAGAAATTTGGGGATCCCTGGTGTAGAAATAGCCATGGCAAAAGGAAATGTATAATCGCCGACTCCTTTCCCATCCCAGACCCACTTTCTTTTGGTTGCTGTTTCCTGTCAGAAATCAGTCCAGCAGAACTTTGATCATCTTTGCTACCAGCAAGAAGCATACAGAGTTTGCGAATGTGTTCCGTGTTTTTCTTTTATCTTTTTAAAACAGAGGATTAAATCTTCTTAATGAGGTCTGCCAGAGGGTTGACGTTAAAGCAAGTTGGTTCTCAACTTGCCTGGTGGTGGAGCAGCCGCCCGGTGAAGGAAAAGGGAACTTACCCTCATGCAGGAGGAAGCCAGCTGGGCTTAAGTCCGGCCTGAATCATTCACAGAGTGGAGAGGGGAGAGGGGAGGATGGATTAGGTTACACTATTGGCAGGGCGGAGGGCCTCATAGAGAGGAGGAGGGCTGCAAACCTGCAATTGCTTTTCATTTCTGATTAACATGGCACACTCTGAAATGGAGTAAGTGGCCAGCGAGGAGGCACACTGAGCATCTTCTATAATAACACCCTTGGCAGATGAACTCATTAGGTGTATGCGTGCTTGTGTTCCCCCAGGAATTCATTTTAATAGAGTATTAATTAGAGTTTGATTGCTTCTCAGGAAAAAAAAATTAACCCTGCTTAATTAAGTTGATTTTTTGATATTTGAAATGCATTAAGAAGCCTGGTTGTTACTACTTCACAGGCTTTTCTGACACTTGGTGGGAATGAATGCAAATCATTGCAGTGCCTATCAGAGAAAAACATGAAAAGATAATGTTTTCTAAACTGAGATTCCCCAGGCAGATGGAGGGCTGGCGAGCTCCCTGAAGATGGCTCTGGTTCTTCTCTGTGGGACCCACAGCCACTCTCTGATGAGTGTCTGTAAAGCAAGGGGATTAGCTTTAATCCAGGTTTTCCTGCCGGGCTGTCTGCTTGCTTGGGGCTCACCTGATTCTTAATGGTTTCAGAAAGCAAAGTCTTGTGTATTCTCTTCTAATTATGAGCCTGTGAGTGATGGAATGGAGCAAGAATGAACAGGAGTCATGTTCCCCGTGAGGGCTATGGGGGTGCTCGCTGCCCAGAGAGGTGATGGGTGAGGTTAGTTTAGCCCTCTCTCCATGTTCTGTGCATGGACCTAAAGACTGGTATTCTAGTCCAGAGTCTGCTGCTATAGAACCATGTGAGCCAAAAACTAATGATATACTATATGGTGACTAACATAACATAATTAAAAAAAGACAAAAAACAAAAAACAACCATGTGATCTTATGCAGATCACTATGCCCCTGGCCCTAGGTTGCCCCATCTATAAAATCATGCAGTTGGATTCAGTGGCCCCAAGACCCCTTATAGTTCTAGTGTTCAAGACTCCTTTCTTTTTCTTCTTTTCATCTTCTTTATTTGATGGTGATAATAACAATAATAAATAAGAGTAAGTCTGAAATAATACAGATGATTTCTCTGACCTAAGATGTGGTTCATTGTAAGCACTCAATGCATAATAGGTAGTATTTTTTTTTTAATTGGGCACCTACTCCTTGCCAGACACATGGAATCGTCATGATCATCTTATGGTTTAGATTTTCTTTTTTTTTTTTAAAGATTTTATTTATTTATTTGACAGGCAGATATCACAGAGAAGCAGGCAGAGAGAGAGGAGGAAGCAGGCTCCCTGCTGAGCAGAGAGCCCGATGCGGGGCTCAATCCCAGAACCCTGGGATCATGACCTGAGCTGAAGGCAGAGGCTTTAACCCACTGAGCCACCCAGGCGCCCCTGGTTTAGATTTTCTTAAACACAGTTTCAAACGGGGAAACGGGCTCGCAAGAGTCTGTCTACGTCGTGATGGAGCTTCTCACCTGTGGAGACCTTACGTGTCTTCCAGAAGACTGCTCGTGCTTGCCTCTGCTGTTCCATACTCTCTCCTCCCATGTTCCTCTGCTATCTCCTCCCCTCCTCTGCTGTTCTTCCTTCTCCTTACCCTTCTTTTTCCTCTTTACATTTTCAACCCTTGAAACAGGGCCTTGATGGGGAGGGTAGATCTTAGCTGAGAAATGCAAAGTGTTGCTAGGTTGTAGGTGTGGGAGGCAGAGGCTGATAAATACTGTCACAGATCCTTTCTGCCTAGTTATGGCTAATTTCTTCCTCCTTCCTTTTTTTTTTTAAGTAGGCTCCATGCCCAGTGTGGAGCCCATTGTGGGATTTGAACTCACGACCCTGAGATCAAGAACTGAGCTGAGATCAAGAGTCAGATACTTAACCAACTGAGGCACCGAGGCACCCCCTCCTCCTTCCTTTTCTTTCTTCCTATCTGCATCAGTTGTCTCCTGAGTTTTTGCATTAATGCCACTGTGTAATAGAATGTTATTGTGGGATATGATTTTGAAGGAATTAGGTAGAGCCCCCTGTACAAGAGATTTCTGGGCAGGAACTGAGCATCCGCCTTCATAAATGATTTAACCTAGGCTTCCCGTGACTCCCCAGGCTGAAGTTCATAATTTTACTTTTTCCCACTTCCTACATCAAAAGATTTACTCTAATTAGGATCAGAGAGGAAACAGGAGGAAGTTATGAGAAAGATACCCTCCAAGCCCATTTCTTCTATAGATTGAATAGTGTGTTTAATCCTTTTGGCCCTGCATCTTGAATTCTTGGTGACCATGGGAGTCTGGAAAGTTAAAACCTTCTAACCATTTTATTGCAGTGTTCTTCATAATTTGCAGTGTTCTTCATAATTTGAATAATTAAAAACTATCTAAATAGTCCATGTTGAATGATCCATTAAACTATTCACAGTACATCTAGCCAGCAAAATATTATATAGTTATTATAAATCACATTGTCAAAGATTATGAATAGCATGAGAAAGGGCTTGTAGTGTAATATATAGAACACTGTATATCCAGCACGATCACAATTTTGATACACACACAGAATAGAGACCAGAAAGCAGTATACAAAGAAGTTAAATGCATGGATGATTTAATTATCTTCTGCATTCTTTTGTTTTATAACTTTCCTTCAATGACATGTTTGATTGGAAATCCATAACAATCCCAATTAGTGTTATTTTACAAAAATAAAATTTGTCATCCTCTTTGGAGAGAAGAGCTACACTATAAAGAGAACCGACAAACATGTGTTGGGACCTTCTGATGTTCACAGAGCTTCAACTATTCGTATCTATTGTGCTGAACTTTCCAATAGCTTCTTTTTGCCTGGGGACAGGAGGGCAGCTGGCATTTTGCTGTTCTTGAGAGCTAGGGAGAATGTAGGGAGAAGAATTTACTCAAGTCCTCATTTTCTTTGTCCAGGGAGAAGGCATTTGTAGCAAGTGTCATCTGCTCCACAGAGATTGTCCAGACAGAATTCTCTTTCCTTGTGTGTTTCCATGGAAATGCTGCAATTGCTGGGCTTTCAAAATATCCATTTTTACATATTTTTCTAGTAATAATATGAGAGTCAAATTAACTAAAGAATGTGGCCAAGATAATCAACCTTGACTCTTTATTACACAGCTTAATTAAATGCCCATTTCTATTTGTTTCTAAACTTGTGAAATCATTCTTCCGTGCTATTTTCTGCTCAAACAGGCACGCACACACTCACACACACACACACACACACACACATCCCACAAACACCTCAGACACTCATATGAACACATGGTCCTCTCCCCACCCACCACAGAACCAAAACGAAATCAGTCTTCCAAAGCAATGATGCTTGCAAGAACAAGACAGTTTTGGCCTCCATCTCAATTGCCAACTGTCACGATATTTGTTTAAGAAATAAAAGCTGGTCATCGATGCCAAAGAAAAATGATCTCTTCAAAGTGAGGGGAGGGCGGTTCACCCTGTGGAGCTAGATCTGTGAGACATCTTAGGGCTGTGGATTGTCCCAGCACAGTGCTCCACAGCTGTGCAGGCGAACCGCCAATCAGCAGAGGAAAGTGGTACGGTAGACTACCTTCTTCCGTAACCACTCATACGTAAGCCTCATTAGTTCTACAGACTTCCTAGTGTCTCCCTTCCTTGCCCTTCCTCCCTGCCTTTTTCCATTGCCTCCTTCTCTGCAGGCAGTATGGGCTCCTGAACTCCCCGGTTCACTCCTAGGACTAACTTCATGTAGTACGTTCAAAGGCTCCATCCACTGCACCTTTGCTAAGGTTCTAGAACTTCTCAAATTAGGTCCATTGTTTGGATACAGGTATTTGGGGCCACAACCACATGTGTTCTCTGAGAGGAAGAACACATAAAACCACCTAAGTGCATCTGTCCACATGGACCGAGTAATCATTGCCAACCAAAGAGCAGAGCCCTGAAGGAAAGAGTCCCACTACAGGTGTGTTTGACCAAGAAGAGCATCTGGAAATGGCTGAAACATGAGAGTCATTCTGGAAGCAGTGGATTGAAGGAAAAGATGCAGTGCTAATGTGTTGGACTCTCCTTACACAGAGGGTAAAAAAGATCACCCTAGGGGAGAGAAACCAAATGGAGAACAACAGGATTACCTCACACACTCCATGAGTTTACCTAGTTTTGGCAGTCATTGCTTGTGGTAGCTTGAAGGGAGAGACCATTCTGACTGGGTTTCACTGGCTGCCTGATAACTAGTAAATTACTAATAGAAGTGGTGCTCTGATGTGGATTATTTTCAAAGCAATCTAGGCACACTCTTCAGGGGTAAGTCAGATGGACACATATACAGAAGGAAACCCACAGGACATTCAGATGGGAAAATTGTAGCCTAGGAAATAGAATATTGACCCTTACTCATAGTTTAGGGACACTAATGTTCCTTTTTGTCTACTTTATGTACGCCTCAGAGGTCCTTATTCAAAAAATCGTAGTATGAGCTTGCGATTTAAATGTGCTGCTCCTACAGTCACCTGTGTGGGTGTGACCTTGTGGGATTGCAAGTGGCTCACAACTCAAGCTTTCTAGGTTGCTAATAGTGTCTTAACTTGATATCATAGTTTTCCTCAAACTGTTGCTAAAGTTTCTGAACTTTGGGTGTCTCTGTGTCCAAGCTGTGACTACTGTGTTTCAGTTTAGAAAGCCATTTCTTTGCTACCCTCTTCTTGACATTAGCCTTTGAAGAGAAACCATAGCAAATTAGAGCTGGAAGGGATTTTAGGGATAAGCTGGAGAGCCCACACATACACATGCCTACACGTGCACACACTGACCAGTTTCAATAGGAAGTGGTTGAAGTAAAGTCGTTTTCTCATGCTCAAGGAGTAGCCAACAGAGGCAGAATCAAGAATTATCACCAGTAAATACCAGTTTCATTCAAGAGCTCCTTTTCTTCTGTTTGTTTTCATAACAGAAGGACAGATAGAGAAAGATGTCACTAATATTTTGTCTTTGGTGCTGTAGTCCCCTTCCCTAGCTCCAAGCCAAATTCTCTTTAATCACAAGCAATTTTGTCTGACATTTTATCCTCCTGAAGGTAGACCAGTGCTTCCTTTTCTTATCAGCCTGCTAACCACTGGGCTGAGCTGCACCGAGTACTGTCCTTCATCATTTATCTCTTAGCTGATTTTCCTTAGCAGCAAGTAGGTTTGATTCTGCCTTAGACAAGTTTATTTATAATGTAATAGAATATGTGACTAGAAATGTGAGAAATCAGTTTCAATTCACTAGTCAAAGACTGTTTGGGGGAAGGACACATTTTTCTAATGACAGTGACTTCAGAGATCAGAGTGTATTCTCAAATGTCCCTACTCTTTCCCTAGTCCCTTTGTTTATAGCACTGATGTCTCATTTTTATCTGGCAATTTCTATGGTCGGTTTCTTTACCCCTGCTGTTTAGCTGCATGACCATCAGGAGGAGGGAGAGCCATGAAGCATGGTGGATTTCCTCAGGAAAAAATGATGCTTTCTTCCCTAGACCTACACCAGAGGTGTTCAAGTTTTATTAAGAATAAGAGAATGGAGTGCCTGGCTCATTCAGTTAAGTGTCTGACTCTTGATCTCAGCTCAGATCTTGATCTCAGTGTCATGAGTTCAAGCCCCACATTGGGCTCCACTGGGAGCTGGGTGTGGAGAACAAAAAAAAGAAGAAAAGACCTCTAAGCTATGAAGCCATTAAAATAGCTTAAGGATGGTACTGAGAACAGAATTATCTTAAATCAAATAAAATTCTCAAGAACCCTATAATCCTCTTTTCTGTCTCTTATTCCTGTAATAGCAAGTACCAACCTTACCCTGATCGGTCTTCCGTCTCAATGCTTGTCCTCCCTCAACACATCAAGTTTCTTTTCAAGTCTTCTTGTTTCTTCTTTCTTTCAACTTTCTAATCAAGTCTTATATGACTTGTTTGGTATCTACAGTTTTTATCTCTCTCTTTACATCCTCTTTTCCTTTGCTTTTATTTCCTTTCCTTTCCTTTCCCTTTTCTTTTCTTTTCCTTCTTCCTTTCTTTCCTTTAGAAATAGCTAGACTTTCCAGTCTCTAGGCTTTCCTTAGCCATCCCAGGACAAAGCAGCAAAAACAGCAAAGAGAGGCCCAGCTCAGCCTAGCCTACTGAAAGACCAAATCTGGTGTTGATCTTTTACTAGTTCTGAAATGAAGGAGTACTTTAAACTTTCCTGCTGCCTTCTGGTGGGAACTGGAGGTGGCTTGCATCAAAAGTATCTTTTAAATATAATACCTAGCACTTCCTCTATGCTAGGCACTGTTTCTAAATGGTATATATAGATACAGGTATCTATATAGATAGATATGGATATAACTCACTTATTTGTGTATATGTACATATAGACATACACACAAATGGTATCAACTTCTTAGTAATATTAATAACTCTGGAGGGTACATACTATTATTATCGCCACCCTACTGATAAGGAAAACTGGGGTGCAAAGAGGGTAGCTTATTTCCTCAAGGTTGTCTAACTGATACATGGTAGAATTGGGGCTTGAAACTCTTAACCATTATGCTCTACTGCCTGTCTGTACAGTAATTTTTCAGAAAAACCATTATCTTTTACCCGGGGACTTCAGCACCTGTAGAAAATGCTTTTGTTCTCTAGGCCAAATGGCAACATGAAATAACATGAACCAACAGTGACCAATACCCTGAACTTCCTGGTTTCCTGGTTTCAAACCAATTTGAAATAAATACATTCATACATTTAGGAATATGTATCCCAGCTTCCATGGTCTGGAAAACTTGCTGTCTGTTTGTACAACAAAAAAAGTGTTTTTTTTGTTTTGTTTTGTTTTGTAAAGGAAATAAACTGAATTACAACTAGATTGTAAGCTGCTAAATGACAGGAACACTGAATAATAGTAATTTGTATCCCTTATAGCAATCATCACAATGCCAAGGGTTTATTAATAGTTTTATGTGTTCAGGGGCACCGGGTGGCTCAGTCATTAAGTGTCTGCCTTCGGCTCAGGTCATGATCCTGGGGTGCTGGGATCGAGTCCTACATCAGGCTATGTGTTTTACACAGGAAGTCATAGAGAGCCAAGGATGGAATGATTTATTCAAAGGTACCATGAGTTAAAAGACTAGGCCAAAATCTACATCTGATTCTGTCTCTCCATTTTCTCTCCATACTATTTTTTGTTTTGTTTTGTTTTGTTGTCTCCCTGGTAGAGCCCTGAGCTTATCTTTCTGGCTAGCCAGGTGAAGGTTCCTTATTTCTAAGCAAACATCAGACTTATCTTTCTCTTCCTCATTTTGTGACCATGCTCGGTAGGAGTATTAGAAATGGAGCCCTGTGGCAGGCCATGGAGACCTAGTTTCAGTATGAAAAAGAGTTATCATTACATGAGTTTTCAGTAATTCAGTCCAGCTCCTCATCATTTCCAGTACTTATTCTGTTCACAACATTATACTTAGCTCTTTTAAAGTTGCCTGACCAGTAATATCACCCTGGCTGCCTTTCAGTGCTTTGAATGTAATGGGGGAAATGTTTCATCCTTACCCTGAAATCGAGATAAGCTACATTTTTAGCATTCAACCTTCTAACCAACCTGGCACCCCTGAAAAGACCAAAATAATTTAGCATGACACATATTTTTAAAATTAATCTTCACTTGGTTCTCTTTTTTTTAAGATTTTATTTTTTTATTTGAGAGAGAGCAAATGGGAGAGGGAGATCAGGAGAGGGGAGAGGTCAGAGGGAGAAGCAGACTCCCCACTGAGCAGGGAAACCAATGTGGGACTCGATCCCTGGACTCCATGATCATGACCTGAGCTGAAGGTAGTGGCTTAACCAACTGAGCCACCCCGGCGCCCCTTCTTCATTTGGTTCTTATTGAGCATCGCATTCCTTTTTGCATGTTTCCAAAGTCATGGTACATCTCTAGAGATCAACATCTAGCGGTCTGGAGTATGTACAGCCCTCCTTTCTGAAAGATGAAATAATATATGTCCCCCAGCAGTCCCCTGTTCTTCCTAGTGTCTCCAGGATGAGTGATCACCCTGCTCTACGATGGCAAGTTTCACTGACCCACAGGGAAGTGAAGCCTGGGGTGGTTCTCATCCTTAGGGAACAGAAACAGTGAACTTAACAGAGTGAATTTAATGGTGTGAACTTAACAGAAATGTGTAATGAATTTAAATGTAGGTATGCTGGTGAGAAGGGCAGTCTGACATCACACTGACTGGTGGAGGGTAGGTTGCATGTCCCATGTCTGACTTTCTGGCCCTGGCCCCAGCCCTGACCTCTCCTGTCTGCCCTGCACGGGGTCTCTGCTCTCTCTCCCACAGTTGTGGACATGGATGGAAGACCTTCAGAAGGAGATGCTGGAGGACGTTTGTGCGGACTCAGTGGATGCGGTCCAGGAACTGATCAAACAGTTCCAGCAGCAGCAGACCGCCACTCTAGATGCCACGCTCAACGTCATCAAGGAAGGCGAAGACCTTATCCAGCAGCTCAGGTCAGCGCCTCCCTCCCTAGGGGAGCCCAGCGAGGCCAGGTCAGCATGGGCAGTGCTCTCCAGTGGGAAATGCCCTCGACTAGATGTGAGATAAGTTATGTCCCAGTCTTGGCTCAACCACAGCCAGCTTTGTGGTCTCTTGTGAGCTTCAGTCTCTCCATCTGTCAGATATAAAAATGCCTGTGCCATACCCAACTTGAGTTGAGGATGAAATAGGAAATGAAGAAGCTCTGATGTTTCAGAGAATTATGTATTATTCATGATGTTATTCAGCAATCAATAAGTAACACAGACACAAAAATTAACCACATTCAATAGGAAATAAATAGCATCTTCATGAAGAATTACGGAGTAGTTGGTTATGTGGGGAAATAGCCTTTATGGAGTCCCATGTCATTTGGCTTCTGATCTTGGGCTGAACCCTGAATGCTAGTGCTCCAGGTGGCAAAAACAGTTGGCTTTGGCTCCATGGGGATCTAGAGAGTGTGTGTCCTTATCCCAGTCTGCTCTCCATTGCTCACATATGACCTTTCCACCATTCCTTGCTTCCCAGAAAATACAACTCCCTCTGTACCAACCTAAACAAACATAACCAAGAAGGAAAATCCTGTTGAAAACCTTACATTCATTTAGAATCACCCACAACATTGCCTCCTTTCTGTGGTCATCAATATCTAGTTTCCTCCTGTCAAGGGCACAGACTCCTCAGATAAGGTGTCACAGGCAGTGAGCCAGCCCTCAGCACCACCTCTGGGCCCAGGTGCTGTACAAGTAGGACTTGATGGTGCTAACGATGTCTTCTGCCCCCCAGGGACTTGCTCTGTCCTAGAATCACTGAGTGTTGGGACCTCTGCCAGCCCCAGACAGAAATAATCTCATCAGCAAGTCCCAGGCCAGCCCTGGGGCCTGAGGGAATTACTCGAATTTGAGAGGGTTTTTCCCGGTTACTGGTTGTCCAATTAAACAAACAATGAGAACTTACCTTGAGATAGCCCCACACATTTTTTCTGTTGGAAATTAATTGTGTCTATTCCAAACATGCACGTGGGATGTTTCTGAGTCCTCCTGGTGCATACTAACAAGACAACCTCTTTCCCTTCTTTCCCCAGTTCATCTTTACTAATATATAATATATGAGTTTTGTCTGCCTATCTAAGAAACCCTACTGTTACTGGCTTCTGAAAAAAATTCCAAATAGCAGGCTGTCACTTAAGCTCTCTGGCCCTCAGCTGCTTCATCTGTGTAATTAAGGGGGTCGCTGTAGGAACTCTGTCAGCTCTAGAATTTTGTGACGGTTTTGTGTTTCCTCTCCAAATGCTCTTCGGAAGCTTAATGGGTTTTGTTCTGTGTGGGCTGGGTCCATGGGGGTGACCCCTGCTCTCACCTGCCAACCTTACATGATGCCTAAGGGCCAAGGGCTACTCTGTGATGGCGAAGGCCTGTTCTACAGCTTAGATGCCATGGATTTCAGAGAGGACCCTAGCTAGCTGTGTGACCAAGAACCACTGGGGACCGTGTGCACCCCCACTTGCATGACTCTAGCCCCGGCACCCGTCCTTGATTTCAAGACCCGTCAAAGAGGAAAAGACATGAACCATGCCTGGTGGAGAGGGGCAGATGCCTCCTGCCCAGCAGAGCACACATCTTCTCTTGGTCTCTGTGACTTCGCTGGCACTCATCATTGAAGCATCTCAGGCGGTTTGGCATCATCTCTGGGCCTCCTAGTGAGTGTGACGCTGACATTGGTGCTGTGCAAAATGGTCAGAAATTATTCTCTTCCTTCTGGAAGCTGTGTGATAGAAAACAGCCTGAGAGGAGCAGTCAGAAAGAACAAGCATATCCTTCCAACAGCAAAGTCCTCAACAAATGCATAAAACAGAGCATCGAGTACCTGCCTTATGTTCCGTTACTGGTTGGGCCGTCTGTGCAGTGGTGGGTTTGGTGCCCAGAGAGGCCGGTGTTGGGAGCTCTCAGAATGGCAGAAGGAAGGGTTCCTGACCATGGGCCTTACACCCCTTCAGAAACAATGTGAACTCAGACACAGCTGCTTCTAAGACAGACACAGGCTGACAGCATGCTGATGATTTTGCCCTTTTCTTCTGACTTCTTACAGTGTATAAGAAACCAGGAAGCCACAAGATAATGAACGTGCCCCTTTATTGCAAGCTTTAGGGCCCCCTAGAATCTGAACATCTCGACACCTATTACTGACCTATTATAATGATCTCTTTGGAGGTCTCACCACCCCCTCACTTCTCTGAGCAGCTCAGTATGTTTTCTTTTGGTTCCCCTCTATAACCTGTCACCTCCCCTGCCACTTTAGCATAGACTCTTCTGCTCAGAGAGCACAGGCCTCCCACCTGCTTGGCTGGGTTCCTCCTTTTCACACCCAAATCAGAACACATCCTCTTGGCAGCCTTGCTGTTGCCCCAGCCTAATGTGCCCCTACCCTCTACTCTCCACAGCTGGGCCTGGGCCCCCATCAGCACATGGCACTTCTCACATGTCCTTTCAGGATTCACAGCCACTCACGCAGCATGTTCTGGTCACCGAGCACATTCACAGGCACAGTCTTACTTCACAGCAAAGCACGAAGTGAGCAGGGCGGGGCATTACTAAGTGCCCTTGTCAGGAGGCTGCTGGGACTCCAGGAGGTGATGTCCCCAGGCCACAGGCCCCTATGTGTCACTGGGGGCACAATCTGTGCTTGTGACGTCTGGATCCCATGCTTTCCTCACAGCAGCTTGGAGCCTGTGTGGCAGCACAGGCTCCGCACGGTACTGTGAAGTGGAGGAGGAATTTTGGTAGCTGTGATCTCGTTTTATTTAAACCAGGAAGTGATTTTTTTTTATGTGCCTTTAGTTTGTCTACTCTTATATGTTGTGACCATTGTGTTTACTGTCATGCGTGTGCACATGTGCATGTTAAACCTGTGCGTTGTAGGCTGCATGTATGTGTGGCACCCATCCGTTTCCCTAACGCATTCTGCCTCTGAGAGCCCTTTGCCTACGTTCCCTTGTCTGATCCCTTTCTCCGCCCGGAGGACGAGGAGAGCTGCTAGTCTCAGCGCTGCATTGCGGGGAACCTCAGAGAGGATACGCGAGTCATCGGTTCCCCTGCTCCAGAGATAGTCCCAGGGTCGCAGGGGGAGTGTGAGAAATGCCCTGAGTGACCCAGCCCATTCACACCCCCCTTGCTCAGAGGAGGAAGACCGCCTGCCCCCATATCCCTTTAACATGGCCAGGCCTTTCCCCCTCCTGTGCCGCAGGGACTCGGCTGTGTCCAACAACAAGACGCCCCACGGCAGCTCCATCAGCCACGTCGAGTCAGTCCTGCAGCAGCTGGACGACGCCCAAGTGCAGATGGAGGAGCTGTTCCATGAGCGCAGGATCAAGCTGGACATCTTCCTGCAGCTGCGCATCTTCGAGCAGTATACCATCGAGGTAGAGGGGTGGCGGGGCACGCGGACAGATAGGGCGGGGAGTCAGGGAGAGTTCTGGGGGCTCCACCTAGGGGCCTGCTTCCTGCTCAGGGGCACGGCCTGGGTCTGGCAAGGGGGCATTGGGCAGGACCCTAAGGGAATTCTAGGGGATGGTGCCTTGAGGATCCATTTGCAGTCAGCAGATTCCCAATCCACGTTCTACCTGGTTCTGTTCCTCTGTCTTCACCTGCTCTGCCAGGCAGAGAGCCTCTCTGTTTCACTTTCTGTCTGGGAATGACTTTATCGAGAAGGTTTTTGTTGGGGTTATTTGGACCCTTGGTACGTTGGTTCCTAAAAGACCATGGCGTTGGCTATTTGAGTTAGCCATTGGGTCCTTTAGCTTCAGGAGCAGGTAGGTGTTAAAATTCGGAGGCCTCCTCAGATAATGACTAGAGGTCAGGAGCTAGATGAAATCACAGAACAGTCAGGAAGTCAGGAGCCACAGGGAGGAAGACCTTTTCTTTAATTTGCTTTGCGCTCACCAAGAAAGTAAGTCTGTGCTAAGGCCATCTTGGTTCATCTCATGGACTCCTCAGTTCCTTCCACAAAGGTCAGAATTGGATGTTCTGATATATTTATATCCCCTTTGTGATGCCTATTAATAATGTCTGTTCCACATAATATCCAGCTATTATTATTTTCTACTTTGAAACACAAACTAAAGGCAGGCCAGTAGGGTTCCTGGGTTGTGAAGTGTCCAACACCCAAGGCACTTTGTCCTTTTCAGGGATGGGAAAGGGTTAAATTAAGGAGGTACTATCTTTGCTCCCTGCTGGTGTGGTATGAGGGAAAGCTGCTCTCCACCCATCATTTTAAAAAAAATTTTGTTTTGCATTCCGATGGGCTCCTAACAGTTTGGGCTTCTGGGTGTCTGGGAATGATCTTCCTAACAATATCTGTGGAAACTTCATGAAACTGGTTTGGAAGGAAAGGACTTCCCCCCCCCCCCGCCAATGTTGCAGTTCCCATATCCCAATCCCAGTCCCAGGCAGGACCAGAGAACTGTCCTGGCAAAAGATGCTCTTTTCTTCAATTCTGTGACCAACAGGGTTTATATTGACAATCAGAAATATAAGAGGAAAGCAGTCCTAAAGTAATCCTTCCTATCCATTACTGTCTTAATGATTTGTCTCTTCTTATAACCACACCTCTACCTTTCCTTCCCTGGAAGCCACTGCAATTTCTTGCTTAAGACTACCTGTTTAATAAAAGGGGCGGTCTGGATAGTTTGTGGCACAAAGGAAAAGAAGAAAAGATGTCTTTAAATTTATATCTTGATTATCCTTCCAACTTATTCTATAACTTTAGGTGAATTTATATGTACTTTTTACTTAATTTACTTTGAATCTACACTCAAAAGGATGTCAGGGGGCAAGTACTATTAAAACGTAAGTTGTGGGGCACCTGGCCACCTCTCCTGGAGGTGTGTGTAACTCTTGCTTGATCTCAGGGTCACGAGTTCAGGCCCCACACTGAGTGTAGAGATTACTTAAACAAACTTTAAGAAAAATAAATGTATACTTACAAATATATATTGAAAGAATGATAAAAATACTAGTGGAAAATTAGAGATTTTGGCAGGCAGCAGAGAGAATGTAGTGAATTTCATAGAGCTGGGGTGACCAAGGTAACAAAGACAGTAAAGAGGGGGTATGAGTTGTTAATCTCTGGTACTCGGGAGTGAGGCCCCCCAAAATAAACAGAGTTCCATTTGATTGCCAGGCCCAGCCCCAGGCACTCCCACCATCCCTCCCCAGCTCCGCTGTGCCTGCCGAAGGTGAATGTATCCCTTGGGAAATCATGAGAGCAGGTGTGGTGATTCTGCTCTCACAGTCACCATTTACTCTCCTGTCATTCCTGGTCTGCATCAAAAACTGCTTAAGTGGAAGGAAACCATCTGAGGGTTTGGATGTTTGGGTTTTATTTTGTTAGATGACATGGTTTTGAGGTCACAGTTGCTGGCTTAGTTGCAGAATGAGATGGATAGCTTCACTTTGCCATGAATTGCACCCCTGACATTAGCCGGAGGGGGTGGTTGGGCATCACTAGGGTGTGTTTGCCTATAGCGGTTCTGGGAAAATCCACTCTCACTCCTGAAAAACAATCCAGAGGATACGCCAAAATTATCCATTAAAACAAAAAAGCAAACTGCAAATCCAATACTTTAAAGCTGGCTCCTATTTAACTGTTGCACTAGAGGAGCTTGCTGTTTCAGTTACAGGATTTGAATTCTTCAACCTTGGTGTTGTATACAAATGCTCTCCCCCACCCCCGCAGCTCCCATACCATGCAACAACATGAATAGTTGATCTGTAGTAGAGAGCAAAAGTGGGGACATCGTATGAGGGTCTCATAAAATGAGGGAGATAAAAACAGTGACTTGGTTCAGCACCCTCTGGTTTACGCAATGACATGCAGGTTTTAGAAGGGGTCTTGTGCCCCATCTGGGGTGTGGCCCAAAGCTTGGGAAGTGCTGCATTTCATCCCAGATCAAAATGGAAATTCTGCCAACCCTATGAAAAAGTTCTGCTTCAACTCAGATAGTCAGAAGTTATTTTTGAGGGTGATGAGATTATTTCAAATATCAGCCAGTGTTTCACTGTGGGGGGATGACGAGCAAACATCTAGAGAAGAGCCAGAGTGGGAAACCAAGGGCAGCTTCGGCAGTGAGGGGCATGTCGGAGCTGACATTAGCCAGGACAGGGGCCCTCTCTGCAGAACCTTCAGCTATGGGGTCCTTCTCTGGAGGAAGGAATTTGATGGACATACTCGGAATTCCTGGGGATTACTGAAAACCAGAGCAGGCCTGACATCTGGGAATCTGAGCATGATGCCTTAACCATGTCACCGATGGCTGAGATGGGCTAATTAATTTAACAATTAAGATAGTACGGGAGTTGCTGTGCCAGACTCCTTTTCCTCAGTAAGATGTGTGTGGCGCCCACAGGATAACCTGGGCTGAGGTCATAGGTTGCCCCCACCAAGAATGAAGCTTACCCAGATGTAGTAGCCAACTGCTCTAAAGCCAGGACTGCAGCTGCATTCCTGACAGACCATCTTAACCTCCATGGAGACTAGATACAGTGACCCATGGGAGAACACAATGTTCTGTAAAGTGTTTCCTATACGTTCAGCTTCCCCCCATGAAAGAAGTTTTATATGAAATGGTTGTGATGGCAGAGACATTTCACCAAACATGAATAATTACGTTGTGGTGGTAGGAATATGGGTGATACTTCCTTGCTGTTGAAGCTCCCATGCGTTTCAAAGTTTTCTACAATTAACCAGAATGATCAAAAAGAAGTTTAAAAAAAAAAAAAAAAGTTTTTAGAAGCAAGAACAGGCCAGGAGTCTCCAAACTCCTTTGATCGTGCACTCTCTTAAGAAATTTTTTTGAACTTGCAACTCCCTATCTTTGCATATATTAGTTTATAAACGGTACACATGTTCTATCACTGGCTCATAATCTCAGAACTCAGGGTACCCTTAGGGTGAAATTCAGCTTTTTCATTAGAAGTTGTGGTTCCATATTTCAGATCGCCTCCTTGATCATCTCTAATTATTTTTTTTGGCCTGGTTTCGTGGCAGATCTGATTAGATCATCATTATTACTTTACCCCACAAGGTGGCCAACAGAGAGTTAAAAGTTCTCATGTGCTTTCATGCATATTATTGTCCTCAAACTGCAGTTTCTTTGCAGGAAACTTGATAAGCCATGCATCTTTCTGTGAAGCTTAGTTAAAAGTGGATAATAGATAAATCTGTTTAACTGGGTGCTTGTAAAGAGCGATAATTTGAACTCCCCTGAAAGCAACAGGATGAATGAGCCGTCCTCCTGCCCTCCTGGCAGCGCCCTCTCCCACCCCTCAGGCTGCTGGAGCTTGTAGCGAGATTCCAGTGTCAGTCTGTCAGTGAGTGTCTAGGGAAACATTGCATCTTTTTTACTGATTTAATCAAATATGTGTGCCTATGATATACATGCACATACAGATGCATATTTATACAGGGAGAATTTTTGTGTTTTCAGTGGATAATCTGGGGCACCCCTGGGGCGGGCATACTCACATTATAGAATACTAGAAATGACACAAGAAAGATACTGTACGTAGGGGACTTTATGAAAAATGGGCCACAGTTATGGTCTTTCTTTTAAATCTTTGACTCTATAATCACAAAGTTTGTTCAGTTTACCTGCAAATTAATCTGTGTAATTAGCCTGAGTAAGGAATGGAACGGCCAACTCTAGATCCATGGAGTTTGTATTGGGACAAGTTGTGGCTAGGCTGAGGCTGGGTAAAAGATAGCCTTCGAGGAGGAAAGTTCCGCCTTGAGGACAGACTGCTGATTACAATTTACTGGTGGTCTCAACTCTTCAAGACGCCTTTAGCATCTCATATTTGAAAGAGATTGCTCATTCTGCCTTTTGCCTGATAGAAATCCAACTCAGTCAACATTTAGTGAGCACCTAATATGAGTCAAAAAGGATGTTGGGCGTTGAGGATACAAACAGTCCTTGCCATTCTGTGCCTAGCTGGGGAGAAACAGAGAAACGGAATCGTCGTACAATGTGTTAATTCTGCGGCAGAGAGAGAGACTGACAGTTGGATGAGAACACTGAGGCAGGAATATTTAGTTTAGTCAGGCTGCCCATGGAAAGTTTCTTGAGGAGATTATACCTGGAAGACAGGTAGAAGTTGGTGGCCAGGATTTGGCATCCCCAGGAGATGCTACCTAGCCTCTACTGGGATATCTCCAAATTCTGTAAGTGAGGTTTGAGGGGACAGGGGCAGAAAGGGGAGCTCAGGATTTTACCAGTGTATTGAACTAGAATCTCCAACCTTCTGACCTTTGATCCGAGTCTGCTCTCTGGGAAAACAGCATAAATCTGCTCCCTCTTTTATTTGGCAGCCTTAAAAACAATTGAAAATGGTCATCATAGGCTCCTTCTCCTTTACCTGAAAAATGTTGAGATTATATAGTTATTTCTACAATCCCCTTGACTTTAAAAATTTGGTGACTGTTTGTCTTCATCCTCTTCATCATCTGTGGCACAGATCCCAATTTATTCTTGTCTTTCTGGATGTCACGTCGTTTCCAGACACCCAACTCTCCTGGTTGCCCTCTACTGAGGGCGAGTTAGCCACGCCTTCCTACATACACCTGGGTGTAGTATGCTCAGGGTGCTGGCACTCTGTCGGAGTGGCCCAGGAGATGAGAACATCTTCTGTATTCTGTAAGCTTGTGCTCCCTTAAAAGCGCCTGGTTATTTTTTCAAAGTGCTTCTGATACACTGACTTTCAAAAAAAAAAAAAAAAAATCTTAAAAAGAAACTTTTATGTATGTTCCCTCTCAAATTGTACTGTTTTTCTTCTTGGCCCAGTTCATCATCCTATCAAAGTAAATTTATTATTGGTTCAACAATTGTAGCTATTTGAAATATTGGCCCAGTCAGGCAGGCCTTGTGGTGCTTCATGGAAGTTCTCCTCTGATGATGCCATCAGACTGCACGGTCACTGTGTTGCCTGGGGATCATCCTCTAGTCCACTTTCATAACCTCTTCTATAGATACCGTGTCAGGCTCTGCAAAGCCATGCTGTGCTCCATGTTCGTAATATACCTCAAGTCCACCAACATAGAAACTATAACAAGAAAGTTGAGATCTATTTGAGATCCCTTTTTGTGGGTTGCTCCTAGGGATCACTGTAGCATTCTTTAAACATGCTCCAGTTCCTTTGAGGAGGAAATGCAGAATAAGTTCTATAAAGTAAACCAAAGCCAACACAAAATATTAATTTGATAGTCTCTTCCAGACTTTTGCCAAATTGATTTCAGCATCATTGTGTGTGTGGGTGGGGAGGGGTTCTACTACCAACTTCCTTCTTAAATACAAAACAACAATAATTAACCACACAGCTTTCTTATTCTGGCAAGTCACCTGTTTGGAGTAAATTATCAGAGGTGGGAACTTTCAGATTCCTCTGTAATGACTGTGAGTCTGAAGTCAGGTTTCATTATCAAGATACAAATGGCCTATGCTTCTTATTTCTGGTGAGGATGCTGGGGATTCAGGAGAGGGAAGCAGATGTAATCTCCAGGATGAGGTATTTAGCTTACACGGGACGAAAAACACTGGCATTCAAGCTCTGATAAGTACTAGAATGAGTGGACAATATATGTTATAGGAGCTCTTCAACAAAGGGGAGATCTTTTCAAAACAGATTAGATTCCCACAGGTCTCAAACTCATTAAGAGCCAAGGATACGGACAAAATAACCACTGAGGATCTGATCGAGATTCCTTCAAGGTCAGTCATGATTATACCTAAGGTCCCTGTTTTATCATGATGTTAATGAAGAAAAGAACATGAAATTGTTCATAAAAATTATTCAATTACACAGATTATCTACCAGAATAGAAATCAGGTAACTAAACATTGGAACTCATCAATTATGGCATGTTGCAATATGCTCTTACATTATTTTGCCAAAAATGAGAGACAATTGAGTAGATTTCTTTGTTGCCAAATCCTTCCATTTTTCCCAGAAGTTCTTGTGATATTCCCAAAGATCTATATATAGCTACATAAATAAATAGTTTAACTCTTTAGACAAATTTTATATATATTTCTAAAGCAGAAAGAAATGTCATGATACAGATACACCTTTAAAATAACCTATATTAGAATTCACTATCTTGACATTTTATAATTTGATTTTATAAACAAAAAGAACTCAGAAAAGAAAATACTAGACTAGACAAGAAGAATAAATGGCTCTGATATTTGGGTGGATTTTAGTTTCACAGTGGTAACATGTATAAGTATACAAACCCATTATAGCTCAAATAACTCCTCCCATGCGACAAGACTATCTCTTTAGCGGCAGTATGTCTTTCCCTATCATCTAACACTTGTAGGTCAGTGGAGAATATTTAGCTTTCACTTTTCTCATCTTAATAAAAATAATGACATCATAAAACAGAAAGATGCTCATCTTGCAATTGACAGCCCATGTATTTTAGAGCATGTCAGCACAATGAAATGCCTTGGATCCTTCCTTCCCACTTGGCCCTTAATGTACATAGTGTGTGTGCAAATAATTTCTCTGCAGTATGTGATGCTGTTAATAGCATTTTACCCACAGTAGAAGTTCCTTTGCAGTTGGAGTCAGTCCTCTCAAACTCTGCTGCTACTTCATCTTGTCCATTTATGTCATGCTCTAAATCTCTTGTTGTCATTTCAACAGTCTTCACAGCATCTTCCCCAGGAGTAGTTTGCATCTCAAGAAACCACTTTGCTCCTCCTTAAGGAGCAATTCCTCATCCATTCAAGTCTTATCACGAGATTGCAGCTGTTCAGCGATATCTTGAGGCTCCACTTCTAATTCTAATTCTCTTGCTATTTCCCCCACATCTGCGCTTACTCGTCCCCTGGAGACTTGGACCCTCAAAGTCATCCACAAGGGTTAGAATTAACTTTCATCCAAACTGTTAATGCTGTTCTTTTGACCTCTTCCCATGAGTCATGAATGTTATTAATGGCACCTAGAATGGCGAATCCTTTCCAGAAAGTTCCAGTGTATTTTGTCCAGATCCATCAGCAGAATCACTATCTGTGGCAGCTGTAGCCCTACAAAATGTATTTGTTAAATAATAAGATTTGAAAGTTGAAAGTACTTCTTGATCCATGGGCTCACAGTGGATGTTGTGTTGGTAGGCATGAAAACAACATTAATCTCATCATATGTCTCCATCAGAGCTCTTGAATGAGTAGGCAGACTGTCAGTGGGCAGTGATACTTTGAAGGAAATACCTTTTTCTGAGCAGTGGATCTCAATAGGAGGCTTAGAATATTTTGAAAAACCATGTTGTAAATGGATGTGCTGTCATCCAGGCTTTGTTGTTCCATTTATGGAGCATAGGCAGAATAGGTTTAGCATAATTCTTAAGGGCCATAGGATTTTCAGAATGGTCCATGAGCACTGGCTTCAACTTCAAGTCACCAGCCACATTAGCCCCTAACAAGAGAGCCAGCCTGTCCTTGAGAATTTGAAGCCAGGCATTGACTTCTCTTTAGCTTTGAGAATCCTAGATGCCATCTTCTTCCAAGAGAAGGCTGTTTTGTCTCTATTGAAAATCTGTTGTTTAGTGTGGCCACCTTCATGAGTTATGTGGGCTCAGTCTTCTGGATAATTTGCTGCAGCTTCTCCATCAGTACCTGCTGCTTCACCTTATACTTTTTTGTTATGGAAACGGTTTCTTTCTTTAAACCTCATGAACGAACATCTGCTAACTTCCAACTTTTCTTCTGCAGCTTCCTTACTTCTCTTGGGCTTCCTAGAATTGAAGAGAGTTAGGGCCTTGCTCTGGATTAGGCTTTGGCTTGAAGGGAGTGTTGTTGCTGGTTTGACCTTCTATTCAGACCACTCAGACTTTCTCCATATCAGCGATAAGGTTGTTTTGCTTTCTTTCTTTCTTTTTTTTTTTTTTTTTAAGATTTTATTTATTTATTTGACAGAGAGAGATCACAAGTAGAGAGGCAGGCAGAGAGAGAGGGGGAAGCAGGCTCCCTGCTGAGCAGAGAGAACCCGATGCGGGGCTCGATCCCAGGACCCTGAGACCATGACCTGAGCCGAAGGCAGAGGCTTTAACCCACTGAGCCACCCAGGTGCCCCGGTTGTTTTGCTTTCTTATCACTCATGTGTTCACTGGAGTAGCATTTTTAATATCCTTCAAGAACTCTTCCTTTGCTTTTGCAACTTGGCTAACTGTTTGGTGCAAGAGACCTAGCTTTTGGCCTGTCTCAGCTTTCAACATACCTTCCTCATGAAGCTTAATCATTTCTAGCTTTTGATTTAAAGTGAGAGACGTATGGACTCTTCCTTTCACTTGAACACTAGAGGTCATTGCAGCTTATTAATAAGCCTAATTTCCATGTTGTGTCTCAGGGAATAGGGAGGCCTGAGGAGAGGGAGAGAGACAGGACAATGGCTGGTTGGCGGAGCAGTCAGAACACAGGTACGAAGTTCTCCATCTTACTTGAGTGTGGTCCGTGGTGCTCCAAAACAATGATAATAGTAACACCAGAGATCGCTGACCACAGATCACTACAACAAATACAATAATCATGAAAAAGTTTGTGATGTTGTGAGAATTTCCAAAATGTGACACAGACATGGAGTGAGCAAATGCTGTGGGAAAAATGGCACCAGTAGACTTGCTCAACACGGGGATGCCACAAACTCTCAATCTGTACAAAAAAAACCAAAACAACAACAACAAAAAAACAGCATCTGGGAAGTTCAATAAAGCAAAGTGCAATAAATGAAATATGCACAAGATCAATACCTTCTTCAACCCATGGTCATCATCATCCTGATTGCCAGCATCTTCAAATGATTTGGAGAAAAGGACAACACAGTGGGATTTCCAACTTTGCAGGTGATAATAGAGAACCAAATAGATGGGAATAGACCATAGGAAAAGGGAAGAAAGATGACAGGCGAGTTTTGATTCAGGCAAGCACAGAATAAAACGTCAGGAGGGGCAGGGGAGACCCAGAAAGTAGGAGGAGCCAGTGGAGAGGGCACCCTCAGAGCAGAGCCCAAGGCAGCTGTTAAACCAAGTCCCTCGGGTCAGTCTGTGCCTGAAGAATGCTGGATTCAATAAATCTCATCTGGCAGGGAAATCTTGGGCTTTATTTTGAAGTGAGTCTTCCCACTTCCCACTTCCCACTGCCTCTTATCCTTTCTTTCTCTTTCGCTCCTTCTCTGATTTTCCTTATGGCTATGGCTCTAGAGTAGACAGTTGTTAGATTAGAAATATTGCCAATGAATCTCTCAAAGAGGTCATTGTATCCTAATGCTCCAATTAATTCAGGAGAGTGAGGGAGACAGGAGCCACTGGAGCCAAGAGGGGAACTGAGTGGGCCAGAGCTGAGATGGACCTAATTGAGTGGAAGAAGAAAGCAAAATGGAGTGATTGAAAGCTGAATGCCCTGTGGGCAACTCGTGTTCCATCTTTCATTCATTTGGTTCAGGCCCTACTTTTTGCCCTGAACAAATTCTTTCAGGTTTCTTTTCCAAATGGAGTTAAATAGCTGAATTAATTCCCCGAATTTTCTTTTCACGGTCTCTATATGAGGAAACAAGTCTATGTCAGATTATGTCAGATAAGCCAGAGAAAAACTTTTAGGTCTGGGGGTGGTCATGAAGCTCTTCACGTCAGAGGGTGTACTTTGAAGGGCGGTGAGGATTTGAGTAGACTGGGAGAAAAAACAAGAGTGTTTCAAGGCTATCACACCAGGGAAAGAGGCTAGAGAGGGCGGGAGCCAACTCACAGGGTCCGCGAGTAACGGGCTGACTGGTTTCTGTAGCAGAACATGAGGTAAGGCTGGAAAGTGAGGTTTGTTTATTAACAGTAGGTAAGCTTCAGGTTTAAAAATGAAGGTTTTCAATTAAAGAAAGTGCTCTTGCTGTGTGCCAGCCTTGTACCCTGAAAGAAGGTCAGGAAGAAGAAGGCAGTGAAAGAACATTTTTTGATGGAACAGAAAAAAGGAAAGAAAATAAACTCCAGCAAATATTAGAAATACACAGATCAGACTATTTCAAGGATCTGGGCCTCGCTGCTCGGGGGTAATGGGAAGAGTGAATCAAACAGAGAGAAAAGAGAGTAGAACCTAGGAAGATGGGCTTAGGAATCAGGCTGATCTGCTGAATGGCCCCTTGAAAGTCTTATTCTTTGGGCTTCATAACAGGCAAGGGCCCTCAGCTTAATGATGTCAAGGTGGTAAGGGTAGAGGAGGGGAGGGAAGAGGAAAGAATACAGAAAACACCAGATTCAGAATGCTAAACATTATTTCACATTTGGTAGATTCAGATTCCCAAGATGCCAGATCTCTAAGGCTCACTCTCTCAAATGAAGCAGCTCAGCTTTGCTCTGCTTCTCCTTCCTCACAAGGACTCTCAACACTCTGCAGTCCTCAGACTCCCACCTTCAGACCCCTTCGGGGTCCTTCCGGCAGCAAACAGACCCTGCATAGACTCAGTTTCCGGGAAACAAAATGAAAACTAAAATTGAAAGAAAAGACAGGTTCTTCCTTTCATGCTTGTTGTCTTAGTTTTATTCTCATCTCTCTTAGTTTACAGGCCAAGAAGTAGGTTAAAAAAAACACTGTTATTTGGCCATTGTCAGTACATTTATCTGATAAAGGACTTATCTAGCATATATTAAGAGCTCTTATAAATCCATGAGCCAAAGATAATTAACCTCTTTTCAGAAAAGACGTGAAAAGACAGTTTACAAAAGTGAATACAAATGGCCAGTAAGTGTATAAAAATATGCCCATCATGATTAGTAACCTAAAACCATAATGAGATATCACTTCATGCCCACCAGGATGACTAAAGAGACTGATGATACCTAATGATGGTGAGGGGAACCTTCATATATTCCCACTGGATGTAGAATTGCTGTTGGGAATGTCAAACGCGCACCTCCCATAGGACCCTAGGATCACACTCCTAGGGAACTCTCAAGAGAAATGAAAACCCGTAGCCACAGAAAGACTTGAATAAGAACTTTCACATCAGCCATACTCATAATAGCCAAACACTGAGAACAACCCAAGTGGCCATCAGCCAGAGAATGGATACGTGAACTGTGGTCTGTCTACACGATGGGACAGTACCCAGCAGCAGCAAGGCATGGACTGCTCATACACATGACAACGTGGATGAATCTTAAATGTGGCACATTGGATACAAGAAGCCAGACCTGAAAGAGTACATACTGTATGATTTCATTAGTATGAAATCCAAGAGTAGGCAAAACTACATCCGCAGTGATAGAAATCAGAAAGTGGTACCTGAGGCCTGCCAGGGGGTGGGGATGGGCAGGAATTGAAATTGGAAAGGGGCACAACCAGCATTCCCTAGGCTGATGGAAATGTTCCTATTTTGTCTTTGGTAATGGCCACATGGATGGATAAAATGAGTCAAAACTCCTAGAACTGAATGCTTAATTAAATATATGCATCTTATCATATGTAAATCGTACTTCAACTTTTTTAAATACAGGAAGGAAAAACAGATATTTAGAGGCCTCATCTAGATAGGCTTATTCATCCCATAAATTATAAATCTATTATTTCTCTTACTCTTCTCTGTTTAGCTCCTTCTCTAGTTAGAGAATGAAGTCCTTTTCAAAGATGGGATACAATAAAACCCTGTCTTACCTGTCAGCCTGCTGGTTCCCAGTTCCCCAAGGACTCCCCAGGATAAGTAGATAATAGGTTTTCCCACTGAGCTCTGTGGGTTCCTTAGTTGACCTGAAAAGATGTGGGGCAATGAGATGGGAGCCTAGGACGATAAAGATGGTATTTTTACAATTCCCCCATCTCTGCTTCCAAGATAGCAACTACCCTTTCCATGAAGAAAGGTCTTACTGTTAGACACAAATGGAGACGTGTGCCCCAGATGGCAGCCTCTTACACCAGACCGCTTGCCTTTCCCATCCTAGTCTGCACGGTCCCAGTGAGGGATGTTAAGTGTGCCATTTCCCAGCTGCCTCAAGCTGGTTTTCTTTTTCCCCCACTCCCTGTCCCCTGATTTCCCAGAATGGCAGTGCTGGTCAGCTGGGGAGGTCATGTCCCATGTCAGTGGTGTGGGGGAGACACCATAATTCAAATCACTGAGCAGGGGCTCTGGGATTTGTGCCTGGGCTGCCTGGGCCATCGTGCCACTGCTGGGGGGTGAGGCTTTCATTTCCTCTTCTCAGACAAGAAGTGATAGTCCCTGTGCTGTGGCCATCCCAGGGCTACCGAGCAGGTTTGAGCATGCGACAGTGGACCTGTAAACATATCAGAGGAGTTCTCTGACTCAAAGATTACGTGCCAGTGCTCTTTCGGCTCTGCTGGGTCCTGTTGGGGAGTGCTGCTTTTGTAAAAGAAGGGTAGAATTCAGTCTCTCTGGGCATTCACCTCTGTGAGGGTGGACCAGGGGTCACCTGAGTGAGGGTGTAGGGCAGAAACCAGTTAGCAAGTTCATGAGAGAGCAGTTTCCATTCATTACGTGCTTCCATCTTCAGTAGAATCATTACGCCTTTTGACAGTGTATAATCTGCTTGGGATTTCTAGACATCCGCAGTCTGTTGATACCTTGAGTCACCATGTCCAGGTGTCAGCCTTTGCAGAGAGCATCCTGCATGATCGAATAAGGGAACCACAAGGAGACCCTTGGGCTTGATGGACACCAGCTCTGAGTGTATAACTTCTGGCCACTCACAGGTCTTTCCAACCCTCAGTTTCTGTGTCTTGGAAAGAGGGAGGCTCCATATTTGCTTTCCGAGGTCCTCTCCAGTGATGCGATTTTTAGAGTAGCCCTTGTGGTATAGCATACAAAGCCTTTGCAGTCAGAAGAACTGAGCTCTGTCTGCAGGCGTGCACCTCACCAGCAGGGTGAGCTCTGGGCAGATTGCATCTGTCTGAGGGAAGGCCAGCTTCCTTCTCGGTAAGAGGTACCTGGAGGGGACACCTGGGTGGCGCAGTGGGTTAAAGCCTCTGCCTTTGGCTCAGGTCATGATCTCAGGGTCCTGGGATCGAGCCCCACATCGGGCTCTCTGCTCAGCGGGGAGCCTGCTTCCCCTTCTCTCTCTGCCTGTCTCTCTGCCTACCTGTGATCTCTCTCTCTCTCTGTCAAATAAATAAATAAAATCTTAAAAAAAAAAAAAAGAGGTACCTGGAGATCTCCCCACTACCTGCCTCTTCAGGTCATGGGGGTGGGGTGGTGGAACAGGATGGCATATGCAAAAACTTGATGGACTGTAACTTGCCCAGCAATTGCTGCAGTTTGTCGGCTGCGGCTATAGACACAGAAACACGTGGAGAGTGAAGTGACAGGCGTGCCCTGGAGCTTCACCTGGGTTCAGGAGTCCAACACCCGCAAAGTGGAGATGGATCCAAGGATGGGCTTGGCGACTAAGGCTTCAGTCTCGCAGTCTCTCATGGAGCTGTGAGCCGGTCCTGACAGTAATTCCCTTACAGGTGACGGCAGAGCTGGATGCCTGGAATGAGGACCTGCTCCGGCAGATGAATGACTTCAACACGGAGGATCTGACGCTGGCCGAGCAGCGGCTGCAGCGCCACACGGAGCGGAAGCTAGCCATGAACAACATGACCTTCGAGGTCATCCAGCAAGGGCAAGATCTGCACCAGTACATCATGGAGGTCCAGGCCTCAGGTGGGTGAGCTCCCCCATCCTCCTCCTCGCGACAGGGAGACAATGAAAACAAGCATGCCAGCCTGACTCCAGCCGGCACGGCCACTCTGCTCGTCCGCTTTATTCCCCCAGACACGGGGACAGAGTTGTTTGCCACTTTAAAGAAAACTGATGCGTGAGAACTGGAATCACTTGTCCGAGATTGCCCAGTTAGGCTCTGGTAGAGAGGAGGATAGGGCCAGGGTCTCCTGGTGCTGTGCAGAGAATGGGGAAAACAAATTTGCCCAGACTCAGAAAAAACGGCCTCCAGAAACAAACAGGCAGGCTCCAGAAGCAGCCAGCCTGCTGTGTGAATTGTATTCAAACCTGTAGATGTTTGCTCTTCAACCCCCCAGCCCCCTCTCCTGTCTCCACCCCCAGGGCGGCTCCTGGTCTCCAGTTCAGGCCTCTCAAAAAGCCCCCTACCTTTATTTTTTTTAAATCACTGGTCTGTGTGTGTTAGAAGTGCTGATAAAAATTTATGCAGGGTCATAGAATTTTATAACTTTCAAGAAACCATGGCGGAGTCACCCAGATTTCACTTCTTTTCATGTTCAAGCTTTGTGCAATGTCTCTCCAGCAAATGCATAAACCCTTCCTGGGACACCTAGTGCTCTCCACAATGGCCTTTGTTATTAGAACC
Organism: Lontra canadensis; assembly: GCF_010015895.1. Lineage (NCBI taxonomy): Eukaryota > Metazoa > Chordata > Mammalia > Carnivora > Mustelidae > Lontra > Lontra canadensis. The sequence continues at coordinate 5,005,740 of NW_022631032.1, read as the reverse complement.
AGAGAGAGCCATGGCAGTCCCATGATAGTTCAGATGGGTCCAGATAGTTCAGAGGACAAGAAGTCACTCACAGGAATACATGCCAGTAGAGTACTGGGACACAATCTCTACACCCCGCCCTGCCGTCGGCCTGCCCCTCCAGCCCCGGGTCCTCCTTGCCTCTGGTTCTTGACCCTCCGGGAAGAGGCAGACGGGGGTTCAAGCCATCAGCTCTTAAAAACACAGTTGGCCATGTCCCTGTTGACTCTGAAGGATATTTAGAATCATGAAGATTCCCAGCAGATGTTAGCCCCCAAACGGGACTATAGGGGACAGTGTTTGTTTTAAGGACCTGAAAGAATAAATAACAGCTCTCAAAGAGACTTCTAACTCTAACTGGAAGAAAGACAGTCTGGTAAATTCTGTTTGCCTGCTCAGCATCGTCCTTCCATGATTCTTTGTTTGTGTTGCGAACAGCTGCAGCTGCCCAGGCTTGTTTACGCAGTATAGTCCAGGAAGGACCGTTCCCACTGCAGTCTCTCGGGGTCGGGGCAGCGGGGGCACTGGGAGCTCTTTTAAAAATGGCAGTGCCAGGCCCCAAGCCCAGAGATCCTGACTTAACCACATCTGAATGGGAGTTGGGCATCAGCCGAAAAACCTCGGGCGATCCACGGTACAGCCAGTGCTGAGAACCCCAGGCAAGTTTAAAAGTCTACAGAACCTGCCAGCTCAGAATCTCTTGGGGTGGGGCGCAACAGGCTGTGTTTCTGCCAAGCCCTCCAGGGGGTGCTGGTGCACGACGAATCTAGGATCTACTCAAAGTGAGGGCCCCCGGACCAGCAGCACCAGCATCGCTTAAGAGCCTGTTAGAAAGGTGGAGGAATCCCAGCCCTCATCCCAGATTTACAAATCTGAATCTGTGTGTTAACAAAATCTCCAGGGAAATCATGTGCCCGCGAAAGTTTGAGACACATGCTTGGCAATGGCTTGTACATCTTCAGGGTTTTATTAGGGAAGGAGGGGGAACCATGATCCTTTCTCTACAGCTGAGAACCTTACTTGGACTCAGGGTTTCACGGTAGAGCTTACGCTCCTGAGACTCACAATAGCTGGCTCCCAGCTAAGGCTAGGAACCATGAGAGAATGTGCAAGACCTGGGAGAGAGGCTGGGACAGAGAGGCCTTGCAGGGGTGCTCAACCTTCATCCCTCAGTATTGATGCATCAGGCAGGAGGGGAAGCTGGTCTGCTGGAAACTGCGGCACTTTGTACCCGGGTGCTGGTGTGACCCAGGCAAGCCCCGCTCTGTCCCAAGAGCCAGGTATCCATGGTAACGGAAAGCCAACCAGGAGCTGGCAGTCCCTCAAGACGGCCTGTGACTGTGGGTTAGCAGTGCTTGGCAGCCTCCTGCACCTTGTGGGCTGAATGGGTGAAAACACCCCCAGCAGATGAGCTGCCCACACCCAGTGTCCTGATCTAGAAATGGGCTTTGTCAAAAGAGACTTGATGGGACTCTTGAGCCCTCTGTGCTGGGACTGGCTGTTCCCCTGCTTCTACCCCAGCTAGCCGGGGGTAGCTGTTCAGCTGGCATAGTCCAGGAGGCTTCGAAGGGAATGCATCTGGGGCTTTCAGGGACGCTCACTTCCTGTCTGCTGCTGAATATTGGGTCCTGCTAAGGAGGCCCCTACCTTGTCTCTGGCTCGAAGGGAGAGCAGGCTTCTGCTGGAGCTGAGGTGTGGGGTGGAGGTTGAGGGTGGGCCCAGTGGGGCAGGGTCTTGTCCCTGGGGGGTTGAGGAATGTAGGACTTCAGAGACCCCTAACTGAGGCAGCAAATGTCTTAGTCATTGATGATATGTGTCTAATAAACTATATTTGAATTCAAGGTAAAGTAAGCTGCTGTCTTAGAAAAAAGACAATCAACAAAATTAAGCTTTTGGTTGGTGTTTAGCCCTCTGTGATGAATTAATGAAGGGCTTATGCTTTGATTTGGTAGGACTAAATGAAAGTAGGGAAGTGCCACACACTTATTTTCAGGTGTGCAATTTGTGACATTGGGGCAGGTCCCACTAAATCCCTCTGGTGTGCCAGTGGCTCTAACCAAAGCAAACCCTTTGCTCAAGTCAGCACTAGCCTTAGGAACAGAAGGCAAAACAGGAACACTTGCTCCACTTGCTCATCATTCTCTCCAAGCTGTAGCATTTTCTATTTCGGCCAGGAGGTGGGAGTGGGGAGGGGCCAGGTTTTGCTGGAAAGAGTCAAATTGGAGAAGACACGCTGGCTGAAGTCAAGGTCCAGTTCCACCATCAGCTAGCAGCCTGCCTTTGGAAAGTTCCCGTTCTTTCTCCTTAGACCTTTCTTCTTCTGTCTAGTGTGGGAGGTGGGCCTGGATTCCTACAGCCCCCTCTAGTTCGTGCTTGCCATGATGAGTCAGCCTACCCACCCCCAGTGGCTAGGCCGCAGGTCTCTCCAGTGCAGTCTGACCATGTAACTATTCCATGTGGCCTGAGGAATCAGAAGAGCCGCCCATCTCGTGGATGTGTTGCTTTTGTGGTCTAATCAAAGCACCAAGCTTTCTTTATGCAAGGTTTTTAAATGAAAATCTTTGGGATCTGTGGCAATGATACTTAAAGTTTTTACTGTGTTGGGAAGAACCCAGCCCTAGCATTTGAAAATAAGTAAAAAATAAATGAAGTTTGGTATGAATCCTTCTTCTTGAGCATAGAGCTCAGAGTATGGCTGGGAGGGGAACAGTGCCTGGCTTGGGACCCAACCACACCCTCCCTGCCCAGTCTTTCCAAGCCTCACCTTCCCCTAGAAGATGGCAGTCGTAAGAATACCCAGATCACAGGGTCATCATGACGATGCAGGGCAATAATGCGTGAGCATGGTAAGGGCTCAAGAAAGCTTGGTATCTGTGATTTGTTACAATTGTATTCTAGCTCGCACTGCCTTCTCCTGCAGCCATGTGTCCTTGTAGCTTCTCCAGCAGCGTGAGGACAGGACTCTTTCTTCATTCTCTTTCCATACCCAGCATCTGGCAGAGTGCTGATGTCTGGTACATTGCATGTTTTCAGTAAGAGTATTTGCTTAGTTAATGGAGTGAACATCAATGTGGTGGAACAGATGTAGGAAAAAATAAGGGGCCACAAATAATTTCACTTGCATCATAAAAGGAGAGAAAGTGTTTTTCCAAAATGGAAGCTACTCTGGGGTTCATGGGAATGTGGATCTGATGGGAGCTGAGTGGAAGGGAAGAGAGTGTAGATGTGCAACAGGAGTTCTCGGTCTGGCTGCAGATTCAGAATCGCCTGCAGAACTTATAAGGACCAAGGTCTGGGCCCCACCCTTCAGGGTGTCTTGCTTAATTGGTCTGGAATGGACCCAGATTTTTTTTTTTTTTTTAACTTCCCAGATGATTCTGTTGTACATCCAGGCTTGAGAATGCCGATCTAAAAACCCGATTAGAGGATTTTGTCATTTCTGAACCGGGTGTTACATTGAGGGAGTGGCCCAGAATGAGGAGTGAGGAGGGGAGGGCTAGTCTCTCACTGAGGCAGGCTGATATGAAGGCACAAAGAACGCCTCCAGGTAGCATAGGCGGGAATAGCTAGATCTTACCCTAGACCATAGCCACCTCTCTCTCCTTGAGGGAGTTAAAGTGGTACCCTCAGCCTGGCAGCAGAGGAAAGTACAGTGACATTACTAGCTGTAGCCTTGAGCCATAAACAAACACAGTGCCAACCATTCTGCTGACCGAGTATAGCATAAAGAGTATCTCTGTCCCTGGGTTGCTGGCCATGGTACCACCTTACCCAGTGGTTTCCCATCTTGGTTGCATGTTGAATCACTCTGGGAACTTTAAGACTTCCTGGTGCCTGGGTCCCACCCTCAGAGAGTCTCCTGTTACTGCTCTGGGGTATGGCCAAGGACATGATGATTTTTAAAGTTCTGTAGATCTAATGTGAGCCAAGATTGAGAGCATTGGTCTAAGACCACCCAGACCACCACAGTTGCTAATGATGTACAATGAGCAAGTCCATAAATACCTCATGGTACAATTTTATATTTACATTTTTACAAGCCATTTTGCAGTTCTATTAGTAATCAATAACGAATATGTTGTAAAAAGTAGAAACATGGATATTTTGAGCCTACTAAATGCCCAGAACTGTATGTACCTAATCTCACTATGTCCTACGACACCCCAGAAACCATCGTTGGAATTGTCCTTACCCAAGCTCAGAGAAGATATAGAGCCCAGAGATTCACTGTTAATGGGGCAGAACATCAATTCAAACCTAAGTCTGTCCTTTCCCAGAGCTCGCACGTGCTTTCCACCACAGCGTGTGACCTGAGCCCTTCCCTGCAGAGGCCAGGTGTTCACCAGAAGACCTTCTCTGTTGGGTGTTATGAGCCAAGCACTGTGTTGGTGCTGAGGATACGGAGATACAGAAGGTGTGTGGCCCTGGCACCAAGGGAGCCTGCATTCCTGCGTGAACAGGGACAAGTTAATAAGGAACCACCCTGAACAGGAATGTTCTGAGGGAACGAAGCATACAGAACATTGTGGAACACATCAGTACAACTTGCCCGAAAGACACCGACACACTATCTCCCTCTTTGATGGAAAGAGCATACACATCTTGCTGGATTTCTGAGAGCCCCTAGGAAAACAGGACTGGGAATAGACTGAGAACAGTAATGTGAACACAAGCAAATTGATGGGTATTTACTAGTTAATGCGATTTGACTGGGACTTGCGTCAACGTGTGTGGGCAGTGGGAGGGAGGAGTGAATTTCCATCTTCCTAGGTGCCATTTTGGGTTCCTCCCATTCCCTCCCTCCACAGCACGACATGCAGTTGAGAGCAGAAGTGCAGTAGGCGTTGTCTTCCCCCATTTTATTTCCTGTGTTCATCCCCCATGAAACAGTACCAAGGGAGGTAGATGCATGCGAAGGCCTGGAGTCTCGGGGCAGGCTGAGAGTCGGCTGGGGGTGGTGTCCTCTGCAAGTGCTGGCCCCTTTGACAAGCTTACTGGCTTAGAGAGCCCATTTACATGCGAGGTGGCAGAGGTGAGCTGCGGGCTTCCCAGAAAAAGACACTTTGCCCAAGCTCAGCATACTAAACACCAGAGATGCCTGCGGAATGAAAAGGAGCTGGAGAAAACCTGCATTGTGGCTGAAAGCAGGGAAGAGCTTCTGCCCCCTCAGATGGAGCTTGAATTACATTTCCAGAAAAGAACTATGGTAGTCAAGGGTCTTCTCACTATTCTGGGCACTGCAGAGATAGAAATTTTTGTATTTCTTCTTATTTTTTATTTCAGTCAAGGAGATGCTCTACCTTGTCCCCTTGGTAATTGAAAATAGGAACCGGAGGGAGCTGACTGCCAAAAGAACAAGCTGTTCTCCTCTGTCTCCCACAGATATTTCAGGAGCTGGGATTTGGAATTATGAAACTGGTAGAAAAAAATAAACATGAAAAGATACTGAAATTATTACCATGTAACACCAGAAGTTTTTTCCACTCTTCCATATTGTCCTTACATAAAACACTATTTTTGCATCTAGAAATGAATTTCCCTTGCATGCGTACACTCTCCTTACACTCCCCCAGCTGTATCCGGCAGGTGTGTTGGTGGTGGTGATGAGTTTCTGATGATGTGAGTCAGAGTGTTGGGGAAGTCTCCCAGAGGGGACTTATTTTTAGGTGACTATACCCTGAGATTGGCAGGCTCCTTGGGGTGTGATCCCCATGGAAATACATTACCCTTTGGGAATTTTAGTCCCATCCCTGTTGATGGTTGGGTCCCTGTTTGTCAGTGTCAGGAGCACAGCTGCACCTGGTCATAGATGACAGGATGGGGAGTCAGGGAAATGATCCGGACTGAACTGAGAAGCTGCAGAGCCAGGTGGAGTCAGAGATCAGAAGGAGGCAAGCAATCCAGACTTAGGATTTTTGCAAAGCTATGGGTCTGGGCGAGGTTGAATCAGTCAGAACAAGAAACAATACAGCAAATTACCATTTTCATCAAGTTGGAGACAGATAGCAACCAAGAGGGCATGAACGCAAGAAGGCAGAGAGTTGAGAGCTGAAGAGTCAAGAATCAGGAAAGCCATGGGCCTATATGTACGATGTCATGTGACGGAGGCTCCATATGCATTATCTCATTTAATCCTCCCAGTGAGCTCCTGAGCAGGGAGTTCATGAGGTAGGCAGGTATGTAAAATTGTTTATTTCAGGAGGAAGGCAAAGCTTCTGACGGCTTAGATAACTTGCCCATGTCCAGGATTCTGACTCAGGGCTGGCTCCAAAGCTAGCACACTCCTCACATACCCTACAGGAGCTAAGGTAGGAGTCAAATTCAAGCCACTAGCAGACAAGAAGGCCTTTGATAACCAAGGCAGTCCCCTCACTCCGAAACACAGATATGTTTGAGAAAGGCTGCTCTAATCCTGCTGGTGACGATGGATAGATACAAGCATCAGCTCGCTGGAGAGAAAGTGTGTGTGTGTCCACACCGGTGTGTTGGGAGAGGCATATAGGACAAGTTAGGAAGGGGCGCCTGGGTGGCTCAGTCGGTTGAGCGTCTGACTCTTGGTTTTGGCTCAGGTTGTGATCTCAGGGTCATGAGGCTGAGCCCTGTGTTGGGCTCCGTGCTCAATATGGAATCTGCTGGAGATTCTCTCTCCCTCTCCCCTCCCCCTGCACGCTCGCTTGCTCTCTCTCTCTCTCTCAAATAAATAAATCAGTCTTTAAAAAAAAGAAAAAGGCAGGTAGAGAGGGGGATGGACAAAGAATGGAGCCATGGCTTCCACCTGGTGGATATTGACTTGCGGTCCCATCACAGGTCAGACAGTGGGCAGTTAATTAATGCTGGGCGACGTATCCATAAACATTGGGAGCTCCTGCCAGCGGCTGACTGGCTTATTCATTGTTTTGAAAAAGCAGAAGAATGGTGAGCAAACTCTCCTTGTGTGGGTGCACGTTTAACATGGTTTCTGTAAATGGAGAAGCACTCAGTACCCCTGCGGTATTGCTGGGGTGTGTTTATCAGCAGTGTTTGCCTGTGTTGAAGAAATGTATGAGAGCTAGCATGTATTTCTAAGAGTTGCTTTTTTTTAGGGGGCATGAGTAGTCAGTTACTAAAATCCCCCTGCCCAGAGATTCTCATCAGAACAAACTTGCCATCTGAGTATAAATTGCATCAGACCAGCTAAGTGAGTGTGCCTTTGGCAGAAGCTCCTGAGACAGGTCATTTTTGGTTTTGTTTCGTATTTCCCAATATGGTCCAGAGCCTTGCTTGTGAATATTATAGGTGTTAGCAAATCCCCCAGCAGGGACTGCCGAGGGCTTTCTTCTCTGGGGTGGACTCCCAGAGAACCACCTCTCTCCATAACCCCAGCTTATCCCAGGCAAAGGATCAGAGCATCCAAAAGAGGTGGCATGGTTTGGACACCCTGAACAAAATTCCATTCTCACATTGTCCAGCTTCCCAGAGGGATGTGTAAAGGCAGGAGGGCACTGCTCCTGGCTGTTTCTGCATTCCTGCTTTCCTGTGCATCTTGCAGGAAATAGGGTCTTGGTCCTACTACCTCGTTTCTCCTTGTTTCCTTTTTTTTTTTTTTTTTTTTTTTTAAATCAGGAATTGAGTTAATCTGTGAGAAAGACATCGATCTGGCAGCCCAGGTGCAAGAGCTACTGGAGTTCCTTCATGAGAAGCAACACGAATTGGAGCTCAACGCAGAGCAGACCCATAAGCGACTGGAACAGTGCCTCCAGCTGCGGCACCTGCAGGCCGAGGTCAAACAGGTGAGCCTGGCCCCTCCACTGTCCACCCTCGGTCTGGGCTCCCCTTGGGCCCCGGGCCTGCTCCTGGTGTGGGGAGAAGGTGTGCAGAGTCACCGGTGTCACTGTAACTTGGAAATGGGTAAGTGAAGGAGTGGTGGTTGGGATTCTGAAAGCGAGGCTGCTGTCTGTTGCATCTAAAACCAGATCTGATGGTACAAGGTGCAAACTACAAATGCGTCCTTTTTCTCTCCTAACAATCTAACGAGAGCATTTGGAGCTTTCCAAAGTTGTCCTCAGTCACTGAGCCTCTTCTCTTCCTTTCCGTCCTCCCGCCTGACACACAGTTTGTGTGAAACGCAAATCCTTGTCAAATCCATGTCAATAAACATGGTCAGGGTTTAGAGCCCCGTTGGTTAACGTGGGGCGCCTGAGTCTTCATGCAGGGCCTGACACGTAGTTGAGAGTCAGTGGGGGCAGTTTCCCCCATTCTTTTCAATATGCAGGGGCAGCTTATAAGAAAATTGTCTTGCCCTATTAAAGTCAATTTAAGAAAGAGAAGATTTTGTTATCTGTATGAGATGTTGTACTAGCCATTTTACCAAAGGACTTACCCAGGTCTCTAGGAACCTCTAGGAAAACACATGAACCAATGATGCATTTAAAAATATTACATATTTATATTATGAATAGGCTAAATTTTAATTATCAGCATAATGAATGGAGATTTTTTAAAAATTTACACAGTGGTATTGAAGAAATACAAATATATGATAGTTAAATTTATTGAGTGCTGGGAACCTTTTACACCCATCTCTCCATCAAGCCTCACAACCATTCTCTGAAGCAGGTCTTATTCCCGATTTACAGATGAGGCCACTGAAGCTTAGAGATGTCACCAGACAATGGTCACAGGGAGCAAAGAGCATGTCACCACCCTCTACTGGTCTAGGAGGGCTTCCTGGCAGGGGGGGGTTCCATAGCACTTCCGTGATAGTCCCTTCTGCTCCATACTCTTTCAAGCAATCCAGACCCCTGCTCCCTGAAGGCAGAGCCCCACCCAAAAATCCCAAGCCAAGAAACTTTTTCCTATTAAGCATTTTTTCTTAGGTACTGTGGCTATTACATGTCTTATTTAACTCTATTAATTTGGAACAGGGGACAAAAACACCATATTTTATTTAATCATTGCTCTTCTCTTATATTCCGAGTATTTCTTGTTAATGCCTCGGTCTTCGCTATTATACTGTTATTTATTATAATGGGCAAAACTGTCCTCTCTACTCCACTTCTCCCAATCAGTGCTCAGCCAGAACCCGCACCCACTGTGCTAAAGGTCTGTCCTCAGCATGGGTGAGATTACTGAGCACCGAAGCAGGCTGGATCACCGAGCTGCCATCTAGACTGCTCTCTGTGTAATTACACTGGGATCGCACCCAAATCTCTGGAGAGACATGGTGGGAATCCCATGAGCGGTGATGAGTATACGAATTCTGAGACTCTTGGTAATAAGGATTGTACTTACTTTTTTTTTTTTTTCAAAGATTTTATTTATTTATTTGTTAGAGAAAGAGAGAGAGAGCATGAGCACAGGCAGACAGAGTGGTAGGCAGAGGCAGAGGGAGAAGCAGGCTCCCCGCTGAGCAAGGAGCCCGATGTGGGACTCGATCCCAGGACGCTGGGATCATGACCTGAGCCGAAGGCAGCCGCTTAACCAACTGAGCCACCCAGGTGTCTCAGGATTGTACTTACTTTTTAGATGAGAAGTTCTTTCTCACTTATAATCTCATTTTAAGAGAAGAGACCCATGGGGAAAAGGGGCGTATGTTTATTTTATAGGTGGGAAACAGGTAGCACAGGATTGGTGCTCCCAGGCCTGCTGACTTGTTAGCTGGAATTTGAGCCTGTGCTTCCTTTATCAATAGTCACACAGGGCCTCTCCTGGGCCCCACTCCTGCCTGAGGGCTCTAGGAGAAATAGAAAGAAGCCCTCTAGCAGGGCATAGGCTGGGATATTCCTGGCCTTCACAGCACCACCTCTGAGAAGATAGCATGCCCTGTGCCTGGTAGAAAGGGTAGCCCCTACCTGATGGGTCAGAGCAGGCTCCAACAGGTCACAGGAGCCCTCCGCTGCTCATGTACTCTTACTCCTGCCTGCTGAAGCGGGCAGGAGGGATCATCTGAACAAAACAAATAAAAGGAAAATCATTCCTATTTGACTGTGAAATGAAATAGATTCTTTTGTTCCTGGTTTTTAATTTTTATATTTAATTTTGTTCCAACATTAGTAGTAAAGTCAACTCCCGAATCATGTTCTTCTTGACTGGCGTGAAAATGGAAATGATTTTTTTATCCTCTGAGTATACATTCTGTATAGGGTGAGGAGTTGGAGTGATGATAGGTAGGTTGTCAAATAGGGAAGTAGGTTGACTATGTACAAATACTCCAGGCTTGACGGAAATCTGAGTACATTCCTATGCAATGTTTCTTGAGTTGGAGGACGGAAAATTTCTCTGCAGAAGAAAGTTGCTTCTCCCCACCATGGTGAGGATGACACATGTGGGATTGTAGTTCAAACCCATACTGGGCTGCTTGAGTCAGTCTGCAGGAAACCTGCGAAGGCGTTTGTGAAGGACAGCGGCCTTGGGAGGTGCCAAGGGATTTTGCTGCTTTGTTAAGCCACCATGCCTCATTAGGTGAACTTGTTTTCCTTGTCAGTGTAGGGCTCGCTCTTTCAGGAGTCGTCTGATCCAGTTTCAGAGAAGGCATTTGTGTTTTGATGGAAGTTTGTGGAGCAGGAAATATTGATTTGGAAGCTGTTGACACTTGGAAAGAGGGAGTTAATTTAGATGTCAGTATTGATCAGCAGAGCTAAATTTAGACACAAGCTTGAGAGTTTCTTTTTTGAATATACTAAAAAAAAAAAAAAGAAAGAAAGAAAAAGGACATCTTAATTGAAATGCCATTAATGGGGATGGAAAGAGAGAGAACAATGTGCTGCTTCACAGTTGGGCATTAGAGCCCATAGACGAGAGGTTTAAATTTGACTGTAGTGTAGTTATACCACCATTATGTTAAACTGAGGCTTTGAGGGGAGATGATGCCACAGATGTCAGACTGAAAATTATTGTTGGGGTTGAGAACAAATGAAATTATTTAATTATTTAATGTTCTTTTGGGGTTACATAGGACTCTCTATCTTAGATCGATGGCCCAGACACCTCTGGAGAAATGCTGACTGTTTAAGGGAATTCACTCCCCTGATTACAGCCCATGGTCTGGGACCCTAGACCACTCAGATGCCCCCTTTCTTCTAGAAAAATAGTTCAGATCACTCCCCAGCCCCACAGAATGCTCTGACTTTTTTCCAGGAAAATTACTACTCTGGCGAAGATGACCTCACATTTATTAGATAATCCAAGAAGATGCATGAAACTAAATGAATTTCCATATGTATTCCTGCAGAACAGGGTCTTTAGCAGAAAATAAGTCAAAATGGATTTGTAAGCTAATGGGGCTCTAAGATATAGGAAAAGAAATCATACTTATTTGTCTACTAAAGACACTGACTTAAATTACCCTTGTGGGCCAAGTAAAGCCAAAATTTGCTTACGATTAAAATGAACAGTGAACACAAAGGAGGGAGTATTATCCTGTCAAGAATACTGCTCTGTTAAGTTCTCTGTGCTGTTCATAAAGGCAGAAAGGAATCGGGGTTGATCCAGGGAGAGATGACCAAAGGGATGAGCATTTGTTTCAAAACGGAGAAAATTAAGAAGACCCATGGTCACAGTCTATAAAACCAGGAAGGACGATTGCATAGACTCTCATACACTGTGAATCTTTAGAACTAAGTAGTGCTGGAAACATGCCAGGCTCCAAGATACCCTCTGAGAGACCGGCCATTTCTCCTGTGGCCAGAGTTTCAGAAAAGACTGTGCCTTGTGGTAAGTCATCAGCAACAGCAGGTCTTACAGTCAGAGGCCTTGAGGGTCTCCTCATAGCTCTATTGTCAGCATGACCTAGAGAAAACACAGCCATATACAAGCAGCTTCCCAGCCTGCCGGTTACAAGGGACAGCCCTCCTCGCTTAGATGGCGTCATCATTTGTGGACATCCATATCCAGTCTTCTCACTGGGGGTGGCCCCTGCTTCCTTGGCCTGAGGAAACAGTAGGTCCCCATTGTCAGTTCACGCATTCAGTTCAGACTGAGCTGAATTCTTAAGCAGCTCCTGAGTCCCCGAGCAGCAATCAGCAATACTCCTTGGGTCCCTCATTTTTATAGACCTGACTTTCTCTGATAGCCTGTGGTTGTAGGGCGTGTGTCTTAATTTTGGAAGAAGTGTGGAATGTGAGGATTCAAAGTGACCCTTAAAGGTCATCTTACCTATAGGTAAATTGTTGCCTAAGATAACTGATCAACATAAAATATTCATATTATGCGTTACATTTTATGGTTTGCAGAACACTTTCACATGATGTTTCTGAGACCATACAGGATTAGTAAAAACATTTTACCATTTTTATTACAATATTTCCTCTACTCCCTTGCACTCATTTGGATGCTCATAGCATAAATAACCAGTTTTATGAACCGGAAAAATAAAGGATGACAGAAATAGAAAATTATACCAACAAGAGTTGTCAGATGATCAGACAACAGAGAATGATGCTAACAAAACCACATCACATCAGAATACGGCAGTAAGCACTACAGATTCTGGAACAAAAGTCAGTAGCCCTAGCCTTTTTTCCTTCTCACTGTGAGAGGAGTAAATGAAGAATCATAGCATTACCTAGCTTTGCTCCAAAACCAAAAATCACCACCTCTACCATCACCAGCCTTTCTGTCTTACTGCATGCTGCATCTACCCTGCTGGAAGAAGGGAAGGCACTATCATCTGAACTTTGCAGATGAGAAAACTGAGGCCCAGAGGCTTAGCTAGTTTTGCCAGGTAGTAAAAAAGCCAGGTGTTTCTTCACTGTGCCCATCCTGCTGGGACAGACTCAGTTATAGGGATTAGTCCCACCCCTGAACCTAAGCCATGGTATAGAAACATGCCTTTTTACCTTCCTAAAATAAAAACTCCTGCTTTAGATGACTGGAATGCCTTTATAAACAGCATTTGGGAAATAAAAATGAACAAGCATATCAAGAATATGGCATGACTTAAAGAAAGACATAGAGACTGAAGCCTATGATATCTAAATGGAAAGCTAGTGTATGGAGATCTCCACCACCATAGCTGTAACTGATGTTTCCAGTTGGCTGAAACTAGAGAGGAACAGATGCCAGCAAGACTCAGGAAGCCCAGAGGGAGTCAAATTGCCCCTCAAATGTTGATTTGTAATGCACACAAAGTAAATGTTTCTGTGACACCCTCAAATGAATCTTGAACCAAGCAAAATGCAGTGAATCATGGCAGAAGGACTTGCATAGTTCAAAGTATACATTGTGAGCTCCATTTTCCAAAGAGCGGAAGCATTTGGGCATACCGTCCATGTATGCGTGTACCCAAACTTACAGGCAGCTTTTGGAAGTCATTAGCACCTCTAGCCAGCCAGCCCCAGCACACCACTGGCATCAGAGACTTCACACATACACTCCGAGCCGTTAGATCTGCCACTAATTGCTTTACAGATTTGGCATCTCATCCATGATCTGCCAGACTGGCCATGAATTAACATCTCAATCCGAACAGCCCAGCTTCAGCAGGAATTTCGCCCCACCGTTACCCATGTACAATATGCCATCAGTCATATTCTGCCTAAGGAGGAAATTTGAGAAATGTTTGTGAGGATTATGGAATAGGAGAGACCAGGCTTAGTATTTTTCTAATTATTTAGCATGAAGAAGTTGAGAGGAGGAAAAAAAAATCTGCAAAAATCTGAAACAGATTGTGGTATCTTCTCCTTTCCTTGAAGTAACAGATGGATGATATTTACTGATCTTGAAATTTCAGAAGAATTTTTATCTCCTCTCCAAGCAAACTCTTAGACTCCCTAATAAAGAAAATATTTAGTAATTTTCTGGTGACCAGACACAAGGTGTATTTTCAAGGCCTGATTCTTCCAGTGTGATTATTTGCACTTGACTCGAGATCTTAGCTGGAGAGTTGCCACATGCCCATTTCACCTAGGACTATCTAGACTGTTTCCGCTGTTTCTCCTTCTATTCTAATATTCCCTAGCTGAACTTTCTTTCCCCCAGTATTAATAAAGGTCATCTAGAAATTTTACTTAGCCTAGCCATTGCCTCTAGATAATTTAAATCAATTATAACTTATTCCCCTTTTTTCTAATGATCCGGTGTATGGATTATTGGTGCTGTTTTCCTTCTCCTTCCTCCTCCCTTTGGGTTGTTTATCTGTCAGAGCTCAAATGTGTCTCTTCTTAACTATCTTGTAAGGCACAGAAGGTTGGACCCACCATTCAGGTGTAATTTGGGTATTGTCTATAGATAATTGTTCCCTTTTTCAAAAACATTACTGCGTACTTAGCATTTATAAGGCACTGTGCTAGGCACTGTGTGAGATGGAAGCATGACTTATACTGCCCTAGTCTTCCAGAAGTTTACATCTGGGGGGAAGAGGTATGGTGGGATGTTGAAATGTAGGTCAAAACCACTGAACAAGGCGGTCTGTGGTGAGTCACAAAGGTGGTATGGTGTGGGGGTACTGGGTGAGGGAGAGCTGTTTCTTTTCTTTTTTTTTTTTTTTTATATTTGAGTTTATTCTTCATTTAACTTTTAAAACACTACTATAGTTGAATATTAAAACAAAAACAATAGCAAGTAGTGAGCTATGATTATAGTCCTTCACTCATTCACTACTGCACATAAAATGCCAGCAGTGTTATTCACTGGCCCCATTAAGAGGTCTGACACTGAACACCACCCCTGGGATGATGTTCATCATCCTCATATGCTTCCCCATTGTAATGGCGCCGTCTTTCCTGATTTGGATCAAAGTCCACCAGTTCTACCTGGTCCATTTCATCAGTCTCTTCTACTTCCTTCCTCTCAGGTAGGAGTTTTTCCAGCAAAGAGAGTTTATCAGGAGACAGAAAGCCATTCTCAGGAAAGTTTACCTTAAATTCGATGATGAGGCGATCCTTCTCATATGGCCTACGATAAATTGGCATGCCTTCATTTAGCACACACTTGATATCTCCATGCTTGACAATTTGACCTGGATGAGAGGTGATGACAGTGGTTCGGTTGTCCAGAGTAGATATTGGCTTTTGGAAACCGCACAGTGCTTCAACCAGCTGTATGTCCATACACATGAAAAGGTCTTCTCCTCGCCGAGTAAAAACAGCATGGTCCTTCTGATCTAAAACAATGATAATATCTCCTGGTTCCAGTCCTGGTTCTTGGTCTCCTTCACCATGGAATGTTATCTTCTGGCCATCTTTCATGCCTTTGTCAATATGAACTTCTAGAATCTTCTTCTCTCGAACTATCTTCCTTCCATTGCAGCTTTTACATCTATCTTTAGGACTGATCCGTTCCCCATGGCCCTGGCACTCCATGCACACAGACTGAATTTGCTGAACCATTCCAGGTCCTATCTGATGAATTCTTATTTGCATTCCAGTACCTCGGCAATTGGGACAACACTCAACTGCTCCTTTCTTACCACCTCGGCCTTCACATTTATCGCAAATCACATTCTTTTGCAGAGCTAGTTTTCTTGTTGCACCATTATATAAATCTTCTAAGGTTACTGAGAGCTGATGCACAACATTTTTACCTCTCCTTTCTCTCTGCATTCTTCCTCCTCCTCCAAAAAACATATCAAAGATGTCCATGGGGGAGCCAAAACCACCACCAGCTCCACCTTCTTTAATTGCCTGTTCACCTCCTTTGTCATATAATTCCCTTTTCTTTGCATCAGAGAGTACTTCATAAGCTTGAGAAATCTGTTTAAACTTCTCTCCTTCATTTGGATTCTTATCAGGGTGGTACTTCAAGGCCAGTTTCCTCTAGGCCTTTTTCAGTTCTTCTTGGGTGGCATTGGGTTTGACCCCCAAAACATCATAGTAAGTGGTTTCTTTCACCATTTTCTACAGCCGGTGAGAGGGCCGAGGCCGATGTGGGGGAGCGGGAAGGAGCGCGTTGCTGGGCGCAGCTCGGGTAGCCGCCGCTCCTCCGCGTCTCACCGAGCGTTCTGGAAAGTTCCCGGGAGAGCTGTTTCTAATGGGAGTAACTGGGTTTGGAAGATTTCAAGTGGTTGGCATCTGAACTGGGTTTTTAAAGAGAGAAAAGAATGCCAATATATGGAATTTATTTACTTAAACCATTCTACATTCTAGCAAGAACTTTAGAAATGTACATACAATACAATCAGATAATGTTTAAATTAAATGGGTAAGGAAATTGGAACAGAGAGGTAATAAGGGTGGAAAGGAATATATGTAGCTAAGAATGAGGTTGATACTTACAGTAAGTGGCTTATGGCACAAAATGCCAGGTTAGAGGGCAGAGATGAACATTTTAATTATCCAGAGCCTTCCTGTCCTCTCGCCAAGTGCAGTCAGAAGATAGCAAGGTCTGACTTAATGACCCATCAGAGAAAGCCACAGCTCTGGGGAGGTTGCAAAAGCCATTCATCTGTGTTCTTGTCCTGACTCCCCAGGTCCTGGGATGGATCCGCAATGGGGAGTCAATGCTCAATGCCAGCCTGGTCAATGCCAGCTCTTTGTCCGAAGCAGAGCAGCTGCAGCGGGAACACGAGCAGTTCCAACTAGCAATCGAGGTAACACCCAAATCTGACTCCTCTGGCCTCCCTTCCCCTTTCTGCTCTGCACCCCGGGCAGGTGGATTCCTTGTGCTGTGGACATTCCTTTAGGTAGTGAAGCCCTTACTCTTTCTAGTTAAGTGGTCCAGGAAGCCTCCCTGTTACCCAGGAACTGATGAGGAAGCAAACGCAGGAGTTCACCAACCCCAAGGGGGCCTCCTATTGAAAGATGAATGTTCACAGCACAAAAGTGCATCTTGGTTACTTATTGGCACATTTACCCATAAGGCCCCTGGTATACTGAGTACTTGGACATTGTGAACTATGCACCATGTGAGACATGTGAAGCCAGAAGGTTAGAAGTCACTTCTAGTTGAGGAGCCCTTGAGGGTAAACAACTACAAAAGCCATTAATATGTTAGCATTCCATTTTAAAACATTTGATTTCTATGTAATATATAGATTTCATTGTCAGTTTCTGCCTTTTAATGAGAACAATGAGCTTTGGAGTAGGTTGCACTAGATAGCTTGCTTCCCTGAAAATAGTTGTTCAGTACCACTGATCGAAGCCACATTTCAGGAATAAACTGAAACCAGAAGTTCACCAACTGACACTTGTTCTAAAGGCTATTTTAAAATAAAATACCTCTTCCCATAATCTAACTTTTGTCATCTTGCTTTAAATAATACCTTTAATTATCCTTTCTACTAGAACATTTTTCTTCCCAAAGAGACTTGAGCTGATTGCTTTAGAGGGGTATGGGGAAAGGAGCAGGAAATGGGACATGGGAACCATATTAAAAATAAAGTAAGTTCAGTACCAGTGGGAACAGAGAGAAACCTTCAAAGTCATTCATTACTTGTGGTTCTGTTTAAAACTCAACCCACTTTTGAATGTGTAGGAAATGTGAAGTGTTATCTTCTAAAAGAATGATTGTTAAGGAGAATTTTTCATAACAATGATAAAATTTTAACTCTTCATGCCTATGTCTTTAATACAATAATCAGTTGATTACTAGCCATTTTTAAACTATTATAGATTGATTACTAGGAACCATCTTGTATGTGTAAACATAGCATTAACATAAATGGCATGTTTCTATAAGATGCCTGCTATCTTCTAGGAAGCGTTACTAATAGTGGTTTACAAATCCCAGTGGCCGGGGATTTGAGATTTTAAAACAGACTATATATTGCACACACAGTGTGGGCAAATCATTTTCTTTCTTTGGGAGGGGGTGCAAATCATTTTCTAAGAAGGAACTCAGCAGAGGAGAGAGGCTTTATTATCATCAGCTGCCTCTGTCTCAGTTTACTGGCATACACAAATATAAAAGCATTAAGATCTATTCACCACCAAGGAAATATCTGGATTGGGGTAACAATTGAGAATCAGGCACACAGTGGTCAAAGCCCCATAGAGAGGCAGCATGAACAAAGTTTGGGCAGATAGACTGGGGGTGTGGCATGAAGCTGTGAGGGTGTGTGGCAGAGAGAAGACCACTGTTGGCCACACCCCCTCGTTTATCTCAAATGTGAAGGTAATTAACTTTCCTGTCCCATAAGCAAATGTTAGGTCAATAAAACCAAGTATCATGATGTACTAGAGCATTTCAGCGAGTGAGTGGGAATAGTGGGTGTATGCATTAGCAGTCTTAGCACCATGACCAAATCCTACCACTTGCATAAGCAGGATGTATTAATTTGTAAAAGTGCTGTTTCACCCATAGGGAATAGAAGCTTACTAAGCATGTATGTCCCTAATCACATTGGTGCAACTTGATCAAATATTCTTGGAATTGATATTGAGATCCCGTGAGGCCCCTGTTGAGTATATGTCTATGGTCTGAAGAGGAGATGGCAGAGCAGATAGGATTTCCAAAAGATCAAGGTAATGGAGGGTAGGCAGGTCTACAGCATAGCGAAAAGAATGAACTTCAAATATGCTTCTTCTCCAGCTGGCCTTGTGCTTCTCTCGAAAAGAGTTGGTTTAAACCAGGTTCTGCATCAAGGGAAAGATATGCCAGGGAAGATTTATGCAATTTGAAAGGGATCTAACTAGTCTAGTTTAACTTGGCCCATTTTGGTGGTCATTACTTACTGGAGGCCTTCCTAGAGATTGCTGATAGAGGACATAATTTAACTTCTTGGACTCTAAGAAAAAATCCTCGGTTCCATAAGGGAAAACAAAATAGCTATGGGAAGGATGACTAGATAATTTATTGTTAAAACTGAGATACTTCTAAGAGGGAAGAAGGGAATCATTAACAACTCAGCTAGAAAAATAGGCACATACTAGAACTATCGTGGGCAGACTAGGATGTCTGCTCACCCTAGCTTGGGTGGACTTTTTGGTTTAAAGGTTGCATTTATTTTTTTTTAAGATTTTATTTATTTGTTTGACAGAGAGATAGAGAGCACAAGTAGGGAGAGCAGCAGGCAGAAGGAGAGGGAGAAGCAGGCTCTCCACTGAGCAGGGAGCCCAATGCTTGATCCCAGGATGCTAGAATCATGACCTGAGCTGAAGGCAGCCGCTTAATTGACTGAACCACCCAGGCACCCCGGTTTAAAGGCTTTAGTCTCCCCAAAGAAGGTCAGAATTTTTACCTCAAGTATTCTGAGTTTTAGGAAGATAGAACCATTTAGAACAGAGAACAGCACATAGCACCCAGAAACATAGCTTTATCAACAAACCCAAATTATTTTTTGTTAGTATGCAAAATGGTTTGGCTGATGTGTCTTCAAGAACTGTGACTATCAAAGAGACAAGCTCAGTTTTGAAATCAACTTTATTTGAAATCCTCTTATGTATTTTAAACATAAGCATTATGGCAGAATAAGTAGTTAGAACTGGATAATAAATTCAATTGATTTGGTTTAATTTTCTTCCATGTACTCCTACATTAACATCATGTATTAACATCCTTGGTAATCCATGTCTTAAAGATATAACACTCAATAGGATTAGATAATAGTAGAAATAAATGCATAATAATGACTCAGGCTTATCAAAGCAAAGACTATGTCATATGCATAAAAGTTTGTCATTTGGAAATTAAAGGGGATGGAGTTCCAAGGACTATCAGATGAAAATGAGTTTCAGAATAAGGAAGAGGATTTATTACATAGTCTAAATTATAGGACAATTAGAGTTGGTCCTTCACTCCCAGAGAAAAAGACATAATCATGGGGTTTTGATGACAATTATATGCTGGTTTCATATACTGAGGAGAAGCCAGTTAATTATCATAATCACTAATGTTCATTTGGTGAACCCTTCCTCTGTGGGAAGCTCTGCAGATACCATTCTAACTCTGGAGATTAAATAATGTGGTGTGATAGGGTGGAAATGAGCACAGGAATAGTCAAAACTGAATCTTATCCCTAGTATCATCACCCCCTTGGTTGTATGTTTGGGGGTAGGTCACTCAGGCAGCCTCAGCCTCAGGTTTGTAACTTATGAAGTGGGAATAATAACATCCACCTTGTCGTGGTGTTGTAAGAACTCAAAAAAAAAAATATGCATAAGCACAAGGCCAGGTAACCTTGGATAAATGATAGTTATTAAAGTGATGTTTAAAGTCATGTTTGCCTTGAGAATCAGCCAAATATATTAAATGAGTCATACAGGAGTGCAGGAAAGAGTAGTTTTTAGTGAGTCTCCAGCTGTCCAAAAGGATTTTTTTTGTATAACATTTAAAAAATTGTTAATTCCACTGTAGTTAACATACAGTGCCATATTAGTGGCAGTTATGTGATACAGTGAGGCAGCAATTCTCTGCGTTACTCAGTGTTCATCATGATAGGTGTACTCTTTAATCTTCTCTTAAAGGAGACCAGACTTGAGGTGAGTCTCAAAGGACAACTGGAACATAGATGGGGAGAGAGGAAGGGGTGTTCACTAAAAGACAGGAAGAATGAAGGCAGCAAAAATAAGCTCACTCTGGTGAGCGCTGTGAATTGTGTAAGACTGATGAATCACAGACCTGTACCCCTGAAACAAATAATACAGTATATGTTAATAAAAACAAAACAAAACAAAAAGACCTGCTCTAACAATTCTCAGGGTTGATGTGAATCTAATTAGACAATAGATATTAAAGTACTCCTCTAAGTAAAAATTAAAAAAAAATAAGCCAGGGTGTGTTTGCAGAGGGTTTTTTTTAAGGAAGTAGTAGATGATAATGTTATGGAAGTCGTTCAAGACTACATTGGGAGGAGATTTTAAGGACATCCTTCAAAGTTTGGACTTAATTTTATAGCAGTGGAAGAATGACTGAAGGCTTTTGAATTGAGAGAAGGGAATGATGTTTAAGCACAAAATTAGAGTTTTGGAGCCAGAAGAAAGTTAGGGGTCACTTCACCCAAGCACTTCCTATTACGGAGAACCAACTGATGTGTTGGAAATGTAAGGGATGGGTTTGATGGATTCGAAGTGGAAGGCAAGGAGGCTAGCTCTGGGACTACCATGGAAGTCCAGGTATGCAGTGGGTTGGACTGGGACTTGGGGTGAGGAATAGCAGTCCAGAATGATGTCCAGATTATAAACCCAGGTGACAACAAGAAGGGCACCATCAACACCAATGGTAGACTGCCATGGGAAGATACTTCCAGAGGGAGGGATTTCATTTTAATGTGGAATTTGAGAAGATGTCTGGGAGGAAGCGGGATGCTCTAGTTGAGTGGGCAAGCCATTTGCATTCACTGACGAGCCTTCCTCCTCTCTCCAGGAAGACCTGTCACTTCTTTTACTAAGAACGCATCTTTGTAAGTGGCTAACGTGGGGCAGGCAGCTAGAGCAATTGAATCAGTACTGCTGGCTTGGAGTGAGAAATATGGTGGGCAGCTCACCCTCACCCCCAAAGACAGTTAAAGATGAGGGTCCCATGTAGCGTGAGAGATGAATACTGGGCGACATCTACATAAAGGAAGTAATAGCAGCCATGGGTATAGATAAGAGTTCCACAGAAGTGAACAAAAACCAAGAATGCACCTTGGGGTACCCCTCTATTTAAGAGACAGGAGAAGAAAATGGTGCCAATAAGTAAAACAGACAAAGAAATCAGGAATTTGTGGAGGATCACTCTGACCTGAAAAGTAAACCTGAGTTTACTTTTTTTTTTTTTATTTTAAAGTTTACTTTTTCTAACCATGTTCAACATTTAGGAACTCAAATTCTGATCTGATCATCACTATCGAGGGCTGACTTAGTGGAGAAACAAGGGAGTAAAGGAGTCTAGGTTGCTAGAGGCAGTCACGCTATCATAACGAACACTGAGTACAGATTCCAGAGACAGGGAAGGGAAGCCAGGAGATAGGTGACAGATGGGGTGGGGTGGGGTGTTTATAAACAGGACTGTGCAGACTGCAGTCTAGGATGGGGGTGAAGGGAACTGGGTGGTGTAGGGGTGAAAGGGAGGGAAATTGCACTCACGCAGGGAGTGCCAAATGGATCAGCTCTTGGGAACTATCCCAGCACTGCTGCCAGAGAAGAAGGACAGAAGTAATTCTAGAGTAAATTACTGGGCCACTAGCTGTCCCTTTTCACCAGGAGCTGAGCTATACTTTCCTAAGCATGCAGAGGCCAAGTCAGCCCTGCACCATTGAGTTAAAGTGATCCTCGCAGTTGAGGTTGGTATAATATTAAGTCTTTGAAGTCCTATGTTTCAACCACATCCATACTTTATTTTAGTAAATTTTAATCCCTTTTGGCTCTCTATCTCTGCCATCCAGTCCTCCAGCCTGGTCTCCCCCTCCACCCTGCAGTTAATGGGAACTCCAAGAATGCAAACCACATTTGGCTTGAATAAGAAAATAAACCTTCCACTGTATATATCTCTATACATTATCCTAAAGGCAAACATAAGTAATGTAATAATGTAGGGATTACACATTGAGCTGAATTATGTACTATGCTGTTCTGTTCCCTTCGTGGGATAGCTAAGGAATGGTGAGATGCTACTCTTAGGCTTTATTAACCTGCCCAGTCCTTCTACTGGAATTCTTTTCAGCTAATGTTTAAAATGATTGCATTGTTGGCTGAACTTTGTATTATGTGGAGTTTTTTCTTACATTTGACCTGTGAAGTGGAGCTATAGCAGTAATCTCCTTGAAAACTCTTAACTACAGTGAACAATTTTATGATTAGATTGAAAAGAAAAATTGACTAATGTCTGAACCAATCAGGAGCAGATGTATACACAACTGCTGTTTCTCTACCACAGAAACGGAGACATCTTTAGAGCCAGTGACGCGAGAAGGAGAGTGGGGGCAGGAATTGGGGTCCTGAGCATTCGGTTAATGAAAACGCATGATGTTCTTTTTTAAAAAATATGCTTTAAAAACAATGATGTATTAATCGTCATAACAAAATGTTTGAATCCACCATTTAAAGCTCTTTAACTTTTCTGCATCTTTCCACTCACGCCTCACTCCACCCCCTCCCGTACCACGCCTGGGTCGTTCCCACGGACCTCTCTCTCCTCCCCTTGTGCCCAGTCCCTCTTTCATGCCACTTCCTTGCAGAAGACGCACCAGAGCGCCCTGCAGGTACAGCAGAAAGCTGAGGCACTGCTCCAGGCCGGCCACTATGACGCTGATGCCATACGGGAATGTGCCGAGAAAGTGGCCCTCCACTGGCAGCAGCTCATGCTGAAGATGGAAGACCGGCTAAAACTAGTCAACGCCTCTGTGGCATTTTATAAAACTTCTGAACAGGTGAGGGAAGGGCTGTGGGAGATGGGGGACTAATGTTGGTGGAAGGTTGTTTTTTTCCCCTCATATTGCTAACCTATACTATCTCCCTCAAGATGCAGCTAGTCCTCTCAGCAGCAGCCTTTTAGAATAGAATAATGGCATGAAAATAACTACAGTTAACCTCCTTATAATACTTTCCATTAAAGAAGTGAACCATGTGATTTGTTTCTTGTAAAATCTCAGCCTCATCAGATCTAAGTGTTAAAGGGGAAATTAGGTGTATGCTGAATACTAGGTTGAAGGCTGTCTCAGCCAGCTACTGCCACGATAATGCTGTGTAACGAATTACCATACAACTCAGTGACATAAAACTATGAGCATTTTGTTTTTAAGTATTTGAGTTCAGCTGATCTTGACGGAGTTTGGTAGAACCGGGCTCCAAGCTGGACGTCTGGTCTAGATCTGCTTTCATGTTTCTCAGCCTCCTGGACCAGCAGCTACTTGAGGCACATTTATGGTGAAGGGTAGGAGTGCAAGAGCCCAAAATCTGCTGTGCAACTGCACCTCAAATCTCCAAGTGTGCCACATGCTCTAACATCCTTTCGGCCAAAATGAGTCACATGGCCAAGCCAACATCAGCGAGGCAGGGAAGTCTATGCCTCCAGTGAAGGTCAGGAGAGTAGGGTGAGAATCTGCAGAGCATCATCTGGGGTGCCCCAGTCAGGCCCTATGCTTGGAAAACATACAGCTCTTTCACTCATGGGGCTCTTCATCTGATGGAGGAGACACAGCCGTCTCTCCTCCACAGGTTACGAGCCAAGCAGGTGGGATAGAGCCGCTGCAGGAGGAAAGGCAGGAGATGCACACAGCGGGATGACAAGGATTTAGATCCCTTACTTTCCCATCTGTACAGTAGTATCTACAAGGGCTAAGAGGATTTCTAACTGATTTGGGTGCTTTCAGGGAATTCTTTCATGAAATATAGGTTGAAAACAGACATAATTGTATTCCATGTAAAACATGTTCCTCATTGGAATTGCTCCCTGGTAGAAATAGATCAGAGAAACATTCTCCTCTGGGTGACTTACAGGGGCCTTGGGTAAGTCTACCCGGAGTAAATATAACATGCCTGTCTGAGGGCCCTGTGGCCAGTGTTCCAGCCTCCACACCTTCTCTCTGTTCTCAACTGATGGTGCCTTGATGGCCCCAGAGTTGGGAGTAGCAGACTAAGGCAATTTATCAATTCAACAGAATCCCAATCAAACCCCAGCAAACTTTTTGATAAAAATTGATACGCTGCTTATAAGATATATATGGAAATACAAAGAACCAAGAATAGCCAAACAATCTTGAAAAGAAAAAGGAAAGTTGGAGTTACACTACCTGATTTTAAGACTTATTCTATAGGTACAATGATCAAGACAGAATGATGTTGTTGTAAGAATAGACACAAGGAGGGGCACCTGGGTGGCTCAGTGGGTTAAAGCCTCTGCCTTCAGCTCAGGTCATGATCCCAGGGTCATGGGATCGAGCCCCACATCGGGGTCTCTGCTCAGCTGGGAGCCTGCTTCCCTTCTCTCTCTCTGCCTGCCTCTCTGCCTACTTGTGATCTCTGTCTGTCAAATAAATAAATAAAATCTTAAAAAAAAAAAAAAAAAGAATAGACACAAGGAAAAAGAATAGAGATTCTAAAAGTAGACCCACAAATATGCAGCTGATTTTTGACAGAACAATTCAAAAGCAAAGTCTTCAACAAATGATGCCCGCTAACTGAAAGCAGGCTTCCCCTGCTAACTAAAAGTAGTGTTCCTATGAAAACTTTTATAAGCTGAAATCAGATGCAAAGAAGCAATGACCATTTACTTATATGGAAAAAATTTTTAAATATTCCCACACCTAAAAAGTAACCTCTTTTAGGCTTTTCTGAAATCTTAGGGACACATCTTGCTAACAGCTACACAGAATAAATCGAGGTAAATCACAGATGGTCACAGACACAGTTTGGAGCTGTGGCAGCTGGATGCTGAGATGCTACTTCACCAGAAACTACACCTGGGGAAGGAGCTCGCGGGGTGGGGGCGGGGGAGGCACTGTCATTGCTCAGGATGTGTACTGCCTCTAGAACAGCCCCACAGCTCACTGCAGAACAAACACTGAACACTACTTTCACCTTTGGCCTTTTATCATAGGAGTGAAAACCTACCTCATATTTCTTTCAGTTAGCAAAAACAGGTACTAATGTAGGTCTTTCATAAAAGTGAAATGGAGTAATGTGAACTTGTAGAAAGCAGGGAATACTTATATCCATTTTTTTTTAAATGAGGTTAAAGCCCTTTCTAATATCACACACAAATTTTAGTTTTTGATGGGTCTAGATGCTGAAGAGGACAAAGCACTACGTTAAAGTTAGGAAATTTGACCCAGAACTGACCCAGATCTCTGTTTCTTTAGCTGCTAAATTGAAAGATTTATGTTTGATAATCTTTTCATTTCTTCTAGTTCCCAAGTTGTTTTTAGTCCAGTATCATCACGTGACCTAAGTATGCCTTTTCTTAAAGTTGTTGCTTCTCTATAATCCATTTTCTCTCAAGACTTGGGCCCTCCTACACATGTTCATACCTTCCATAAGAAGAGGTGTGTGATGCTAGAGGAGTCAGAATTCAGGGCCAGGCCTTCTCATGACATGGGGAGCACGTTGGCTACAAGGGTGTGCTGCCTGGGACATCTTTTAGCTCAATTCATCACTCAGTAAACATCCTATCCAACACCGTACTCTTCCTTAAAAGGGATGACTTTCCCAGGCAAAGGGGACCTGGGATATGTAGCTGTTCCCCACCCCTTGCCATAGCGAAGCGTTCAAAGCCTAGTGAAGGAAAGTATAGGGATATGAGTTTCTATTTTCTGCATCCTTCCCTAGGCCTTGACACAAGATTGCCCTGGGTCCCCTTCTGTTACACCCAACCTATCTTCCATCCAAGTCCCATTCAAAATGCTTTTGCTTTTAGAGTATGACCTCTTAGCACTTGGAGAACAACTCTTTTTTTAAGTTAACCCAAGTGTATTATCCTCTGAACAAAACGTCTATTTTGTAAAAGAAGGTCTGAAGATGTCACTGCCTTATGACAATACCTCTAGACATTTTGCGGGGATATTTTTGCCAAGGGAGGGGAAAGAAAACATTTCACTTATGGCCCATAAGTCCCAAAACACAAGCCATTTCCTCCTTTACTTCTGTTTAGGGCTACTTCCTGTAGGGCAAGTGTGGATGGTTGGACAAGCCTAAGCCTAGTATATTCTCTAAACTTCATTTTCCTGCTCTGCCACGTTGACAGAGCTATCATAAAGTTCCAGTGATAGAATATATAAAGAACACTTTGAACCCCCCCCCCCGCAAATTACTGGTCTTTTTTCTTCTCTTACCCTGTATACGCTCCCTAAGTGATGTTGGCCTTCAGCCAGCAACTGTCAAATGATTACAAAATCCATCTCTCAGTCCTAACCTGTCTCCTGAGTTCAGCTGTGTCCTGGACTTCCCTTCCATGTCCCAGAGGCACCGCGTGTTCTAAATCTACAGACTGAACTTCAAATGAAACTAGTCACCTGCATAGGGTTCTGTTGGCTGAAGGTGCTCAGAAAACACTCCCCTGATCTATTAATTTACTGAGACTTTCCTCCATGGTTCATTAGGTCTGTAGTGTCCTGGAGAGTTTAGAGCAAGAATACCGGAGAGACGAGGACTGGTGTGGCGGACGGGATAAACTGGGACCAGCAGCAGAGATCGACCATGTCATCCCACTCATCAGCAAACATTTGGAACAAAAGGAGGCCTTTCTTAAGGTCAGAGCACATTGTCATTGAAGATCATTGAAACACACGTTTCATCATATGGGCTTTCCATCCCCCTCTTTTTCCTCACTTCTTATCTAAAGGGAGGCATTTATAGAGAAGATATTGGCTGGTTAATTTGGAAGGTTGAAAAGTTAGGCTTCCAACATATTTCTCTCCCTACTTTCTATATAATTAGACAGTTATACACCATTACTGCAGGTGCCTGTTTGAATATCTTGGTATCTCATTGATGTTGGTAATTGAGATAACACATAGTTTCACCCAGTTATGTTTGGCTTGTGAAAATATTTTTAATTGAAACACATAGCCTTGGAAGCATCTGTTTGGCTCAGTCAGTAAAGCATGCAAACTCTTGATCTAGGGATTGTGAGTTCAAGCCCCCATATGGGTGTAGAGATAACTTAAAAGAAATAAATTTTTAAAAATTATATATATATATATATATATATATATGCTCTCACACACATGCATATATATATATGTCTAGATATAAAACAGTATTAAAATAAATGTTTTATAAATGGATGATGCAAAATCTAGGGCAAGAATTAAATAAATTTAGACACCTTATTTATTTGCCAATCTAGCAATTATCAATAACCATTAGATATAACACCATTTGTTCTGTTGCATGAAGAGAGAAATACCTCATTTTGTTTGTTTTGTTCTTATTAGAGCCCCAACTTCCCAGAGAGGAAGCGCAGTCCTGTTCTGAGCAGGCTTTCAGCTAGTGTGGAAAGTCCTAGTAAGCCTCTTTCCTCCAGCCTTTGATCATCTCTCCAACAGAGTCTTCTGTGTTAAAACTTATCTAAAGGCTCTGTTTACTCTCAAATTTCTTGCTTTCATGTTCTGCTTCCTTTCAGATTTCTGGGAGTACAAAGAGAATTTTTATACCCTGACATGTTGCCACTGCTTTTCTATAACTCTGTAATTAACGGACTTTCTTTTATTAGGGATTTTTTCTACTTGACCACCCCTTTGAGTTTCACTTTTTTCCTTTCTCTCTCTTTTTGAGATGGCTTCTCCCTACTGTCCTCCTGTCTATCAGGTGTGTGCACCCACACTCAGTCAGAATCCTTAGCAATGAGCTCTTACCAATAAGATTAAATAAAAAGTCTTCTATACAGGGTGCAAGAGATTTTAGAAGTCTTCTCTACCATAAAACAAAATTTAAAACAATGACCGAAGGAGAGCATATGAAAGACTTTTAAAAGAGGTATAAAGATATTACTTCATAAAATGACATGTTTTTTTTGAAGAATGGAAGAAGAAAATGTTCTGGCCTAACGTTTTCCGTATGTGCCTAAAATCATAGGTGAGAAATTCCCTGTGCCTGTGGGAATTAAATGCCTGATGGATGGACTATTGAGTTCCCCATTTAGGTGTGTTAGTTGATCTATGTTGGATACCTTAGCTTTGGACCACCATCCAGCTGTAAAATTCATGGACCTCACAATAGATGGACCCACCCAAAAATCTTTTACCAGAGCTCCCAGAAACCATGTTGTTAAAGCAAAATTTAAAATAATTTTTTACTATATAATTTAGAGAATCAGTTGTTAAATGTCAAAGGTATTAAAGTTCGACAGTTTCATCTAGATAATATTGGAAACTGTAGATTAAAAATTAGTGGACTAGGGTAAATAGAAGTCCCCCTTATCCATGGGGAGTATGTTCCAAGACCCCCAGCAGATGCCTGAACCTCTGAATAGTGTTGAACCCCACATATACCATGCTTTTCCCTACTCATATACACCTACGATAAAGTTTAATTTATAAACAAGGCACAGTAAGAGATGAACAGCTGATAATAGATAACTGATAGATACGTAGAACAACTATGACAATATACTGTAATAAAAGTCATGTGAATATGGTCTCTCCCTCAAAATATCTCACTGCACTGTACTCACCCCTCTTGTGATGGTGTGAGATGATACAATGCCTGCGTGGTAAGGCGAAGTGAGGGGAATGGCATAGGCAGTGTGAGGTAAGGATAGGCTACCACTGACCAGACAATGCATCAGGAGGACCACCTGCTTTGGGACTGCAGTGGATTTTGGGTAACTGACACTGCAGAGAAGAGAACTGGGGATAACGGGAGGCTTATACTGCCTCTAGACTTGTACAACAGAAAAAATTCTGCTCTGTAAAGAAATTCAGAAATTCTCTGGTCTTGAGAGGAATTATAAATACTCTGCCCATAGTCATAGATTCCAGCCCTGATGTGCTTAATGGTTCCGCCCTTTCTGGACCTGGGTCTCCTCCCCGGGCACAAGGAGAGTGTGACCTGTCCTCTCTGCCATCCACAGCTAATGGGAGTCATAAAGAGGGTAGCATAGTGGCTCTTATTCCTGTGTATAGATCCATATTTCCCAGCAATAAGATATTAGTGTTATTGAGCCAGGGCGGATTTTATGGACAAATAAGTTTTTTAAATGTGGGTGACTTCCATTTAGATATGGAATGTGTGGTTAATAGGCTTGTTTACCAAATTTGCTTTCTTGAGTCTAAATTAAACAAATGCGGGGCGCCTGGGTGGCTCAGTGGATTAAAGCCTCTGCCTTCGGCTCGAGTCATGATGCCGGGGTCCTGGGATTGAGTCGCACGTTGGGCTCTCTGCCTGGCAGGGAGCCTGCTTCCTCCTCTCTCTCTGCCTGCTTCTCTGCCTACTTGTGATCTCTGTCTGTCAAATAAATAAAAATTAAATAAATAAAAAAATAAATTAAACATATGTGGAAGTGGCTTACCCCAGTGGTCCTTTAAGAGGCATTCTGGTGGCAGAGGAAAACCAGCCTGAGACATTAGTACCTATGAAGAGAGGTAGTCAAGGGATGCCTGATTGCTGATTTTCCTCTGGGATGGAAAGGGGAGAGGCCCAGGGAGTAATTCTTTACACCACAAAAAGGGGAGCTTCCTGCTTTGGAATGGGAGTATCTGGGAACCAGAAGTGGCCTCCAGGGCTCTGCTCACCCAGAGCTCCAGAAACGTGTCCACCGGTGCCCCTCCCCCAGTGTCTCAGACCCCAGGCACCTGCGGGGGTCCTCACACCTTCATCTCTTTCAGGCCTGTACCCTGGCCCGGCGGAATGCGGAGGTGTTCCTCAAGTACATCCACAGGAACAATGTCAGCATGCCCAGCGCCGCCAGCCACACCCGGGGACCTGAGCAGCAAGTGAAAGGTCAGTGTGGGAGTGTCCAGCCACAGGCCACATCAGCAGCACAGACCAGAGGCTGTGAACCTGGTCCCTGTGCACTCTCATATTTCCTGCTACTTCTCCTTAGATAAGAGGACATTTGATGTGGGGGCAGGGGCGATGGGCAGTGTTTAAAAGGGCATCAGGACTGGGAATAGAAAGATGAAGATAAAATTTCCCTAGCACTTTTTCATTTATCTTAATCTAGAGCAGCACTTCACAGAATTTTCTGAAGGAACAAACACGGTCCATACCTACCCTGTGCATCTAGTAGGCACTAGGCACATGGACTGCTGAGCACTTGACCGATGTAGCTAAGACAATTGAAAAACTAAATGTTTCCTTCTATTAACTGTTTCTTAGTTTAAGTGTAAGTAGCCAGCTGTGGCTAACATACTGAGGAGCACAGATGAGGCTTTCTTACAGCCTGGAAACAAGACGCACACTGAGAATCGTGAAACCAAGTTCTAATCCTGGCTTTGTTACTTACTATGTGAGCTTTTAAAACTTCAAGTTTCTTACTTTAAAATGATGGGCATCTGAACTCTTCTTGCTCATCAAAATGTGGTCCCCAGTCCAGCAGCCCTGGAATCACCTGGGAGTGTGTTAAGAAACAGAACCTCAGGCCCTGCCTAGACCTACTGAAATAGAAGCTGCATTTTGGCAAGGGCTCCTGCCATTCCCAACGAGATGATTTGTGTGCACGTCAAATTTAGATAAGTACTGGTCCAGCACATCTTTAATATCTCTCTGAATTCTATAGAGTCTACAGTTACATGAAAAAATCAGTAACCTTTAATCATTGCTTGTTACATGACCACATTAAGCTTAAATTATTATCGGTGGTATCACTTATGCTGGACCATGCAGAAATTAGCCTTTGAGCAGGAGAAGAATTTAACAAATGTCATCTCAACACAGCAGAAGGCTCCCAGCCTAGAGACCAAGGCCAGGGAGGGAGCTGAAACTGGCCTGGAGTGAGGGCTGGGGCAGGCTGAGGGCTGCAGAGCTGATCTGCCTTAGGAGGGGCTTTCCTCCCTGCTCAGAGAGCTTAGGAGGATGCAAGATCAGAGGCCACTGGGAAGAATTAAATTTAGTAATAAAATTCCCTATGGAGAAGAGACAGGCAGGTTTCCTCTTCCAGAGGTGCTCCCCATTTGAGGTCCAGGGACCCTGTGGCTGGCTGGCCACCATGCATGCTACAATGCTCGTGTCCTGACTTAGCGTTGGGGTGGCGGTGGTGTGGGTGAGACCAACTGCCTTCTGGGTGAGCCCATGGCCCCCGTACCTCAGTGTGCTGCAAGCCTCGGGCTCACAGAAAGAGCAGGGTATACTGCAGCTTCATGGGGGTGAAGGTAGGTTATTGTCCTCGGGAGATCTTTCCAGAATGAAAGAAATGAAATCTGAAACTCTTTAGGATTTTTGCCTGATCAGGGTTGATTCTCTTAAGCACCCTGTAAGATTCTGCAGTCAGCAAAGCTCTGATTAGGAGACAGAAAGATTAAAGTAAATGCTGCATCTCACTTGTCTCTGCCCAAATGAGGATTCCTCCTGAGCAGGGACCTACAATTTCTCCTGTACCCACTTCTTGTCTACCCGCTACCTGGACCTAAGGCCAGTGCCACTTATTTTAAGTTTTTGTTACAGGCGCAATTATTATGGCATAAAGCCCAGTGCCATACAACTGTCAGCATTTTTTGTTCAAGTCACTATGCATTGGCTGGGGACTAGCTGTATTGGCCGGTCTCAGCAGTGCGTTTCTGCCAGCCTGGCTGGCTTAGTGCCTCACTACAGGTTGGAGTCTTGTCTGCTCCACATGTATTAATTCCGGGACCTCAGCTGAAGAAGCGATTACCCAGGAAAACTTCTTATAGTGATGAGGGCAAGGTCAAGTGCACAAGCACACTAAATTCCTGCTTGTATAATATCTATTAACAATCCCTTTGCCAGAGCAAGTCACATAGCTGAACCCTGGGGGTAGGGGGAGAGGAAGTAGGATTTATCTCTTTGGGGAGGAATTAAAAAGTTACGTAATAAAGGCATGGATATAGGGATTGGTGAATAATTGAGACCTGTAAAAGTTCTCAGCCTAAGGGAAGAGAGACAGATTCTGTCCTTAGAGAATCAAACTTCCAGGAAGATGCATGAAAAGTTCTAAGTACAAGCACTGCAAATTGGTTGTACCTTTTCTTAAAAAAAAATTTTTATTGAAATGCAATTTAGTTAACATACAATATATTACTAGTTTCAGGGATAGACTATAGTAATTCATCAGTTGCTTGTAACACCCAGGACTCATTACATCACGTGCCCCCCTTAATGCCCATCACCCAGTGACCCCATCCCCTCACCACCCTCTCCTCCAGCAACCCTCAGTTTGTTCCCT
The DNA here is from genome assembly GCF_010015895.1 of Lontra canadensis. Lineage (NCBI taxonomy): Eukaryota > Metazoa > Chordata > Mammalia > Carnivora > Mustelidae > Lontra > Lontra canadensis. Next base: position 4,973,109 of record NW_022631032.1, on the reverse strand, counting down.
TATAGTCAAGAGTCTCTTATGGTTTCTCTCTCTCTTTTTATCTTATTTTATTATTCTTTCTCTTCCCCAGTGTTCATCTGTTTTGTTTCTTAAATTCTGCATATGAGTGAATCATATGGTATTTGTCTTTCTCCAACTGACTTATTTCACTTAGCATAATACCCTCCATCTCCATCCACATTGTTGCAAGTGGCAAGATCTCATTCTTTTTGATGGCTGAGTAATATCCCATTGTAATATCTACCAGATCTTCTTTATCCATCTGGGCTCTTTCCATAGTTCAGCTGTTGTGGACATGACTGCTGTAAACACTGGGGTGCAGGTGCCCCTTTTTGTAAAGCACAGTAGTCTGTGTTCACAGCCCCTATAACTGGGAGGACCAAGGCAGCTAGGGAACCAGGCTCTGAAGTCAAACATTCCTGAATGACCCTGGGCAATGACCTATCCTCTCTGAACCTCACTTCCTTCATCTGTAAGTAGAGGTAATAATGGTATGAGCATCACAGGGTATTGTGAGAATATGTGCCTGCCACAGAGTGAGTGCTTAATAAGTAGTAATTTTTCATATCATCATTATTATGAATTAATATGTAACAGAGTTAGCAGGAAGCCGGAGGCAGACATAATACAGACTAACGGTGAGTGCTTCCAGCATAGAGCACACTATTAAACACATAGGGAATCTGGGCACATGGCCAGCTGCTGCTGCAGTGACAAGAGGAGGGAGAGACAGAACATGGATGGACACCTGCCGTGGCCCACCGTGGGGCTATGTGCCTTGTGCATGTCCTCTCACCTGCCATCATTAGAGGTAACACGAGAATAACTCGTGATCAGATCCAATCCACAGCAACACGGAAATTTGGACCTAGAGACACGATTCTAGGAAGACACGATTCCAACACGGCCTCCCTACACTTGTGACTTAGAGGTCGTAAAATCAAGGCCGTGCTGTTCAGGTGCCATGTGCACAGCCTCCCCTACAGGACAGGGAGTGCGGCTCGTGAGCCGGGTTACCCATGCAGCTACACTGGTCCTCACGCTCTTGTTCCTCTCCCACCGTCTCACAGAACCCAAGAGTGGCTGGGATTCTTATCAAGTCCCCTTGCTATCCATAGGCTCCAGGTCCAAGTGAGTTAGTTGTTATTTTAAGAGCTGACACTTCCCAAGGTCTCTTACCATCAAGGACGGGCTTAGGTATGAAGAGAATCAGGATCCCTTTAAGTTCCCCTAGGGTCATGCTCTTTGTCCCTTCACTGATGGAGCCTCATGGCCAGGCTCTCACCTCAGTCCCTCTGATCTTGCTCCCCTCTGGGAAATGCTTTCCTGTCCTCACATTCGGGACCTGGATTAGTCCCCTTGGGAGGCTGGAAGGTCACAGGTGTCTGGCAGCTGGGGTGTGTGGTGCCAGCAGCTGGCTGGCCAGGTTTGGGGCCTTCCCGAGCCAGTGTTCATCTCCTCTGCCCTGCAGCCATCTTGAGCGAGCTCTTACAGCGGGAGAATCGTGTCCTGCACTTCTGGACCCTGAAGAAGCGGCGGTTAGATCAGTGCCAGCAATATGTCGTGTTTGAGCGCAGCGCGAAGCAGGTACGTCCATGGTTCTCCCAGCTTCTCCTCTGTTCAGGGGATGATACAGTCACCAAGATGGCCACAGGGACAGTCCAGAAGAGGGTCATGGCAGAAAGCAGAGTAGATACGGGCAGTGGTGCAGATGAAAGGAAAGAGAACGGACTGTCACTTACTGGTTATTCAGCCTTTACCAAGCACACTGCACCAGGAGCTAGGAGGAGATGCTGGGGTTAGCTGGGCCCTAACTTGTGCACGATGCTGAGCCTGGCCTAGAAGATGAAGGCCAGTAGATGAGACACTCTCCAGCTGGTAGGATGTTCTGAGTCAATGGGAGAGGGTTCAATCATAAAATCAGCTTCCAAGCTACATGCTGACCAAAATGTGCCAGCCTTTCCTGGGTCTGTCACACTGTGCCAAACAGCGTAGCAATGCATGTTTTCCTGCGGACAGCTGACTTTTAGGGGACTGGGTCGGTTGTTTCCTCCCACAGGCGCTGGACTGGATCCAAGAAACAGGTGAATATTACCTCTCAACACATACCTCTACGGGAGACACCACAGAGGAGACTCAGGAACTGCTGAAGGAATATGGGGAATTCAGGGTGCCTGCCAAGGTAGGAGGCATTCCGGAGCCCTCTCCACATCCTCCAGCTCTCCCCGGTTTGGCCAGGTTCACGCTGCAGAAGGGAGAGCAGCCTCTCTACCCCGAAGTGCTGACCACAGGGCGGGTAGGGGGGTCTCCTTTGACGCCTGAATGCCCAGAGAATCGCAGCCTCTGGATGGAGCATCGATGTGAGGGAGGCCAGCTCGTGTGCACTGTGCTTCCAAATATTCCTCTTGTGCTTCAGGTCTAGACTTGGCTGTGTTCTTTTGGACCCAGTAAGGCAGAGGGATGTATTCATGTGACATGCGCACTGCCTGTGTGCACCTCTGCACCGACCCACTTATTCTTGGTGTTTGAATGGTTTGGAAAGTCTGCTTTATAGGCTGATGACTATGGACGTGTTCACAAAGAAGATGAGGGTCTTACTTCCTGAACTGACTACTTCCATCTGGCCTCAGACCTGCAAAGGAGCCAGGCTGGGGTCTCTGGGGAGCAAAATGTGCACTGGCACACACAGCCCACACCCTCACACCCCTATTCACACTGAGGCAGGAAATGCTAGAGTCGGAGGAAATGTGTTTTCACAGCCAGGATTTGATCTGGGGACCCTTGGGTTGGAATGAAAATCTGATCTGTCTCCATTCGCTCTTTGTAGCATCCGTGGTCCTCACACTGGGCTCCCTGCCATGGGGAGCCTGTCTTGGCATCACTTCCTCACAGGGCAGATGCTCTTCCTGGATGAGAACTGCTTTTGTGGGGGGTCATGGCGGGGGGCGGGGAATGTATTAATGCCCGTCCTCCCCAGGGATCACTTTTACATGAAGGCAAATTTCCTCTAGTTTGCTGTGACAAACCTTAGCCTCGTTCATGAATGGATCCTTCAGAAAGGGTTTCTCACTTTCTGACTCCTACACTATGAATGTTTGATAGTGGGAAAACTTCCTCTGCATTCCAGTGAGCTTGGGGGCTTTTCCATTCAGTGTGGAAAGCTGTCAGTTTAGATAAGAGACTCATTTCAATACCAGCGACAGCAAACAGCACTAGGAAGGTGGCAGATACACGGAACTCTTTTCAAATCCAAATGAAAAGAGCTTTTGAATTACCTATTCTGTGTCTATCTGCCCCTCTCGAACTAGTGTCAATAATGAGTCATTAAGAAGCTGGATGGTATCAGATCCACTGGTGTTCCTACCCATATATTGTAGTAGAACTTCCTAGGACCAGAATCTTCGTAACCTAAGTGGAAATGTATTATTTAGTCCATTTAAAATTTTTCTTTCCATCTTTCCCCTCTTTTCCATTTGCGTTGTAACCACTGTAACTGGGTTCCATGCATGTGGCCTTTCCTTCCTTGCTATCCATCCTGCTCATCATTGCTGATCATCTTTAAGACACTGGGTGGGTCATTTTACCACCCGGTCCGAGAGCTTCAGTGGCTCGCCAGCACCTTCAGGTGAACAGCCTCCATCCACAATGGCACTGCCTTACCTCTCCAGCTTTAGTCTCATTATTCTTTCATGCAAATTTTATGTTCCAGAGGAATGGATGTATTTTCCTACCCTCTGAGAGATACATCCTATGTTTTCTTGCTTCTCTACCTCCTCTATACCATTTTTTCTGCCTAGAATATCATTTTCTTCCTTCTAGTTTATACTTTCCAAAAAGAGCCCACCTTTCTACTGGAGTGCCTCCCCCTCTGTGATCCTGTGGCCACGAGCCACCCTGTTCTCCAGTAATTTGTGTGATGGGGTATCTCCCATGTGAGCCAGCAAGATCCCAAAGGATAAGAGTCACACTTTATTCACTTACATGACCGAATCGTGCACTAAAGATAGGCTGCAGGTATCTGTGAACATGGGCAGTAAAGAAGTTTGAGCAGATTTCAATGACTTCCTTCCCCCAATCTATGTTTAATATGATTCTATTACTTTGGCTCTTTCTCTTCCCTCACCTGCCTAACTTAACTCTGTAATGGGGTTTCATTTTCCCCTCTGACATGTTCCAAGTCTTGGGGCTATTCATTATTAGGATATCTACAGGATAACGAATCCATTTCAAGAGCTTCTGATGAAAGGCAGTAGCCTCCTGTTCCACTCCAGCCCCACTTCCCAGAGGGAAGCCTCCTTTAACCAGCCAACTTGGATTGTAATCTTTGTAACCAATAAAGTGAATTGGAAATGGAAACCAAATTGACCTTAAACCACAGGAGAGTAAATATGGTGGCCTTCAGGACTAAGCAGGCCAATAGAGCGTATTGAGTATATTGAATTATTATACTCTGCTCCGAAGAAACACATCAACTCGAAGAAACGTGGAACATAAAAAGGTTCTTTCCACATAGCAATCCACAAGTATGAGAATAAAAATAAGATTAAGAGAATTCAGGTAGGGATAAGAGGATAACAAAATTTTTCTTACTGTGGTAGGCTGTAGAAAGTCTAGTTAGAAGAATATACGAGATATTTTCCTGTTGAGGGTTTCACAATTTTTATAAGAGGTCAAGACACATGATTGGAGGAAAGCTTAATCATCTGGACAGCTGGAAGAAATCTATTTCTTTCTTTTTTTTAACACCTTAATTTTATTTTATTTTTTCGGTGTTCCAAGATTCATTGTTTATGCACCACACCCAGTGCTCCATGCAGTACCTGCCCTCCTTAACACCCACCACCAGGCTCACCCAACCCCTCACTCCCCTCCCCTCCAAAACCCTCAGTTTATTCCTCAGAGTCCACAGTCTCTCATACTTTGTCTCCCCTTCAATTTACCCCAATTCACTTTTCCTTTCCTTCTCCTAGTGTCCTCTGTGTTATTCCTTATGCTCCACAAGTAAGTGAAGCCATATGATAACTGACTCTCTCTGCTTGACTTATTTCACTCAACATAATCTCCTCCAGCCCCATCCATGTCGATACAAAAGTTGGGTATTCCTCCTTTCTGATGGCTGAGTAATACTCCATTGTATATATGGGCCATATCTTCTTTACCCATTCATCTGTTGAAGGGCATCTTGGGTCTTTCCACAGTTTAGTGATTGTGGACATTGCTGCTGTGAACATTGGGGTACACATGGCCCTTCTTTTTACTACATCTGTATCTTTGGAGTAAATACCCAGTCGTGCAATTGCAGGGTCACAGGGTAGCTCTACTTTTAATTTTTTGAGGAATCTCCACACCGTTTTCCAAAGTGGCTGCACCAACTTGCACAGCTTTGTGCAAGAGGAAAGAATCTTTCCCCTTGTGAAAGGGGAAAGTGTTCCCCTTTCTCCACTTCCTCTCCAACACTTATTGTTTCTTATCCTGGTAATTTTGGCCATTCTAACTGGTGTAAGGTGGTATCTCAATGTGGTTTTGATTTTAATTTCCTTGATGGCTGAAGAACATTTTTTCCTGTGTCTGTTAGCCATTTGTCTTCTTTGGAGAAGTGTCTGTTCATGTCTTCTGCCCATTTTTGACATGATTACAAAACTCAACACCCAAAAAACAGATAATCTATTTCTTTCTAATAGCAAAACTTTTTCTTTTTTTTTTAGGTTCTTTGGTTTCTCAATTTTACAATCAGTTGGTTTGGGTATATTCACAGGTTGTGCAGCCATTGCCACTATCTAGTTCCAGAACATATTCATCACTCCCAAAACAAGCCCTGTAGCTATTAGCAGCCATTCCCCATTCCTTCCTCCCCTCAGGCCTGGAACCACAAGTCTATTTTCTGTCTTTGTCTATTCTGGAGATTTCATATAAACAGAATCATGGAATCATACAATATGTGGTCTTTTGTGTCTGACTCTTTTCACTTATAATATTGTCAAGGTTTATCCATGGTGTAACATGTATCAGTACTTCATTCCTTTGTATGACTGAATAATATTCTATTATAAAGACAGGCCACATTTTATTTATCCATTTGGGTTGTTTTCAGTTTGGGGCTACCATGAGCAATGTATTGCTGTGAATATTTGTAGACAAGCCTTTGTGTAAACCTATTTTTTCAGTTCTCTTAGCTATCTACCTAGGAGTGGAATGGTGGAGCCATATGGTGACTCTTCTTTAACTTTTTGAGGAGCTGCCGACCTGTTTTCTGAAGTGGCTGTGCCATTTTCCATCCCCACCAGTGGCGTGGAAGAGTTCCAACTTCTCCACGTCCTCTCCGATACTAGTTATCATTCGTCTTCTTCATAATGCCATCCTGGAGGGTATCGAGTGGTATCTTATCAGGGTTTTGATCATCCCAGTGAGGAAAGAAAAACACTTTTTTAAACTGGTCATTTTATCTCTTAAAGTGAAAGAAGCTTTGAGATAAATTGGACTTAACTCTTCTTAACAAGAGAGAATTAAGTGATAATAAAAGTGACTAGAGCCTGAGCTGAACCAAGTTAGCTAATTCAGGAATTCAGGCCATGAGGAAAGGGGACACTGGGCTTGTCAGACGGGTGGTTTGGACTGAGAAAAGGAGAATCCGGACAGTTCAGGTAAAAGGTGGACATTGCATTTCTGAGAATCAAGAGGAATATAGCTCACATGCAATAGATGTTTTTGAAAGCTTTAGTTTCTCATATATAGCAACAAACGCTCTGCCTCTGGAATGAATATGAAGATCTATCTCAAGAGCACTGTTTACCCAAATCAGGGAGCTCAATAACTTCCTATCAACAAAGAATGTGTCAGTAAATACAAGGAGTATCAGCAATGAAAGGCAAATTGGAAGATGATAATGAGATTATAAGAATAATATCAAGAAGGCTAAATCTTAAAGACCTGTGAGATGTGCAAAAGACACCAAGAGGCTTTTTATAAACTTTATTCAGCACAGGGTTCACTGATTAGGGAAAGATGGTATGATATTAACTGATCAAAGGGAGGAAGGAAGAGAAAGGGGAAGTAAAGAAAAATAGAACTACTGACCCCTTCTTTTTTACCTTTGAGTTTTCTAGCAGATTATATAGAATTCAAAATGGAAAGAGGAAAACATACATTATAGGGGACCCATGAAGCCCAAGATAAGTGAGATGTCCTTTCTAAATTTCCAGGTCCAAATGAATTATGTCCCTTAAAGACTCCCTTTTGTCTGTTAGATCACACCCTTACTTCTGACCCCACCATTCAGAGGCCTCTGCAATTTGACCCCCATTTTATCAGTCTAGATAAGTTACTCTGTTTTGGTGGCAAGATTTGAGTTTCAAACTGACTTGCGTTATGAAATGGAAAAGATACTGTATGGCTCTATGTGGAAAAGAAGAGAGAAGCAAGGGCTGAACCTCCCAGGAGTCCAAGAAAATCCAAATGACTCAGCCTGATGGGCAGAACAAAAAATGTGACATAGTCTCACCTCTGGATGTGAAAGCTATACCAAAGGCAGTTCCAGCAACTCCCCACCCTGCCCCTGTCTGGTCATCTCCTGACAGGGGATCAGGAATAGGTGATCACCGTTACTGTGATGCAGCCTGCCCTTCCCTTCTCATGGCCGCTGCCTGTATTTTCATTTCTGTCCTGCTGCCACCTACCCACCTCCCTATGCAGTTCAAATCCCCAAAAAAACCAACCTTAACTGATCCAGCACATTGCCTCTGCCCCTGTTTAGATGGAGATTTTAGGCCAGGATGCCACAGAAGTCAGTGGCTACATCTTGATGGGCTGCACCAGCGAGATAGGTTTTTACCTCTGACCTCATCAGCTGTGGCCAAGCATGTGGCAGGTTGCATGGTGCCCTCATGGTCCCTCCTTTGTAAGAAATCACTTCAGACTACAACCAGTAGGTGCTGTGGCCATGGTTGGGGTCCTGTGTATGGGTCAGAATTTTTTCCAGCATAAACCCTCAATTCTTGGTGGTCCCACTTTACTTACCTCCAAACCCAGTATTTACTCACTAATTCACTTAGTCAACATTTATGGGATGCCTTACTATTTTCTAGACTTTGGAGGCTCAAATGAATAAGATGGAACCCTTTTAGACATGCACAGTCTGATGAAGGAGACACATAAGTAGCCCATGGTGTGGCACCGTGGGGATGCTGGGAAGGGATCTCAGCTTGTGAGGAGGAGAAGAGAAGAAAGAAGGTCATTGCATAGAAAGCGAGGCCGAGGGACGTCTGGGTGGCTCAGTGGTTTAAAGCCTCTGCCTTTGGCTCAGGTCATGATCCCAGGGTGCTGGGATCGAGCCCCGAGTCAGGCTCTCTGCTTAACAGGGAGCCTGCTTCCTCCCCTCTCTCTCTCTCTCTGCCTGCCTCTCTGCCTACTTGTGATCTCTGTCTGTCAAATAAATAAATAAAATCTTTAAAAAAAGAAAGAAAGAAAGAAAGCGAGGCTGAGTAGGAACCACCCATGGCAACCGGAAGAGCATGTGAGGTTTGGCATGGCTAGTGTTTAGGGGCCGTGGAGAGCACGGCAGCTCTCCAGTAGGTGAGGCCACATAAGGAGGGCTTGTCTACACCAGCCCATTTACTGTCCATTTGCTCCCCCAGGTTCCACATATACCCGGGATACCCTTGACCACAGACCATTTTCCTTGTTGCATCCGAATTATAGGTTCCATGTTTCAGGATATGATTTCCAGTGATGGAGCTCCCAGGAGGGCTTCTGGCACCAGCTGGTTGTAAAACCTCCATTTCATGCCAAAGTCTCTTTACCAAGAGCAGAGAATACATATTTTCAAGTGTTTTACATAAAGGTTTCTTGATTACGGCTGCAAAAAAATTAATCTCTGCTTTCAATAAATAGCAAACTTATAACTTTTTTTTTCAGGGGAAAAGGAAAAAACAAAACAAAAACCCTAACTGCAGTAAGCTAGAAGTCCTTAGGCTACTAGGGATCTTAACCAATTTCCCATGATGTTTTTCTTTGCGTTATGATGGTTAAGGAGGTACTTCTTCTATCCTCAGACCCATCTTCTTTCCTTCATGACAAAGCTATTCTGGGCCCTTGTCTCCCAGCCTGGGGACCAGCTGCTGTCCTGAGATAGGGGAGGCTCAAATGTGTGAGTTTCTGGAGAGCTGGAGCCCACATGTCCCTGGCCTTGCTTGCCTTTCCAGACAGAAGCTGTCCCTCTCTGGCATTTCTTGAGGGGATCAGTCTCTCGTGGGAGGTCTGTAGATGAGCCTGGAAAGTGACGGAGGAGGATGGAGTAAAGAAAGGCTCTTCTGTCCATTCTACTGTTGCTCCAGAGATTTTCTGCCTCAGTTTCCCTCAGTTATCTAGATATTAGGATGATCCAAAACTTGAATCTCCGGGACACCTGGGTGGCTCAGTTGATCAAGCATTTGCTTGATCCCAGGATCCTGGGATCAAGTCCCACATCAGGCTCCCTGCTTAGCGGGGAGTCTGCTTCTCCCTCTGCCCCTCCTCTCACCTCTTATGCTTGCACTTGCGCTCTCTCTCCTTCAAATAAATAAATAAAATCTCAAAAAAAAAAAAAAAAACCCAACACTTGAATCTCCTCTCCTCCAATCCAAAAGGTAATAATTTTATTTCTGTGAATATCATTCAAATGCTCTTCCCTTTTTCTTAAAATTAATCAAGCTTCCCTGATCTTGGAGTTTCAAAACCCAACCTTAGGATAAAAGATGAGCAAGTGTTTACTTCTTCGCACATCTACTTTGTTTCCGTATCTTTCCCAGCGTAAGTCCCTCCTCCCCACAGGACCTTTCTTGCCCATGCCATCACACCTTCATTTTTCCCTGTTTTAAAATTCCTGCAGTGTTAACTCTACATACTTCTCATGTTGACATTCAATTTCATAATGCCCTGAGTTATTTAACCACTCTGCGTGACAATCTTGTCCCCTCTAGAGATACAGACTGGAGAAAATGAGTATCTTTTTCTCTTCTTTTGTTTACCCCCCAAGCCTGTTCCCACAGCCCTCTGCACAGTGGTGTGGACAGAGTAAGTGTTGAATAAACTCTGGGTAGAAATGGAATTAATCCAATATATATCAGAACTCCACCTTCCTTAGCCCCACAATAGATACTAGCTTCATTAACTCTTCTCTCTCTCTCTCTCTCTCTCTCTTTCTAATGGAAGCTAAAGAGAAGATCCTGGTGGTGAAAGGGACAGACCTTACTCTGAAATCTGCTCATTGGATTTCTTTAGACCCTAGCATGTGCCACCCGAGCTGTTGACAAAGCCTCCTTCAGGCCAGTGCAGTGAAGGGAGAGAACTAGGGTCCATGGTCCAGAAGCCAATAGGTGCTATTATTCACTTACAGGTGGGATGAACTTGGACGAGCCCTAAGCCTCTCTAAGCCTCGGCTTTTTTTATCTGTGGTTTGAGGAGACCCACACCACCTTCTGCCACCCACATTTTAGAGATGCTTTAAGACTCAAATGAGTCTCAGATGTGACATTAACCTATTCTGTGACCTGCTAAAGGACCGTATTAATGTACGAGATGCTTACAGTAATCATGATGGCTAACATGTATTGCTTCCTGAGCTCCTAATGTGAGCGCTATGCCCCCAGGCACTGTTCTGAGCATTCTGCATGGTCAACTCATGAAATACTCACAACAACCTATGACAGAGGATTATTATGATCCCTGTTTTGTAGATAAAAGAACAGAGGCACAGAGGATTTAGGTAATTTGTTCAAGACCTCCCAGCTAGGGGCAGAGCTGGGCTATAACCCCAGGCAGGCAGGGAGTATCTGTGGCTGCAGTGAAGGAAAGGGGGGTGGGAGTGATGGAAAGGGGGATGGGAGTGAAGGGCTGTGAGCATAAATCTAGTAACTTGAGACCATCTTTTGGGACAGCAAACAAAGGAGAAGGTGAAGCTTCTGATTCAACTGGCTGATAGCTTTGTGGAAAAAGGCCACATTCATGCCACAGAGATCAGGAAATGGGTGACCACGGTGGACAAGCATTACAGAGACTTCTCCCTGAGGATGGGAAAATACCGGTACTCTCTGGAGAAAGCACTAGGCGTCAACACGGAGGTAGGCATGGGGTTGCCCAGCTGGGACATCCTCCCTTCTCATCTCTGGGCACCGCTCCTCTCATTACCATGGAGGAAAGTGGGCTTTCCGGAACAGTCTTTCTGAGCTCTTGACCCCTAGAACACTTGCCTTGTGTGATTTTTCTAGTCGGGGGGATGGATTTTGATGAGCCATTGGCCTTCAGCCCCTCATGATTAATGCTAAATAACAGAACTGGCTGGCCGGCGCTGGGGCCCGTGGCCACAGAACAGAGTTTTTCCGTGTGTAGAGTTAACTGTTGACTTTGAGGACTAAACCCTTTACCTTGGCTTCATCAGTGCCATCTTCCACCCAATTATGTTAATCAGCAAATGTTAGGGTCCCCAAGATGTATAATAGTGTTCTTTCAGGAGTAAGGGATGCAATTGTGCAAAGGCTATTGGGCATTTCAACTGAAAAGTTTGCCAAGAATCAAGGGAACACTGACTTTCAATCTCTTCTTTGTAATAGAGGTCAGTAACCTATGAATTAAGAGCTAAATATAGGCTATCAGTTTAATCCTAGGATTTCTAATTCTTAAATCTTTAAATAGACTGATGCTCTGAAGCAGAACAGACTAGAGAGTGAACTGGTTAAACCACTAAATTGGGAGAAATAATAATACCTCCCCTAGGCTTTAAATGGTGAGTTTTTTTCCTGAAGGTTTCCATCCTGTATAAATACAAAACAGTGTTTGAAATAAGCAGGGATGGGCAAATTTAATAATCGTTCTATCATTTAGCTTTCTCTTTCCAAGGGAAGTTGCTTTTTTTAAATAAAAATACTGGCTTTTATTATTTTCCTTTGACAAATGAAAGTTTTCTTATATCTGTATGTATTTCTGTTGCACATCTATTTTAATGGTTAATAACCAATTTTAGACGTGTGTGTGTGTGTATACATTTAGATTAATCAGAACTAAAGTCATTGGGGAAATATGACACTAATTATTAAATGTGTTTATTTTTTTCCTTGCCATGGATATTAGCCGTGACCATTTTATACCTTTCTTAATTGAAAAAAAAAAATTTCATGAAGAAGAGGACCTGTAGGTGGACATTTGTGGGATTCCCTGTCTTTTCAACCTGCTCCCTTGTATCTTCCTCTCTTTTTGCCTTCTACCACCTCCCCTGACTTTGATGAGTTCCTCTCCCAAGGCATCTCCAAGGTGACCTCTGCGATCTCTCTCTGTGTAGGACAATAAGGACCTAGAGCTGGACATCATCCCAGCAAGCCTTTCAGATCGTGAGGTCAAGCTGCGGGACGCCAACCACGAAGTCAATGAAGAGAAGCGGAAGTCAGCCCGGAAGAAAGAGTATGTTTTGGGGAGCTTCTACCCACGTAGCAAGCTCCTCATGACTATGCTTGGTTTTCACTGCTACATGTTCCTTTGTATAGCTTCATGTGTCCTCCTGACCACCCACAGAGGTTGGAATAGACAGACATGATGCTTCCACCCACATTTCACACTAATCAAGAATTATAGAGCATTAGATAGTGGAAACAATGAACCATGTCCACCTTAAAAACCACTTTGTGATGGCTCTGCTTTCTTTATATTGGTGTTAGAAAGTTACACATACCCAGCGATCTTTGCAAGAGCTTTATGAGAATATTTTGAAAGATTCCTTTTGGGTAGCACTGGGAAAAAAAGTAGTATGTCCTAAAATTAAGAAGCCCAATGTAGTTGGTCTTATCAAAATAAGGTAGGAAAACAGGTCCCTTGGAGCTGGAGAAACTGAAGCTGTTCTGCAAAGTCCAGAGCTTGTGTTTTATCTGGGGAGTGTATTAGTTTATTTGGGCTGCTGTAACAAAGTATGACAAATTGGATGGCTTCAGTAACAGAAATACAATGCTTCACAGCTCTGGAGACTAGAAGTCTGAGATCAAAGTGTTGGCAGGTCTGGTCCCTCTGAGGGCTGGGAGGGAAGGATTTGTTCCAGGTCTTTCTCCTTACCTCTAGATTGCTGGCTACAGGTATACATGGCATTCTTCCTGAATATATACCTATATCCAGATTTCTCCTTTTTAATGACACCCGTCACTTTAAAATAGGGGCCTACCCTTTTCCAGTATAACCCAATCTTAACTGTTTACATTTGTAAAGGACTGTTTCTAAATAAGGTTACATTTTCAGGTACTAGGGTTTGGGACTTTAACATATGAATGGGGGACGGGGTGGCACAATTCAGCCTATAACAGGAAGGGAAATAAAGAGCCTGTACTTGGCCAAATCTTCCTGTTGCACTCTCTCTGGGACACCAAATAGCCAGAGGATGGGAAAGGACAGCTGGAAAAGAAAACAAAATGGGGTGGAGGGCAATGGAGCTGAATTATGAAGAAGACAGGTTAAACTTCAGGAAGCAGATGGAGAAAAAGGGACAAGGTAGAGGAATACCAGAAACCCAAGGCAGTGAAACAAAGACAACTTCTTAAGGCATGTCAGATTATGTCCCTTCTGATTTTCCTTCTTACCTTATTTACCAAACACCGGCAACGTGTAAGAAACTTTGCTTATATGGTCTTATTTAATCCTTGTGACAACCCAGTGTGGTCAGCTGTTTTATAAGTAAGGAGTCCAAGGCTTGGAAAGCCAGTCCTACTTCCAGTAAATGACAAAATAATAATTCAGTTTCTATTTGTCTGACTTCAAAGCTCATGCCCTTTCCACTCTTCCAATAGCATAGAATAGTAAGAGAATGGCTAATGAACTCCTGCAAAAGGGAGGGTTTTTTTGAATCACTACTTTAATATTAATGGAAAGATCATTGCTAGCACAATGGATTACCTTAAGGAAAATCCTACAAAGACAAAGGTCCGGAAAAAGATGCTGCCCATTTTCATATTTCTTGTGAAATTTCCAACAGGGGACACTTTGGGGCTAATCATTCTCAAAATTTTCATGTGAAGACCAAGATACCTATAAGTAGCGGTTTTCATTATGAGCTACCATGAAAAGCTGACATCGCCTAAGATCAATGTATAAATCTATACATTGGCTCAGTTAGATATTACTACATCACATGTCAGCTAAGAAGCACCATTTATAGAAAAAATCTGTGAAAGAAAGCAAATGAAGTCGGTACGCTACAATGAAGGCAGGCATCATCAGTGTAATAACTGCCCGGGAACATCCTGTTGTTCAGGGGCCCAAGAGGAAGGGAGCCCTCTCCTTGCAGGTGCGGAGCTCAAGCTTTCCTTTAGGGGAGACTGAAGAGCAGTCACAACATCCTTAACTTGTGCTCTGCGGTGCGGGTAATAAGCGAGCCCGCTTCGAAATTGTGTCCAAGCATACATGGTAATGTAGGCCAGAGGTCAGCAAACTGTGGCCCACAGGCCAAATCTGACCCCCCTACCTGTTTCATAGGGCAACATTGTTTTTTATATTTTTCAATGGTTGAAAAAATACCAGAAGAAAAATATTTCACAGCGTGAAAATTAGATGAAACTCCGTTGTGTCCATAAATAAAGTCTTGTTGGAACACAGCAACACTTACCTAGTTATTTATTTATTTTTACATAGAGTCCATGGCTCCTTTCACATTCAAGCAGCAAAGTGGAGTGGTTATGATAGAGACTTAAGGGCCCACGAATATTTACTGTCTAGCTCTTTACAGACGAAGTTTGCTACCCGCCAGCCTCCGTGGCGGCGTCTGGGGCATGGGCAAACCTGGCTTAACTGATGGGATTGCAGAGCATTTTGGTAAAAGTCAGCAGTTCTGTTGAACATAAATCATCATTCCAGGAGCTGTGAGCGGAAGACAGGCAGCTAAGAAATGAATATAAGTGGTACCGCGTGCTTCTGCACGCACGCAAGCACACCCGTGCAACCCAGAGCACATGTGTGTCAACACGGCATGGCACAGCGGTGGAACAGGGGCAGAAAAGGGAGAGAATGTGGAACTAGCTGAACATACCCAGGCTGGAGGGATAAAGAACAAGGGGTCAAGGTGACAGGGGCTCTGAGGAGAATACTCAGAGGCAGGGAGTTTGGAAGAAAGGAAGAGACATGTTGGTAAAGTCGAAAGGTGGGTCGTTCGGGAAAGTCATGAAAGCCGGGGGTAGGGGAGTGAAGTGTGAAGGGAGGGAGGTATTATATCTTGAACCAACGAAAAGCCCGTTTGTTTTCTTCTAGATTCATTATGGCTGAATTGCTGCAGACAGAGAAGGCTTATGTGAGGGACTTACACGAGTGCTTGGAGGTAAGTCTTGCAGTCATTAGTGCACAGCTGTATTAGAAAAATGACAGCCTTGCCAGTGTCAAGTCCTTGAGAGAAGCTCAGTTGCTCTTTGTCTTCTCCCAGAGCTTCACAAATAAAAGCCGACAGAGGAAATCTTGCTCCCAGAGTCAGTAGTAATTGCCTGGGAGCTTAAAATGCTTTTGAAAAGAAACTTTTCTCAGACTGGAGCTGGACCCAGCAAAAACTTACAGGAGACTTAAATTCTAAGTAAAAACCATGACATGGTCAATGAACTTCAGTTGAGTCTGCAAATCTGTACCCGCTGACCCCCACCCAACACACTTTTAACCACACATATTTAATAAGTAAGAGGGATGTGGAGTTTTTGCTTTGGTGAAGCTCAGGATGTGAGTTTTCCTGGCAACGGTTGAAAATAATAGAACATTTGGGTGTTCTTTCTCCCTGTTCTGGGTATCTCACCATCTCACATTCCACACTCCACATGCAAGCCTGGTCTGAGTCTTACCCCTCCAGTGTGAAGACCTGTTTACTTTGTTTGCATTTTGTAGTTCTTGCCTGTGATGAAGCTGTTGCTGTCTTACAGACCTACCTGTGGGAAATGACGAGCGGCGTGGAGGAGATCCCCGCCGGGATCCTTAATAAGGAACATGTCATCTTTGGCAACATCCAGGAGATCTACGATTTTCATAACAAGTAGGTTGATGGAGGGTTTCCCCAGAGCATACGTAGGGCCGTGAATGCCCATCATCAGGGCTTTCCAATGAGTGGGTCCAAGCTGATTGGTAAATCCTACCTGGTGAATTGTCTTAGTCAGTTGCTCAGACTTTTTTCTCACTCAACCCTCTTTCTCCACAATTGTCCAAAGTCACTTGTAGATAGTGACATCAAGTCTTCAGCAGTGTCGTCCCAGGTCTCCTTAGGGACCTAACTGGCAACACCTTCATATCCAATCGGGGTGATCACCAAGCTCCGAGGAGATAAAAGTAGCGACTCCTCAGTGAAACCATAGGAAATTCTGACATGCATCTAAGGCTCATCATTCTTCCCTGTGGGCCTTGGGTTTCAAATTCCATTTTTTTGTTTTGTTTTGTTTTCAACCTAAATACTTCCTCCATTCCTTAGCTACTTCATCATCCCCAACATCAACCAAAAAAAAAAAAAAAAAGAAAGAAAGAAAGTAAATATATAGATAGATAAGCAAAATACCTAATGGAACACATTTCTTGACAGCTTATAGGGGAGAACGTCAATCGGCCCTCTGTGTGTTGTTGAGATGAGTCGAACCATAGAGCCCTAAAGCCTCGCACTTCAGTTTGTTTGGCTCCCAATTTAAGGGTCTTTTCTACAGCAAACTACACACGTTCCATTGTTCACAGAGTCAGCCAGAGCATTGGTTGGTTAGTTATAGACCCAATTAACGCAAATAACTCAGATTTCAAAATGCAAAGACAGGGAATCTGAAGACACAGGATTAAGTGTAAAGTACTAGAGCTCTCTCGGGACCTTGTCTCAGAAAGGGGCCAAGAGGTAGAGCTTCAGTGTTGTAGGACACAGTTCAGAGAAAGTCCTGTGGTGAGGCTCGTCAAGGCATTTACTGAGATAAAACCACCAGCCCCAAGAGTTCCTGGTGAGACCCTCACCCCCTGTGTAGGGGTGAGGCAAGCCTCTAGAACAGCATTCTCCAATACAGTGTTCTGCTGTAATGGAAATGGCCCACATTTGGGCTGGTCAGTCTGATAGCCACTAGACATGCATGGCCCTTCAACACTTAAGTGACCTGTGCTTCTGAGAACTGAATATTTAATTTTATTCAATTTAATAAATTTAGATGGCAAATGGCTATCAGAGTAGACAGCCCAGCTGTAGAAAATAAGACCTCAGTGTGGACCTTTGCTAGGAATGACTGGGAGCAAGCAAAATTTTGGTACAAAATGATCCTGGGCTCTAAAAGGTCTAAATAAGACGTGGAGACCCACTCTTCTCTCATTGACCCTCTTATGTCGTCAAATGGCATCAGTTTTAAAAGAACACCAAATGTGCAGCTTCTGTGACATCTTAACCTGTCAGACTGTGAAACCAGTCATTTCTAGGAGGAAAAAAAAACCTTCCAACTTTCTGGAGTACTTAATAAAAGTTCCAGGTACTTGTTCTTCTTCTTCTTCTTCTTTTTTTTTTTTTTTTTTGTTCTGTTGTTATTAAATCACAAATTTTAGCATTCTCCATTTGGTTTGTCTGGAAATCTCCAGACGTAGAAATATTCTTTCCTCATGGCTCTTTAATAAGATCCCAGTAAAGCCATTCTTGACCACTAAGCCCCCAGTTCTGTCCTCTGAATCCTGCTCAGCATTACCCCATCTCCCCCAGAATATCTGAGAAGACATTGGACTGGTAAGCAGTAAGGCAGGGTGCTTTCACTTTTTTGATTTATGGTCTCTGGGATTTAGTCAACAAGTCTCACTTTACCCATATTCTTACCAAAATGACTAAGTATGGAAGCCTAGAGATCACAGCATACACTTCCAGGGAGCCCTGCTTTTGCCAAACCAACGTAGACCAGAAAAGAATATTCATGTAAAAATGGACCAGTTGTAACAAAGTATCTACCGCTTACTCTTGTTTCATGATACCACGCTAATAAGCCATAGTAAGCAGTGTATAATTTTTAAACAGCTGAAATAGCTACCAGTGGCAAAGTATAGTTCTCAGAAGCCCTTAAAAAAAAAAAAATCAAGCCACATGGAAGCCTACATTCTGTAGAAGAATAAATGTAATTATCAAGAACACAGCTACCCAGCCAAAGTTACCTATTTATAACATTATAAAGAAACAAGAAGAAAATAAAAACCAGCCTTTGAACAGCCAAAAGAGATATCACAAAGATAAAGTTCTTATCTTTTCACAGAAGGACCTTTCTATCCTCCCTAACAGCTACCTTACCTCTAGTTAAATTGTTTAACAGTCTTGTTAGATGGTTAGATCATTTCTAAGACCATAGTAACTTAGTAAATAAGTGTCATGAATTTGAGCAAATACTTTGATATTACCAGCATAAAGTAAAAGAAGGCAGATAAACTGAAAAAAAAAAAAAAAAGAGAGAGAGAGAGAGAAAAGGCAAAAGAACACCCAAAATCCCAGGGGTCAAGGGCTACTCAGTGTTGATGCCAATGATCCTTTATCCCAATATAGAGGCCAACACAGACCGTTATATGCTGTATGCTATCATATAGCATAATAACTGAGATTAGCAATAACCTTGAATAATTAGTATATCCTGCATTAAAAGAAAGGAATTCTGCAAAGCATGTAGAAAGCCCTCCAGCAAAAAAAAAAAAAATTAGTGTTTTAAGTTATTCACAACTTAAAGGAACATCTAAGGAAATAAAGCTGTGTATTAATAATCTATAGGATCTGAAGGCTAAGACTTTTCCATAGTATGTGCTTTCTCCTTACACCATACAAATTTTGATTAACTGGAAAAAAGCATAATACCTCTAATATCACTAATAAATAAGAGCCGAAAAGGCAATGAAGGCAACTTTGAAAATACAGCAAATGTGAACTCCCTGAAAGCTCCATGTCTTTTAAGGCCTAGCTCTGCCCCACAGTGCACTTTAAATCAGTGTTTGTTGGGTAGATAGATGGATGGATGGACGAATGGACACAGACTAAAAATAGAATGAGTTTACAGACCTGTGGTCTAGTGCCATAATTAGGTCTTCTGTTTGTGAAGGTCTCAAAATAGGGAAAACTCTTAGGTATGATTTTTTCCCCATCACTGCCAGATCCTTAACAGTTACAACATTAATAGCAAAGTAATATCCGAATGAAGGAGTTTCCTGGGGTTGGCTTCTGAGTATCAGTCTTGCTTTATGTGTGTAGTTGACACATCGTGTTACATTAGCTGCAGGTGTACAACATGCTGCTTTGATGGGCTTATATTGCTATGCTGACCACAGACATAACTACCATCTGTCACCGTGCAACACACTTACAATGTCATTGACTGTGTTTCCTATGCTGTGCCTCTCATGCCTGTGATGTCCTCATTCCACAGCTGGGGGCCTGGATCTCCCCCTTCTCTTCACCCGTTTTGCCCTTGTTCCATACCCCTCCTTCTGGCAACCATCAGTTTGTTCTCTATATTTACAGCTCTGATTCTGGTTTTTGTTGTTTATTCATTTGGCTTTTTTTTCAGATTCCACAAATGAGTAAAATCATATGGTATTTGTCTTTCTTCATCTGACTTATTTCATTTAGCATAATATCCTCTAGGTCTGTTTGTTGTTGTAAATGGCACAGTCTCGTCCTTTTTTACAGCTGTGTAATATTTCTGTCTGTGTGTGTGTGCATGCGTGTGTGTGTGTGTGTGTGTGTGTACCATATCTTCCTTATTCATCTATTGATGGACTCTTAGGTCACTTACTTATCTTGGCTTATTATTATTGTAAATAATACTGCAGTAAACATAGGGCTGCATATATATTTTCCAATTAGTGTTTTCATTTTCTTTGAGTAAAGACTCAGTGGTGGAATTATTGGGTCATGTGGTATTTCTATTTTTAATTTTTTGAGGAGCCTCCATATGATTTCCCATAGTGGCTGCACCGATTTATATTCCCACCAATAGTCCACTAGGGTTCCTTTTTCTCCAAATCCTCACCAACAATTGTTATTTCTCCTTTAAAAAAAATGATTTTATTTATATGAGATAGAGAGTGAGAGAAAGAGCATGAGTGGAGGGCAGAGGGAGTGAACAGGGAGCTCAATGCAGGCTCGATCCCAGGACCTTGGGACCATGACCTGAGTGGCAGGCAAATGCTTAACTGACTGAGCCATGCAAGTGCCCCTCCTCTTTTTTATTTTATCCATTCTGACAGGTGTAAGGTGGTATCTCATTGTGGTTTTGATTTGCATTTCCCTGATGATGAGTGATATTGAATACCTTATCATGTTGTCTTTGGCCATCTGTATGTTTTCTTTAAAAAATATTTATTCAGCTCCTCTGCCTATTTTTTTTATTGAATTGTTTGGGGGGGGTGATGTTGAGTTGTATAAATTATGTATTTTGGATACAAACTTCCCGGGAGCTTCTTAATGGGAGGACCATACGACAATCTAAACACCTGTTTGCTTTTCAGGAATAGTTATGAAGTAGTCACTTTTTAACGTGAAAACATCCAAAGGTTCTTTTTAACCCCAATTATTTGCCTCTTCACCAAGTTACTGTTAAGTGCTATCTAACAACAAACCCACTTCTCTCATTTCTAGTGCACAGCTCAGGTTGTCTTCTTATAGTCCAGAGAGTGAGGGAAGGAGGGTGGAGGGGGGGGAAGGCTGGAAGGCCAAGAGATGGAGATTGGCACTACCCGAATGACATAGTTACCTGAGTCACTAGGAAGTTATTACCTAGACCGAGGGCGTTATGGTGAATATGTTACATTTCTCAGCTAATTAGTATTGATCTTGTAAATGGTGTCACATTGAAAAATGACAACCAGGATTAGGGGACTGTGTGTGTGTGTGTGTGTGTCTGTGTGTGTGTGTGTGTGAGATCTTTCTCAAGGACCTCTGTCTGTACAGATAGTAAATGGAGAAATTATCAAGCACCAAAATTTCTATAAAGAAGAGCAATTCAACATGTAAAATTTACCACCTACAAGTGGTGGTTTTAACTGAAGTTGGAGGTTTGAGTGGAATGATACTCAGTTTTTACCCTCTGCTCTTCCCATTTTCATACTATGTCTCCTTTTTATAGAATCATAAAGATAAGGAAACTTAGACACACAGGACCTAAATCCATTTCTATTATATTTTGCCAAGCATTCTAGGAGCTCTCAGATAAGATAGCATATTCCATAAATAGATCCCCCAAACAGTAGTGGATTTTTTTTTTAAATACAGTCTCCCCACTTGGACTAACCTACAACTTGTGATTAAAAAAAAAAAAAATTCTCTTTCAGTTTGCCTTGATGATTAGATTTTCAGCTTCAGTAAGAACAGCTGTTTAAAATGCTTATCACTTTCAGTTAAATCTGAACTTTACTTTTTGGTTTTCAGTTATTTTTCTGTTATTTGCATGGGAGTCCTAGCAATAACATTTTTATAAAATCTCTGCTGTCAGGGCTCCGAGGGTCATCCTCACCACCAAGTACAACTCTCTTCATTTATAGTTAAGGATGTTGAGACCCAGAGAGGAGCCAGACTTACCCAGTAGTGGAACACCCTCTCCCCCTTTAAAGATTAGGTGTGGATTCTGGGGGTCTCTGCTCTCACCTCTCCCCCCACTCCGTAGACCATCAGCCGGGACTGCCAAAGCTGGTTGGTTTGATTCATATCTAACTAGCTTCTCTGTGGATGTTTGAGGCATACTTCAGCCCATTACTTCTGCAGGTATGTCATCCAGGTCCTACACCTTTACGATAATTACCTGAAACAGGTCATTTTTCAGCAAGTGTTGGAAAAGCAAGTGAAGGACCTACAACCAGGGCCAGAAATCCTGGATACTTCTTCTTTTCAGGCTTGGCCAGAAGCTAAGATTTGGGCTAGGCCTCCACCCATTGTACTCCCAGCCCAGCATTCCTGGGCTCAGGACTGAGGGAAAAGGGCCAGAGCTATGGGGGGCTAAGTTGGGAGCACCAGCCAGGCCAAGGTCAGCCGAGCAGGACAGCAGGTAGCCAGGGTGAGCCAGGAGCGAGGCTGATGTACAGCAGGGCAGGGGAGAGCTGGGGGAAGTGATGGGAAATGCCAGGGAACAACTGGACCAGGCCCATATTTCCATCATCTTCCCAGAGTTCCCTCTTGGGCCAGCCCCGTGCTAGTTTGGAGCTAGAACTGGTACCAAGTGATGAATCAAACCCAGGCTCTCTGCCCCCAAGGCATGGGAATTATTATTACAGGTACTGTGTTCAGGGGGTGGGAAGCACACATGCAGTTAAAAGGAGCAAAGAAAATGGCCTCAGTTGGAAAATAGGAAAGGCCTCACAGAAGGGAGGGCATTTAAGATGGGATTTAAATAACTGGTAGGATTTCTACAGCCAGGGATGGCTGCCTTAATGATGGAGGGAAGTTTGAACAAAGGCCTTTCTAGGGAGGAGAGTGGCCAAGTCTAGCAAGGAGGCTGACAGAGGCCACCGGGAGGAGTTTGTGAGTCAGTCTCAACCCTGGGTCAGGGGTAAGGCGAGGTTCGGCCCTCCCACCGCCAGTTCAGCCATGTCTTGTCACCTGTGAGACTGATGTAGAGGAAGGGAGAGATGGAGGGTAGAGGTAGTTGGGGTCAGAAATGGTGGTGGGGGGAGGCGCAGAGGAAGGGATGGGAGCGAGAGTGAGGAGGGTGAGAGGGATTAAATACCTAGATAGAGGAGAAGTGAGGGAGAACAGTGAAGTGGGTGGATAACAAGGGGAAGAAGAGGAAGAGGGAGAGGAGGGAGGGCAGAAGCAGTCAGGGAGGTTAGAGGCAGAAGGGAGTGTGGGGAGAGATGGATAGAGACCCAGACCTCTCGAGGGCTATCATTCTATTTTGGTTTTGAGGTTTTGTTTTTTTTTTAAGATTTAATTTATCTGTTGGAGGGGGGCACAACTGGGAGAGCAGCAGGCAGAGGGAGAAGCAGGGTCCTCACTGAGCAAGGAGCCTGATATAGGACTTGATCCCAGGACCCTGGGATCATCACATGAGCCAAAGGCAGACACTTAACCAACTGAGCCACCCAGGCATCCCCACCATCACATCTGGATGGGAAAATCAGCAAGATGTTTATTAAACATTTTTTTCATCGTAAGCCATAGAAAAAGATAATATGTTATGTCCTGAGACGCACATGCTTATATATAATAGGGAAATTAAGTTTTTCAGAATAACATCCTCACTGTGTGCGATACATTCTGATATTTGGGTTAGGTTCTGTTTCTCTTTCTCCTTCCCCTTTTTTAATGCTAGTTTCCACCCCCTAAATTAACACAAGCCCTAGAAACAGGAGCTGCAGCTACAAGGTGAGGAGCTAACTCCACCCAGTGGCGAGAGCAGGGATGTGCAGCCTACAGCCCAGTCTACAGAGCACACTGCAGGCCACTGCTTTCTCCTTCGCTTCTCCTCTCGTTTCCCAACACACACCCTTGCTTAAAAAATGCTTCTTCAATGCTTCTATGCTCTTCTCCCATCCAAGTGCTCTTGATGTTAGTTTTATCCCATTTCCAGAAATCACAGAATTACAAAATATGAAAGCCTGGGAAAAAACCTTTCAAGATAATCTAGTTCTGTTCCTCTCCCTTGTGTATTACAGGCACTGGAGCTTACAAGGGTTTGTGACCTGCCCAAGCCTATTGGTAGCACAGCCAAAGATTCCAGGTCTTCATAACTTCCCATTACATCACATTGTCACTTTCTTGATATTCAAAGGTCAGGGAAAGACCTGCTGGAGTTTTTCTTGGGCCCTAAACCCATACCTTGATATGCCTGTATGGGATTGTAGGTCTCACCCCACCCATCAGAAGGGCCCTATAAAACTTTACCTGTGGCTTTGTTGTTGGTCGTGGTTTTTTCAGTCAGCTGCCAACACTGCTGCTGTTATAGGTGTTGGGACATCCCAAGGCAAGACATACTCTAAACATTCAGTTGGATGTATCAAAGTCATGTTAATTTTAGTTGTACAAACCGACTGCTTAGTACCCATGCCTAGTTGCTGAACAGCACATTAAGGGACATGAATAACATTCCATGGGAGGTTAACTTTTTAATATTTATTTTAACATTAAACCTGTTACATATCTATGTAGGAACTTTTTGCTTCCTCTGATCACACAAGTTAAACGCAATTAGGAGGTATTAACAAAACATGTTCAACAGGTAGCAGGGCAGCAAGGTAAAGTACCCCTTGAAGTTGGAGCCTGAGGGTGGGAAATATGTGGAGTGGAATTCCAGCCCTGCACACACCTCCCCTTCATCTCTCATCCAGGCTGAAGTTCCTGGTGTGGATGGAGGGACAGAGAAGGGCGACTCTCATGGCTCAGCCTAGGTGATCAAACTTGACGGCCACACTTCCACAAACCCGCCCACACCTTCCCTGGAGTGCACATGGCTCTCCTGGGTTTCGTGGTGGTCCCGTGCTTATTAGCTGTCTCAGCCCTTGCCCTCTAGACCCTCTTATGTGCTAGACTCTGAATCTGTCAGTCACAAGTGATTCTTTAGAAATGATGTCTAGCTCCACTTGCATGAAAACAGTAACCCAACCCTGCTTTGATAAGGAGGCAAAGCCCTGGACTTACCTGCAAAGCGGTGAGCAGGAGAGCGCTCTCCCCACCCTACCTTCAGCTTTATCTCTTTATGTATCCTCCTCCCTGTGCTCTTCCTCCTCCTTGCCATAGCCCCTACCCTCATTCCCCTTCTCACCACCTCTGTCGTTCCAACAAGTGCACATGCAGGAGAGGCACACACACGCACATGCGCACACACGCACAACACAAGATCATCAAATACATTCCCCTTTAAATACAGACCGCACCCTTGATGTAAAGAGCCATCTTCTGGACCACGCTGTGAGGCCTCCCATGAAGGATACACTTCTCCAGAAGTGGTGAGACCAGAGACCAAATTTACCTTTGGAGAAAAGAACAAAATCAGAATGACTCAAGGTACTTCTGGAATGGTGCTGTTTCCGTAGTACTTAATCACAAGCCTCAGAAAGCTTTTCTGTCAGTAAATGCTACGGGTTTCATTTCCCAGGAATCTGTATGAAGCCAGAGGGAGGCATTTTCCTCAGAAAGTAACCGCACAAAAATTGCATCATGGTCATTTAATAGAGTAATGACTTCGCTTAGATTTTGACATTTCTTTAAAAGTTTTGTGCACTTCAAAAAGAACCCCAGCCATTCACATAAACACTGAAACTACTTGCTTTGCTTGTTCTCTCATGATTCATTACATTTAATTACTGAGATGGTGAGGACCTAGATGTGGCTATGGAAGAGCCGATGTGTGAAGAGTGTCGTGACCTCTCGTGCTTTCATTTAAACTCATCCTACTTGAAGTAGATGAAATGATATGGATCAGAGTTATGTAATCTACCATCTTCATAAGCTTTACATCAAAAAGCAGAATAGAGTTTAATATTGCTACATGGCCTTCAACAATCACATTGAGATGGTAGTGAATATCTTACTCAAGGTTGTGAATTGATTTGCCTGGCACAACATAGTTTTCTACATTTTAGTTTTTTCTATTAAAAAATTAAATCATACAGAGTCATTATAGGATCTGCCAACTAGAAGCACAGTGGAATCTGAGGCAGTCCTTCAAATGCTGATCTATGGACCAAATGCAGTAGAATTACCCAGGGAGCTCTTTTGGTCAATGCAGAGGCTCAGATCCAAACCCCGAGAGGGTAGTGCCCAGCCAGGTGTGGGGATCACCCACTAGGGTTTTCCAGGAGTGTTCCTTGAGACAGAGTCTGATACTGCCCCCAGAACTTGCAAAGAAGTTTGGGAGGCATTGCACACTGTATCTACTGCAGACAGTTTTCATGTTCCTCATCATTTTATAGGTCTTTAGAAGCCCTGCAGTAAAGAGACCAGTTCAGCCCAGCACTTCCCAAACGTAAATGACTGTGACCTTGGAATCTAATTTTTGTAGCACTCAATCAAGATTTCCCAGGATATGTTCTAGGGGAAGGTAATCTATTATAGATTTTCCAACAGGGGCTCCCCTAGGGGAGAGCTCCCTAGGAATGAGTCTCCACAAATGGGGAAAAGTGCAATATGTATGTTTATCAGGGTATGAGTTTGTTAATATTGGGAAGCGTGGGTCCTAAAGAACCCCTGTTTATGTAGTGTCTACTATATGCTAGGCACTGGGGTGGGCTCTTTACCCACATGGATTTATTAAATCCTCACAACAACCCCACGAGGTTGTTATTCAAAGATGAGGGAAATGCAGCCTTGGAAGAGCCCCCTCACAGCTCTAAGAGGGAACTCTGGTTCTTTAATTTCTGCTTGGCTGTGGGAGGAAAGGACAGTGAGACACAGGATCAGTAGAAGGGTGGGCTAATGGCCATTGCTGCTAAAAACCTTCATTTTCCAGAAAGACATTCATTACAGAAATAATATTCTATCCATTTAATTCATTTTATAGTGCTTTCATTTCTTGAGAATGGTCAAACTGAGCATCCTCTCATAGGGTTTTGATAGCTACTATCAAGGAAGTCATGGCATTGCTCTATTTAGACTGCCAAGATTCTAAAGAAAATTCCTAGCACTGTCTTCAGCAGCTAGATAATGATCAGTTCTATCGGGATAATTACCACCATTTGTTTTAAATTAACCTTAAACAACCAGGCCACTGACCTTGGGTCATAAGTTAAGGAAAGAAGAAAACGCTCCCCGAATTGTCTCCTGTATGGAATGTCATGATCTGGCTGTTTTATCGTTTTTTGACCAGCCCAAAGTAGAAGAGCGTAAATACCGTGGGAGTCAGAGCTGAGGGGACTGGAGTGAGATCCTCAGATGGGGAAGCAGAGGTCTTTCACAAGCTGAGGTGGTCCATCCCAACTGCCAGGGGCCTTTAGGTTCTTCCATTTCTCCCTTCTGTCTCATCTTCCAGGGCCTCTCTCCTGGGTCCTTCCTTCTTTAAAGTCTTTCATTTTCTTTCACCAATCCTTGTCTTAGAATAGCCCATCAGATTTTCTCCCCTAGCGGTGCCTGGGTGGCTCAGTGGATTAAGCCTCTGCTTTAGGCTCAGGTCGTGATCTCAGGGTCCTGGGATGAGCCCTGCATCAGGCTCTCTGCTCAGTGGGGGGCCTGCTTCCCCCCCATCCCCCGCCTCACCTATCTCTCTGCCTATTTGTGATCTCTCTCTCTTTGTCTAATAAATAAATAAAATCTTAAAAAAAAAAAAATCTTCTCCCAAATCACCAAATCATTCCAGTCCCCGCCCCAGGCCCTATTCAGTCCATCATGGCATTTATTGTCTTCACTGAGATTTAAATTGAGTGACCATATAAACACCTTCTGGAAAACTACTCCTGAAGATGTTATATATTATATTACTTAGTGTTCCTCATGGAGAAGGACCACATAATAAATATCTCTTAGAATTCAGTGATGAGGTGATATGGTGGAGAACCAGATTGCTTCTCTTAAAAAAGAAAAGAAAAAAAAAAAGGATTTTATTTATTTATTTGAGAGAAAGCACAAGCGGGAAGGAGGGGCAGAGGGAAAGGGAGAAGTGGCTCCCTGCTCAGCAGGGAGCCCATTGTGGGGCTCACTCTGAGGACCCTGAGATTATGACCTGAGCCAAAGGCAGTCCCCTAACTGACTGAGCCACCCAGGTGCCCCTAGACTGCTTCTCTTGCAGCAAAAACAGGATATTTCCTTTTTGGCCTGGTAAAAAAAATTGATCTTCAATTACAGCATTATATAATTTTTCTCCTATTTTTATTGTAGAAGTCATATTAAATACATGTATGTCAGTTCTTCTAAAAGTAGTGGGAAATAGGATATCTTATTGATTTTCAAGCACTGCATATTTGTATTTTGAAAGCCCAAATTGCATTATAATTACTTCCATTCCATGATTTAAATCAGGATGGTCTAAAATTCACGTGAGGGGAAGGTTGATTTCATTAAATGGGTACTGCGAGGAGTCCCCCAAAATTTTTAAGTGACTTTTTCTTATTACAACAGCAAGGCCCATTTATTACAGAAAAATTTGCATCGCAGGTGGACAAAAAATTCTATCTCTGTGATCCCACTAATCATTAACATTGTAGCCTTCCACATAGGACTAAAACTAAAAACAACAGCTTCCTATGTCATTGACGGGGGGAACATAAGTAACACTTAAGCAGAACCCATAACTAACTGTAATTATAAGATACTCCCAGAATGCTTAGATGATTGGAGGCAGGCAGAGCAAGTCAAATCAATAAAATTTGTTTTTCCCAAAGATAGAAGTAAGTAGTGCAATGATTTAGAACTACTTTATGTCTTTTAATTTTTGAATTATTTAAAAAATCAAACCTAAATTTAAAAATATAGAATAACAAGTCCAACCCACCACTATCTTTATCTACCCTGTGCCTTTCCTTGGTTTCCTATGGTAATGACCTTTTTTTTAAACCACCATATCTAAGTATGATTGGCATGTAAAAAGCTGTACGTATTTAATGTACAACTTGATAAGTTTAGGGATGAGCATGCACCCATGGAATTATTGCCATCTTCAAGGCCATGGACATATCACCTCCCAAAGTTTCCTTTTTTTTTTTTTTAATCATTATCATTATTTTCAGTCTAATTCAGTATATTCAATAGTCAACTCAATATTTAATTCAATATAATTATTATCAATAATAATTATTATTATATTATTATTATTAAAGAACACCTAATGTAACATTTTGCCTCTAAGCAAACTTTAAGTGTACAACACAGTATTGTTAGCTATAGGTACTATGATGCTGTATAGTGGATCTCACGACTTATCTTTCCTAACTGACATTATACCCTACAACCATTAGTTTCTTGGGGTGGAAATAAGAATACATATTCCCTAGTTAGATAAAAGGTGGCCATATTATATACATTCTTCCACATCGTGCAGTTTTTCACTTAATAGCTTGCCCTGGGGATCTTTCTTATGAAAACATAGAAAGCCTTGTCATTTTTTTTTATAGCTGTGTAATATCCAGTTCCATGGATGTACAGGTTACTTTGTCACCTACAGACCACCTGTTACTATTGTGAGCAGTACTACCATGAATGTGCATGTTTATGTCATCCTATATATATGTAAATTAAAATATATAGGAAATTTTCCAGGGTTAAAGTTGCAGAAACACAAGGTAGATACATTTTTTTAAATTTTGGTAGATATTGTCACATTGCATTTTGTAAAGATTACATCTTCCATTTCTATCAGTACGTTCTGCCCCCACCCAGCATCATAATTACTTTTTATTTTAAAACTTCTGTGCGATTGTTAAAAAGCAAATTCCATTCCAGTGATGCTGGCTCTTTAGAGCTTGAATTCTCTAAGCTCAAACCAGTTGCTTAACATATTTGAAGTTGGTTTAGTCAACCCTTCATTATTTCTTCACAAAGATAGAAGCCAAGGGCATGGATATCCACCATGGCAGATGATTCCATAGTAATTCAATTCAGTTTTCAACTATATTATGACTTTTTCCCCATTGAATTTTCTTTCCTGATGATGTCTGCATTCAGAAACACTAACTCAGAATTTTTAGCACAGAAGAGCTGCCAGAAGGAGGCTAAGAATTGGAAAGAAGTTTGCAGGATTCAAAACATTTCCACTTCATCTCTGGGATCATAGATGATATTTATTTCATTCTTTATGATGTCTATTCTACATATTTTATATATATATATATATATATATATTCTATATATTTTTATATATATTTTAACTGTTACAATGTGTTCAGTTTACTTGTATAAAAAATAGATTCATAGTTGCAGTTAAAATGAAAGCCCCAACACAAGTATAATATTTAATTGCTTTTCAGCCCAAGAAGTAGAAATCCCTAAGGGAAACAATGCAATTTGAAATAGCACTAATTAATCAGTTAATATAAATTATAATGAAATCAGTTCTGATCTATTTAAAACCACTCCTCACCATGTGTCACTTAGAGAGTGGAAAATCCATGTGTAGATAATGCAGAGTGTATGGCCTCAGTATCATCCTCTGGCTAGGAGGGAGGCAGAATGCAGAGATGTCTCTGATCCAGACTTTCTCTCCCCTTGCAGCATCTTCCTCAAAGAGCTGGAGAAGTACGAGCAGCTGCCTGAGGATGTGGGACACTGCTTTGTTACCTGGGTAACTGACTTGAAATCCTTCTTCTCCACTGTACCATACTTCCCAGGAGTGCAGATGGTGTCGGATGGCATCATTGCTCGGCCTGAGCTGAGGATTGGTGTCACTGATGTTCTAACACAGGACCAGGGACTCTGGAGAAAGGGCAGAAGTAGATCTGAGAGAAGCAGATCTGAGAGAAGCAGTCCATCCCATTTCCCTCCTTGGGAAAAGTCCTTAGACATTGTGTCCAAGCTCTACATAAAGTTCTTTGAGAACTTTCTAAAATTTGAGATATCGGGAGAGTGGAAAAACATCACCACTTGATAGACACACTACTCCGGTTCTATGCACTGGTTTTGTTCTGTTTGTTTTTGCAGGGTAAGGATTGGGAAATTAGACCTTTAGGAATCCACCAAACAATTGGTTACATAGTCTTCTTTAATAGGGAAGAAAAGATTCCGTGGGTATTCATCCCAGTTCTGACCTACAAAATTTGTATCTGATCCTTTTCTTTCCTGGTGCTATTATTGTGGACCAAGTAAATGGCCTGAATGTACCAGGTTCTGATTATATAAATGGAAATCTTAGTCTTCATTAGCATCTCCACACCGTGTTATTCTGAGCTCAGATTCATGGTAGGAGTGCAGGCATCTCCAAGGAGGTCTGCCTGTGATACTAAATGCAGCTCGATGTAGAACTCCTTCCCAGGGTCAGGAGTTCAAGCTAATAATTATCTCATCATAATTTCCGCTCAAAATGGGCTACTTTTCAAAATGTCTTCATGATTCAGAGTTGATGCTCTCAACAGCCTATGCACTAGACTGGGCTATGGTTATGCTGTATATTCTATAGGGGAAAACAATTCAGCTGACCCAGAAGGTTGACTAGTCCACTGGCATGTAGTAAATATCACAGCCAGTCCCCCAACTTGGGACCTGGGTTGTTTGTTTGTTTGTGTGTTTGTTTTTTTAACATAAAACATTAACATTTTCTTCCTGGCATATTCTTATTTCTTAAGGAGCCGTAGACTACCATCTTATTTATGTTAATGCACTTTTCTACCTCTAAATACGTGGGCCCATGCACAGTTCATATTAATGATGATAAACAAATAATTTATGATCCCTTGCAGAGCCAGTGTAGAGAAAAAACAAGTGAAGGGTTTTGGGGTGTCTGTTTGTTTGTTTACAAATTGTTTCATACAGATTTTGGATCTGCCTAACAATCAACCGTAAGTATGATTTATCAGCATGTCTTAGGGATGATAAACGCCTCCCACATAGTATATAAACCCTAAAATTGGTTTCAGAAAACCTTTGATGATTGCATAAAGTATGCGCATTTTGCCAACAATTATCCCAAGGTGATTTTCATAAGTCTCATAATCTTCACGTAAGAGGGTAGAAGAAGTTGTTTCAGTGTATTGAAAACCAATGGTTATGACCAAGAAGCCTGAAATCAGCTGGCCTGGGCTCTGCCACTTTCTAGCTGTGGAAATCTGAAGTTACTTAACCACAGTTTTCACATCTGTAAAATGGGGATGATAATAATAGAGTTCACCGCACAGGGTTCTCAGGAGGACCAGATAAGTTAATATATATGAAAAGCACTTGGCAAAGTGCTGGCATGAATGAGACCTGCGATAATTAACACATAGCTGGGCTGCTTTCTCAGAGAAGGCCATCCCAAGTGTTCTGTGGGCACCAACACTGATAGCATTTCACAAATGGGAAAGGTACTTGGTGGCTAAAATACACAAACCTTTCCTGGGAGTAAGGACATGTAGCACTAACCCAGAGGGTCCTGAGACCCAAAAAATGAATTTTTACCAAGCTCAAGGTTCTTGGCTTGCAGTAACAATCTGGTTAGAACTCATTGTTCAGGCCCTTCCCCAAAGGGTCACATTGCTTTCCTTTCCCTGGATCATTGGTTTTGGCATGGCCTACCAACTACCCCCAACGGAGAACTTTGGAATACAAGCACATCTACTGCTGAGGGCACCCTTTGTTTGCATTCTTTGGTTTTTGTTTTTAGAGCAAATGTTGTCAGTTTTTCCAGAGGGGAAGCACAATTGTAGGTAATCCAAAAAAGGGATAATGTCTACAAAAATTCCATCCAATTTCAAAATAAGTTACGTGAATTGGTTTTTCTGATTCTTTCTAGCGCAGACTAGGATTAAAACAAGCTCACTTTCAGCAAGCTTTCTCCACCTGCAGGTAGGAGAAAAGCACCCCAAAGCTTCTGAGGGGGAACATGGGCCTGATAAACCCAGAACATTTGCCACAGGTAATCCTGTGCAACACAACATCTGAGGGCTTTCACTGCATAACCCCTGCTGGGCCCTTTACACCCAGTCAGCAGAAGGGAGCAAGGGATGTATGCTTATCTATGATTGCCTTTGTTCTTTTTAGGCAGACAAATTTCAGATGTACGTCACCTACTGTAAAAACAAGCCTGATTCCAACCAGCTGATCCTGGAGCACGCAGGCACCTTCTTTGACGTAAGCCATAGTTTTCCATTCTTGAGCCATGGATGAACAGGTGGAAATGCTTCTCTACTTTGGGAAAATGGGTCTTTATCCTTTATTGCTCATTGTTTCTTGGCTACCCAACCTTCTATCTCATGGATAAAGCATGGAGACAAACAAAAGCAGTGTTTGTCTTGTGTTTCACCCTATCCCATCTCAAGAGCTGGGGTTTTAGACAAGGCACATTTGCCCTCCATGCCTCGACACCAAACTGAGCTAGCCATAAATCCCATGTGTGGAGGAGACCAACGATGGCACAGGAGTTAAGATGTTTTGCTTCGGCTTCATGCGAGGCTCCCTCAAATGCAGGGGTTCCCAAAGTGTGGTCCCCAGACCAGCCACATCAACGTCGCCTGAGAACTGGTTAGAAATGCCTGTTTTGCATGAAGCACTGGGTGTGGTGCAGGAACAATGAATACTGTTACGCTGAAAATAAATTAAAAAAATTTTTTTTAAATAAAGTTAAGGCTAAAGTAAAGTAAAATAGAGAAAAAGAAACACTTTGCTTGACTTGCCCCAATTTTTCAAAAAGGTTAGGAAGTGATGAATGATAACACAACAATCTTGGTCTCCCCCAGAAATATTTCTGAGCTCCTAGTTATAGATATTCTTTTATATGGTTGTTTAAACCAACCTGAAAGTAGAATGCTTTATATACATTTAATTCTAATGAAACTAAAATCTTCAATATTTATTTGCTATCCAAATTTTCTTTCACATATGAATAAAACTTTAAAAATCTGAGTATTATCTAAATTGTTGTGTATTTTATACAGGATAAGGGTAATTTATCTACAGAAACTTATGTAATGTCAAAGAACCTTTTTTCTTCTATAACTTTATGCTTCGAGGCTCTTCATATCTTTTGTGAGAAAATGACTTAAATATAAGATTATTAAACTGAAAAAAAAAAAAAAGAAATGCCTGTTTTGGACCCTCCCCACACCCAGGTCTGTTGAATAGAAACTCTACCCCTAAACCCCAGCAATCTGAGTGTTAAGAAGCCGTCCAGGGACCGGATCCCACTCAAGTGGGAGAGGTGCTACTCCAGTGTGATTGTCTCAACCTTGACTACACATTCGGATTACCTGGGGAACCTTGAAAAATGCTGACTCCTGGGTCCTACCCCTGTGATTCTGATATGATTGGCTTGGATTTGGCCTGGACTTTGAGAGTTTTAAAAGCTTCCAGGTGAGAGTAAGCAAATCCAGGGCTGAGCACTTGTGCTGTAATGGAAGCCAAGTGAAGTGAGCGCCGATGGGCCTTGTCTGATCCCTCGCTTCAGAATGAGGGTCCAGGGCTGTTTGTGAATGATGCTCTAAGTCTCCGTAGTGCTGGTCCCCGGAGGGTGACCTGTCAGCTCCAAGGTAAACAGAATCAAACGGGCCAATGCAGGATACAAGGGAAGAATAAGGAGAAGAAATGAGGGGAGACAAGAAAGTTCAAGGAGAGACTGTAACAGTGACATCCATTACGCTAGTCCTATCAGAAACGACAATGTGAAATTCAGAACTTTTTCATGTTTTTCGGTCTTTCTGCCTCCCTGCTTTCATTTTTCCCATAAATATTGGAGTATTTCCTGTAGGGAAGATGGTGTGCTGGGCACCTTGGGAAATACAGACATTTAAATGTCATTCCCATAGTCAAGTCTACAAAATAAACCTCTGGGCATCTTTCTAGCCTCATGCTGCCATAACAGAAATGATTCCACGAGTGTCTTATTGCTCCATGAAGGAATGATCCTTGAATGGGAGAAAGCCAGACAAGGAAAAAGCATACATGACTTTTTAAAATGAAGTGTTAATAGAGAAATGGTCCTTAGCATCCCAATTTGAAATTTTGTTGAGGTTAGATTTGATAAAAAAAAAATAAAGTGGAAAATTCAAGAAAAGTACTTCTTTAGCTTGGTATCAGAATTTATTGGATATCATATTGGATGCTATATTACCACTGTTATCTTTGTCAACAATGTGTTTTTCTTAAGATGTTATTCACCAACAGTATCCAGAAGGGTCTCTGTGAAGTTTTAAATGTTCTGTGTCCTGTCTTCCACTTAGCATTTTTCTGAACATACACGCCCTGTGCTTTGAACATGCCTCAGACTCTTCTGCTTCCTCACCTTTGTTCGCAGTGCTCTCTGTATCTTACCTCTGTGTGTCTGTGTCTGTGTGTGTGTGCGCACACACAGACACACACACACACAGTCACTCTTCAGAATTCTTTCTATCCTTTAAAGGTCAAATGTTTCCTGCATGAATCCTTCCCTTTCTCTATGCCTTTGTTATACTTTGTATCTGTCTTATAGCATTGGTAACAATTTGCCTTTTGGCAGGTTCACAGTGTACCCTTCCATTATACACACCTCCTCCCACCTGTGGGCCCCTTGAGGTTGGCTGATGATTTGACTGGCTCCTTTTGTACACATCACAGTATATGGTGCTAATCTGTATTTTCCTTTAGTCCTATATTCATCATATCCCTTTTTCTAGCCAGTTTCTAGATTTTGACTAGTAAGTTAGATATACCCCCAAATTTTGCACCCTATCCCTCCCTCCCTTCCCCGTTTCTGATGTAGTGACCGATGAGACACTGGAAACCAGAAAAGACAGTCCATGAGGTAGGAGTCCCTAGAGCTCAGCATAGAGAGGGGGGAAGGGAGAGCAGTAAACTCTCCTGATTGTTCCCAGAGCTTTCCAGAATGCATAATATGTGTAACTTTTTCCCTTTCTGTCGGAAATGGTTCCCTAAATTCTACACATAAAAAATATATGCTCTAGGATCTTATTCTATAAAAGAGACAAGCCCTTCGTTACACTGTCTTTTAGTATCCATTATTGTAAACAGTCCGCAGAAAACTGAAGCTCCAGAAAGGGACACACATTCCCATGATCCAGAATTTTCCACCTCAGATGTGAGAGCTGGGAGGCCATGATGCTTGATGCTATGGTGACTAGTGAGCATGATTGGGCTGCCCCAGCCATCAGAGTCAAGGCCTTCCTCACTGCCCCACATGCACCCTTACCAGGGCTGGCAGAGAGGGAGGGCCAGCGCAGTGTGTTACTGCCTGTGCTGTCTTGTCAGATTCCCCAGGTGAACTCACAGTGTTCCTTGGCCCAGAGAGTCGTGCTGCCCGCTGGATCGCCCATCATCCATGGACAAGTCCTGCTCTAACTGCATACCTCTGGGAAAGAGGCGATGAGTTAGAAAGTTGCTACTTTCTGGGATAGTTGGCAGGAATGTGATCATCGTTGTAATTCCCTCCCCACCCTCCTCCATGGCCACATAGCAAGTCCTATCTTGGGGGTCTTTAAGTGCTTCCTGTATTCCTCCCAGTGCTTTGTTCTCACTGATCCTAGCTTAGGGCAAGCCCATGTTACACACCTAGAGGGATAGATAGAGCTGTAGCTATCAATTATACGTGTATTTAAAGTGAACAAGTTCACAGTTTTCGTATATTCACAGATAGGACCAACCATCTCCACAGACAATTGTAGGACATTTCCATCGCCTCAGAAAGCAACCCCACACCCTTTAGCTGTCATCCCCACCTCATCCTCCCCCATTCCTGAGCCCAAAGAAACCAATGATCTATTTTCTTTTTTAATTATTATTTTTTTATTAACATATAGTGTATTATTTGCCCCAGGGGTACAGGTCTGTGAATCATCAGGCTTACACATTTCCAAGCACTCACCATAGCACATACCTTCCCCAAGGTCCATAGCCCAGCCACCCTATTCCTCCCCACCACATCCCCCAGCAACCCTCAGTTTGTTTTGTGAGATTAAGAGTCTCTTATGGTTTGTCTCCCTCCCCGGTCCCATCTTGTTTCATTTATTCCTTCCCTACCCTCCACAATGCCCTGCCCTGCCCCTCAAATTCCTCATATCAGAGAGATCATATGATAATTGTCTTTCTCTGATTGATTTATTTCGCTTAGCATGATACCATCTAGTTCCATCCATGTCCTTGCAAATGGCGAGATTTGGGGGTTTTGATGGCTGCATAGTATTCCACTGTATATATGGATCACATCTTCTTTATCCATTCATCTGTTGATGGACATCTAGGTTCTTTCCATAGTTGGGCTATTGTGGACATTGCTGCTATAAACATTCGGGTGCACATGCCCCTTCAGGTCACTACATTTGTTTCTTTAGTGTAAATACCCAGTAGTGCAGTTGCTACGCCATAGGTTAGCTCTATTTTCAACTTTTTGAGGAACCTCCGTACAGTTTTCCAGAGTGGCTGCACCAGCTTGCATTCCCACCAACAGTGTAGGAGGGTTCCCCTTTCTCCACATCCTCACCAACTTCTGTCGTTTCCTGACTTATTTGTTTTAGCCATTCTGACTGGTGTGAGGTGGTATCTCATTGTGGTTCTGATTCATATTTCTATCTACCTGTTCCAGACATTGCATAGAAATGGAATCATGTAATATGTGTTCTTTTGTGACTTTTTTCACTCAGCATAATGCTTTCAGGGCTCATGTGTGTTACAGTGTGTATCAGCACTGTATTCCTTTTTATGGCCCAGTAATACCCCATTGTGTAGGTGTGTGTCCCATCATATATTTCCATTCATCAATTGATGGACATTTGGGTTGTATTCCCTTTTTCATTATTATCGGTAACACTGCTATACACAGCATACGTAAGTTTTTGTAAGGTCATATGTTTTCATTTCTTGGGTGTATCACTAGGAGCAGAATTGCTAGATCACGTGGCAACTCCATGTTTGCATCCTAGGGATTGTTCAGTAACCTTCTAACTAGTCCCTCTGCCTCTATACCCCCACCTCCACCCTTGCTATGAGGCTTATATGACCCTCTCTGAAAGAGTGCTTTCACCGTGTTTTTCTTCTATTTAAGATCTACAATACTTTACCATTGAGAAGCTTACCACCAAAATCCTGATTTTTTTTCATCTAGCTCAGCGCCATCAATGACCTAAATATACTTTGCTTATCTAACTGTATTTTTCATTTTTTTTCTGGTCTCTATGTACATGCTCTGTACCATTCTGCATGGTCCCCATTATCACTAAATCCACAGTGATTCTTTCCTGTGGACTTTTTAAATATGTTTTCTGTTTGTAGAATGCCATTTATCCAGCTTTGCACTTTCCCCTCCCTCCCACCCCCCAACTATCTTCTGAACCTCAGCTGAAGACTTTATCTCTCCTGAACCATCCGCCACTCTTGGACTAGCCATTCCTCTCTGTGCATCTCCTTTGTTGCTATTTTATGTGCGTGGGTGTTCTCAGCCACCTGGGGTGTAAGGCCGTTGAGGCAGGGAACCACGTGGGCCCTTTGCTGCCCTTCACAGTGCCTACACCTTGGGGAGTGGAAGGTCATTTTGGAGGCAAAATGGAGAATGGACTAAAAAGAGGCTAGAGGCTCAAACTGCAGCTGGAGGTCATGGCCATAGTCTGGGCACAAATGGTGTGGAGAGGAAAGACTTGTCACCAGGGATAACACAAGTTAAAACAACTAACAGGGACTCCACCGTCTCTGGCCCAGTTGGTGGGGGCAGTGAGAGGGGACTGAGGAATGAGGGAGGTGTCATGGGTCACAATAAGGAAGTTGTAGGGAATGCAGAGGGCACTCCATGCTGGGGTGGTTTAAGGTGGAGAGGAAGAGGGTGGAAAGGAGATCTGACCTCTGAGCCCCGCTCTCTGCCTCCCTGTGTTCTCATCGTCCTGCTGTCCCCCTGTGAGTGCCTCCACTGTGGGTTTATTCCCCTTAATTCCACCCCACTCTGTCTATTATTGCTCTCCTGACTTCCTTTAGCCACTGTTATCCTTCCCTGTGTCTTCTTCATCTCCATTTCTCTCACACAAATCTGCTTTCTCTCCCCTTTTGCCATTTCTCCTTTCCGCTATTTATGCATTCATCTGGGTCTCTCTTGTTTCTCTCCCCATCAAAGAACAGCTCCTCATAATTGTCTACCCTTTTTTTCTTCTTTCTTCTCACCTTGCATACTTCCTCCCCAAACACACACACACACACACACACACACACACACACACACACACACACA